>NC_057822.1:40878333-42265000 GCF_910594005.1 Cervus elaphus
AAAACAAAGCCTTTTCTGCAGTCCCGCCCAGTGGGATCGCCACCTCTCCTCTCTGTGAAAGCGATCACAAATGTGGTAATGAGCTAACTCCGATGCAACTGAACTTCTAATCCCCTGACACTCTCTGATTGGGCACTGCACCAAGATTTGGCATAGAAAAGGCACCTGGAGTGCTGTCGGATGATCTCTTCAGGGATAATGGACCAGGGAACTGAGCCTGTAATGATTTCATATCAGTTTGTTCAAGTTCAGTTGCTATTAATTGGGTTCAAGTTCAGCTCCAGTTCACACAATCTAAATAAATAGCTGTTGAAACCAGCTTAGTGCCTGGCACAGTATGTATCTTTGTAACTAACAAGATGCAAGCAAAAGAGAAAGATGTAGAGGGACATCTTACATGGATGTTGTCTGGTGTATACAGTCCACCTAGTGTACTTGTGAAGTAAGCGGGTAGGGAACAACAGTGTTCTGGCTTGTTACAATTGTGCATGGCTGTATTGCTTAACAAATGATGATGTTCTGAAGAACTGAAGCTGAAAACCATTTTAAAGGTAGTAAAACTTCACATAATTCTTGAGAACAGGCAAAACACTGGCTCAAAGTCAACGTGGTCTAAAATCTGGCCTTTCTTTGTACTTTCCATCCACCTTGATAGTTCTAAGATGTTAATCCTATTGTAATCTAAGTCTGAAAAAGAAACATTTTAGATAAATTCATTGTGAAATAGAGAAAAAGAGCAATATTGCAGAGGGGAAAAAAATCTATTTAAAAATAGGGCTTTGCATATTTTATGGGAAAAATCAATCCAAAATCTATTTTGTTTTAGCCCATTAAGATTCACTATTGGTTTCACTAGAATGAAATTTAAAGTACATTTCTAAAGATCATTTGTACAAAATTTTGAATGGAGGCATTTTCCAATTCAGTGTTGGCTGGCAAATTCTGATTTCTGTTAGAATTCAGGCACAGATATTGTAATTAAAAGTGAACTAGTTTGAGAACATTCTGGCATGGTTATTTACTAAAGTAATAGAATTATACATTGAAGACAATATGTTCAAGTAATATTAAATATGATATATAATACATAACCACTTTTTGTCACACAGTAATATACCACATAAATTTCAACTAATTTGACTGAATATAGTCATTAGACTTATTTTTATTATCTATTTATATTGTTCAACTAAACAATAAAATAAGTAGGTAATTACTAAAGATAAAAATTTATGGAAATAAGGATATAAAAACAAAAGTTTGAGTTTATATGAAAAGGTAACTTCTGAATAATTTGAATTTTCTTTTATGTTTTATTTTCTCAAAGTAAAATCTAAAGGAATTTGATCAAATAAAAGTGTTAGGCATTTTAACAATGTACCTTAAGTAAAATATACAATAAAAAAAAGTAGTATGCTAAGGAATCCTAAAGACCCTATTCCTATGTTTCTATAGTTTACCTCATGTATGGTCAAGTTCCTTAACTTCCTTGGGTCTCAGTTTCCACATGCTTAAAGTAAGGACTAAAAGAAAGGCACAAGGTCAATGAAAAGACTGGGCAAGTAAATGCATATTAATGTCCAGCACAATGCCTGAAACATAACAGGTGTTCAGTAAATATCGTCCCCTCCTGCTTGCCACATAGCAACCCTACAGACTCTGGTTCCACTTTGTTATCAGTCCCTCCAAATTTACCACTTCCAGAGGCAGTCTAAGCAGATGCTGAAAAATTAACCCTAAAATGTGAGCCACAGTAATTTGTGGCTCTGATACTTGTCCAGAATCAGGAAAATCTATAGTACATAATCTGCTTACCATTTATGATAAATTTCACTGTGTCATAACAAAGTCTAAATAATTATTTTATCCTACATTCCAGTTACTCAGAATCTGTTCCCTCATCCTCAGGGGAGTTTTAAAATTGGGATTCAGCCAGTGTGGATGTATTTTTATGGAACTATTCAAGTAGTCCTTTTCAGAACATCTTTCCAGTTGTATACCTGTCTATATAGGTTCATGAGAGCATTCGCATTGCTTTATTTGCTGTATTCTAAATTTGTAGTTTTGAGGCAACCCACAGGTAATTGCGCTTTCTCTGCCCTTCTGTCACCCATCACCTTTCCCTGAGTTCTGCTTTCCTTTTATCTGTGGTGCTCTGAAGCAAGGTCGCTTGGGGAGTCTCTTCCTGGTCAAATTTCCAGTTCAAGTCCTCTTGGGTCTCTGAAAGAAGGCTTCGAACGGGACCTCACTTCAGGTTGATGACTCTCATCTGTTCCCTATTAGCCTGCCTGTATTAACCTTTGCCTTGTTTGCTTGACTTTGCCCATCTCTGATTCCGGAATGAGAACTCCAGGACGAAAGTGGAGTACAGTGTTCCGAAAGATTCAACCACTCAACAACAGAATCTCTAAACTTAAGTGCCCCACTGCCACGGTGCTAGGGTTTTAACATTTAGTGGGTAAGTCACTTCAGTCCCTATTGCCCACCCGATTTTGACAACATGTAAACAGAAGTTCTAAAAATACTTTTGTATATAGAAAAGTTCCCCAAATTTAACATGCATTGATGACACGCCACAGATCTTCTATAAATTAGGAATTCCTTAAAGAAATGTTATCATTGTAAATGTAATCTGACCTGGAAATAAACTTACTGCAAGGAATCAAACTAGTCAGTCCTAAAGGAAATCAACCCTGAATATTCATTGGGAGGACTGAGGCTGAAGCTCTAATACTTTGGCTACCTGATTTGAAGAGCTGACTCACTGGAAAAGTCCCTGATGCTGGGAAGGACTGAAGGCAAAAGGAGAAGTGGGTGGCAGAGGATGAGATGGTGAGATAGCATCAATGACTCAGTAGAATAAATCTGAGCAAACTCCAGGAGATAGTGAATGACTGAGGAGCCTGGGGTGCTGCATTGCATGGGGTTGCAGAGTCAGCTAGGATTTAGTGACTGAACAACAACATAAAATAAACTCATCCTCTTGTGTTGTATGAATAAATTTACAAGATGGGCACTTTTTCCCCAAGGCCAGAAAGAATCTGTCCACATTTATA
Organism: Cervus elaphus; assembly: GCF_910594005.1. Taxonomy (NCBI): domain Eukaryota; kingdom Metazoa; phylum Chordata; class Mammalia; order Artiodactyla; family Cervidae; genus Cervus; species Cervus elaphus. The sequence continues at coordinate 40,881,390 of NC_057822.1, forward strand.
AAATTCTAAGAAGAGATTCAATGAAAATGGAAGAATAACACTTTGATCTAATTCAACAAGTGTGAGTTGCACTAAGCACCTATATCATTACTAACCACTCATGTTTCTGGGTTGATAGGCAATATTAAGTAGTAAAAACCTATTCTTTCCCTTTAAGAAACACACTGGGACACATGGAACCTCACATAAAACAATGCACATAGTGCAAGACAATTTTATCATTAAGTATGAGGCTGAGTGGTGCAAACCTCCTAAATTCAGAACAAGGACTAAAAAGGATTAGGACAGTTTTGCCCAAAAGGTCAGGGGAGTATGCAAAAAAAGGAATGGGCCAGGTGTTAACCCCAGTGTCAAGAATAGGACTAGAACAGATAGAGAAAACAGGGCAAGTCATTCTAAGAGAAGGGAAATACAAAACTGATGATGGAGTGACAGGGATGCGCACCCTGAGTTGGGAAGGTGGGGGGTAGGAAAAGTAAACACATCCACATTTTGATTAAACTGAATAAGCAAATTTCTGCGGAGAATATTGTGTTTGAGAAAGAGCCACACACAAATTCACCCCTAGCTTTCCCTAAAGGGTCATGACTTCACCACCACTGAGGCTTGGGACATGGCCATAATCCAGAAAAACTGTTTCTATGGAGCATTGCCTACCAGGTGCTATCTCTTGGGCAGTTCTCTAAGCAACTCTAACTCCATGTCTCCATCCCTGAAATTCTTTTTTCTCTCTGTACTTCCTCCCAATTTCTTTTTCACTTCAATACTTTTTTTTTTTTTTTTAAAGAACTATCCATCTGAGGAAAATGCAAATCAAAACATTCATGGAGATGCAACTGAAAATCATACCACTTTACATTTACTAGGATAACGATCATCAAGAAATAAGAAAATAACAAGCCTTTGTGAGGATGTGGAAAAACCAGATCCCTGATGTACTGCTGGTAGGAATGCAAAGTGGTCTGGCATCTATGGGAAGCAGCCTGGCAGTTCCTTAGATGGCAAAACTAGAGTTACCACATAACTCAGCAATTCCACTCCTAGGTGTAAATACAAAAGAAATAAAAACATATGTCCATACAAAAGTGTGCATATAAATATTTACAGTAGTACTATTCATAATAGGCAAGGAATGGAAACAACCCACATGTCCATAAACTGATGAATGGGTAAATAAAATGTGGTATACACATAAAATGGAATACTATTTGGCAATAAATATAAATGAAGTACTGATACTTGCTACAATATAGATGAATTTTTAAAACATTATGCTAAGTGAAAGAAGCCAGTCATAAAAAATTACTTATTGTATGATTCAATTTACATGAAATGTCCAGAATAGGCAAATCTACAGAAACAGAAAGTAGATAAGTGGTCACCTGAGGCTGAAAATGGGCTAGAGAGTCGGCGGGAGGATCAAGAGGTATTATTATGAGGTGCAGGGTTTCCTTGTGGCATGGTGAAAATGTTCTAAAATTGATTGTCATGATAGTTGCATAATTTTGTGAATACACTAAAAACCACTGAACTCTACATTATAAATGGATGAATTGTATGTTATGAATTACATCTCAATAAGCTGTTAAATGAAAAAGAACCATCCTTTCTGAAGATTTCAGGTAAAAATCACTTTCATTATATGAGCCATCAAAGTCCTAGCTTCTTAGAATTGAGGTAGGTATTACAGGTATGAGCTAGTGACGAAAACTTCCTTAAAAACTGAACTCATTGGACAAGCAAAATACAGCATGAAACAATAAGTAAAACAGGAAAAAAAAGGTAATATTAACTTGCATATGCATTTTTTAGTTATATAGCTAAGTCAAATTGGTAACATTTAATTTTTAATTATAAGTTTGGGTCAAGAACAAGGAGGTTCTTCCAATGAGGCAAAATTCTAGGTATATAATATATTTAATTGTGCATATTATTTCTATTACATCTTTCAAACACATTTAAAGCCAAATGTTTCTGAAATAGTTGCAAAACTGTTTGATTTGAATAGAGATCAGCTGAATGCACTTAATTTTGTCCAACAGTCTTAGTTGCAAATGAGAAAACTAAGGCTCAAAATAGGTGCCTTAGTCATCTGGCTAATAAATTTTAGAATGTTCGTCTCCCAACTTTCATCCTTTTTTCCAGAGTTTATGATCACATTTCATATTCTGGGTATTAAAGTAAAATATTTTGCTATGGATAAATAAGTAGATCTATGTATCTATGTACATAGATACATCATACCTGTTTATTACTCCAGAGACTGAGTGCCTTAAAGAATTCCAAATCACTTTGTGTTTTACTCCCAGTATTTAGCAGGGAACCTTGCAACAGCATGTGCTTGCTAAACATTTAAGGACTGAAATGAATACCTGAGGAATGAACTTTATCTTCCAGTATTACCAAAAAACAGATCTCTCTACACTGGAGTTCTAGTCCCTTATCTCTAACCAGCTGAGTATCACCTCTGTTTAGACTAATTATGTTGTAAATTAGTCTTATCTTTTCCCTTCTGTCAGTTCTTCTATTTCTGTCAATGGTACCTTTTTTTTTTTTTTTCCCTGCTAGTCACCCAGTGACAAGGCCAGGATTTAGACAGTACCTGCACAGGACAACTCAGCAGAGTCTAGGATCACTTCACTTAGTCATTTGAGGTTAACAAGAATTTAAGTAAGAAATTAAGGAAACCATTAAGCCAGACACTGATGAGGGTAACAACTGGGAGGAGGGATGGGTGGTCCCTTGATGGGGCCAGTAAGAAAAGCCAGGCAAAATGGTGAGTGATCACTGAAGATAGTGATCCAGGCTAGGGCAGATGTTCACAGAAGTGGGAAACGCTGAATGCACATGAGGCAGTGGGAAGATGATGCTGTAATTTAACATTTACTGTTTACAGTTTTTGTGGGTTTTTGCTTTGTTTTCATTATAATAGATGAGTTTAGTGATCTGCCAAAATGTCTTGGTCCAAGGATGGGGACGACCAAGATGTATCTTTAGAAGCAAGAGTTGAAAAGTGGCAAATAAAAAAAAAAAAAAGAACATTTTAATTCATTCAATAGCTTTCTCTTGGCTGGACATGATATTTATCACAACAGTAACTACTAGATTTGCACGTTAGTGAGGGTGTAATGCTCTGCCTGTGCAATGGAAACGGCCCAGCTCAAGGTAAGTATTTGCAACCCTACACTGCATATTGTAAGTCAGGTACCCTACACACTTACATTCCTTTGACAAACTCTGCAAAGGTACATAAGAATATTCTGTTTGACAGAAAAAGAACCCAAGACACAGAGAAGATACATAATCTGGCAAAATCCCAAAGGTACTATGTATGAGGCAGAGCTGGAGTTAGAACCCAGGTCCAACTCCCAAGCCTGAGCTCCTTCTTTCCTCTGCATCACCGTGGCTTCAGACCACAACTTCCCCCTAAAAAGGAAAGTGGGGAGTTGGGGTAGCAGGGGCAGGAGAGGAAGAATTCACAGACTGTCCGCACAGCTCTCAGGAGACAGGGTGCTCTGCTTCTAAACATATAATCATGGATATCTAGATAGAAAAATTCTCCAATAGAGAAGGGTAATTCATTATGCTGCCCAAGCTTAATGGAAATATCCCTTATGAATAATCAATTCCCTCTTTTAATTCTTCTGCCCTGAGTCACCTGTGCCCTGTGATTTGGTCTCCTGAAGAGACTTCCTTGAGCAGGTTACCAACCCTGTTCCTGAGACAGGCATTTTCCCTGCAGGAAAGTGATCAACTGTTGTCAGGTTCACAAATCCATCTCTCATGAGTTTTGACCCTTGGAGCCTGTTCACCTTTGGGGAAATTAATAAAATTGTATGTGAGAATCCTCAAAGCAGAGGGGACTCATTTATAAAGAACTTTACAGTGATCAAAGGGCTTTCATACTGACTCTATACCACAATGAAGTTAAAATCTCTTGAATATAGCCCTCTTCCATTTCCACGAACACCACTCTAGGTTCAATTATATGTAGAGCAGGGAATTCCAAACAGAGTATATTCTCTGATCAGCCCAAAGTAATAAGTCGTGGTTTAGACCTTTCTTACTTCTTGACTTTGATTATGGAAAAAATGTCCAGCTGGTTTTCCCACTCTGGTTTTTTTTAGCATGAAAGTTAAAAGACATGGAATCAAATCCTGTTTGCCATACTTGTGAAGCTTTTCTGGCTTTGAGCAAGTAGCATAACATCTCTGAAACTCAGTTTCTTCATATATAAATGAAATTGAGAAGGCATTCACACAAAGTGCTTAAAATAGTGTCTAAACCAAGGCGTTCATACAATACATTTAGCCATATGTTAACTATTCCGTCAACTACTGTGCATAATTTTACAGCCCCAATTCATTTACATCTTTGGGTCTGCCTCCACAGTACAACACACAATGCCTTTTACAATGGGATGTCAAATACCCTCAACGCTATCTCATAATGTGGGCAAGGATGATACAAACTCCCTCTCAATTACTACAACTTTCTCACCCCCTTTAAACTTTTGCTCCGATTATAATGTACAGCAGACTACCCAGGTCATTTCTTTCTATGCCTTACTATTTTCTGATCCTCATCTTATGTCCCAACAACTCCATGAATTATTCCTGAACTTCAGTCACCCCCAGTAAATTCTTGCTTCTCCAGACTCTTATGATGCTTTGGGGAACTATTTGGAATTTACTGATATAAACAGTTTTTATTTCTTTCATACATCCATCTTATTTTCCTACCTAAAGTGTTTTAACTTTTCAAGAGTAGAGTGTTTGGTCATATAGGAAGGCAGACTTAGACGGGAGACAGTCAGAAGTTCACCTAGACAGGAAACAGCTTCTACACGCCCAAAAGGACAGTGGTCCAGGATAAGAGAAGCTGGAGACAGTAACGACAGAAAGCCGACAGGCACCACGGGACGGGATCAAGGCCCCGCAGGTCATGATTGATGGGACCTTGCGTTTCTAGAAGTAGCACTGGCACCCAGCACTTCCTGCACTTTCTGCTCCCGTGGGAATCGGAGGAACATCACTTTCATTTCCTTGATATGTTAGAGTATGGCATAAAATTTCCTTGGAAAGAAATAATCCCATAAGTTAAATAGCAGCTGAAAATCAGTAGACTAAATAACCACTTGTGTCTCTAGTAATTCCTGTGTGCCTGTCTGGGCCAGATCCTCATCTAGGGAATAAGAGTTGGCCATGTGGACAACATGCATGGAAGCGGCTGGGTGTGTTGCAGGAAGATCAAGAGGGTGAATGGCATGAGACAACCGAAGAGGTGGGCGGGGGTCAGAACAGGAGGTCTGGCAGAGGGCAGGGGTGTAATTTCATTCCATGTACCAGAAGGTCACCATGAGTCTCAGAGCCATGATCTGATACATAGAATGCTTTAAATTCTGCGTGTATATTTATAGTCCACATTTTAAAACATACTTAAAGCTGCTTTGTGGAGAACAGATTGTAGAGAACTAGAAGAGGAGATTACGATATCTGTGCTAGAGAGAGATGACTGCGGTTTGGCCTAAGCAGAGAGAGACAGTTTTGAGACATAGTCTAAAGGTAAAACCGATTTTTCATTTCCAGACAAATTAACTTAAGTGTAACTGTTGGGGGTGGGGGGATGCAGACAGAGTATATAAACACTTTGGGCAGGCAGACAAGTCTGGGTTTCAGAGGTCAGCAAGAAGGCTTAAGTAAGGCTCACAATCAAGAAAATAAACCCATTCTCTCGTTCGTTCACCTCTCACTTGCTGAAGAGCTAAGTGACGGGCACTGTGCTAAATGGACATCCAAAGTCGAACAGGGGCAACGTCAGAAATCCCACTTCATACGAAGGGGTTTCCAGCAGTGGGAATAAATTCAGAGGACAAAAACGCACTCCAACTTCCTTTATTATAGCCTTTTATTTGTTCCTTCATTAATTCATACATTTTTGTCATTCACTCATTCATTTCCCTAACTGTGTTCAATTCAATATTCCATATGATTGAGCAGTGAAACCCAGGACTAAATCATACCAAGATAAATAAGACCCGATCGGTATCTTCCAGGAACTGTTTGCATCTTGCTGACAAGAAAGATGTGTACACATGCCGGTGAATGTGAGGTGCTAAAATAAAAGCCATTTCTTTCTCCAGGCGATCTTCTCGACCCAGGAATCAAACCTGGTCTCCTGCACTGTAGGCAGATTCCTTATCGTCTGAGCCACCAGGGAAGCCAAAAATAAAAGCACGTTCACAGGACGCACAGAATGTGACCTGTGCAGTTTGTAGTGTGGGCCTACATACATAAAGGCCCTAAGACGCCTATCTGCAGGGCAGTCATAGGGATGCAGACATAGAGAACAGACTTGTGGACACAGTGTGGGGGGAGAGGGTGGGATGGATTGAGGGAGTAGCCTGAAAACACATATACTACCATATGGAGAACAGAGAGCTCAGATAGCCAGTGGCCATTTGCCGTGTGATGCATGGAGCTCACCAGTGCTCTGCGACAACTTAGGGGGTGGAGGGGGGTGGGAGGTGGGAGGGAGGTTCAGGAGGGACGGGACATGCGCACCTGCGACTGATTCGTGTTGGTGTATGGCAGAAAGCGCAGCACGACATTGTAGAGCAAATATCTTGCAATAAAACATTTTTTAAAAGTCCCTAAGACGAGAGCCCTCCATCAGTCTCAAATGTACTCAAATTCCACTTCTTTACAGGCGTCTTCTCTGACTCTCTAATTAAATTGGATGCTCTGAGTACTATGCCCTTTGCGGCACTTCTCAGAGTTTCAAGTTACGTGTTTGTGAGCTGCCCGTCTCCGCCACAAGATGACAAGCGTGTTAGGGCAGGGCTGTGTGTTCCCTGCTCGCCACTGTGGTCTCTACAGTTATCACGGTGTGTGGCACAGAGGAGATGCCCAAGAAATATTTGTTAGGCAAGTCATTTTTTTAAAAACCAAGATAATTCTGGGCACATTTGATTAGAACATGCTAAATATCCTGACGGGAAAACTTGATTGCCGAAGCTTAGAGGCAGATGTTGATGAACAATATTACTCAGGCACTTTCTCCTCTGTCAGAAGAGTGGAGCATCCCAGTGGTAAGTTAGATATCACTCCCTTTTGTTGCAGCCATCCCTTCGCGCTCTGTACCTGAGAACTACAGATAAGAAGGTAGTTCTACCCCGTGGACTTCAATAACCATACATGTGACAGTCAGATATCAGAATCACAAATGCAGAATGACAGAAATCAACCAGCACCTGCAGAGAGGCTAAAACAGCTGTGGTCGAAGTCCAGCTGTCAGGAAATTTCTGGTTTTCACAGACTTATTTGAAAAGGACACAAGGAGTCAGGGTGATATTAGTGGCAGCATGCAAATGAAGCTATTTTTAATTTTATTTAGGGTATGATTCAACTCTTATTTTCATTTAATTTAAAGCAGCAGCATGCCAACATGAATATGGGATGTCTTTCCTAAGAATTCTCCAAGTTCCAGGAGTGAGGCTGGGTAGCAGGACAATTTAGATAGCTGAGTCTGTAGCTGGGCTGTTGACAAGGTGAATTTATAGACACACAGACAAGGATGGAAAGATAAAATGATAGATGAAATGCCCTCTCTGTCTATGGATTGCACAGTAGGGTGATGCCTTGGGCCCCAAACTGTCTAAATTGCCACACTGCTTCCTTCCATCGACTGTGGAAGTGTGACTAAGACAGTACAGGTCACGCTGCCCCTAGCCCCCTGTGGTACCTCAGCAGTTGCTCACTTAAAGTGGTTTTCAACCTCTGATGCCAACCGTGGTCCTGTGGATGCCAATTCACAGCACTGTCAATCACCTCTCAAGAAGCAGGTAGGAAGTTTTTTTTCACATTTTGCTCTCTCAGTTCCATTATGTATGTCTAAGTCTTGCAGCAAGATTAGATCTTTGAATCCTCTCCACCTATCCACTCCCCATCTCTAGTAGTGGGCAGCTCATTTCAAGTCTTTTCCTAAGGTAAGTCCCACTCCACCAGTAGGAATACCTGCTCCCAACCCCATAGGGGATATCTGACATGACTGGGGATAATCTCATGGACACCGACGTGGAGGTCGGCATGGGGGTATCGCTGGTGTGTGGTGGGCACAGACCAAGGATACTGCTCAACAACCTACAGTGCACAATGCATAGGACACACTCTCATCCACAAACACGCGTCCAATGCAAAATGTCAGTCGTGAGTGCTGAGAGTCAGAAATTCTGCACGACAGCACAAGATACACAAAGAAGCCAGAGAAGAGACTCTTGACTCCTGAAAATTAAACAGTCTCATTGGAGATAATGACATTTATACACAGTACAGTCCAAGAAAGGAATTTCTGAACATCTAAAAATAACTATTTTGAATAATTAAACTACAGTTATGAATTATGAATACTGGAGGAAGGCAGATGAACAAAAAGACCATGGAAAGTAAGAATTGGCATTTGAAGCACAGACAATACAAACAGCCCTGGGATGACGGTTTTGTGTCTGCCTGGGGAGGTCTTGGATAGGAAGCTGTCACTTGACTGAGGGAAAGCACATTTGGTTCTAAACTTGTAGCTGGAATCAAGAAGGGAGAGGCAGGGGCCTAGCCTGCCTGGGAGGGCAGAATATGAGCAAGAGTCAGAGTTTCAGAAAACACTACCTAGACTTTAGGTCCATCAGCAAAAATATTACAACCTTAAATACACTGTATTTAAGATGGCCTCCAGCCATCTCTGCTTCCTGGATTCACATACCCTGGTAATCCCGTCTCACAATGTACCAGAATTAGTCTATGTGATCAGTAAAATATGGCAGCAATATCGGTATGTTATCCAGTAGTCATGGATGGATGTGAAAGTTGGACCATAAACAAGACTGAGCGCTTTAGAATTGATGCTTTCAAATTGTGGTGCTAGAGAAGTTTCTTGAAATTCCCTTGGGCAGCAAGGAGATGAAACCAGTCAATCCTAAAGGAAATCAACCCTGAATATTCATTGGAAGGACTGATGTTGAAGCTGCAATCCTTTGGCTATCTGATGCAAAGAGTTGATTTACTGGAAAGGACACTGATGTTGGAAAAGACTGAGGGCCAGAGGAGAAGAAGGAGACAGAGGATAAGATGATTAGATGGCCTCACTGACTCAATAGACAAGAGGTTTGCGCAAACATAGGGATACAGTGAAGGATAGGGAAGCCTGGTGTGCTGCAGTTCATGGGGTCGCAGAGAGTCAGACAGGACTGAGTGACGGAACAACAGATTGCCGATATTTGGTTATAAAATTGGATTTCTGACTTGCAGGCCTGCACCCATGCTTTCTCTTTTGAATCACTCCTGGGGGAATTGAGCTCTCAAACAGTAAGCAGCCTCATCAACCCACCCAAGTGATGAAGGACGGCCAACAATCATGTAAGTTCAATCACGTAAGTGAATTTGCTGACCTGGTCAAGCCTTGAGTTGACCACTGCTCCAGCTGACAGCTTGGCTACAACCTCTTAGAAGACTCTGAAACAGAATCACTCAGCTAAACTGTTCCAGCATTACTGACACCGAGAATCTGTGGGAGATAGCAAATATTGGCATTTTAACATGCTATGTTTGGAGTGATTTGTAGTTAACTAACACAAGATCTGTTGGGAAAGACATTCCGGAGCTTCACTGAAACAGTAGAATCTCTGTCCAATCAGCTTAAGGGATCTGCTAGCCTGGGGATGAACTCATCACCACCAGATCCCCCTTAAATATGACTGGACTTCTTTGACCTACCTCCTAGAGTAATGAAAACAAAAACAAAAATAAATTGGACCAATTACACTTAAAAGCTTTGTACAGTAATAAACACCATAAAAAAGATGAAAAGACAACACTCAAATAGGAGAAAATATTTACAAAAGAAGCAACTGACACAGAATCTATCTTCAAAATATACAAATTGGTGGAAGACCTAAACAGACATTTCTCCAAAGAAGACATTTAGATGGTCAATAAAAACATGAAAAGATGCCTAATTATTAAAGAAATGCAAATCAAAACTAGACAATGAGATATTACTTCACACCAATCAGAATGGTCATCATCAAAAAATATATAAACAATAAAACCTGGACAGGGTATGGAGAAAAGAGAATCCTCCTACATTGTTATTGGTGGGCATATAAATTAGTACAACTATTTTGGAGAACAGCATGGACATTTACTAAAAAACTAAAAATAGAACTACTGCATGACCCAGCAATCTCACTCCTGGGCATACACATACTTGGAGAAAATCACAATTCAAAAAAGATACATGCACTATTTACAATAGCCAGGGCACAGAAGAAACTAAAATGCCCCTCAACAGAGGAATGAATAAAAAAGATGTGATATATACATACAATGGAATATATGTTCTTGTTTAGTTGCTCAGGCATCTCCGACTCTTTGCAACCCCATGACTGCAGCACGCAAGGCTTCCCAGTTCTTCACCATCTCCTGGAGCTTGCCCAAACTCCTGTCCATTGAGCTGGTGATGCCATCCAACCATCTCATCCTCTGTCGTCCCTTTTCCCCTCCTCCCTTCAATCTTTCCCAGCATCACGGTCTTTTCTAATGAGTCATCTCTTCCCATTAGGTGGCTCAAGTATTGGAGCTTCAGCTTCAGTATCAGTCCTTCCAATGAATACTCAGGATTTATTTCCTTTAGGATTGACTGTTTTGATCTCCTTGCAGTTCAAGGGACTCTCAAGAGTCTTCTCCAACACCACAGTTCAAAAGCATCATTTCTGCAGTGCTCAGTCTTCATTATGGTCCAACTCTCACATCCATACCTGACTACTGGAAAAACCATAGCTTTGACTATCTGGAGCTTTGTAGGCAAAGTAATGGCTATGCTTTTTAATATGCTGTCTAGGTTTGTCATTGAATTTCTTGCAAGGAAAAACATCTTTTAATTTCATGGCTGCATTGACCATCTCAGTGATTTTGGAGCCCCCAAAAATTAAGTCTGTCACTTTATTTTGTCACCTTCATCAAGAGGCTATTTCCTTTTCTTTCTGCCATAAGGGTAGTCTCATCTGCATATCTGTGATTATTGATGTTTCTCCTGGTAATGTATACAATGGAATATTACTGAACCATAAAAAGAAATGAAATAGTGCCATTTGCAGAGATGTGGAAAGACATTAAGACTGTTATACAGAGTGAAGCAAGTCAGAAAGAGAAAAACAAATAATATTGCTTATATGTGTAACCTACAAAAATGGTACAGATAAACTTATTTGCAAAGCAAAAATATGGACACAGCTATAGAGAACAAGCTTATGAATATCAAGGGGGAAAAGGGCGATGGGATGAGCTGGGAGATTGGCATTGACATATATACACTACTATATAAAATAGGTAACTAATGAGAACATATTGTATTGTACAGGGAACTCTACCCAATGCTCTGTAGTAACGTAAATGGGAAGGAAATCTAAAAAAGAGGGGCTATATGTCTATCTTCTGTACAGCAGAAACTAACACAACATTGGAAAATAACTATATTCCAATAAAAAATAATAAAAATATGAACAAATGAGACTAATTGATAATTGAGAAAAACAAATGACCAAAACAATCAGACAGAAGAAACTCACAAGTAATATGATGTGAGGAGAACGGGAGAATTAATGTTGGAATTCGAAGGCAAAACTAAGGCACCATACTCATAACATAAATATAGCATGATATTAAAAAGGAACATTCAGAAAATGAGAAAAGTTCTCAGAAATTAAGGGGATAATGGTGGAAATACATACACACACACACACACACACACACACACACACATACATATACATGTTCAGTTCATTTCAGCTCAGTCGCTCAGTCATGTCTGACTCTTTGCGACCCCATGAACCGCAGCACGCCAGGCGTCCCTGTTCATCACCAACTCCTGGAGTCCACCCAAACCCATGTCCATCGAGTCAGTGATGCCATCCAACCATCTCATCCTCTGCTGTCCCCTTTTCCTCTTGCCCTCAGTCTTTCCCAGCATCAGGGTCTTTTCAGATGAGTCAGCTCTTTGCATTGGGTGGCCAAAGTATTGGAGTTTCAGCTTCAACATCAGTCCTTCCAATGAACATCCAGGACTGATCTCCTTTAGGATGGACTGGTTGGATCTCCTTGCAGTCCAAGGGACTCTCAAGAGTTTTCTCTAACACCACAGTTCAAAAGCATTAATTCTTCAGCACTCAGCTTTCTTTATAGTCCAACTCTCACATCCATACGTGACCACTGGAAAAACCACAGCCTTGACTAGATGACCAGAAAAATAAAATCTGACACTGTTTCCACTGTTTCCCAATCTATTTGCCATGAAGTGATGGGACCGGATGCCATGATCTGAGTTTTCTGAATGTTGAGCTTTAAGCCAACTTTTTCACTCTCCTCTTTCACTTTCATCAACAGGCTCTTTAGTTCTTCTTCACTTTCTACCTTAAGGGTGGTGCTATCTGCATATCTGGGGTTATTGATATTTCTCCTGGCAATCTTGATTCCAGCTTGTGCTTCCTCCAGCCCAGCATTTCTCATGGTGTACTCTGCATATTAGTTATATAGGCAGGGTGACAATAGACAGCCTTGATGTACTCCTTTTCCTATTTGCAACCAGTCTGTTGTTCCATGATCAGTTCTAACTGTTGCTTCCTGACCTGCATACAGGTTTCTCAAGAGGCAGGTCAGGTGGTCTGGTATTCCCATCTGCTTCAGAATATTCCACAGTTTATTGTGATCCACACAGTCAAAGGCTTTGGTGTAGTCAATAAAGCAGAAATAGATGTTTTTCTGAAACTTTCTTGCTTTTCGATGATCTAGCGGATATTGGCAATTTGATCTCTGGTTCCTCTGCCTTTTCTAAAACCAGTTTGAACATCTGGAAGTTCACGGTTCACGTATTGTTGAAGCCTGGCTTGGAGAATTTTAAGCATTACTTTACTAGCGTGTGAGATGAGTGCAATTGTGCAGTAGTTTGAGCATTCTTTGGGATTGTCTTTCTTTGGGATTGGAATGAAAACTGACCTTTTCCAGTCCTGTGGCCACTGCTGAGTTTTCCAAATTTGCTGACATATTGAGTGCAGCACCTTCACAGCATCAACTTTCAGGATTTGAAATAGCTCAACTGGAATTCCATCACGTCCACTAGCTTTGTTCGTAGTGATGCTTTTCAAGGCCCAGTTGACTTCCCATTCCAGGATGTCTGGCTCTAGGTGAGTGATCACACCATCGTGATTATCTGGGTTGTGAAGATCTTTTTTGTACAGTTCTTCTGTGTATTCCTGCCACCTCTTCTTAGTATCTTCTGCTTCTGTTAGGTCCCTACCATTTCTGTCCTTCATTTCTTTGCATGTAAGGTTCCCTTGGTATCTCTAATTTTCTTGAAGAGATCTCTAGTCTTTCCCATTCTATTGCTTTCCTCTTTTCTTTGCATTGATCACTGAGGAAGGTTTGCTATTCTTTGGAACTGTGCATTCAAATGAGTATATCTTTCCTTTTCTCCTTTGCTTTTCACTTCCCTTCTTATGTATGTGTATAGATATAAAAATACAAAGGTAGTAGAAGATAGACTGAGGAAGTAACCGCCAATATATTATAGAGACAGACACAAATGGAAAATAAGAGAGAAAACAGAAAAAGCTAGAGAATTAAAGCAGGACTTTTAACCTCCAACTAATACAGAATTCCAGAAAGAAAAATACAGAAGAAAATAGAAAAGGGCATTAGTTACCAAATAAATAATACAAGATAGTCTCCAGAATTGAGATATCTGAGTTTCTAGATTAAAAAGTCCTACTGAGGGCCTAGCTCACTGAAAATGCATAGACTTGATCATGACTATCACTAAATTTTCAAAACACTAGAGATAAAGAGAATCCTAAAATTTTCCGAATAGAACATTCCATGTACAAAATCCAGAATAGGAACAACATTTATACTTTTCTACAGCAACACTGAGGACTGGAAGATAAAAAAGCAATGGTTTCAAAATTCAGAAGCAGAAAGATTTCCAGCCTACAGTTATAAATGCAGCTAAACTATAAATTAAGGGTAATGGTAGTATGAAAGCGTTTTTCAAAAATATGTGGTCTCACAAAGTTTGCTCTCAGGTAATCTTTCTCAGAAATCTACTGAAAGGTGTACATTATGAAAATGAGGAAATAAGCCCCAAATGGGAAAATATGAAACCCCAATACAGGGGGAATTCAAACTAGGAGATAGGTAAAGGGAATTCTCAGTATTACAATTGCACATAGGCCTTTGGGCTTTGCAGGTGGCTCAGTGGTAAACAATCTGCCTGCCAATGCAGAAGATGCAAAAGATGATGGTTTGATCCCCGAGTCAGGACAATCCCCTGGAGAAGGAAATGACAATCCACTCCAATATTCTTTTCCTGGAAAATTCCATGGACAGAGGAACCTGGAGGGCTACAGTCCATGGGATCTCAAAGAGTCAGATCCGACTGAGCACATACAGGCCTTTAGAGAAACTAGTATTGATAGCACAGAAGGAAGAGGATTCAGACAGGATGACAGAAGGAATAACTTCAAGGAAAAAATAAACCATGAGACTGACATAGATGCTTGATTATTTTGTGGGTGTTTTATATTTCTGCTGGAAGTTTTTAACAGAAATTTTTGATTGAGATGTAATAACTGAGCTTCCCAGAATATGAGTTAGATCCCTGTGTTGGAAAGATTCTCTGGAGGAGGAAATGGCAACCCACTCCAGTATTCATGCCTGGAGATTTCCATGCACAGAAGGAGCCTGGCAGGCTACTGTCCATGGGGTCGCAGAAGAGTTGGACACAACTTTGTGACTAAACAACAACAAATGTATTACTCACTTAACTTTAGAGAACTAGTGTAATAAAGTTATAATGCACCATACTCTCTGTAGTATATGTACACACAGCCACGCACTATTATATATATACATATATTCATACATATGTGTTATATATATTTGTGTACATGCACATGTATTTTACATATATATGTTAAATATATATACACAGATACACACACAGAGTAAATAATAATATAAGTACAAAGCACAGATTGAACTAAAATTTTCTTATAAGTATTTTGGAAAAATGAGAAAAAGAAAGTTAGGGATGGTTAGTGTAAGAGAGTAAATCCTCATTTTCCATAAATAAGGATGAAAAAGGTAATGTCCTAAATTGAAAAATTAGTATCAAAAAGAGCACACAGTTTCTAGTTAGAAATAGATCAGCACTAGAAAAAAAAAACAAGCAAAAAAATTGTGAATGGTTGTCCAGAGAGTAAGAATTAGGGCGAGGATTACACTTTTTCATTAACAAAATACTTTGATACAATACTGGATTTTTAAAGTTTGTACATTATTATCCATAAAGTTTCAAGAACAAAGATAACAAGCAGTGGGTTAAGAGGTATAAATCAAACAAACTGAAAGCAGAAATGATGATCTTCAAATAAATAAAGGTGAATATAAGATTAGAAGTACTAAAAACGATGAAATAGGATGTTAGGTGATAATAACAGTTCTATTTCCCTCTCTTTCCCCCTTCCACTCCCCACTAAAAGATTGATCTTAAACTTATATGTACCAAAACATATCACTGTTTTAAGCACATGAGAGTTCTATTTATTCAAATTTTTAAGTAAATTAAAAGGAAAATAGAAGATGCTGTAGTGCATTCTTATGCATTTTTTTTAAAAGAATGAGGTTTGGCTTCAAACTTGGTGGCACATTACAATGTTAAGTAACGTATTTCCTTTTCAACCTGTTGCATGTTTGTCTGATAAATTGAGCATTGAATTATCTTAGTAAAGGAATGCCATAACTCTATAAAGGCATAGTCTTTTGGTTTCACTGAAGGAAAAAGACCATTCACATGAAAACCAGCTCTTCCAATGAGAATGTTTCTAAACTTTCTTTAATATTAGTCTTTGATGAGAGTGGTGAATTCCCCCTCCCTACCTTCAAAATAAACGTGCTCTTTGTCTTTAAATTAAAGAAATGTGCCTCTCTTTGTCATCCCTCTACTGACGTTCGATGTTACTATTAATACTTTTAGAAATGTATTTTTGAGGGACCCATTTCCTCCCCTTTGCCTTCCACTGGGTTGCTCTACTATTGTATTTTCCAGTGCTGAACAATAAGTGGAAATCAGCTTTATTCATCCTTAGACTAAATAAACTGAGAGATAAAAGAGAAATATAAAAGCTAACAATCCTTTAAGTATAAAACAGGGCAAAAGTTATTTCTCAAGCAAATCAATTTCAGACTTGGTAGAAATGAAATTAAGTCAGCAGTTAGAATTTCTTGTTGTAATAATACACCACGTACATTATTTCTATGATATAGCTAAACATTAGTCCCTGTTTTAGAGCTGACAATTCCTTGTATCAGTGAGGTTAAGTTATTTTTCCAAGATGAAACAGCTTCTAAGTAGGTCACAGAGCTATTGTTACAGTAAAGAAGTACATAAAAGATGTCACAGAAATAAATATTACTATCCAAGCTATATTATGACTAATTGGGATAAAACAAACAAACAGGAAAAAAGTGAAGTAAAAGACAGTTCTCGACATGCAGCAAGAGTACATAGATTTATTGAGTGAATTTACTTATACAAAGCAGATTAAATAGATTTATATGACATAGTATTCTTATATTGTAGGATTAGTTCTAAATACTTTGATGTAACGTTTAAAATGAAATAGATGCATTTTGGTTATTCATCCTAATTAAAATGACATAAAATTGGTACCATCTAAATATTTAACACTGTGTTATGACTATTGAATGAAATGTTCTATGCCAGGTGTCCGAAAAGTTTTGCAGAAGAATAAATTGATATTGAAAAAGGTCCTAATATACTTACTGGGGATGAGAGAGTATACAAAGTACATGCATTATGATCCCATTTCTACTGAAAAGTAGAGTTTAGAAGTATATACATCAAAATAAGAAAATGGTGTGTGCATGCTTAGTGGTGGGTGGTGGGATCAGAGTAGCTTCTACTTTATTCCTTTTGGTTACCATTATCTTAAAATTCTCTTACAATGAGCATATATTACCTCTATATAACCAATAAACTTTTAAACAAGTGATTTAAAGGTATAGAATTTGAGTCCAGGTCCTTAAGTCCAAGTTAAATACTATTGTTGACCACTGTCTCCAGGCACTGCGCTAAGCTCTTCACACACAGAACCACACTTGCCCTTCAGAATGACTGATAAGGCAGAGATCATCTGTTCCTATTTCACAGGGAAACAGACAACAGACGTGCACTATCTCACCTTGGAAAACTTAGTTTTAGTGAGTGAGTACAGTAACCGTGGGGCTTCCCTGATGACTGCAGTGGTAAGGAATCTGCCTGCAATGCAGGAGACATGGGTTCGATCCCTGGGTTGGGAAGATCCCCTGGAGAAGAAAACGGCAACACTCCAATATTCTAACTGGGAAACCCCATGGACAGGGAGCCTGGCGGGCTACAGTCCACGGGGCCACAAACAGCCGGACAAGACTCAGTGACCAAACAACAGTAACCTTGCCCTTAGCAGGCACGTTTAAGTAGTAATGCCTTAACAATCTGAAAATAAATAACTCCCTGTAAAAGAAAGGCAGGAAGGGAAGAAAGTAAAATCAGCTTGATTGTTAAAAGGAGCAGAACTTAAACCAGAGGGTTGTTTGTGCAGTGTGGAAGTGAGGCTTAATAGAATTACTCTGACCCTCACTAATTCTCAACAGCAATTCTGCTTCAGGAAGCAGGGAGCACGGCAGAGAGGCTGCTGGAGAAGACGGAGGGGGAGAGGCTGCCAGCCTGAAGGAAACGTGACAGGAATCTTGAGAGCACATCAGGTTGAACTGATGAATAGCACATCTCTCATTTTGGCTGAGATGCTTTATGTCTAATTTCTGGTTTTCATCCTAATAGTTATCCTCATGTATTTGAAGTGATAGTAAAGAGAAATGCAATATTTAGTTGCCATATGTATCTTAATTTAATTTATGAAAATATTATCGATATGACATCGCCTTGGCAACTTAACATTTTTCACAATGGACATGCATTACCGTCATTTCATTTCATTTCCTTCTGCCTTCATAATATTACCTGAGCATTGTCAGAAAGTTCTCAGGACAGCGATGCAAATCAAAGCTTCATTACAAAGCCCAGTGAAATAGCATTATTGCAAGAACATTTCATGAAAGGTAACTACCGTGCATGCTTAGGGCCTGAATTGAAATGATAAAGTCTAGATTGCATTTATTTTTATAACAAAACCTTGTTTATAAAAAAAAACAAAAAAAAAACACCTGGCCTCCCAAATCCTCAAGCCTCAATTCATTCACTCAGAAGGAGAGGAACTTCTTTCAGAAGCAGGAGCACAGGCTGGAATACACAGAATATTTCTCATCATCCAGACTGACAATGCACTGAGTGATTAAATATTCTCTTCCATAGCTCCCTCCATGAGAAAAGAACAAAAGAGCCCTCAGGGCTGAAGACCTAGAGGGGGCAATTTTAAGAAGCAATATAGTGATACCCCAAGTTTTAATAAGAATTCAGCCACTCTTCCACTACCTCGCTAACCTAGCCCATTTCCTCAATTACACTGACTATGAAATTGCCTGAAACTCTCCTTAACTCCATTTCTGAAATCCAGTCTAGATTCATAAAATGAAATGGGTTTCATACCTCCCCCTCTAGGACTCTGTTTTGATAATTCACTTTGGCATATACCAAGTGTCTACAACAAGCCAGTTCCCAAGCTGGACACCGTGGAAGACCCCAAAGCAAGCCCTATCAAGTGCTGAAGTGGGCAAATAATTATATTTATTAAACAAAACATTAAAATAATCCAACTCACTGAAGCAGAGTTTAAGAAGCTGAAGTGATTGCCAGGGGATGGGGAGGGGAGGTGGGGACTTGTTCCAGAATCGGGTATAAAGTTAGAGTTACAAAGATGAATACACTCTACAGAAGTGTTGTGCAACATAGTCCCTACAATTAACAATACTATATAGTGCATTTAAAAATGTAAGAGGAAAAATAAATAAATAAATAAAAATGTAAGAGGGTAGATCTCATGTTACGTGTCTTACCATAAAAAATAAGTAAATGAACATGAATCAAGGGACACCATGATCTTGGAGGTTATGAATGTATTTGTTGCCTTGATGGTGGTATTAGCATCATGGATATATACATATTTCCAAATTCATCAATATAAAGATATTAAATATATATATTTTTGTATATTTTTCTGCCTCAATAAAAATGAAAAAACAACAACAACAAAGTGATTTCATCCAAGCCACAAATATCCATTGCTTCTCAACTATGCATGAGTGCTCAGTCGCTCAGTCATGTCTAGCTCTTTGCAACCCCGTGGACTGTAGTCCACCAGGTCTCCCCTGTCCATAGAATTCTCCAGGCAAGAATACTGGGGTGGGTTGCCATTTCCTTCTCCAGGGCATCTTCCTGAGCCAGGGATCGAATCTGTATCTCCTGCATTGGCAGGCTGATTTGTTACCACTGAGTAACCTGGGAAGCCCAGCAATGTGTGGGCACTATTCTAGGTGTTGGGCATACAACAGCACAAAACAGACACCTGAGTTCTTTGAGAGAACTGGCATAAACATTATAGATAGCAAGCATAAAAATAAGGTGTGTATGATGTCAGATGTTAGGGGAAAAACAGGGTATAGTGTGGGCTGGGAGCAGGTTGTAATTTTAAACAGGGTGGTCAGCTTGAACCTCATTGAAAAGGTGCTTTTTTGAGTAAAGGCTTAAAGATGATGAAAAAGTTAGCTATGTGGATATTTAGGGGGTGACACCATCAGGGCAAAGCTTGAAAGTGAAAGCATTTCCTGAATCTGTAACAGAAAGGAGACCAGTGAGCCTAGCACAATGGGAACATATAGGAAAGTGGTAGGGCTCAGAGAAGTAATAGGGGCTAGATCATAAAGGTCTTGGAATACACAGACAGGCAGAATAATGGGCCCTTCCCATCAAGATATCCATGTCCTAATCCCTGGAACCAGTGGATATGTTATATTAGATGGCAAGGGGAAACTAAGGTCACAGATGAACTTAAAAGTGATGATCTGCTGAGAATCTTACCAGAGGAAGAGGATCCTAGATTACCTCGGTGGGTCCAATGTAATCATAAGGGTTCTTTACAGATAAAAAAGAGAGGAAGAAGAGTCCATGTCTGAGTGAAGGAACATGAAGACTCCATGGGCCACTGTTGGCTTTAAGGATGGACAGAGACGAAGGAGCCAAAGAATGCAGGAGGTCTCCACAAGCTGGAAAAGGCAAGAAACCAGATTCTTTCCTAGAATCTCTCCAGAAAGGAACTCAGTCCTGTTAACCCCATTGATTTTGGCCTAATAAAAAAATTCTAGAATTATAAAACAATGCATTTGTACTGTTTTAAGCTACCATGTGTTAACTCCTTTCATCACCAATAGAAAAACAGTCAAGGAATTTGATCTTTACTCTGAATGAAATGGGGAACCACAGGATGATTTGGAGCAGAGGGAAGACTTAATCAGATCAAGTCTTTCCTCTGCTCCAAATCATCCAGTGACTGAGGGCACACACATGTATTTTAAAAGCCTGCTCTTGTTGCAACAACAGACCTTGGAATGACAAGGGTGGAGGCCAGAGAGCAGTAGAAGGATTTCAGATGGAGAGAGGATGGAGGTTCGGATCTTCCATGAGGAAGAGGTGGCTGGAGGGAACAAGGGGTTTGCCTGATTAGAATGCAGGAAAGATGTTGCTCTCCTATTTCAGGGAAGACTCAAAAGACCATCCCCTGAAAAAGGAAGTATTTGATTTGACTTGGAAAGAAAGACCAAAGCTTTCTTCTGGGGAGAAATGTCAGTGGGGGCGTAAGCTCTGCAGGGGTGAGTGTAGGAAATGTTTCATTTTGAAGGAAGGGCGCCGAGCTGGAAAGTTCAGAATGGGGACCATTCAATGATGTGGTCTGTCTGAAATGTCACAGCCAGACTATGATTTGTTAAGGGTTTGGATTTCATTCATTAAAGTAGTTTACAGTCCGTAAGAGGGTAGGAACAGAACTGCTTGAGAGATGGTCAGGACTTATTTATGGTGTGTTTGGCCGGGATTCCCTGGTGGCTCAGATGGTAAAGAGTCTGCCTGCAACGCAGAAGACCTGGGTTCGATCCCTGAGTCAGGAAGATCCCCTGGAGAAGGAAATGGCAACCCACTCCTGTATTCTTGCCTGGAAAATCCCATGGACAGAGGAACCTGGCGGGCTACAGTCCATCGGGTCACAAAGAGTTGAACATGACTGAGCAACTTCACCTTTCTTTGGCTGGTAGTCTAGGAATATACACCTTCACCTTATAAACACTGTCTACCTCATATGACTATTGACCTCATATGACTATTGACAAGCTTTAAGGGAATTGATGGGTGGTTGAATTTTTAAACTATTCTTGTGAGTAATATGAATGTTACTAGTAGTTACTTATCCTAGGGAACATTGTAAATATATTTTTGTTTAGGAAGACTTTCTTGACATTTCTTGTGAAATTTAATCCATAAAAGAGCACAAGTAAATTTTAATATATTTCTGCTTCTTCCTTTCTTCCTTCAATACTGTATATGTGATATATTAGGTGAAGCATCTTTCCCAGTTTAGTCCTCAAGACTAAAAAGCTTCTCACATCCTGGAGACACTCTCATTTACTTTAACAAAACTCCACTTTGGCCTAAAGCAAACTTCAGGCATTGCTATTCTTGGGTTTTAGCCTTGTAGTGCTTGCCCCTGACTTAGTTCTCACTTTCCTAGCACTTTGGGATAGGGGGACCCACTATGATACCCCACTGATATTTTCATTGATGAGTTCTGATTGTTACGTAGGAAGTTAGGCATGAGCAATGAGAGGGCACCTAGCTGAAAAAACTGATCTCTAAATCCCAACCCAGACATGCTCAGAGGAGCTCACAGATATGCTACGAAATAATCACAGAGAATTTTCCAAAACCTGCACACGCAGCCTAGGCACACAGTGGATATACAGAGGCTTCCTCAAGTAACCTTAGACAGCTAGGAGCCCATTATGGGTCCATCAATATTCTACACATACATACATCTGATTATAACAGACTGAATTACGGGAAAGACATGTGCAACAGAACCTGTTGTTACATATCTTGCAATCCTCAGTCGGCCTTGAAGCCTTGAGCGTTTGCCCATTTGCCTCCCTTTTCATGGACTGGTGGTGGGTACAAGCTCTATTCTGCACAGGGTACAACCAAAAGGAGGAGATGGGAAGTATAAGGAGGAGGAAGCCAAGAGGGATCCTTATGAGAACTCCTTTGGGGTCAGTCTGCTCCCATGTATTGGGGAGTGTCTGTTTAATAAAAGATCTCTCTGCATGAGTTGTAACTGAGCTGTAACTTGTCAGTCACCAAGATATAGGGGTGGAGTGGGTTAGCCTATTCAGACCCAAATAATCATTAATTAGTAACAAAAGAAATTTAAAACAGAATCATTATTTCTGGGCGTGCATCTCAAAGCTATAAATACAGGATACTCTTGTAAACTGGTGTTTAAATATCACTAAAAAAATCAATAAAGTGAATAGCACACATTTATACCTATAGGGGCTTCCCTGCTAGCTCAGATGGTAAAGAACCTGCCTGCAATGCAGGAGACCTAGGTTCAATCCTTGAGTTGGGAAGATCCCCTGGAGAAGGGCGTGACAACACACTCCATTATACTTGCCTGGAGAATTCCATGGACAGAGGAACCTGGGGGACTACAGTCCATGGGGTCACAAAGGGTCGGATACTACTGATTGACTTTCACTTCTCTTCATACCTATAAGGCCAAAAACACAAAGCAAAGCAAAACAAAACCCCCTAATAGCCTTAATGTTGTGCAAAGGATACTTTAGGATAAAATTTCTAGTGACAATACCATGCACAAATTCAAGAAGTTTGGAATCTCAAACAAGAAAGTAAGGCTTCGAGTGTTCTGCAAGGCTTCCCAGAGTCCCCAGCTGAGGACTAAATTCCAGTTGCACACAGTGGTGACTTGCTGTTACCACTCTCCTTTTCTCAGCTCTCTCTCCTTTCCTTTTTAATTTCCCTATCCCCCGACCAAATTAGCATTTCCTGGGGCCACTTCCTAAATAAACTACCTGCATTCAAAAACAAAAGAAAAAGGTAAGTAAGAGTGGGAGAGTAAAGATGCTGTGTTCAGGAAACTAGTGTAAAGACAAAATTAATAAATAAATAAAAGCTCCTGTGATAGCAAGGTGTTAGTATCACTAATACATTTTATATACATGATTATAAAAATGCATGTTGGAGTTAGTAAATTAAACTTATGTGGACACTGGCTATTCTGCTTATTTCCTTAAATGCTTTCATATCCTCATTGGGAAAACAGGAGTCACCTTAGGTTTGACGTGCTATATATTCAGGCATATATGGTACCTAGTATAACAAGCATGGAATTTTTAGGGAAATGTAATGAAAACCAGAACAAAGAAGGAAAAGTTACTTGTCTGACATGAGGTACCAGCAGAAACCTTATCTAGTCCCCCAACCACTACAGGCACTCAATAAATATCAGGAACTGATTTTTATAAGTGACACCTGAGCAGGCTCACTCGGTATAAAACACAAGGCCATGGCTACACAGGAAGCATAATTTAACAAGCCTAACATAGCAAATGAAGCTGTGTAGCTCTGACCCCATTAGGGCAGGAAAGGCCTCGTGGTTAATGCTGCACTGTCCAGAACTTCAGCTTGTGGCATCTGCTCTGGCCAGTCTGTGATTTATACGATCTTGTTGCGGTAAGAGACCTGAGCTGCCATTCCAATTTACCCCCATAGATGCACAGTTTTTCTGCACAGGCAAAATGAGCATGGAAAAGTGTATTTTGACTTGAGTAGTACTTACATTTCTCACTGGCAACAATTCTGCAAACCCCCAGGCTGAAAGAACTTGATATGTATACCGCCCTTGTATCCTGGAAGTATACAGACTATTTTTCTGAACACTATTCCATTGAGATAAACCTTAAAAGTTTCAGCATTCCTGAAAACACGTCAAACATTTTCCTTATCGCTCTGAAAGCTCAGGTAAATGTATCACGTACGGCTTGCCTCCTAAGAAAGACTGAAATCACTGAAGTAAATTGGGTAGTTCTCAATACCACTCTATCCTTATCACCTGCAGTACTATTCTCCAACCGAGAGCACTCCAGTTCCAACGGTCTCCTTGTGAATGTAATTAAGAAGACCACTGTAATGTATAGAGGAAAGGAGGATGATTATCCGTGGGATTGAAACTTTGGAATTAAGTTTAAACTTCACAGGGGAAATGTTCTCATCTCTAGTGGAGAGAAGAGATTTGGTGCACTTGGCATTATTATCAGGTGAGATTGAAAAAGAACATGCTCAAAGTTCAAAACTCAAGTTTAAATAGTTTCTATGCACATTCTACAGCAAATTTCTGAGACGAGTACAGAATATTTCATATATTAATTTCAGAAAATATGGAATCATTGAAATTCTAAGAAATTATTTTTAAAAATTATTATGGCAGTGTCATATTTTGAAACTGATTTCCACTTAACAGGGCAATATCAGGTTTTCCTTCCATTTGCTATCTTTTCCAGTACTTCTCAAGAAGCAAAGAAAATGATAATGGCAAAGATAAAGAGCTACAGAACCATCACATTTTAGAGTTGGGAAGAATTTTGTAGACCATCTGATAACCAAGAATTATCTTTACCACATCCAATCTATGAAGAACATACTTGTCTAAGGATGAAAGACAACTACACTTTCACACTTCCAACTGAGCTCCATATTAGAGTTAAATCTTAAACCAAGAACATCTCCGTGGTGTGCTGTGTTTACTCAATCAGTCATGTCTGACTCTTTGCAGCCCCATGGACTGGCAGGCTTCTCTGCCCATGGGGATTCTCCAGGCAAGAATACTGGAGTGGGTTACCATGCCCTCCTCCAAGGGATCTTCCCAACAGAGGGCTCGAACCCAGGTCTCCCACATTGCAGGCAGATTCTTTACCATCTGATCCACCAGGGAAGCCCAAGAATACTGGAGTGGGTAACCTATTTCTTCTCCAGGGGATCTTCCCGACCCAGGAATTGAACCATCAAACTGGAGTCTCCTGCACTGCAGGCGGATTCTTTGCCAGCTGACCTACCAGGGAAGCCATCTACCCCTGATCAAAAGTTTCAAACCAGACTAGTGTCGGGGCAAGAATGGAAATTACAGGACAATCTGATTCAAGAAAACAGATATAAAAGCCCTAAAAAAAAAAAAAATTAGAAAACTAAATCCAGCAACATATTAAAAAAAAGTAACATTTCATTCTCATTTTAGAATTACTGCAGGAATGCGAGTTTGATTTAAATTTGAAAAATCAATTTATACAGTTCACTGCATTAATAGACTAAAGTAGAAAATATTTAATTACCTCAGTGGATAGAGAACAAAAATGTTTAATAAAACAACGTTCATTCACATCAAAAACTTTTAGTGAACTAGGAGTCCAAGGAAACTTCTTGAACCTGAAATTGTTTTTTCATTTATTCTCTAATCCTTACGTTTGTTTTTCTTACATTACTAAGACCTCTAGTATAGTGTTGAATAGAAGTGGCAAGAGTGGGTTTCTTATTCCTAATCTTAACAAGAAAATAAGAATTCACGTAACTACTTTGACTCGTGATTATGTGTGTGCATGTACATAAACACACATGTATATGTATATATATATATATAAACTTGAAAGGAAGAAATCATACAGTCATTACTCATATGAGTATCAGTGTGAAACCCCTAAAAGAAAATGTGGTTAAATTTTAAGAGTTCTCAAAATTCCTTAGAAAATTTTCTGGGTTAAGAAACTATTAAACTGAATTCTATATTCCAGCAACAAACAAAACATTTTAATAATATTCTTTGTAATCAAGAATGTAGAAATAAATCCAAAGATTTACAAGAATTTTATGAAAAGATCAAATTTATTGAAGGGCAATAAAGAAGATATAAATAAATGGAGACATAGCAAAATCACTGATTTGAAAACTATATTCTTAGGGTGTTATATCCCCCAAAACTGATCTATGGTTTCAATTAAATCTCAAACAAACTGCAATAGGTTTTGTTCTCGAACTCAGCAGGTCAATCTTAAAATTTAATTGGAAGAACTATGAACCAAAAACAGTCCAGCCATTCCTGAAGATCATCAACAACATGGGAGATCTGTCTTGACAGAGATCTTGGAATATAATAAAGGTATCATAATTAAAAACGAATAGTATTAGGACAAGAATAGAATGACAAATGAAATAGCTTAGGACATATATAGGAGACAACAGAAATACAAAGAATTTTGACAGAACTAGCTGTGAGGACCATTGACAAAGAGACAATTTATAATAAATAGTTTGACAATTGGGGGCTCCCCTGGTAGTTCTGATGGAAAAGAATCCAAATGAAGGCAAGAGACCTGGGTTTGATTCCTGGGTCAGGAAGATTCCCCTGGAGAAGAGCATCACAACCCACTCCAGTATTCTTGCCTGGAGAATCCCATGGATGGAGGAGCCTGGCAGGCTACAGTCCATGGGGTCCAAAGACTTGGACACGACTGAGTGAGTAACACACTGACAATTGAGTTTATGAAGGAAAACTGCATCCCTAACTTACACGATTTGTAAAATGTATTTATACCAAGTAAATTAAAACTTTATACAAAGTTATAAGCCTTTTATATAACTAAGTAGAAGAACCTCCATGACCTTGTAGTAGGGGTCAATTTCTTAAATGAAATACAAATTATCCAAACATAAAATAAAAGGCTGATATATTCTATTAAAATCAAGAATACTTGTTCATCAAAAGACATACAGGAAAAAAAAGACAAGTCACCAAGTGGGAGAAGATATTCGTACAACACGAATGATTAGTATTCTGAATATGTAAAGGAATTCCCATAAATCAATAAGTAAAAACCTAGTAGAAAATTGGGCAAAATTTTTGAATTGAAAACATCAGTAAAGAGTAAATCTGAATGGTAAAACAATTATATTAAAATATGCTTAAGCTCAAACACAATGAAATATTTCATAAAATTGGCACAATTAAAAAATTTGGCAATATTAAATTTTACAAAAGTGAGGAATAATATCAGTTTGTTTATACTTAGTAGTCAAGAAAATGTGGAACAGTGATATGTGTAGTAACCTGGTACAAATTAATATACTTGAAAAGGGCATAACTATATATCAACAATTTTATCCCAAGGTATACTTCTTAAATGAAACTCTTATACATGTTCATCAGACTACATGGAAAAGAAGGTTTATAGTCATGCTATTAAGGCAGAGGAACCAGAGATCAAATTGCCAACATCCTTTGGATCACAGAAAAAGCTAGAGAATTCCAGAAAAAACATCTACTTCTGCATCACTGACTACGCTAAGGCCTTTGACTATGTGAATCACAACAAACTGGAAAATTCTTAAAGAGACTGTAATAACAGGCCACCTTACCTGCCTCCTGAGGAAACTGTATGCAGGTCAAGAAGCAACAGTCAGAACTGGACATGGAACAAGGGATTAGTTCAAAATTGAGAAAGAAGCATGTCAAGGCTGTATATTGTCACCCTGCTTATTTAACTTATATCATGTGAAGTGCCAGGCTGGATGAATCATAAACTGGAATCAAGACTGCTGGGAGAAATATCAGTAATCTCAGATACACAGATGACACCACCCTTATGGCAGAAAGTGAAGAGGAGCTAAAGAGCCTCTTGATGAAAGTGAAAGAGGAGAGTGAAAAAGCAGGTTTAAAACTCCAACATTCAAAAAATTAAGATCATGGCATTCAATTCCATCCCTTCATGGCAAATAGACGGGGAAACAATGGAAACAGTGACAGATTTTATTTTTTTGGGCTCCAAAATCACTGCAGATGGTGACTACAGCCATGAAATTAAAAGATGACTGCTCCTTGGAAGAAAAACTGTGACCAACCTAAACAGCGTATTAAAAGGCAGAGACATTACTTTGCTGACAAAGATCCATATAGTCAAAGCTATGGTTTTTCTAGTAGTCACGAATAGATGTGAGAGTTGGACGATAAAGAAGGCTGAGCATTGAAGAATTGATGCTTTTGAACTGTGTTGTTGGAGAAGACCCTTGAGAGTCCCTTGGACTGCAAAGAGATCAACCAGTCCATCATAAAGGAAATCAGTCCTGAATATTCAATGGAAGGACTGACAGTGAAGCTGCAATATTTTTGCCACCTAATGTGAGGAGCTGACTCATTAGAAAAGACCCTGATGTGTGGAAAGATTGAAGACATGAGGAGAAGAGGACAACAGAGGATAAGCTGGTTGGATGGCATCACTGACTCAACAGACATGAGTTTGAGCAAGCTCCGGGAGATGGTGAAGGACAGGGAAGCCTTGCAATGCTGCAGTCCATGGGGTTGCAAAGAGTTTGACATGACTGAGCGACTGAACAACAATGTAAAAAACCTGGACACCTTACAAATGTCCATTAAAATAAAAATGGAAAATTATACAACTTTGAAAATGAATGGGTTATAGGTACATTTAACAAAATGGATGCTTTTCAGGAATGAAATGCTAAAAAAAGGCAAAGTGTGTATAAATTTTTACTGCATAATTCCATCCATAAAGTTAAAAATTTTATGAAACTAAACAATACCATTCTTAGAGATATAAAAATATGTGGTCAAATTATACAGAAAATTAAAGGAGTGGTTATTTGAGATAAAAGTGAAATAGATGGGATTGGCAAGGAAACTTTAAAGATAAGCAGTAATGTCCATCTTTTCAAATCAGGTGTTAGGTACATGTGGTGCTCACTGCATTTCTACTCTTCATACCTAACACACAATTTTTTAAAAAGTTATTATATTGCCAAATCTTCTCAAGACTTGATAAGTAAAGTAACTTTCAGTGGGTTCTAAGAAATTGTCTGGGCTCCTTACTTAGTTTTCATGGCCCTTACAGACCTGGTCCCTTAGTTTCCAGCCATTTCTCCCCATACTCTGTCCCCATTTTACATTCCTATGGCAGTCCTACTTGGTACTTCTCATTTCCTTGAATATACAATACTACTCATTTAGTCTAGAATATTATTTACAATTTCACTAGGCGAGTCAATGCCTTAATTCCTCTGAGAAACCTTCCCAGAATCACCTTTCCCCAGCTCTTAAGAAAACCTTTGCTGAGTTCCCATAGCAGCCCTATATTTACCTTCTCATTACACTTAATCTTTTATTGCTACCATTGTCTGTTTTCCTGTAATAGGCTATATGTGTGGTGACAGCAAAAATCATTGCTAATTTGCCCATTGTTAAGTTTACCAGATAACCCAGTGCCTGGAACACAGGTAGCATATGATAAATATTCCTTGGTGAATAAATGAATAAACAGATGAATTAATTCTTTTTTGTAGAAGCCCATTCCTCCCACTTATGCAGGAGACATTCGGGATGTGGGTTCGGTCCTCTGGTGGGGAAGATCCTCTAGAAGAGGCAATGGCAACCCACTCCAGTATTCTTGCCTGGAGAACCCCATGGATAGAAGAGCTTGGCGGGCTATAGTCCATCAAGTTGCAAAGAGTGGACACGACTGAAGTGACCTAGCACACTAGTGAAAGTGATAGTTGCTCAGTCGTGTCCAAGTCTTTGTGACCCCAAGAACTGTAGCCCATCAGGCTCCTCTGTCCATGGGATTCTCAAGGCAAGAACACTGGAGTGGGTAGCCATTCCCTTCTCCAGGGGATCTTCCTGACCCAGGGACTCAACCTGGGTCTCCTGCATTGCAGGCAGATTCTATACAGTGTGAGCCACCAGGAAAGTACTACCTGTTAGGTCTATTCCACTACTGGATAGATCTAATAATTAAAGAAATTATTTCTTATATAGAATCTGCCCCTATCTCTCTGCAACTTCACTTGGATCACACTAGGCTAGAACTGCTGTCACAGATCAAGGTACATAACTGATGATTATGAACTGGCCTCAGATGAACTGGCCTCAGATGAAGAATCAAGAGATCTGTCTTCAAGTACAGAAAGAAAAGTCATCCATCGACAATGAATGTATAATTTCCTTGTGCTATACAGTAGGACCTTGTTGTTTATCTATTTTATATATGGTAGTTTTTATCTGCTAATCTCAAACTCCTAATTTATCCTTACCCCTGCTTTTTTCACTTTTGGTAACTATAAATTGGTTTTCTATGGCAGTGAGTTTCTATTGTGTAAATAAGATAATTTGCAGCATATTTTAGATTGTACATATAAGTTATGTTGTATGGTATTTGTCTTTCAACGTCTGACTTACTTCATATAATTATCTCTAAGTCCACCCATAGTGCTGCAAATGGCATTATTTCACTCTTTATGGCTGAGTAGGATTCCATTGTGTCTCAGGTGATCTGGGGTCTCAGATTGAAGATGAAAATACAAGACAATGTATAATCAAATCTGTATAAATAAACAGAGTTAACTGCTCAGTTGCTCAGTCATTAAATTGTGTTCAGCTCTTTTCAACTCCATGGACTGCAGCAAGCCAGGCTTCCCTGTCGTTCACTATCTCCTGGAGTTTGTTCAAACTCTTATCCATTGATTAGTGATGCCATTCAACCATCTCATCTTCTGTCACCCCTTCTCCTGCTGCCTTCAATATTCCTCAGCATCTCCGGTCTTTCCAATGAGTCTGCTCTGCACATCAGGTAGTCAAATTATTGGAGCTTCAGCTTCAGTATCAGTACTTCAATGAATATTCACAGTTGATTTCCTTTAGGATTGACTGCTTTGACCTCCTTGCTTTCCAAGAGACTCTCGAGAGTCTTCTCCAAAACCACAATTCAAAAGCATGAATTCTTTGGCACTCAGCCTTCTTTATGGTCCAACTCTCACATCTGTAATGACTACTGGAAAAAAACACAGCTTTGACTATATGGATCTTTGTCAGTAAAGTGATGTCTTTGCTTTTTAATATGCTGTCTAAATTTGTCATAGCTTTTCTTCCAAGGGAGCAAGGTGAATTTTACTAAAACTTTAAAAAAGAATTAATACCAATCCTTCTCAAAGTCTTCCCAAGAAAATCAAAGTGAACAGAACACTCCTAAACTCATTTTACAAGGTCAGTATTATCCTGATACCAAAACCAGAAAAGGACACTACTTGAAAGAAAACTATAGGCCAATATCCCTAATGAATGTAGGTGCAAAAATTCTCAATAAAATAAAAAGCAAACTGAATTCAGCAGCTCATTAGAAGAATCACTGACCATGATGAAATGGGATTTATCCCTGGGATACAAGGATGGTTCAACATACACAAATGTGATATAATTATTAATAGAATGAAAGAATCATATGATCATCTTGAAAGACACAGAAAAAGCATTTGACAAAATTCAACAACCATTCTGGAGAAGGCAATAGCAACCCACACCAGTACTCTTGCCTGGGAAATCCCATGGACGGAGGAGCCTGGTAGGCTACTGTCCATGGGGTCGTGAAGAGTCGGACACGACTGAGCGACTTCACTTTCACTTTTCACTTTCATGCACTGGAGAAGGAAATGGCAACCCACTCCAGTATTCTTGCCTGGAGAATCCCAGGGATGGAAGTCTAGTGGGCTGCCGTCTATGGGGTTGCACAGAGTCGAACACAACTGATGTGAATTAGCAGCAGCAGCAACAACCATTCATAATAAAAACCTTTAAATTAAGCATAGAAGGAACATATAACAATAAAGGCTCTATATGAGACATCGATAGCCAACACCATGCTCAATGTTAAGTGTAATTTCTACTGGACATTAGGTGTTCTCTCTTTCTCTTCCCATAACCCCAGAATTTCTCCTAATCACTTCTTTACCTGAACTCTTCTTCCTTTCCACTTCAACAATCCCTCTTCTTTCTTTTTAGTATTTTAAACACCAGTTTTTGGAATCTGCTTGTCAGCTGGATTAATACAGAGACAAATCTATGAAGCCCCCAGAAATAGGCTAATGGAATGAAACCACCTCCCTCTATGGGGATCATAGATAATGTTTCCAGCTTTTCCTGACATGTACTTAACACTTTTGTTGAATGAAAAGCAGCGAAATACGATTAAGATTCCAACTTGAAAAGACTGAATGAAAAGGCCTCAGTCTTGGGACACTGGAAAAAAAAAATAAAAACCAAAAAAAAAAAAAGGAGATGAAAATATATTTATAGGCTCTTTAATTTGTTCATGCATTCATACAGTGAACATTGACTGACTGACTGTTATAGGCATTGTTTCACAGGTTAAAGATAGAGCAGTGAACAAAATACACAATATCCCAGACTTTAAGCAATATACCCTCTGGAAAGAGGTGAAAACAAATACATGAATGAGTATGTGTGACCTTCATAATCTGTGTTCTAAAACTGCAGACAAGTCTTTTCTTTGACAATGATAGTACTGTGGATGAAATATTCTTGATAAAATACATATTTTATCCATCGATGAACATTCCTTTGTGGGGGTACTCTCAGAATTCAAGGGAAAATATCTTTCAATAATTTTATTCCCAGAGAAAATATTAGTCTTTTAAATTTACATGTCACTCTGGGGCCACATTTTAAAAACAAACTTACCTGAAAATTTGCCTTCATTTTACTAGTAAGTGCTTTTATTTTTTCTTTTTGGATATTTCAAATGGGTACTTTCATAGTCTATATTTCTTCAAAGTCAACGCTATTCTCTTGTTGCAAGGAAAAGCACCTTTGGTAGTTGTATTAACTTTTACAATAGGACACAAGAGTGCCATTTAATACACCGAGCCAGTACTATTTAGCAACCTTACAACGGAGTCCCTTACACACCTGGGAAATTTGATTCAGCACCCGCACTATTGTTTTAGAATTTCTTCCCAAAGGACACATTTTCTGCAGGTAATGAGAAAAATACCTTGAAGAGAGAGAGAGCTTTCAAATTTTGAGGAACTGCACTGAGGGAGATACGCAACAAATGACTGTTGAGAATCTTACCGCTTGTGTTAAAATTTTGCTCCTGCATTTTATGGCAGGAACTAAAAGGTTGGCAGAGAGATGGGAGAAGGCTGTCCATCAAGCTGTCTGTCAAATTACCCAAGAAAAGGTCATTCCAATGACAATTATTCTTCCAGCTGCTATTATATTAAGAATTTTTACCAAAAAGGCTTTTTAAACTTCACAGAATACCTAAGAAACTGAACAATCTTATCTACAAAATTAAAAAAAAAATCACTTCAGAATGCTAATAAGAATACACATAATATTAACTGCACACTTTAGAAACAGAAACATGCTAAAGATAGTAATTAATCCCTGGATGATCTCCTTTTACTCAGAAATAGTTATCTGAGACCCACAAGAAAGGAAAGTCACCATTCAATGGGTTGTCATACTAGTCTTTACATTTAGTTTGATGTATTACACAACTAGATTTAGGAGCTCAAAGAAAGGTTAATATGATTTATAATAGAGAAAGTGATGATTATTACAAATTAATAATTGCCAATGCTTAAATAAATCACAATTTAAGGCTGACTTAGGCTATCCATACACTTCAAAGTTCCATAGACACGTTTTAAAGAACAATGATTCAGAAGCTTATTTTGAGACCATTATTCCCTGCATACTTTGCTGACATATATCTGAAGCCTCTGAGGCTTAAATAGCCAGCAATGGCACCTGCCAGTACTTAGTGGAGTAAAGGAATCCGGGAACACTTGATTTGCCAACAGAAGGCCCTATCAAAGTTAGCAAAAGACACAATACATCTGTTATGTCCAGGAAGGTTTCCAGCCTATGGGCCCACTTCTGCTCTTTTCAATACAATCCAGTTACTTCTTCTCCACTCCATGCATCCTCTGTCTATCACAGGTACACTTCCCAAACTCTTCTCAGATATTCCCTTGAAATGAAGTCAGTTTGGCACATGGGGATGCATCACTTGCTTCTACTTCCTTCAAGTGACTTTTTATATATTTATTATGCATGAGAGAGGTCTTCTGTTACCCAACTAAGACAGGGGAGTAGACGCTCAGTTCAGTTACATCAAGACCTTCTTCCCCCATTTAGTCAATCCAGCCATGTTCCTATTCATGGTGTATGAATGAATGCGACCATTGTGAAATTTCTTCCTCTTTTCTTATCAGCTCTTGGTGTGTTGTGTATACTCCCTTGTGCTCAATGATTTCACATATTCACAATTAACTGTGAAACCTGTCTTTCCAATACAAGATACCAATAGTGTCTACTCAACCACTTAGGCTTTAGGTATGGTGTCCAAGTTCATTGAGATTATCATTCCTCAGAAAGATGGGCATTAGGAACTGTCTAATTTTGCTATATGGGCTTGGATGTATGACTGTCAAAGAAAGGAAAGCTGAGAGAGATGACAAGAGGGAAGAAAGAAAGGAGAGGGGGACAGAAAGAGGATGGAAGGGAAGGAGAGGAAAAACAGGAAAAGAAGGCTTGAAATAAAAAAAAAGAAGAAAGGGAAATTAGAGGAGGGAGACTAAGGCAGAGAGTTCTTAATCTGGTAGCCTACAATGTCATCCCTGGTTCTGGGGACAATGCCTAAAACTGCTACTAGATGTTCCAAATACTGTAGAGAAGGTTTTCTTGGTGTTGGAGCTGTGGAGAATTGTTTGTTTAAACACGTGATGAAATAAGACATTACAAAAGTCCTCTGGAGTAAGGATGGAGTAAAAGTAGGAACATTCTTTCCCTCATTGGTCAGTCCGAGCTTCCAGACATCACTTCTACTAGCTTACATAAGGCTCTCAGTTTATGGATCCACACCACTAAGCCTGCTGTCTAAATGTATAACTGGGTGGAAGGGAGATATTCTCATACTCGTAATGCAGAAATGGTCCTTTTCTTTCTAATCACATTAGAGTCCTCAATAAAAAGCCCATCCTCCAAGTTCTAAGCCCACTCCATTTCCTGCTACTCAATTAAACATGTCCCAGAAAAACTGACAACTCACATATCCATTAGCATCACTTTTTGGCTTACCTGTTACACATATTATCTTTAATATTAATGATATTCATATTAAATACAGAAAGAGAACTTCTCCACTCCTAGGATCCCTGGCTATGACTGATATAAATTTGAAGCTCCATGAAATCATTTTTCCACATCTTCCCTTGAGTCTTATCCAATTTTAATTCTGTTCCATCCTCGACATGAAATGCCAACAATTTCAGTGATAAAGTAGTAGCATTTATACATCAAAAATATGTGAAAACTATTTTAATTATTCTCAACTGACAAATGAGAAGATTGAAAAATCCTGACTGATATTAATACATTTAACAAAGATCTATTAATACTTGTCCAATTATGTGAGTCAAGATCTTTGAAAAGGAAACGTATCTTTTATTAACTCTTTTGTTAGTTTGGCCATTACACTGTAAGTACAATGAAAATTTTTTCAGATCCAGAAAACAAAAATTAAGTAATTATGATTGAGATGCTTAATGGGTAGTAAAACAATTGAATATTTTCTCCACACAGGCTGAATTTTCTCCTCCAAATTATCAACTATATTCTTTGGTTGAACTGAACAATATTAGACTTTGACTTTCCTATATATTTACTGTGCTTAAAAAGAACTAACTTCCTTTCTTCTTGCCATCTTCCTTTTCGCCTCCATCCACACAACACACACACACACACACACACACACACATTTTTGGATGTATTCTTTTGCCAAAACCTCAGTCTGAAACTTCATGAGTTTTAGCCCACAATACACACTCAAGTTGATTGGGATCATGGTACAGAGATAGCAAATACATTTGCTCAAAATTCAATAACATCAATATTATTTCAGAACGAAACTACCAAACAAGGAAATTCCTATATAATGCCTAACAGTCATTATACCCAACAACCAGCTGGACAGTCAAAAATGCGTTGCTCTGTCCGAATTTCTCAGTATCAACCCCTCTAGCTTCAAGTCAGTGCTCAACCTGAAGTAACAACCTTATGGAAAATACTCAAGCTGTGTCTACTTCCACTAAGTCAGGTGGAAAATGGAGGCAATTATCCAGATAATTCAAGCAAAACAGACAAAAAATATCCCCACTGTTTTATACATCAGGTGAAATATTTTTAGTTGTTCTAGATTTAGATAATTGCAACCGGAATCATTATAGACACACTCAATTTGAGAATCTTCCCTTAAGTAGAATCAAACACACAAACAAATAAAAATACAAGCCCTATGGAGTACATTACAATTCATAAGACAGATTAATGTTCATTACATACAATGACTAATTTCTTTCCAGGTCTCCAGTGATTTAAGCCCTGTGTACATATACACAGTGTACTTGTTACTTAATTGTTATTCATCATCTACAGGCAATGATAAAGTTCTTCCCCCAATTCAATAGGTTTAATTAGAAAACCTTTTCTTCTCTCTTCCAAACACCTAATTGAAATCCTCAAGCTTGGTTTTCAATCCTGTGAGTAGTGAAGTGAATTGGCATTGGTGTGGATTATGAAACAGCACTCATGATTCATGACAGCTGAGATACGTCACCAAGACCCTGCCCTGGTGTGCCTAACTTGGTGGATCTGGGGGGACTGTGCAATTGTTCTCAGAGTTGACCTTGGTCATAGTCATTCCTGAGCCTCCCACCTATGTCTGTGAATTGGAGAAAAGAGAGTGAGCAACCCCTCTAAGTAGCTGACAGGTATGTTTCAAAGTAATTCCTTACCACTAATAAGTAATTTTGCAAATGATTTATCTTTAAAATATAAAGTGGTTTCAAGTTTCTCTAATAATGGTCCTCACACTTCTTGTCTACTGTTCTTTCAGTTGCCAAGCCATGTCCAACTCTTCATGACTCCATGGACTGCCTCATGCCAGGCCTCCCTGACCCTCACCATCCCCCAGAGCTTGGCCAAGTTCATGTAGATTTCACTGGTGATGCCATCCACCCATCTCATCCTCTATTGCCCTCTTCTTATGCCTTCAGTCTTTCCCAGCATCAGGGTCTTTTCCAATGAGTCAGTCAGCTGTTTGCAACAGGTGGCCAAAGTATTGGCGCTTTAGCCTCAGCATCAGTCATTCCAATGAGTATTCAGGGTTGATTTCCTTCATAGATTGACTGCTTTGATCTCTGCTGTCCAAGGAGATCTTCTTTGCTCACTGCTGCTGCTGCTAAGTCACTTCAGTCGTGTCCGACTCTGTGAGACCACACAGATGGCAGCCCACCAGGTTCCTCCATCCCTGGGATTCTCCAGGCAAGAATACTGGAGTGGGTTGCCATTTCCTTCTCCAATGAAGGCATGCATGCTAAGTCGCTACAGTCAGGTCCGACTCTGTGCGACCCCATGGACAGCAGCCCACCAGGCTCCTCTGTCCACAGGATACCCTAGGCAAGAATACTGTAGTGGGTTGCCATGTCCTTCTCCATCTTGCTTACTATTTGTATCCTAATGCCCACCCCTCCATTTAAAATGTTTTATAATATATGTATGCATGTGTGTGTTTACAAATTTCAGGTGTACAACTTAGTTCAACATCTATATATGCTAAAAAGTGATCAGCCTGGAATTTGTTAAGTGTTATATTTGTTGAATTAATTTTCAGCAGCCATTTTTATTTTCAGTATCTATACTTGCCTGCCCCATCAACTTTAGCTTGTATCTCTCACTACCCCACCAGTGGAAGATAAGGAGATCAACAAGCCTACACATTCTATTTTGTGTGTTTCTTCTATGGTGTTTTGTCATTTTTGTTGTTGCAACAGTTACATCAACCTCATTGCTATAACGCACTCCATTGCATGAATACACCAGGATTTATTTACCATTTTATCATGTAAGTTGTTTTCACTTGGCGACTATTAGGTTAGGAATGCTGTGATATCTTTTGCTGAAGATACGTGCTCTTTTCTGCTGAGAATTACCTAGTTTACAATAGAATCACAGAGTATAGTTTCAACTTTAGCAGACACTACTAAACAGTTTTCCAAAATGTTGAACCAATTTAACTTCAAGTTAGTAGTGTCTGAAAGTTTTAGTTACTCCACAGCCTCACTAACATTTGATATCGTCTTTCTCATTTTAGTAATTTCTGGTAAATTTATAGTGTTCTTCCATTAAAGATATTTATCAAAACCATGCTTTTATTTTGGATTTTCAACTTATAAAAAGCTGTGAAGACTGTAGAAAGAATATCCAGTTTCTATGTTAACCCTTTCCATAGCTATGATACCTATGTCAAAACTAATAACTTATCATTGGTGCATGACTATTAACTAAGTTAGGACTTCATTTCAATTTCACCAGTTTTCCAACTATTTTTGTTGTTGTTGTTTCAGGGTCAGTTCAGGATACCACATTTCCTTTCTAGTCAAGTTTCCTCTGGTCTGGGAAAGTTTCTCAATTTTCCTTTTGTTGTTCATGACTTTGGCAGTTGTGAAAGGAACTGGTCAGGCATTTTGTAGAAAGCCCCCAATTTAGGTTTGTCTAATGTGTTTCTCAAAATCAGGCTGGAGTTATGGATTTTTGGGAAGAGTAGCAAGACAGTGAAATGCTTCCATCATATCAAATTAGGAAATATGACCTCAGTTGATT
The DNA here is from genome assembly GCF_910594005.1 of Cervus elaphus. Lineage (NCBI taxonomy): Eukaryota > Metazoa > Chordata > Mammalia > Artiodactyla > Cervidae > Cervus > Cervus elaphus. The sequence continues at coordinate 40,920,088 of NC_057822.1, forward strand.
TCTCCCTGGTGATGGTAATCTTGATCAGTTGGTTCAGGTAGTGTTGGCCAGATTTCACTGTACACTTATTAATTTTCTTTTTCTATATTCAATCTTTGGAAGTGAGTCACCAAGCCCAGCCCATGCACAAAGGGCAGTTATCTACATATATTATTTATAGAACTCTTCTGTAAAAAAGATTCCTAACTTCCCACCTCTACCACCTTTAGTTATTCAATCATCTATTTCTACCACAATAGACTTATGTAAACTTATTTTATGTTTTGAATTGTAAGCCAATACTATACAATTTATTTTGATGTCAAATTTGCAATGTGGTCTTAATGTGCTTTTCTGTGAAGATTAATGAAGTTGAACATCCTTTTTGTATATTCACTGGCTATTTATTTTATGAAATGCCTATTAGAGTTCTTTGCCATTTTTCTATTGAGTTGTCTGTTCTATCATTTTGGCGAGTTCTTCATATACTCTGGGCATGGCCCTTTGTTAGATATTATGTATTACAAATGTCTTATCAGAGTCTACAACTTTTCTTTTTCACTCTTGTAATGGTATCTTTTCACTAATAGAAGTTCTTTAACATAATCCAATTCATCAAATTTATTCTTATGGCTGGCATTTATGTCCTATTTCACAAATAAGCCTAATTCCAAAGCAATGCACATAGTCCCATTTTCCCCATGCTGTCTTCCATAGTTTGTATTTTTTTTCCCTGTTCCTTAATATTTCAATCTACGACCTGTCTAGCACTGAATTTTTATAAAGTGTGAGGTTGGGATGAATGTTTTCTATATAGCTGATGATTTGGCACCATCCCTTCCCCACGGCAGACCAGTGTCAAATCAGATATAAAGCAAATGGCTGTATCTCTGAGGGTCTGTTGCTGGAAATTTTATTCTGTGCCATTCATCTGTCTTTGTGCCAAACCACACTGAGTCAATTACTATAACTTTATAAATCTTGATATCTGGTAATCTTGATATCCTCTCATTTTTTTTATTCTTCTCCAAGGATGTCTTGTCAATTCTATCCGAGTGCCATCTTTTCAGCTGTTGTTCCCTTAAATGTCTGGTCAGTGGTGGCTGTCTATTCATATTTCTCCATACAACTGCTTAAGAACAAGCAGCTTCACTTTTTCTTGACAATACGTGGGGCCTTTCCTGAACGAAGTTCTCTTCTGAATTAGGCATCTGACATGATAAAGCATGTGTGCTGACAGGTATAACTGTAGCAAACATGCATAAGAAGCAGGCAGGCAGGTTATCCACCTCTACCCCAGGTATTTTCTCAAAGCCAAAAGAAGGAAGGCTTTCCTCTAGGGTAGCCTGAAGTGCAAGTCATCTGTTCATCTGATTCTTTTCATTTTCCATCTCCCTCTTTCCATTTCTAGTGTTTTTATTAAGCTATGCTCCCCACCTTTATTTTTACCTCACCTGTCACTTGTTCGAAAGTTTGGAAAGGAAGAGACATGAAAAAAGTGTTAATATATTCAATCCACTCTTCTTTGTAAACTGAAAGCTGATGTGCATTACTAATTGAGTTCCAAAGGTAGTGGAATTATAGTCAGCACACGGTAATCTTACATAGAGGGAGACAGTGCATTTCTGTGTGTTGTAGACAGAAATATCACCATGCTATGTCTCAGTTCAAAAGAAAATGATGAGAATTAAGGCACTGAATTGTTAACACCTTGATGAAAAACAGTAGATTTTAATGATTTCTATATTCCAGTAGCTACGTTCCATGCCAAATATATAATCAACTTTTCCTTAATTTTCTAGCATTATTCATGCACCCCAGCATCTTATAAAAAGTTAGCTCAGTTCAGTTCAGGCGCTAAGTCGTGTCTGACTCTTTGAGACCCCATGGACTGCAGCATGCCAGGCTTCCCTGTCCATCACCAGCTCCCCTGAGCTGGCTGAAACTCATGTCCATTGAGTCAGTGATGCTATCCAATCATCTCATCCTTTGTCTTCTTTTTTGTTTTCCTTTTTTTTTTTTTTTGGTTCTCTTTTGTTCTTCTTCAGCAAAAGTCAGCTCAGATATACACAGATTGAGTATTTGTGTCAGGTGATGCTCATGATGCTGTCTGGAGCCACTCCCTGGTCTCCTTAGCCCTGTTCTGGCCCCAAGAGGTTGACTTCTACTTAACTCAGTGCATCGCACAGCCCAGTTGCCCTCTGGCTACCTGTAGGGTTTGGCCATGAGGAAGGACCAGCAGTAAAGGGTAGGAAGAGGGGGATCTGAGGATGTTTATTCCCCTCTCTGCCAGTTCCACCCTTGAAAGTGGCGGCTGGACAAGCTTAGGGCATAGGTTCTGATCCTGTAATACCTCTTTTGCACATCAGTGGTTCTTATTAGATTGGTAAGTTGTCTCTTTTTTTCAGGCCTGGGCTGATAAGAGCTCTCAGTTTTTTTTTTCAGAATTTGAGTGCCTCCCTTTCACAAATAATCCCATTAAATTCTCTCAATTACACCTTTGAGCATTTAATCTGTTTCCTGCTGGCATCCCAACACATACAGTACTCTAGGCCAGTTGGATGAGGGTAACAGCATCAAAAAATGTATTCTTTTTCCCTTGTGTAATAGTATAGTCAAACGTGAAGAGCATGCACTTACCAATTCTAAAAGAAAATCCTTATGAACAATATGCTGCATCAGGGTGAGAATATGAAAGTAAGTACTTGAGTTCAGTAAGGATAAAAAAGAATCAAAGCAATTACCCTGCTACAAATCTCTAGAAATAAGCACAAACGTGTTATTTGAAAACTTTGCAGCAATTATATTATTCTGATTAACATCCCTGGGTATTGTTTTGGCTGCAACAGACCTTTTTACCATTTATCGTGTGAGCCTGAAGAGAGGAAAAACTCATTTAATTTTGTGGCTTAGAGAAAGGCATAAGATGACCAGAATCTACGTTTATAAATAAAAGAGAGAATATAGAGTTACAGGTTGAAAATTAAATATGAGAAAAAGGGAGAACAAAGGGCCAGATCAAAATATCAATTACATAAGCACAAGGAGATTTTGTTCCAAATGATCAATAATAAATATAATGATAAAAACATTAATAGTGACTAGTATATCCCTCTTATATGACAGGCACTACTCTAAGTGTTTTATTTTTACATACATATGAGTACTTTTGATGCTCACAACAACTCCATTTGGCACTGCTAATATGATCCATTTTACAGATGAGAAGACTGAGGCACGGTGATATTAAATACTTGCCTATGGTCACCCAGCTTGCAAAGGGCAGAGGTGTATCTGACTCACGCAGTCTTGCTCCATGACTTCTACTCTTAATTTCTGCACTGTATGTTATAAAGGGCTTCCCCAGTGGCTCAGTAGTAAAGAATCGGCCTGCAATGCAGAAGCCACAGCAGATGCACATTCAGTCCCTGCGTTGGGATGATCCCCTGGAGGAGGGCATGGCAACCCACTCTATTTTAGAGAAGGAAATGGCAACCTACTCCAGTATTCTTGCCTGGGAAATCTCTTGGACAGAGGAGCCTGGCGGGCTACAGTCCATGGGATCACAAAGGGTTGGACACAACTGACTAAACAACAACATATAGTCTATATCCTTTTCCATTTTCCACTCCTTGTTTTTTCTTTTTTTTCTGGAAATAATGCATTGCCTACTTGCTTAATTAAGATATGAAATCAAATTTATTAGGTTACATTTTTAATACTGAGAAAACAAATATTTTTAAGAAGATATGAATTATAGACAAGAATTTTGCTTAGCCTCACATAACTTTTCACATTATAAAGACAGATTATTAAATACAACTTATGACAGCTACCAAACAAATGCTAAAATAATATCTTTTAAAACAGACCATTAAGATAGCAGTCTAGGAAGGTCTTTTAAAGAAAATTTTTGAGTCAATTTTAAAAGAGGTCTGAAAAGGGAAAAAAAAAAAGAAAAAGAAAAACACAAAACTCATTCTATAAACTTCTTTAATGAAATCTTCCAACATGGTCAAATTGCTTCTTCTCAGTACAATCCACAATGTAGAAGGACTCATGTTTAGGTCAATTGTGTTTAGACAATTTAAGCACTCACCTGGAGGATGGTATTCTGAGTCAGAGAATAAACAGACTGAAAACAGAACTTCCTTAAACTTTCTGCATCATGTACATAAATTAGGCTGAGGAATAGCCTATAGATTGGGAGAAGAAAAGATTACTGTTGGGATCTAATCAGTAATTTATGTGGTCATCAGCAAAAAAGAAAGAGTGGATCTACGAACTCTCCTTCCTGGCTCCAGCATATCTAATTCTTCTGACTGTGAATTAGCTCAACTCGCCAGGGAAGAAGTTTGGTCTCCAATGTCACTATCTAGAATTAAATGAGTACATTTGACTAGAGCGTCTTTGGCGAGAAGGATAGATGAATGGGCAGATAAATAAATATTTATCCATTGAACCATTAATGAGACCTCAAAGACCTCACTTGAGCAGCTCAGGACATGTTTGGTGGTAGTGAAAAGATGAGGGAGCTGAAATATTTCTGGGCATCTAATAGGAGATAAAGCTAACACTGCCCAAAATAGAGTCAATAAAAACAGTCACAACATAGACTATAAACTTGAAGTCACAGTATTTCCATGAAACTACCAACCAAAGACTCAAATAAAAGACAATTAACTAAGCTATAAGGAGATATCCCACATGACTAATGGCACACACAGAAGCTTTTGTGCACATCTAAATTTACTTATACTGTATTTTCTCAACTGTATGGTTTTATAATTGCATGTCCTGTGTTACTATAACTGTTGTAAATTATAAAAATGGAAACCTAACCAAGCTGGAATCAAGACTGCTGGGAGAAATATCGATAACCTCAGATATGCAGATGACACTGCCCTATGGCAGGAAGAAAAGAACTAAAGAGCCTCTTGATGAAAGTGAAGGAGGAGAGTGAAAAAGTTGGCTTAAAGCTCAACATTCAGAAAACTAAGATCATGGCATCCGGTCCCATCACTTCATGGCAAATAGATGGGAAAACAATGAAAACAGTGACAGACTTTATTTTGGGGGGCTCCAAAATCACTGCAGATGGTGACTGCAGCCATGAAATTAAAAGACGCTTGCTCCTTGGGAAAAAAAGCTATGACCAATCTAGATAGCATATTAAAATATGGAGACATTACTTTGCCAACAAAGGCCTGTCTAGTCAAAGCTATGGTTTTTCCAGTAATCATGTATGGATGTGAAAGCTGAGTGCTGAAGAACTGATGCTTTTGAACTGTGGTGTTGTAGAAGACTCTTGAGAGTCCCTTGGACTGCAAGGAGATCCAACCAGTCCATCCTAAAGGAAATCAGTCCTGGGTGTTCATTGGAAGGACTGATATTGAAGCTGAAACTCCAATACTTTGGCCACCTGATGTGAAGAACTGACTCATCTGAAAAGACCCTGATGCTGGGAAAGATTGAAGGCAAGAGGAGAAGTGGATGACAAAGGATGAGATGGTTGGATGGCATCAGCGACTCAATGGACATGAATTTGAACAAGCTCCAGGGAGTCAGTGATCAACAGGGAAGCCTGGCATGCTGCAGTCCATGTGGTCACAAAAAGTCAGACACGACTGAGCTACTGAACTGAACTGAACCAAGTTAAGAGACTCACTTAGCAAAATATCTTAAGTCAACTTAAGTCTATTTCACCTAAGTCAAGATTGTAAGCTACTTGAGAATGAGTTCATGACTTGTTCTATTTTATATCATTCTGGTAGCCTAGCCTAATAATACGTTTCATCTTTTAGGCCAGGAATAAATAATTCTTGATTAACTGAAGTCAAGGACAGGCACACCACCGTCTTCTAGAGCACAGGCATCAGACAGACTGACTTCCATTGCTATCCTCTTAAGTACGGTCATCTAAAAAGAGCAGATGTCAGTTGTTCAAATGCTGAACTCTCTGCCATAAGGGCAGTTAACTGTAATACCAAACTAAAGTCACAAGGTCAGAGGACATTATTCCTGAACTGTGACTAAAATAAGAACTTTGCCTCATGCTTTCAGATCTCTGGGGCAGAAAGTCTATTTGTTTTAAAAACATAAGGAGAGTTTAATTGATCATCACAATTATGCAGAACCAGATGACACAAAGCCATTCAGCTTGCTGTTATCCACACCATTTTTCAGAACAAATAGCGCAAAAGAATATGGAAACACCATTTTTATCAACAGTATCAAGAAATATGACATTGAAGTAATGGCTTCTTTAATCAATAGTATCTTAAAACATCAAATACAAGTGTTATGGTTTTAAATAGGTTGTGGTAAGGCAAAAACCTACTCTCACTTATTTTCCTTAATCATGGCATATTCTATACACATACATTAAGTAATCATAGTCAAGTCTTCTATATAAACAAAAAGAAAATAAGCAAGATGTACCACTTAATTTCCTGTACTTTAATTTTGCACACAGGAAAAAAAAATACAAAGCCCCAAATTTCTTCCATCTGTAAAGGAGTTTGAGGAATTTAATGAAAAGTCTTATATTTCTAAAGAAAAGCAATCAGAACTTTTCTGATATTTTTAAAAGGTCACCAGTATTTTCTGATAGCTATCAAGATTTTCTCATTAAGCTTACGAACAAACAAAATGAGTACCATTTTGTGTGTACCACATGATGGATGCATGGTTTCAATGATAAATTGACAGGGTGTGGTGGTGATATCTGGGAGGTTGTCTTATTTTATCAAGTAAACATTAAAAAAAGGGTAAACACAAGAGAGATAGCTTTTCTTAAGGCAATTGCTAAGCAAAGGCTGTCACCTTTCCTTATCACCTTGGGATGTGAGAATGAGCAGATCAAGCTGTTTCAATATTTCCTACTTTCATGGGGCCAAATCAAGATCTTAGTAAAATTTCAGAATGGGTATAGAGCAAGGAAATAAGCAAATGTGTGTATATTGGGTTGTAATTCATCATATGGCTTTATCAGATAAAGCAAATGAGAAAACCCTGAGCCAGTCATGAAAGCGTGTCCAACTCTGAGTGACTTGTCCTTAAGATGGATCTTCTGTAAATAATTAAATTAGTGGGTTTCCACCCCCCTCCTGTCCATCTGGGCGGAATGAGGAAAAAAAAAAGTGCATGTGAGCGCATGCACACACACAGACATACACACACACAGAGAGAAAAAGTCCCAAAGTCTAAACCATACATTAAAATTGTTGGTGCAAAAAAAGCTTTATCATGTTTTAAATGGTTAGCAAGATTCTTGAATTTCTAATTGCAAAAGAAAATCAGCAGGGTTATTATAAATAATTTGCTTAAGTGTGATTAGAAATGTATGAGAAATGTAATCTATTTTATGGCCACAAAGATTTCTATTTATAAAAATCTGAGTCACACTGTTCAGAAATTTTTAATACAGATGAATAATTAGAAAGCATTCTGTGACAGACATGTGAAACCCAACTAGGCTCTAAAACACAGCAGTTTTATGGAGAGAATGAGGGTTATTCTTCTTGGCCCTGTTGACTGTCCCAGAGCACCTGAATAGCAGAGAGTTGAGAAGTGCTTATGAGAAAGGTAGATGGGAGTTGTAGCGAGGGTTGGGGAAGGGAGGAAAAAAAAGACTATGCATTTGTGTGTTGGGAAGCAGGAGGAAGAGGACATTTTCTTTCTTTTATTATAAGGCCAAACCAAAAATTACTTTATCAGTGGTCCAGGGAACTACAAGGTGAGTATGACAGCATAGCTGAAAATATTTTCACTAGTCAGGGACTAGGCCTCTGCAAACAGAGTTTCACTGGGCTTACTATTAAAAGCAATCTGCAAAAGAGGCTTGAAAACCCAGGGGTCTAATATCAAGCGAGCAGTAGGAAGGTGACCTTTCATTCCGTTTGTTTACGAGAGGATCTGCAGACTGTCTCAGTGTGGGCCCAGCATCGGCAAGAGGCCAAAGGGGAGATGGTGAACTCAATGGGGTTTTTCTGTTTGTTTGTTTTTTGAGGTCATATAATCAACGTAGAAAATACAGCCAGAAAAGAACAAGAAGGAAAGCTTGGTTTTTATGTACTGTCTTACATTTTTGGGATAAATGGCTAAATGCAGATTCCCTTCAATATTTTTTTTTATTAGAGTACAGCCAACTTACTACCAATTTAGCCATTAGACATAGCACACAAAATTAAAGAAAAGAGACAAAAGGAGAACTGAGCAGTTGAAAAAAGGATAAAATTAAAAGATGAATTGGGTAGAAAATAGAAAAATAAAAGCAGTTCTATTAGGATAATGATTTTTACATTTTTTCCTCGCTTAACATTTAATAATTCAATAAATAACGTCTCACTTAAAACTTTCATAAGAATATAGAATATCTTTAAGCAAAACTCATATGCTATTTTTGCAAAATGCTATGAACTGATTGCTCATCTATGAAGTATGTTCACGTTGACCATTCATCTGCTGTTACTCAGAATGCAATCCCAGGCATGTTGAAAACTTCATATTTGACTATCATTCACATTTGTACTTCACTAACACAACAGAAATTATTCCTGTGTAGTAATTACCTTTTAATATTTGATAGCAGCTGCTTGTCTTTAGATACTGATTTAATTCTTTCATTTAACCAAATACCTCAGGCCCTTTCCAGAGTACTAAAATTAAAAAAAAAAAAAAAAAAATCAATGTTTAACCTGACTTTCCCAGTACCACCTCCTTCTCCAGCAACTTTTCACCTACTCTGAAAACAAATGATAATAAAACCCAAAACAGCAGCAAAATAATGGTGCCAGAAATGGGTTAGAACACTGTGACCTCCTTAGTCCTGATTTAGTTACCGTAATGGCAGAAAAGCATGCACACACTTTCTAGACTACATGGCTATGACTGATTGATGATAGCCTGGCAAGGTTACCATAGCTAATTACAACATCATTCATCTAAGCCTACATGAGAAAAAATACCCAGCTCCCAGGGAAGACAAAAGAAAGCTATTCTATAGCTGTTAACTTTTGAATAATCAGCCCCAACAGGAAACAAATAGGATGAAACTCAATGACCAAATGATGACTTATGGATTCATTCAAGCAAATAACCTCAGTTCCCTAGTCATTTCAACTTGGGGTTTCATCACCCACAGTAGAGAGCTTCCAGTAACAAGGAACCCTCACAGACTTGGGTGCTTTGTAGTCAGAATTCAAAGGCTCCGGCAGAAGCATGGCCCAGCTCTGAGCTTTCATTTTGCTATGTGTGTGGTGTGACTGTGTTTGTCTAGGATCAGAGGCCAACACTTAAACTCACATTATGGACACAGCAGCTACTTACACACTGCAGTCTAATTAAAGGAATAAACTTCCTCCTTCTTTATTTTTTTCCTGAAGATCAGTGCCATAAAAGGATTTGGTTTCTTTAAAAAATCATACAAACGATCCCATATGTTTCCCTTATGCAGTAAATTGGTCAAAATCGGATAGAAAATGGCCACAATTTCCAACCTAATCTACAGCTATAACATATTATCTGGGAACTACTGAAAGCAAAGAGAGGAGAACTCAAGGTTTTGAAAATAATTATATCATAACAAACACACAATCATAATTTTCATTTCGGTTTTGGAGCACAAATACACATGGAAAGAATAAAGCATCTGAGGCACCTTTCAGCTTTCAAGTCTGAAATGCAAGAATCACTTTCAAATAGAAAGTATCTCATCTTCAAAGTTTAACGTACAAGAGGAGAATAAAGCTAATACTCACTGCAACTCCAAATTTTAATCAGGTTGCTTTATATCTGGGTGATGTAGATCACAAGAGTGGCAGCAACAAAGTTTAAAGTACTTTTTATCCCGATACACTGTTTAAATTGCATTACTAAAATAATTACAACGAAAGAGATTTTCCCATGGAAGCTTAGTGCAAATTTCAGTCAAGAATACTGAGAAATGTTACCGAAAGTTCCAAATAAAAATTGTAATTAACGGAGGCCATTGGATAGAAATTGACGGGGGCATGGAGTCAGGTTCAAATTCAGCTTGGAATTAATGAAACTCTTCTGGGATGGTCATAGCTCATTAGAGAAAGAAAGGCCTATTTTACAGATGAGAAAACTACGGCCCAGGGAGCTCCAGCAGTGACACATAAAGTAACCCGTGTGGTCTCAGCTCAGAATGTTCACGTCTATAGAATATCAAATGTGTCCTGGTTTATTCTTGGTTTGGAAAAACGCAATAAATGACTTGTCTGGATACAAAGATCAAATACTGTAGTCTGGGACTGACTCCATATCATTGGTTTTCAAGGGACAAAAATTGGGTCAACCTTGGCCTCATGAGGTCTTTTGGGGAACAGAAGAAGGTCAGTTATCACTGATCATAAAGTCAGCATAAGGATTAGTAGCTGAAAGGCGAAAACTCTTACTCTTCCAAACATTAAGTTAAGTGTCCTCAATAATTTGTCTTATTTGCAGATGGTTCTACATGAAAATACATGAAATGTCAAAAAGTACAAAAGTATCCACAATATGGGGAAATATTACCCAGGTGTCCCAAATATTATCATATTTGTTTTAGTGCAATTTCCCCCCCTCAAATACACACACACACATGCAAGCACATGTGTGAGAAACACACGCAGAGTGAAGAAACAGGAGAAAATTCATTTCTGACAGGTTTTACAAGTAGTTTCTTTCATCTTAATTTTCTAGCCTTTATTTCCTTATTAGCCTTTTTATTTACAGCTATTCACAGTATCTATTTATTAATTTACACTCTATCTCAATTCGAAAAGGACATAAGGTGTTATTGTATTCCATTTAGTATGAAAATAATCAGATAATTGAAACCTACAAAATTAATCTAAAAAAATGTCATGGAACTGAAAGCCAAGACATGTATTATGGGTTCCAATTTTACTCTTTTAACCGACTAGTTATTTGACATCAGAGCACACACCAATCTTTCTAAGCTTTCACTTGGTCATTTGTAAAATAATGCTAATTGTATAGAAGAGTGCTATTATGAAATTCTATAGAATTGTCTATTAGAAGACCAGCTTTTCACAAAAGTTGCTCTAAAAGGTGCTAACAATTCTTTTGAGTGAAGGTAGGTTTCTTTGCTGTAAGACTTCTAAGTGATATTAGAATTCTCTATTGCCTACTCAACAGCCCTCTGCATCCCTTTCTGCCCTGTTAGCATAACCAATCATATGTGTTCAAAGAGTGGATGTGAATAAATTAGAATAGCATCCAGAACTTAGGTGCCCAATAAATGTTATTAACTAGAATCAAATGTCTGCTGAAATTCCAAAATGTGTTAAGTACCATAGGGTTCTGCATATAAGACCTGGAAAATTCCTAAACTAGATGATTCTAAAGTCTAAACGACCCTGTGGATATGATTCTTTGCTATTCTATCTGGTGTTTATTTGACCGTCCCTTTTATTAAATAGATTCTCAGGTTAGCAATTCCTAGTCTACATAGTAAAATGCACTGGTCAACTTCAGAAACATTAAAATCTTGAAGTGCTAGAAAGATTTGCTAGGTAGGGCTGAGTCAAAACTTAGTCATTTAGCATTACATTAGAAAATCCATTAGAAAATAAATGGTATGAAATAATTTAGATGAATGAAATTGGAATTATGTGGTAGCCCACTTGATTTAACATTTGTCTTACAAACTAAAAATTTTAATATGTACCCCATTAGCTTACATAGGGTGCATGACTATGAATTCCTTTCTGTCAGTAGAAAATTTATTCATCTTTGTATCCCTTATTGAATAATTAAGAAATAGATTTATGGCACATTTACCATACTGTCTTGAAGATTTGGATGAGGTTTCACAAACAAGGTCATGTTTGAAATTGAATTTAAAGGCACATACAATTTCACCAAGTTGAAAAGAGGCAAAGGGGTGAAAGCCAGGAAAGGAAATTCTAACTACAAAACAGAAGTTTGAAAGAAAGTAGCAAACAGTGAATGGCAAGCCTTTTGTGGGGTTTCCCAAGTGACTCAATGGTAAAGAATCCATCTGCCAATGTAGGAAACACAGGGGACACGGATTTGATACCTGGGTTGGGAAGAAGTCTGGAGGAGGAAATGGCAACCCACTCCAGTGTCCCTACCTATGAAATCCCATGGACAGAGGAGCCTGGTGGTTTACAGCCCACAGGGCTGCAAAAGAGTCAGACATGACAGTGACTAAAAACACCACCAAGAAGTGGCTTCTGGTAGCTGTAGGTCAAAGTGACTGTGGAAGAGTGGCCAGTAATAAAAGTGGGCGGAAAATGAGGGCTGGATCTGTATGAGTCCCTGAAATCGAACTTTCTGCATGATCTCTGTATAAGTTATTTCATCTTGGGAGATAAAGAAAAAAAAAAAAAGGTTGGGCCAACCACTGTCTGCATGTATGTGAGGAAGGTTGTGAATCTTTAGTAGGATACTGTAGATGATGAACTTGTATTGGAAAAAGAGATATAAAAATTATACTGAATGTTGAGTACATTTTTATTTCAATATCAGTAAAACCTACACTACTGGTGATTCAGTTCAGTTCAGTTCAGTCGTTCAGTCGTGTCCGACTCTTTGCGACCCCATGAATCGCAGCATGCCAGGCCTCCCTGTCCATCACCAACTCCCGGAGTTTACGCAAACTCACGTCCATCGAGTCAGGGATGCCATCCAGCCATCTCATCCTTTGCCATCCCCTTCTCCTCCTGCCCCCTACCCTTCCCAGCATCAGAGTCTTTTCCAATGAGTCAACTCTTCACATGAGGTGGCCAAAGTATTGGAGTTTCAGCTTCAGCATTAACAATCACCAATAAAGAGAAGAACGTATTGTTTCCCAGTATCTGTTAAACTGTGTCTCTTTAAGTAAGAATAAGCATGTGAACCAATCATGGTTAAATTCCCCATTGTCAAGAATGGATCTCAAGAGTGAGAAAACTCAGGAGAATCAGCCCCGCGTCTGCTCTACCAGCCTGGGCCAAGGAGTCCCATGCGAAGTAGAACCAGTTCCAGAAGCCTCTGAGAGCTGAGTAGGGAGCAGAGAGGATGGGCTGGGGGTTGGCATTTTATTTGCCTTCTGTGATGATGAATACTTAGAACACACTTGCTACTCCTCCTCCTCCTAGAGCCCTCCCCCCCCGGCCCAATTCGTCTTTTAAACAAGGGCTCAGGGTGGGCGAGGCAGTACAGCCAGACCACCTCTCAGAAGAGCTCCTCATGGACCCTGCGTCTGCTCCCAAGTAGAGCCCCCATCCCTCTGTGCTCAAGCCATAACCACACCCTGCCCTGAGGACAGGGAAGGGAAAACAGAATGGGCAGATACCAAAGCTGGTGGCTTTGCTTCAGTCTTTTATTTCTCTATCTGAGAAACACAATGATCTTTTTTTTTTCTTTGCTTTTAAAATTCTAGAAATGTAAAGTGCAGGGTCTGAGAGAACCTTGAGAGTAGACAAGGGATGATTTCTTCATCATTCATCCTTGCCCAGATTTCTCCATCTAATTCCAAGGGACCATCTGTATCAGCTCGCTAACGAGTTTGGACAGGGGCCTCCTCACAGTGGGAAGCTGCTGCAAGTTGTTTCAACAGAGGAGTTATCTAATCAGATTTGTGATTTAGGAAGGCCACTCTGGAGAGGCAGGGATTGGGAAAAGCAGGTGTGGTACAGAAAGAGGTCAGTTTGAGGCCTCTGCAGTATCATGAGCCTACTGCAGATCGATGTGAAAGCTCTGGCCTGCTACAATGCTACTGGACATGAAGGCTAAAGAACGTGCAGATGATGAGAAAAAAAAAGGAGAAACAGGCGCGATCTCCACCGTTTCAGACTGAATGGCTGGAAGGCAATACTGACCACCCAGTAGTAAAGGCTGGCCGATTTCACCATTTCATCTATGACACTAATTGAAATGGGATTTGACGCCTAGGGGTTAAGCATTTTCAGGATTTGGTGTATATTCACAAAATGACTCTAAGGAAGATTATCTCAATACATTCTTTTACAAATAGCATATGAAAGACAGCACAGCACAATTATTCCTGACCTGGAACCAGCAAGGGTTCAAATCCTAAGTTCGCCACCTAACAGCTATGTGACTTTGGAGGAGTTACATAACTGCTCAATGCCTGTTTCCTCATCTCTTAAATAAGGGAGATAATAGAACCCAACTGAGTATCCTGAGGCTGGAATAAGTTGTCAGAGTACAGGATTTAGAATACTTGGTGCATTGCCTTGAGGTCTGTGCCTAGAATATAATTACCACTGAATAGATATTATTCTCTGTGTCTGATCCAAAATGAGTATAGAAGAAGCAGAAAGTCCACTTTCAAAGATATGGAATTTCAACTTGCTTTTCTTTCTACATTGAACATTGTATTGCTCAGATGGTTCAATAAAAGAAGCTAAAAAAGCTAAAGAAAAATAACTTTTTTTTTTAACCTGAGAAAGCTCATAAGAGAAAGGTGAAAAAACAAATTCTCAGGCACAGGCAGTACTCTGAGGTTGAGACTTTTGAAGACCACAGAGCTTGCTTATAAATAGAATATTAAAACAAGCAAGAGCAATTTTCTCCTTTCGTCTTCCCTTATTGCCTAATTTCCCTCCCATACTATTTGCATAATGGATAAAAAGGCATCCATTATGCAAATGAACGATAGGGCTGTGAGGTTGCTGAAGCCACAAACCTTGCTCCAGATGAAAAGAAGCTGCCACTAAGCCCTTCAATGTCTGCAGTCCAGCAGAAACTGCTCTGCTAGCTTGGTTTCCAAAAGATAGAGGGAAATTATGAAGATGACAGGTCATTCATTTCCACTTGGTTTATTTTAAAAGGGGTACTATAGATGCTTTCCAGAAAATCAGTACAAAATATATAGATACTCAGTATCCTGGCATGTAAAATAAACTTTACAATATATTTTGTTTCAAATGGCAAAAATTACACTATGCACAGTCTTTACAATTTTGAGCATATGCTTTGCATAAAAACAACCTCTGTTTTAGCTTTAGAATTAACCTATAACCGGTGCTTGGAGTGTTCGCAAAATGTATGCATACATTCAATACAAATAAAAAGTGGTTTTAAGTAACACAATATTAGTGGATTTTCAAAACTTTATGCTTTAAACTGACCTAAAATTATCTTTAAGAGATATTACCACAATTGACATTATTTATCTTGGAGTTAGAAATTCACTAAAATTTTAGAAGAATGTTTATTTTCTCTTTCTACCAACACCTTCAAAACAAATGTAACAAATGAGCATTCTGAACAGAATCACTTGCCTGGAATAAATCAGTAGGACAGAAATAAAAAACTAACTTCAAAATGTTTCTCCCCAAATCTTGAGATACACAGTTGGTGGAGAAGAAAGTGGCTAAAACAGAAAGTGATCTTTTATCTCTAGCCTGGAATCCTTGATAACACTTAGTTTTTTTTCCAAGTGACTTTTTTTCAGGGACTTTTAAAAACATTTAAGTGGTCCTCACATGCTATGGGCTTCCCTGTTGGCTCAGACAGTAAAGAATCTGCCTGAAATGCAGGAGACCTGGGTTTGATCCCTGGGTTGGAAAGATCCCCTGGAGGAGGGCAATGGCAACCCACTCCAGTATTCATGCCTAGAGAATCCCTTGGACGAGGAGCTTGGGGGGCTACAGTCCATGGGGTCACAAAGAGTCGGACATGACTGAGCGACTCAGTACACATAGCACACATATGCTATCGATGAAGGTCCTCATTTACAGTCTAACTCCTCCCCTATCAGTTCAAGGATATGCAATTCAGATTCACCTGCAATTCAAGAAGAAACTGCATCCATTGTCTGAGCATCAGCAGCTGCAAAGATCTATGTAAAAAATAATTTAGAGAAAGACAGTCCACATTTAAAGGCAAACAGTAACAGGGTCAATCATAAAGTGGAAGCAACTCATAGACAGCAAGATGATGTATTTCAACCAGATGAAAAGCAGATGACTTAAAAAATACACCTACCTAATTTCAGAGCAGAAGGGGTTACTTCAATTTCCCCACCGACTGGCTTGAATGCAGCCAGTTGGGCAGCCACTTCCGTCTCAAAAGCATCTGGGCTCTGCCGGCTTGCGGGGTTTCCACTGGGGCCCTCAATCTTGTGGAGTGGTTCTTGCTCGTCAAACACAGCAATCAGCTACAAACAAATGCAGTAACACTAATTACTTTGTAGGACACGCATATCACATGGACACTATCTAGCTGGTTGTCATCTTTATTTCCTTTTTTTTTTTTTTAAAGAGCTCTTAAAACTGAAAACTTTGATGTTACTGTATCACAACTCTTAATTCAATATCATGTCTGAAGGGGTCACGGTCAGGAAATAATTAACAGTTTGTATATTCCTGGAATAGAGATCCAGTTTTGGTTAAACTTCTGGAAGGAATGAAATGGCCCACTCCTCCCCTCACTTTCTTTTTTTTTTTTTTTTTTTTTTTCACTTTCTTTTCTAATGTGCCTAACAGGACATTAGCATCTCTCTTTTAAGAATATTGTCAAACATGAAAGCTGAATATGCAGAATGTGAACAACAGACTTACAAGGTAGAAGAGAACATTCCAATGTCAAAGAGCTAAAGACATGGTGAAACTGTTAATTGTCCTTTTAGACACAACCATAATAAGCAGAGTCATACATACATGTGTATGTTATACACAATCTGTGCTTATCTTGTACACGTAGTTTTCCCATTTGTACTCAAGCCTGTAATTTTGGTCTTTTCCTTCATGACTAACTCCATGTTGACTGGCTTAAGTCCAATGAAACTAAACATCAGGACTTTAATTATCCCGATCTTCATCTCAAATTTATTTCATATAAGAACTAGGTGTCTCAGCATTACTATAAAAACCAACAATTGTCAGTCTCCAAGTCATTTATTTTACAATAAGGGCAACATTCAATAATCAAGTAATTGTGCAAACATTGCTGGATAAATGGCAAAGACAGCCCCGACTGAATCTACAGTTTTGGCCAGCAAACAGCACCATGGTAGAAACTTCCCAAGGTCTCTCACTGGACAAGTGGGAAAGCCCAAAGCTGATGTGGAAAAGTCCAAATGGGAGTGCAGTAGGTGGCTCAGGGAAGTTACTGTCAAGCCAATAAAACGCAGTCTACAAAATGCAAATCTAGAAAACTGCTAGTAAATCTTTAGATATTTTCATTCATTAAATAAAACAAACCTGCTTATCATTCAAACATTTTTCAGGTAAGGCATTCAAAGCCCCATTCATAAGGGAATCTTGTTGGCAATAGTATTAATAACACCAGTTCAGGGTTAACCAATCAAAACATCATAAATTCAAGTTCAGTCTTTCAAAAGAAATGAATACAATTAGGGATATGCAAATTGGCTATTCAAAAATAATTTTCATAATTGACTACTCATTTCCAGTATGGAGACTTCTTTAATTGGAAAACCCAACAATCCTCTCACCACAGGAAAAAAATGCTACTCCCAAGGCATTATTTTTAATTCTTGAAATTGAGCACATACATTTTCTATTTTTAATTGGTAGCACTGATGAACCGATTTGAGGTAAAACTTAAATGGATTAATAATGAAAGATTATTCTAGTATAAAAATAATCAGGAGAACTATATCTTTCTAATCATCTGGCCAAAATGAAGAGTTTAACGCTTTAAATCCTGAAAAGAAAAATAAAACCAACTTTTAAACTGTGATAGAAGTGCTATTTTCATCACTATTTTGGTGACATGATTTCAAGTTTTGCATGTTGGTGAATTCTATCACATACTTGTAATATTCATTTTAATACATTAATCAACAAGGCAAAGTGGCTTATTTTACTGGTACTACAAACAGTTTTGCGTAAGTTTTTCTTCTTGCTATACCCTTAAGTCTTAGCGTATCCTATGCTACCTGAAGTGATGGGGAAAAGAGACACAGAATACCAATCAGTAGTGTAATCCAAAAGCTTCAAATCGGTAACTCTTAAATCAATCATTATCTATGCCTCTTACATAACCACCTCTCCTTAAGCTTCTTCACTGTTTTCCATATTATTATTATATCCACACTAGGTCACAGCATACACAGTAACAATTCTATACCTGTTTGCCTGGTGGGACCACAGGATAGAGAAGAGATTTTGTTTCCCAAAGTGACAAACAGTAATTTGTAGTAGGGGCCATTCCACCGATTCAGACCACACTGTAAGCATTTTCTGAAATGAAAGCTGTAAGAAGAGAGGCTGCCTTATGAAACATCTGCGGTTTGTCCAGGATGATGCTATGCCCTGAAGAATGTGTATTCGACTCTTTAGAGATACAGGCAACACATGGCTTTCTCAAAGATGATAACAGTGAGACCTGGAGGCTCCCCAACTCTCATCAACTCTCTGATTAATTAATTGCTTAGTCTGTCTCCCAATCCCATGATTGACAGGAATTATCTGTGCAAAACCTCCTCTGGATGTCTGTATGAATGGGTGAAATAAAGTCTCTCCTCCTGGAAAGAAGAGAATCAGTTGCTGAATCTGTGGCATCCAGACAAAGCCACTGGCACTACAGGTGCTGGCTGATAAGAGACCCTCCATCCAGTCTTCATCTCAACAGCTACAATACACCCCATTTTAGACTTGCTTCCACATTGATAATCAGTTTAAACTCTATGTTGTAGGTCTTTGTTAGCTGGATTGCTTGATTCATCAGAACACCTACATGACTGGTGACCCAGTTCCTGGTGACAGTATTACAGAGATACGTTAATTAATATACACCACTGTTCTAGTCCTCAACAGAAGGCAGACTGACCTTCAAATTATCCAGTTCATGAAAAAGGCCTTCCTCCACCATTGAACCCATTCAAAATGACTTTTCCCACAGAGATGACTTGAACATTAAAAGGTGATTTATATTTTTATTAAAAACAATTCTGTAAAGATTCCATTTACACTAAATTTCTGTGGCATGTGGAAGATTTTTGCACCAATTCCATCGAGACTACAGTAATCTACACTTTATGCAGAATGCAAGTAGGCAGTATTTGATTTGGAGACCTTCCTCTTCGGCTGCTTGATCCATCTTCTGGGGCCCCGTCTGCCCTCCTTCTGCGATGCCAGTATTCTCATGTCATCCAGTCCAGCACTGACATTTCCCTAACACCCCATGGTCCAGAATGATATGTTCAAACAGACTTGACTTCCAATCAAAACTCCCATCCCTGCAGATCTCTCTCAGCATTTAGGCATCTAATCCCCAGATACACACAAGAAGGTCAGTCTACAAATATGCTATTAACTTTCCCATCAAAAAAACAAAACAGCCTTTTCAGGACTCACCCCTACAGATACCACCCTATTCCTCACTTTCCATCTAAAGCAGAATTTGAAAGTTGTCCACAGAGCAGTCTCCAATCTCCCCCCTCCCATTCTTTTCCTGAGGCCACTCCAGCCAAGCTCTCACCCCTCTCTTCCGCTGAAACCACTCTTATCAAGATCAAAAACAATCTCTACAGTGCTAAATTCAAAGTCATGTCTCTGGTTTGATTTTAGGACACAGTTGATTATTGCTTCCTTTTTAAATGACTTTCTTCACTTGCCTTCCAGGATACCACTTTTTCTCAGGTTTATCCTCAATACCCCAGCCCTTTCATTCAGCTTCCTTTTCCTCATCTCTAAAAACGTTAAAAAGGCTACCCCTAAATTTGCATGGTGATTACATTTGTCTCATAGCAAAGATATAAGAGTATGCTGGTAAATCTCACACTTAAATCTCCAACCCAGAGCTTCTTCCTGAACTGCAGCCTCATGTGGTCGATTGCCTAACCTACCATGAGGACAGGAGTCTGAGTAAACTCCAGGAGTTGGTGATGGACAGGGAGGCCTGGCGTGCTGCAGTCCATGGGGTCGCAAAGAGTCGGACACGACTGAGTGACTGAACTGAACTGAACTGAATATGAAGACTGAGTAATCCTTAATCCCTCTTCCCTTCCCTTTCTCATTATCTCTCATACACCTCACACACATCCAATTTGTCAATAAATGTTAAAATACACCCAGAGCTTGACCACTTCTCACCACCTTCACTGTCACCTCTTTGGACCCAGATCACAGCCTCTCCTATGGGATACTGCAAGGGCTTCCTGACCCGGCTCCTTCTTTCCACACATGCTCCCTTTCCATCCATTTTCAACATGGCAGCCAGCATGACCTGGCTCAAACATAAGGTGGATTGCATCTCTCCTCTGATCAGAACCTTTCCACCTCACCTGGAATGAAGCCCAAGTCCTTCCAATGCCCTGCATGGTAACGAGCTCCCAGTGAAGGTTCTGACCTCTCATCTCTCCCTTGTTCTCAGGATTCTCTCCTGCTCTGCCCTCTTCTTTATCCCTCTCTGTGTCTTTATGTTTGCTCTTCTCTCTCCTGGAGACAGTCTTCCACCAGATACCTGCATGTCTTTTTCCTCGATCCTTCACATCTTTATTGAAATGGCAGGCTTTCACCGGCCACACTATCTAAATTGAAATCCACTCCCACACCTCGCACACTCCCTTCATTTTTCTTCATAGCATTTGTCACCCCTCAATGCTATGTCTTTTTGTATTTGTCTTATTTATTGCCCATCTCCCTGTAAAACTCCCTAGGAAAACTTTGCTAGATTGTAAGCTCAGAGAAGACAATGATTTTTGTCAGTTTTGCTGTTTGCTGTACTCCATAGCCTAGAAAAGTTAGTTAGACATAATAGGCACCCAACATATATTTGTTAAAATGAGTGAAATGAAGCAAAAAAAAAAAATGATACCTAATATAGCAATGAAAGGCAGCTATATTTTTCATGTGCTTTTAGAACACTAAAATTATTTATTAGTGAACGAGTATAAATGACCAATATAAACCCATATGACGCTCAATGCATTCTCACCATTATTATTGTCGTCTCTGTTTTGTTATTATGGAGCAGACATTCCTTATTTTCTAGTCAACACCAGGGGAAATTGCT
Organism: Cervus elaphus; assembly: GCF_910594005.1. NCBI lineage: Eukaryota > Metazoa > Chordata > Mammalia > Artiodactyla > Cervidae > Cervus > Cervus elaphus. Next base: position 40,941,055 of record NC_057822.1, read on the forward strand.
TCTGTTCGAGAAATGGAGATCATGTGTCTTCTCTTTCCTTTTCATGCTCATTTTTGAAAGGGAAAATCTGCTGATTTGGTTTCTGAAGGAGTGGAAGTTTGAACTAAGGTGGATGTGGATGGAGAGATGGGCAGGGTTAGCAGTGCGGCCCCAGACATGCCCTTGTCTGATTTCTTCTAATAGGCAACTTTGTCTGGTGTGAAGCTTCTCAATGTGTCCCAAGAAGTAGCTTAAGAACAAATGTGAATAAATCTCCAGGGGAGTGGAAGAACAGCTTGAACTGCCATTAAGCTCAAAACTGAAGCACTCAGCTTTTATTTTACAAATTCATGTAAATATTTACCAGCTTTCCATGTTTGGCCTAACAGGAAAAGATTTTCTCTTTAATTGCCAGCAATACTAAGGCGAGGACTTCCCCTCGTGGCTGGGCAGTAAAGAATCCGCCTGCAATGAAGGAGCCACAGGTTCGATCCCTGGGTTGAGAAGATCTCCTGGAGGAGGGCATGGCAACTCACTCCAGTATTCTTGCCTGGGGAATCCCATGGACAGTAGAGACTGGTGGGCTACAGTCCATAGGGTCCCAAAGGGTTGTACACAACTGAAGCGAATTAGCACACATGCACACAATAAGGCAATGATCTCATGTGTTTTGCACCTGTTTTTGAGAGGTCAAACTGGAGTGTATTTCTCAGGCAAATACCTACCTTCTAAAATGAACTGAGGAAAACACATGGAAATAGACCCATTAATGTGGTATGCACATTTTTTTTTTAATAACTACATCTCAACTGCTAATGATGATGTGTTCCCAATTAAAGACTAGGCTTAGTTTTGGTAACCACATTTATCCCCTGACTACTCCTTCCCCAGTGGGTATCAGGAAGGAACATCTGAAACTAGAATTTGCCTAGAAAATATATCACGCATAAGATTTCTTTTAAAAACACAGTTCAATCTTTTTTCATATTTAACTTGTAAAGGTCAAAGTATTATAAAAATCAACAACAACAACAACTACCTCAAAGATCAAAAGGAAATAAAACAGCTTTGGGTAATTTACAATATCCATGACCTGGAATAACAGACATGATCAAAAGAGCCACGTGCTCTTCACAATCTCACATCATCGATATCTCTTCAAGGACTCAGACCTATTTTTATACTCAAACAAGGTAAAGCTGTGTGTGTGCATGCACAGGTGTGTTTTGGGAGTGAGTGGGGTGGTGGGTGGAGGTAGAATATTACCGCCCTTGATGACATCCCTGACATGCCTAAATGCTTAGCACAGAGCCTAGTACACAATGAAAGGTTAAATGTTGATTCCTTTTCCTCCCGTAGCTAGCGTTCCCTGACTCCCAGACTGAGTCCCACTTGACTTGTTTATTCCTATTCTGCTTTTACTTTGTTGCTTCTCTTTAATCTCTTCATCACAGGATTGACAGAGGAACAGAGAAAATATCGAGATCAAACACATCAAATAGGCAATTTTTGTGTTCCTTTTTTCCTTGGTCTTCATCACACAGAAACACACAACCTTCAGACATGCGGTGCAGTTCCTCCACCAAGCAGTACACGGCTTGTGCTCTGTTCTATTTTTACCATAACTCGAAGCAATATACCCATGCCTTTAGTTTCTACACTGACAAGTAAATATTTTAATAATAAATGTCACCAAGTGCATTTATAACAGAGTCCCTCAATATTCATGATGTGGTTTGCTCTGTCGTCAGCCTATACCATTCTGTCACTTTTATAGCCTGAGTTTTTATAACCTGATGATATTATAGCCTACATAGAGAATAAAAAAGTGATCTAAATTCTCACAGAACATAATAAACTATATTTACAAAAGTATTTTTCGGATTAGTAATTACATTGAGAAATACGTGACTATTTTATAACATGTCAAATGAACTAACGTACTTCTAAGAAAGGCTTATTTGCCATATTGAGTTGAGTTCAACTGTTGAATTTAACAACATACTACTTTTTTTTTTTTAACCGTTTCATACATATTCCATGTTCCCAACAACTGTCAAGTGGAGTTAAAAGACAAAGAACAAAGCCAGCATCCTACAAAATAAAATTGGAATCATTTGTCTCAAATCTTAATAAACACAATTAAATCTAAGTAAGACTGTGAAATTACAACAATTTCACAAGTAGAGGAAAACACATTATCACCTTTGGGAAGAGAGTGAAACTGCAGAATTCATTTAAATGTATGCATCTGCTTGTAACTAAATAACAACTGGCTATTGAGCTAATTTTATGCCACTTGAAACAAAAGTTTGAAAATGGATCTTTTTCCTTCATAGGAATTTTGACAGCCAACTAAATGCATTTAATCTGGATTTTAAAAATTAACAGGCTCACATTAGCATCTTCATCAGATGCTACTATGAGGTCTAGCAACCTCAGAGGAAGTATGTAACAGCTCTGATTCTCAGAAACTTCAATCGACAATCAGTAAATGAGATAAAACCAATTTTCATTTCCTCTCCAAACTGAAAATCAATAATAGAGAACTTTATAAACTTTACAGCTTTAAGTTTCATTCTAAAGAAAATAACAAAAATGTGCCTAAATAAAGTCACTCATATATCAGCCAAAAATACATTTGCTTACTCTAATTATGTAGTAAGTTACTAAAAAGTCAGGTATACATTAAACACATTTTATACTGAATCATATTTTTCTTATAACTTCCTTGAATCAAGATTTCCAAGACGGTGTTACTACTGACAAGTTTAAGAGAATCTTGCCTTTGTTTTGTGGCATTCTTTATTTTCCTTAGTAATAACAGCTCACCATTCATGAAACACCATTCAGTACTCATATCTAATACACACAAGGGAAGCCTGCGAAGCCCCTTCCTCTGAGCCCTTCACCCTCCATAGCAGTGGTCAGGCAAAGGGTCTCAGTGGAGGTCAGCGGGCAGTCACCACACCCTAACCTTAGACAACCTGCAAGCAGCTATAGAAAGAGCAAACGGCCACAAAAACCAGGAGAAAGTCTCAATCACCATCAGGATGTCAGATGGGTCAGAAATGTAAAAAAATTCAATATACCTGTCTTGTCAGTAATATTTACACAGCCTCTGAATTATACATATTAAAAATAACAGACAAAGAAAGTGGAAAATACTTAGGTTAAATTTGTTGGGTGATGCCAATCCACTGGATGGCTTTGCTCGCCATTTACCCAGCCAATCACTAGATGGTTCACTAATGTTATCCAATCCCAAGGACTCTGACAATCTTGGGAGAGTGCACATTATTAGAAATGAAGATACAACCTGGGTTGTTTTAAAACGTGCACACATAAACACATAAATGACTTTCTCTTCAAGTTATTTTCATCTAAATCACACATATTTAATCTGCATTTTTGAAAGATTATTCTATCTGAAACGAGTTACCTCTGGCACCAGAAAAAATAAAATAATGGCATATGGAAAATATTTTGTCATATAAAGCATATACATTATTTACAATGTTGTAACACTGACACTATTATTTCATTTCTGTAGCCAAACCAAAGCTGTAACTGTCTCAGAAATATAGTTCGGCAGTCTCTTAGTCAAGATCCAGTGCTACCACGGCCATCAGAGATACGTATGTCAATAGATCCCTGGAGGTAGCCACTTGCTGAAATGTAAGGTGCTAGCCCTCTGCAGGGCTTATCCCATTACAACAAAATGCCATGCTGCCTCTGGCCAGGTATTTGCATATCCATTGCCAGGGCCCCAATCCGCTTCTGAGTTCCAGACCAGTCCCCTGACATTTACCCACAACACTTCTGCCAGAGAAGTCTTCCATCACACAGATCTGGAATGGTCTACTGCAGCTTTTTTTTTTTTTTTTTCATTATATATTCTCATGGCTTTCAAAATGAATTTCAAGCCTCCCATATGAGACCTTCCACCAGGTCTGTGATATTTCTATAATATTGTGTCCTTGTCTCATCACCACTAGTCACATGATACAAAGATCCTTGACTTATCAGCCTCTATCTAAAAGCAAACTGCAAGCTACTTGAGACTATGGGTCACATCATTTAAAATACATTTAACAAATATTTTATAGCCCTCACTATGCAGGTGGTCTTCCTTGATAGCTCAGCAGGCAATGAATGAATCTGCCTGCAGTCCAGGAGACAGAGGAGACGCTGGTTCAATCCCTAGGTCAGGAAGATTCCCTGGAGAAGGCAGATGGAAGCCCACTCCAGTATTCCTGACTGGTTTCCCTGCTGGCTCAGATGGTAAAGAATCTGCCTGCACCTGGATTCCATCCCTGGGTCACAAGAATGCCCTGGAGAAGGGAATGGCTACCTACTCCAATATTCAAGTCTGAAGCATCCCATGGACAGAGGATGCTGGCAGGCCACAGTCCATGGGGTCATAAGGAGTCTGACATGACTGAATGGCTAACACACCACCATGCACTAGGCCCTGTTCGAAGAGCTTCCATATATGGTTTAAGAGTCATAAGAAATCCTGTGAGAAAAGCACCATTTTCCCATTCTACAGATCAGAGAATGAAAGTACAATTGACTTGATATGCCATGCTCCTCCTATGGTACATGGCAGGGAGAAGGAGGTCAGGTAAATGAGTTATTTGAATTCCTTGCTATATTTGAGAGGAAGAACAAAACTTCTCTTATATGGATTGTCAACACTTTCGTGTGGGTACCACCTCCCTGTGTCCTAATTGTCCATCCACGTGAAAATAAAGGTAACCTCCATTAACATGCATGCTCCTATACACAGGGCAAAACAGTTTCTGCCCATCCTTGAAGTTCAATCAAACACTTGATCTTACAATTTACCTATCTAAAATCCACTTAGTTCATTATAATCCCAATCTTGTTTCCTCGTGGACTACATTTATCTATTTGATATTCCTTCAAAGAAACTGTAAAACAGATTTGCACATTAACATACCTAGTTTTGAAACAAACATAACTGTACAGTGTTCTCCATCACATCCGACTGTTAGAAGAACCCTGCTTATCTGTGCTAATGACTGCAATCCAGGGTGTATTGCTTAATTTTGTGGATTAATGAGTAAGCAATCAAATGTGATTTTAAGTCATGAATATAACAAACATACTATTCATTTATTTTGACAAGTATTTTAATTTATGTGACTTGGCTACAAATAGAGCAGTCTATTTCATAAAAAAAAAAAAAGAAAAGAAACCTTTGTGCTCTTAGATAATAAACCTTGGTGAAGAATAATGGCAAAGCCACCACCTTCTGAAGACAGATAAAGAATTGATAGGTTGATAGAAAAAACAATGAGACCTAAAATTTTCAAACAGAGAATGTCTTTTGCATGTACTTGAGCTATATGCAATATGTTTAGGGGTTGCAAACCACACAGAATATTCTAAATAAGCTAGGTCAGTGCTGGCCTGAGGCAGGTACCCCCTAGCCTGTCACCTTGGTAGCCTCAAACACAAGTTTCAGCAGCTTCATGTGCCCCTGAGGTAGCTTCATAGTCCTGCTCTTAGAACCCCAAAGCCAGGCAAAGTGGTGAGTGGACTACAAATATGAGCAAGGTCATAACTCCCTAAAAATTAGCCGGTGATTAGTTGGTGCTTCATTTCACCAGGCTGGGAGGGAACAGACTCTTTAGAACAGACACATTTAGCAAATTGGCCTGAGCCCTGGCTGACTGACCTCATGACAGGCCCGATGATGTTCTACCTTCTCTGGGATTTCAAGACAGGTAAGCAACTGGTGGAGACGACAGAAAGGTCAGTGTGCAGTCTGATTGAGGCACGAGAAAACACTCCCCTTAAGCATCCCACTTAGACTCAGATCCTCCTTGTCATGGGTGACAAGGCTTCAAAGCCAATATTTAAAAAAAATTAACACTGCAGTCGCAGGTGGGTTTAACTACTGCACGCCTTCTGTCTGAGTGGTAGAGCTAACCTTTTCCTTTAGCTTCTAATTGCCCTACATCTCCTTAACTCATGATAATGTGGCCAACCCTGCTGGGATGGGTGTTGACTTTGGGAGCCTCTAAATGTCAAGATTTGTAATTATGATTGTGGGTGTATTAAAATCACAAAGAATGATGCCTCGTTAATTGGGGCCTGAAGACAGGAAGCCTGGGGTCCTTGCTCCTTGCTTACAGTTACAGGAGGTGTGTTACCTCCTCCAGCAGCAGTTTCAACCTAGGTCTTATCTTTGATTGTGGAAAGATGGTCTTTGTCAGTCAGTTGTAAAATTTTAACATTAGTGCAAAAGGCCTTCCTAAAATATCTAAAATGCATTCCGTAGGCATAAAAACTTTGATTGCTAACTCAAAAATTAATATGTGCCGAGCCTACTTATCAGCAAAAATGGAATGTAAGTTTTGAAATGAGAACTGGCCCCAAAAATCCAGGTTGCTATGACTATCCACAATAACTTCATTTCAAAAATCAGTCTTCATGCCAATACTTCCTAAACCAAGGGTCTCTTGTTTACACCTTGCCACTTCCAGGGATAAAGAAAAGTATCGGGGCAAGAAGGCATGGGGGGTCACAGTCTCCACCAGGGCCCTCCAGCCAACTGTGTATGTGCTATGTATTTCTTGGGGATTGTGGTGGGAAAGGGACAGAGGGAAAATAAAACTTTAAAGGATGTGGTTCCAAGACTTCTGCAAACACACAGTAGAAAAGACACATAGGATCAGCTCAAATTCCAGAAAACTACTGCTAAAATGTTTGTGTTTTTCCTCTGGACTTCTTTTTGAAGTATTTATATATATATACACACACACACATAGATAGACAGACAGACAGATACACCTTAACATTACATAAACCATACTATATAGCACACAATTACATTTTCTGGTATTTTCACTTAGCATTTTCTTGTAGGCAATCTTCTCTAATTTTAGTTTGCAAATAAATAAATAAATAAACAAAATGAAGAAAATTCATGACTGGATAGTTCATAACATAATTAGCCACATTATAATTTAGCTTATTCTGCCATTCTGGATACATGAAAGTAGAGGTAATTTTTGCATAGTACTATCATTTTCTCAGTCATTGAAGATTTTGCAGACAAAAATCATATCCTCTTGTTTAAGGTCAATTTTTTGATTATTAGTTATATTGAAAATATTGTTATAAGCTATTTTTGTTTCTTCAATGGATTCTCTTTTCATACCTTTTACTTTTCATTTTCCTATTATTGTTTCTTATCAGAATAACTGAGCTATTTAAATATATTGTTTGTCTTTTTTAACTTTTCAGATTTTCTTTTTGGCAATTTATCTTTTTTTTTTTTTCATTGTTTGGCATTCCATTCACTTAAAACCTTCCTTTAAATCTTCAAAGTTCCCTTGTAAATAGGTACTCACCTGGAACCAGTAATACTTTATGATGGGCAAGTAGTAAAACAATGTTGGTTTCATTTAATTTACTACTTTGATAGTCCCTTAAGAGAGAGCAGGTGGGAAATGTTTTGATTGATGGGCCTTTGGTTTTTAAATCATCATTCATATTCTAAACAAATACAGATGGACAGAAGCTATTACAATGAAGAAATCACAAGTAAAATTTTAACATTTCAATGATTTTATAATCCAAAGGTCTGTCATTATTTTTTGTAAAATCCTTATGTTGAAATTCCACATATTTAATCTGTTATTAAAATGTCAAAATATATAATAATAAAAGTTGTTTAAGAATTTTTATGTACTTGAAGGCTCTAAAATTCTCTTCTTTTTTATCTCCCGGAAGAGAGAAATTTTTAGCTTTAATATCCTTTAACATGTCTTCTATATCACCTACTATCAAGTTATCAATTATGTTTATTGCTTTCCTGTAAACTGTCTCCCTGTCCCTAATTTTGCCAAGGATTGAAAACTCTAGAAAATAATTATTTACAGTAATAATGTGTAAAAAGTAATGTTTGCATGTCTTTAACTCTCATCCAAGTCTCCTTTTCATTGTTTATTTAGAAGCGTAACTGTATTAGGTAAGCTGATGTTGCCCTAATGACCACTGGCTAGGTAGCTGCATTTCTCTATCTTACCAACATTCTCTGTTATATTCTGTCATCCAATCTGTTCTGTCAGTTAATACCACCTTCAAATAAATTTCAAACTTAATGACATTCATTTCATCTACAACATGGAAACTGCATGGCACTTCTTAATGAGTCAGGAAACAAAAATGCTCAGATAGTTAATTTGTTAAATAAATATGAAAAGGTCTATTTATAAATACACACAATTAACTTAAAGATATAAACCTGGGACAAATTTAATCCACCATCTAGATAAACTAAATAAGTGGTATGTCAATAAGATACTAATAGAAGTCAGGAAAATGATGTCAGAGGTGAATAAACTAACAGGGTCATTTTAAGTATAATCCAGTTGAAGGGATCCACTGGAATAAACAAATTTGCAGTCCCATTAGTGAGGATATTCTTATTGTGAAATGGGTGAGATCTGGGGATTACAGTGTGGGATGATTAAACTCATGAATCTAGGACCAAGTACGTAACTTCTGGGGCTAAGTGCAGAATCAAAGCATGGGGTCCTTGTTCAAAACATTGAAAGAATTCCAAGATGGCAATAGCATGGGGCCCTGAGCAACCGCACGGGTCACGTACCCATAAAGTTGGCCCTGCTGGAATCATGGACCTTTCTAAACTTGTTCTGGTTTCATTTTCCCCATATAACCTGATTGCTATTTGATACCCCACATTATTCTCTCAACGGAGAGAAAATTTGCTGGTTAGTGGGTATGCAATGTCTACTTCCCTTGGCAGGAATTATACATTTGTTTATAGTCCTGAGTCTGTTTATAGTCTAGTTGAAGTCAGAATCCTTGAATCAAATCAGTCTAGAGCAGTGAGAAAGCATAGTTTATGGAACTACATTGCTTGGGCCCTGTGTTGTGGTAGGTGGGGCTGGGAGTGGAGGGAGACTCAAGTATTACACGGTTTCTGCCAAAAACTCTTCTGTAAACTCCCTCTTCTTCAAACAGTCTTCCATTTGAAAGTCTAGTTCATATTTATTCACTTAAACGCAATACTGGCTTGGAAGATAGCTTAAATCAAAGGGAAATGCTGGAATGTTTTTTCTTTTTTTTCATTTAAACGAAAGCACTATAACTATGTAACATGAGAAATGTCATTACAATGGCAGTCATATTACAATAAATAAATGTATCAAAGTAATACTGTATACATTCCTTTCTCAGAATCCACAGTGGTTGGGAATCTAGACTCTGGAGCCAGACTGAAGTGAAGTGAAGTCGCTCAGGCGTGTCTGACTCTTTGTGATCCCATGGACTATAGCCCACCAGGCTCCTCAGTCCATGGGATTTACCAGGCATGAATACTGGGGTGGGTTGCCATTTCCTTTTCCAGGGGATCTTCCCGACCCAGGGATCGAACCCAGGTCTCCCGCATTGCAGGCAGACGCTTTACCATCTGAGCTACCAGGGAGCCACACTATGTGAGTTCAAATCCTGATTCAAACCACTTTCTAAATGTAGGGAAGTTATGTAGTTTCTCTGAGCCTCAACTGTTTATCTATCTTGTATAATAAGGAGGATAGTAGTGGACATTTATTGAACACTTATTATTTTTAAACATATAATAGCAAACTGTATTATCTCAGGTATTTTTCATATCCCTCTAGAGGTTGCTGCTATTTTCTGTTGGTTAGTCTCTAAGTTACTTTTTTTAATTTTTAATCACTGGGGACACTGAAAGGTTAGATGGCTTACCTGCCCAGTATGTGATAAAGCTAAAATCAGAAGCCCATCAAACTTCAGCATCCCCTCATTATTCTGAGCCTATCTTTTGAGTTGTTGTATTACTGATAAATGAGACACAACTTTGCAGAGTACTTTGCCACAAAAAATAAAGTCCAGCCCCTAGCTGTTATTACAATTATCATTATCATTATTTTTATTACTGATCAAAATCCCTATTCATACTTTAATACCCAATTCAGTTTGTATCCTGAATAATATCTAGTATCTAAAGATTAAATATGTGCCTAATGTAAGAATATACCTTAACATTGTCTCATTAGAAAGACACAAAGTCAATGTAAAGAGACCAAACAATTCCCACCCAGAGCAATACTGGACTGAATATTTGACTATTAATATAGACTTGATTTATAATACTTTCAGCTATGAAATTAAAAGACACTTGCTCCTTGGAAAGAAAGTTACAACAAACCTAGACAGCATATTAAAAAGCAGTGATGTCACTATGCTGACAAAGTTTTGTATAGTCAAAGCTATGGTTTTTCCAGTAGTCATGTATGTGGATGAATCATACAGATGTGAGAGTTGGACCGTCAAAAAAGCTGAGCACCGAAGAATTGATGCTTTCGAATTGTTATGCTGGAAAAGACTCTTGAGAGTCCCTTGGACTGCAAGGAGATCAAAACAGTCAATCCTAAAGGAAATCAACCCTGAATACTACTGGAAGAACTGATACTGAAGCTGAAACTCCAATACTCTGACCACCTGATGCGAAGAGTTGACTCATTGGAAAAGACCCTGATGCTGAGAAAGACTGAAGGCAGGAAGAGAAGGGTGGGAGCAGAGGATGAGATGGTTAGATAGTATCACTGACTCAATGGACATGAATTTGAGCAAACTCTGGGAGATAGTGGAGGACAGAGGAGCCTGGCATGCTGCAACACACATGGTCACAAAGAGGTGGACATGACTTAGCAACAATAACAATAGACCAATATCTGAAAAATGTGACTTTTCTTCAACATTTTATATATATATATATATATATATATATGTATACATATATACACACACATATATATATTTATTAAATAAAAGATATAATGTTATTAGTAGGTATATCACTATAACAAGTGATAAGCATCAAATGAAAAATTAGCAGAAAAACAAAGATGTTGACGAGGATTTAGAAGTTACTAATTATAGCATAACATCTATCTCATGGTTTGTACTTAGTTTCTACTCACAGAGTATTGACATTAGGACTAGGAGAAATAATTCTCATCCACAGAAATATTAATATAACCTTTGTTGTTGTTGTTCAGCCTCTAAGTCGTGTCTGACTCTTTGCGACCCCATGGACTGCAGCATGCCAGGCTTCCCTGTCCTTTGCTGTGTCCAGGAGAGTTTGCTCAAATTCATGTCCATTGAGTCGGTGATGCAATCTAACCGTCTCATCCTCTGGGGCCCCATAAAACATAATTCAAATAGAAACTGCTTGTAAAAACTGTATTTCATAACAGCATGTTTGGATGAAATGCAATGGAGATGCTGTCTTCTGTTAGCATCCTTCCACACAGGTTTCATGACTGGAAATGCTGTGTAGCATTCCTCAGAAAGTACCCTAGAAAGTCTGCACAGTTAATCAACTTTAGAAAGACTCCACTCATAATTTATTTTGTTTTTATAGGAAAAAAAAACTTGGAAATGTTCCTGTGAGACATGGAAAAGTACCAAGATCTGTCAAGGATAAACATGTTTTCTTCCCTGAAGCCCTTAAAGTCAGTGAAAATGGTTTCCAATAATGAATCACCAAATGAAAAAGCCCTATTTTTACTGGACTAAGATCCATAATTTCTATGAAACAAGAGGATAAATGGAACGTGGAGGCAAGCAACTAGTAGAGAACGCCTGATACTGCACTTAGGAAACCCCATGGCATGAATACTGGGGAAGAGTCTGGGGAGAAAACAGCATCCTTTTTTTTCCCTTCAATATTCACATTCAGTCTCTGTGTACTAGCGAAAAATTGTTTTAAATGTGTCCATAACTAACAGCTTTTTGGCAAAGGTGAACCATTTATCTAGTCAAATCCAAACAGAAGTCAAAAGTAAGTGCATGATGTAATATGCAAATTAGTTTCAACTAATGTAGCTAAACTTGACAAATGTGAATCATATCTCACACATCTTTAAAAGTCTTGCTTCTAACTTGAGGGAAATATCATTTGTACGTTGCTGCCAAATACTATGTCCTCACTAATTTAATAAGCAGGCACCATTTTCCCTATCTTTGAAAATTTATGTTGGTCTTTGGATGGGTGCGGCTGCCTTTTTTAAAATCTAGTGGTCTGTGACCACGGAGAGCTTTAGCCAAAGGGAAAATGACTCCATAAATCCACATAGGCTGTCCTGATTTAAATTATAGTTTGAAGGCTTCAGGACTATATGAAAAGGCTTTGAACAAGAAAAATTAACACACACCAGCACATATGTACTGAAAGTCATTCTATTTTACAACAGAAAGCATTCCTCAAGCTTTAGACAATACGGACTTGGTAATACCTATTTAGACTTGCTACTTAATTATCAAGAGATTTGTTCAAAATATGGCATTATAAAGTACATGAGTAAAAAATAAAAAATAAAGTACATGAGTATATATAATAGGTTTTGATACAAATTATGATTAGGACATTTCTCCTCTTGATATTTCACAAACTAATAAACCTATTCATTACAGTGTCACTGGGAAGTAGATTATGTTGCCTTAGAAGATGGCATGACACTTTTCTTTAGAATTCCTGTTACAACTCTTGAAATCAACAAAGGTATCATTTCATAACCTCAAAAACTTTACTTGCTGGTAAAACACACACACAAAAATCTTGAGATAGTAGATCAGCCATCTATTCTAATAAAATAATTGAGTGCTGGAGAAACTGAATAAATATCGAAAGTCTTACAGCTAGTTAATAGCTAAACAAGGGTTTATACTCAAAGGCTCAACTGAAGTTACAGCTTTAAAAAGACTTGCATATTATTAAACTAGGTATTGAGTTCTCCTATGTACCACAGTTTCCACCATTCTGGCTTGGTCTAGTTAACATACTAAACTTTTTATCAGTTTGCCTAGCTCCTAAAATCATTAAATTTGAGACTCCTTGTCCTATGTCTGAATAGAACGCATGTGCTTGTTTTTTCTACTCTATACTTCTCCCATGATTAAAATGCAATTATGAAATGAGACTATAAACTTCTTGTAAAGACTATAAATTCATTATCACTGACAAAATATATGATGCTTTTTATAAATAGAATTCCTTCCTTAAGTCAACTGCTTGCCAACACTGGCAAAATACACATGCAGAACAATGCCCTGTGATGGCTGATTTTATGTAATACCTTGACTAGGCCATGGGGTGCCCAAATATTTTGTTAAACATTACTTCTGGGTGTGTCTGTGAAAGTGTTTCTGGATGAAATTAACACTGGAATCAGAAGACTGAGTAAAGCAGATGGCTCTCTCTAATGCGGGTGGGCCTCAGCTAATCTGTTGAAGTCTTGAATAGAATTAAAAAGACTGAGTTGAAAGAATCCCTCTCTCTTGCCTGTTTGAGCTGGGCCATTAGTCTTTCCTGCCCTTCATACTTGGAATGAAACATCTGCTTTCTTTGGGGCTTGAGCCTGCCAGCTTTCAGGCAGGGATTTATACCATTTCCTCCCCTGATTCTTAGGCATTGGAACTTGGGCTGGAACTACATATTGGCTTTTCTAGGTCTGCTGCTGCTGCTGCTAAGTCACTTCAGTCGTGTCCGACTCTGTGTGACCCCATAGACGGCAGCCCACCAGGCTCCCCCGTTCCTGGGATTCTCCAGGCAAGAACACTGGAGTGGGTTGCCATTTCCTTCTCCAATGAATGAAAGTGAGAAGTGAAAGTGAAGTTGCTCAGTCACGTCTGACTCTTCGAGACCCCATGGACTGCAGCCTACCAGGCTCCTCCATCCATGGGATTTTCCAGGCAAGAGTACTGGAGTGGGGTGCCATTGCCTTCTCCATTTCTAGTGTCTACAGCCTGCCAACTAAAGGCTTGGGGACTTTGCAGTCTCTCATCATGTGAACCAACTCATAATAAATTTCACATATATATGTATATGTGTATACACACACACATACACCCTATTGGTTCTGTTCGTCTAGAGAACCCTGACTTTATATTAACACAGCTTCCTCACCCAGAGGTCAAGCAAAATCAATGTTTTAGGACAAAGCCTAACACCTAGAAGCAAAAAAGCCATCTCAGTTCTTTACAATGATGTACAGCTTTTAAAATGATCAATTATAAAATCTCCAAGCTAGAGTTGATTAATAGAAAAAAAAAAATGCAAGAAATAGAAGACCTCCTAGATTCAAAATACGGAAAGCTGAGCTAAAAGGAAACAGAGCCACACTCAAAAGGAGACGTATAAGCGGCATGTTCCTAGCCATAACTCTGCCACAGTGAGTAGAGAAAGATTCCATTCCATTCAGTAGAGCAGAATAAAAACCTGTGTAGCATGCGTCTGTTCCTACCTTCAACGAACATTTTTTGAGCACCTATAACACGCCAAGCACTGCATTAAAAATGGAGGACACAGCCCCCATTTTTAAGAACCTATCAATTTAGTAGTAAGAAGGGCAGATGGACATGAAAGTCAATATAAACACTGACATGTGACGAAATAGCTGAATGAGCAAAATGCCATGACAGGAAGAGAGGGGGAAGAGTCTCTGTACATTTGCTGGGAGGCTGTTAAAGAAGGTATAGAGGGCAGATGACATTTAAGCTGAGCCCTAATTAGCATGATTTCATAGGATGGCAGGATCAGGGAGCCCTTCAAGGCAGAGGGAACAGCACAAAGCCTGGGTGGAGGAAATTGCAAATTCACCATTTGTGAAATGCCAACCAACCAGTTTGATGCGTTGAGAGTGCAGCTCCCTGGAGGCTGAGAGGAAAAGAAATAGAGGAACAAAGGCTGGACTGAAAGGTTAGAGACAGGAAATGAAGGCCCTTCAATGTCTTGCCCACGGATACGTTTCCCACAGTGTGTACTAGGTTTTATGACTTTATAATATTTGCCTATGCTTGTTAGATCTTCAGTCCTAGCAATGACCCTGTGAAGACTTTCAACTTAAACCTTCTGGGTAAAAAGATTAGATATAAACAGTTAATACATCCTGCATGCATATCTCCTTCATATATAGTTTGGATGCTTGTAAATACACAGCCTGGGTACTTGAATTTTGAGTAACCTGACATATACAATTGAAGAGTTACTCCCCATGGACTGCCTGTGTGAGTTATAGGGTGTGTGCAAGAGAAAGAGAGAAAGAGATGGTGGGGGGAAAAGGAGGACAGGCAGGTAGGCCTAATTAGGTGAACATCATTCTATCAGAAACTGAAAAAGTAGACCTTTTCAAAATACAGCTTTACTATGTTCAGGAAGCTATTATTTTAATTGAAATATAACTAAGTATGCATTATCAACATTAAACATTTGGATTGTAAAAAGATACAACTACCAAATAGCTGATTATGATGGGGAGATCAGCCAGGTACTTTGTCTTGACTGCCTGCTGGAAGAACACTGGGCTAAGTGTGAGTCCTTCTCTCAAAGAGTGGGTTTCACAAAGGGATGGAGGTGACCAGACAGCTTCCCTGCCAGTGCGAAGCCAGCAGGGGGGAAGCTGGCGGCTGGCAGCTTGATGGATGGCTGCTTACTGCAGGGCACACCTCCCTGCCCTCTCAGGTATCCTAGAGGTATGTGGGGGAGCCAGTGATAGGGAGACCCCCCAAGAGTCCTGTCTTCCCCTGCACAGGGCAGCTTCCTCATCCTCAGAGGTCACCGCAGAGCACGCAGTCACTGGAGCTGCCTTATTTCGTAGGACCACTTTGAAAACGGCTCCCTGCTTTCTCTTTTACTATTTACATTTCCTAACAAGGGTATAACTTTTTAAAAAGTCAGCCAGCTTCACTCTTGTTGCTTGTTTGAGTGATTTCATTTTCTTTCTTTTTTTTTTTTATTAGTTGGAGGCTAATTACTTCACAACATTTCAGTGGGTTTTGTCATACATTGATACGAATCAGCCATAGAGTTACACGTATTCCCCATCCCGATCGGTGTCAACTGTTTTATTCTTTCTGTTGTGTTTGCTTTCTATTGTCTTTTTTTAATTTTCCTACTGTCTCTCTCTCTCTCTTTTAAATCCTGGTTTATAAAGTATTTTCTGGCCTCCCCAGTGACTCAGACGGTAAAGAATCCTCCTACAACGCAGGAGACTCGGGTTAGATCCCTGGGTCAGGAAGATCCCCTGGAGAAGGAAACGGCTACCCACTCCAGTATTCTTGCCTAGAAAATTCCATGGACAGGGGAGCCTGGTGGGCTACAGTCTATGGGGTCGCAAAGAATCAGACACAACTTAGTGACTGAACAGCAGCAACATCAAGTATCTGCATTCCTCTTAGCTAAGTTTCCTTTAGGTGACATAATGTTAAATGTGTAACCTCCTTTTCTACTTTCCCTAGCTTATTGCTAGCATTCTTTTCAAAGTCCTTTTCCTATTTTACTTTCCAACCTCAATTTTGTAATATTTTCCTGTGAAATCTTAACCTCTCGTGTTATATTTTACTTTGTCACCTCTGTACTCCTGGTTTACCAATTGCAGATACGAAGGACACTGTAGGAATAGCAACAAAGAGAACATTCTCTCCGAGACGGATTTTCTCCTCACTTGCCCAAAGCAGTCTCTTTACCTCCTTTATTGGATTCTTCAAACACTTCTATTAACATGGAGTCCAATTAAATACAATATATCCCAAACTAGGGAACTTAAGAAACCTTACTGCTTGTCTTCTCACAGGACAAATCACCCACCTCCGTTACAAGTTGTGCCACGGGCTGTCACTTCAGTCGTGTCCGAGTCTGTGTGAGTCTGTGCACTCACAGATAAGCTCCTCTGTCCATGGAGTTCTGTCCAAGAGTGCTGGACTGGGTTGTCAGGTCCTCCTCCAGTGGATCTTCCCAACCTGAGGACTCTTAAGTCTCTGAACTTAACTCTTAAGACTTAACTCTTAAGTCTCTGAACTCACGTCTCTTAAGTCTCCTGCATTGGCAAGCTGGTTCTTTACAACTAGTGCCCCCTGGGAAGCCCGTTATGAGCAGGATCTAAAAAGCTAGCACATATCACTCCTGGGAAAGGGGCAATGTTAAACCAGAGCATCGCCCTGGTGAAAGGATACTAAACCAACTCCCTAGGGCGGCTGTAGCACCACTGGCAGTTCCAAGGGGAGAAGGCTCAATCCAGAGCTCATGGTAGGCAGCATCATGAATTCTCTTGTGTAGCCACCCAACCACCTCTAACCTGTAATTTTCTCATCACTGGTCACAGGAAGATCTACTTAGCATATGGGGTATCTCAAGCCACTTTCCTTTTGGAAGAGAAGCCATTTGGGTTTGAGAACAGCAGAGAGAAACTGTTTGGATCTGTGATCACCTCCAAACAAATGCATTTATTTACAAAAAAAAAAAAAAAAAAAGGCCAAAGATAATTTTTAAATTTAAAAGAGGTACATTTATACAAAATGTAAATTTTCTTAATCTGTTGTTTAACAAAAATATAATAAAATTACATTGCAAAGAAGTCAAATCTATTGTGTGAAAAGAAGTCTGGAGATTTTTTACATATTTTTCTATATATATTTTCTGAATATTCGTGCCAGTCTTAAATCTTATTACCATGGATCATAGGAAATGGGACACAGAAGATTGTTTCTATCTGCAGTCACTGGTGACCAGCACAATATTTGTCTTACCACTTGTCCTAGGTGTGCTGTTTTTGTGATATTGACCTTTAAATAAGAAAATTAAAGCTTTGTTAAGATGTCCGAGTAGGTGGAAAGAGAAGAGGGCTTTTCTCCCAGGCTGCTGCTCTCGAGAACAACTTCAATAAAACTCAGAATTCAGCAATGTTTCAAATGTTCTCAAAAAGGCTGTGATCCTTCAGAGTCCTATCAATAAATCAGTTCACAGAATCTGGTAGGGCTTATTTATCTGACTGGACCTAAGGAATCTGTACTAAATCACTACATTTTTTGAAATATTGGTTCTCAAATGAAATATCAAAACAGAGTGAGAAAGACAAAAATATTCTGACCTGACATCTTAATGCAGCGTTACTATAAAAACAGGGAAAGTAAAAGTTATATTTCCAGAGACGGCTAATTTTAACAGCAACTGACAACAAAAAAATCCTTTCATTTTAGTAATTGGTTTGTAATACATATCCTGCTTTGCTTATTACATCCTACAGAAGACTGACTTACATATGGAAGAATCCAACTTAGTCCCGCTGTACAAAATGGTAAGTACTAAATAATTACAACTCAGATTTTTTTTTAACATATTTGAATGTTACCTGAAATGAATGTCCAAAAAAATCTAAACACTGGAACATTCCCTGAATCAAAATTATATAAAACCAATGTAGATAAACATTTAGGAATGGCTGTGTTAAGTTCTGTATTGTACCCCACTTTAGATCAAATATTCCAGTGGTTCCATTTGACATTTAAAAGATACACAGGATACGGATACACACACACACACACATATTAAATATGCTCAGAAGGTGATAATAACGAGAGCTCTAAAGAATCAAGTGAAATTCAGTTTTTGAATAACTCAAATTATTTCTTCACCACCCTGCACTCTCTACTCATCATGTACAGCATTTAAAAATGCCATAAAAAGGAAAATAAATCTTTCAGTAAAATTTCCTTTAAATGGAACCAAAGGTTAAAAGACCCACAAAGGAAACCCTGAAGCACAAAGGATGCCAATATTACCTTAAGCAATTTACAATGAGCTTTAATTTACCCATTTAGAAAACCTGATTTCCATAGGAAAGGTGTAGAAGTCATAAATCTTGTCCTGCTAGGAAGTATAAGAGGGGAAAACAAAACAAAATTTCACCAGCTTTTGTTCATTAACTCTTTCATGTTATTGATAGTTATGTTGTTAGACAATGTTTTGAGGGCATTAATTACCATCCTAATAGATTATAGCTTTAGAACTTCCAAGAAAGAGATTTAATCAATTTAGCTATGTAACAAAACTTGAAAAATATTTTGTGCTCTTTGAAATGTATGATATAAAAGTCTTTTTTCATGTACACAACCAGATGAATTTAAAATTAACTCCTATAAAACAGAACACTGTATATAGCTCTCAGTTCACTTCAGTCACTTAGTCATGTCTGACTCTTCACGACCCCATGGACTGCAGCATGCTAGGCTTCTCTGTCCATCACCAACTCCTGGAGCTTGCTCAAACTCATGTCCATTGAGTCAATGGTGCCATCCAACCATCTCATCCTCTGTAATCCCCCTTCTCCTCCCGCCTTCAATCTTTCCCAGCATCAGGGTCTTTTCCAATGAGTCAGTTCTTCGCATCAGGTAGCCAAAGTATTGGAGCTTCAGCTTCAGGATCAGCCCTGTCAATGAATAGCCAGGACTGATTTCCTTTAGGATTGACTGGTTGGATCTCCTTGCAGTCCAAGGGACTCTTAAGAGTCTTCTCCAACACCACAATTCAAAAGCATCAATTCTTTGGCGCTTAGCTTTCTTTATGGTTCAACTCTCACTTCTATACATGACTCCTAGAAAAATCATTGCTTTAACTAGATGGACCTTTGTCAGTAATGTTTTCGCTTTTTAATATGTTGTCTATTGGTCATAGCTTTTCTTCCAAGGAGCAAGTGTCTTTTAATTTCATGACTGCAGTCAACATCTGCAATGATTTTGGAGCCCCAAAAAATAAACTCTGTCACTGTTTCCATTGTTTCCCCATCTACTTGCCATGAAGTGATGGGATCGGATGCCATGATCTTCGTTTTTTGAATGTTGAGTTTTAAGCCAGATTTTTCACTCTCTTCTTCACTTTGATCATTTAGTTCCTTTTCACTTCCTGCTATAAGGGTAGCGTTATCTGCATATCTGAGGTTATTGATATTTCTCCTGGCAATCTTGATTCCAGCTTGTGCTTCATCCAGCCTGGCATTGCACATGATGTACTCTGTATATAAGTTAAATAAGCAGGGTGACGATATACAGCCTTGAAGTACTCCTTTCCCAATCTGTAACCAGTCTGTTGTTTCATGTCTGGTTCTAACTGTTGCTTCATGACCTACATACAGATTTCTAAGGAGGCAGGTTAGGTGGTCTGGTATTCCCATCTCTTTAAGAATTTTCCACAGTTTGTTGTGATCCACACAGTCAAAGGTTTGGCATAGTCAAACCACTTCAGTATTCTTGCCTTGAGAACCCCATGAACAGTATGAAAAGGCAATAAAAATATGGCTCTCAAGGTTATGATATAAAACAAAAATGTCATGGCTAAAGCTGACCACATGGAAATAAATACTTAACAAATCCCAAGATTTATCGGTTACAAAGACGTTAGTTTGGAACTCTCCCATGTTAATTGAAAAGAACATGACACCAAATATCTTCTACTCAATCAACTAACTTTGAGAAGATTACTGTTTGCAACACATCCGTCACAGCTCTTCCACTCTTCCTTGCACTATAGTTGTTTTTTCTCTTCACTCCTATAAGCAACTCGAGGCCAGGGTCACTCTCTTATTAATGCTAGTGGTCCTGAAAAATTGAGACCCACACTTTGAATGCAGCAGGTACTCCCAGGGTATGTAGTTTTGTTGCTGGAATAACAAATGCTCAGTTGTGTCCAACAATTTGTGATCCCCATGGACTATAGCCCACCAGGCTCCTCTGTCCATGGAATTTTCCAGGCAACAATACTGGAGTGGGTAGCTAATCCCTTCTCCAGGGTGCTCAAAAGCACAGTGTCAACAGACCCACCTACAGAAATGTCCCACCCATTTATGTCTATAGCCATGGAATTTTCAAGCTCCTAAGTGGCAATTTCTATTAAGTATACCAGTTACTTTCCCTACATATCACAGAATTGCCCCAACATAATTTTATTTGTGTGATTTCATGTATATGAATAATGGAACCAATTCTAGACACAAAACTTGTAGATAAAACAAATGACTGGGGTTAAAAAAAAAAAGAACTCCTAAGTTACATAACTAAAAAGAAAAAAATTAAACCAACTATACATCTGTAGTCATTTAACTATGACTCTACAAGCTGGAGATGACAGTACATCCCAGAAAGCTATCACTACTTATGTTTTTTTTTTTTTTTTAAATCTTATATAGGAGTATAGTTGATTAACAATGTTGTATTAGTTTCAGGTGTATAGCAAAGTAACTCTGTTATATGAATATAAATATCTATTCTTTTTCAAATTCTTTTCCCATTTAGGTCATTGCAGAATATTGCAATGTGCTACACAGCAGGTCCTTGATGCTTATCTATTTTACATATAGCAGTGTGTACATATGTCACTTTTTTTATTTGACCTCTTAATTCCTGTGCCTCAGCTGGTAAAGAGTCCTCCTGCAATGCGGGAGACCTGGGTTCGATCCCTGGGTTGGGAAGATCCCCTGGAGAAGGGAAAGGCTACCCACTCCAGTACTCTGGCCTGGAGAATTCCATGGACTGTATAGTCCATGGGGTGGCAAAGAGTCGGACACGACTGAGTGACTTTCACTTAATTCCTGGATCACAGCCGTGCCACTAGGATAGTATCACACTTGAGGAAATGGGGGGCTGATTTTAGGTGAAGATGAAATTTGTTTGAGAGTAGAGATGGAGTCCTTTGTCCTACAACTGGCCTGATGATTACACTGCACAAATCACTGAACACTTCTGAACTCATCTCCGAAAGCATAAATCTCCCTACATTATGTTCTGAGGATATTATGATACAAATGAACAATACCCAAAGTGCCTGGTAAGCTCCCCACAGAGGCCTGTATGCTCTCTTATAAATACTTTCCTAAAAGGATCAATGCAAAAGCAATACTAGTCTTTCCTATTTCAGGAGGAAAGAGTTATAATAATTCAACTTCCAGATTTATTTCTAAGGTAAAATAGCAGGCATGCTATTATCAAGAAATAACACCAGAAAACCACAGGGATAATGATACACTTATGTATATTTGGGGACAGTCAATGGCCCAAGAAAAACATGCTGATTGAGGAAGAATGGCATGAAAATAAATAGGAAACAACTTTTATTATAAATTTCTGATAAGTGTTGGAGTTTCCCTGAAGAAAAACTTTATCAATGATTTACAATAAACTACATCCTGTTTGTAAAACTCACTTAAATTGTAGATACAGAGAATACTGGCATTATAATACCTCTTTTCATTTCCTAAGCATAAGGAAACTATTTCATTATACAGTGTATTTATATGTAAGGGTCTTTAAGTGATACAATATTGGGAAAGGAGTACACACTATTGGAATGCTACATGTTTTGCCTCAGATTTCAGCGGCTTTTTGAATGACAAAAATGCTGCTGCTGCTGCTAAGTCGCTTCAGTCCTGTCCAACTCTATGTGACCTCATAGATGGGAGCCCACCAGGCTCCCCGGTCCCTGGGATTCTCCAGGCAAGAACACTGGAGTGGGCTGCCATTTCTTTCTCCAATGCATGAAAGTGCAAAGTGAAAGTGAAGTTGCTCAGTCGTGTCCGACTCTTCGTGACCCCATGGACTGCAGCCTACCAGGCTCCTCCGTCCTTGGGATTTTCCAGGCAAGAGTCCTGGAGTGGGTTGCCATTGCCTTTTCCAAAATAATGACGAGATCTTGTTAAAATAAATTATTTTAATTTCTGAAATGATATACATATCACAAAGGTTAATTTTTAAATATAAAAGCAGAACATGATATTTATTTTTACAGCATAATCTCTTGATTACTCTGTTACTTCGTTGGCTTATTTAAGCACAGACATACTGAATGAAAGACTTCTGCAACATATTGTCTTAAATTTCACCACTTGCCTTCTAGGGATCTATTCCACAGTTCAACAATCCTTCTGAAGGACAATGCCATCCCCATTTGGAAACAATATATCATCCATTCTTTCATTTTATTTGGGTTAATGGAGAAAGACTCTGGCATTACTCTTACATGAGGTATTTTTCAAAGGACAACTTTCTAACATTTTTGATTTAGAGGACCATGGTAGTTATATGTGGGTTTCCTTGGTGGCTCAAATGGTGAAGAATCCACTTGCAATGCAGGAGACTTGGGTTTGAACCCTGGGTTGAGAAGATCCCCTGGAAAGGGAATAGCTCCTCACTCCAGTGTTCTTGCCTCGAGAATTCCATCCACAGAGGGGCCTGGTTACATACTTGACCGTGGTGGTTATAACTAATTTGGCTGGGCCTTATTCATACCTTACGCACCATGTATGAACTCTCCGTATGCACGGCACTGTGCTAGGCCATGGGTGTACCCACTGGTCAGCATATATCATCCTCGCCTTTCTGTTGCTTCTGAGCAGGCCCAGTGGTTCTCAACCCTGGGTGCACATCAGAATCATGTCAGTACTGTTTGAGAAATACTGATGATCAAGCTCCAGCCTCTGTTTCAGCGTGTCTAGGATGCCAGGTCACTTCACTGCACAGTCATGGTTGAGAAGCACTAATCTACTGAACAAGAGAGGCATAAGATAAAAGTAAAATCATAAAATTTTATAAGTGCTACAAAGGAAACGTGTAAGGAGCTATGAGATTGATTAACCAGTCCGAGGAGCTGGGGGAATTAGTCAGAAAAGACCTCTCTGAAGCAAGGGTATTAAAACTGAGAGCTAAAAGATGATGGAGGGCTTGGAAAAGCAAGAGAGTACTGGACGAGAATTCCAGGCAGAGGAAACAGCACGTGCAATAGCCCTTAGGACAAGGAGGCCTTGGTTTGCAGGAAAAGCACCGACAGACAGTGTAGCTGGACCGCAGTGAGCAAGAGAACAGTGATGCAGAAAGTGGCTGGAGAGGCCTGGCCTTCCGGGCCCAGGGCAGATTGGGTGAAAGACTGTGGATTTCACTCCAAGTGCAGGGAAAGCTATTTGATGTGTTATTATTTCATCAAAAACTGACCTTCAGATCACAGGAGAGTACAATGATTTATTTAATATTTCTAACTTAACAGTTTATTTAAAAAAATCTAGATCCAGACAGAAAATGGACAAGACTCTAAAAGCTATCAGGTATCATTTTCGTCTTCTCCTGGCACAGAGCAATGATAATAACATGCAAAATCTGAGGGCAGGCCTGGGACTCACACAGTGAGTTTCTCTCAAGTATCTCTATTACAAGAATTTTTCCACTCATTCGAATTTTGACTATGACATTGAATTTTTTAACCAAGCTATCTTTGCAAAAGGGTAGATTCCCCAAAGAGAAACTTCTTAAAATTGAAATTGCTCTACTTTGTAATTACAAAGGAGAACTAGAATTTATATATTTGGGGACCCAGGATTTTAAATTTATGAAATTGCCTATATAGTCTCACTATCATGAAAATAAATAAAAAGAAGTTGAAATAAGGACAAAGAATAGATCAAGCCACGGAGGCTGTCACAGCTGGCAACAGCCATAGAGGACGCACATGGACTCCTGGCTAAGGAAGAATCTGCTGGTCCCACAACAGCTCTGCAGCCAGATTGACACATACTCATCAGGAAGGCATATTCAGGAAGCGGCAATGGCATATTTCAAGAATCAGGGTCCTGCTTAACTTTTTGGTGGTAATGTCTTGGGTGATGGCACCTAAAAGCTTACACAGTCTTTTATGAAGCTGGTTAATCCTGGGTACCCCAGCAAATGGCAGAATGTCACACACACGCTACCACTACCATTAAGATGACAAATAAAACAATCATTAAGTAAAAAAATAAGAACATGCAAATACATACTTGCAATCTCTCCAGAAAAGAGACCCAAGAAACTAGGATGTCAAGTACCAAAGATCCTAAGACTTGCTGAATGGATGGGCAGGGCAATGATGATACAAATATATCTATTTATTAACAACAACAACAACAAAAAGGTGGGAAAGAGTCAGCATATGGAAGCAATCAAAGGGGGGAAAACAGCAAATTATAAAAAAACAAATACATTCAGTGAAGAGTAACATGAGCAAGTCACAGCCTCTCTTGACCCTGATCCTGGCATCATCTATGGCAGTGGCTCCCTTTACAAACCAGAAAGTTATCAGGGGCCCCAGAAAGCTTTAGTTTATATGACTTTGCACAAATTATTCAAGCTGTGAGCATATTCACTTCTTGTCTTGAGAATATTACCTAAACCCTTTGACTAGTCATGACTGAATATAATATTATTATAATACTTATCATCTTGTAGAGCATAACACATATTAACTACTGGTTTTACTTATAAGTGTTTACCTTTGGTGATGGACAGGGAAGCCCAGAGAGCTATACTCCATGGGGTCGCAAAGAGTTGGACACGACTGAGTGAATGAACTGAACTGAACTGAACTTTCTCAGATGCTACACCCCTGCATTCTTGTTTTGTTTTTTAGCAGTTCCTGTACTTTTTATTCTTTGATTTATCAAACTATATATATATACCCAATATGACAGAGTTAAAAATCAATACTGTAGCTTATTTACCTCTCTGATAAGGTCTCATGTAGCTACTCAAATGAAACTTTAAACATAATAAATGTATTTTTAAAACTCACACTAAAGCAAACAATAAGCAGTTTATGTCAGTGGTTAGGGGTTTGGGATGTGAAGTCAGAAAATCCTCAGTTCAAATCCTGACTTGATATCATATTCAGTCGAGTTCAGTCGCTCAGTTGTGTCTGACTCTTTGCAACCCCATGGACTGTAGCATGCCAGGCTTCCCTGTCCATCACCAACTCTCAGAGCTTGCTCAAGCTCATGTCCACCGAGTTGATGATGACATCCAACCATCTTATCCTCTGTCATCTCCTTCTCCTCCTGCCTTCAATCTTTCCTAGCATCAGGGTCTTCTCAAAGGAGTAAGTTCTTCACATCAGGTGCCAAAGGATTGGAGCTTCAAGAAGGTTGCCATTACCACTACCATAGATTGGCCTCAGGCCAAACAACAGGGAGAGAACACAGCCCTACC
The DNA here is from genome assembly GCF_910594005.1 of Cervus elaphus. Taxonomy (NCBI): domain Eukaryota; kingdom Metazoa; phylum Chordata; class Mammalia; order Artiodactyla; family Cervidae; genus Cervus; species Cervus elaphus. The sequence continues at coordinate 40,966,897 of NC_057822.1, forward strand.
CCTCAACAGAAAACTGGACTAAAGATTTGCTGAGCATGGCCTTGCCCGTCAGAATAAGACCCAGATTCTCCCACAGCCAGTCCCTTCCATCAGAGAGTTTCCACAAGCCACTTATCCATCAGAGGGCAGACACAATGAAAACCACAATCACAGAAAACTAACCAAACTGATCACATGGATCTCAGCCTTGTCTAACTCAATGAAACCATGAGCCATAGCGTGTAGGGCCACCCAGGGCAGACAGGTCATGGTGGAGAGTTCTGACAAAACTGGAGAATGGAATGGTAAACCACTTCAGTATTCTTGCCTTAAGAACCCCATGAACAGTATGAAAAGGCAGAAAGATATAACACTGAAAGATGAACTCCCAGGTCGGTAGGTTCCCAATATGCTATTGGAGAAGAGTGGAGAAATAGCTCCAGAAAGAATGAAGAGATGGAGCCAAAGCAAAAACAACGCCCAGTTGTGGATGTGACTGGTGATCGAAGTAAAGTCTGATGCTATAAAGAACAATATTGCATATGAACCTGGAATGTTAGGTCCATGAATCAAGGTAAATTGGAAGTAGTTGAACAGAAGATGTCAAAAGTGAACATCTACATTTTAGGCATCAGTGAACTAAAACCGGACTGGACTGGGCGAATTTATTTAAGATGACCATTACATCTACTAGTGTGGGAGAGAGAGAAGAAACAAAGTAGCCTTCGTAGTCAACAAGAGAGTCCAAAATGCAGTACTTGGGTGCAATCTCAAAAATGACAGAATGATAGACATCACATTAGCTTTCACAGTTTGGCACATTTCTAAGATATCTAAACCTCTGCTTCTTCATCTGTAAAATTAGAACAATAAAATAAATTTTCAGAAAAATTACTAGAATTAAATAAGACAGGCACAGTATTTGTAATCTTGTGAATTCTAAGTAGTGTAATATTTTAAAAAGCAAGAGGGAAAAAGAAAAATGCCGGAGTAGACAGTCCAAGGCACATGAGAAGGAAGAACGATGATAATTTAATATTTTAATAGACAATCTACAAAACTTTACCTTCATCAGTTTCTGTATAAGCCATGCATTGTTTTGAAATCATGGATGAAGAGAAAACAGAAGACTCTACCTTACTCAGACACGGCTGCTACTAATAAACAGAGAAGTCACCAGCTGTTTCTACTGTGACTCCCAGACCATATGGCACGTGGCCCAGGAAGCGTATTAGTTGAGTAGGCTCAGAGCACGAAGCAGGGCATGCACGGCTCTTGTGGGCCGTGCAGTAGATCTCTGTCCTGGGACTCGGGGCTGAATGGTCACAAAGCATGCAGTCCCTTACTCCTGGAGCACCCTGGAGCCAGACCAGTGAGACAGAATATCTATTAATACAATAATCCCCAAAGAATATTCTCAGCAAAATCCTACGTTCTGCTTAGAAAATAAAAGCTACATTTATGGCCTTCCTGGAAACGAGTACACTGTGTATGCTCAGTATTAAATACTTTGAAATTTGTTTTTAATTGGGTCTTTCTCTGAATTTTGTAAACCTTGTAATAACCTATAATCAACTATTACTTTACAACCAGTAATCACACAATTATGAAAACTATACCAAATGCTGTTATTTTAAACCAGAGAAACTAGAAGTTTCCTTCAAATTACAGGCACTCAAGGTATTACAGACATTATAGTTTAAATGATAAAGGCCCGTGGCTGGAGAAGTAGCTTATTTCTAAAGAATATACATCAGTTACACATGATAACATGTAACATGGTAACATGATAACACATGATAACATCTGTGGCACAGAGGAGCCTGATGGGCTACAGTCCTTGGGGTCACAGAGTCGGACAAGACAGAAACTAAACAACAAACACGTGACACCCTCTACAAAAAAAAAAAAAAAAAAGCCTACTTCCTAAAAGAAGAGAAAGATACAATTGAGTCTGTATTTTTAGAATGCATTTTAACATATTTTCAGAAAGCTAACACCAGAGATATGGTGACCTTATGAATGGAACAAAGAACATTAAAAATACATGTATATGAAAAAATATGAAAAACAGTGAATGAAGGAAAAAAGGTGAAAATGTGGAATAAAAGTGATTAATAGAAATCTGATTACTGGGTTATAATCAAGCATCACATAATAAATGAGGCTTTCTAAACGAGGGCAAGAGGGTAAAAATAATAAGATCTACTGGTCACCAAATTATACTTCATTGTCAATAAATCTATGCTCAGAACAATTAAATCAGTTCTTTCTACTATTTAGTCAATGACTCATATATATTAGACCCAAACATCATGGGAAAACTTTGATGGATATAGCCTTCAAGATTTTTGTCCTGCCACTAAAGACCTCTGAAAAAGCAAACTAATAAATATCCACCCCAGGTCCCATTTTACTTTCAACCTGTATCCTTCATTCAGAGGAATGAGATGTGGAATATCCAGATAAGATTTACAGTTTCAGACCTCAATGTAGAAAGAAATAGAATATATATAAATACACACACACACACACACATATATTTAAAAAGGCATGGTTAATGGGTTGCAATTTCATCTACATTTTAATAAAATAAGTTTTAAATATACATTTCCCAAGCTTCAAAACACTGACTATACATGTGGATAATTGAGCATAAAAAGACATATTTGCTAATTCAGCGGGCACTTCACTGAATAAATAGTATAATCCAGTAATCAACTAATTAGTCATGTTTTGCTTCAACTGATGCACATAGGAAAACTAGACCAGTAACTTTAGGCATTTGCATCACTCAGAAAGCACCATTTAGGTAAACCTGTACCTCCAGGAGCCCCGAAACTAGTGATACTCATCAAACAACCAAAATCCCATAAAAATCATTCTCCCTAGCCTCCCCATGAAGTGTCACTCTTTCTGTCATGCTGCATTAAACATATTTTTAAACACTCAGAGCCGTATCTGTTCCCTTTAGCTAATCTTGCAGTAAAATGATATTAAGTAATTAACAGCATGACAATGATGGAAACAGATGTCATGAGTAAAAAACTTGGAGGCAAAGTGATGCAGAAGACAGAAAACTAGTCTAGAATTGGGAGACCTGGATTTCTTCCCATCAATGTCACTGATTATGGCTTTACCCTAGGCAAGTCATTTACCCTTGTTATACTTCGGCCTCCCTTTCTGCAACCATCTGCTTTGCTCATAGGAATGTCATGACAATTAACAAGAGTGCCTATAATAGTGCTTGGAGCTCACAAGAGAAAAGATTGCATAAATACAAGGTATTATTACTCTGATTACAAGGAAGTATCAAGCAGGTTTTTGTGTAAGCTGTAATTATAAGGGAGAGTAATCTGCAACAGCAAAGGTAATACTGCAAATTACAATCTATGTCATTTTTCAGACACTTATCATTCTAGGCAATGACATTAGAGACATAATAAAACAGAGATGAAACTCTTAGTGAGATGCTGAGCAGATGCAAGAGATCTGACAAGCTACACAGGAAATTTTACAATGCAGAGCCATTTATTAAATGTAGGTTTGGACCAAAAGCCACTAAAAGATGAACTCTGATAGCTTATAATAAAGCATGGGGGTTTAGTAGTCCACGTACCACATTAAAAGCAATTTGGAGATTCACAGCCACAACCATTATTTCTAACACAGCACATATTTTCAAATAAATAATCTAAATCCTCCAAATATCAGTGATTCTTTTAAGTGAAAGATAATTGTTAATCAGTTCTACATAATGTTTTCTATAAAATGAACAAAACATTTAATAAAGCTACACTTCATTAGTTACACCTCCTCTAGTTCCAATTACCAATATTCCAATCTGCCTGCGTTTTTATTTCTTAATTAAAGAACCTCTGATATATCAGGGTGTCATCAATTAAAATCAACTGTAAATTAATTATGGCTTTAGACCCCTAAACCCACACAATTTTCATCAGCCAATATTCTACTCTTTTTTAAGAGTTTCTGGGTAAGTTTCATTTATCTATAGCTTAGAAAGTAATTTTACTCCAGGCAGATATACACAACATAACAGAGTCCTATAAATGCTATTTATTCTAATGATGAAAACAGCTATTCATTTAAACTACTTCAAGTACTGTCCCCTACAGACACCTTCGAGCAGTCCACTCTTAACCAAAAAATCATGCTAAGAGGCTTGAGATGGATCAATTAGAGGATCTCATGGCTTGAGAGCCTTGAACTTCACCATACAGGATTTACAACTTTGAGTAATTTAATCATGCACAACCAGTACAATTATTCTTCACAAGGCAAGCAAACTAGGAACAAACATAGCCGCATCACCTTGAAGGTACCACCACCACCAGTAACAACAGCCTGACTAACAGGAAGTGTAAGCCCCTTAATAAAATATCATGGACTAAATGTAAACAGCAAAAGCACAGATTTAACTACAGATCTTTTAGGATAAGACCAGATGGGTTTTAGTTATGTGTTTATTTACTCTACCTTCCCTTTGATAAACATGCTTTTAATGATTTTTTTCTTTACAGAAGTTTAAGGTTCACAGCAGAACTGAGGGGAAGATACAAAAATGTTCCCTATGGTTTCTACCCCCACAAATGCACCGCTTCTCTCCTTAGCAACCAAGTTCAGCCCCATGCTGGTACGTTTGTTACCACTGACAAACTTAGATGATGCGCCATAATTACCACAAGTCCACAGCTGACATTATGGGTTACTCAGTATTCTCCATCTTATTTGGAATGATGTGCATTTACCCACTGCTACAGCAGAGACATTACTTTGCCAACAAAGGTCCATCTGGTCAAGGCTATGGTTTTTCCAGTGGTCATGTATGGATGTGAGAGTTGGACTATAAAGAAAGCTGAGTGCCAAAGAATTGATGCTTTTGAACTATGGTGTTGGAGAAGACTCTTGAGAGTCCCTTGGACCGCAAGGAGATCCAATCAGTCCATCCTAAAGGAGATCAGTCCTGGGTGTTCATTGGAAGGACTGATGCTGAAGCTGAAACTCCAATACTTCGGCCACCTCATGCAAAGAGTTGACTCATTGGAAAAGACCCTGATGCTGGGAGTGGTTGGGGGCAGGAGGAGAAGGGGACGACAGAGGATGAGATGGCTGGATGGCATCACCGACTCGATGGGCATGAGTTTGAGTAAACTCCGGGAGTTACTGATGGACAGGGAGGCCTGGCGTGCTGCGATTCAAGCGGTCGCAGAGTCAGACATGACTGAGCGATTGAACTGAACTGAACTGACAGCATCATACAGAGTACTTTCACTGCAGTCAAAATCCTCTGTGCTCTGCCTTTTTATGCATCCATCCCCTCTCCAATTCCTGATCTTTCTACTGTCTCCATAGTTTGGCCTTTTTCAGAATGTCATCCAGTTGGAATCATACAGCACACAATAAAATGGCCTTTTCAGATTGGTTTCTTTCCCTCAGTAATATGCATTTGAAGTTCTTCCATGTTTTTGCATGGCTTGATAGCTCTCTTTAGAGTCGAATAATTTTTAACTGTCTAGCTGTACCAGTTCATTACTAACCCATTCACCTACTGAATTCAAGACATCTTGGTAGTTTCCTAGTTTTGGTAGTTATGAGCTGCTGTAAACATCTGTGTGCAGATTTTTGTGTGGACAGAAGTTTTCAATTTCTTTGGATAAATACTAAGGAGTAACATCGCTGGATCTTTGGTAAAAGTTATATTTAGTTTTGGAAGAGACATTGTCTTCCAGAGTGGCTATAGTATTTCGCATTTCCACCAGTAAATATTGAGAGTTCTTCCCTCTCCTCTGCATTTGGGGTTCTTGGTGTTTCAGAGGTCAGCCATTCTAATAGGCGTGTAATGATAGCCCAGTGTCATTTTAACCTGCCTTTCTCTCATGATATACGAGGTGGAGCAGCTTCTCACATGCTTATTTGCTATCTCTGTAGCTTCTTTGCTGATGTGTTAAGGTCTTTGGCCCACTTTTTAATTGGGTTGTTTTCTTCCTGTAGATTTTCAAGAGTTCTTTACATATTTTGGTCAAAAGTTCTTTATCAGATGTGTCTTTTGCAAACATTTTCTCTCAGTCTGCAGCTTATTTGCTCATTCTCTTGATCTTTTGCTGTTATTGTTGTCAGTCACAAAATAGATAATGCTAAACTGGTATAAACCATGTAACTTTCAGTTAAAGAATATTAACTTAGTTAAAAATGTATTCTTTCATGACAAAATTAAGATTGCTCTTCTCCTTTTGTCACTTAAATTTCATTTTTTGTACAATCAGCAAATACACTTCAGTAAGAATCTATCATACATGGAAAGAATAAAATATTTTCAAGTAAGAAATTATGTCCCTCCCACTTTACAGAAAAGTGGCACTTGCTCATAAGCAAAATAAAATTTTAGAATGAAAACTGAACAGAGGGAGACATTAAAGACAGATGGTTATTTTTTTTTTTCTGGAGAACTTAAGAAAAATCATTTATTTTCTGGTTTAAAGGAAAAAAGAATCAGACATTAGGATCATGAAAGAGATGAAACAAAGTACTGTGGATGATACTTTCTAAAATTAAAATTTAGATGATGACAAGAATGTCTCCCATCCAAGCTTGAAAAATGTCTTTGAGCTATGATTTTTAAAGGGGTATAAAAACTGCTTTAAAATTTTCTATATCATCCTCCCTACTGAAACATATCATACTACATTGTGATCTATTAAATACACAAATATTAAAAGGTTGTTAAGATATTACTTAGATCAATAGCTTACCTCTTGACCTACAAGGATACAAGACTAAATTTAGCAAATCCAGATAAAGGGGTGAAATATATATTTATCAGGATGTCTTCCTCCAACATCAAATGTCATAAGATTTTTGCAGCTCTAGAATTAAATACTGTTTTTATACTCAAACATTTTTTTAAAAAGTGCTGATTCTGGGTATCTGCAACAGATTCATATGCTCTAAGATGACAGGCAAAGTGAGGTACAAATTAACTCTTTTTGAAAATTTAGCAACCTGATTGAAATTCCTTTTTTACTTCATAGTTTTTATTTACCAAAATTTGTATAGCTCAAAAGGGATTGAAATGAATCAACCAAAGTCATTGGTCCAATAATAGGTTTGGTAGCTAGATCAGGTCTGTAGTATCTAAAAGGTCTTGGAAAGGTAACAAAAGCTGGAAAACTTCCCAGTATTATTTTTTTTCTTCAGAGGAAAAAAAAAAATCTTCCCAAGCCTTTACGTCATCGTACTATTCAAAGTAAATTATATCCTCTATTATAAGAAAAAAATGACCATTTCATATTGTAAAGTTTTCAAGCCCAATCTACAGAAAAATCTCAAGGTGATATATAATTTTAAAATAAACTACAATTAAATGGGCTTTCCCCAAATCCTCAAATGAATACTCCTAAACTGATCAGAAAATTGACCTGCTGAACAGCATTTATTGGCTATCCTCTCTGTGCCAGGCACTGTGCTAAGAGCTTTTCAAGGATAATCTCATTAACACCATAGTATACGCCACAATTATCTCTATTTTACAGAAAAGGAAGAGAACCTTAAAATAGTGAAGAAATTTGACATTTCAAGAGTTAATATATTGGAATTGGTTTTGAAGTAAGGCTGTTTGCCTCCAGAATACTCTACAAAATTCATTTTTTAAATTTATTTTTTAACTGGAGTATAATTGCTTTACAATTTCGTGTTGGTTTCTGTTGTACAACAACGTGAATCAGCCAAAACTATATATGTGTGTACGTATATACACACATACGTATATATACATACCCCTCCCTCGCAAGCCTTCCACCCTGCCTTCTTCCACCCTTCTAGGTCATCCCAGAGCCCCAGGCTGGGCTCCTGTGTTAACAGTAGTTTCCTACAAGCTATCCGTTTTACACTATAGTGTATGTATGTTAACACTGCTTTCTCAGTTCATCTTACACTCTCCTTCCTGCTCTTAATTTGTAAACATAAATGTAGTTGAAGATCTACCATTTCTGCTTTGGTTCTATGTTAAAGCTAAGCCATTCCTTTCATTAGAGTCCAACCAAAAAATGCAAATGCTCCTAATCAAAGACCATGTCATCAACTGAGAGAACTTTGCTTATTTTGTCAGAACAAGAAAACAAAAACATATGAGATGTCATCACTGTTGTTTTTAAAGGCCTTCACAATTTATTTGAGGTGATAAAATAGATATGCAAGGATTAAACTTAATTTTCAGAAGAGTTTATAGTAATATGAAAAGCAGAGAATTATGATAGGCTATTGGGAAACCTGTATGCAGGTCAGGAAGCAACAGTTAGAACTGGACATGGAACAACAGACTGGTTCCAAATAGGAAAAGAAGTACGTCAAGGCTGTATATTGTCACCCTGCTTATTTAACTTTATGCAGAATACATCATGAGAAATGCTGGGCTGGATGAAGCACAAGCTGGAATCAAGATTACTGGGAGAAATATCAATAACCTCAGATATGCAGATGACACCACCTTTATGGCAGAAAGTGAAGAGGAACTAAAGAGCCTCTTGATGAAAGTGAGAGAGGAGAGTGAAAAAGTTGGCTTAAAGCTCAACATTCAGAAAACTAAGATCATGGCATCTGGTCCCATCAATTCATGGCAAATAGATGGGGAAACAATGGAAACAGTTGCTGACTTTATTTTTGGGGTGCTCCAAAATCACTGCAGATGGTGACTGCAGTCATGAAATTAAAAGACATCTGCTCTTTAAAAGGAAAGTTATGACCAACCTAGACAGCATATTAAACAGCAGAGACATTACTTTGCCAACAAAGATCTGTCTACTCAAAGCTATGGTTTTTACAGAAGTCATGTATGGATATGAGAGTTGGACTATAAAGGAAGTTGCATGCCGAAGAATTGATGCTTTTGAACTATGGTGCTGGAGAAGATTCTTGAGAGTCCCTTGGACAGCAAGGAGATCCAACCAGTCCATCCTAAAGATCAGTCCTGGTGTTCATTGAAAGGACTGATGTTGAAGCTGAAACTCCAATATTTTGGCCACCTGATGCGAAGTAATGACTCATTGGAAAAGACTCTGATGCTGGGAAAGATTGAAGGTGGGAGAAGGGGACGACAGAGGCTGAGATGGTTGGGTGACATCATCAACTCAATGGACATGAGTTTGAGTAAACTCCAGGAGTTGGTGATGGACAGGCAGGCCTGCCGTGCTGCACTCCATGGGGTCGCAAAGAGTCAGACACTACTGAGCGACTGAACTGAACTGAACTGATTGACCAAGGAGATGAAAACAAGGGAACTAGAGCCAGTCAATAAAGAGAACCATCTGAAGAAGCAGTTGGGAGCCCTAGATAGTTGTTGAGTCCAGAAGCAATTGGAGGCTAGAGCTTCAGAAAGAGAATATGGTAAATGAGGTGAGGGTTATAAGAGTCTAAAGATAAGTCACAGGATTCAACCACTTTATGGTGACTGAGTATTTTAAAGAGGTAGTTTTCCTAAAGGGTTGAGGGAGCAGCCATGGGAACTGAAGGTTGGGTTATTGGATTAAGGAGAGAACGGGAGATAAAGAAAAGTTGAGCTGGTGAGCACAAAATACTCCAGAACTTCATAAAGGAAGTGAAAAGGATCAAAACAACATGGAATTTAAAAGACTGCACAGGTTTCCTTTTTAAAATATAAAGAAAAACTGAGCATGTTTGTAAGTAACAGGGAGAACAAACCACATACAAAGAGGAATTAGAAACAAAAGAGTTTTCAAACTCTTTTTAGGAAAATATCATTGCTTATATTTCTTTAGTAAACTCTAAGAAAAATATAATTGTTTGAACAAAAGTACCAGAGACTCAAGAAGATGGGGGATTGTGATTCAGACCAGAAATTAAAGAGTTAGGTTTGGCAAAGAGAAAGACTATTTCTTAGTCAGACACAGTAAATAGAAGCACATGAAAACAAACCAAGATTTTCATGTCCAGGGATGGGGGAATTAAGAAAGCTAAACTTGAGTAGCCTCAATATTCTCAGCAAATTAAAAGTTAATGTCATTCTGCTAACCATAATAGGAGTAGGGTTAGAGTCGGATTTGGAAAGAATTAAATTGTCTGGGGTAGTCAAAATAGAGAATAAGAAAAATAACTATGTCTCGTGAGCTGAGATGCAACATTTGTTTTCATTTTCTCTTTTGCCAGCATTCTAGGGATAGGAGCTTTCTTCCAAATGCCCATGTCCTGGGGAAGAACCATATTTAAGTTTCTCATTTAGCTGATCTTCTGATAATCTATAAAATCAAAGGGCAATAATTTTTATTCAGTTCAAGTTATTTTAATCTCCAAAGATTGCTGCATAGTCTCAACCTTGCTGGAAAATATAATTCAGTATAAAAATTTAACCCTGAAAGAGTATTTGTTTCGTTTTAATACTTAAAAACAGTTTCTCAGTCATTTCTAACTTATTTTTATAAAATTTAGTTAGTATAAAATAATAAGCTATTTTAATATGAAGGAACAACAAATAAGCTATTTTGATCCACTCTTCAAGTTGTTAATATTGGCAAGTTTGAAGCTTAGATTGCCAGAAATCTTTAGCATTCATTGTCAATTAAATGTTATTGTATCCGTTAGTGTGTTATTTGATCCAGTAAAAAGATCCTGATGCTTTTATTCAGACAACAGTATAGATTCTTCCCAAAACAAATCATCCACCTATGATATGCATGCACGCGTGCTAGGTCGCTTCAGTTGTATCTGACTCTTTGCAACGGGATGGACTGTAGCCCACCAAGCTTCTCTGTCCTTGGGATTGTCCAGGCAAGAAAACTACAGGGGATTACCCATTTCCTCCTCCAGAGGATCTTCCTGACGTAGGGACTGAACCTGTGTCTCTTATGTCTCCTGTATTGGCAGGTGTGTTCTTATCGCTAGTGCCACCTGGGAAGCCCATGGTACACATGGTCATATTTTATTATAATCAAATTCTCAGACGTTTACTGAAAAGAAGTCCATTTAATCTTCTGGAAAATATTTTTGGTTGAGTGCAGGATCACTAAAAAGTTAAGTATTCTGATCAAGCTAACCAGTTGTATGAGGCAGCCATTGACCAGGAGGATGGGGATTTAGTGAGCTGGGATCAGTTGCAGATACTAGAACAATAATCAAATGTCTCCATCATAAAAAGGCATCCAGGACGGAGACCATGTAGGTCAATTCCAAGTTTCAAAGCTTCAGCTTTTTCATCTAAGAAACACTGCATGGGTGGAAGACTATACCATGCTTAGCTGCTCCAGCTGGTCACTTAACCAGTTAAAATCTCAGGCATTCCTCTCTAATCACTGTTATCGTTGAAGGAGGAGAGAATTAAAAAGCTAAAGACAGGTTCCCAAAAGAGATAGAGAAGAAACAGAAGAAAAGAGTAAGTTGATCTGCCCACAGTTCACTGACCTCAAAGTTAAGCAAAGTTCTTTTCTCCCTCTTTGGGTTGGAATCCTCACTCAACTATGGCACTTAGATGATGAGGTTGACCTTTCATGAATCTCCTGTCCAAAAGTGATATTGTATTTTGTGTTGTTCAGTCATTCAGTCATGTACAACTCTCTATGACCCCATGGACTGCAGCATGTCCCTGTCCTTACTATTTCCCAGAGCATGCTCAATTTCATGTCCATTGAGTTGGTGATGCCATCCAACCATCTCATTCTCTGTTGTCCCCTTCTCCTCCAGCCTTCAATCTTTCCCAGCGTCAGGGTCTTTTCCAATGAGTTGACTCTTCACATCAGGTGGCCAAAGTATTGGAGCTTCAGATTCAGCATCAGTCTTTCCAATGAATATTCAGGGTTAATTTCTTTTAGGACTGACTAGTTTGATCTCCTTGCAGTCCAAGGGACTCTCCAGAATCTTCTTCAGCACCACAGTTTGAAGGCATCAATTCTTTGAGGCTCAGCCACCCATACAAGGAAAAACCATAGCTTTGACCATATGGGCCTTTCTCTGCAAAGTAATGTCTCTGCACTTTAATACACTGTCTAGGTTTGTCACCGCTTTTCTCCCAAGGAGCAAGTGTCTTTGAATTTCATGGCTGCAGTCACTGTCCACAGTGATTCTGGAGTCCACAAAAGTAAAGTCTGTCACTATTTCCATTATATCTCCATCTATTTGCCATGAAGTGATGTGACCAGATGACATGATCTTCATTTTCTGAATGTTGAGTTTTAAGCCAGCTTTTTCACTCTTCTCTTTCACCTTCACCAAGAGGCTCTTTAATTCCTCTTCACTTTCCACCATTAGGGTGGTATCAGCTGCATATCTCTGTACTCAGGATATAAGTTAAATGTATGTACTCTTAAATAATAAATGTATGTACTCTTAATAAGTTAAATGTATGCATATCTCTGTTCTCTGCCTGTAAGTTAAATAAGCAGGGTGACAATATATAGCCTTGATGTACTCCTTTCCCAATTTGGAACCACTCCCTTGTTCCATTTCTAACTATTGCTTCTTGACCTGCACACAGGTTTCACAGGAAGCCCATAAGATGGTCTGGTATTCCCAACTCTTAAAGAATTTTCCACAGTTTGTTGTGATCCACACTGTCAAAGGTTTTGGCATAGTTCACGAAGCTGAAGTAGATGTTTTTCTGGAATTCTCTTGCTTTTTCTATGATCCAATGGATGTTGGTAATTGTCTCTGGTTCCTCTGCCTTTACTAAATCCAGCTTGTACATCTGGAAGTTCTCAGTTCACATACTGTTGAAGCTTAGCTTGAAGGATTTTGAGTATCACCTTGCTTAGCATGTGAAATGAGTGTTCTGCAAATGACTTAGAACTCCACTTTTTAAAAACACCAGATATTATAAAACTCTTTCAGAGTTTTAATTTTATGGTATGTGTGTGTGTGTATACATAGACTTTGTGGTAAATTGATTTAAAAAAAAATAGCCCCAGTGACTCCTCTCCTTGGATCATTTCAATTTGCAATGTGACTTTGAAGCTCCTTCATCAAAGTCAATGCTCCTTACTCCCTGACTCCAAGTTGGCCTTGTGACTTATTTTATTCAGTAGACTTTGGCAGAATCAAGTGCTGTTCTAAGCCTAGGCTGTGAGAAGCATGCACGTTTCTTCTTGTTCCTTTGAACTTTGCACTAGTAAGAAAATAAAGGCTAATCTTCTGGGGGGTAAAAGATCCCATAAAGAAGAGCCCAGTTGCCCTAGTCAGGGGCATCTTAGATCACTCAATAGACAGTTATAATTACCAAACATGTGAACGAACACAGCCGATATCAGCAGATCTGCCTATTTCACCCACAACTACCTAAACACACCTGACTAAACCTAGACAGAACCCAAACTTCTCAGCTAACTTGTGGACTTGTTAGCAATGAAAAACTGCTTGTTTTAGATCACTGATTTTGATGGTAATGCATTACACAGTATTATTGTAGCAAGAGATAATGGATACGTGATTTTAACCCTAAAGTATGTTTTAAAACATATATATAAACATTTTTGTTGTTGCTCAGTCACCAAGTCATGCCTGACTCTTCACGACCCCATGGACTGCAGCACAGCAGGCTTCCCTGTCCCTCATCATCTCCTGGGTTTTTGCCCAAGTTCACATCCAATACATAAACATACACTTGTATAATATGTGTGTATGTATTATATATACACGTACATATGTATCTATATCTATCTACATGTTTCTATTCATGCTTTAGCTACATAGCTTCCAAAGGTTTATTAGGTGGTACTAAGGACCAAAAGTAATGAGCTAAAGAAAAGTCCTGTGACCAAGCTTCCAACTTACAACATCTTACTGTGCTTATACGTCCTAATAGAATGGATTCATATAACAACTCAAACCAATAATATATGGTTCTTAAAGTTATAATTATAATTCAAAGTACTAGAGTAGTAATTCTCCAAATATACATACAATTATATTAACATATAATTATATTATTAGTGCATATTCTGTAGTTATTCATTTAATTTATCAGTATTTCCAAAAACATGCTATTCTTTTTCTAAAGAGAGCTATGCATTCACTGATAAAACACTGGTGAAAACTCAACCTCTGTTTAATTTTTTTGACTTTCTTTGGATCAGTAATAATCATTCTGATTACATTATACTACTACTGTTTTTCAAATAAAGAATCCCAAACATACTAGTGAAATTAATTATCTACCTTCTAGTGACAGAAACCATTTCAATGTTAGCTTGGCTTTCAGGTGACAGATATAAATCTTTTATCACTTATGTTTAGATGCTACAGTTTAGAAACTTTAATGTATATAACAGTAATATTTAACATAGAAAGAATGGCATGTGTACCCATATGTATCACTCATGTAATGGGAAAACTACCTAAAAATTATGCTATACAATTGACTATTCAGAAATTGTTAAGATCTATCCTTGGGTTCTGGAATGTGTTGGAAGCAAGGGGTTCAGTGGTCAAAACAGACAGATTATTAACTGAAAAAACTTAAAATCTGCTATGGAGACCTGGTTTGTTTCAGAGAGAAGTAACAAAATGCCTTCAGAGATAGCACTCACATGCTAAGAAATTCTGTAGAAGCGTGGCATGGCATGACCCTGTACTGGGACTTCTAGCTGTTTGGTCCCTTGGCCATTTCACTAACATAATTGGAACTGGGACTTAATTAGTAATACCCATATTCTATTCTTAGTGGTGAAGGGTGTGCTATTTTCCTTGGAGAACTATTTCACCTAGGAACTTCTTTAGAGAAAAAGAAATTGCTTGACAAATATAAAAACAGTTTGAATAAACTGATAAATGGCTACTTTTAATGCCAAAGAGTCTAGGAAAAACTGCCCCTATTTCACCACTCAAGTTCCAAATACTTGAGTAAAATTTCTCAGTATTTGGCCAACCAATATCCATTCCTCACACCTAAAAGGCCCCTGATTTTCTCAACAAGATTTGCCCTGTGTGTTGTTTTGCTTGAATGGCACACCCAGGTGCCAGGAGCTCATTACCTGAGAAAAACGTGGATATTGCTGCTCTCTCTGACCTGGTAGAGCGTGTGTGTGCACTCAGTCGCTCAGTTGTGTCTGACACTTTGTGACCCCATGGACTGTAGCCCACCAGGCTCCTCTGTCCATGGGATTCTCCCGGCAAGAACACTGCAGTGGGTTGCCATGCCCTCCTCCAAGGGATCTTTCCAACCCCGGTATAGAACCCAGCTCTCCTGCATTGCAAGCAGATTCTTTACTATCTGAGCCAGCAGGCAAGCCATACAGCATAGGGATGGTAATAAGACCAAAGCTCAAGTAATAATAATATTCCCCTGGAACTTCAATCTCACTGAAGTAACACAAGATGAGAAAGCTCAGTGTTTGCTTATTGCAGAATTGCATTCTGACTAGATCATTTCTTGCTTTTTTTTTTTTAACTTTTTTCTTTTTTTTTTTTGGCTGCACTGCGTAGCATGTGTGACCTTAGTCCTTGACCAGGGATCTAACCTGTGCTCCTTGCATTGGAAGTGCTGGGTCTTATCCACCTGGACCACCAGGGAAGTCCCAGATCATTCCTTCTCAAAAGCAGTTTTAACTGCTGCTTCTTCACTTTGCCTTGACTCCCTGCCCATTTGTAAATTCTCAGTTCTTAGACTCCCTTTGATTTTAGGAACACTCATGGTTTTCAAATATATTTCCTGCTGTTTGAGGTAGCCAGGGTTGGGCTATGTTCCTTGGAATCAAGGAATTCTGTTACAGTAATTATATAAAAATAAATGAATATTACATATCAAAGTGCAGTGAGGTATTTGGGAGTGGGGATTTGTTTCAATCCCAGCTACAAAGTTAAGTAGTATACTCAATAAAATAATTAAAATCAATTATTTCCTTTTTCATACCATAAAAAAGGAAATTCGACTTTATCACTATTTCTAACTGCCAGGGTGTAGACGTAGTGAATAATTATGTTGTCATTCTTATTTCAAGGTTTTCTACCTATCTACTACTCAGGGAAGACATTATTATTCCTATATCTGCATCAGTTGGTGGCTTTCTTATACCTTTACCTGTAATATTTTTTTATACATGACAGAATTTCTTCCTTCTTCTATTCTAATTTATACTCTCTTCATTGAAAATCCCATTCAGTATTCAGTTTCTGGGAAGTTGTCTTTTATTAACCTCATTGACTGATCATTCCATTACTGTAAATCTAATTCGACACTTACATATATCATTTGCACTGCATTTTCACCTACTTCAGTTTGTGAATAGTTTTAAGAATGTGTATGTTTTAGCTTTTCCATTAAATTTCAAGCTCCTTAAATGCTGGGGTATGTGTGTTTAATCCTCAATGTTTTTATTACAGAGTTCCACACACAGTGAGGATTGATAGTGTTGAATAACTGTTTTCACAAAGATTTTAAAAAGATATTTAAGAGGGAGTTGAATCTTGGAAAAGACTATTCACAGATGACTTTAAAAACTTTAATAGTACCTAACTGATATCTTGATAGATTTTTAATACATGGAATTACTGTGAATTTATATGGTTTTAACTTTTCCCTTTGAATGTTCAAACTAAACAAACAAACAAAAAGAATACATGAAAATAAAGCCCACTTATTTGAGAATGCCAGTTTAAAATTATATAATGACTGAGACCAAAGCAGGCTACAAGCAGCAACCAGCATTTGGTATCAATGATCCATTATTAATTGCATGGGAATATTTCCCTCTCTTAACACTTTCATCAGCTTGGAAATGGAAGCATCTTCCCCCAAGGAAAGCTGAGATGATTTTGTTTCAGGTTGTCTCTGAGTAGTCTTTGTACCCTTTGAGAATTCCCTGCAGACTAATGTCCCAAAGGACTGCTGTTTTGGTTCTACAGTCAATCCACACATTTTCTACCTTTTAACTGTTTCAAGACAGGACTCATGGAATATGGTTGCTCAAGATTCTCCTTCACTAACAATGGCTGTAGTCCATTGTGTTTTGGCTTTCAGAGTCTCTCTGAGTTTAGTAAGTTTTTTCCTGCCATATCACTCATCAAGTTCTTTATCACCAAGGCAAACAATACACTGATAGCACATCCTTAGTGCCATAGAAAGTCTGTCTGGCTTATGCTGAAATTCAGTTCAGATCATTAAAATCTAACTTAACAATTTTAGACGTTTCAATCTCTGATCTTGTGGTCAACATTTTCTATGAATCAAAATTACCTGTGTGTGTAAAGTTTATCATTAAGTGTATATCCTCTATAAGCACTGTGACTCAGAAAGATTAGGTGTTTTTCTGTAAAGTTAGTGATTTCACAACATTGAGTAAATCTCATACAAGTCCTGTTCAATTGAAAGAAACAAAAACTCAGAAAATATTATGAATCCTCTATCCTAGTATTTCTCAACCTTTTGTTCACAACTGTCTCCCTAAGGAGACATTTAAGACATTATAAACTGCTATCCAACAGGAAATTTTAATATACTGTGTATCTGTTTATATACTGTATGTATATCTATGTTTTATACATAAAAAACATATAGCTTATAATTTTTATTCAATGCAATTATGAATGACCAAATTTTTAAAGTTATAAGTCTAATTAGAAAGTTTATAACATTTAACTTAGCTTTGTAACTGTATTTGTTGAACAATCTTTAATAAAACAAACATATAAACTGCAATTAAATTTATGAAACTAATTTACATAAATGCAGAAATTAATCAAATTTCTAAAAATCATCCAAAACTGTTATATTTCCAACAAAAGTAAAATGATTAAATTTTTAATTGGTTCTTAAAATATATCTTTAGTGAACTGAGCTTTTTAAGTTTCCTTAAGAAAATAATTTTTAACTTAACTGGCAGCAAGATAATCATTCTGATACTGTCATCCTTTTTAACATTTGATGCAATTAATGGTGGGTTGAATAATTTTTATAAAATTAAATAATATACAGCTTACATATATATAATTTAATAGTTATAATAGCTTATATTTATAAATTGCCTTAATTTTCAAAGTTCAAGTCACATACAAAAGCACTGAGGAACAAAATATACACCATCCACAAGTCAGCCGATAACCACAACAAGCAGACACAGGTCACCTGTCAAGTTACAACCTTGAGATCTAACAACAGATCAAAAGCCCTCCACTTGCAGCTGCATATTTGCCCTAATTTTATAGCCCCAATCTTGTACACAATGTGTAGATTCCACAAAGTCAGATGATGTTGCTCTTATGATGCCCAAGAAAACCCAACAAGAGAAATGAAACACGAGGAATAGGACTTTGTCAGATAGGTTGTACTTTCCTGGGATACAAGGCTTTGCAAAATTTAAGATATTTTTTGCTCTGCAAGAACCAATTTTTACTCACCTGAGGGCAATATCACCCTCACTGAGAATGTTTGCCGTAGTTAAGAATCATTTTATGTAATTATGTGCTCTTGATGCTATAAACCAATGCTCTTCCCTTTTTTCTTCACCACCAATTTCTTCTGTCGACATGAGCTGTGTGCAGTCCCACACCATTCATTCACTCCTAAACCAAACATAATGTGTTTTGTAGTTCTACCGCTCCACTGATTCTGCCTTGGCTTTTGCTGAATACTTAGTATATATTCTGTAAATGGAGAGACCTTCTATATTTATTCACTCAACAATATCTCCTTGGTATTCTGGCTTAAGCATTCTAGTAAATTTGATAGTTCACCGTCCCCTACCCCATACCAGCTACCACAATACTTCTGTTTTCTGGATAATTGGTTAGTTCAGTCTTTTCTCAGTTCACTGTGGTACAATTTTTTTTTCCCTTAAATACAGTCTGTACTTCAAGATTTCATCATTTAGTTGCTTCTTTTTGCTTATATGCTCTCCTTCTAAAGCAACTGCAACTCTTTCTATGATTTCAATAATTCATTGAATGAAAATAACTACCAAATATCTCTCTCCTGTTCACTGCTATTTGTCCCACAGGAACCTCAAATTTCACATAATCCAAACTAATTTCATTATCACACCCTACCTATACTTATGGTCTTTTCATATAAAAGGCATCATAACACAGAAACACTCTATTTCATCTAGAAACTGGGAAATATATTTTTGTTCCTTCTTCTCTCCTTTCCCATAGCATCCCCCATCCACCATATCCAACCCAAGTGTGTAACTACAAATTTTAGTTAGTAATGCCTCTTATGAGTGTCATGTCTTTTCTAATCCCACTGAAAATTGTCCTTGGTTTGGGCCCTTATCTCTTATCTGTTCTATTTCAAGAATTTCCTACTTGATATCCCTTTGGTTTCTTCTCTAATCCTCCTTTATCACTATTAATTTTTGTAATTCAAATTTCGACATGACAGAATTGCTTTTAAAAACAGTTTATCCTTTCTTTTCTACTACGTCATGACCATTCCATTGGCTCCTGAGTGACTTTCCTAGTCTTATTTACACAATAAACATCAGCCACCTCAGTGAGCAACGCCCCCTCCATGCCTCTGACTGTCATGCTGTCTCTTCTTTGTTGAGTGCCTCCTTTCTCCCTTGCTGAGTGTCTAAACATCCTCACGTCAACAATCCCCTCTTCCCAAATCTGCCAAAATCCTCCCATCATACTCTGTGATTCTCTAAAATAATCTAAGAAAGATCTATTGTTTGGGATCTCCTCTAGGCTAGAAACTAGCCCATTATTCTGTAAATAGGTTTTTCTAAATGGTTAGCTACTTTCATATATTTGATGAAGTACATGATGTGAGACAGGAATATTCTTCAACATTAAAAATAACTACCTATAACTTGCTTTTTAATAGGAAAAATAATCCTCATTCTTTCATACATGGACAATGAATGAATTCTATTAAAAAATGCTGAAGGTCTAATGAACCAGCACTGATTACATAGTCTCAGGTTTGTAAAGAGATATTCATAAATGAAATAAAATTCATCAAACCTTAGGAAAGATCACCAGTTTAGCCTCAGTTATCTATTGCACATCTGCCTGACCACATTATCTTAGGGCTTAAGCATCATTTTTGCATTTCAATGTGGCTTTTTATCAGATTAATGCCCAAGATATTCCAGCTGCACTGCAAGAGAGCGAGTGGACATATAGGAATATTATGCATGGCTTGTATCATTGACATTGAGCAAAGGAAATGTGATTAGCACCAAATTGCATCTGACAGGGGAATCAGAAACCTGTCAAACACGATGACATGGATCCAATGTTTAGAAGGCAAAAGGGGGAAGAAAGGAGCAGGGCAGTCTGGCATGGAGACAGCAATAAAACACAACAGCGATGATAAATTAATTCATTTACTTATGAAAAATTAGAGGCTTCCACACACAGCTCTCATTTATAATCTTGTCAATCTGGCTGAGTAAATAAAAGGCTCTACAATATTAGTTGAAAACACAAGCAAGAGAGAAAATGCAAAAATTGGATTCTTGGCCTCACTTTTAATCAAGTACAATAATTCTCTGGTATGAACCACAAGGGTCTTTGAAAGGAATTTTTCATTGGAGAATATATTCTATCACCTTCTCTATAGCTCCTTTTTCCCAGGCTCAAATTTATTGAGCCCTAGAACTCCAGGGCTTAAGACCATCAAGTTGCACTGAGCTTTCCATTAGTCAGAAAAGGTATGTGGACAAAAGGACATACCAAAATGGTTTGCTTTTGATGACTCTAAGAAGAGGAAGTGCAAAAATCAAAGTAGAGTCTTGTGATACTTTGTTAAGTGGTTATAGTCATTACATAGTCTTATAGTGCTATAGCCTGACTCCAGGAAAATTGATTGCCAGAGGCAATATCAAGGTTACATTCAAAATTCCTTTTTATTTGCCAACTTAATAAGATGGTTCCCAATCTCAGAATAAAGACTTGGATGAACCATATATATACATATACATATATATATGTATATATATGTATGTATTTGTCTTTTCATGCTCTAAACTAAACAAGGCATTACCCAGGACCCTCTAATTGTTCTTGAAACATACATTCAAAAATTGCATTCTTGTTATTATATAGGAAAAGAGGAAATGCTCTTCTATTGTCCCCAAATTAATTAAATTGGGAACAAATAAAAGCCAAGGAACAGAATCTGAAGGAGAAATTCAATGTGCTTGTCTAAATGGAAGAAAATAAGTGACTGCCTGGAAGATGCAGCTAAGGAAAAAAGATTTCAGGGCACAAAAACATCACCTAAACCTCTCATTTCAAGTCTCCAAAAAATATATAAATAAATAAATCCTCTTCTCATATACAAGGTATATTGTATAGATTACGTTAAATGAGACTCAGAGGGGATTATTTATCAGATAAAAGATGAATTGTATTTAAAAGAGAGGAAGGTCATATTGATTTCATTAATAATAACTTAAAAATGGAAATATTTCAGATGCCCATTAATAGGAGATCAGGCAAGTAATTTGTAGAATATTCATTCAGTGGAATATTACTCAACATTAAAAAGAAGCTAACTGCTATATATCCATCAAGAAGTAAATTTCAAAAGCATTATGGTGAGTAAAAAAGAAAAAAAAGCCTTATACAAAAGAATACATACTGTATAATCTGGATTTACATGATGTCCTAAACCAGGCAAAACTAGTCTATGGTAGAAAACTAGCAAGTGGCTGCTATAGGGGGGGTTGGTAGAGACTGGGAAAAGGTGACTGTCACGGATAATAATAATGCTTTTTATCTCCATAGGAGTTTACATCATGTAGGGAGAAATATCAATAACCTCAGATATGCAGATGACACCACTCTTATGGCAGAAATTGAAGATGAACTAAAAAGCCTCTTGATGAAAGTGAAAGAGGAGAGTGAAAAAGTTGGCTTAAAGCTCAACATTCAGAAAACTAAGATCATGGCATCTGGCCCCATCACTTCATGGGAAATAGATGGGGAGACAGTGGAAACAGTGTCAGACTTTATTTTTTTGGGCTTCAAAATCACTGCAGATGGTGATTGCAGCCATGAAACTAAAAGACACTTACTCCTTGGAAGGAAAGTTAGGACCAACCTAGATAGGATATTTAAAAGCAGAGACATTACTTTGCCAACAAAAGTAAAGAAGAGTTGACTCATTTCAGCAGACCCTGATGCTGGGAGGGATTGGGGGCAGGAAGAGAAGGGGACGACAGAGGATGAGATAGCTGGATGACATCACTGACTCGATGGACATGGTTTGAGTAAACTCCGGGAGTTGGTGATGAACAGGGAGGCCTGGTGTACTGCGAATCATGGGGTCGCAAAGAGTCAGACACAAATGAGCGACTGAACTGAACTGAACTGAGGTGTATATATTTTGCCAAAACCCATCAAATGATGCACTTAGGGTGTGAGCACTGCATTGTATGTAAATCTTACTTTGAAAAGATCCATACACAATAATGAACTCTAGTTAATGATATGAATGCGAAAGTTTTAGGGGTAACATGCATGCATATCTGTAATTACTGAGAAATGCATCAAAAATAAGATGGACTGAAGAATGGAGAGGAACATAATGATGCATGTGTTTAGAAATAAAAGGCAAAGCAAATGGGGTAGAATGTTAACTGTAAACCCTAACTGTTGTGTCCATGGGTCTTCACTGTAAAATTTTTTTTTCAAATTTCATATTTTAAAATTTTCAAAAAAAAGTGTAGGGAAAAATGGTGTGTGAAGGATTGGGGAAGTAATGAGCACTAACTAGTTTTACTAGTATGGCACAAAGATGGGGGGCATGGTGCAAAGACAGGGGGAAATCTCAAGGATTATAAAGCAAGAAAAAGTCAAAAGCATGGAGCTAGTACTGTGAAGTCTTTGGCTTTATGACGATCTAGCAATGGCTAGACACCCTTCATAGTGGGACAAAGGACGAAACCAGGAAAAACAGAAAAATCACAGAATCCTTCAGAAAGAACAAACAACATGTCAGATCTTTAAAAACTGTAATATTTTCCTATAACTTCTGCAAGTTTTATATCTCAGCAAAAAAGCAACAGAGAGTAATTTCTACATGAAGTTTCAAAGCAAGTCTAGCAAAGAAATTTCTCCCTTAGGAAAGGACAGTATGAAGCATTGTGATATTTAAAAAATGAATTATCTGTTTGTAGTGTTTAAAAGCCAACAGCTTTCATCTTACATTAAGAATGTTCTCAAAGGAGAAATTTGAAGGTACATATATTACATTTTCTTATACCCATTTAAGTAACAATTTATCTACTTGATTTAACTTGATTCCACAAAACCTTTCGAAGTCAAAGTGAAAGTCATTCAGTTGTGCCTGACTCTGCAACCCCATAGACAATATAGTCCATGGAATTCTCTAGGCCAGAATACTGGAGTAGGTAGCCTTTCTTGTCTCCAGGGGATCTTCCCAACCCAGTGATCGAACCCAGGTCTCCCGCATAGCAGGTGGATTCTTTACCAGATAAGCCACCAGGGAAGCCCAAGAATACTGGAGTGGGTAGCCTATCCCTTCTCCAGTGGATCTTCCCAAATCAGAAATTGAACTGCAGTCTCCTGCATTGTAAGCAGATTCTTTACCAACTGAACTATCAGGGGAGCCCGTCGAAGTCAAAATGTCCATCAAATCTTAATAAAATGGATCAGGCTATTCATGTGATGCTATACACTCTTCTTAACTTTGTAATCTTTATTTTGTTTAAACCAATAATGCAAGCTCTTGTAAACAAATTTAAGAGAAAAGTTTTCACTATTCCAAAGTGCATATTCTAATACTTAACAGGACTAAAATCATGAAAATACAATCATTTGTAGTAGTACTATTGCCAAGGTTCACTGTTAAAGACAAAAATAATATCTTACACTAGTCAGTATCCATGAATCATAATAGTCATCAACAATAGCCTTTCAGAACCTAAAACAATTAACTTCTATTTGAACAACAAATGAAATGCCTTGAGTAAAAGGAAAATATATTTAATTGTCTACATTATACCCTTTTGACCTAAATGAGAAACAAAATTATACAATTTTTGTATTCTATCCCTAGACTATAAAAAAATAGAACTCTCAAAACTACATCACAGTATTCACCTCTACTCCAAATTTCACACTTCTGACAGTTTTCACCAAATCCATGATTCACAGACATATGTGCCTGGTAAATCAATTCATCCTTCCAAATGCCCTGCCCTTAGCTTTTATTTCTCTCCCTCTCCAAACAATGTCTATCCATACTGACTAACCAGAATGAAAGCCACCGTTGTATCTTCCCTGAATTACAGGCTTGCTGTCTGCTCTTTCCTCCTATACTACCCAGCCTCTACTCCCCAACACAGTCAGATCATGTCCTTCTTCAGCTCAAAAGATTTTGCTGGATTCTTCAACTGCCAAGAACAAAAGCCAAATTCTTAGAGCAACTTACAAGGCCATATTGAGTCCACCCACCCATCAAGCACGGACTAGCTCCCAGGCTTCAAACACCACCCTGTTAAGAGAATTTCCCTGATGACCCTATGTTAAGCTGCCCTCCCCTGGCTTTCCCTACGTTCTCTCCCAACTCTATTTCTCCAAAACACTTAGCAACCTACGACATGTTATGCATTTACCTACTTCTTATTTTAGAGAGGACTCTCCTCGCTGAAACTAGAGAACAGGGATTTTTAACCATTTTATTCATTGCACTGTATATCCTCTACCTAGAAAGATACTTGAAACCTCGTTGGCACTCAGTGTTTGTCAGATAAAAAATGGACTATTTCACATGCTAACAGTTCAGAAGAGTATCATGATTCCTGCCCACATTTGAAAAGGACTGTTTATGTAAATGATCAAAAATTAGCATTAGTTAGGAATATGTGATATACTTGCTCATTAAGAGAACTCTATGAACAAGTGGAGAGATAAATCAGTTCTAATCAGTTTCCTCACATGGAATATTTATTACCAAAAATATCTACATTGTTAGATACAAAATGTTTTCTAATTTAGCTTTTCTTACAAATCAACTCTTATGGATCAGTTATCACTTAAAATGCAATTGCACTGATGGAAAAAAGTGAATTTTAATAAATCCTCAAAGCAGTTTAAATCCAATATGCTATGCAATATAAACTGAACCACTGTTAGATTACTTTAACAATGCTTTGGGTTAATCAAGGAAATTTTAAAATAATACATGTCTTCAGAGAATATCTTTAATAATTGTATGAATGCAACATAAGAAATGCTACATACAGTTAAGAATTGGTGCAAAGTTTAATCTAAAATGGCCTATAAAGTTCAAAATAACCATATGTATATTTTTAATAAAAGTGACATAGTGAGTGAAATAACAGTTTGTTTCACAAGTCCATAAAACAGTTTTACATCTGAATGAAAGCATTTTGGCATGAATAATGAAAAGTGAGTAGTTATATACCACCTGACCCTAATTTTTTTATCCTGGAAAATAAAATAACTGTTAAAGGGTTTAACAGTCATTTTCAACAGTGATTTGTGCCAATATGCACAGTGATTACAGAGTACTTTAAAGCATCCTACTCCCCTTTCACTGAAGCCAACTATAAATTATGACCAGGGCAGTTACAGAACTTGGAATCAACCATGCAAACCTATCAAGAACCTATTATAAGTCCACTACTCAACCTTCCAGCAGTAAATTCACAACCACAAACCACAAATGAATTTTTAATTATTCCATATTTGATTTTTACAATGCTTTGGGACAAGCAATTATGAAAGGCACTTTATTTGCCTGGTGTCATTAATATGCATCAGTGACAATGAAGACACAGAAAAACTGAGTGAACAGGGTATCTTGAGTATTAATTAATTATGACTTGCCAATCTTGGAAGATGAAGTTTTATGAAAGTCCCCAAATATTGTTATCACTATTTCAGACTATGACGGCACGTTCACTTCTAAGAACATTAAGCTCTCTTAAAAAGCTTCATGTATATTATCTAGGGTGAAACAGATCACCAGCCCAGGTTGGATGCATGAGACAAGTGCTCGGGCCTGGTGCACCGGGAAGACCCAGAGGGATCGGGTAGAGAGGGAGGTGGTAGGGGGGATCGGGATGGGGAATACATGTAAATCCATTGCTGATTCATGTCAATGTATGACAAAAACCACTATAATATTGTAAAGTAATTAGCCTCCAACTAATAAAAAAATAAATGGGAAAAAAAATTATAAAAAAAAAATTTCTTTGGAAGTTTAAAAAAAAAAAAAAGCTTCTGTTTACTTGTTCATTTAAGTTCATTCGCTCAGTTGTGTCCAACTCTCTGCAACCCCATGGAATATAGTATGCCAGGCTTTCCTGTCCATCACCATCTCCCGGAGCTTGCTCAAACTCATGTCCATTGAGTCGGTGATGCCATTCAATGATTTCATCCTCTGTTGTCCCCTTCTCTTCCTGCCTTCAATCTTTCCCTGCATCACGGTCTTCTCCATATGAGTCCGTTCTTCACACCAGGAGGCCAAAATATTGGAGTTTCAGCTTCAACATCAGTCCTTCCAATAAACACCCAGGACTTATCTCCTTTAGGATGGACTGGCTGGATCTCCTCGCAGTCCAAGGGACTCTCAAGAGTCTTCTACAACACCACAGTTCAAAAGCATCAATTCTTCGGGGTGCAGTTTCCTTTATAGTCCAACTCTCATAACCATACATGACTACTGGAAGAACCATAATTTGACTAGATGGACTTTTGTTGGCAAAGTAATGTCTCTGCTTTTTAATATGCTGTCTAGGTTGATTATAGCTTTTCTTCCAAGGAGGAAGCATCTTTTAATTTCATGACTGCAGTCACCACCTGCAGTGATTTTGGAACCCCCCAAAAATAGTTTCTCACTGTTTTCATTGTTTCCCCATCTATTTGCCATGAAGTGATGGGACCAGATGCCATGATCTTAGTTTTTTGAATGTTGAGTTTTAAGCCAACTTTTTCACTCTCCTCTTTCACTTTCATCAAGAGGCTCTTTGGTTCTTCTTCACTCTCTGTCATAAGGGTGGTATCATCTGCATATCTGAGGTTTACCTGAAGGTTTTTTCAGACTCAAAGTTGAGTTTTAGTTTATTGAACTGAACTTCAGTGGAATTTTTCTACATGAAACCCTGAAAATGTTATATATATCACTACATATTTTACAGAATTATAACTAAAATTCTATGGCAAAATGACTATTAAAATATCCTTAACTCAAATTTTTCTTTAGATGATGCATAACAACTTGCAGCATTATAATTATTACCAAAGAAACAATAGAAATTACTCAAAAGCTTAGAAAGAAATACAGCTTCATTTTGGGGGAAGACTTCTCCAGAGAGAGGACTTTTCTAAAATTAAAATTAAATTTTATTAATTAGATAGTTTATTAAGTGTAGAATGGGCCTTTAGATGAAATAAAAAGAAAGTACCATAATTTAACTTGGAGAAAACAGTGGCTGAGAGAAAGGAACTAAAAAAATATATGCTCATATAGGGATATTTAAAAGGAATTATCTAACAATATTCACTATTTTCATTAAAGAAATGTCTTCCAGATGTGACGAGTGTTTCCCCAGGCCATCCACTGAGAGGTACAGTAAGGATACAGATTAATAGCTGGACAATTGTCTTAGTACCTCAGCCCTCCAATCCATCCAGGAGCCCTGAACAGGTGAGAGAAGTGTGGTAGGGGGCATTTCAGTGCTGCCTCTCCATGATCTGTTTTCATGGGTTTGGTATCTCTCCCTGGCTGACTGCCTGGTACAACTTCTGAGACTTCCAACCCAGACCAGTGACTCCCCCTCAAAGGCCTCCTAGGCTGTGGGTGAGAGCCCAGAACCAGCCTGAAGCCGTGGGTCAGGCATGCAGGAGCCTCTCCCCTGGGACTCACATGCTGTCTCTGCCCCTGGGCACCACACACCAACTCTCTGCCCTCAAACCTCCCTCAGTTTCTCTCCACACCACTGCTCCTAACCTGGGCACCACCATGTCATGCTTCCTGCTTTTTAGGCTGGATTGGAGGTGTCCATTGGTGGTTCCTTTCTGACTCTAGAGCAATTCCTACATGATAAACCACTCCCTCTTTTGCAGGAAGCAGCTCACATCTACTGCTTGTCATTGGTGGTCACTTTCATTTCCAAACTCTCCAATTTTCATCAGCAGGTTAACTTATTTCATTTCCTTCCCTCCTTCAGTTCTCTTTTTTTCTTCTTCTCCTTCCTGCTCTAGCTGTCATTACACAAGAAGAAAGGAGTTCAACTGATTATTGGAGGAACTTCAGGTACATTTACAAAAATAGATGGCTTCTGACTTTTTAATTCTCACCACCAAACCCTTACTGAGGGCTTACTGCATGCACAAGATACTGTTAAGCCAAAGGTTTTTGAGCCTTTGGAAAAGGTTTTGAACTTTTCCTGGTTCATGGAGCCTTTAGTGTCTCACTAATTTTTTCATGGTGACTTCAGGTTAAGTGAAATGTCTGACAATTCAATTGATTAAGTAGTAAAGTCCAAAGAATTTAATTATCCATATCCTAAAAACAAAAACAAAACCCAGTAGCCATTTGAGAAAATGCATGTAAAATGAAGAAAATATTTAATTTTTAAACATAATTACTAACATGGGATGCATATGTCTACTGCACACTTCACAGCTTAAATTCTTAAATCAGACACCAACTCCCTCAATTTCCTATCCCACAATGATAGTCACATGGTACGTTTGAATCAGAGAAACTAAACTACCTTAGATTAGTAGTTCATGTGGTATTTCACAGAAGTTTAAAATATGCAGTGCCTCCGTGAGTTTTCTATAGCACCCTCTGGGTACTCATGGTTTGAGTACTATGAGAAGTGTGTCTAAGCACTTTTGCATTATCTCATAATCCTCTCATGGTCATATAAAGTCAGCACTGTCATCAGAAGAAGAAATTAAAGCAATGTTACATAGGTCATAAATGGTGTGGCTAGATTCAGTTCCAGAGAGTTTGATTCTGGAGCCCAGGAGAGTCACAGATCTAGGCGGAGAACAGACTCAACTGAGGAATACAATAGAGTATTTCCATAATAGGTTAGGAAATATTGCCCATTGAATATTTCTAGGAATCAATTTCTCAACTGCCATATTTCTATGACGGCTAAGCAGAGAATTGCGGGATTTATGAAATAAAGTATCCCTTGTGAAAACAGTATTAAATGCAATAATACACCCTGAGAAAACACTTGTGAAAAAAGTTAAATATTTGGAAACTTTATTTTATAAACATATGATGCTCATTTTATCTGTAGGCTAAATTACCATCAGTGGGCAGAATTCATTTCCATGATAAATGATAATAGCCTCTTGGAAAGTCATCATTCTAATGCTTCCAAACATCTATTTGTCATGGTTAGTATTCAGATTAGCCGGGTGAACACAGGAAAATTCTGATAGATGTGGGGAGAAGGGAACAAACAAGAGCTCAAGTGAAACAGGGCCTGTAACAGCGATGGGGACAAATAAAGCACTCAGCAACCATTCCTTACTCACCCTCTTAGTCTTTCATATAGTTTTATATAGCAACACTGCAATTAAACTTTCAATATTTTCCCCCCTTGCTGCTTAATAAATTTGACAGACTTTCCTATATATCAAGAATCTTCCTGGTGGCTCAGCAGCAGAGAATCCACCTGCAATGTAGGAGACACATGTAGGTGCAGGTTCGATCCCTGAATTAGGAAGATGCCCTGGAAGAGGAAATGGCATGCGAGAGTTAGACCCTAAAGAAGACTGAGTCCCAAAGAATTCATGATTTTGAACTTTGATGGTGGAAAAGACTCATAAGAATCCCTTGGAGAGAAAGGAGATCAAATCAGTGAGTCTTAAAGGAAATCAACCCTGAATATTCATTGGAAGGACTGATGCTGAAGCTCCAATATTTTGGCCACTGAAGGTGAAGAGCCAACTCAATGGAAAAGACGCTGATGCTGGGGAAGATTGAGATCAGGAGGAGGGGAAGGTGACAGAGGATGAGATGATTGGATAGCATTGCCAAATCAATAGACAAGAGTTTAAGCAAACTCTGGGAGATGATAAAAGACAGGGAAGTCTGGCATGCTATGAGGTCGAAAGAGTAAGACAGGATTTAGCAACTGAAAGTTTAAGTGTTAGTCACTCAGTCCTGTCCCCATGGACTGTAGCCTGCCAGGCTCCTCTTCATGGAATTCTCCAAGCAAGAATACTGGAGTGGGTAACAATTCCCTTCTCCAGGGGATCTTCCTAATCCAGATATCAAAGAACAACAACCTATATATAAAGAGACAAACACACTTTAAACATGCCACACTATCAATTCTTGACTGCTCCTAATGATTCAGGTCAGTTGCTCAGTTGTGTCCGACTCTTTGCGACCCCATGAACCTCAGCACGCCAGGCCTCCCTGGCCATCACCAACTCCCAGAGGTTACCTAAACTCATGCCCATTGAGCCGGTGATGCCATCCAGCCATCTCATCCTCTGTCGTCCTCTTCTCCTCCTGTCATCAATCTTTCCCAGAATCAGGGTCTTTTCAAATGAGTCAACTCTTTGCATCAGGTGGCCAAAGTATTGGAGTTTCAGCTTCAACATCAGTCCTTCCAATGAACACTCAGGACTGATCTCCTTTAGGATGGACTGGTTGGATCTCCTTGCAGTCCAAGGGATTTTCAAGAGTCTTCTCCAACACCACAGTTCAAAAGCATCAATTCTTTGGCACTCAACTTTGTTTATAGTCCAACTCTCTCATCCATACATGATCACTGGAAAAACCATAGCCTTGACTAGATGGTCCTTTGTTGACAAAGTAATGTCTCTGCTTTTTAATATGCTGTCTATATTGGTCATAACTTTCCTTCCAAGGAGTAAGCGTCTTTTAATTTCATGGCTGCAGTCACCATCTGCCGTGATTTTGGAGCCCAGAAAAATAAAGCCTGACCACTGTTTCCACTGTTTCCCCATCTATCTGCCATGAAATGATGGGACCGGATGCCATGATCTTAGTTTTTCTAAATGTTAAGCTTTAAGCCAACTTTTTCACTCTCCTCTTTCACTTTCATTGAGAGGCTCTTTAGTTCTTTTTCACTTTCTGCCATAAAGGTGGTGTCATCTGCATATCTGAGGTTATTGATATTTCTCCCAGCAATCTTGATTCCAGCTTGTGCTTCTTCCAGCCCAGCATTTCTCATGTTGTACTCTGCATATAAGTTAAATAAGCGGGGTGACAATATACAGCCTTGACGTACTCCTTTTTCTATTTGGAACCAGTCTGTTGTTCCGTGTCCAGTTCTAACTGTTGCTTTCTGACCTGCATACAGGTTTCTCAAGAGGCAGGTCAGGTGGTCTGGTATTCCCATCTCCTTCAGAATTTTCCACAGTTTATTGTGATCCACACAGTCAAGGGCTTTGGTGTAGTCAATAAAGCAGAAATAGATTTTTTCCTAGAACTCTCTTGCTTTTCCGATGATCCAGCAGATGTTGCCAATTTGTTCTCTGGTTCCTCTGCCTTTTCTAAAACTAGCTTGAACATCTGGAAGTTCACAGTTCATGTATTGCTGAAGCCTGGCTTGGAGAATTGTCAGCATTACTTTACTAGTGTGTGAGATGAGTGCAATTGTGCAGTAGCTCGAGCATTCTTTGGCATTGCCTTTCTTTGGGATTGGAATGAAAACTGAGCTTTTCCAGTCCTGTGGCCACTGCTGAGTTTTCCCAATTTGCTGACATATTGAGAGCAGCACTTTCACAGCATCATCTTTTAGGATTCGAAATAGTTCAACTGAATTCCATCACCTCCACTAGCTTTGTTCATAGTGATGCTTCCTAAGGTCCACTTGACTTCACATGCCAGGATGTCTGGACTATCTCTCTCTTTAAAACAAACCTACTGCTTGAAATGCATTTAAAATGTGTATATTTTTAAAATTTTATAAAAGTGTTATTGATGTATACATTTACACTAAAAACAGTACCTTCTTTAAACACATAAAATCACTGTGAAAAGAAAAGACAAGCACAAATGATTCATAAAATAATTAATATAACGAATGCAAGTTTCAGGTCAACAGTATACTTTGACTCAAGTTACTCCTTTAAAGCAATGTAGAAACGATCCAAAGGTAAAGAATATGTGATTAATAAAAGGCTAGAATCATTTTACACTGAAGTGTATAAACCAAGAATTAGCATCACTTCCAAATTCTCATGCATTTTTTATGTTCCATGTTAATTTATTGACTCTGTTTTGATATGATCATATAATGTTTCTAAAATATTTAAACCAGAATACTTCATGTGTCGCTTCCAGAGAGAAAGCCAAATGAACAACCCAAATAAATCTAGTCTACAAAACTGGAAGCATCTCTAAAATGGCCTTTCATGATCCCAAGCTATCTGTAAACTTAAATATTTTAACCAACAAATTCAAGCCAAGTTTTCATTGTTTCCAATAATAATTTATTTAAATATATGTATTGTTTTCCTAAGTCTTCAAGTAAATTGCTGTTATAGCAGAGATCCTTAACTGTCTTTCTGTTGATGTTTTTAAACAGTTACATATGCCCTAAGGTAGACATATCAGAGGTTGAAAAGTGCATTACTGCATCACAGAAAAGCAATGTTTCAGACTGACATGAAAGTTTCTGACCAGGACCAAAGCCCTGATAACAATCTGCCTTTATGAAATGGAGAAATCTTTGAACATTAAAAAAAATTTTTTTCTGAAGTACTGAAGATGTATTGATGTGTTCTTGACTCACAAAATATTATAGAAACTAAAAAATACAACAGAATCATGACTTCTGGCCATTGGTGTTCTCTAGACTTCCTGAGAATCAGGTGAACACCTCTGATAACGGGGAGGCCAAGGCTGTTGCTGATGATCACAGCAGCTCCCCCACAGCACGTCACTGGCATCAGGCTGGGCACCTCACATAGAGAAGCATACTGAACTATTTGGGCTTCCTTCCTCACTGGAATCACCCGAGCATCCACTCCATCATCGTGCTCCAGCACAACTAGAAATGATGACCTGTCGCACACTGTCTCATCAGTCTAGGCACTCATCCGTTTGCTCATTTTTTCAAGCATTGTTGAGCATGTCCATGTCCTTGGGCTTCCCTCGTAGCTCAGCTGGTAAAGAATCCACCTCCAATGCAGCAGACCTGGATTTGATCCTTGGGTTGGGAAGATCCCCTGGAGAAGGGAACAGCTACCCCCTCCAGTATTCTGGCCTGGAGAATTCCATGGACGGTATAGTCCATGGGGTCCCAAACAGTCGGACACGACTGAGCGACTTTCACTTTCACTCTCACACTCCATGTCCCTGGTGCTTGAAATGCTCACAGACATATCGAGGAAACAAGAATGTTAACACAATGCCATAAAATGAAATAATTTTTGAGCAATGCAATAATATTATTAAAACCGGCACCTTTGCTTAATCTCAAATGATTAGTTTTGTACCTGTTTACAGACCACTAGGCCCAGCTGAATAAAGATCCTATTGTTGCACTGATCTTACTCATAAGTGTAGGCAAGACATTAATTTCTCCCTCTAAAGCCAAATATCTCAGAGTTATCTGACTCAAAGTGTTTTGTTATCTTTTCAAATTTTTGTTCAATCTTGGTAATATTTTACTGCTTGCTTATCATCCAGAACTCCACTTTTCTTAGCTAGGAAGTACAGAATCAATATTATTTTACCATGGTTACTCCAAATTTATTCCCTCTAAATTCTCTGCCTCCCCAGATTCTCTTCCTTAGATCATTTTCTTCTTTTGCAAAAAATTTCTCTTCTTAAAAAAAAAAAAAAACAAAAACGAAGAGTTCACCCAGATCCAGTTTTTTCTTTTTTTTTTTTTGTTTATTTTTGTCTGTTTATTATTTTTTAAGGTCTTAGCCCAGATAACCATTACACTAAGGAAAATAATCAAATTTCTCAATCTATTTTATAAAACCTTCAGATTCTAGGATACCTTGCCTCTCTATATAATCTCTTAACTAGTCCCTAGCTGTTTTCTCTTCATTTCAGGTCACTGTTACCCTGTTTCTTCATTTGATCATATCTTTCAATTCTCCCTGTTTTTTCCCAAGAACATTTCCCATGAAAGGTCTTCTTGACACAGGATTACCTATCTATAGTTCTCCCCATTAACCATCTAATTAGTTCATAACACTCCATCCCCTTATTCCCAACAATGAGCTAGATCATGATCATTCCCACCTACACACTTCTGTTTACACTGTCTCTTTTATTTGGAATGCCTTCCTATCTCTTGTATGAGAAAAATAATTTAAAAAAATCTAAATGTCTAGCAACAACAACAAAAAAATCCATTAATTATGACAGTTCCACACATAGGAATATTGTGCAAGAAATTAAAGTTTTGATTCGAGAAGTAAAATCACCCAAGTTTCTGCCATTTTCTAAAATTGTATAAAACTACATGAAAGTCTCTTTGAAAACACTGAACTTCATTCACCAACAAAAACCTGCCAAACTTCAAGGTAGCCACTATGAATTATGTCAATTATCATCTTGGCACTCTCACCATCTTCACTTTAGGGACTATGTTTAATTTTAAGTGTCACCTTGGTAGAGTTACAAGATGATCACATATTTGGTTAAATATTATTCTGAGTGTTTCTGTAATGGTAATTTTGGATGAGATTAACATTTATATCAATAGACTAAGTAAAGCAGAATCAGAATCAACTTAATTTAGTTGAGTATTATCCAATCAGTTGAAAATCTGAATAGAAACAGAAAGGTTGACCTTCTCCTGAGTATGAGGACTCTTCTGCCTGACTGCCTTGGAACTGGGACATCAGCTTTTTTCCTGCTTTCTGATTCAAACGGAAACACTGGCTCCTCCTGGATTTCATGCTTTTGGACTGAAATTGGAAGTAAACCATCAGTTCCTCCTGGGTTTCCAGCTTACCCATTCACCCTGCAAATCTTGGGATTTGCCCAACTCCATGGCTGCAGAAGGGCTTCCCAGGTGGTGCTAGTGGTAAAGAAACTGCCTGCCAATGAAGGAGATATGGGGGTTCAATTCTGGGTCAGGAAGATCCTCTGGAGGAGGGCATGGCAACCCACTCCAGTATTTTTGCCTGGAGAATCCCTGGCGGGCTATACAGTCCATAGGGTCACAAAGAGTCAGACACAACTGAAGCAACTTGGCATGTATGCACATAGCTGCATAAGCTAATTCTTTATAATAAATCTATTTATACACACACACACAACCCCTGTGGATTCTGTCCTTGGATATCTTGACTAACAGAACAGGTGAAGACACTGAGGCACACACAAGTTCAGTAACCCATCTTTAGTTTCACAGAGCTAAGCTGCGGAAAACTCATCCAATCCAAGAAATCTGGCTCCACGATCTGTGCCTGTCAGCATTTCACTCTAAATTTATGATAGACACGTTCCATGAATAGTGAACATAGATTTGTCTTGTTTTGAGGGAGAATGAATAGCTTGTATAGGGCATATATTTCCAAGCATTCTAACATGAGTGATGTGAATGGACATTTATGTTGTTTCTAAAGCATTACTAACAATGCTGTAATAAACATCCTTATATGCCTATCTTTATACTTTTTTCTTTTATTTATGTAGCACAAATTCCTAGCTACATAATTTATATGTGAAAGAGTACATGCATTTTCAAGTTTAACAGATGTAGAGAAATTACTTTCCTAAAGAACTGTGCCAATTTACATTCTTGACAAAAGTATATGACAGTGCCCTTTCTTGTTTTAAGGTGTGATTATGTGTATAGTACCTAACTATATAACCTTTTTTTAAATTGAAGGATAACTGCCTTACAGAATTTTCTGGTTTTCTGTCATAAATCAGCAAGAATCAGCCATAGGTACACCCATGTCTCCTCCCTCCCAAGTCTCTCCCCATCCCACTCTTCAAGATTTGAACATTCCAGCAGACTACTGAACTATGGTAATTCCTGATAATAAATTCCCTTTTGGCTTAAATTAGTTACAAACATCATCAAACCAGTTCTGAAGAACAAAACTGACAATATGTGTCCAAAAACTCAATTATTTTGTCACCCAGATTCATGCCCTCAATCTTATCTAAGCCACAAGGTCTTGTGAGGTTTTCTGGTTGTTGTCATCTTTCAGTACTTTATACCTAAGTCAAACATACTATCTATATGGAAACTTGTTGGTCCGATCATCTTACAGATCTACAGAAAAAGAAAAGAACTATTTCAGCTAGACAAACTTTTTGGATCTTTTGCAGTAGCACAAGCATTCTTCTAGGTGCTGCTAATTCATCTGGATCATGAATTAGAAAAGGACAACAAGTCCAATAGAATCTATACTCTATTACATTTTTCCATCTTGATTCATTGGTACTTAGGCCAGTCTCTTGGATTCTTTTGTATCTCTTAGATTTTCATATTCTGTAGAATATTATGCAAATACTACAGTAACTTCTTTTTCTATGAAAAAAGAATAATAACAATTTCCTTCAATGTGCAACTCTGAATATTGTTTCTTTAAAAAAAGATTTCCCCACTTCATAGACTAGTTTAAAGATACTGCTAACATTTTACTATCCTTGAAGTATGATTCACAAGAACAATGGTCAAGAAAGAGATCTGGTATTTTAGTTCAATTTCTTCCCCTTGCTTTTTGTATGAACTTGGGCAACTCATTTACATAGGACTCAATTTCATTTTCAATATGTGATAATTATATTTAAGTATATTTAAATTTCCTTTTAGCTCAAAATTTTTATAATGCATTAAGAAGTCTTAACACATGTTCATATTTCTGAATGTCCTGACTATTTCCTTTGCTATCATTATTCTGTTGTATTGAAAGCTCAAAGGGGAAGAAATTGTATCTGTTTAACTCATTTGGTATAGGATAGTACCAAGGGGCTTAGAAAATGCTTTAAATTATTATGACAGGCTAGTAACAATATAATTTGCAGGGAATCCAATGTGTGTCAGAAACAGAGAGAAGAGAACTTTTAAAAAACTTTATAGAAACAAGTCTGAGAAATCATGTAAATCAAAACAGTCTTTCAATAGCAATAAAAAGACACAGTTTTATGACAAGGCACTAATTGACCTCTGAATCCCATGAAAATAAAACTTTGACTGAGCCCAAAATGTCCTTTGCAATAATATCAAGACCTATAGAGGAAAATTGTCTGCAAAGAATGAATTCCACTGTATTATCAGCAGTGTGCTCTAGGGAAACTAGCTGCATTGGGAATTTTCCTACAGAGGGATTTTATTACATAGAATAATTTACCTTCAAATGAAAAAGTAGAAGATATACTAAAATTTAAGCTTTTAAAAGACAAGAACTATAAAGACAGCCCCATGGATTCAGATCATCTATCACAAATGTAACCAAAGTCTTCCACAGACATTTTCTCACTGGCTAAAAAAGCTTAAATGCCTTTTACTTTTCAAAAGAAAATATCATCATTGCTTCAATTTTTCCCAGTATACCTAGTTCTCTAAAGAAAAGCTAAAACTTCCAAAGAATGTTCATTATCTATAAATAATATATATTTTCCTAGGTATCACCCTAAGCATCCTGATTCAAATGATTTAGAAATCCATGTAGATTAAATGCGTGCATGCCAAGTCGCTCCAGTCATGTGTGACTCTGTGCAACGCTATGGACTGCAGCGCCCCCCGCCCCAGGCTCCTCTGTCCTTGAGGATTCTAGGCATGAATACTGGAGTGGGTTGCCATGCTGTCCTTCAGGGGATCTACCTGACCCAGGGATCAAACCTGTTTCTCTTCTGTCTCCTGCATTGGCAGGTGGGTTCTCTACCACTAAAGATTAAATAATCCCATGTAAAATGTCTAATATAAATGCAATATAAAAGCAAACCTGGGAAAAACACAACTTGGTGACCACATTACAGGGAAGTCTCCTACTGCATAGTTGAAAGTCATGCTGAATATGACAACAAATTTTTAACTCACTATTAGTTAGGCAGCTAATACATCTTTCAAGCTGTGGTTGTTAGGCATAACAATAGTTGCTAAATTACCAACATAAGGGAAGGCACTGAAATTACAGCCTGGATGCCACAATGAGCAAAAGAAGTAATTATCAGTAACAGCCCAAACACCACGTGTTCTCTAGTTAATAATAAGGTCTTCTTGCCATGTATACAACTGGCATGGGGGAATTCTCTCTCCATGATATTCATTCATTCATTCATTCATTTACACACACACACACTCCCTGCATGCTCACCAAGAGAGGAGAAAACAAAGGATGAAAATGGGCTTTGGCATTCTAGCTGTCATTTTCACTTTTCTGTGAGATGAGAGTTATTGTGGGCATCAAAGCATGAAAAGTCTGAGCCTAAATGAGCTGCTTTCTCACAGGGATACCTATTCTAGAACCCTTTACAGAGGAGAGGAATGACCCTTTTCACCTCTTTGACTAAATAGTTACAGTCAAAATAATACATTGCACCCTCTAAGTTTAGCCACAGAAAAAGTATTTAATCAGTTACCCAGTTCAGGCAAAGAATAAAAGGTGCTGCTCCGTGACTTACAAATTGCAATCACAAATTCTTTTAATCAAAATCAGAGTGATGGCCACAACTGTTCCTATAGACTAGTCCCCTTTGCCTGCCATCTGATTTGGAAAGGTACCTGAATTTTCATTTTCTTACATTAACCCTTAAAATGTCTTAGTCTTTCACCTATTGCTTTTTATTCCTCTCTGTTCCCATTGACTTAGTGAGGTTTTCATTTCCAGGAATGTTTTCAGGTACTAAATACTGTGGAAGATAGCCACTGGTTCTCAAGAGTAATTTTTTTTTTTTTTTTTTTACTTATTAACCTATTTACATTGTGTGTTGAGTTCATTCATCTTGAACCCCCTAAGTGGGTGACCGCTGCCCAGTGGAATCTCATTTTAACATTCCCACTCCACTGCTGGTCACTACGCCTACTGTCTCGTCTCACTGTGTACAAGCTCAGTCCTTTACCTACATCACAGATTGGAGACCCATGCCTCGTCGAGGCTGAGGGCGCACTCTTCTGAAGGTCAGTCCAGAAGGGGAAAAAAGTAAATCCTACCTTTTTTTTTTTTTAAAGTATTAATTCATTCTGAACAATGCTTTGAAAACACTTATGTTTACTGATTCTGAATGCAATACTTATTTCGGCCACTCAATTATCTTACTTATAAATGATGAAGCCATTTTTTTTTTCCATTCAATATATGTCTTAGAATGAATCACAATTTATTAAGCAGATTTCAAGAAAAATGAGAGACAGTTATAATAATGGAGACGAGAGAGAAGGGTTAGAAATCGTCTCCCCATCTTCCCTCTTCTCTTTCTCCCCCAGGCCAGGCCCCAAAGGCCACCAAACACATCCTCCTCCATCCCAGTTTGATAACTACTCCAGTTGCTTCTTTTTAATATTTACCTTCCCTCTCCTTAGTTAAACTCAAGGGCAGAAGGAGGAACAGTTCAGTATTGCTGTGAAATGGGGACTTCTCTATGCTATCTGTTAATTCTCACAACAACCTAGCAATTTAGTGTTTAAGTGATTTTGTTTTCCCTAAGAATGTAGAAAAGTCAGGATTAAATCCCGACTTATATCTTACTCCAAAGCCTCTGCTCTTTTCATTTCACTACACTGCCTCTACAATTCTTTAATTTTAATAAAAAATCATACCACTTAGCTCAGGGCAACAGTGATTCAGTAACACAGCCAAACTCTACATAATAAACATCTAAATCTTAAAAGACAATGATTAATACTAACAAATGTGTAGAACTAACATTCATACTGAATAAGATGAAGTTGAAGAACAAAAATGTAATGAAACATAAAAGGTCATCAAATGGATTGATGTACTTTTAAAAAGTGAAATAGATTAAAAATAAAAAACCTAGATAATAAAAGATAAAAAAGATAACACCCCAATCAACATTCTGATTTTATTTAATTTTTTAAGAAAATATTTTAGGGACCTAGTAGAAATTCTAAAAATAAGTAGAAATCAAAGAAATTGCTATAAATAATCTACATATAACTGAACAATAGAAAATTTGCCTCTCAACTAAGATGATTAAAATTAAGATAAATAAAATAGAACTAAAGATCACCCACGGGATGTGAATTTTGCAAAATTTCCAAAGGTACTTGGTTAAGATCCTTGGAAGAGGCTATAAACAGAAATAAGCTCTAGATTAGTAATGGATAACTGATGTGCATCATTAACAGGTTAAGTTTTTTTTTTTTAAGCTAAATTAAGGTTCATTTCTAGGCTTCCATCATGATAGTAGTTAATAATGATAAGGGTCAATATTTGAATTAACACACTTAATATGATTATAAGGAATTTTAATCACAATTGGTTCAGTAGTGAATTAGTAAAATCATCTTAGACTATGAAGAACACAGAAACAGTTTCTTTTTTGAAAAAAAGAAAAAGAATTTCTTTTTAAGTTTAAAAAAGGGTAGTACTGAACTGAACTTAAAGAACTATAAAGCAGTTGTTTGCAAAAAAAAAAAAAAAGGAAAAAAATCAGAACCTCTTTCATTTGTAAGGGTGTAATATCCTCTGATGAGAAGATTTGAAAACTCTTAACGTGTGGCGTAGATCAATGATGTTCTTTCAAGTAGTTTTCAATAGCAAATAGGATACGTTGGCCCAGAGAAATTACAAATAGTAGACTGATAATTATACACTGACAGCATAATGAATAATCTCAGCACTGAGTAGAGCTGGTCACCTAATTTCAAAGCTTCTATAGAGACTGAAAATATAGCTCTGTATTTGCCTCCATCTGACTCGGGTTTTTACATTTTTAGCTTCTATAAAGCTTTACAATGGTTAGAGGCAAAATAAGATTTACATATAAAAGGACCCTGCCATGATTGCCTGTCCTTTAATAAAAAGGTAGAGAGAGAGATGAAGATTGTCAGAATTATACTTATTCATTTTATTTCAGATCAATAACAAGAGAATGAGGAACTTTTTCAGGAAATTAAAGAGCCAAAAATTTGTGAACCAATTAGGAAAGCTTCTGTGAACGTTACAGTATCCATGGTTTGTGGGATTCACAGCATCAAGAAGTTATAGATATAAACATTGTTAGGTTTCAAAGAGATGGATAAGTTTAGCACAGTGTAAAGGTTTTATCCAATTTGTGGTTAAGTAAGACAAGACAGAAGTACCCATAAGGGTGTAGAAATTCATATATATAACACAATATGTCTAGAAACTTGTTCAAATACCAAACGTTGGCCATTAATCTTATTATAAACAGCAAAGCAATATTTATACCTACCCATATCACACTTGGGTAATAAGAATGGCATATTTTATTCAAGTTATTGCTAATTGGTTTCAAGCTCAAACTTCTCTTTCATTTCTTATTACCCAAATGCCATTATAGTTCCATAAAATAAGTTTAAAAGAACCACAACTTTTCTTATTTTTAAATCTAGATACTAACAAACGTCTACAGAAAATGACTTTTCTTGTTTGCATGACTGCCATGAGTTGAGTTCAGTCGTTCAGCGTGTCTGACTCTGCGACCCCATGGACTGCAGCACACCAGGCCTCCCTGTCCATCACCAACTCCCGGAGTTTACTCAAACTCATGTTCATTGAGTTGGTGATGCCATCCAACCATCTCATCCTCTGTTGTCCCCTTCTCCTCTTGCCTTCAATCTTGCCTATCATCAGGGTCTTTTCCAAGTATCAGGGTCAGTTTTTTCCATCAGGTGGCCAAAGTATTGCAGATTCAGCTTCAGCATTAGTCCTTCCAATGATGCCTCCAAGACGATCTCCTTTAGGAAGGACTGGTTGGATCTCCTTGCAGTCCAAGGGACTCTCAAGAGTCTTCTCCAACACCACAGTTCAAAATCATCAGT
The DNA here is from genome assembly GCF_910594005.1 of Cervus elaphus. Lineage (NCBI taxonomy): Eukaryota > Metazoa > Chordata > Mammalia > Artiodactyla > Cervidae > Cervus > Cervus elaphus. Next base: position 41,008,734 of record NC_057822.1, read on the forward strand.
TCTTCAGCACTCAGCTTCCTTTATAGTTCAACTCTCATCCATACACGACTACTGGGAAAATCATAGATTTGACTAAACAGACCTTTGTTGGCAAAGTAATGTCTCTGCTTTTTAATATGCTGTCTAGGTTGGTCATAACTTTCCTTCCAAAGAGCAAGTGTCTTTTAACTTCATGGCTGCAGTAACCATCTGCAGTGATTTTGGAGCCCAAAAAAAATAAAGTCTGTCACTGTTTCCACTGTTTCCCCATCTATTTCCCATGAAGTGATAGGACCGGATGCCATAATCTTAGTTTTCTGAATGTTGAGTTTTAAGCCAACTTTTTTACTCTCCTCTTTCACTTTCATCAAGAGGCTCTTTAAGTCATGATTGCCATAGACTGAATGTTTGTGTCCAAAGTTCATGTTAATCATAATGGCCCAATATGATGGTATTTAAAAGTGTGCTTATATCATGAGGGTGGAGCCCTGACGAATAGGACTAGCGCCCTTATTAAAAGAGGCCCAGAGAGTTTCCTTACTTCTTTCACCTGAAGTTACAAAGAGAAGACTGGTATCTATGTACCAGGAAGTAAGCCCTCACCAGACATCAAACCTGTCAGCACCATAATGTTAGCCTCATCAGCCTCCAGAATAGTGACAAATCAATGTCCTTCGTTTATAAACCACCAGTCTATAGTGTTCTCATTAGAGCCATCCAGCCAGACTAAGACCATGATAGATGTGTGCACACTGCCTTCTCCTTCAACGCCTTCAACTAGCTCTCTCCCCCATGAGTTCTCTGCCTCAAACCCTCATTCCAGCTAGAGGATATCTCTCGCTGTTCTTTGCGTCACCACCAATGACCATTTCCAGGAGTTATACACAGTGACCATCACTTCAGTGACCAGTGGCCCACCGTGGAACCAGAGTCCTAGGAAAGTGCATACTGAATTCAGGGGCTGCTATGAGGAAGATAGCTTCATTTTGTCCAAACACAGGAGAAGGAGATGAATTAAACTTATTTAAGTTCTGAAAAAAGCAAGGCATTTCATCTAAAGAAATGCTCAGGAGATAATGGTAGGAACAAATAGCATACCATGATTTATAAAGCTTAAAAAAATCTAACTCCTCAAAAGTACCTCTGAATCCTTAAATTAAATCCTCAGCCTGGAATTTAAATGAGTGAAGAATACTGATCAATTAATTTATATAAATACTTGAAGCATGCCTTCAGTTTTCAATAGCTCTTTAAAGAAAATTACCTTTTCTACCTTAAAAATAAGCTGATGTTTTTAAAAATAACATTATTATATAAAACAAAGCTTCTGAATTGTAGTTGAAAGACAAGAAGGAGCCAATGTCTTTGCTGCTGTAGCTTCCTGCTTAATGGTTTTTATGTGACCAGGGGTAGAACCCATGCCCTCTGCACTGGGAAGCCTTCAACACTGGACCGCCAGGGAAGTCCCAAGATTTAGCCTTTTTTAAGTGCAAAATTCTGCAGTATTAAGTACATTCACAATGTACAACCATCACTGTTGTGCAACCATCACAACCTATTTCCAGAACACTTCATCGTTTCATATTGGTCAATGGATTTTAGTTAAGTTTTTCATTTAGTCCATTTATTATCTATAAAAACCCTTTAATCATTCACTCAACCTAGGTCTATCAGATGTATTAGGATTTTTTTTTCCCTCTTAATACTTTAAAGGGATACTGGAAATATCTTTTGTTCTCTACTGGTGGTTGCTGCTTGACTGACAGCCAAAACATTCCAATTAAGAGGCAGAAACTAATGATCAATGTTCTCTTGATGAATTTCTGGCTTGCTTCTTTGAACTATACTCAGTGTTAAGTTGATTCCTTTGAGGTGCCATGAAATTAAAAGACGCTTACTCCTTGGAAGGAAGGTTATGATCAACCTAGACAGCATATTAAAAAGCAGAGACATTACTTTGCCAACAAAGGTCTGTTTAGTCAAGGCTATGGTTTTTCCAGTAGTCATGTATGGATGTGAGAGTTGGACTATAAAGAAAGCTGAGTGCAGAAGAATTGATGCTTTTGAACTGTGGTGTTGGAGAAGACTCTTGAGAGTCCCTTGGACTGCAAGGAGATCCAACCAGTCCATCCTAAAGGAGATCAGTCCTGGGTGTTCATAGGAAGGACTGATGTTGAAGCTGAAACTCCAATATTTTGGCCACCTGATGCGAAGAGCTGGCTCATTTGAAAAGGCCCTGATGTTGGGAAAGATTGAAGGCAGGAGGAGAAGGGGACAACAGAGGATGAAATGGTTGGATGGCATCACTGACTTAATGGACATGAGTTTGAGTGGACTCTGGGAGTTGATGATGGACAGGGAGGCCTGGTGTGCTGTGGTTCAAAGGGTCACAAAGAGTCAGACACGATTGAGCGACTGAACTGAACTTGAGGTGACTTAGCCATCAAAAATTAGAGTTTTAAAAATGGATCCAGGTGGTGATGAAATTGTTTTATATCTTGAGTGTATCAACGTCAAGATCTTGGTTGTATGTCATGATAGTTTTTGCAAGATGTCACCATTGGAGGAAATTGAGTAAAGGGTACAGAGTCTCTGTACTATTTCTTATAACTATATGTGAATCTGTTATTTGCCCAGAAAAATGTGTAATTAAAAAAATAAATCAGGATTTGAGGATACAGACTATTAACCCTTTCCCTTGACTTTCACTTTTCTGTCCATTTCTCCAATAGGATCTAAATTTCTCTGATTATCATAGCCTACAGACTGAAATGCATGAAGGTATTAATATTTATATAATGATTTAACTCTTTGTTCTCCAAAGCTGACTGAAGGCAATTTTACTGAAATCTAAACAAGAAATGTTTTTAATAAAGACACGTATACAGCTGTCCTTCTTAAATCTACAAATTCTTGTATGTCTCAGCCTTTATATATAAAAAAACAAAACAAGCCTTGGAGAACTGAAGTACTAAAAAACTTGTAAAAAAAAAACTCATAAATTTACTTGTTAAAAATAATTTATGAAAATAAGGAAGAAACACACTAAAAAAGGATTGTCTATGACACTGCAACACTGAACACACTAATACTGAGTAATGTACATTAATTTCCTTTTATCATTCTTCACTTGTTAAAATCTTTTCAATTCCGTCCTTCTCCGCAGAGGCAATTAACTACTAATACACTTATTTTGATGTGTTGGAGATCATATGCACACCAGGCAGCAATTTCTGAGAAATTTCAAAGCCTTTCTAATTTTATCACTTTCAAACAATTAGTCTCAGCCTTGGTCTCAGACTCAGAATAACAAGGATGTTGACAGTGGTTAAAGTTTTAGATAACCTTTATTTAATGTACTAGACACAGCTAAATAGATATTTCTCAACTCCCTTCCTAATTAATAGGAATTTTATTTATGCCTGAATAACTCCCTCTCAAGTCGCATTGTCATTAGTCTCTCTTACAAACAATATAGGTAATAATAAAATCATCATTAATATTGTTTTTGCTAATTGCTAACATTTATTAAGCTCTTACATTGTGCCAAACACTATATTAAGTGATTTATATACATGATTTCAATTAATCCTTTCAAATCTCTATGGTTTGGTAAGTTTTAAAGGCCATTATTACCTCCATTTCATATATATGATTAACTAAAATAAGATGAACTAGATGACAGTGTACAAGTTGTCACCATTGAGAGAGATGCTATTTCAGCTCAAGGAGCTTAACTCCAGAGTCCCTAAGCTGAACCTCATCAATACAAAGCATATCCATCACCCTTTGTTGTTGTTGTTGTTGTTTTTCCATTTATTTTTTTTAGTTAGAGGCTAATTACTTTACAATATTGTAGTGGTTTTTGCCATACATTGACATGAATCAGCCACGGATTTACATGTGTTCCCCATCCCGATCCCCCCTTCCCACCTCCCTCTCGGGAACACAGTGGAGGCCAAGAGCAACTCAGGCTTACCTTTACTTACCTTTACTATCGCATTACTGCAAAAATCCCAAATTTAGCTGACATCCAATTCACCCTCATTTTCAAAACCTAAACTCTGGTATACTCATTCAGTAATTACTCCAAAGTAGAGTCACAAATAATAGCAGTGACTTTCCTTTGCAGAATCCCATTTCACAAAATAAACAAGCACAGTGTCAAAGGTCACACAGTAGAAAAGTCTGGTTTAAGCGCAGTCTCAGTGAAAAGCCTATATATTCCAAAACCGAAATGCTAGTTGAAAATTCCTAAGGAAATAAATTACTTATGTTCAGATTATATTTGAGGACTATTTACTAGATAGCTAAATTGACAGGACTGTTCTTTGTTTGTGTCCTATCTACCTTCTTAGATACTGTTTATAAGACAAGCAAAGATGGTACTCCTTTTAGGGGGATCCCTATATAGCTTAAGGAGAATCATTCTCTTGTGTTTCTAACTGCTTGCTCTCATGTATATATTCTTTCAGTTCTTACACTTAAAATGCTTTCTGAAGAAGTGAGTTTAAACAGATAAAAGATAGAATCTATGTAGAATCTGACTAAGGAGAATAAAATATCCTGGAGATAAAGCACAATGAAGCAAAGCTAATATTAGTTCTTTTCTTTTGGAATTCATTAAGTCTGAATACATTTACTTGAGTAAAACAGTAAATTTTTAGTGAAGAATTTAATGCAAGAATAATAGAGCTTCTTAGCTCTTACTGCAAAACTACCACAATATAGTATGAATGTTTATAGAATAAATAAATGTAAATTCAAGTAATCATATTTATATATAATATTTAAATGCATGATAAAGTGAAAAAGATGGACTATCTTTGGCTGGACTATAACATCTTTGTGAATTACCTGAATTATATTCTGAGTTTCAAAGTGCCATGTAATGCAAAGCAATGAAGATATATATGGTTATAAAAATATGATAAACATTATCTTTTGAAATTTCCAGAAAAGGCTTTCAATTTAAAATTGCAAAAGACATTCCAAACTAGCCTACTAAAACTGATTCTAAAAACATACATGTTTAGGGAAGGAAAATAAACTACTTTCATAACACATCGTAGCACCTCCTAATCTTCCAGATTTTTATTACTGTAAGTTAATTCTGTTTCTAAAAGCACTTCTTGATTTCCCCCAAAGAAATGCACACTTCACATCTTTCCCATCATACTGCCCTTTGTACACCTGAATTGCACATTTAAAAATATTTCTCATTAATCGTCTACTTTTCAAAAGAATATTTAGCCTAAACATTTTAATGCCAGTCTCTACCTTAAACAGATAGAACTTACGTTCCTTTTTAGAATAAATTTTATTTCTCCTAATAAAGTTTATTCTTTTTGATAATCTCTCCTTTTATGAACCAAAAGCATTCTTTTACGGTTGTTTGAAAAACACAATTATCAATATCTTATCTATGTAGTCTATAAGTATATTTAATAATGAAAAATCTGCAAAAAATAAATTGAGGAATTTACTTTCATGAAGTCTACTTTAAATGTCCATTTCTGAAACACCAATAACTCAATCCAGGAGTGGCCTCCAAGTGATATTTTACATTTTTATCAATTTTATGCTTTCATTACTGGATGCAAACCATTTGAAGAATTGTTTAATTTGTGTAAGTTATAATTTACTATAGACTTGCAATTTACTGAAAACCTTCATTTCAGAGATGCACAGAGTTGCATCGTGAGGAGCGTTTAGTCTATTTCCTCTGTTTCAGGAGAAACTGAGGCAGATAAGTTTGACTTATCTAGTGGACAGAAAGTGAAAAAATAAAAATGTCTATAATGTAACATGGCTCTAGCTGTATTCTTCTAGGATTTCAAACACTTGAGTTTGAACTTATTCCAACCTTGGTTTGTACTCTTTTCTGTTTTTCCTCACCTCAAACTACTTGTTTAAAGAAAATGTCTGTATAACATACAACCTTGCAAAAATGCAATTCCATTACGATAATTTCAACAAATTCAAGTAGAATATACACATCCTTTGCAAAGGACACCATTAATCTCTGAGCACAAACATGTATAATTCATTAAAAAGACAAAAACTTAATGCCCTTTAAATCACCCAAAACTTTATAAATGTTATAAATATTGTTACACCTATTTCAAATTTTACTGTAACCACATAGCTGAAATGGCAATTAACTTTTTAAAATTTAACAGGAAATCTTATTGTCTTTGAAAGGAACATAGTCATATTTCCTACTTAAAAAAGAAACACGTAATACAAATACAAGACACCAATTATTGTACTAATTTATTTTATACTCATTTCGCATCAGTTGGTACAAATTATATATTTTGAAAAATATGATTTAATAAAAGTATTTTGCTTACTTATAACAATAGCTCTTTCTTATTTGTGAGGAAGTCTTAAGAACTATCTATCCAATATGGTAGCCACTAGCCACATGTGGCTACTGAGCACTTGTAATGTGCTCACCTTAAATTGAGAAGTGTTCTCTCTCTCTCTCTCTCTCTCTCTATGTATATATATATATATATATATATAAAACACACATGGATTTTGAATGCTTAATATCAAAACACAGAGCAAAAATGATCCCAATATCTTTTTACATTGGTTATATCTTAAAATGATAATAGTTTTATAAATTGACTTAAAGATTATTATTAAAATTAACTTGGTTGGTTTCTCTTTACATTTCAGTGTGGCTACTAGAAAACTTAAAATTCTATACACAGCTCACATGTTATGTTATTTGGACAGCACAGCTTTAGAATCTTTAAGTATGTTCACTTGATCATGTATTGATCCACCATACAAATGTCATTTGTTGAGTTAATTCCATCCTACATGAATCTCTTCTTGGACCCTATACTCTCCTTCCAGTACATTCCCATTCCTCTACTCAAATTCAGAGCATGACCTTTAAAAAACAAAAAAGAAAGAAAGAAAACAGGCTCTACTATCTACCTCCACTTTTGTCCTCACCATTTCACTAAAACAGCTCTCCTAGAGAGGACTTATTACCCCCAAGTTGCCAGTTCCAGCTGCTACTTCTCAGACCTCCTCTTATTCATCTCACACCATTGATCATTCTCTTCTTCCTGAAATGCGTTCTTCTCTTGGCTGACAGGACACCATGCTATCCTCCAATTTTCCTTCTGTGCCAACCCCTCCATTTTCCCAATTTCACTCTGATATTTAGATACTGGAATGTTCCTGGGCTAAGTCACAGACCTACACTCACTTCCCAAGTTGATTCATCCAGTCTCATGATTTAAAAACCATTTCTGTGCTGAAACACCCAAATGTATTTTTCTATATAGACTTTTTCTATCAACTCTAGATATTTGTAACTATCTATCCAATGATCTTTTTGCATGGATGTCTGATAATTATCTCAAACTAAACTCATAACAAGAACTTGAAGGTTTTCCTAGTGATTCAGTGGCAAAAATCTGCCTGCCAATGCAAGAGACACGGGTTTGATCCCTGATCAGAGAGGATCCCACATGCTTCAGGGCAACTAAGCCCCTGTGCCACAACTACTGAGTCTGTGCTCTAGAGTCCGGGAGCCGTGACTCCTGGGCCCACGTGCACCAACTACTGAAGCCCATGTGCCCTAGAGCTCATGCTCCGCAGAAAGAGAAGCTACTTTAGGGAGAAGCTTGTGCACCGCAACTACAGAGTAGCCCCACTCGACTCAACTAGAGAAAAGCCCAAGCAGCGATGAAGACCCAGTGCACCAAAATTTAATTAAATAAACAGTAAAAGGAAAACTTTGATTTTCCCTGCCCCGAGTCCAGAGTCCCTCAACCCCTCTTCCTCATCTCAGTAAATGGAGACTCTATTTCTTAGAATTGCAGACAAACTCTTCAAATTGCTTTTGTTTCTTCTCTTTCTCATTTCCCCACATCTTATGCATCATTAAATCTTACAGAGGCTGTCTTCAGATAATACCCAGAATCTGTCCACATCTCTTTGCTTCCACTGATATCATACTGGCCCAAGCCACTGACATCACCTAGATTCCTGGCTCATTACTATTCTTCCTCCATCATTAGCTCTTGGTGCAACAGCCAGAACAATACCATACCTGCTGTAATATATCAGATGATTTCATATCCCTGCTCAAGATCTTCTCATCTAATGAGTCCCCAATTTACTACAAGTAGAAGTCGTAGCCCTGACTGTGACCCACAATGCTCTGAAGGATCCTCCCCCACCCACTGCACTCAGATGACAGCTATTACCACCCTCCCTCTTCACAATCACCTCTAGCCACAGATACTCCCTCACTACTGCTGCAAGAATCTGCAGGTTCTTTAGTCTTAGGGACATTGCACTCATTTTCGTCTCCACTGTGACTGTACCTTCTCAGGAAGGCCTTCCTCTTCACCGATATTAGATGGCCTTTTCCTCCTTACCCGGCCCCCAGTCAGCACCCCATCGATTTCTCACCATCTGCTATTTAATTGTGTTTGGATTGTTTCTCTCTCACCAGAATGTAAACTTCAATAGACACTCAATACATGTGATAATAAAGAATAAATGCTAATTATTTCATTAGTTGTCATGTACACAGTTATGGTTAATTACTAATTACTGCCTTAAAGGTGTCCTCATTCCAAGGCGGAAAAGTATGGACATATACAGGGTCAGGAGTATGGTAACAGAAGTTCTAGGAGCACTCAGAGGAAGGCATTGCTAACTACTGAAGGCTGGAGGATGGGCAAATACAGAAAAACTGTCCAAAGGGAGAGATTTGGAGCTGAGTACTGACTGGCAAATGGAAGCTCTCAGGCACAGTGATGACAAGAGTGGAGGCAACATTCCAAGGAAAATAGAACATATTGGGGGGCCCGAAGGATGAACAATAGTGAAATTTAGAAATAAGTAATTGCGTTTGGCTCTGGTACTAGGTTCTGTGTAGAAAAGAAGCAGTAGGAGGAAAGAAAATGAGAAAGGGAAGGACGAGAGACAAAAAGACACATTCACGGCAGGCTAGATATAAACAAATACAGTGCACACAAATGCATATATGTGTGCAGGTGGTTCTGCATGTAGGGGTATGCATGAATTGTATATGTATGTGTATATAGATAATATTTGTATATACATATATACCTACACACATGGATGATGACAAGTCTCAGGAACACGTTTACAGACACATACTTGCACTATTTTTCTATTGCTATATCATATTAATAGAAAATTTAGAAGTACACAAGATTATATAAATAATGAAATGAGAAAATCTCTGAACTCCAAAGTGCTTCACACAAAAAAAAAAATAAATAAAAGCAACCTGCGTCCCTTTACTTATATTGGTTTACAGACTGAGTTTGTAGAAATATGTAGATACCAGGATTAAAAGCCATGCCAAAGCAAGATCTTTTTATTTTTTTTTTAAAGCAAGATTTTTTCTAGGAATGTCCTCTTGCCTGTGCATCCCAGCAAAAATGTTCATCAATTTCCACAAAATGTTCCTTGGCAGAGACTCCCTGCTGTTCTTACAGACTGCCATGAGCCAGCTCCCAAATGGTGGCCAGCTGATTCTTCCCTCACCTGAAGAATCCAGATCAATAAGTGATCCTTAGCAAAAAAAAAGATTAATCAAAGTGAAAACAGGCACGATAGCTAAATTTTAAGCCTGATTATGTGGTGTGAATGAAAACAGGTTGTGCTGCACAAAACTCCAGCAGGTCTTTCTTAAAAATTGGATGCATTATAATAATAAAGTAACCTGAGGATATGGTTCAGAGAAGAATGTGGCTGGTTTTCAATGAGACTGCAGTATGCTTTTTACTGCATGTGGCAAGCATCTCTTAATAAAGATTAGAAACTGTCCAGTGAAAATATATGCGTTATTTTCAACACTGATTAAAACATTTTGTGTGGATCCAGCACTGGGGTGCCATACACTATGCAAGACCCACTGTGTTACTTGGCAGAAAATAAATCATTGAGCTTTAAAATGTGCTGTGGTAGCTGTCTTCATTATAGAGACCTTGCACACAGCATACAAAAACATCTATAATGTTTACAGCACCTGGATGCCTGCACTATTAAACATCAATACAATCTGTGTTCATATCATCTCCATGCTAATCAGATCGATTTACTACTGATATAGTGTCTTGTCACAGTATCATAATGCTAATCAAACAAATGGAGCAAAAGGGAGATAATTCAGATATATAGGTATTTAATAGCACACTGTTAAAAAAAAAAAAAAAAGGAATCAACAGCACACACGCAAGGTGCAGCTGTGTCGTGGACAGGCAGATTCCTCGTCAAGTCCTGGGTGGTGGTGCTGTAATTTTGTCAGCAGTCATTAAAAAGGGAATATAATACAGTTTGATGCCATAAAATGGACTTGAAAGGGAAATGAGATTACTGCTGCTGCTTAGCATGGCAGAGGTAATTAGCTGCACAGGTAATTAGATACAGATTCGTAGCATATCCTAGTGGGGGCAGTGGATGATGGCAAGAGATAATATCTTTTGGCCCGTTGAAAAAGATCAATGTCACAGTTGTTTTAGATCCAAAACAAGATCCTCATCAAACATTCTAATCCTCCAGACAGCAAAGCCGCTGTAGTATAGCTGCAGTAAAACGTGATACAACTTAATCAAATGAACTAGGGAGGCTGGATTGGCGGTGGGGCAAGCGGGGACCTCACTGCCTCACTGGAGGTATCAGTCCTCAGGCCACATGTCTACCTATCTCAGTTATCTCAGCTGAGAATGTCTCCTGGAGTCTCTTACTAATTTCACTTATAACAATAAAGACAAGGAGACGGAGGGAAAAATCAACGGTAATACCCCAAACATAGAAAATCCATCAACACAGTCATCTTTTCAATAGTTACCCAATGAATCTAATGTATGTCTAATGCACACACATTTTGGCCAAAGCTTGCACTTCATCAACTGAGCTATACCTACTGCTAGATATAGAGGCAAAAGAAATTCTTGACTAGTGAGTGAATCTTTTCTACTGTCAACACGGAAGAGTTCCCTAAACCACTGTGCTGTTCTATGCTCTATCATCGCCTGCTGAAAGACTTGGATAAAAAATGAAATAAAGTGTCTATATTATTTATTCAACAAATATTTGAGAAATTACTATTACGTAGGCAATCCAGAACCAAAGCAAGCCTTCCTACACGTGCTTGGGCCGCTGAGCCATTAATGTGGCACCTGTACTGCCAGCTGGGAGCCATATGGATTGAAACTGTGGTGAATGCTACCCACCGGCACATGGACAGGGCAAAGCAAACCTGGTAAATCCTGCATCCAGCTGCAAGGAAACAGACAGCCCTAGAGAATACATTCCAAAAGTAAAACGAAATTTCTTGAAAACAAGCAAATGGCAACAACAACAAAGAAACCCTAACTCTTCACATCTTCCTATCGAAAGAGAAAAGTCATCACATAAAAACCATTCAGATGGGTTTTAGAATCAGCAATTCTGGGCAACTGATTAGAACCCTTTCCATTTAGGAACACGGCTGTTAGAAAAGCAATTTGTTAGTTTAGTGCAAAGAGACTCACCAACAGGTTACTCTGAAAGAGTCTGAATATTGTCAATTTCCTCCTCACCATTCCTCTTTTGTAGGATCAGTGGAGGAGGAGATGGACAAGAGTAACTATTTTGACACCTTGAATGGCGATCAGAAGTAAGACAAGCCAAATATGACAGCATGAAGAAACTCCAGTCAGAAAATTCATTTTTTTGTTCAAAAGTTCTTAATACTACCTGGTATCATATTTTTTCCTAACATGATGACTGGTTGTCGCCATCTTGCTGATATTGAAAAGTCATCATAAACAGGGCTGGCTTCATGCCTACGCAAACCTCTGCAGCCAAAGAGCTGCGAGCTTTCTTGGTTTAATACTTGATTTGTTACTGTCCTGAATTTCTTAAGTTTAAACAAGGTGCTTACCATTTTCATCTTGTGCTGGACCAGCCAAGTTATGTAGTTGGCAAACATCAGCATCCCTTTTACATATGGTAGAAAGACCATATATGGTAGGGAGGCCATTCATCACAGGGCATCATGTAAGAATTGAAATGATAAAGGAACAGAGATGATCTTTAGAATGAGCCAAGCATTATGGGTGAAGGGGATGGGACGCAATCTATTTGGTGTGCTCACCTACGGCCTGAAAGGGCCCTGAAGAGGCTAAGGGTCTGGAAACCAAATCTCAAGTAGCTAGGAGGCAAAATGAAAGAGAAGCAGAGCTAACTCAAGATTTTTCCCTAAAATGCTGGAATGTCATCAGATTCATGAACCATTGACCTTTGGGAGTTCAGTGATTTCATTTCTGTTTATCTTGCTGTTTCATTTGCAAAACATGCCTCCTCTGTTTTTGCTTCTCTAGGAGATAAACAATCTATTAAAAGCACCATCTACAATTCTTTAGCTTATAAAATCTACCAGTCTTACTGTTTCATAAAACATCTAGCTATTCCCTCCTAAGCCTACTAAATATTTTGCTTGCTTCGACTGTACCACTGGATTCTCAAAAGGTTTCTGTAGTCATAACCAAAGGACTTTTCTCAGACCTCATTATCTTGGCACTTCCATATCTTCTGACACAACCATATCCCCTCTGAAACTGACTTCAAGGTCTAAGTCTTCTGGCTGTGAGACACAGTACTCTTCCTTGTGCTTTGTCTACCCTCTCACTGCTAACTTCTCTTCTCCAAGGAGATCCCAGTCTACTGAACTTTTAACTCATCACCACTCCCTGCCCCAGACACCCAATCTCCTCTGTAATGAAGACCTCAGGCCTGACAGCTTCAACCCTTTGCTCTATCGTTGATGAATACACCAATGAACACCCCACACTGTTCAGAGGATATTTCCACACATGTCTAGAAAAGCACAAAATTCTTTCAAGTCTTCTATCCTCTCTGCAAAATCAGTGCTCACTCCTATCTAACATCCTGCTTCTGCCCTTTTGATCTCAGCCTCCTCACTGTTAGTTGCTCAGCCATGTCCGACTTTTTGCAACTCCATGAACTGTAGTCTACCAGGCTCTGCCGTGCATGGAATTCTCCGGGCAATAATATTGGAGTGGTTTGCCATTTTCTCATTTACTCTTTTGCTTCTCAACTCTCTGGTGCCCATGTCTCGCACCTCCCTGCCCTGCTCACACAGTCCCTTAAAGTTGGAACACGGGCCTGAAGCCCCCATGTACTCCTGAAACTCACCTCAAATTTCACCACTTCTCTGAAGACTTTTCTGGCTATTCAACTGCACAGTGAGCTCTTGGTCAAAACTCAGGACACTCAAAGCCTTTGCCACTTTTGGTTCTAAAATATATGCTGTCTTGTCTCTTGTCTTTTATAGAGCTATCTGGTGTTGCTATTTAGCTTTTCATGTGTATTCATTTTATATCTATAGGTTTCCCTGGTGGCTCAGATGGTAAAGAATCTGCCTGAAGGAGACCTGGGTTTGATCTTTGGGTCAGGAAGATAACCTGGAGAAGGGAATGGCTATATCTACAGTTGCCCCCTACTTGAGGGCAAGGGTGTGATTTTAAATTTGCTAAAACCCCCAAAAGGAATGAAATGAGCCAGGTATAGAATAGTGCTCAATCAATATTTCTAAACCAGAGAAAACAGTTTTCTCATTTATAGCAGTTTGGCTTTTTTATTTTTAATAGAGTAGTTTATCACATTCTCGAATAAATGTATTTTATTCTTAAAGCGGTATAATTTCTTGAGAGTTTTGCGTTTAAAACTTGTTGTAACTAGCTGACATACAGAAGGGATATCCCAAATGTGGCCAGGCTTTGTCTGGATGAACAGCTACCCTTGTAAATGACAAATGAGCAAGGAATGGCCCCAGCTTCAGGAATATTCCACTAATGCTTTTTAAACAAAGATATATGTAGGCGACGAGTGACTCAGCTTCCAAAACAGGCTTAAATAAAAATAATCACATTGTTTTAGAACAGAAGATTGTGTTTAATTGGTAATTTGTGGATTCTAAGATGGAAACACACTACTGTGGATTCTAATGCTCTCTTAATAAATGAATTACAGTAATGTAATCCAATTACTATTCCTCTCTATTGAACAGATAACATTCCCTAAACAAAAAACAAAGGACCTAAGAGATCCAGTTTACCTATCTTTGAACAGATGGCACTGAAAACTAATTTTTAAAAAATAATGCCTTGATGGGCTTGCTGCATACAATGCTCAGGGTAATGATACATACCCTGCAGGCCTTTGAAAATGCTGAAACTGCCTGTCAGACACCAGGAGTGACTGTTAGGCAGTCACAGTCATTAGGCTAAAGCCCCATCTCAAAAAAAAAAAAAAAGAATTGCCTTTGTGTGACACCCTGATGTTAAACAGACCAACTGTCTGACAATCCCTCAAAGGAAAAGAATTCCCAACTGCCCTCATCTCTAGATCATTCTCAGTCCACAGAAAACATTTTTATTCTTCAATAGTTCCATCCAACCCAGAATGAACCAGTTTTTATAGGGTTTGCCTGGCACTGAAGAGATGTTATTGATTATATTTGTATGATTTCGTATGTTGCCTAGACACCAATCTCAAATATGTTTAATTTCTGCATCCTGCATCTCAAAGCAAATCTCAGCAGGTCCTGCTTAATAATATCAAGTATTTTCCTTTGTTAAAAACTAGTATTCAGCCTAAAGATTACTGCCAAGTCTGATAGAAATACACAGAATGAAGAATAATTCATAAAACATCAAGACCCAAGACACTGGCAGGGAACACCCAGGAATTCACTGAGAGATCTCAGAGTATTTCTAATTTTTACTGGAGACACTGGTCCTAGAGCAATGCTGACAGCTCTCTTAATGTCACATGATGAGGGCCAAATGCTTTTGTTATAATGGCATATCTATGAAGGGAACTCAAAGAACAAGTTGAAAACACACAACTTTATTTCTGACTCTGGATAATCGAAAAGCACAAGGATAACTGCTCACTGTCTCCTTATATCCCTACATGAAGATGTCACCCACCCACCCAGACCACACTCATTAGATGACTACTATCTCTGATAATTGGCTCAGTTTGGTGAACGCTTTGTCTTGTAAACAAAATTGAAGCCTTACAAATATCAGTTTGGCCAAAAAGTTCCTTCAGTTTTTAAGTTAAAAAGAGAGACATATTTCTCACTTTAACCAAGAACTTTATTAAATAACATATTTGCTGTTTTGTCCCACTACTTTCTGCCATTTTTCAGGCAACTTCATAATTATATCTTCCTAATTTTTTTTAACTTTTTTTGAGCAAAGAATTATTCCACGCCTTCTACAATCTTTCAAGTATTTGAATTTTTTCCATTAGGATAATTTTTTAAAGTTCAATACAAATAGAAATCTGAAAATGCAATGTCTGGTAAACATGGTGGATGAATCAGAATTTTCCAGGCAAGGTTTTAACAGTTTTTGCCACGTCAAAGAAACATGTGGTTTTGTGTTTTCCTGAGGGAAGGTTAGATGTTTTCAGTAAATTCTGGATGCTTTCTGTCAAGTGCAAGCTTCAGTTGGTCTCATTGGGAGCAGTACTTGCTGGAATTAATCATCTGATTTTGGAAGGAGCTCCCTTCCAATCCCATTATATACATAACATCACCTTCTTTGGATGAAGACTGACCTTTGGTGTAGTTGGTGGTATTTCATTTCACTTGCTCTGTGATCTCTTCCATTCCACATGATTGTATAGTCTCCACTTTTCTTAGCACATCAAATTTGTTTTAAAATAAAAGAACATTTTTGTTACAGTGAAGTAGAAAATTGCCATGAGGAATACGGTCAAGAAGGTTTTGTTTTGTTTTTCTTTGCTTAACTTGTGTGGAAACCACGCAAAGCAAAAAACGACCAAGGTGGTGCAACTGATTTCTATTGATTGATTTGGATATTTTGAGTATTTTGGCTATCTCCCACGTGGTAGAACATTGACTGCTCTCAATGTCTTGATAATTTCTATCCAGGCTTCCCTGATAGCTCAGTTGGTAAAGAATCCGCCTGCAATGCAGGAGACCCCAGCTCGATTCCTGGGTCAGGAAGATTCCCTGGAGGAGGGATAGGCTACCCACTCCAGTATTCTTGGGCTTCCCTTGTGACACAGATGGTAAAGAATCTGCCTGCAATGTAGGAGACCTGGGTTCAATCCCTGGGTTAGGAAGATCCCCTGGAGAAGGGAACAGCTACCCACTCCAGTATTCTGGCCTGGAGAATTCCATGGACTATATAGTCCATGGGGTCGCAGAGAGTCTGGACGTGACTGAGAAACTTTCACACTTTAATTGCTATCAACCTTAACTGTCTACCCAACCATGGACCATCATCCAGTGAGAAATCTCCAGCACAAAGCTTTGTACACAACTTTTGACACATTCAATCAGTCACAGCACCTTCTCCATGCATTGCACAAATCTTGTGTGTTTCAATTGTGTTTTTACCTTTCTTGAAAAAATAAAATATAATACACCAAAAATGTTTTTCTTCCTTCTTCAGTATTAAAATGGCTACACAAAAACTCACCGATTTTGATGTTTTTTTGTAAACACACACTGATATGACAACTGTCACAGTACACTCTAACAAAATTGTTTTGAATGAAGTTAAAGACAATGAAGTGCTACTAGAGCCATCTTACAGAAAATAACAAATGAAATTTCTGGCCAATCCAATAGTTTGAAAGATTATTTTCAGCCACAAAATTGTGGACAGAAGGAAACTGGAAAACAGACTCTGTGATTCATCTCTTCTTTGTAGGTGTTCAAATGCCCTGTAACATCACTTAGAAAACACAACGTGGGAGAAAGGAGTCTGTTCTGAAGACGACCATGTCGCTGAGAAGCTGTTTCCACACAGAGCAAATAGTTCAGAGGAGCAGTGTGTAGCTTAGTCAGTATTTGGTTCACAGACATTTCTTGAGCAATCAAAGGTAATGGCAGTCTCTACTTGAGGTATAATACCAGAGCCCCCAAATCTCCAAGGCTTTCATAGTCCAATTTTGAAATCAGACACACACATGCAACTAACTAAACACCTGAAACACGTTATATTATCCACAGTAATCAAATTCAACAAACTTAGTTTTCAATTTCTATATCCATTTTATAGTCAACCTCTAAGGGGGAGAAGCACAGATCTTGAATAAAGTTCCAGTTTACTAATCTCTGAAAGATATTTTAAAGATAATACCTTTTCTTTAAAGTATGAATAACACAGTTTCTCTCAGAGGACTTTCATAAGGATGAAACAAAACATGAAACATGTACCATGGCCAGGATAAATGGTGTTCAACAAATATTAGTTCTCTGAAAAAAAAATGTATGCAGACACTCAATTGCTTTATGTTTATAAAGAAAAATGTGCTTATATCAGAAGGAAAATTTCTATTCTGCTTACAGCTTAATTATATCTTTGGAGAAAAAATACAGAAAAGTTAAGGCAAAAAATCCCACCCTATTGGTTACAAAGCATTCAAATTATGTAGCTTTTTTTAAATTTATCCTTACTCAAGTGGGGTCTGCTCCATCTATTTCAATAGCTGCATTTCAAACTTGCAGAAATCATCTATTTGTACTTTTCACCTCAACAGCCCTTGTCTATTAGTAGTAACATCACTTGCAGTGGTCCTCTATGATTAGCTATCTGGTAATACTCAAGGTTGAGATGTTTCACTTTAAGCCTAAAAGAAGTGAAGACTTAGCTACTACTTTGTATTTACTCCCACAAAGAAAATGTGTGCATGCATCTTAATGCAGAAAACGTATCAGTGATGGAAAATTAAACAGTGGACAACAATTTAGGTCTCAACAGCATTCTGGAACACAGAACATTAACACGGTTACCACTGGAGACACTTAAGTGTTGGTGAGGATGATGAGGAGGAGGAGACAGTGATGAGGGTGTTAATTTCTACCATTTCCTGGATACTTATTATGTGTGAGTTATATGGATCTTCTCAGATACTTGCTTTGTAAAGTATTTAACCAAAGTGAAGCAAAGAGAGTATAGAAAGTTGGTCTCTCGGTCCCACTTTACAGTTGAGGATATTGAAGTATAGAAAGATTCAGTAACTTGTTCAAGGCTTCACAGTTCTAATATTTGGCAAATCCAGGATTTAAAACCAGTTTCCAATTGGTTTCAAAATTCATATTCCCCCCACTACTTCACAATGTCAACACAGTAAACAGAAAATGAGAACTGGTAATTAAACAACCACGGGGAAACTTATTTTTATTAGCATTTCCAGAGACACTGAGAAAAAAAATGTAAATTCTCATTTACACGATAGTCCAAACAGGAGAAAATTAAGACTTGGACTATAAGGTGTCTTTACAAAAGCAATGGAAACTCATTTCCCTTCATAGAAAAGTCTTATCGCTTATGCCCTGCAAAGGTGTACAAAGAATGAGGTTGGAATAATTCCCCCAAATTCCACCAGGACTTCCTAACTCATCCTCAATGGTGTTTACAGTACTGAGGGTTAACTCTCTGAGGTTCTATCATAGCAGTTTTGAATTTTTGGAGATTGACAATCATCTGATTTCCCTCAAAAGTATTCTAAGTCAGTTACTGGGAGGAAGATAACAATTTTGCAGTTCTAAAAAGCTTGCAGATGATGTCATGCTGTCCACAAGTCATATTTTGAATAGAAAAATTCTAAACCTAAGTCATAACATTGAAAGACCTACAGTAGGACCCCTACTTTGAAGACCACAGAATCAACTAGTAGTCATCAAAATGGATGTTTTGTCAGACTCTGACTACCAACACAGTAAGCAATCCTTTGTGAGGCATGAAGAAAGAGAGGGAAATGAAACAGACAATCTACAAAAAAAGATTTTTGTAAAATCAGCCATCTGCCAAAAAATAAATCAATCCGGTTGTAAAGTGTTTCTATTTCTAGACTACACAATATTATGCTAAATATTAGAAGGACTATAAAATAATGATCAATCTGTTGTCCTCATGGAAGGTACAATCTAGAAGAAAGGTTTAGAGTGATTTAACACTAAATTCAATGATAATAACTCTGGGTACAACGGGATGAAAGTACCGACTGGTAACAAAGATTTCTCAGTGGATTCTCACTTCTGGAAAACAGAAGAATGGGACAGGTTTTTAAACATGGGAAAATTAACAAAATTGCTTTTGTTGAATATGCAAAGCTTGGAAATTAAAATCAACCCCAGCCATTGTGTTCCAAAGGTGGTGAAAGTTAGTTCACAGCTTTGTGCTCCAGTGCAAGTGAGACCTTGTTCCACCCCTTGCTGAAATAAAAAGCATGCATGTATATCCAAGTACATCTAAGAAGGTGTTTTTACTGCCTGATAGTAGAATGTGTCCCAGACATGCTCTATCAGCAGTCTACTAGGCAACCACAGTACAATACCAATCTTGGTGCCTGGGTCTAACTTTGCCCCTCCTACAGTACTCAAGATTTAAGACAGTGCAAAAGCACACCTTTATCACCTTAGGAGAGGAAGACTGATGCCTAGCTAACAACTGATGACTACCCACAGGATCAGTAATCTGGGCTCTTTATTACAAACTCATTCTCTTTCTGAACAATCCACTCCACCACTACCCCAGACTAAGATCCCATGTCAACTATGCATGTGGCCTCAGATCTTCTTCCTTCACCCTGGCCTGGTATCCACCAGAAATTTGCCTGTGAAAGATGCCAAGTTAGCATGAGCATATAGCTGTTGAGGACTGTCTACCAAATCTAAGAGGTGTTATTTTTCAGATTGAGATATACAAGTTAAAATAAATAATTTCTCCAGCCACTGAAAATGACAATATTGACTCATCTATGACTAAAAGAAAGAAAAAAAAAAAAAGCTTAAATCCTCCTAGTTGTTTTTAAATTTTATTAAGCAAAATTCCATGTTAGGTTACATTATCAATATAAGCTGAAGCTATACATAAAATAAACAACATTTTTCTAAAGAAATACCTGCCAGTTAAAGGTTTACCAACTTATAAATGCTGAACTCTGTTAATCTACTTTGCATTCAAACCAAAAAACCTACTCTATGCTTTCAATTTATATAGACACAGATTACAAAACAATAAAAAGAAAAATTAAGGAACTAAAGATAATGTCTAATAGTGTCAAGTCTTTCTAAAGCAGACCTCAAGAAAAATACTTGCTTCTATTAACTATGAGGGAAACATGAAATGTTTTCAGTGGTGTGAAATTATTTTGTTAAGATGGAAGAAATTTCATAGAAATTTCCTAACCTCACACAACAGGTAATTCCAAGCGATTTTGTTTCCAAGGCTTCTCTGGCTTATTATTTTTTTCTTAATGAAATATGATAAAATATTAATTCAAGATGCCAAGAGACATACACAAACAGAAACACTGCAGCACGTTTGTTCTAATATAATTGCAGGATGTTGGCTCCTCTCCTAGATAATTATTGCATTAGTTAGCGAGGCTTCCCTATAGGATCGTGCAATTTTTTAAAGTAGTTAGACCAGATATCCTGTCCATGGGAAAGTCATTTATGTGCAGCCCTACATCAACTGTACTTTTCTGGGAGATAACAAGGCTTTTGCCTACTCTGCTGTGTTCCAAACCACTATGTATATGGAACTTGCAGGCAACCAGCCAAAGATAGAGATGGAGAACAGCTGATAATTTCAAGCTAAATGATGTTAAAGCCCAAACAACTCCTCCAACCTTTCTCAAAGAACACTGACAGTAAACCTTTTCTTTTTTTGGGCTCTGACAGCCCCCTTTGAAAACAGTGAGAAATACCCTTCAGAAATGGGGTCATTTTACAGAGCAATCTCCCACATATCAGAAGTTGGCAGTCTGGAAAAGAAAATCTGGGATCCAATCTATTCCTTTTGAGAAGCACAATTTCAGGTACATCAAAGAAATGAATCCTTCAGAACAGACACATCATGTCTGATCGATATAAAAGGATGCTTTGCAATTTCACACTTAATAAAACAAAGTGAAAATAACCTCAACTTTATTTCCCACTAAAATTCTACTAATCATCAGAGTCCATTTCAATCTAACTACAGGCTGGCACCTGGCTTCTGTCAGCCAGTCAATTAGGCAGTGGCAAAAAGAATATGCTCAGTGATACCTAGACTCTGCTAACCTATTTCAGAATCAAGCTATGAGCTGTAAGTACAAAAATTGATTAGGCATAAGTAGGTATACAAACCAAACCAGCGTCAAACAAATATTTAATTTCAAGACGTTTAATGATGATAAGAGAAAATCTCTAACAGCTTTACAAAAAAACATGCCATGTTAGCTATCAAGAGTTATTTTAAAAAATCTTACTCTACCTACAACCCAGTAAGGCCTCTGGTTCCCAAGATAATGCTCTGGCTTAGATTCCTATAAATTATCTATTTTTACATTTGGTTTCCTCCATGCATGTCACACTGCTGCAAAATCTAAGCAACCTTAGAGCTGACCATGGCATCACAGGATACCCAGAGAGAAAGGTGATTTAACCAGTGTCATAGAACATGAGTCGGGAGGAGGATAAACCCCATACCCTGGTTACCTGTACTCATATCTGTGAGTTTTCTGATATGGGTTAGTTCATACCTTCAAGTCTCATTTTACTATTTCAGAATCACAAATCCAAATAGCTAGAATACACCCTGAGAAGTCCTCCCACCTTCAACACTTAAACAGTTAGTCTTTACTGGTTTTCCTGTCACAGTCATTGCTTGGACTACTGTTCAAGACATAGAAACAGAATGTTTCAGAAACCATGCTCATCTAGTTAAAAAAATGAGTTAATTTCTTGCATATTTACAATTTTAAAAAAAGAAAAAAGAAAAACCAATGGTCACCATTACGGAAAGCTGCCAGAGATCATTTTTTCATGCACTTTTCCTACAGAACCACTGAATCAAACCATTCTGAAGTGATGACAATTACAGGAGTAAAACATTTATAGCATACATCTTTCCACATCCCAAATAGCTAAGGGCACATAAAGCAGCCAACAATTACAGCTTTCTGCTTTAAGTACTGAACTTTCTGTAAATAATAAAAAAAAAAAAAGTCATTGTCAATCTTGTAAAATTAAATAACTGCTGTATGCTTCATTTCTTTCTTCCTGCACAGCATTCCTATAATTTACAATTTTCTAAAAAAAGACATCACTAATAATCACATACATTCTGTCAAAGCTAGCAATAAAAAGTTCTGCTCTTAATCCTGACGTACAATAGAGCAGGACTTACTTCACAACCACCCTTGATGAGGTTCTTGAAAGGAAATAAAAGTTGAATTCATATATAAACATATATGTGTGTGTGTGTCAGTAAATGGGAAACATACACACACATGTGTCATATACATAACAGAAACGAAAAGATACTTGGACAAATTATTACCCTCAGCTAGGAAATGTATGTCTTTAAGGAACATATATATGTTATTAATTGATTATGCTTTTATTCCAACTTATGGAGATATAATTGACAAAATATTGTACATATTTACAGCATACATGAGATGATTTGATATCCCTATATATTATGAAACAAGGATCACAATTGAGCTAATTAACCCACCCATTACCTCACTTCACATAACTATCTTTTGGGAAGTCAGGGGAGGTGAGAATACATAAGCTCTACTCTCTTAGATTTCCAGGATACAGTACACTATTACTGACTACAATCCCACGTGTGTACTGGATCCCCAGAACTTATTCATTTTATAGCAGAAACTTTATACCCTTGAACCAATATCTCCCCATTTCCCAATCGCTCAGGTCCTAGTAACCACCATTCTACCATCTGATTCTGCAAGTTCGACTCTTTTTTATTCTGTATGATATCAAGCAACATTTGTCTGTGCCTGGCTTACTTCACTTAGCATAATGCTTCAGATTCACCCACCTTTTCACTAGTGGCAGGATTCTCATCTTTTCTTATGGATGAGTGCTATTTCACTATGGCTAAAGTGGAAAAGGTCCATTTTCATTCCAATCCCTAGAAAAGGCAATCCCAAAGAATGCTCAAACTACTGCACAATTGCACTCATCTCACACGCTAGTGAAGTAATGCTCAAAATTCTCCAAGCCAGGCTTCAGCAATACGTAAACCGAGCACTTCCAGATGTTCAAGCTGGTTTTAGAAAAAGCAGAGGAACCAGAGATCAAATTGCCAATATCGCTGGATCATCGAAAAAGCAAGAGAGTTCCAAAAAACATCTATTTCTGCTTTATTGACTACGCCAAAGCTTTCGACTGTGTGGATCACAATAAACTGTGGAAAATTCTGAAGGAGATGGGAATACCAGACCACCTGACCTGCTTCTTGAGAAACTTGTATGCAGGTCAGGAAGCAACAGTTAGAACTGATCATGGAACAAGAGACTGGTTCCAAATAGGAAAAGGAGTACATCAAGGCTGTCTATTGTCATCCTGCTTGTTTAACTTATATGCAGAGTACATCATGAGAAACGCTGGTCTGGAAGAAACACAAGCTGGAATCAAGATTGCCAGAAGAAATATCAATAACCTCAGATATGCAGATGACACCACCCTTATGGCAGAAAGTGAAGAGGAACTAAAAAGCCTCTTGATGAAAATGAAAGAGGGGAGTGAAAAAGTTGGCTTAAAGCTTAATATTCAGAAAACTAAGATCATGGCATCTGGTCCCATCACCTCATGGGAAATAGATGGGGAGACAGTGGAAACAGTGTCAGACTTTATTTTTTTGGGCTCCAGAATCACTGCAGATGGTGACTTCAGCCATGAAACTAAAAGACACTCCTTGGAAGGAAAGTTATGACCAACTAGATAGCATATTAAAAAGCAGAGACATTACTTTGCCAACAAAGGTCCGTCTGGCCAAGGCTATGGTTTTTCCAGTGGTCATGTATGGATGTGCGAGTTGGACTGTGAAGAAAGCTGAGTGCTGAAGAATTGATGCTTTTGAACTGTGGTGTTGGAGAAGACTCTTGAGAGTCCCTTGGACTGCAAGGAGATCCAACCAGTCCATCCTGAAGGAGATAAGTCCTGGGTGTTCATTGGAAGGACTGATGCTGAAGCTGAAACTCTCTGATGCTGGGAGGGTTTGGGGGCAGGAGGAGAAGGGGACGACAGAGGATGAGATGGCTGGATGGCATCACCGACTTGATGGGCATGAGTCTGAGTAGACTCTGGGGGTTTGTGATGGACAGGGAGGCCTGGTGTGCTGCGATTCATGGGGTCGCAAAGAGTCGGACACGACTGAGCGACTGAACTGACTGAACTGAAAGTACATGTGTGTGTGTGCATGTGTGTGTGGCCAGTAGCTCATGTCCAGCATTTTGCGACCCCATGGACTGTAGCCTGCCAGATCCCTTTGTCCATCGGATTTTCCCAGCAAGAATACTGGAGTGGCTTGCCATGCCCTCCCCCAGGAAAGTGCACACACACACAGCACCCACATATATATGCATATATGTACACACACAGACAGCATGTTTTCCTTATTCATCCATCAAGGGACACTCGTGTTCTTTTCATTTCTTGACCACCATGAACAGTGCTGCAGAGAACAAGGGAGTACAGATGTCTCCGAGATCCCAATTTCTTTTGGATAAATACTCAGGAGTGGGACCCCTGGGCCCTATAGAAGCTCTGTTTTTATTCTTGGAGGAACCTCCATTGTTTTCCATAATGACTGTACCAAATTACATGTCCACCAACAGGGCACGAGCCTTTCCCTTTCTCCACGCACTCGGCAACACCTCTTCTTAATAACAGCCATTCTAACAGGTATGATGCCATATCTTGTGGTTCAGATCTATATTTTCCTAACGTGCAGTGATATCAAGCATCTTTTTCAGGTACGTACTGGCCATTTGTATGTCTTCTTTGATTCATTCTGTTCAGATCTTTGCCAATTATTTATTTATTTGCTATTGAGTTGTATGATTTACATATTTTAACATATATTTTATATATATTTTAGATATCAAGTCCTTATCAGATAAATGCTTTGCAAATATGCTCCCCTATTCTGTAGGTTGCTTTTCCATTTTGTTGACTAAAATGTTTATTCCCATAAAAATCTGCTATTCTCTTAGTTCAACATAAAATAAGAACATGCATAACTATAAATAAGTGTCAGAGGAAAATTGAGACCGTATTTAGAAAAAAACAGAGAGAGACTCAAGTTTAGATGGGACTGTATCTCTATGGTCTAAAACCGTTCTTCTGGTTTTTATGTTTAACCAATTTTTTTCTACAATATGGGACAGTAACATGTCAATTAGTGTAGTTTAATAAGAATTTAAAGAATTTATATAATTACACACCTAGTTTTACTGCTTTGCCTAAGATCATTGCCACCTCCAATAAAATACTTTTCATTAAAAAAGGCAATTTCTTCAGTCCTTTGATGGGACATAATTAGCTTTTCTGACACATCAAAGTCACCGTGTAACACTAACTCTTTGGCGTAACAGTGAAGCCAGGTGTGCTCTTGCATGACTTTTTTCTTTACGGCACCAACAGAACTGCTGATGGATGCCTCTGTAGTTTAATATCTGACAGTAGGCGCAAGTAAATAACATTTTTATTTAAAAAACTATAATGTATGGTGATAATGAAGAGCAGAGGCAGCTTTTTCATTTACAACCTGTCTATAAATTTTGGCAGGAAATTGAAACTAATTTAATATGTTCAGTCTGAGGAAGTTACTCAGTTCTGAGAACATAGAGTCATAGTTCAATTACTCTAACCAGAATTATTCTGTCTGAAATGAACAAAACAATGATGTGGGACACCTACCTGATGTTTCCAAACTGACACAAAGTATGTAGCTAGCAGAAACACAAAGTTCTCATGCATGCAAATGGACTACAATTATTATCACTACTAAATAAATCTTAATTTGCTGACCCTCACTACTTGCAAGCATTATTGGTGTTTTTCAGAAAGTTGTATAATGATCCCTCATAAAATATTGACATCTTTGGTGATATTCTTTGGTAGACTGATAGAATTACAGATTTCATTATATTTTTTATTTTCATTAAAAAAATTTTTTTATACTTCACTTTAAATAGACACACCTTACAAAATGTCTACAGTGGAATGATTTCATTTACATAACCTCTATCTTTGAATGAAGGGTTTTTCAATCAAGACTTCAGGTCATGTTAAGGCAGTGACCCCACCAGGTAAAATTTAATACCTTAATAGAACTTAAAATTTAATAAGAAGTGGACTTGAGTGTTTGGAAGCCACCAGGTCTGAAGAGAGGGATCCTTATAAATATAATGAAACATCTCCTGGAACAGAGATAGAGGTACATCTTGTTAAAAGAACTCAAATTAAAAAGTCAAAATGTGTATGTTTCCTTGCTTATTATCTGTTAGGTCTACATGTCTGCCAGGACCAAGGTAGCATGAGGTAACTGCCACTTACTTATGCTTTGCAGAAAACCAAAATCCTTTAACTCAATGCAACAACCGTTTTGTCTACAAAATGTATCTTCAGTTATCTATTGGCTAACAGTAGGAAAAAAAATTGGTTTGTTCAGTAAAAGTATACTGAGCTTTTAAGGAAATTAAAAAAAAAATTGCATTTAAACTAGATGCACCAATACATAGCTCTTACCAAGCACTGAGTTGAGGCAAATAGAGCTCTATAAATAAACCTCCATATTACTGCACTTTGAAAACAAATATTTAAGCCAAACTTAATACTTTTGAGCAATTATAGTCAACTATATACAAGCAATTATATACAGTCAATATTGTCCTTTTGTTCACCACTCAACTAATAATCCACTGACTCAGGCAAGGATGGATACTGCTGTTTTCACAGATCCAGGCCAACATCTCTCAACTGGCATCTACTCTGAGTACAATTTCCTCTTCACCCTGGGTCCT
Organism: Cervus elaphus; assembly: GCF_910594005.1. Lineage (NCBI taxonomy): Eukaryota > Metazoa > Chordata > Mammalia > Artiodactyla > Cervidae > Cervus > Cervus elaphus. Next base: position 41,035,614 of record NC_057822.1, read on the forward strand.
CTATAAGCTTCAGGAAAGGCCAGAAAAGGAGTGGTTTCAGAAACTGAGGAAGAGCCCTGAAAGGACTTTTAAGAAATCCTACTCTTAGTCAACTAGTCCCCACAGGGACCCTAAAGGATTCTCCCTGTATAGTTGTTTCTCTTTCCTTGTTCAGCAGGGTCCTTAGTGAGCTACCAACAAACTAATACATGCTATAAGGTTTTCAAGGCCTTCTTCTGAATCCTACCTTTAAAATTCTTAAAGCCCATTCCCTTTTTACATACCTACAAAGAGAAACGATGAACTTTTAAAATACCCAAAACGGAATAAGAACTACTCAGAGAATAAAAATGTCATCTGCGTATAAATCACTGGATAGAAAATGTTACAGCAGAAACACAGCCTCCCTTTCACTGTCCTCTTTCAAGACATTCAACCAAAATCTCTTACCTTGCAGTTCAACGAGGCCCCATGGACCTGCAGCACAGGCATCAAGGGAGAACTTGTCAGAAATGCACAATCTCAGATCTACTTGAAACCTACCTAATCAGAACCTCCAACCTTAGGTGATGTGAATGCATGTTCAAGTTCGAGAGCACTCCACCTAAAGATTTTCACAGGATGCTCTGCAAAGCTATTTGAAAGACTCGAAAGAAATATGCCATCTTCATGCTCAGTGTGGACAAAGCCAAGAGAGCTATTTACTAGGCCTTGGATAAAGAACATACAAAAATATAAAACATTTTACAATGCATAGATTGGAAGAGGGGCGTGACCTTGCACTTACACATGTGCAAAGTTTCTTTTTGAGAAATGAATAATTCTAACTTTTGGTGATGGTTGGGTAACTCTATATATATACTAAAAAGTACTGAATAATGCAGTTTAACTTGGTGAAATTTATGTGGGATATGTAATGTCTCAGTAGAACTGTTAAAAACATAAACTAAATAAACTTTTAAAATCATAAAAAGATCAAATAGCATTCATCATAAGGGGAATATAAATTAAAAACACCACGATATATCACTTCATTAGAATAGCTAAGAAAAATGAAAAAAACTACTGCATATCCATACAATGGAATATTATTCTGCAATAAGAAAGAATAAACCACTGATTTATACAACTATGGGCTTCCCTTGTGGCCCAGATGGTAATCCGCCTGTAATGCAGGAGACCCTGGTTTGATTCCTGGGTCAAGAAGATCTTCTGGAGAAGGGATAGGCTACCCACTCCAGTATTCTTGGGCTTCCCTTGTGGCTCAGCTGGTAAATAATCCGCCTGGAATGTGGGAGACCTGGGTTTGATCCCTGGGTTGGGAAGATACCCTGGAGAAGGGAAAGGCTACCCACTCCAGTATTCTGGCCTGGAGAATTCCATGACTGTATAGTCCATGGGGTCGCAAAGAGCCGGACACGACTGAGTGACCTTCACTTTCACACAACTATGAGGTTGAGTTTCATGAACATTATGGAAAGACAGAAGCCAAGACCCAGAGGATAATTTGCTAGGGTGACAGAAATCAGAACTATGGTTGCCTCTTGGGATGGAGGGAATTGACCAGAAAGAGGCACATGGCAATGTATTCAAGTGATGGAAAAGTTCTACATCGTTTAAGTGTTGGTTACACAGTGATTACATCTGGTAAAACACATTGTTTATTTTTTAAAGTGGACCGAATGTTATAGACACCCGAACAAAGAAAAGAGACTCTTGCTTATAAGTATATAGATGAGTAATCCAGATTACATGATGTCATTAAAATGCAAATTAAAAATAGAATGATATACCACTACATAATCCTTAGAATGGTCAAAATGTGGAACACTGACAAGAACAAATTCTACAGAGGATATGTTTAAATCAGTGTCTTCTATTGTATGATGATTATACGACATCCATATATTCTGGAGGCCCTTTACAGCCTGGGAGATAACACTATTGTAGCTGGGTCTCCCTTCCCCTTATCTCCAGTTATGTAATGTTTTCTCCAGGTGAAATTTCTACTAATGGCTCTTTATTCTTTTTAAGCACCAAAACTTTTTTACTCTATATTTACTGTTTTGTTTTTTTTTCCCTAAAATTCTTCACAAGTGCTTACTTTCTGAAACAGAATGTACATATTTCTTCTCTTTCTGTACAAAATTTCAATCATTAAGGGCTTAGAGTACCCTGATGTAACGCACAGCTATCTTGAGAGGTATTTGTGTTAGTAGGGGCTATTTATTGTCTGCTCTGCATGAGAGCTCCTATGCTATTAGCTTTGTTTTTATTCCTCTCTGCCTTACATGTTTCCTATTAGCCTATTTTTTCTTTCATTGCTAGCTGCCTACTATCTTTTCTTTCTCCTATTTGCTTTTAGAATCATAACACGGACTCAGGTGTATTTTCTGCAAAGACATTCCACAATCCCTCCACCTGATGTCATTTCTAGTCACTCTCTCACAGAGCATCCTGTTTTTTATCCTTTCTTACCACATGATAATTATATACTCTTTCGGCTTCGTTTGATTTTTCTGGTTTGTTACTCTCTGTCTCCCGACTCAAGCAGGCCTCATCAGTGTCATTTAGCATTAAATACTAAGTAGCTTAAACGGTGTCTGGCACAAAACATATACTTAAGAAAGTGCTGGGGTTGGGGGTGGGTAGAGTATTCGGTTGGACAAATGAATAATGAATAGCTGGGGAAAGCAGGGATTTGACAGTTAGATAACTGAGGCTAAATATCCCACTTCAATAAACTGGATAGTTGCAGACCAAGGGTGTAGGCCCTCTGAGCTAGAGCTCCCTCACTTGTTAAAAGGACGCTATGTCTTAATGTATCATGTATCACTGCTGTGAGGACTGAATAGGCTCCAAACCTCCTTTAGGGAAAGAGGCTAATAATGAAGCCCAGTCATTGTGTGTAATGAACTAACCAGTAGGCCTTGAATAAGATTCTCAGCCTGTAAAAGACCTAAGTTTTAGTGTAACCCTTTTAATGCATATTTTAGATTCTCAGATCTTTGAGATGTAAGATCTCTATTTATCTATTAATCGATATTATTCATGTATGATCTTATAGTAATGGTTATGATTGCCTATTTATTGGTTATTTATATAATAGGTAGCTACTTAGATTGACAAAATACTCTTAGTGCTTATTAAAGCCAAACCAGGAAAAACCACTCTACCCCTCCCAGCTTTTTAGAAACTGTTTGAAACACTGTTTACTCTCTAGATCTAAAAAGCAGATAAAGACAATATATACAGGGAGAATGGAGTTTAGAAAATGCAATTCTCAGTAAGAGACTTAGTCTACAAGTGACTTAAAAAACAAGACAAAGAAAGTGCGAAGTTTAAGTAAGTATTTGCCAAATTAGGTAAATGAAAATCACACACACAGTTACCCAAATATCTGAGTAGCACAGAGCTAGAGCCAACCCAATTAGAGAATAGCACAAAGAATTTATTATGATTAGCTTCTTTGAGTAAGCACATGGCCTTTAACAACTTCTGCCCTAACAGGTATTAAGCAGTGTGACAGCAGCCCAGGCATAGTCTTCAGGACTCAAACACATGGAATACACGTGGAGACCACGGCACAGCTGGCCACACAGAGAACTGACAGCAAAATGAAACAGCTACACACAAGACAGTAGCTTTTTTTTTTTCCCAAGGCATTTTGTAGGCCTGGGCAAGAGTCAGTGATGAGGCTTTCTAAACCAGCCTGCACACACAGAAACCCCCAAAGTCACTAATCACAAATTCTAACTAAAACCTTTCAGGCAAAACTTCTCCTCTTTCTTGGTGAGATATGTTCTACACACTTATATAATTATATATACTTGTATTACATGTTACATATATAATTGCATCTATCAAACACATGTGCATATAAAATTTGGCAGGTGAGTTCTGAAACAATGGTTATAGGTTCCTTTATTCTTTAAATCATTTTCTGTATTTTGTGGATTTCTCAGAGAGTTACACTCTTTTGGAAAAGAAAATCAAGGAATGTATTTTATGACAAAACATTTAATCTGATTTTGAGCGTTAAAGGCTAGGTATATCTGAAACACATACATGTTTCTCTTTTTATTTTGAGGGTTTTAATGTTAGATTTTTTTTTTTTTTACTTCAGTAATACTGGATTATTGGAGAACTGTGGGAATATCTATCCATTTTAATGACAGTGCTTTAAAAGTCCAGACTTTTTCTTCCACATTCTCTTCAAGAGTAAAGGGGCAAGAGGCTTTAAAAACAGGCTTTGGCACTGATTATCACAAGTAGACCTAAAGAAGAGCCACTGCCCTGGCATACACTAGAAAAGATCTCATAGCTCCATCTAGCTCCAGACTAGGGAATTCAGGGAATAATATAGAATTACACCCAACAGGACTACCGAAACATAAAAGGGAAATCAGGAACAGTCAAAATGAACCCGTTATGCAAGCACTGAGTTTATAAGTGCAGGAAGTTTGTCAATTAACACTGATTAAAAAGAATATTCATTAGGTAATTGACAGTTGATTTTCTAAATAAAGAAATCGTTCATATCATTATTATTTACTTTTTAGCACTTCAGGTTTTAAAAATAGAACAGACAAATGAAAACTAAACTTTTGTTTCCTGTTGAAAATGCTCTCCTGTCTCATACATTGTTCAGAATGTTCTGAATTCTGCCTTGAGATCAGGAAAACAAAGAGGAAGCCATTTCCAAAGTTAAAACTGAAGGATAAATCAGGATATGATGCAGAAATATGACATGATTAGTGTCTTCAAAAAAAAATCTAAACAATAGAATCTGTTTTGAGTTGTTTATAGTCTACAATAAATCAAAAGGAAATTTACACAAAGTCTCCAAAAGAGGTTTATGTAAGAACATAATTACAATTTATGAACAATCTGCAAATGATTCTTTCATACAAGAACACAAAAATAAGCAGTCAGTAAAATTAAAAAACAATTAATGAAAATCCAGATAGGAAAATGGCTTTGGTTCTAAAACTAAAGAAATACTGGGAATAACAATGGACTTGAAACAGAGAACTATCAAAGTAAATTCAAATCAAATCATACCACATGAAAACATATGGAGTTGGAGTTTGCATTTGATATTACACAATTAAACAGCAGCATAATTCCTTAATTGTGATGTTTTTATAAAATGTTTTCAAATAGTTTAAACATTTTAATAATGGACAGGCAGTTTCACATTTCTCTAAATATCATTACTGAGAAGCTCAAACATAAAAATCCCTGAAACCAAAACAAATTGGCATTTAACCCAATTTGACTAGTCAGATTCCAAATAAAATATTCAAAAGACACAAAGGAAACATTCTGTATAATTCTGTACATTTCTTTCTTAACTTTAAAAACAAACTCAGTGTTCATTATTTTGATCCTCTTGAAGTGCAACAAAATTTCCACATTAATTTTATACAGCATTATACATTAATAAAATAGTATATAATTGTTCATTATTCTTGCAAACTCAACATGAATGTATGTCTTCCAAATTTTAGGAATGTGATCAGGGGACCTTAACCAGCTAGGACAGCTCTGATCATAAAGCCCATATTAAATGGGTCAGAGCTTCCAGGTAAGTTCCTATTGGAACTATTAACACAACATGTAAACATCTAGACATATAATATGATGGGAATAATTATGATTTCCAGGCAAATCTTTTCCACTCTCCCCTAGGCTTTAATTCCATTGATGAACTTCTTAATGTTTAGCACATAAGCAAAATGAACATTTGGTTAAAAAGAAAAAACATGGATTGATATATTTAATTTCACTTCTGAGTGGTAGCATATCTGCTGTACTTGACTAGTTTTTCTGGTTCTGGTCAGTCACTAAACTCACTCATTCATTTTAAATCTACTTTTTTCAATCGATATTCTATGCTACTATCCAGGGTCACACTTTTATCTCAAGGCTAGATTATCTTAGCAGTCTCCAAATTGGCTTTACCAAATTGCCAGTATCCTCATGCTCAGTTCCAACTGGCCCATATCTTCCTGGTTAATCCCAGTGTTCTTCAGAACTGACATTTGTTCAACAATGTAAAAATTCTCCCATATCAACCTTGCAACACCCCATCTTGTAAATCGGGCATTCACGTTTCTCCCAGAACATCTAATGATCTTCCCATTGCTGCTCCTGTCCTTCAGTTTTGATTATCAACTCTGTCCCTGCTATGGCTGAAGTGTATTCCTTACCTAGAATGGCTTTTTCACTTCTATTGACCAATCAAGACGCTCCCTGTCCATCAGACTCAATTCTTATTTCCATAATGACCTTTTTCCATGATATCCCCACCCCAGCAGATTGTCTCATTCTTCAAAACCCCCACGGCATCTCTCTGTTTTACTCACCTGCCTGTTAATAAAAATATACAAGCCCTGTGATTTGTGGGAGTGGCTTCTCTTTCTTGCTGGAATACAGGCCTTTCAATATAGACATCATAGCTCTATTATGACTCAGGGGTAATGTTTAGTAATGAAAAGCCCATGGTTTGGGGATATAAACAAACTGGTTGTGTGAATTTCATTTTCCTCATCTATGATGTGGAGACAAGGCTACCTGAATCTGTATGGGGAGGATTAAATCCAGAACACGCTAGAGCTTTATTTACAACATACCGGTCCCTCCCATTGCCTGCAGTGCCAAAACTTAGCAGGCCCACAGTGCAGACATTTGGTGGGTACCCTTAGAAACATTCAATTTAATTAATTTCTTTTTTTTTTAACTTCAGCAAGGGATACTCTGAGTTACAGTAAGAGGTGTTTTGGTAGTTATCCAATTAATTGTCACGCTTAGCACTGTAGTTGGCTTGGAGCCTGACAGCATACTTAGTTTACTAGCTTCTCAAAGTAAGGGAACTTCTGCCACATCAGTGAAAGTGCTCATTTGAGGTCCTCAGAAAAGAGAACCAGAACAGGAGAGAGAGAGTAGAGCTATTCAGGTAAAACAAAAGCCTCAGTTTCCCAGTGTGCCCAGGTAGCACAGGTAGTGGAAACTGCTAGGGAGGGTGCAGCACTGAACTCTGCAATCCACACTCCTATTAGCTGCAGCCCTGAGAGAAAATACCATGCTAAAAACTGATTAAAAGAACAGGAAGCAGAGAGCCAACTGGATATTATCCATCTAGAGCCATTATGGAGAAAGGAGCATTTTGATATTTAAGGATGAACTAAACATGAAAAATACCACACATGCCTCTTAAAAACTTAATTCCAAAAGACTTGAGGAGTAAGGGAAGGGAGCACAAAGATGTTAAAGGCAGCAAAAGACTGAATACCCACATAGTTTTGTTTTCTCCTATCATTTTCAGTATCTCTGATTCCTGTAAAGAAAGATGTTAATCACTTCCATGTCTGAGTCCAGTGTTATAAGACTGAATAAAAAGAATCAGCCAACAAGAGCTGTCTACATTAAATGAACCTCATACTACATCAAAGAAGTCATGAGAATATTTTGTTTTCTTAGGTTTCTATGTATTCCTAAATAGAGTTCTCTCTAAAGACAAATTCAACCAAGGCTCAATTTTATATTTGGCAAAAAATAGAAATTACTCCTAACAATTTTTTTTGTTGACCTAGCTATTTTTTTTTTTTTTACATGAAGGATGTTTAGGGGAATCTTTATCTTAGAAAGATTAGAAATAGAATTGTACCTTTAATCCAACATTTTTCTAATTTTCGTTATGAATCACATCAAAATCTCTTGGGGTCAGTCAGGGGAGCCAATGAAGACTCCTGGACCCCTCGCAGAATTCTTAAATGAAAATCTTTTAACGTGTTCCCCAAGTGGGTTTCCATCCATGAGTCTGGAAAACAATGAAATGAACCAAAGAGACAGAAAAAGACTTATTTCTAATGGTGGTAAATGAGTACAAATAATCATATCATACAATGCCTCCTTGCTTTCACAAACCAAACTTGATCAATGTAAAAAGCAGATAATTGGTTGAAATAAAAGTGTTTAAGAGGGAAAATATATCCACACAGCAGCAGCCTAAAAAGTATGCATCACAGTGGTCAGATACAGATAATATTTCATTATACCTTTCTAGTAATGATTTTCATATTTTGTATTCTGATTCTCTGCTGTTGGCTGTTAACCACAAACTGACAACCAGCAGTCACATTCTCTTTCCACCTAATCACCATAGAATGGAATTTTAACCATAAATGCAGGGTCTCAACCTGCCCCAACTCAACATCGGCCCAATGTGACCCATTCTAACACAACAGATTAAGAAATTCTAAATTACCAATTCAGTATACTCCATCTACATCCTGTCTAAATCCATAGTAATAATAATCCATAAAAAATAGTAATAATACTATTAAAATACTATTTAAATAGTATTTAAAATACTATTAAAAATCTATAGTAATAATAAATCTGTAAAAATAAATAATCCAAAAAAATCCAAAAAATAAATCCATAGTAATAATAAAGTGGTATTAATATTAAATTCAATAAAAGCACAAGCCCTCCTAGGAAGTTGTAGAAGTAACAACTTTGTTAGGGTATTTTAAAAGGAAAACTCAAATTCTTAGGACTTTGGGGTCTTCCCCGTATGGAATGTAGTGGTGGGGGGAATACTGGATGATTTGATTTCTAAGGGTTTTCTAGATTTAAGTTCTATTATTGAAGCATGATCACAGATAATTTTTAAACCTTATATATTAAATTCTTCTACCACATTATCATCCTTTATAGGTACAAAGGGTTAATTTCAAAAATGTACAAATACCAGAAAAACAAATAACCCAATCAAAAAGTGAGCAAAAGACCTAAACAGACATTTCTCCAAAGAAGACATTCAGATGGCTAATAAACACACGAAAAGATACTCAGTGTGGCTCATTATTAGAGAAATGCAAATCAAAACATTTTACAATGAGATATCATCTCACACTGGGCAGAATGGCCATCATCAAAAAATCTATAAACAATAATGCTGGAGACGGTGTAGAGAAAAGGGAACCCTCTTGCACTGTTGGTGGGAATGCAAATTGATACAGCCACTATGGAAAACAGTATGGAGATTCCTTAAAAAACTAGGAATAAAACCACCATATGACCCAGCAATCCCACTACTAGGCATATACCCTGACAAAACCAAAATTAAAAAAGACACATGGAAATCAATGTTCATTGCAGGTTTATTTATAATAGCTAGAACATGGAAGCAACCTAGATGGCCATCAACAGGTGAATGGATATACATTCACACACACATACACACACACACAAACACACACAGAATGGAGTATTACTCAGCCATAAAAAGGAACACATTTGAGTCAGTCATAATGAAATGGATGAACCTAGAGCCTATTATACAGAGTGAAGTATGTCAGAAAGAGAAAAATAAATACTGCATACCAATGTACACATACGGAATCTAGAAAGATGGCACTGATGAACCTATTTGCAGAGCAGCAATGGAGACAGACATGGAGAACAGACTTATGGACATAGCTGGGTTGGAAGAAGGAGAGAGTGGGAGGTATGGAGAGAGTAACATGGAAACATACATTGACATATGTAAAATAGATAGCCAACAGGAATTTGTTGTATGACTGAGGGAACTCAAACTGGGGCTCAGTTAACAACTTAGAGGGCTGGGATAGGGAGGGAGGTGGGAGGGGACATGGGTAAACCGATGGCTGATTCATGTTGATATTTGGTAGAAACCAGTGCAATACTGTAAAGCAATTATCATTCAATTAAAAATAGTAGTGTAGTGAAGTCGCTCAGTCATGTCTGACTCTTTGCGACACCATGCACTGTAGCCTACCAGGCTCCTCCATCCATGGGATTTTCCAGGCAAGAGTACTGGAGTGGGTTGCCATTTCCTTCTCCAGGGGATCTTCCTGACCCAGGGATAGAACCCAGGTCTCCCGCATTGTAGACAGACGCTTTTACTGTCTGAGCCACCAGGGAAGTCACTCAATTAAAAATAAATAAACTTAAAATAAGATTGTATGCAAATTACTTAATCCCTAAAATCTCAGTTCTCCCATTTATAAAACAAAGATCATAACAGTCCTAATACTAACCTAGTGGAATTATAGTGAATTCCTAGTGGAATTAAATGAAATGAAGGTCTTAAAGCATTGAGCACTATCTTTGGCTCACTGTATATACTCAATAAATAATTTCATATAAAGTTTTATTTAAATGTTTCACAACAAAGTATGTCAGATTCACTGGCAACTAAGCACAGTCCCTTTACTTTCATGAAGCCCAGCTGGGCCAAGACAATGGAGAGGGTTAATAAATACTCACCTGAGTAGAAAGAGACCCAGCTGAAGTCTTCATGTAACCCCATCACCACCCCCAGAATGGAGATGTGTTTTCTAAAATACTCTTGCTTTAACCAGGATGAAACACATCTAGGATGTTTCCTCTCTGGGAGCACTCATCCTATCAAGGCCCAACTCCATCTCTCTAAGACCTATTCCACCAGACCATCTTGCCAGTCCGAGACAGTCCTTTCTTTCATATGCTTCTGTCTGTGGAGTGTCTGGGTTAGTCAGTTTCAACATCTCAAACACGTCCAGTTTGCCTCATAGCATCAGTTTAAGATCAGCAGAGCAGTAGTGGGATTTTCTTCTCCTCTCTCTTCTTTTTTTCTAAACAACCAAATAACACCCATTCAAAACAGACAAACGTCTGCTAAACACATGCCTGGAAACTGAAAGAAGCTAAGTGAAATGAAGTGGCAAAACGTATACAATGGTCAGGGATTTCTCTTTCATTACTATTATCAAATTTCACAATTAAAAAGCCAATAGGGGTATAATATTTATTCAGGGGACACAAAGCACATGGAACAATGCTCAAGGTGCATTTTAAATACCTTCAAACACATTAAGGGAGCCAAAGTTATAAGACAATAAAAATACTATTACAGCCCATTAAGCATGTTGTAATGGTGCTTAGGGATGATGCAGTCATGCTTTGCAAAAAGTTATTTTCACCCTTCTCCCTGAGAGGAAATTCAGTGCAATCCAGATATTCTCAGACAGGAAGATATACAAACATTCCCAGATTATACAGAAAGGTATTTCACTACCAGTGCAGACCTCAAGCGCTAATTTGAGTGTTGAGAGTGTATACAAGTATAATAAACTAGAAAGGAGGACAAACTGAAAAGTGGGTTGTTTTTTGTTTTTTTTTTTTCTTTAAATGCTTAAGCCATTCCAATTTGTCAGGTTCAAAAATTGAAAATCAATTAGGTCAAAGGTTCAGCTTTTCAATATTTTGCATTTGTTTTTGAAAAATAAATATGTCCTTTAACACAACACCGTTTAACAAGGACAAACTTTTTAATAATAGATATAATAGTTAAAATGATGAACTGAATATTCATAGAGTGGTTTTTGGTTTTTCTGTTTTCACCCTATAATCAACTCAGTGGAGAACATAATCTAAAATTTTCATCACTATTAATGATTGTTACAAATTGCACTATTTTTTTCATTGCTCCATTTTCAGCATCAAGAATAGTGCTAGCACCTGATAAATAGGTGATCAATAAATTTCTTTTAACATATTATTGAATAACTATCCACATGTATATTTATGGATAGATGAGGTACGAATGTGTTTATGAGTACTAAGTCACTTCAGTCGTGTCCAGCTCTTTGCAACCCTATGGACTGTAGCCCACCAGGCTCCTTTGTCCATGGAATTCTCCAGGAAAGAAACTGGAGTGGGCTGCCATGCTCTCCCTCCAGGGGATTTTATACACAAACACAAATTTGTGTATAAATTTGTGGGGAAATTTAAGGGGAGGGAAGAGAACTTATATGTTTTAAGCAACAACTATGTACCCAGCTCTTAGTGTTCTCCTTACATAATTTCACTTACCCTTCATAGTATTTCACAGAGTAACCAAAAGTCCACATAGAATGAGCAGTCAGAATACATAACAATCAGAGCCATAGTTAAAAAATGATGCAAAAACCTTTGAACTCCCTAGATCCATTTGACTCTTAAAGCTCCAATGCATTTGGGGTTCAGTCTTCCTCCTATGGTTATAAAGTGAAAGTGAAAGTGAAGTTGCTCAGTAGTGTCTGATTTTTTGCAACCCTATGGACTGTAGCCCTATAGCCTGCCAGGCTCCTCTGTCCATGGGATATTCCAGGCAAGAATACTGGAGTGGATTGCCATTTTCTTCTCCAGGGGATCTTCCCAATGCAGAGATTGAACTCAGGTCTTCTACATTGCAGGCAGACTCTTTATCCTCTGAACCAGGAGGGAATCCCATGGCTATAAAGAATAGTCAAACAATTCAGAGCAAAATACAATAACACAGCTAAATATTAGAAATACTGGGCATCTGAAGGAACCTATGTGCTACACATTAATATTTCATCATGATGATCTGGTACAAGCTCTCACTCAATAACCATGATGAGAATGAGGAGGGAGATCTGCTAGATTGGGGAGCGATCTCTGGTCATAGGCAGGATCTGTCTAGAAAGCAAGGGTTTCATGCTGGTCAGGACATCTGGAGTCATTTAGTTTTCATGAAAGCCAAGGTTCAAAGATAAAGGAACAAGAGTATAGGGGTCACAGAGCTCTTAACAGTGGAACTGGATTCCCTGTATCCCTGACTCTCACCAGTCCAACATACTCACAGGGGGATTCATTCTCCTTCCACCTCTATCAATGATTCTCAGTCAATGGCAATATCTGGTCACATATTTTTATTGCCACAAAAGGAGGGTTCTCCTGGCACTTAGTGGGCAGAGGCCAGGAATCTGCCAACCATCACACAATGTACAGGACAGCCTCCCTCATTAAGAAGATTAATCTGGTTTCAATCATTAATAGCACCAAGACAGGGAAATCCTGACCTATATGGTCAACATCCAAAGCGCTCACAAATTGTCAGTTCGATTCAGTCACTCAGTCGTGTCCAACTCTTTGCAACCCCATGAACCGCAGCATGCCAGGCTGCCCTGTCCATCACCAACTCCGGGAGTCCACCCAAACCCATGTCCATCGAGTCGATGATGCCATACAACCATCTCATCCTCTGCCGTCCTCTTCTCCTCCTGCCCTCAACATTCCCAGCATCAGGGTCTTTTCAAATGAGTCAGCTCTTCTATCAGGTGGCCAAAATATTGGAGTTTTAGCTTCAACATCAGTCCTTCCAATGAACACCCAGGACTCATCTCCTTTAGGATGGACTGGTTGATCTCCTTGCAGTCCAAGGGACTCTCAAGAGTCTTCTCCAACACCACAGTTCAAAAGCATCAATTCTTCGGCACTCAGCTTTCTTTACAGTCCAATTCTCACATCCATACATGACTACTGGAAACACCATAGCCTTGACTAGACAGACCTTTGTTGGCAAAGTAATGTCTCTGCTATTAAATATGCTGTCTAGTTTGGTCATAACTTTCCTTCCAAGAAGTAAGCATCTTTTAATTTCATTGCTGCAATAACCATCTGCAGTGATTTTGGAGCCCAGAAAAATAAAGTCAGCCACTGTTTCCACTGTTTCCCCATCTATCTGCCATGAAGTGATGGGAACGGATGCCACGATCTTAGTTTTCTGAATGTTGAGCTATAAGCAAACTTTTTCACTAAATTTAGAGAAGAGCTAACACCTACCCTATGCAAACTCTTCCAGAAAATTGCAGAGGAAGGTAAACTTCCAAACTCATTCTATGAGGCCACCATCACACTAATACCAAAACCAGACAAGGATGCCACAAAAAAGAAAACTACAGGCCAATATCACTGATGAACATAGATGCAAAAACCCTTAACAAAATCCTATCAAACAGAATCCAACAACATATTAAAAAGATCATACATCATGATCAATTGGGCTTTATCCCAGGGATGCAAGGATTCTTTAACATCCACAAATCAATGTAATACACCACATTAACAAATTGAAAGATAAAAAACCATACGATTATCTCAATACATGCAGAGAAAGCCTTTGACAAAATTCAACATCCATTTAAGATTTAAAAAAAAAAACACTCCAGAAAGCAGGAATAGAAGGAACATACCTCAACATAATAAAAGCTATATATGACAAACCCACAGCAAACATTATTCTCAATGTTGAAAAATTGAAAGCATTTCCCCCAAAGTCAGGAACAAGACAAGGGTGCCCACTCTCACCACTACTATTCAACACAGTTTGGAAGTTTTAGCCACAGCAATTGGCGAAGAAACAGAAACAAAAGGATTCCGGATTGGAAAAGAGGAAGTAAAACTCTCACTGTTTGCAGATGACATGATCCTCTACATAGAAAACCCTAAAGACTTCACCAGAAAATTACTAGAAGTCATCAATGAATACATAAAATTTGCAGGATATAAAATTAACACACAGAAATCCCTTGCATTCTATACACTAACAATGAGAAAACAGAAAGAGAAATGAAGGAAACAATTCCATTCACCATTGCAATGAAAGAATAAAATACTTAGGAATAAATCTACCTAAGCAAACAAAAGACCTATATATGTATGTGTTTATGTATATATATACATATATATATATGTATATATATAAAACTATAAAACACTGATGAAAGAAATGAAAGAGGACACAAATAGATGGAGAAATATACCATGTTCATGGATTGGAAGAATGAATATAGTGAAAATGAGTATACTACCCAAAGCAATCTATAGATTCAATGCAATCCCTATCAAGCTACCAATGGTATTTTTCACAGAACAAGAACAAATAATTTCACAATTTGTATGGAAATACAAAAAACCTCGAATAGCCAAGGCAGTCTTACTACAAAGCTACAGTCATCAAGACCATATGGTACTGGCACAAAGACAGAAATATAGATCAATGGAACAAAATAGAAAGCCCAGAAATAAATCCATGCACCTATGGATACTTTATCTTTGACAAAGGAGGCAAGAATATACAATGGAGAAAAGACAACCTCTTTAACAAGTGGTACTGGGAAAATTGGTCAACTACTTGTAAAAGAATGAAACTAGAACACTTTCTAACACCATACACAAAAATAAACTCAAAATGCATTAAAGATCTAAACAAACAAAAAAAAAATCTAAACGTAAGACCAGAAACTATATAACTCTTAGAGGAAAACATAGGCAAAACACTCTCTGACATAAATCACAGAAGGATCCTCTATGATCCACCTCCCAGAGTAATGGAAATAAAAGCAAAAATAAACAAATGGGACCTAATTAAGCTTAAAAGCTTTTGAACAACAAAGGAAACTATAAGCAAGGTGAAAAGACAGCATTCAGAATGGGAGAAAATAATAGCAAACAAAGCAACTGACAAAGAATTAATCTCAAAAATATATAAGCAACTCCTGCAGCTCAATTCCATAAAAATAAAAGACCCAACCAAAAAATGGGCCAAAGAACTAAACAGACATTTCTCCAAAGAAGACATACAGATGGCTAACAAACACATGAAAAGATGCTCAACATCACTCATTATCAGAGAAATGCAAATTAAAACCACAATGAGGTACCATCTCACGCTGGTCGTAATGGCTGCTATCCAAATGTCTACAAACAATAAATGCTGGAGAGAGGGTGTGGAGCAAAGGGAACCCTCTTACACTGTTGGTGGGAATGCAAACTAATACAGCCACTATGGAGAACAGTGTGGAGATTCCTTAAAAACCTGGAAATAGAACTACCATATAACCCAGCAATCCCACTGCTGGGCATACACACCAAGGAAACCAGAATTGAAAGAGACATGTGTACCCCAGTGTTCATTTCAGCACTGTTTATAATAGCCAGGACATGGAAGCAACCTAGATGCCCATCAGCAGATGAATGGATAAGAAAGCTGTGGTACATATACACAATGGAATATTACTCAGCCATTAAAAAGAATACATTTGAATCAGTTCTAATGAGTGGGATGAAACTGGAGTCTATTATACAGAATGAAGTAAGTCAGAAAGAAAAAGACCAATACTAACACATATATATGGAATTTAAAAACATGGTAACGATGACCCTATATGCAAGACAGCAAGGGAGACACAGATGTATAGAACAGTCTTTTGGACTCAGTGGGAGAAGGCGAGGGTGGGATGATTTGAGAGAGTAGCATTGAAACATGTATATTATCATATATGAAACAGATCGCCAGTCCAGGTTCGATGCATGAGACAGGGTGCTCAGGGCTGGTGCACTGGGATGACCCTGAGAGATGGGATAGTGAGGGAGGTGGGAGGGGGGGTTCAGGATGGGGAACACATGTATACTCATGGCTAATTCTTGTCAAAGTATGGCAAAACCCACTACAATATTGTAAAGTCATTAGGCTCCAATTAAAATAAATAAAAATAAATAAAATAAAATTGAAAGATTAAAAAAAAGCACCCACTTACATATGTGTCTATTTTGTGCTAGCCACTGTTCTAAGGACCAGGGAAACATATGAGACATGTCCCCTGACTTAGAGTTTATATTTAAAAATGGGGGACATACCTTGCTCCTACTGCTAAGTCACTTCAGTCGTGTCCGACTCTGTGCGACCCCATAGACGGCAGCCCACCATAGGCATGGACAAAACCGGAAACAGAACCCTGACTTCAGTGTATAAGATAGTCATCTAGAAAAAGATAGTGACTTTGAGATACTGAAAAGAAGAGGTGTAAAAATAGAATAGAAAGCAGTCTATTTGCTATCAAAAAAAGATTTCCCCAGTGAAGCATTATCAAAATGAATGGAGCACCCCATGGAAAAATCAAATCATAGATGACAGCTTAAATGAAAATAATCCACTTAAAAATTTCTTTTTAACTGTAAACAGTGCAGATTGGCAAAGTTTATAATAATGAAGCCCTTGTTCAAATTCAGTTTTTACAAAATTTAACTTTAGTTTGCTCTTGTGGTAGAAATGCTCTGAAAAGGTTTTGCATAATGTGAAAATCTGTACATGTGGGAAAAGTCAATGATTGACTGGGGAATACTCTCTTCTTTTGTCATAAGCTAGAGTGTTTTCTTTGAGGCACTACAAATTTCACATATATCAAAACCATACTTATCCCAATGCACCTTTCTAGATCTACTGCCAATGGGCCATCTCATGCATTATCCATTTGCAAATCATTTGGAACCTGGAATATATATTCCTAGAGGATTAATATTGTGCTATAAATAATGGTTAAATTTCTTAACCAGGAAATAAATATTTGTCTAATTCAAACTTTGTTGTTGTTGTTTAGTCACTAAGTCATGTCTGACTCTTTTGCGACCCACGGACTGTAGCCTGCCAGGCTCCTCTGTTCAAGGGATTTCCCAAGCAAGAATACTGGAGTGGTTTGCCATTTCTTTCTCCAGGGTATATTCCTAATCCAGGGATAGAACCCATGTCTCCTGTATTGGCAAGCAGATTCTTTCCTGCTGAGCCACTAACTCAGACTACATCTATATCAAAACACCAAAGCTAACAATATTTTTAAACATTGCTTCTAGGGGAAAACAATTCCTAATGCCTAATGACTTACCATGAGAACAAGAGGAATAAGCTTGCTTTGCTATATAGAAAGCAGGGGTTGTGGCAGTCTTAATTTAAGGAGGAAGGGGATTGGGGGTGTAAGAATCTTCACCAATGGAAGGAAGTGATGGAAAGACAAGAAATCCAGTGTAAATGAAGCACTGGGATTCAGGTTATGGTTAGAAATGTTTGTTAATTAATTCAACAAGTATCTGGCCAGAAGTTGGAGATGTAGTGATGATTAAGGCAGACTCTACTTCTTTCATTCCAGAATGGCAAGAATTATCACTATGGTAGAGGAAGTAAGTGGTAAAGGGGAAATAAACGGATGTTGCAGAGGTGAGTCTCTGCTATCAGAACAGACAACAGCATCCTACTCAGAAGTTCTTGAGGGAGCATCCTGATGAAAGGTTCCTTTTCTAAAAGGAAAAGATAAGGAATCATGCATTTAACTAAAAATCGTACAGTCTTCAATACAGTAAAACCTCACAGATTTTATCCTGCTGAATCAACACATTTCACAGGGAAGGAAAACAACATTGAAATGCGGAGGAGTCTAGCTATAAATCTAGAGTAAGATCTGAAATGCTCAATAATGAAACACCTATTAGTCTGTGCTTTCTGGATCTTACTTTCCTTTTCATAGCCTCAAAATAGTCAACATCAGTTCTTCCTCCTTTTTACAATTTGTACCCTCAAGTGCCAGGAAAGGCTTCAGTGATTCATTAAAGGAGAAAGGACATTAAAAGCCAACTCCTTTATTTGATAGGTGAAAAGACAGAGGTCTAGGGAGATAAAGTAAGGTATCCTGCCTGAGGCAGAATGAGGGCTGCCTGTCTTGTGTGACCTCACTTTCCATTACAGCATCCGTGCCACTGTCATACAAAAACTGAAAACGACAAGGAAGAGACAAGTACCCGTGAGAAGGAGGTGCTATTTGTGAAGGTGTACCCCTCTAAGCAAAGGTTTTAAATACAGCTTCCAATTTATGAAAGTAAGCATAGGTTAAAAAGCATATGTAATTTAAACCGTCTTTAAGTATGGAATGAAAGTTCCTAAATTAGCAAGTATTCTAGAAGATTAATGTCTGTCCCTAAGTGCTAAAAATTGACCATATTTTGGAGAAATTTTTTTAAGTGTCTTAATTACAGCCTATTGAAATAAGTTTTGTTCCCATGAAATCTTGAAGGCACCCTTTCAATATTTAGCAAATTGAGTAGTTTTTAATGGGTTCTCCCTTATGTTAGGAGAAGGCAACAGCAACCCACTCCTGTATTCTTGCCTGCAAAATCCCATGGATGAAGGAGCCTGGTGGGCTGCAGTCCATAGGGTCAGTTGCCGGAAGTCGGACACGACTGAGCGACTTCACTTTCACTTTTCACTTTCATGCATTGGAGAAGGAAATGGCAACCCAATCCAGTGTTCTTGCCTGGAGAATCTCGGGGATGGGGGACCCTGGTGGGCTGCCGTCTATGGGGTCGCACAGAGTCGGACATGACTGAAGCGACTTAGCAGCAGCAGCAGCCCTTATGTTAAGCTAAGGCTGTGCCGTCATATACCCATGCTTCCCTTTTGTAGGCCTCTAAATCCAATCAGATGCTTCCAGTCTTCCATAGACTGAGAAATCAGATCACAATGACTGATAGAATACTGTGTAAGGTAAATACCAAAAGCTCTAAAGCAGGGCTTCTCAAAAGGTAAATAACCACTATGACAGTAATTTTGTTGGCTTATAGGCATCTTGGGTGACATCATTCAAAATCTATCTTATCTCTTTTGATCTCAGTTCAGTAGCATTTTCAATTATATCCAAAATCTCAGCAGTTTTCTGAATAACTGAGATACTAAAAGTTTAAACTTCAGTGAGCTGGGGAGAAATAATTATTAGAAATCAGTGGAACTGCTTTTGCTATTCTTAGCAACATGCTCAATTTAAAATTTGATTTTAAAACATCCTTAAATATTTTTTCCTTGATACTGGTGTTGATACAGTATCCTTTTAGAACAACCAGGTTATATATTTCAGTTTCAAATACTGCTTGTGGATTCAAGTTTTATTAGGTAAAAGTCTTCTGAATTAATTAATTCTGGAAACACATATTAGGGAGCAATAGGTGGAAAAGTTACAAATGAAAAATTGTAGCAGCCCCAGTGAAATCAAGGAACTAAATGCCAATTTGTTATAGGTAGCTTCAGAGGCCTCAAAAAACAAATGCAAAAGATGTGGTAATAACTATAACCCCCTAAGTAATTCAGTGACACAATTGTGTGCACTTTTTGCTGATAAAACTCTTGAGTCTGTACGTCTATAGCCCAACCTGAATTCACAACACATTACTTAAGCATGGGAAACATGGCTGAAGGGCACTTGCCGGTGACAAACAAGATCCTTCCTGATCCCTACCATGTACAACCACAATTTTACTACACTATATGAAGCCAGGGAGATGGAGATAGCAATAAGAGATTTCTAAAAACCTTATGAAAAGACAACATAGATTACACTGTTTATAGTAACGTTCTGAAGAGATATCTTTTGAGTAATATAAACAGAATGAGTATGTCCTAATATTCATTCAGCATGGTTGGTCTAGCTGATCTTTAAAGGGCTCTTCCACATGAAACTGCATTCAAACCACACCAGAGGGAACACACTTTATGAAACTTAACAACAACAACTCTTTGCTTTCCTTGCAGCTAACAATTGAATATCTTTTGTCAGTCTCCGTTCTGCCAAAACGTTTTCTGTATACACGCTGGCAACATTGGGCAAGTTGTCTTCTTCTTTCTTTCCAACTCTTCACATCGGTAGCCAAAAGTGTCTTTGTTGCTCAAATAGTCCACGCCATCTGCCAACAGTTTCTCCATCCTGCTGTACCATCTGCCAGCCTCTCTGCTTCTGAGTCCAGGCTGTGGCGCCTGCGTGCTTATCAAATGGCTCTTTCACCAGAAGAGAAAGAAACAGCAAACCAGCACCTTTCACCTTTAACCACTCTTGGTAATCATCCCAACCCTGTTCTCTAACCCACTGCTTCTTAACAGGACAAAAAGCTCAACAGTTTGAATGGAAATATTTTCCTTTGACTTTTTTTCCCTCCCCTGTTGCAATAAAGAATTAGACAGTTATAGTACATTAATAGAATCAGTCATTAGTATAACAAATTTTTCATGGCTCTGTTCCCTTTTTGTTTGTCTAAGGTATTCTTAATTAAAAAGAATTATCCTTCAGATAGAGAAGCAAAGAGAGGAAAACAATCCTTATTCTTACAGTTAATCCTGATTATTTTAAAAGCAACTTCTGGTAGGAATTAACAATTCAGTTGAATTTTATTAACAGTATAATGTTAACTTTATGCTGCACTGCACTGTTCTTCCTTCTAATCTACTTAAAATTCTTGACTTTAAAGTAGAAACAACAAGGGCTGAATAACAGTCTCCTAACAAGGTTAAGCCTAGAGAGTTCCATTAATATCCTCCCTAAGGCCACCAGGAAATTCCTTAAAGCAAGAGGGTTTCAGTCTTTGCTGTGGATTACACTCAAGAGATTTTCTTTCTAGATTTGCTATTGCTGGGAATTTAATGTCTCCATCACTGTCCAGGCTTCAGAGGGAGGCCCTGTTCATTTCCAATCACTTACTGGAATCCCAGGATAACTCAACTACCATGAAATTTGGAAGCCTTTGGCTATTCTAGTAACAATTAAATTAGCATTTGACTGAATGTCAGGAATCAAGTTCACTCATAAGAAATGACACCATTCTACCCAAATGTCAGAAAATGTACATATTTTAAGCGACAACATCTGAAATTTCTCAATCTTTACAAACAGATGGTAATATTCTCTGTAGGCATGGCTGATCCTGATCTGCATAAATAGTGGAGGGTGCTCTAACTGTATTAACCTTCACACCATAAGCTAAATGTGTATATATATATATATACACACACACACACACACACACACACATATATATACACACACAGTATATATATAAATCGCAGACCTTGATGTTAAGACATATGGCTATTCATTAATCTCTTAAATTATACCATGTTTTCTATACCTGTGTAATAAAAAGCTTGTTGTTTTGATTTCCATAATTTGGATTCATAGTAGATGAGTATATATTATAGTTTAATATTTGTGAATATAAGTAAATTTTCACAACAGCTATCATTATTCATATCATGACCACTTGAAAATGATAAGGAATTAGCTATTAAATTCTGCTTTTAATTTCACAAGTAGTTTTTGCTTTGAAGTATACCTTTGTTAACAAAAATTCTATCAAAACAATACTTCCTTCACATTTAAGATTTTACATTCCAATTTTACTGAAATTTTGGAATGGAAAAGTTCCCAAATACTTTGTTTTCCTGAAAAACTTAGACAAACCCATGTAGAATATCATAAACAGGGAATAGATTATTTTGTGAAGGCTATAAGTCATCAAAAAAGCAAGAGAGTTCCAGAAAAACATCTATTTCTGCTTTACTGACCACGCCAAAGCCTTTGACTATGTGGATCACAACAAACTGTGGAAAATTCTGAAAGAGATGGGAATACCAGACCACCTGACCTGACTCTTGAGAAATCTGTATGCAGGTCAGGAAGCAACAGTTAGAACTGGACATGGAACAACAGACTGGTTCCAAATAGGAAAAGGAGTCCATTAAGGCTGTATATTGTCACCCTGCTTATTTAACTTATATGCAGAGTACATCATGAGAAATGCTAGGCTGGATGAAGCACAAGCTGAAATCAAGGTTGCCGAAAGAAATATCAGTAACCTCAGATATGCAGATGACACCACTCTTATGGCAGAAAGTGAAGATGAACTAAAAAGTCTCTTGATGAAAGTGAGAGGAGAGTGAAAAAGTTGGCTTAAAGCTCAACATTCAGAAAACTAAGATCATGGCATCTGGTTCCATCACTTCATGGGAAATAGATGGGGAAACAGTGGAAACAGTGGCTGACTTTATTTTTGGGGGGCTCCAAAATCACTGCAGATGGTGATTGCAGCCATGAAATTAAAAGACACTTACTCCTTGGAAGGAAAGTTATGACCGACCTAGACAGCATATTAAACAGCAGAGACAATACTTTGCCAACAAAGGTCCATCTAATCAAGGCTATGCTTTTTCCAGTGGTCATGTATAGATGTGAGAGTTGGGCTATAAGGAAAGCTGAGCGCTGAAGAATTGATGCTTTTGAACTGTGGTGTTGGAGAAGACTCTTGAGAGTCCCTTGGACTGCAAGGAGATCCAACTGGTCCATCCCTAAAGGAGAGCAGTCCTGAGTGTTCATTTGAAGGACTGATGTTGAAGCTGAAACTCCAACGTTTTGGCCACCTGATGCGAAGAGCTGACTCATTTGAAAAGACTCTGTTGCTGGAAAAGATTGAGGGCAGGAGGAGAAGGGGACAACAGAGGATTCACCGATTCAATGGAGATGTGCTTGAGTAGACTCTGGAGTTGATGACAGACAGGGAGGCATGGTGTGCTCTGGTCTATGGGGGCATGAAGAGTTGGATACGACTGAGTAACTGAACTGAACTGATAAGTCATAAATGTTATGAAACATAGGTTGTTTTTAAAAATTATAATTCAGTTCAAAATAAATATATTTTCAATCAAAGTGTTTCCTCTCTCTCTGGTACTTTAAATTGAACGATATTTACTCTATGATGAAAACTAAGAGGTTAACAGGATGGTCTTAATAAATTATTTGATAAAACGATTGATTATATACTGTCCTTAAGTTTAAAGCTACTAATATACTATTAGGTCCAGCCTATTATAAAATAAAACAGGTAGAAAAGTATTTGCTCATGAAGTAGCTCTCCCCTAAAATGCTTGGTGCAAAGTCACGAACTAGTGAAGAAAGTGGTACTTTCATAAAGCTTGTCAAGGAAAGCTGGGGGAAAAAATGGCAAAAGCTCACCCAGAGATCAATACGTTACACTGGAATAATGATGCAAAAATAGATAGCACTTTGAGTTTTGCTGACTCTTTAGCAATAAATTATGAGTGAGTTACTCTTTTAACATTTTAAGGATGGGTGGGAAGAAAGAAAACCATTTAAAGAAAGGCATCATAATTATACCACCATGGACATCACGTAACAGCATATCCATTTGTTGAACTGAAATCTTAGAAGCCTACACATCATTATGATAAAGAGACTAACATCCCTCTTTACTAATTACCATCTTTTAATAGAATGATAGATTTATCCCTTGTTTGGGGGAAATCTAGCACTATTTCCCAAGGACAACAACCATTCTGAAAACTATTAAACATCTGCTCTGTGTCCAGCATTATGCTTTCACTACTGAATATTGACTAAAGTAGGCTTTCCACCCATTCTTGGTAGAAGACAATCATTAAGAGTCCTCCAGTTACTTTTACTGCAAATCAGTATTTTCTGCTTCATTCTCACTGTCTTGATTCTTTATACTGCCTTGCTGATCTTACCTCCTCTTTATTCCAACCTAAAATCCTTCTATTTTTTCTCAGAAAAATCACTGATACATGTTTTGTCTAACCAGCACGCTTAGCGTAGATCACTCTCATCACTTTTGCTTCACCCATCCACCTTCCTTACTGCATTAAAGAAACTCCTTTGTAAAACAATGTCAAAGAATAACTGCCCCTGGACACTGATCGAAGTGTGTCACTTCCCTACAGAACCTCAAAGTCGGCTCCTCACTTCTTTGTTCTAATTTACACTTCATCTTCATTTTTTAACCTGAGTTCTTTTCTACCTACCCCTTGCCCCAGCCTCATCCTACACCACTGGTTTCTTGGTTTGCTCTACTTCATTCTCAGAGTTTCTTTTGGTTCCTTCCAAGCTCTGTTCCATCTCAGGTCTTCACACATGCCCCCCCCCCCACCTCTACCCAGAACGTTCTATGCCTTGCTCTTCCATTGATATACCCCATGTTTTCCTAGGGCTCAGTATAATATCCCTTCCTAAAAAACGCATGTTTGACCATAGTGACATTTACAGAAGACTCCTCCATTCTCTCTCTCATATCCTTCCCCATTTCTAACTAGAAGTTACCACAACTTGGAATTACACATTTATCTGTGCAATGATTATTCAAATGTTTCTTCTGCTAGACTGAGGCCCATGTGGGCAAAGATATATTTATTGTGTTCATTATTGTTTACTCAACTTCTAGCATAATGCTTAGTGCATAAAAGCTCTCAGTTAATACTGGTAAAAAAAAAAAAAAGTGAACATCTTCTCAAGCTGTTTTTCTTTGTTTCTCTCCAAAGTTCATTCATCACTCATCTAGTTATTTGTTATAGCTGTCCCTCTGTCTGATAGCTTGCCAAGCTTGAGTATGTGAGAAGTTCTGATACTGCCTCTCATCTCCAGGTTCCTTAAGTCTGATTTATTCTGTGTAACCCAAGCACAGCACCGAATGAACACTGCATTTTACTAAACTCCTGGCCCCAGATGTCACAGGGAAACAACACTGCCCTTGCTCTCACTTATCCAGGCTCCATCAAGCCAACGCTGAACTGTTGCACTTAACTCAACCCATAGGTGACATTTATCCAGAAGACTGCCCAAGCTGATTGGGATGTCCTTTCATGTGATGCCAAAATTCCCTTTCTATTTAGTTGTTGTGTAGGTTTTACATAGTACCATAACCGACAACTTAACCAACCACGCCTCTCATATGTGCTTAAAATTATTCCAACTTGCTGGAAAGTTCTTGCATATTTTGATAATAAAATAATCCAAAGAACTCTAAGACATTAATATTTCCTAAGAATGAAGATGAACAATTGATATATACAATATAATGACTAAGGGCCTAAAAGAACTTCAACATGTTAACTTTTATTATTAAGACATCAAATCATATTGTGGGTTTCTATTTATTATTATTAGTGACAGAACTAGATTCAGTGATCCCCATTCCATCTCAATTAAAGAACTTTCAGCTGAGTTACTGAGCCTTTAAAACTTAAATAAGTTAGCACTTAAAATGGAATAATTACAACGGCTTTTATAATTAAGAAACAATATACTCTGGAGCATTGCATTTCTGCAGAATTATTGCATGTCTCAAGCACATTAAAACCACGGCCAGAGACACAGTTGCATTAGCCTCTTGGGAAATATACTAATCCCTAGAAAACCCCTGCTTAGAGAAGCTCGTTTATATAGATTTTTTTCAGTATTTAAATTTCAACTGATAAAATATGTGCTTAATGTCCATCACACAACTCCAATTTGTTTATGGAAAAAACATTTTTCTTTTTTTTCAATATGGACATATAAATACTGAACCAAAGGCAACACACAATCATCACATGCTTTAAATTTTATCTTTATGTATTATCACAAGAAGTTTAATAAGCCTTAACTAGAACCATACCTATATACATACATAAATGTAATATTCTGCATAATTGCAATTATGAAAATTAAAGAGTACTGCACTCCACTGGAATTTAAAAGCAGAGCAATCACCTAACTACTGAAGAAAACAGCCCCCAAAATGGCAAACGGTTTTTGCCAAGCAAAACTTGTTATAAGAACCTAAAAAAGCAAAACGTCTCCTGAATGGGTTAAAGGGCAGCCACTTTAAACACTATTCTCATTTTACTTTTTAATTCCTTTCCTTATATCTCAATGTGGGAGTCATAATGATTTCATACTCAAATGGTTTCATAGTCAAAATTATTTGTAAAAAACGAGTTCAAATACTTGTTCCATGTGATTTTGTTGAGATTGTTATGCTGGCCAGTAGGCAATTGGCTTTGTTTTTGTTTTTTTTTGCAATGTGTCCATTTGTAAATAATTATATAGAGCTAAGCATATCTAATTAACCTGTATAAAATATGTAATGCTAAAATCAAATACAGTTTGATAGAGAAATAACTATCAAGGAATCTTGTCTTAAAGTTAATTTTAGAACAAAAAATCTGCAAAACAAGTTTTAAATTCAGAATCCAGTTTGATACAATGCTTACTTACCACTCATGCTGACAAGAAGTTAAATTCTATTCAAGTTATATTCTTATATTGTTCTATTCTCCACATATTCTATTATTTCCAAAGCTTGAGAAAAACCATCTGGATTAGCATGAAGCAACAGGGGAGAACAGTTAGTTTTTAACATACTCTTTCAGAATGTACAAATAGCAAAATCACACGGATAAGCAGACTTGAAGCATTTCTTCCTGTTGTTCACTAACCTTTATTGGTGACTGAAGAGGAGAAGCCGGAAGGGAAGTGTATGTCTCACCAAGATGAATAGATAGGAAGTAAGGGCGTCCACTGGTATAAACTAGCATAAGTCACTATGCTTCATTTTCTAATGGTTTAGATGACTGACGTCCCATTTGGGGACTTCACATTATTCAAGCTCTTCTGACCTTTAGGAGCATTTTCCCAGCTCTAAGGAGAATTATCCAAAAACTAGGCACAATTTAGTAACCAAATGCAAGCTGAATTAAACTCTTTAGCACAGAGGTGTGGAGACCCACAGAATTTCTGCACTCCTTTCTCCTACTTCACCAGATGGGAACAATATGATTCTCTGAACGGCACTCAGCGTCATTTGCCAGACAGTCATAATGACCAAGCTACCAGCACAAAGACAGCACAGACCATGTGCGCAGCACTGTCAGACATCATGCAAAACCTAATAGCTACATTAAGCTCAGCCCCTGCCCTAGCTCACAAGGTACACAAAATCATAAATGGAGTCACAAATGGAGTCGGCATTTGGTCAGCAGTTGCTTAGATGATGAAGATAGATAGTCAAGCACCAAAAAAGGAGTCAGGGGCTCTAGAAAGACCTTCCAATACTGCCTAATTAAGTAAATAAATGCAATGACCTCATGACACATATCAGTAACTTCCTGCTAAGCCAGAATCACCAAATGCAGCAACTTCCTCAGCTCCTCACATGTTTTCATCACATTCACCCCATTAATCATATATGCATGTGCAAACTTTGATTAAGGTGCTTTATCGGGGTTCACTTCTAAGAGAGCTTATAAGCTCCAGTCCCAATAAATAATAAATCTCAGCAGCACCATAAAGGTTAACTTTCTGCAAATATCAAGGAGACCAGAAACTGCAATTACTTCTTTGCTACTGGAAGAGTGACTTCAATAATTAGATAGTCTTCTTTCAGAAGAAAGAAAAATATCAAAACAGGAATATCACATCTCAAAATCTCACAAAAAATACTGTTTTCAATAAAATGCAACAAAGAGACAAACTGTAAACTAAACGTCAAAAACAGCAAATCTGCATGCACTAAATACTGGAGTTTTGACGAAGTCAACCATGTAGTTGTTCAAAATACCATGTAGTTGTTCAACATTTGAGACCTGGGCTAACGTATGCCAGTTCAAAAAGGGTATGAATGTGTGGGCACATGCATAGATGTTTGTGCATATATAGTATTATATATTAACCATTCAGCTATTAGAAAGATAAACAATGATTTATTCCATTCTCTATGCACTAATACTCAATCTCTCCACTAGTAGAAATGACCACTACTTCCAGAAATATGAAATGACTGTTTTTCTGTATATAAAATACTTTACTTATTCAACTTTCATTTTTGAGGATTATATATGTTGAACAACAACAACAAAAAAAGTGAATTTAAATGTAAGTCCTGTTGTTGTTTAGTCGCTAAGCCGTGTCCAACTCTTTATGATCCCATGGACCGTAGCCCACTAGGCGTCTCTGTCCACGGGATTTCCCAGGCAAGAATAGTGGAGTGAGTTGCCATTTTCTTCTCCAGGGGATCTTCACAATCCAGGGATTGAAACCGTATCTCCTGCTTGGCAGGTAGGTGCTTTACCACTTAGCCACCAGGGAAGCCCAAATGTAGATCCTACCCACAGGTAAATATATACTATTGCATGTGTGCTAAGTCATTTCAGTCGTGTCTGACTGTGTGCAACTCTATGGACTGTAGCCTGCCAGGCTCCTCTGTCCATGGGATTCTCCAGGCAAGAATAATACGGATAGGAAAAACAGTGTTTTGAAAACTTTTTTTCTGAGGTTTGTTCCATTCTCTTAAATGCCAAGTAAGGTGCCACTAATCAACTGGATGCTCATGCAGCTCTAATGTATAGAAACAGTCTTTAAATGATTCTTTAGTGTTTGCAATGATACCATTGTACTAACATTTAAATTTCATGAAAAGATTCAGAAGTTAGATTTCAAAGATGTTAGCTCTTCACTACTCCCTAAATGCCAACATGCCTCTTAGAATTCAGCACCTCAAATTACACTCATTTAAAAGGTTGCGAGAAGGTCAATATTCAGTCAAGTCATATGCTGAAACACAAAGCAGACAGTCTGAGTTTACAAGTTTAGTTGCAAATGCATTTATTAAAAGAGTTTCTATTTTTAAAGAATATACATTCAGCAATTTATGAGTTAGAAATAATCAAAATCCTCAGGAGATTCTAAGTGTCCTGTAAGTCCTACAGAAGATTCACTTTTCCATCTGCTTGAAAAATGACAGCATTCTAATTATTCTGTCAAGGTTAATAGACCCCAAATTTCACTCTTGAATCTCAGTGGACAGTTTTTTTTTTTTCCAATAGCCACTACATCTCATTTGTGACATTTTTCCTTCCTACAGTGGTGTGTTGCAAGAATTTTCACAGTCAATTTAAATAGTCAAGCAACCTCTACATCAAAGAACTAGAGTGATACAATCTTGAGATAAATGAGAAAACAAGAAGAATCTTAACAAGTCTTTAAAAAGAATCATAACAATGAACTTTAAACACTATTAATAACGAGCTTGAAACTTCAACCTCTAGTAAGATGAATGAAACTAAATGAGCGAT
The DNA here is from genome assembly GCF_910594005.1 of Cervus elaphus. Lineage (NCBI taxonomy): Eukaryota > Metazoa > Chordata > Mammalia > Artiodactyla > Cervidae > Cervus > Cervus elaphus. Next base: position 41,064,961 of record NC_057822.1, read on the forward strand.
ATAACGAAGCCAGATAATATTTCTCAATTTAAAAAATGAAAGCTATAAATCAAGGACAATAAAGAATTCACAGAGGCTAAAATCAAATGAAATAGGGACCCAGGAAATCAGTAAGCACCAAAGCTTGATTTGGAGAGTATATGACAAAACTTAGTAACATTGATTATTAATTTGCACAGGGTATATGAGAAAGAAACAACTTATAGGAAATATTGAAGGTAAAGAGTCTATAGTAGATACTCATAGCTGATATTCACAAAAAACTAGGACACTAAAAATCCATACTATCATTGCAACAGTGTTAAAAAATACATTCACTACATGGAAGATATTAGCAAGTAAATGTGACTATCTTGACACCAGCAGTAGGTGAGAGAGGGAATGGGGAAATCACATCTGAATATATCCATCCTGAATTCCAATAACCAGACACTGAGAATTTAAAGTGATTCTGGGTAGTGGTGTTTCCAAATGGCTGGCAGAAAAAGACAGACACACAAATATTTTCAAATAAATTACAAATAATTCTAAAGAACATAAATTAAAAAAGAAAAAGAAAAAACCCATAGGGCACTATGAATGAGACTCAGACTACAAAAACAATAAAATCATCTCCAAAGATACTGCATATTATAATGTTAAAACTGAGAATGTAAAATACCTGTGTTTCATGTGTTAAAAGAAATAAAAAGAAAGCTTTAAAAACAAAGAATAAGAAACCCAAAATGATAAAGGTGGTAGAACAAAGGAAAAGTATAATAACTGAAATTTAAAGCAGGATGAATTATGTAAAATAGCTTATTAGATATTGCTGAAAAAAACATGAAATGGGAATAAGATTTAAATAACAAGAAATAAAGACTGAACAATTCAGATGCAGCCCATAGACACTAAAAGGTGCAAAATGTAAGAGTACTTGATTAAAGCATCATGGAAGAAAGGGGGTGGAGGGTCTAACAGGTATCTAATCAAAGTTTCAGAAAGGTAGTAGTGAAGACAAATTGATTTGAGATAATTACTGTAATGATTTCCAGAATTCCAAGAGTAATCAAACTTCTTATCCAAAAAAAACTGAAGCAGGATACAGTTTTTAAAAAGACCCATATTTTTATGCATCACAGTGAAACTTAATAAAGAAAAAGGAACAATTTCAAAACAGTGAGGGGAAAATAAATCAACTACAGAGAAATTGTAAGTAAACTAACAGTTGATATCTTGGCAGCAACCTGCAAAAACAAAGCCAACAGCAGAATGATTTTTTTCAATGTGCTGCAGTAATTGTCAATTTACAACACTACACCTACTGAAAGAGACAAAAAGTGTATTTACTATGGTGAAGTGAAGTGATAGTCACTCAGTCATGTCCAGCTCTTTGCAACACCATGGACTGAAGACCACAGGCTTCTCTGTCCATGGAATTCTCTAGTGAAGAATACAGGAGTAGGTCGCCATTCCCTTCTCCAGGGGACCTTCTAGGCCGAGGAATTGAAACTGGGACTCCTGCACTGCAGGCAGATTCTTTACCATCTGAGTCATCAAGAAAGCCCCATTTACTATGTTAATATATTATTATTTACGCAAGTTAAATAATACAATTTTTTTCATGATTCTAGACAAGCAAACTGAAATGTTTATCGAGAATCATGTAGTAAACATGTAACAAACAATACACCCCTGAAGATAAACAAGATGAGGGAAGCTGCATTGCTCTACCAATGTAGTCTGACTTATAAAATGCTGCAACTCTTCTCTTAACCTTGTTCATCTTGATCCTTGATTTTAATTTTTTCATTGTGATAGCGGTGAATAGGATTTATCATCATTGAACATTCTATGTAACATTTCAGTTCAGTTCAGTTGCTCAGTCATGTCTGACTCTTTGTGACCCCAAGAACCGCAGCACGCCAGGCCTCCCTGTCTATCACCAACTCCCGGAGTTTACCCAAACCCATGTCCATTGAGTCAATGATGCCATCCAACCATCTCATCCTCTGTCGTCCCCTTCTCCTCCTGCCCTCAATCTTTCCGAGCATCAGGGTCTTTTCCAATGAGTCAGTTCTTTGCATCAGGTGGCCAAAGTATTGGAGTTTCAGGTTCAACATCACTCCTTCCAATGAACACCCAGGACTGATCTCCTTTAGGATGGACTGGTTGGATCTCCTTGCAGTCCAAGGGACTCTCAAGAGTTTTCTCCAACACCACAGTTCAAAAGCATCAATTCTTCGATGGTCAGCTTTCTTTACAGTCCAACTCTCACATCCATACATGACCACTGGAAAAACCATAGCCTTGACTAGACAGACCTTTGCTGGCAAAGTAATGTCTCTGCTTTTTAATATGCTATCTAGGTTGGTCATAACTTTCCTTCCAAGGAGTAAGTGTCTTTTAATTTCATGGCTGCAATCACCATCTGCTGTGATTTTGGAGCCCAGAAAAATAAAGTCAGCCACTGTTTCCCATCTATTTGCCATGAAGTGATGGGACCAGATGCCATGATCTTAGTTTTCTGAATGTTGAGCTTTAAGCCAACTTTTTCACTCTCTTTCACTTTCACCAAGAGGCCCTTTAGTTCTTCTTCACTTTCTGCCATAAGGGTGGTGTCATCTGCATATCTGAGGTTATCGATATTTCTCCCAGCAATCTTGATTCCAGCTTGTGCTTCCTCCAGCCCAGCATTTCTCATGGTGTACTCTGCATATTAGTTAAATAAGCAGGGTGACAACATACAGCCTTGACATACTCCTTTTCCTATTTGGAACCAGTCTCTTGTTCCATGTTCAGTTCTAGCTGTTGCTTCCTGACCTGCATATAGGTTTCTCAAGAGGCGAGTCAGGTGGTCTGGTATTCCCATTTCTTTCAGAATTTTCCACAGTTTGTTGTGATCCACACAGTCATAGGCTTTGGCATAGTCAATAAAGCAGAAATAGATGTTTTTCTGGAACTCTCTTGCTTTTTCAATGATCCAGCAGATGATGGCAATTTGATCTCTGGTTCCTCTGCCTTTTCTAAAACTAGCTTGAACATCTGGAAGTTCAGGGTTCATGTATTGCTGAAGCCTGGCTTGGAGAATTTTGAGCATTACTTTACTAGTGTGTGCCAGGACAACTCTTTTTACACTGGGGGAGTGTATATGAGCATCAAACACTTAGGAGAAGAGTTTGATGGTATCAAATAAAGCTTACAAGCAGACACCCAAAGACTACACAATCGTACTGCCAGGAAGAACCTAGCTTGTGCAAACCTGGAGATGTGTACAACAACCTTCATGGTCACACTGTTCGGGAAATGACAGCAATAAAATAGATAATTCATTTGGGTGGATTCCTACAATTAAATGAAGATTATGAAGCATAAGAAATGAAATCAATGTACTAGATTACATTTTTTTCTGAAATAAAGTCAATGGGCAAAAAATACAGGACTGGTTGATTTATAGTAAATGTAAGTATTGGTTGCAAAACTTTAGTTGCAGTTATTTGTGTGTCCATACTTATTTGCAATTAAATATATTTCCTATGATGTGTAAAAGTTAACAGTGAATATTATCAATCCTTATCAGTTTTGCCAATCTTCAGAAAGGACTTTAATTTTCAATTTCCAGATAAATAGTATTGAAAATGACCTTTTTCATGTTTGTTATTCCTTTCTTATATAAACTTACTTCTATCAATTTGTTCAAAAGTGTCATATTTCTTTCCTATTCTTTTTTTGACTCTTTTCCATTTTGATTCACAGAGACTTCTTTCATATTCTAGATATTAATCCTTTATCAAACACACAGCAGATACTCTTTACCATCTGTCTCTTGTCTTTTAATTATGTATGGTGCTTTATCACATACTTGTTTTCCGCTTTTATACAGGCTTATATGTCAAACCTTTCTACAGGTAAAAAGAATAACAACATCTTAGTTTTCAAATCAGTTACTATCTATTCAAATAATTTGGAGGAAAAAAGTGTTAAAATAATAAACCTCTCTAATGAGTTTGAGGTTGATGTGTACTTGTGAAGGCTACAGTTTTATATGAAATAAAATCAGCTGAAATCAGAATCTATTCACTACTAATCCATATAAAGGCAAAGGTGGCTATGACAGGGTCTCAGAATTGAAAGAAATCAGTCACACTCTTATATTCAACAGGAGTAAACTAGATTTGATGGATGTGTGCAATCTTCAGAACCAGTTTTTTACACTATATAAACACAAACCAGTACCACCAAGATTGTAAAAATATATTTTATTGCTATCTCTTAAGTACCTAACAATGTAATTTTGACTCTATGAGCAAACTTTGGATAATATTAAAATATAGTTGAAGTTTATATTTTATGATTTCTACAATAAAGCTTATTATAAAAAAATATTGTAAGCATTGTGCAAAAGAACAAACTATACCCAAATAATGGAGAAAGAAATGGCAACCCCCTCCAGCATTCTTGCCTGGAGAATTACATGGACATAGGAGCCTGGCGGGCTACAATCCATAGGCCACAAAGAGCTGGACACGACTGAGCAACCATCACTCACTCACTCACAGAGTCAAATAAACTTGAGATTTTCCACATGAAAATCTGTTTGAGGCAGAAAGTTGAATCTTGGATTACCAGAATATACAGCTTTACATAAGCTAATTATTTTCATCTCCATGCTTCCCTTTAACACAGCAGGAACATCATAGAATATAATGAGGGGACATGTATGCTTTTTATGGTTTCTAGTTTATTCCCTTTGAGGGTAACATTAACACCTGTCAGATTATTACATCCTTCTAAACTGACTTCCAATTCAACACATGCTTCTATTTTAAACTTTAATTTAGGTATAGGTAATCCTTAGCATACATGATATATTTTCCTATCTTAAGATGTGTACTCTGGGAGAGTCTCTCTCTAGAAAATCTTACATCTTTCTCCCCTCTTCAATAATTTGACCTAGAAACGTGGTCCAGTGGGGAGAAGGCTGGCTAAGAGATGTTGGGATCAGAAGTCAAATGGTAATAAAATCACTTATGAAAATCATAACCTTGTCATATTCAAAAATATACCTAGAAGGGTAAATCAATATTGCAGGTTATTAGTAAAGTCTGATATAAAATAGAATGTGCAACATATTTGCTCAAGTTCTTATCTGTAGCCATTATCTTATTTTTTTCCTCATAAAAAAATTCACAGGTAGATTTGAATTAAAGTTTGTAACTCATATCAATGTATGACAAAACCCACTGGGAAAAAAAAAAAAAGTTTGTAACTCAACAGAAGTAATACTTTACCATTTCTTCAAAAAATACTGACTCCGCTCACATACATGACACCTTGCCGAGCTACAAGCATGATGTAAAAAAAATACATAACATGTATTCCCCATGATCAAGGTGCTTGAAAGGTATGACCAGGAATTTTATGCAAACTTAGTATTTTTAATAAAACACGACTAAAATGAAACCTCAGTGAGAATATTTCATAAAGCTAAATTTCCACGTCAGTGATTTGTACAAATTAAAATATTAAATTGAAAAACATTATTTTTAAACTAATATTTTCATGTAAACAACTTTAAATGCTATAATCACAGCTCAGAATGAGACTCATATTGTATTTTTTTTTCTACCTGTGACTTTTTAACTTGTGGTGGTACTAAAATGATTTAGCTTTAAACACGGATAAATCATAACCTAAGAACACTTACATGACTTTTGTATAGAAATATGACATCAGTTCCCTGGCATCAGTTTGGATAAAAACAAACACAATGAGTGCACTCATTCCAAAGGCAATACTCTTCTTTGGGACAGGCTCATTGTGATTAGATGAGATAACTTCTGCATTGTTCTTCGCGTAGTTCACGGCCAGCTAGCTGTTTCTCACTGAAAAGTTGTTTCTATATCTGCGCCACAAATTTGCTAAAACCATTTGCAGCTCTTCTCTCACATTTGTACTTTTCCATGACTCATACACACAGTTGCTATTAAATAATTAGTGTTGCTTGCCAATGAGGGCTATCAGGTCAGAATTTAATTTTAGAAAATGGTATAAAAATACAAGCAAGCTTGAGAGCTTCTGAACAATATGTGAACAAAAATGAAAAGGAAGTAGAGATTCTTTGGAAACAAGCACAAAAGTATATTTTGATGCAAAGAGGTGAGACGTCAGACCCAAACAGCCAAGACTGACATTTAGGTCCAACTGCATCTCTAGCTTCAAACTTTAGGTAAGATAATTAAAGAAACTGAGTTCTGTACAGGTGATTTTGCAACACAGGTAAACGCCAGAGCCATTTACTTCATCAAGAGTCAGGTTCAAGCAAAGACTAAAAGTGTTTTAAAGTGTTATATACATATATATATATAACACATACATACACACACATACATATGTTGTTTCACAATCACTTTTTCCAGCACATTTACTAAAAAATCCTAAATAGCTACTCTAAGAGACATCATTTGCCCAAATCTAGAGAGGTTTTATAAGATAAATCTAAATGGGAAAAACCCTCACAAGGTTGGATAGAAGACTGCATGTCAAGACCTAGTAAAGGATCTAGTAATTAATAAAAGGCAGTTCCATGAGTTATCTATCCAGTGAGAAGCTGACTACTGTGCTTTGGGCCAAGATTTGCCCCCCTCCCTTTTTTTCCTCCTCTAAGCTTCCATTTGGATAGAGATTCTCAAAGTGTGGGCCCAGGACTAGAAGCAACAGCATCACCTGGGAACTTGTTAGAAATGTGAACTCCCCAGTCCCAGTACAAACTTGCTGAATCAGAAATTCTGCAGATGGATCCCAGAATCCTGAATTATTAACCAAGGCTCTCAGAGGTTTCTGATGTACCCTTCAGTTTGAGAGTCACACCATCATGGAGTGGAACCTCAGGAATACGCAGCCAAGTCTAGCTAAATGGTCTATTTCCCCTTATTCCAGTAAAACATTTCCTAATGATTCAGCTTTTCTTAAAGGAATTTAACAATTTTGAGGAATGAAGGTAGCAGTCAACCTTTGCCAACAAAGGTCCGTTGGTCAAAGTTATAGTTTTTCCAATGGTCATGTATGGATGAGAGTTGGACTATAAAGAAAGCTGAGCACTAAAGAATTGATGCTTTTGAACTGTGGTGTTGGAGAAGACTTCTGAGAGTCCCTTGGACTGCAATAAGATCCAACCAGTCAATCCTAAAAGAAATCAGTCCTGAATATTCATTGGAAGGACTGATGCTGAAGCTTAAACTCCAATAATTTCGCCACCTGATGAAAAGAACTGACTTATTGGAAAAGACCCTGATGCTGGGAAAGATTGAAGGCAGAGGGAGAAGGGGAAGACAGAGGATGCGATGACTGAATGGCATCACTGACTCAATGGACATGAGTTTGAGTAAGCTCTGGGAGTTGGTGATGGACAGAGTAGCCTGATGTGCTACAGTCCACAGGATCTCAAAGAGTCGGACACAACTCAGTGACTGAACTGAACTGAACTGAAGGTAGCAGTCTTTAGGAAATCAGCTATGGAGGAGTTAGGAAAGCAGTGCATGTTGCAGGCCAGTCCTACACAGCCATTCCCTTCATCAGGAGTCAGGATGAAGCAAGATTTAAAAAACTACATTGTTTCAGAATCATTTTTTTCTGGCACATTTGCTCAGAAATCTTAACCAGTCATTCTAACAGAAACTATTCTCTCTATTCTGCTGCTGCTGCTGCTAAATCACTTCAGTCATGTCCAACTCTGTGCGACCCCGTAGACGGCAGCCTACCAGGCTCCCCTGTCCCCGGGATTCTCCAGGCAAGAACACTGGAGTGGGTTGCCATTTCCTTCTCCAATGCATGAAAGGGAGAAGGGAAAGGGAGTTTTAAATCCCTCTAATTTTTCAGGTGCATTTAAAAAGTGAAATTATTAAACCCCCCCCCACCCCGCTTCATTCTTTAGGAACATATTTTATTCTTTTCTGTTACTGATCCCTCATTGTTTATAGTAACTCTTCATAGCAGATGTCACTATATCACTTCTCTCTTTCTTAAGGATCTTATTTAACCCTCCTCATTTGAGAAAATAGCATTCTTTAAAAGAAATGAAAGGCCATTTTAATTCTGTAGCATATAAATCATGCATAATCATTATTCTCCCTCCCACTACCACCCATACACCCAATGCTAGCATCAATGTATCTAATATTTTGTAGCCACCTGGAAATTTTATATTACCTTATTTTAGATGCTAGAGAGATTAGAGAAAGGCTTGAAAGACTATCCCTTAAAAAAAAAATTGCTGTTGAACGTACACACACATACACACATTGCTATAGGCTCAATCCTGAGATAAGAAATCTAAATAAACAGGAAAATTTTAAGATTTCAGATAATTTCTAGTCTAACTGGATATTACTCAGATATTCAATTTTCCATGAGGCAGCTGAATCCTTTGGAATATAAGCAACCCAAATAGTGTTACTCATTTAAACTAAATTAGAAAATGTTCTAATTTCTGAAAATGTTAAAACCTGCCCCTCATTATTTTATATTTAATTTTTTAATTGTCTTAACACCAAAAAAACTCTCTTTTCAAAAAAAAAAAGGATTATTGCTGTGATGCAATGTTGACAATCTGAATTTGCTGCCATGAACTAAAATTGCCATATTCCCAATATGAAAGGGACAGAGAACATTATTTTCACTGGAAATAGAGAAAAATAAACCATAGGAAATCTTACCTCATTATAAAACAAAGCATCACCAATATTGCAGTTCCCATATAAAAATCTATATACTGTATTTAAAGATCTGCACCTTTAGAAACAAAATCATTTAAATAGCAACATAACTCTATTCATGGTACAACTTGAGAGGCTCTGACACTGATAAGACATTATTCTAGAATTATATTGTACTTGTTCTGTTTGGAGCTCAACACACTCGTGACATGTTTCAGCTTTACAAATAAGTGAAGTGAGGTATTCTTTCAGAATAGTTGGAGTTTTTTTGCCTTGCCCTCATTCATACACTCTGTTTTCTAATCTCCAGTATTTCTGCATTAGCATCATTACTCTCAATGTAGGCAGACATCATCTACTGGAATCCATCCTCAAGGATACTTCTGAGGCTCTAATTTTCCATTCTGCTCTGTTTGGAAGCCTTTGTGCACTATTATCCTCCCAACCAGATTCATCTCATTACGTAACACGAAAGGTGTCAACGGAAGTGACAAATGCAAGGCAGAAATGAAAAATAAGCAGCGGTAGAAAACTATGACAATACTGTTAGAAAACAGCTGAAAGCAAACCACTTTGAGTTATCCTCATCAATGTACTGGTTGTGCGCAAGGTGTGACTGATTCAGAAACATCCACTATTTGGAAGAAACATACTACAAGATTAAGTTCTAACAGCTATTATTGCAGTTAGATGGGACAAATTAATTTTTTTCATTGTTTTGCTGTTGTACTCAACATAACCAAGGTTATTCCAACTCTATTTTAAGTTGAAAGCTATTTTCTAAGAACTACAGCAAAAAATGAAAGGTAAACTCAACAATTTTTCTTCACTTTTTCAAACCCTATTTTAATAAACTCACGTTAAAATGGGTAATGTTAGAGGGCAACTATACAAGGCTCTGGATGGCTTATGCTACAGTTAGCTCCATCTCAACCTGAGCAATGAGACTCAGTGGTCTAGTTACTCCAGGCATCTTAGCAACCGTAAAAATACATGACAACCATTATAGATCATATACTTATATATAAGTTTCCAGCAATAAAAAAAGTTTTCTCTGAATATAAAGAAGTAATGTTTTCCATACCATTTCATTTCTAGAATTTACATCAGCTAAAAAGAAAATGAAAGCTATCTCTGGGTTCCATGGTGAGCAAAAACAAAGTGCTATTCTTCAAAGCATATCAGTGACAAAAAATGGCATTCAAAGTTTACATTTTATAAAAACTTTATCAGGCATAGTTTCAAGTTCAGTAACTATTACACAACTAAGTTTTCACTGTGGTTTAGGAGACAGTATGCTTTGCAAAGAATGTAAACTGTTTATTTCCATCTATATGTGGACTCCATTTTTAAAAAAATAGATGCTGAAAAAGCACACTTTCGTGAATGGCTTTTTAAAGTACTGATTTTGGCTATTGCATGTGGTATAAATCTGAAGGAATAAAATCTCTGAAAATAAAAAAGAAGTTTGATGCATATAACACTAGTGGACTTAACCACACCTTCTAACTCAATTGATTCATTCATCTCTAGTGAAATTATACCACTTTCAAAACCAATTTTGTCCTGGATTGATCTTTAGAACATTTGGACATTAATTCATTATATATGTTAACTTTCATTCAAATAAAACCATAATCAAAAGCAATACTCAAGGGAGAAGACAAGATGATGGTGGAGTAGGTGGACATGGAGTACATATCAAGAACATATCCATGGATATATCAGGAACATCTCCAGATGCAGAAGATCTGGCAGAGCACCAGCTGAGTACTGGCAGGAGCCCCCCCTGTGCAAAACTAGGAGGGATGAAGGAAGAAAGGAAGGGAAAAAGAGTAGAGAGAGAGTTGAAGGCAGACCTGCACCCAGTGGGTGAAGCAGAAGTGAGATTCCTGCCTCTGGAGCAACCAGCTGGGACAAAAGGGGAGCATCTGAGGCTGTCAGAGAGTGAAGCAGCTCATCCTGGACAGTTTGAACAGAGTCAGAACTACACAAAACTCTGTACTGTGGCCCTACGTAACCCAGATAGGGATGCTGCTGAGATCTGGAGTGTGGGGATTGGAGAGAAATCCCAGGGCCAGGACTGCTGTTGACAGTGGGGAGATGACCCAAGGAGACAGTAGGGAGGAAATCCCTGTGGAGAATGCCTGCGGAGGAAAGCTGGGTAGCAATGGAGACTGGGCACAACTGCTGAATCACACACAATGGGTGGAGTCATCACTTAGCCTCTACCTCCCCACATCGTACACTGGCAACAGACAAATAAAGACCCCAGGGAAGGTGGCCTTTTGAGGGCCTGATCCGCCAAGTAGGACAGACCCCAACCACAACTGCCTTGGAGCACCTCGTGTGCTGAGCAACAGAGAAGGACCGGCCGGGGTGGCTTTCTGAGCACCAGCCGCTGAGGCTAGAACTCAAATAGCACCATATCTTCTGTGCCCATGGCTGCTGGCTTCCCGGCGGGCCTGGCGTCTCCAAGGTCCCCTTGATCCAAACAGCCATGCCACCTCCACACGCAGTCCTCACTGAGGCAGAGCTGCCAGAGGCTGGAAAAGAATCCTAACAGTGCCCTATCTCCCAGGTCCATAGATGCCAGCTTCCCTGCACACCTGGGGCTGCCAGAATCTCGGCAATCCAAGCAGCCATCCTACCTACACACCCAGTCATCACTGGGGAAGAGCTGCCAGAGGCTAGACAAAATTCTAGCAATGCCATATCACCCGCACCCATGGCCACTGGCTGCGCTGCACATCTGGCACCCACCAAGACTCACACGATCCGAGCAGGACACTGCCACCTCCACATCTGGTCCTCCCTGGGGCAGACCCAAGTCCACCAGGGAAGCCTCAGAGCAAACTCCTGTGGATGGCCTGCATGCAAAAGTGGGTATAAAACCACAACTGAGTTCCAGAAACGGAGAGACTAAGGAAGAGGATCAGAAAACTCCCCACCGGATGTAAAAGACACAGATTAAATCCACATGCTCAACTAGGTAGACACTGTATATATGGAATATATAAAACAATGATGCGTGCTCCCACAAAAGAAAATGCTCTCGCTCTGGCAGCTGTGGACTCTGGAGGCAAGAGCACAGAGGAGCAGGGTCAGATCAGAGTCTGAGCTGTCCCCACAGCGGGTCCAGAGGTCAGCTCCTCCCAGTACTGGAGGGCTCCCTACAGAGGTGTAGGTGGGCTGTGGCTCACAGTGGGGGAATGGACACCCACAGTTAAGACTCAAGAAAGTATTATTATTGCATATCATGGGCAGAGGAGACTGGTGGGCTCCAGCCCATAGGGGCACAAAGAGTTGGACACGACTGAACGTGCCTGTGTGCACGCACACACACACACATTCTTCTTATATGTTGATTCACTCTGTAGTTGGTTCTGGATTTTTTTCTCTTTTTCTCTGTTGCTGTTGTTATTGATTTTACTATTATTATCTCCATTTAGGCTCTTGGGAACATTTTTTTTTTTTAAATCATTAATCACACTTTTTATCTCTTTGATCTATTTCGACTTCTAATTTGGCTTTCTGCAGTTCTGCGGATTTTTTTCTTTTCCTTTTTGTTTTGTAGTTCTCTTCTGTTTTTTTCTCTAATATATCTAAATATTTTAAAAATAACCCTATTTTACTTTGTTTTTGGTTTTTTTTTCCTTTCTTTTTTTCACCATAGTTATTTTCTTTAGTCCTCATTTGGAACTCTGCTTTGGTCTTGCTTTCTGTTTTGTGTTTTTGTTAGTTTTGTCTTTAATTGGTTGATAGCATTTTTGCTTTCTTTCGCTTGCCAGGTCACTCTGGTACTTTGTTTTCTTTGGTATGTTTTGGCTTCATTTGTGTGTGTATTCCTTTGTTTCTGTTCATGTTTCTCTGATTTTACTTTTGCCATTTGTCTGGGGTTCATTTTTGTGTCTTGGCTTTTTTTGTCTGTTTGTTTTAATTCTCTTTACTGTCATAACAAATGGCTCATGGGATCATAGTTTCCAAACCAGAGGGGTAAAGCCTGAGCTTCTGGTGTGGGTGCATTGAGTCCAGGATTCTAGACTGCCAGAAAACTCATGACCCCAAGGAGTATTAATCAGTGATAATTCCCATGAAAACTTTCAGCTGTATCTAAGACCCAATGCCACCCAGTTCAGGACGCCCCACCCAACAACAAGTATGAAAGGACACAAAGCCAATCAGCAGCAGACAGGATTCCCACAAACGCCTCGAAACACCGCCTCACACAGTGCTGCCCGTCAAATGCAAAAAAACAGAACAAAACTCGGCAGCTCCCACCAGAATGAATGTACAAGTCCTAGACATCACAAATCTTAGACAACCCACTAGATCAACCTTAACCCTAGGGGCAGATACCAAAAGCAAGAGGAACCACGACACTACAGCCTGGGGAAAGAAAGAAAGAAAGTGAAGTTCTTAGTCGTGTCCAACTCTTTGCAACCCCATGGACTATAACCTATCAGGCTCCTCTGACCATGGGATTTTCCAGGCAAGAATACTGGAGTGGGTTGCCATTTCCTTCTCCAGGGGATCTTCCCAACCCAGGGATCGAACTCAGGTCTCCTGCATTAAAGGCAGACGCTTTACCATCTGAGCCAAGGCGACTTCAAACACACTAAGCTAGACAAAATGAAGACAGACATATTGTGCAGATGACGGAAGAAGACAAAAATCCACAAGACCAAATAAATGGAGAGGAAATAAACAAACTACCTGAAGAGTTCAGAGTAACGATAGTATGTATGATCCAAAACCTTGAAATCAGAATGGAGAAAAGGCAAGAATTATTTAACTCTAACCATTTAAACACATTTAAAAAGGACCTAAAGGAAATAAAGTATAAACAATGATGAACAACACAATTACTGAAATTAAAAATACTCTAGAAGAAATCAATAGCAGAGTAACTGAGGCAGAAGAATTGATAATAGGCTGGAAGACAGAATGGTGGAAATAACTGCAAAAGAGCAGAATAAGATAAAAGAATGAAAAGAATTGAGGATACTCTCAGAGACCTCTGGGACAATACTAAACTCACCACCATTTGCATTCTAGGGGTTCCAGAAGTAGTGAAAAAGAAAATGTCTGAGAAAAATTTTGAAAAGATTATAGTTGAAAACTTCCCTAACATGGGAAAGGAAACAGTCAAACGAGTCATAGAAGTGCAGTTGCATATAGGATACACCCAAGGAGAAATATGCTGAGATACATATTAATCAAAATAAGAAAAATTAAACTCAAAGAAAAGTGGAAAGGAAAAATCAACAAGTAACATACAAGAGAAACCCTATAAGGTTAATAGCTGAGCTTTCATCAGAAATTCTGAAGGCCAGAAGGGAATGGCAGGATATATTTAAAATTCAGTTCAGTTGAGTTGCTCAGTCGTGTCTAACTCTTTGTGACTCCATGGACTACAGCACACCAGGCCTCCCTGTCCATCACCAGCTCCCGGAGTTTATTCAAACTCATGTCCATTGAGTCAGTGATGCCATCCAACAATCTCATCCTTTGTCATCCTCTGTTGGCAAAAACAAGGACTGTATATATGCTGTTTACAAGAAACCCAGTTCAGACCTAGAGGCACATACAGACTGAAAGTAAGAGGATGGAAAAATATATTCTCTGCAAATGGAAATCAAAAGAAAGCCAGAGTAACAATTCTCATATCAGACAAAACAGATCTTGAAATAAATAATATTACAAAAGATAAAGGACACTACACAATGATCAAGGAGTAATCAATCCAAGAAGAAGACATAACATTTGTAAATATTTATGCAGTATACACCCAACATAGGAACACATCAGTATATAAGGCAAACACTAACAGACATAAAGGGGGAAATTGACAGTAAAACAACTGTAGGGACTTTAACATCCCTCTTACACCAATTAATAAGGTATAACACCAATTAGACAGAAAATTAATAAGGAAACAGAAGCTTTAAATGGTCAGTTAAGCCATTACACAAGATGGACTTAATTGAAATCTTCAGGGCATTCCATTTAAATGCAGAAGGATACACTTTCTTCTCAAGTACACACAGAACATTCTCAAGGACAGACCAAATCTAGGGTCATAGATCAAGCCTTGGTAAATTTAAGAAAACTGAAATTGAATCAAGCATGTTTTTTCTGATCATAATGCTATGAGACAAGATATCAATTATAGGGAAAAAAACCTGTAAAAAACACAAACATATGGATGTTAAACAATACACTTCTAAATAACCAACAATTTACTGAAGAAATCAAATAGGAAATCAAAGAATACCTAGAAACAAATAACAATGCAGACACAATGACTCAAAACCTATGGGATGCAGCAAAAGCAGTTCTAAAAGGGAAGTTTATAGCAATATAATTCTACCTCCAGAAATAAGAAAAAAATTGAATACGCAACCTAATCTTACACTAAAACAACTGGTAAAAGAAGAAAAATAAAAGGCCCCAAAGTAGTAGAAGGAAAGAAATCATAAAGATCACAGCAGAAATAAATAAAAAGAAATGAATACAATAGCAAAGATCAATAAAGCTAAAAGGCGGTTGAGAAGATAAACAAAATTGACAAACCATTAGCCACACTCATTAAGAAATAAGGGAGAAGACTCAAATCAGCAAAATTAGAAATGAAAAAGGAGAGGTCAAAATAGACAATTCAGAAATACAATACAAAGGATCATGAGACTACTATGAGCAACTATATGCCATTAAAATGGACAACCTGGAAAAAATGGACAAATTCTTAGAAAAGTACAACCTTCCAAGACTGAGCCAAGAAGAAGTAGAAAATATGAACAGACCAATCATAAGCATGGAAATCAAAACTGTAAATCTTCCAAAAAATAAACACCTAGGGCCAGATGGCTTCACAGGTCACTTCTATCATATGTTTACAAAAGAGCTAATACCTATCCCTCTCAAAATCTTCCAAAAAAATTGCAGAGGAAGGAACACTTTCAAACTCATTCTACGAGGCCACCATCCCCTGATACTAAAATCAAAGTGAAGTGAAAGTCACTGAGTCATGTCCGACTCTTCGTGACCCCATGGACTGTAGTCCATGGAATTCTCCAGGCCAGAATACTGGAGTGGGAAGCTGTTTCCTTCTCCAGGGGATCTGCCCAACCCAGGGATCAAACCCAGGTCTTCTGCATTGCAGGTGGATTCTTTACCATCTGAGCCATCAGGGAAGTCCAAATTAAAGACATTACAAAAAAGGAAAATTACAGGCCAATATTACTGATGAACATAGATGCAAAACTACTCAGCAAAATTCTAGCAAACATAATTCAACAACACATTAAAAGGATCATATACCATGATCAAGTGGGACATATTTAAAGGATTCTAGATTCTTCAATACACACAAATCAATGTGATATACCATATTAAGAAATTAAAAGAGAAAAATTATATGACAATCTCAGTAGATGCATAAAAAGCTTTCAACAAACTCAGCAACCATTTATCATAAAAAGTCTTCAGAAAATGGGCACAGAAAGAACCTACCTCAACATAATAAAGGCCACATATGACAAACCCACAGCAAACATTCTGAATGGTGAAATGCTGAAGGCATTTCTTCAAAGATGAGGAACAAGACAGGGGTGCCCACTCTTACCACTATTATTCCAGATATTTTTGGAAGTCCTAGCCATAGCAATCAGAGAAGAAAAATAAATAAAAAAGAATCCAGATTGGAAAAAAAAGAAACGTTCACTCTTTGCAGATGATATACTATACATAGAAAACCCTAAATAGACTATCAGAAAATTACTAGAGCTAATCAATGAATTTAGTAAAGCCACAGGATACAAAATCAATACAAAGAAATCCTTGCATTCCTATACACCAATAATGAAAATCAGAAAGAGAAATAAAGGAATCAATCCCATTCACTATTGCAACAAAAAGAATAAAACGCCCAGGAATAAATCTACCTAAGGAGACATAAGATCTGTATAGAGAAAACTGTAAGACACTCATGAATGAAAACAAAGATGACAGAAACAGATGGAGAGATACATCATGGTCTTGGATTGGAAGGATCAATATTGTGAAAATGACTATACTACCCAAAGCAATCTACAGATTCAGTGAGAACATTGCCTAACACCATACACAAAAATAAACTCAAAATGGATTAAAGACCTAAGTGTAAGGCCAGAAACTATAAAAGGCTAAGACTAATTCATAGTCAGAACACTCTGACATAAATCACAGCAAGATTTTCTTTGACCCACTTCCTAGAGTAATGAAAATAAAACCAAATATAAACAAGTGGGCCCTAATTACACTTAAAAGCTTCTGCACAGCAAAGGAAACTATAAACAAGATGAAAAGACAACTCTCAGAATGAGAGAAAATAATTGCAAATGAAACAATTGGCAAAGGATTAATCTCCAAAATAAACAAGCAGCCCATGCAGCTAAATACCAGAAAAACTAGCTATCCAATCAAAAAAAGAGAAAGGAAGATCTCAATAGACATTTCTCCATAGAGATGGTCAACAAACACATGAAAAGATGCTCAACATCACCTCATTATTAAAGAAATGCAATACAAAACTACAATGAGGTTTCACCTCACATGGGTTAGAATGACTGTTATGAAAAAATATACAAAAAAAAGCATGCTGGAGAGGGTGTGGTGAAAAGGGAACCCTGTTGGCACTGTTTGTGGGAATGCAAATTTCAGTTCAGTTCAGTTCTGTTGCTCGGTTGTGTCTGACTCTTTGTGACCCCATGGACTGCAGCACACCAGGCCTCCCTGTCCATCACCAACTCCTGAAGTTTACTCAAACTCATGTCCATTGAGTCGGTGATGTCATCCAATTATCTCATCCTCTGTCATCCCCTTCTCCTCCCACCTTCAATCTTTCCCAGCATTGGGGTCTTTTCAAATGAGTCAGCTCTTCTCATCAAGTGGCCAAAGTACTGAAGTTTCAGCTTCAGTTTCAGCACCAGTCCTTCCAACGAACATTCAGGACTGATTTCCTTTAGGATGGACTGGTTGGATCTCCTTGCATTCCAAGGGGCTCTCAAGAGTCTTCTCCAACACCGCATTTCGAAAGCATCAATTCTTTGGTGCTCAACTTTTTTTACAGTCCAACTTTCATCCATACATGACTACTGGAAAAACCACAGCTTTGACTAGATGGATCTTTGTTGGCAAAGTAATGTCTCTGCTTTTTAATATGCTGTCTAGGTTGGTCATAACTTTCCTTCCAAGAAGCAAGCGTCTTTTAATTTCATGGTTGCAGTCACCATATGCAGTGATTTTGTACCCACTATGGAGAACAGATGGAGATTCCTTAAAAAACTAGAAATAAAACTACCTTATGATCCAGCAATTTCACTACTGGGCACATACCCAGAGAGAATCATAACTGAAAAAGATACATGTACCCTGATGTTCACTGCAGCACTAATTACAATAGCAAAGACATGACAGCAACCTAGATCTCCATCAACAGATGAATGAATAAAGAATTTGTGGTACATATACACAATGGAATATTACTCAAGCATAAATAGGAACAGATTTGTGTCAGTTCTATTGAGGTGGATGAACCTGGAGCTTGTCATACAGAATGAAGAGAAAAAGAAAAACAAATATCGTATATTATTACATACATATTGAACCTATAAAAATGATACTGATGAATCTATCTGCAGGATAGGAACAGAGACACAGACATAGAGAACCTTGTGGACACAGAAAGAGAGGGTGAAACGAACTGAGAAAGTAGCACTGAAACCTATACATTACCATATGTAAAACAGATAGCTAACAGGAACTTCCTGCATAGCAAAGGGAGCTCAATCTGGTACTCCACGACATCCTAGAGGGGTGGGGTGGGGTGGGATGTGGGAGGGAGATTCAAGAGGCAGGGGATATATGTATACTTCAAGGCTGACTGGAATTGTATGGCAAAAACTAACACACTTATTAAAACAATTATCCTCCAATTAAAAATAAATTTTAAGAAAAACCAGCAGTCAAAGTGAAAGCTACTACACTAAAGATACTCATACTTTGGTGGCTCAATCGGTAAAGAATACACCTGCAATGCGGGAGAGACCTGGCTTCAATCCCTTGGTTGGGAAGATCCTTTGGAGGAGGGCATGGCAACCCACTTCAGTATTGTTGCCTGGAGAATCCCCATGGACAGAGGAGCCTGGCAGGCTGCAGTCCATGGGGTCGTCATGAGTCAGACACAATTGAGCGACTAAGCATAAAAATAAATTTTAAGAAACAGCCGTAGTCAAGGTGAAAACTATTAAAGACACTCATACTTTAAAAAACATTAAACAATAGGGAAAAAAATTCTGTACAACTTCTAAAATATCACATGAAAGTGATTAGTTTGTACTGGTAGCACAAAAACTAAAGTGCCAATGGCAATTACGGGAAGCACACCATTATGTATTAATTTTATAGGAAAAGAATGAAAGTTGAACACAGAGACATTTTACATTTTCTGCTATATTTTATGAATAAAAATGACTTTAGAGTGGGATTTTTTCCTATAGAATTGTGAAGGTGTTCAATTTATTTCTCCAGAACTATCATAGATAACCTGAGTTTGGAAATGCCTCTACATCTGTAAAACTTTCTCAACCCTTAAATTTATGAGTCTTAAATTTTTATTCAACTATATTCTTATCTGTGACTTAAGTACTACTACTAAGTTAATATAAACTGCTATTTTAATTATGTTAATAATATTAAATTGTATTAATTATGTAAGTGTATAAGTCCTGATGTTCTGTTGGAAAAAAGGAGGTTAAGCTCTTACTCTAACTTTCTGAATGTATGTGTAGGGGGTAGGGGAAAGAACTATTTACTCACACTGGGAAGGAATGTCTCCTTTAAGAAAAATATATTGATATATTTTGCTAATGGCACTAAAATATTTATTGTTAAATGAGACAGGTCTCTTTACAACTTATCCTGAACAAAACAAGTTGTTTCTTATGGAGGATGTGCTTGTCAGTTCTTAAAATGATTTTTTTTTCCTTTGATTATACTAAATTTATTTTCCTTCCATCTTAACCTTGAATGCAAGAATGATGAGTTGCCTTAAAAATGTAAATAAAAGTAAAGAGGCGCCAGAGAAATGAAGAGAGTGGAAGACAGAAGGTTGCCAGGGTGTGGAGGAGAGAAAGATTAAAACAAATCTCTCTCTGAAGTGAAAGTGAAAGTTGCCCAGTCATGTGCGACTCTTTGAGACCCCAAGGACTATGCAGTCCGTGGAATTCTCCAGGTCAGAAAACTGGAGTGAGTAGTCTTTCCCTTCTCCAGGAGATCTTCCCAACCCAGGGATCAAAACCAGGTCTCCCACATTGCAGCCGGATTCTTTGCCAGCTGAGCCACAAGGGAAGCCCCAAATCTATCTAAAAGAACACAAAGAGAATTAAAGATGTAATTCTGCAGCACAGTCACATCAGACTACAGCATGGAGTGCACTCGAGAAGTCACCACCAAGGCTTGAGATAAAGCATTTTTAAAAGCAAAATGGACAAAAAGAGAGGTAAACAACAGGAAGTTTGAGTTTATTGAGTTACACAACTAAGCTAAGCGTTTTCATAAAACTAGCTTACTAGAAATAAGATAATACTTTTAACCACTTCAATAAAATATCTGCTGCCATAGAAGAATTAATTGACATGATGATATGTTATGTGCCTTATTATCACAGCCAACCTTCCCATGGGAAGTTATGCAGCTGTAAGGGCATAGACTTGGTGCTCTCTAAACGGTCATGAGATAATATGCAAGAAGTCACTATCACTGTAGCACCCCACAGCACCGAATTCACCAACATGCAAAATACATTTGTAAATGTACTTGTAAAAGTACATTTCAAAATGTTTGTTTACTGTCTTACAAATATTTAAATGGGATCACTTATATTCTTACATAGTGTTACTACTTATGAATGTTTACTGGATAACTTCACTGTTATTACTAAGATGTATGTTACATTATAATAATTCATGTGAAAGCATAACACCTCAGGAGGTCCAATCATACACCACTGGACGCTAATGAAACGCCTTATGTGACTGAGGATGAAACATCTAAACGGGCACCAGAAGTGTGATTTAAAAGCAGTGAGGGAGGCTGTTGCTATAATAGCCTTTAATTTCAAAGGGAAAATTTACTTCTTTATGTATCTTACTTTTATATAGTGTGTAAAATTGTAGTTCTATAACATTCTGTGATCAACAAAGTATATAGTCATCATAGAAAATCTTTAAAATAAAAAGTACAGAAAAAAATCACCTATAATCACATATCCCAGAAATAATTGGTGTTAACATTGTATTTTCTTCACATATGTCTGTATACAAATACACACACACTCTTCACACATATGTCCTTACTCACATAACATATTTTTGCTCTCTGGTGCAATGTAAAGGCTTTTTGGAAATATATACCATCATCTTTGTTTCTATTATATATGGTTCTTAAGTTACATGTAAAATAGAATTTATATATTTGATTTTTCTGATTAACATGCCTCATAATTTCAGAGATATAAGTTTTTAAAAAATAATACCATCCACTCTATCTCCCTTAATAAATGCCATAGCATCTATATACTTCACTTGACCCTCAAAAACCCAAGACTATCTTTAATTGGTCAATAGACTAAAACCATAAAATTAACTGTACATGAAGCTAAAAGCTTCATTCATATAAAAAGGCAATATCCAAATACATTAAAAAACACTTGTATTTATTCTACCTCATTCTCAGATGTGTTTTGATAATTATTAAAATACATTTTTAAAATTAGTGCATGGGTACATGGAGTATTTTATTCCAAAAGTGAATTTGCTCACTCCTTAGATCAATAAATCTCCCTTGTCCAACCCATCATGCTGCCTTGCCCACAGAAGTACGTGGAAAGGGAAGGTAGGTAGAAGCAAAAATACGCTCCTTCATCTGTGCATTATGCCACTTTCTGCATCAAAGTACATTTCTTAGTTTGTATATCACCCACCAAGAGATATGCAAGCTTGTCTGGAGTAAAGGACAGGACATCTGCACAAAATATGTTGCTTAAAGAAAATAAGTAAAAATAAGACAAATAAAGACAAATCCCAAAAACCTTATTTTAGTATTTTGTACCATTCTCCAAGAGATTCTCTGTAATTGTCTTATTTGATACATGCAAGGATCCTACAGGATACCATTTCACAAAGAAAATCACCCTTAGTGAGGTGAAGTGACTCATCCCAGGTCTAATGTATAAGGTAAGTGATGCCAGGACTTAAATCCAGGTGTTCCAGATCTAAACCTAGTGCTTTTTCAACCACATCACACTTCTGCAATCAACAGGGTACTCAGAATCAGGACTAAGAACAATTACTCATCAATTCATGAAATGCAGGTGTCTTTTTTAGCCCACGCTGACACAGTAAAAGTGATTTGATCATTTCTGGTTTAATAAACACTCTTGCTGCTGAACTGTGGGAGGAGGATGGAGGTGGGAGAAATTTCCTCTCTCCCTGCATTTCAAGCTTTTGCTCTTATTTTGTCTTTTTACAATTCCAGGCTATTAATTCACAAAATGCCTCTCCATTGTGGAAATGTATTTCTTTTTATTTTTTTGTATTTCTCTTAATGAAATGTTTTGATCACATGAGGATAATAACTAATAAAAAATATATATGCTACTCAAAATTTTTGAAGATTTCTTCATATTTCTGCTCATGCTTTAGTAATGGCCAGATGTATGTAATACTCCATTCACTTAAATATATCTTGTCCAGGACTGTTGTGACATAGTTTCTTTATAGGATTCAAACCTGTTTCAGCAGATATTTGCTTGATTATTTAAAGTTTAGAAATTATTTCTATTTACAATTATTATTTTAACCTTATACTCCCTCCCTTTGTCCATATACCAGTAAAAATATACTTATTAAGCTCCTACTTTGTGTTGGGCACTGGGTATATAGCACAAAATTGGCGTATTTACTCAAAAGACAATGGACCCATTGAGGACACAGGTAAAGCAAATGCAGATAATATACAAACAGTAAAAGTTATTATGAAAGAAAAAACTGAAAAGTTACAAGTCCAGATATCCCTGATTTAGTTTGAAAGATCAAGAAAGGAAAAAATCTTTCCTAAGGAGATTAATTCTTCACATGAGAAAAGAAAAGAGGTCACGACCAGGCGAAGACTGGGGATTGGGCTGAAATAGGTAGAACATTCCTGATGTGGAAATTTGTTAGGCTGGAAGTGGTAGTGACGAATTTGGAGAAGTAGCGCCTGGGCTGTCAGAGCTGTGGGCCGCATTAAAAATCCTGGATTTTATTCCAGGTAAATAGAAAACATCAAAAGGGTTTAAGCACAGAGAAATACGAAGTAAATGTATTAGTCACTCAGTCAGAGAATCCCGTGGTCAAAGGAGCCTGGTGGGCTGCTGTCCATAGGGTCACACAGAGTCGGACACAACTGAAGTGACTTAGCATGCATGCATGCATTGGAGAAGGAAATGGCAGCCCACTCCAGTATTCTTGCCTGGAGAATCTCAGGGATGGAGGAGCTTGGTGAGCCGCCATCTATGGGGTCACACAGAGTCGGACATGACTGAAGCGACTTAGCAGCAGCAGCATGGGTCCAAACAGTCTAGCCATTCCCTTCTCCAGGGGATCTTCTTGACTGAGGGATCAAACCCAGGTCTCCTGAATTGCAGGCAGAGTCTTTACTGTCTAAGCCACCAGGGAAGCCCCACGCACAGACAAGACATGAGAAATATAGAGCTTTGGTTAAATTAACCCAACACCAATGCTGGTCCAGAAAACCGAGCCCTTATTAGAGCTCTAGCTTTGACGTTAAAGCAGCCAAGTAACAAGGAGCTACTCTGAAATGTATTTTGGCATTCCTCCAATTTTGGGAGAAAAAAGGAGGGATAACTCTAATCCTCCCAAGCCACAACATTCAAAGATGCCAGTGAATATCAAATGCGTTTTTTTTTAATCGACATAAAAACATTGCATTAGCTTCAGGTGTACTACATAATGATTTGATATTTGTATACACTGTAAAATGATCACTACAATAAATACAGTTAGCATCTGTCACCATAAAAAGTGAGAGTGAAGTAGCTCAGACATGTCCGACTCTTTGCAACCCCATGGACTGTAGCCTACCAGGCTCCTCCCTCTATGGGATTCTCCAGGCAAGAATGGAGAATGGAGTGGGTTACCATTTCCTTCTCCAGGGGATCTTCCCGATCCAGGGATCAAACCTGGGTCTCTCTCATTGCAGGCAGATGCTTTAACCTCTGAGCCACCATACAAAGGTACCATCTTTTCTCTTATGATGAGAACCTTTAAGATTAACTCTCTTAGCAACTTTCAAATATGCAATACAATATCATTGACTCTAATTACAATGCTGTATATTACATCCTCATGAATTATTTTATAACTAGAAGTTCATAATTATTGACCTTCTCCACTCATTTTGCCGACCTCCCTCCCAAACCCCATCCAAACTATGGCAACCACAAATCTCTTTTCTATATCTATTAGTTTTGGGTTGTTTTGTTATTTATTTTAGATTCCACATTTAAGTGAGATCATACTTACCTGACTTAATCTGACTTATTTCACTTAGCATAATGCCCTCAAAATCCATCCATGTTGTCACAAATGGCAAGATGTTCACTCTTGTTTACAGATGAGTAATATTCTATTTTATGTATTCACGTGTGCATATATACATATATACACATACACACATATATGTTTATATGTTTATGTATATATATCTATATATGGATATATGTATATATGTATATGTACATATATGTATACATGTTTATGTATATACATCTATATATATATGTATACATACACATATGTATATGTGTATATATGTATATGTACATATATATATATATACACATATATATATATGGATACACACACACACATCCACCTCTTCTTTATCCATTCATTCACTGACGAATATTTAGATTGTTTCCATCTCTTGGTGTGGGCTTCCCTGGTGGCACAGTGGTGAAGAATCTGCCTGCAGTGCAGGAGACATGGAGACACAGGTTTGATCCCTGAGTCAGGAAGATCCCCTGAAGAAGGAAATGGCAATCCACTGCAGTAATCGTGCCCAGAAAACCCTGTGGACAGAGATGCCCGACGTGCTCCAGTCCATGGGGTCGCAAAAAAGTCAGACATGACTGAGCAACTAAATGACATATCTTGACAATTGTAAGTAATGCTGCAAAGAACATTAAGGTGTGCATATCTTCTCAAATTCGTGTTTTCACTTTCTTCAGATAAATACCTATATGCAGAATTTCTGCCTCATATTCCATTTTTCTTTTTTGAAGAATCTCCATACTGTTCTCCACAGTGGCTATGTGAATTTATACTACAGTGCACAAAGGTTCCCTTTTCTCCTCCACATCCTTGCCAATACTTGTTACTTCCTGTCTTTTCAATAACAATCACTTTAATAGATATGAGATGATATCTCACAGTAGTTTTGACTTGTTGATTTTTATTTACAAATATTTATAATATTTGTAATATTTGTAATATTTATATTACAAATCCTTGAAGATTTGTGATGTTGACCATCTTTCCTTGTATCTGTTGGCCATGCATATGTCTTCCTTGGAAAAATGTCTATTAAGATCCCCTGCCCATTTTTCAATCAAATTGTCTTTTGTTACTGAGTTGTACAAGTTCTTTATATACTTGGGATATTAACTCCTTATCTGATACATGATTTGCAAATATCTTCTCCCACTCTTTCAAACCACTGATGGTTTCCTTTACTGTTCAGAGGCTTTTTGGTTTGATATAGTCCCACTTTTTTATCTGCGCTTTTGTTGACTTCACCTGAAGTGTTTCTAATGCAGACGTCTTCAACATTTACCTAAAACATGGGGTCCACTTATGTAACTATAAAATTCCTGATAATCAACCTATAATAGGAAGATCCTCTAGAGGAAGGCGTGGCAACCCACTCCAATATTCTTGTTGGGAAAATCCCATTGACAGAGGAGCCTGGTGGGCTACACAGTCCATGGGGTCACAAAGAGTTGGACACATCTAAAGCAACTGAGCACGCAGGCATGAACATTTTGACTCTTCAAGATTTATCTATAACATAGTGTCCATTTATGTAACTATAAGATTCCTGGTAATCAAACTGTAATAGGATACGTAATTTGCATTCACCATTTTTCACAGTAAATGAAAACATTGTTAGTTAACAAGGTAGACTTGGAGGGTATCTTCAGTGCTATAAATCTTCTGTAAGTTTAACTGCCTGCTTAGAACACTGCTTTTTCTTTTACTACAGTAAAAATGCTAACTTACATCTATACAGCTACTTAGCTCCTGCATAGCATTTCGTTCTTTAATGACAGGGACCAGGTATTCATTTGCCACTTTTTCTTGAGAGTGCCTAGTATACTTTAATATATAAGGAGCTATTTATTGAAAAACAGCTACTAAATTGGGAGATTAGGGTTGACATAGACACACTGCTATATATAAAATAGATAACTAATAAGGACCTACTTGCTCAAAAGGTAAAGAATCTGCCTCCAATATGGGACACCTGGATTCGATCCCTGGGTTAAATGGCTATCCACTCCAGTATTCTTGCCTGAAGAATTCTATGGACAGAGAAGCCTGGTGGCCTATGATCCATGGGGTCACAAAGAGTCAGATACAAACGAGGTACACATATACACACAAAGGCCTACTGTATAGGACAGGGAACTCTACTCAATACTCTAATGATTTATATGGGAAAAGAATCTAAAAAAGGAAAGATATATGTACATGTGGGCTTCCCAGGTGGCTCAGTGGTAAAGAAGCTGCCTGCCCAGCAGGAGACATGGGTTCAATCCCTGGGTCGGGAAGATCTCCTGAAGAAGGAAATGGCAACCCACTCCAACATTCTTGCCTGGGAAATCCCATGGACAGAGGAGCCTGGCGGGCTACAGTCCATGAGGGCGCAAAGAGTTGGACATGACTTAGCAACTGCTGCTGCTAAGTCACTTTAATCATGTCTGACTCTTAGCGATATCAGAAACTAACACAATACTGTAAATAAACTATACTTCAATAAAAATTAGTTTTAAAAAAACATTTGCCTACAATATAGGCAAAACCTTAAGACTTTACACTAAAAGAAGCCAGTCACAAATTAGCAAATGCTTTATATTTCCACTTACATGAGGTACTTAAAATAGGCAAATTCATGGAGACAGAAAGTAGAGTGGTGGCTGCCAGGGCCAGGAGGAGAGGGGAATGGGTAATTATTGTTTAATGGGTTTGATGTTTCAGTTTAGAAAAATGAAAACTGCTCTTGAGATACATGGTCATGGCAGCTACACAACACAGTGACTGTACTTAATTAATGCCACTGACATATTTACTTAATAAACAGTTAAAATAGTATAATATTCATTGGGTACATTTTACTACAATGAAAAAGTTAATTGTTCTCATTAAAAAAAAGACGACTAATAACTATTAGTTGGAGATGTCATTAAAAAGGAAATGCATCACATTAAAAGAAAAATAAAAAAAAACACTTCTAGATTATAGTTCTGCTTAAGTCACAGCCATGTCTTAGACTTTAAGTGGTTTCTCACTGCTCAGCCCAGGGCACTCTTCAAAACTTAGAATTCACTGACTTCTCGCAGACCCGACTCACTCCACCTTCCTCACCGGTCCTCCCTGGACCTCCCCACATAGAGCTGCTTCCACGTACGGCCTTAAAGCTTCTGTCCCACCTGTTCTCTTTGTGTGGCGTGTCCACTCTTCCCTATGAATTAAGCTACTTTCAACCGGAATACACTACACACTAGCCAGGTGAGTGTCAGGAGGTGATTTAATACTCCCTCACGTTCCATATTTGAATGGCTGTTTAATTCTTGCCCTGATAGAAAAATCAGCTATCAGTGAATTGATTCTAAATATGAAAGCAAGCATGGACACTGAAATTCCCCATAAGAATCCTTTAAAAAATCATCCAGGTAGTTCAGAATAGTTCACTATTAGTTCACCAGATAGTTCACTATTTTTATGATCATTAAAATGATGAGACATTCCACTTGTGGCTCTGCAAGTTAGCATCTACATATACGCATGAGTCCATGGAGCCAGTGATAAATCCTATTCAATACAATTTATTTATATTGAAAAACAAGATTCCGGAAGCTTCTTTCACAAAATTCATACATGTCGGTTGATTAGAATGGTTCCATCTCAAATAGTAAGGTCCTTACAAATATAAAATAGAGACTGCCAAATGAGCCACCAGAACAAGAAGGCTTTTGTCTGGAAGGCAATTCATCCTTTAGCTGTCCCATATGTATGAAGAATAAGCCAAGTTAAATCAGTAGACTTGGTTTAGGACCAGAGAAAATTCTGTTTGCCTGCAACTGTAATGAAACTCTGTTCTTACATTAAGCACATCACCATTTTCTACTTTTTCTCTGTTCTAGATTGGATATTAGTGTCTCTGCTATGTAGTACTTAAATAAGAGCAGGTTCATTTCTGAACACAAGTTATAAAAACAATGAAATGTCTTTTTATAGTAGGTTCTAATTAAGACATGTAGAGTGAGTTTGTGCAAGTTTTTATATAAAAGTGATATTGAAAGAATGCTGTCCTCATTTTAAGATGCAGTAATAAGAAATTGTACTTATTTTTCAATTACTTGTAATGGCCACCCAGGTCATCCCTCAAATGCTTTTGATCTCAGCAACAACATAGCTCAAAGAATAAAATTACATTTCCCTTTGAAGTGCAACTTCCTACTCCTAATTTCACTATTAAATATGGCAAAGTTCAAGTAAAAGTTTTAAATCACATAGCATCTAAGGAAATAAAGCTATTGGGCTAAACTTAGGAAATGGAGAGTCCAGACAACATTTAGTTACCTTGATGGCTAAAGCCTATTATTTATTCCATTAATCACAAAACAGTAAATATAAGCATCAGTGTACTCATTTAGATAGAAAGTAGTTACATTTTTAAAATATAATAGGTAAATTCCATCAAAGAGAGCTACAATTCTTTTCTTAAATACATAACATTGCTTATTGTTGATTTATGTATTTATTTTTGACCCCACAGGTATGGTATGTGGGATCTTAGTTCCCTGACCAGGGATCAAACCCTTGCCCCTAACAGTAGAGGCACTGGAAGTGCAGTCCTAACCACTGGAGCTCCAGAGAAGTCCCGATAGCTAAAATTCTGTATTCTAACCTCCATTTAGTCATCAGATCCAAATTAGGAAATGTATTTCACAAATTAGACAGAGCCCTAAAGACAGCAGCTATCCCAGAAGCGCCTGCTCTGCCCTTCTCTCTGCATAGAGAACAGAGGGCATCCATGGGCTCCTGTCCCCTGGAAACTGCTACATGACGTCATTCTCAGCTGAACAACAGCCGTCACGGGAACAGTAGCTTCATTTATCATTTCCAAGACACAGTGGTGGGAAAATTAACCCCTCCTCTTGCAAGAAATAAACCTGGTCTACAAGGTCTTGAAATGTTCCTTAGTCTAAATCCTCAGATAACAACTGTTTTTTGTTTAGTCACTAAATCCTAACTCTTTGGACTCCATGGACTGTAGCCTCCAGGCTCCTCTGTCCATGGGATTTTCCAGCCAAGAATACTGGAGTAGGTTGCCAGGGCCACCTGGGAAGCCCTCAGATAACAACAGTCGAGTTCAAATCCTAGTTTATTAAAATAGTTTCTCAGAAAATTCGTATGCTAGATAATCTTAGAGCATTTTCAGCATCAGCCCTTTAAACAAGGCATTATTCAAACAACTCTTAACAATCCAATGCTGAAAGTTGCTGCTCTGCTTCAGTTTGAATCTAAAAGAGCTTTTGGAAGAAGACCCAGGGAATCCCAGGTTATCCTCTGACCCTTCCCACATTTCATTTCATTCACTAGCACCTTTATGACTACCTATCATGGTCACTGAGTTCAGGAAAGGAAAATGTTAATGGAATAAAAGTACAACCTCCTATCCCCTTGAAACTCACCCCCACCCCCCGACCCCTTCTAAAAGAAAAAATTTACTAGAGAGACAAAGCACCAGATTTCAGTTCCAAAGAGCCAAACTGGACTCTCAGTCAAGGCCGTAATTTGAAAAAAGCTGATTCATATGGCTGGATCTCAGTTTCCTTCTCATAAAATTGAGATCATACTACCTAATTTTTCAAAAGGATGAAATAATAAAGTCCTTAGCACATAACAGCCATCCATTTAATGGTGATTGACTATGAACTTGTAGAAAATACAGTTGACCCTTGAACAACATGGGTTTGAATCGTGAGGGTCTACTTAGATGTGGGTATTTTTCAACAGTAAATAATACAGTACTATGTAGTTTGTGGTTAGTTGCAGCTACAGATGCTGAGGAACTGTGGATATAGCGCTGACTCTAACTTATAGGAAGATTAACCCCCACATTGTATTTTATAGGTATTTTGTTTTTAACATTCCTTTCATTGCTGCCATATATATAACCCACGTCTCATCACCTTCCCTGATGTATTAATAAATGTCTCTGATAAACAAAAGGAAGTACATGTTGACACTTTTGGCATAAGATCAGTCAGGATTTTGTCCTCCAGATGATAGGCAAACTTCAACCTAAGAGTTACATGATTCAGTGCATTACACTATCAGTAAGACTTGAAAAGGAAAGACAGCCATGTCTTGGAGCAGTCAAGGAAGAATTCAGGCAAAAAGAGGAAAGGCACAGACCCTTCTAACAAAAGGCTGAAACAGACGTCCTGTGTGGAAGTCAATATGTGCGTCTAGATTTTGAAGCTTTATATTCTATGACAAAAATGTTTAGTTTGACCCTGTAGGTAACAGAGAACCAATCGCACTTGGGCAAAAGATTAGCTAAGACTAGCCTCAGAGTTAAGTGGATATATGATGTTAAAGATATTGAATAGATAAAGGCAACAAGGAATGTCAAATACTAATATTTATAGATTGGCATTAAAGACTATTAAGAAGAAATTAGTAAGTAAAGATATTTTGGAGATGAAGCAGAGAAGTGATATTTCTAAATGGAAACATCCTCTTGGCTAGCCGGAGGCACAGAACAAGCATTTAAGGGAAGGAAGATGCTGGTATGACAGTAATCAGGAGAGACAAAAGTGACGTTTCGAGACACAACAATTCCCTGGATTACAGTATAAAAATGGCTCTCAGCCCTAGCTGTGCACCAGAACCGTTTATGGAGCTTTTAAAATGTGTCCATGCTTGGGGTCTCACCTCAGAGGCTGTGATGAAAGCCAGGGTTGAGAATCACCGGAGCAGAGAAAGAACAGAAGGCAAAAACTGAGCCACAGGGAACTTGCAAGGCGAGTTTGGAAATGGAGATGGAATGACATTTTATAGAAGTAGAAGGAAAGTCAGGAAAACAAAATATGACAGGATCCAGAAAGAATAGGTGGCAAAAATAGTACTAACTGCTATATAAGAGATCAAGAGTGATGCATGGAAAGCAGTGCCTGGCTCTTGGGAAGTCCTAAGTGGACACACAGGGAATGAATGAGTGCTGAGAAGATGCCCCCTCCCCTTGAGGTTCAGACACACGATAGCGTAGCAATTCTAAGCTGGGCCAGCAACATTCTGAGGCAAAAGGTCTTCACTGGGTTGAGCTGGATTGATTACACTAAAACTTGGGGTTTCACCTTCCCACTTTCTAGACTCTATTTTGAACATGATCAAAACCTGGCTTTGCGGCAAAGAAAAATATGACAGCTTTCAAAGCAGAAAAAAAGATTCAATCATTCGTTCATTCACTCTGTCTACCAGTCAGCCAGCCAGCCAGATATTTATATACATCCATTCTTCAAAAGCCATTTACTCCAGGGAATGAAGATAGCACTTCAAAACTTAATCTTCAAGCCACATGATTTGCATAAATTTGCATATAATTTTAATCTATTTCAAAACTGTAGCAAAGCCCATTTAACATGCATTTTTTAAAATACTTGGAATTCCTTTTGACAGATTTTCAAGCAAAAGTATATTTTTATTGTGATCAGATTATTTCTTGACTAAATCTACCACTGTTCTTCCACATGTTTCAACTTCACTAGAATTTAGTTTTGTTATCCTAAAAATGTCAGACTAATGAGTACTTTTAAAATTATCACATTAATGTTCTTAATGCAAATTTTAGCTTTGAAGTCATTCATTAACAAAAGAGAAGGCCAGATCTCTTTAACTAAGCATGAACTATCTTCCTACTTCTGTAACTATCACTGCCATTTCTACAAAAGTTTTAAAGGAAACCAATTAAATTAATATTTCCATGAAATACATGAGTAGATCCCTACCTCTGTCATAGCTTTTTTCTCTATTACAAAAAGTTCCCTAAGTATTTCAATTTCATGCATTTCTATCACTATACTGATTTGCAAAAATCTGTAAATAAACAAGGCATAATGTTGCCAATGCTGGATTGCTAACATTAGTTCCAAATACAATATTTCAACAACTGTGAATATGAATCATTGCTTAGTTCAAATTGTACACAAGTAATTCCCTTTTCAATTTTTTAAATTTATTTACATGAGATCAATCACTAGCAAACTCAATGAGACATTACAAGACAACATCTAAAAGCTATAGGAATAGGAGTTGCAAGAAAACAAAGGCAAAATAAAAGGCACTATCTTCATTTTTATATCAAGATATATTTTCTTGAGACTTCCATGGTGACTCAGTGGTAAAGAATCCTCCTGCCAATGCAGGCCAAGCAGGTTCACTCTCTGGGTTGGGAGGATCTCCTGGAGAAGGAAATGGCAACCCACTTCAGTATTCTTGAGCCTGGGAAACCCCATGGACAGAGAAGCCTGGTGGGCTATAGTCCATGGGATCAAAAAAGAGTCAGATATGACTTAGTAACTAACCAACAACAAACAACTACAACATTTTTTCACATTCTATATGGAAATGAGTTGAGGAATAAAAGTCTTTATTCCCAAGGGAAAGACAATACTATGCATCAACATTTTAACATTAAAAAAAGAAAAAAAAAAGCACAGCCATAGCAGGTAACCCTTCATGTACTGATGAGTTAGGCAGGCCCTCTGTTGTCCTTGTGTTGTGCTTGGTCATGTCCAGCTCTTTGTAACCCTGTGGACTGTAGCCCTTCAGGCTCCTCCGTCCATGGAATTTTTCAAGCAAGAATACTGGAGCAGGTTGTCATTTCCCACTCCAGGAGATCCTTCTGATCAAGGGATCAAACCTCGTCTCTTGTGTCTCCTGCAACGGCAGGTGGATTCTTTCCCTGGGCCACCCGGGAAACCCCAGGTAGTCCCTAGGTATGAAAAAAAAGACTCAGTGTTTGCCCTTAGTAGCACAAAGACCACTGAATGGAATGAAATCACTCCAATTTGACAGCTTAGACTCTCTACTTCTGCCAACTGCTGGACAAGAGTGGCTACAGTCAGCCCCGTGCTAAACCAAAAATTCACATGGAATATTAAGTCCCAAGGAGGATTTCTATCTCTGGCATTCCAAAAGCTGGTAACTCTAGTTAGAGAGGTACGACTAGTCCCTGCAATTCAGCCAGAAGGCCAAGAAGGTATCAGGAGAGGTAAGTGTCAGCTCCTTTTGCTCCCAATCTCTGTAATATCCTTCAGAAGTTCCTCTTCCCTCCACCTTATCCCACAAATGAAACTTCTTATTTGACTTATCCTGACTGAAATTTCTCTTAAAATGTCTATGAAACAAAGTGGAGTTCCTGTGGGGACTTCAGTGCAACAGCAGTGAATCTGAGGAGGAAGTTGACTCTATAGCTTCACTGTGCAGCCAATCTCGTGCAAAGATACAAGATTTTATGAAAGAAGTGATTCACCAACAAGTGAAAACCATGTAGAGCAAGAGTCATGAAGGCAGGAGAATGGCAGCCACCAGCTACCACATCTTTGAGGGCTGCATTCCTGTATCCTCATCTGGGTGAGGATGAGGTGCGCTCAGGGCCTTTCTCAAGTGTGTGGTTGAAGTCCATATCAGCTGCAGTAAATGTCAGGAAACTCTATGAGAGTAAGGAATTTAGGATTTCATCTACACTCAATACTTGACTCACATGGGGCTGCCATGCCAACTCCAGATTCTCAGAGGAGAATAAAGCTCTCTCTGCTGACTCTCAGCAGAAATGCTGCTGCCACCCACATAATAAAAGAATTGGCAAAGATGCAACCTAATCACATTAATGATTGACAAAGCTTCTACATAAAGTCAGCTGTGCCAAAAATACACCTTTAAGGCATAAATGTGTGTGACCCCAAATACTGCAAGCACAATTCCTATTTGCTTCAGTCTAGCAAACTCTCAACAGAATTGTTCCAAAGTATGCCAAATCTGCCTCTTTCTTCCACCATTTGGCCACACTTTCTCCTCCTATATACCCTGAGTTGTCCCTCCTCCTATATACCCTGAGTACTCTATAGTTAATCTTCTATTCAGAGGCCAAAATTCATTCAGATGATGAACAAAAAAAGCTGCAGAGCAAATGAAGTGCTTTCAAGCTTAAGAGCCTGACCACACAACAGGTAATGGCTGGTCACATGTGGCGGCTGCTACTGCGGCAGTCTCTTCAGTTTTGTCCAACTCTGTGTGACGCCATAGACGGCAGCCCACCAGGCTCCCCTGTCCCTGGGATTCTCCAGGCAAGAACACTGGAGTGGGTTGCCATTTCCTTCTCCAACACATGCATGCATGCTAAGTCACTTCAGTCGTGTCCGACTCTGTGCGACCCTATGGACAGCAGCCCACCAGGCTCCCCCGTCCCTGGGATTCTCCAGGCAAGAACAATGGAGTGGGTTGCCATTTCCTTCTCCAATGCATGAAAGTGAAAAGTGAAAGTGAAATCACTCAGTCATCCCACTCTTAGCGACCCCATGGACTGCAGCCCACCAGGCTCCTCTGTCCACGGGATTCTCTAGGCAAGAGCACTGGAGTGGGTTGACAGTTCCTTCTCCTCACATGTGGCAACACAACTCTGATCTACAAACTCTGTAGTTATCACCCCAAACGGTCAGGACTTAGTGACTACCAGCTTCCCTATATATATATATATATTTTTTGCCTCTGCTTCCAACTCAGAACCAAGCAGAGGAAGCCAGATATGCTTTCAAATCAATCAGATAGGATGTCTTATGTCTATTTAGCTCCTGTCTCCAGCTCTACTTTGCCAACAACCCCCAATCAGAGCACACCTAAAACTTCTTTCCATTAAGGCTTTCCCACTCCCCTGCCTGCACTGAATCTCTGCCAAACAGAAGTCATGGTGGCTGACTCCCTTGCTATAGCAATCTCTGGATAAACAGCCTTTGTTCTCATTTGAGTGGTCTTCATTTATTTCCACATGATTAAAAGCTGAATGCTGGAATATTCGTTGCCTCAGTTTTATAAGGCTTGCTTTTGGATACTACACTTGATCTGAGCCAAAAGGCTGAGAAGCAACAGGTCTTACATTTGAAAACTTAAAAAAAAAAAAGTATTTATATAATTTCAAAGCAAATGGGAAGTGAGAACTAGAAAGAGTAGCAATCGGCATGTCTAGATTTTAGATCAGTCATTACCATTAGATTACATTCTTAGGAAAAGCTGATTCTCTCTGGCCTCATTTCCATCATTCGTAAAATGAAGTGGGAGGAAAGCTGAGTGATGATTGCCTTCTTGTGGCTCTGATTTTCTGGGTGTGCTGGTCAGGAAGCCTGTGATGCACTCAAATAAGGCTGATTCAAGAAGAGCTAAATTTAGGGAATACTTACAGAGCTGTAGGCAGGTATAGGAGAACCACGAGACAGTAGGCGGTACTCCTGGGTGTGTAATGGCTATTAGCAGGCCTAAGCCTGAAGCAGGAAGAGGAAAGTGTCCCCAGAACTAGGATGGAGAGGAGAGCCAGCTTAGCGTGAGTCTGGCCTTTGGTAGAGGCACACAGCCAGACTGAGGGAACCCCCGCAGAAGGCAACAAGGGAGAAATAACCTAACTTCCCTCCCCTTCTCTTTTTCACCTCTTCTTGGGGTTCCCTATTAGTGAAATGCAAGTGGAAACTGTACAACATGGGATCTAGACAGTTCGGCCGCCCTGTGCAAACGGCAGAGTGGAGAAGGGTGGATAGTGGGTCCAGAGGAGAGAAGGACAGACAGACAGACAAACTGTGATTCCTGACACGGTGCATAGCTTTGGCTCAGATGTGTACAGACGCGTTCTTATCAGAATCCCCATCTCCAACTCCTTTCCTCTTCATCTTTTTCACTTTCATTATTCCTTCTTTTCAGTACTTGCTACTCCCTGTAGTTCTACATTTTTTTTTCTGACATCAGTAAGGAAATAAGTATCAGTGGCAATAAGAACACAAGTTCTCCATAAGCATCCACAAGCAACTCAGTAAGCAGCATCTCCTGGCCTGTACTATTTTTCTTATCATGTATTAATTATATTGATGTATCTAGCTACTGGACTGCAAGGTCAATGAAGACAGAAGTGTTATCTGTTATCTCTGTATCTACTGTGGTTTATATTTTATATAAATGATAAACCTTTAAAAAATAAAATAGTAAGTGATACTCCACGATAGTTCCTAAACATTACACATCCTTTGATTTACTTCCCACAAACTCCAGATCAGTTGGCTAACGTAAGTGCACAAGATATCCAACTGACCTACAAAGACTGCAGAGGATACCATTCTGCTTCACCAGAAAAGAGATGAATATAAAACTAAAGGAAAAACTGGCTACAATGACAAAGGGACAAAAATTTTGAAATTTGGTAATTCTATTGCTTCAGAAGACGACGGGGATTTCAAAACTATGCAGAAAGAGAGGGAATGAAGCTGATGAGAAGAGTTTATATGCAGTTAATTAATATTTTTGCCTTAAAAATTAAGAAAGTTGGTATTTGCAAAGGATAGATAAATGGGCAGCTCCATTGTTGCACAATGATTCTCAAAAAGGCAACACAAGTGCTTAAATATTTTGTTCTCAATCAAGCAAGTTAGTATAAAAATTATGTTTCACATTACACAGCATGAGACAACTTTTAATGAGCTAAATCTGTTTCTTCATTTCTTCTCTCTCAGTATTTACTCAGTACCATCAATAAAGAAAGGTGGGGGGTGCTGTACACAACCCAAAACAACTGGAAACAAGTTGTACAATTTAAGAAAGATATTTATGACACAGATAGTTAAAAATGCATTGAAATAAATATATCATCTGATTTGAACATTAAAGTCCATTTGTATACTGCTCATATTTTGTTTCACCACAGAAACTGATAACTGCTGAAATAAGGCTAGAAATAAACCAAACATATTTAAGCACTTAAAAAAAAACTTCAAGTAGATTCAGATTT
The DNA here is from genome assembly GCF_910594005.1 of Cervus elaphus. NCBI lineage: Eukaryota > Metazoa > Chordata > Mammalia > Artiodactyla > Cervidae > Cervus > Cervus elaphus. The sequence continues at coordinate 41,102,094 of NC_057822.1, forward strand.
ATAAAATTATTGTGAATATAGGACAGCATTCCCATATACCCAGTATCTATTAGCATCTTACGTTAGTATGATGTGTTATTGTACTCAATCGTGTTCAACTCTTTGTGACCCCATGGACTGTAACCCACCAGGCTCCTCTGTACATGGATTCTTCCAGGCAAGAATACTAGAGTGGGTTGTCATTTCCTCCTCCAGAGGATCTTCCTGACCCAGGGATCAAATTCGTGTCTTCTGCATTGGCAGGCAGATTCTTTACCACTGAGCCACTTGGCAATCCCATTAGTGTGGCACATTTGTCAAAATTAATTAACCTGTATTGACATATTATTATTATCTACAGTCCACACTGTATATGTATTTCCTCATTTTTCACCTAATGTCTTATTTCTGTTCCAAGATTGCACTCAGGATTACATTTAGTTTTCATGTTTTCCTAGACTCCTCTTGACTATTTTAGGTTCTCAGACTTTTCTCGGTTTTGGCTTGAGAAATATCAATCAAATATTTTAGACAATGTCCCTTATTTTGGATTCGCCCGCAGTACTGCTTATGATTAGACTGTGTTTATGGGCTTTGGGAGAGACGACAACAGAAGTAAAGTGCTGGCCTCATCACATAGTGTGGAAGGTAGGAACCAGGAACATGACCTGTCACTGTACGTAAATCATGACGATCTGGCTGAAGTGGTGTCTAGTCAGTTTTCTCCACTCCAAAAAGAAATCTCTACATGAACTCAAACTCAAGGAGTAAGGATCTATATTTCACCCCTTTGATGGCATTATCTGCAGTTCTTCTGCATAGACTGTATTTCTCTCATTTAATCCCTGATTCATTTACATCAGTATAGACTCATGGGTTTTTTTTTTTTTTTTTTTCTTTTTAACTGTGGACTCTATTTCCAGAGCATATTTTTATTTTGCTGCTCAAACTATTCCAGCTTTAGCCACTGGGTATCTTTCATTTGACATACTCCTATTAATATCATTGTGCAATTTTTTTGAGCACTAAAACCAAACGTACTTTCTGGCACCTCAAGATGCTCCAGGCTCATCTTGTACATTTTCACTTCTGGGCTTACCATCAGTCATTTCTCTAAAACATCCACTTCCTCTTACTTTCATGTGGAATTATTAACAGAAAATTTGGGTGTTAGGCATGTTTATTGCTACTGGTCTGTTGATATTGCTTCTGGGCACTCTCAGATTCCAGAGCAAGGGAGTGTATGAAATGTGTATACTAACCAATATATATACAATGTACATCTACATGCCTATATGTATGAATATACATGTGTATGTAAATATCTATCTCCATTTATATCTACAGTAAGCTAAATATGAGTCCAATACTGATTAGAGTCTCCAACTCTAATCCATTACCACATGGATTATTCTAGCCTACTCCTGTGCTTGTCAATAACCTCCCACACTCTGGGTTATATAATTTTAAAACATCCTAAAACACACTTTAGCATATTCTCCCCAGAAAATAGCAAGATTTTAAAATAAAGAATGTTCTTCCACTTGATAGTTTAGTCAACATATATAATACATCCATTCTATTGAATAAATTATATCAAGTATTAATAGCATAGGATACTAACGAAGACTTCCTTTTTCATTATGAATCCTACCTCGCCTAAGTTAGCCTAAGCAGGGATCTTAGCTAAGGCTGAAATGTTCAACCTTCACTAGATATTTCTCTCGGGGCAAGTTATAATTGGATGTCACACCTATTAACTCAACTTCATTCTGATAATTATTTAATACTTTTCCTCATATTTCTTTTTACAACTGCATTTTGAATAGCATTAATATATGCAATGATAACATTTTGAGACACATGAACTACTTAAATTGGTAATTACTGTATGATCATCCCACGGGAATAATTGAAACTACACTAGCACATTCACATCAACATAAAAACAATACTGTATTCTAGATATCTGGACAACTCTGATTCTATAAACCTTATTTTGAAGAAAACAAATAGTGTACATTAACATCTTACATATCCAAAATAAAAAATCAGGGTGAATAATTAATATCTACTCTAATTTGTGCTCATTAGCTGATTAAACCAACATTTCCACCTATTCCTGAGAGAACTGAGGGCTATAGGTAAAATAAACAGTACTCTCAAGGTCATTTCACTTCTTAAATGAAAGTTAGGCCATAAATTCAATTTCTTTTACTCTAGATTTTCTTACTGAGTCAAGAACTACCAGTTTTTACTTCTATATTTTTTGCATTCATAATCATTTGAAAGCCTTCACTAAGTAACTCTTCCCACAATCTAAGAGGTTGATGAATATCAATGCAGATGCTGTGTATGTCTGGTGAGATTATTCCCAGCAGTAGGAAGATTACGCCATTAGAACATATCTACACTGATCAACAAAATAAGACAGCTTGGGGGTATAACCTTTAAAGTTAATTTCACCTTTAAAAAAATAACCCTAGTAGACTTTAGCTCCAAAATTTTAAGGGACAGGGATTAGGGTCTTCCCTGGTGGCTCAGTTGGTAAAGAATCTGCCTGCAATGTGGAAGACCTGGGTTTGACTCTTGGGTTGGGATGATCCCCTGGAGAAGGGAATGGCCACACACTGCAGTATACTGGCCTGGAGAATTCCATGGATAGAGGAGCCTGACAGGCTACAGTTCACAGGGTCTCAAAGAGTCGGACACAACTGAGCAACTTTCACAACAGGGACTAGACACTAAACTCCTTGCCTAAAAGTTGGGGGAAAAAATCAGACAAAATAAACAAAACAATTTGCAGGATGCTTGTCAGGCAATAAAGGATGCCTGAGACACAAGAAACAAACTGAACCCTACAACTGCTTCAGCTCACGGCCCCAGTAAATAGATTTTCCAGGCTATCGATCAGAAAGATGCATCCAAATTGAGCTCCAGCAGAATTCCTGCATTTAGAATATGGAACTGAGAGTCTAATTGTTCACAGGAAAGAGGAGAGAGCGCAGCAAAAAGAAATAAATCCAGAGATTTGCAGAAAGTCTCCCTCACATATTCAGCTGAGTATTGATCAGCACATGTCTATTAGAAAACAACCTGGAAGGATTAGAAATAACAGCCAGACCACAGGCAAGGCCAAGCCAGTGCTTCCTCCTGGCGGGCATGCTGAATGCAGAAGGCTTATGGCTCATTATTAGGGAAGAGTTAGACCTGGACTGAGCACAGTGCTGGTTCACCGGACAAAGTTTAGACTAACACCTAAGAGGATTAAACTGTTTCCAAGAAATGCGTGTGCCACAGCCATGATCAAGGATATACACAGAATAAAAAAATAACAACCAGTATTCAACAAGATAGAACTTACAATGTCTGACATCCCATAAAAAATTACTTTTAATAAAATATCACCTGTAAGCTAGGTTCTGATGAGTCAAAGTGGAGAGGAAGAGTATAAATCTTAAAGATACCACTAACATAGTAAAGAGTTATACCTAATGAACCAGTCACAGAGATAAAACAATCATAATGTCACTTAATTAATGCAAAAGAAAGCAGAAAATAGGAAAATGGAACCCAAGTAATAAGATGATAAATTTAAGTCTCAACATATGAATAATCACATTAAATACAAAAGATCTCATTACTCCAGTTAAAAGCAGATATTGTCAGATTAAATTTTAAAGTTAAAACTCATGTACATGCAGGGTGCAGGGGCTTCCTGGTGGCTCAGTAGTAAAGAGTCCACCAGCTAAGGCAGGATATGGTTCAATCCCTCAGTCAGGAAGATGCCCTGGAGAAGAAAATGTCAACCTGCTCCAGTATTCTTTCCTGGAAAAACCCCATGGACAGAGGTGCCTGGTGGCCTACAGTTCATTGGATTACAAAAAGAGTCAGACATGACTGAGTGACTAAACAAAACATGCTGCCTACATGAAATCTGCATTCAATATAAATACACAGATGGGTTAAAAGTAAAAAGATGGGAAAAAAATCACCATGCCAACAGGAATCAAAAAGGCAGCTAGGGTGGCAACATTAAATCACATGAAGTAGGTTTCAGAACAAAGAAATACTGTCAAAAATAATTTCATAAAGATACAGAGATCATTTCATAATGATGCACCTAACAACAGATCCTCAAAAGTGATAAAATAAAAACTGATCAACTAGAAGAAATAAATAAACCCACAATTAGAGCCACAAATGTCAATACCCCTCTGTCAATATTTTATATAATAAATATAAAATCGAACAATGTGACATGCTTTCCTGTAGGATCCTTTCACACAGGAAAAGGCATTTTGAAGCTAGAGGGAAACTTCTCTAACCTGTTCAGGCTTAGGGCTGGTAGCACTGTTACAGGCTCATTGTGGGAGAACACCTGGGGCTTGCAGTGACATGGCCTCTGGATTGCACTCCACTATGTTTTCATTTTCAGGTTTATTATGTGGTATACTGGGAGCTCTCCATCTTCATAGTACTTCTAGTGTTCTATCAGAGAGTTAATATATTTTCGTATTATAGTAAAATATACATGTCATACAATTTGCCATTTTAACCAAGTTTTGATGTAAACCTCTCTAGCATTAATGTCACACACAGAACTTGAGTATCAAAGAAATAAGAAAACACCAAGAAAAAATGAAAGAAAAGGAGGAAAGAAAAAGCAACAGCATGAAGCCGAGTTAGAGGCTTTCAATTTAATGCCTAAGAGAAAGAAAACGTAAACAAAAACAGGTAGAGACAAAAAAAGAAAAGATATGTTTAGAACCCTATTAATTTAAGTAGGAGAAAGCATAAAAGAAGAACTATAACTAAGACATGCATTAATAGGACAATAGTTTTATTTAAATAGTTCAATTTTACAAATTAATTTCATCATCTGTTTAAGAGGGGAAATGATAATAGAAACACAGTAGTCATCAACAACAGTTTGAAGTCTATGGACAAACAAACCTTTAGTTGCTCAGATTCTATATAAACCATTATCCAGGGACCAGACTCTGATCCCACCCTTCCCCATACCCTCAGTTCAGAAATCACCTTCAACACATCAATCCAGCCCCTAAAAAAATCTCGGCATCAAATTCCACTGAGTGAATTCAACACACAGTACTGATGGTCCAAATTGTGCTTAGAAATCTACAAGTCATGATCTATTTCTATCAGTTGCTCCCAACACTCTGTTAGGCACATTGAGAGATAAAATAAGGACTTCAAACATTGTGAAAGTACAATGCAATATGCAAACATAGAATAAAATGATCAATTTGTGTTAAGTACTTCAAAATATTTTGTTACAGCAACAGAAACAAATCCCATTACCCGCCTCCCTATCTAGAAAGACCAAGGTAGAACTCCTCAAATGCAAATACAAAGAACAAATAGATTCATGCAAGGGATACATAATTCTGCAAAAATGAGTGTACAAACTTGGAGATTTCTTCTCAAGTACTACAATAAAGATAAACCTGAAAACCTTTCCCAATGTAAATAAAACTGGTTAATAAAGACAAATACAAATAGAAATGCAACCTCACATGCAGGAGGTTTTATGAGTCAAAACTTAATAAATTTCTCATACAACATTTTGAGATAGTTTCAATATCTTTGAATGTGATGGTATCTCTCAAGAGAATTATATTAATTTTTAAAATGGCTTCCCAAGCCTTTTAATTCACCTGAAGGAATATGTTTTCAAATTACACAGAGCATTTTTCCTATCTCATTGGGCCAATGGCATTCTTCCAAAAAAACTCTTCTGTTTTTAGAAACCCTGATACGGCAATAAATTTCATTTTAAAAAGCTCAGAAATTTAAGATGGCTCATATGGTAATATAAAATATATTTATTTCACAAATAAAGGAAGTCAAATAAAATAGCAAGAGTAGTGAAACAGTGATGTCTGTTTATGTGTTATCATTTTTAAATATATTTGACCAAGCTCTCTTCTTTGCATCCACTTTTTATGTAATTTTCCCATAAGTCTATGTTATTTACAGGTATACTTCCCTAGTACAATATTTCTTTTAATAACTTTCCTTTATGAGAATAATATAACAACAAAACAACCATGCAAAATGAGACATATTTAGGTTCTCCTGGTGCAATTAAAAAAAAGAAACTCATTAAACTTTCTCTTAGGTAATAAACTTGTTCACCAACAAAATGTGAGGATTAATTTCAGTAGTCTAACATAAAACAGAATGTTATACTTGGACTCTTATAAAATAACTATATTTTAATTGAAAAAAGTTCCTTCAAATGCTATAACTCTTTGTGAGTTGTTAAATAGTTAATGATATACAAACCAGCTTATTTTCCTGTGAAAGTTTCAACCATTCCACAGTATAATTTTTAAAATCTAATGAATAATTTAAAAGGAGTATGATCAATGAACAATACAAATATAACAGTGTATCTAAATACAGGCTAGCCAAATGCATATGGCTACTCAAAACATAGGACCAGGATTTGAATATGTGAGAATAGAAATTGGAAGTTATTCTATCAACTGTATTGCCATGCTGACCACAAATGTCATCCAGGAATGGGACCATCTGGAAGATAACACACCTGCTAGGCTTCACAAGAGCTTCCCTGGTAGCTCAGCTGGTAGAGAATCTGCCTGCAATGCAGGAGACCCTGGTTTGATTCCTGGGTCAGGAAAATCCCCTGGAGGAGGGATAGGCTACTCACTCCAGTAGTCATAGGCTTCTCTAGTGGCTCAAATAGTTAAGAATCCACCTGCAATCTGGGAGACTTGGGTTCGATCCCTGGGTTGGGAAGATCCCCTGGAGGAGGGCATGGCAACCCCACACCAGTATTCTTGCCTGGAGAACCCCCATGGACAAAGGAGCCTGGTGGGCTATAGTCCATGGGGTTGCAAAGAGTCAGACATGACTGAGTGATTCAACACACAGACTTTACAAAGTGGTCTTGTTTGACATGCGATTCAATTAATCTTAGCAATGGTAGGAAGTTGCTTCCCTGGCTATGCTCACTCTGCATTTCTGAATTCTGTTAATGAGAATAAAGGACCCTAATGGTTTCCTATGTACAAGGTCCCCCAGCATTACAGGAATGATCTGTGTTGAACTTTTCAGAGGATGAAGTTGCTATTCAGTTTGTTAATCTTTGAAATAGCTTCTTAGTGTTCAGTTCAGTTGCTCAGTCGTGTCCGGCTCTTTGCAACACCATGGACTGCAGCACGCCAAGCCTCCCTGTCCACCAGTCACCCTCTGAGTGTGAGGGGTGATATACTTCCTTTCTCTGACTTGTGTGTTGTATCACATTGGGCCAGTGTCGCTCTTCCCGCGGTGATAAAGAGAGGCAGGATCACCCTTTGGCCATGTAATCTCCTCCTGTCTACGATGCTGGCCCTGTTTGTGCAGTGCCGTGCTCCTCCATGTGAAACACCAGGCGATAGTAGTTCTGGACATAACTACTCAATCCGATCATGTACTGAGTTGGCAAAAAACTTAATTTGGGTTTTTCCATAACATCTTATGGAGAAACTCAAACGTTTTGGCCAACCCAATATTTCTGAATACAACAAGTCAATCACAACATATCCCAAATCAAGATAATACTAATGGAAGAAGGCATGGAGAAGAGAATGGGGACTGGGAACAGTAAATAGGATCACAGTCAACCAACAGTACCTACCAGCATGGCATATATTCCATTACAAATACGGCTATTACTTTTTTCCATGAACAACTCTTTAAAGTGTTTATTATTTATACCCTACCTTCTGTCAGAAGATCTGCAGTTGCTTATATATAATGATATAGGTTGGAGAAGGAAATGGCAACCCACTCCAGGATTCTTGCCTGGGAAATCCCATGGACAGAGAAGCCTGGCGGGCTACAGTCCATGGGGCTGAAAAGAGTAGGACATGGCTGATTAACTGGGCACACAATGACACAGATACAAGAGACAGAAAAGTCAAACATGGAGACTGATTAGGACACAAGTTTTAGTCACACCAGTACACATCTCTTAAATTTAACTTTCGATTCCTGATCACCAAGATAAAAATAATAGGATGAATATGCTACACAGAATCCTTGTCTGTTTTTGCTTTTTTATTCAGGTGTAGTTGATGCACGGTATTATATGTTACTGGAGAAGGAAATGGCAACCCACTCCAGTGTTCTTGCCTGGAGAATCCCAGGGACGTGGGAGCCTGGTGGGCTGCCGTCTATGGGGTCGCACAGAGTCGGCCACGACTGAAGTGACTTAGCAGCAGCAGTATACGTTACAGGTGTACACTGTAGTGATTTACCATTTTCTATTGGAGTATAGTCGCTTTGCAATGTTGTGTTAGATTCTGCTGTACCACAAAGTGAATCAGCTATATGCACACACATATTCCTTCCCTCTTGAACCTCCTGCCCATCCCATGTTCAGGGATTCGCCATTTTAAACGTTAAGCATCCTTATCTTAAGAAAAAGAAGAGTGTGCTATAAGGAAAAGAAATGAACTCCTGTGGTTGTTCAGTCACGCAGTCGTGTCCCACTCTTTGCGACCCCACGGACTGCAGCATGCCAGGCTTCCCTTCCTGTTAGTAAACTCTAAAACTAATTCATCACATTGGCTGAAATAGAAGAAATATGAAATACAAAGTATGAAAGTGTTCTTAACTGCTGCTTGTAAATGTTCTAAGTAAGAGCAAAAATATGAAAACAGTTCAGGAAGTGCATTTCTGGACAGGCTCAGCTGACAAGTCCTCTAATGATCTAAGAAGGTCAGACATTCTATTGTATGCCTCTCTTTGGGGACAGCTTGGGATGCTACCAAGTATTGTCTGTTGGTAACAGAAGAGAAATTCATAAGTCTGGCATGTCACTGTTAACCTTGACCAGCCTGCTGAGCAGTTTTCATTAATAATAGGAAACCTCTTCTCCTGTCCTTTGCCAACAGGCCCTAAACATTCTTCATGTGTGCCCAGTAGTCCAGAAGTCCACCCTGAGTGGACTATTGGAGTGTCCTTTGCTCTTTGAAGCTAACCTAACATACAGCAGTATAATGACTAACATTGTTTCCCCATCTGGAATGCAAAAGAATGTCTCCAAAATCAGTATCTATTCATAGAAAAATTGAAAGAGACAGGGCCAGTGCTCAACAAAATAAACTTTAATCCATCAAAGACATTCCTAGACTAATCAGAATGGAATGGAACATCTTTTCATTACCTAAGTCTGAGCAAATATGAAGATTTAATTCAGTTGTTCAATGTTTACATATTATATATTTCTATTCTCTCCATGACTAGTACTATCTTTCTTGGGTTTTAAGTTTCTATGGAACAATGACTAACTATACGTAACTTACTTCATGTAGAAACAAACATATAACAAACCAAAGCAACTTATTAAAATATTTATATTAATGATGATGATACAAATATGTTATAACAAAGAGTAAGCAGCAGTATTTTCAAAGGTAAGGGCAATAATCAAAGAGACAAATAACACATGTAAGAAGACTTGGGGCCACAATGCTTTGTCAAGGGTCTTCTGCTGCTGCTGCTGCTGCTAAGTCACATCAGTCGTGTCCGACTCTGTGCGACCCCATAGATGGCAGCCCACCAGGCTCCCCCATCCCTGGGATTCTCCAGGCAAGAACACTGGAGTGGGTTGCCATTTCCTTCTCCAATGCATGAATGTGAAAAGTGAAAGTGAAGTCGCTCAGTCGTGTCCAACTCGTAGCGACCCCATGGACTGCAGCCCACCAGGCTCCTCCATCCATGGGATTTTCCAGGCAAGAGTACTGGAGTGGGTTGCCATTGCCTTCTCCGCAAGGGTCTTCTAGGGATGGCTTATACCAACTAAGGGAGCAGGCTATTAAATTTCAGGCATTTTTGTGAGCCACATGTTAAATCATAGCCATCATCAAATATCTAATTATATAAAATAAGAATTCAATACATTATGTTAAAAACAAATGTACTATAATAAAAAAACACATCACTTTCTAAATATTTTATGACATTTTACAGTGAACTATATTCTTGAGCCTATTTTCAACTGTTGTTGTAAATGAAGATCATGGCATATGATCACTTCATGGAAAATTGATGGGGAAGCAACGGAAACAGTGACAGACTTTATTTCTTGGGCTCCAAAATCATTGCAGATGGTAACTACAGCCAAGAAATTAAAAGACACTTGCTCCTTGGAAGAAAAGCTATGACAAACCTAGACAGCATATTAAAAATCAGAGACATTACTTTACTGACAAAGGTCCATCTAGTCAAAGCTATGGTTTTTCCAGTAGTCATGTATGGATGTGAGAGTTGGACCATAAAGAAGGCTGAGCACGGAACAATTGATGGTTTTGAACTGTGGTGTTGGAGAAGACTCTTGAGGGTCCCTCAGACTGCAAGGAGATCAAACCAGTCAATCCTAAAGGAAAATAGTCCTGAGTATTCATTGGAAGGACTGATGCTGAAGCTGAAGCTCTAAAACTTTGGCCACCTGATGCAAAGAGATGACTCATTGGAAAAGACCCTGATGCTGGGAAAGATTGAAGGCAGGAGGAGAAGGGGGTGACAGAGGATGAGACAGTTATATGGCCTCACTGATTCGATGGACATGAGTTTGACCAAGCTCTGGGAGCTGGTGATGTACAGGGAAGCCTGGTGTGCTGCAGTCCATGGGGTCGGAAAGAGTCGGACACAACAGTGAGAACTGAACTAAACTGATAACCGTTGTAATCTGCAAGGTGGGAAGATTATATAGTGGTGTGCTACTCCCCAGCCTTGACCGATCCTCTGCTTAGTAACCTCATACTGGTGGGCTAGAATTGTCCGAAGGAGTATTTTCACCATGGTATGTGGCACAACCCTGGCCCTGAGTGCTGGCTGATAAACAGTTACCAACAGACCACTTCAGACACTTAACCAAGGTGAACTGAGCACCATGGTACTGTGAACCACAGTATAAAGAATGCAAGTTACCTTTGTTAAAATACTAATACCAAATTTAAGAAAACAATTTTACACTACTGTGATTTCCACCCCCCCCCCCCGAAGTAATAATGCATCTCCTTGTTTACACGGAATTTACAAAAACTTGAAACTTAATATTGAAGACTGATTAAAAATCTTACGTAAGTTCTGACCTTCAGAATAGGACAAATGTGCTGTTTTGAACAATATAAACAACATTTATAAAATCCCAAAGTATCCTCATTGCTTTTAACCAAGTCTACTCATCACCTGCAGTAGAGTATTTTTAGCTTCTTTCAATCTCCCCATCTCCAAATAAATTCCATCACCTTTGAACACATCCATACTGGAATCATACAAAACCAGGGTGATCTCCAGAATTGTATAGTACCAGGAACAAGTTATATATCATAACAACTACATGCAAACATGCTCCCCATATGACTATATTCAGTCAAAGTAAAGAAAAAAAATCAGTCTCAGAAAGGTATTTTGACATGTGTAATGATGAAAAAGGAAGGAGGGCTTTACGGTTAAAAAAAAAAAATTGATAAGAGAAAATATAAAATGATCTTTCTTGGGAATATTTGAAGTGTACCCTCACTTAAAGGAAGACTCTTTTAGATTTATAATCCTAAAACTATGTATATATATTTTATTAGCACTGAAACAAAACCAAATTACATGCACGGCTAATTAAAGAGTCTGCTCACTTTCAAGAGAAGCTGGTAATTTTTTTACAAGTCAAATGAGGCAGAGGAGAATTCACAGCCCACTCCCATGATGACGAAGGCAAAAGAGCTAAGGAACAGTCCTCCCAAATATGAACAAAATATTCTGGCTAAAACTAAAACTCCATCCCCATCAAAGAGAAGAGATTTTTTTAAAAAGGAAAAAGATTGGAGTGAGCCTCATATTTTACAAGATACTGTCAAAAACCAGTTCATACAATTATTGGGGACGTCTTTTGATCACTGTGGATTAAACAAAAACTGGTCTTCCTTTTTCCTTCCTTATTCAAGCTCACGACAATCAAGCAGAAGGAAAAAAAAAGCGCCAAAAGTCTCTAAAAGAATGTCAGTGATACTGCTTGCCACCAGCTGCTTGTGAAGTGCTAAAAGATTCCAGTGATGAATGGGTCTATTAAAAAAAAAAAAAAAAAGAAAGCAAAATCTTATTATTATGTTCAGTAACCCAGATTAAGAGAGATGTAGGAGGTAATCAAGTAATTTGTGTTCAAGACATCTAAAAGAATTAAAATTAGCTGAAACACACCAGGTTGTAAACTTTCTGCATTGGAAACCATGGACCTTTCTAATTAAGTACTTAACAATATCTAGGACTTAACCATAGGACTGCTTTTGTATTTTAGATAATATGTGAAATACATATATTATTGCTGGGGTTGGGGGGTGTCAGGTAAATGTGAGCATGCTGGGGGTACAAGGATGGGCAGTGCTAGACAAAGAATATGTAATTATAGGCTGAAAAATGTTTAATTTCAAGTTTTGTGGTTATTTTTTTCTTCATCTTCTCTAGCTATTAAAAATACCAGTCTTATTTTAAGAAGAAACTCAGGACTTTGCCTGGTTTTCTCTACAATATGGCAAGCACTATGAAAATAAAGCGTATATATTATTGTTCTTTGGTCAATATAAAACTTGATAAAAAATATGAAAGCTCTGTTCCCAATAATGTGTTTTAAGATTTCAAATTTAAAGCCATTATTGCTATATTTTTAACAAGCAAAAACTGTGAAGCAGGTTCATAGGGATAATATTTTAAGCACTTTAAGAAAAAATATAAGCGAGAAGAATACAATATGTTCTGATATTTGTGCTGTCACCCATAAAGTTCAGCACATATCCATGTCCAACCAAAAGTCTAATAAATGTATATTTGCTATCAGACTCACTAGTCAGAATTTTTCTATTTACCAAATTGGTGAAGGCTTTCTAAATTTAGATTTTTAACACCCTTCTGACTTTCATTATCATTTATCCCAAGGGCATCAGCACGAAAGAACTTTTTGCTAGATGTAAAAGAGTCCAGCATTCTTTTAGAAACCATATCCCTGTATACATTTTAGTAAGTGGGATTTAAAAAAAAAAAAAAAAAAAAGAAGTTTCAGGTACTGTAAGGCAAAAGATTATGAACAGTAAAGCCACCAAACACAGAGTCTCTAGTTTTCAGATCTGAAGGGCAGAAGTACGTGAGATAATAAATACATAAGCATAGGCACAGAAATAGAGAAAACCAAGCAAGGATCATAATGAAGCACTTCCCTCTTGTATGCTGGGTTTCCCAGGTGGCGCTGGTGGTAAAGAACCCACCCGCCAGTGCAGGAGATGTAAGGGACAGGGATCCCTGGGTCCGGAAACTCTGTGGAGAAGGAAACAGCGACCCACTCCAGGATTCTCGTCTGGAGAACTCCATGGACAGAGGCGCCTGGCGGGCTATAGTCCATGGGGTCACAGAGTCTGCCATGACTGAGCATGCACATCTATCCATTGGTCCTCTATACTGGAATAAGCTGGGTATAATTCCCTGGTGGCTCAGATGGTAAAGATTCTGCCTGCATGGCAGAAGACCCAGGTTTAACCCCTGGGTCGAGAATATCCCCTGGAGAAGGGAATGGCAACCCACTCCAATATTCTTCCCTGGAAAATTCCATGGGCAGAGAAGCCAGGCAGATTACAGTCCATGGGGTCACAAAGAGCTGGACAGACTTGAATGAAAAATGACAGACAAGCTCAAAGATATAATAGCCCTGACACAAGTAAAACCTGACTACTGGCACAAAACTTGGTTTCAGAGTGAAGCCATTTGATACAATCAAAAGAAGAAGCATTGCAGTGAAAGGTAATCAGAAAGCTGAGATTTGTAGTTACCACTGCACTATCTCATGAAATCACATTCTCAGGTGAGCCATTGAAACTTGAGTCCCACTTTCCTCAACTACAAAATGAGCCTCCTTATCCAAAATGGTTTCCAAGATGCATTCTACTCTTAAAATCCTCTGATTCTCCAAATCTCTTCTTTCAGCAAGCAAAGTGGAAAGTGGGAAATATTTTAGAAATTCACTTTAAAAAACAGACAATGTTTTCTTACTGTTGTGATAAGATTATACATAAATTATGAGCTATTACAAATGAGTTTCAAGATTATGATGAAAGGCATTTATCTTATATGTCTAAATAAGAGAGGAATTATATAATATGGGTAAGAGATGAGAAACAGTGCTTTAGAAAATGGTACTATGAATACTATAGAAAACAAATTGCCTCTGTGACTCATCAAGTAATGAATCTGCCTGCAATGCAGAAGACACAGGAGATGAAGGTTTGATCCCTCAGTCAGGAAGATCCCCTGGAGGAGGAAATGCAACCCACACCAGTTTTCTTGCCTGAAAAAGCCCATGGACAGAGAAGCCTGGCAAGCTATAGTCCAAAGGGTCTCAAAGAGTCAGACATGACTAAACAGCTAAGCACAGGCACGCACATAGAAAACAAGGCCTAAATGTAGACTGAATTGCTATCGTTTTCACTCTGATCACAGGCTAAGTTAGAGTTTGACTGCTATGATACCCAAGTGTTCACAATTCCATTTTGGTGTTATTGTTCAGTTGCTAAGTCCTATCTGACTCTTTGTGATCTCATGGACTGTAGCAGGCCAGGCTCCCCTGTCCTCTACTATCCCCTAGAGTTTGTTCAAATTCATGTCTCTTGAGTTAGTGATGCTATCTAACTATCTCATCCTCTGCCACCCCCTTCTCCTTTTTCCCTCTATCTTTTCAGCATCAGAGTCTTTTCCAATGAGTTGGTTCTTCACATCAGATAGTCAGAGTATTGGAGCTTCAGCTGCAGCATCAGGACTTCCAATGAATATTCAGGGTTGATTTCTTTTGGAAAATGTTGATCTCTTTGTAGTTCAAGAGACTCTCAAGAGTCTTCAGCACCACAGTTTGAAAGCATCAATTCTTTGGTGCACAATTCCATAGCAGTCATAAAATGACTAAAGAAAAGCCTTTAAGCTTACATCCTATTCTAAGATAAAGAGTGTTCTATTTTCTATTTTCTTTTGGGTGAGCATTTTCTCTAACACTATAAACTTAAGTCATAAAAGTTAAGAACAAGGCTTTCCATTTTCTGGTCCCTTCAAGACACTGACAAAAACTAAAAACAATAAAAATAAAAACAATCACCTAGAGGCCATGGCTTCAGGAAAACCTCCTGCTGCTGCTGCTGCTGCTGCTGCTAAGTCGCATCAGTCGTGTCTGACTCTGTATGACCCCATAGATGGCAGCCCACCAGGCCCCCCTGTCCCTGGGATTCTCCAGAGAAGAATACTGGAGTGGGTTGACATTTCCTTCTCCAATGCATGAAAGTGAAAAGTGAAAGTGAAGTCACTCAGTCATGTACAACTCTTCACAACCCCATGGACTGTAGCCCACAGGCTTCTCTGTCCATGGGACTCTCCAGGCAAGAGTACTGGAGTGGGTTGCCACTGCCTTCTCCAATAGCAAAAACTGACCCTTTCCTATATTGACCACTTTTTGTGGAAGTTGCTTCATCAATATTGGTAGGTTCTTACACATTGCTTTGGGAGTAGCTGATGTCAACTCCATGTCAGAAAATTTATCCAGGTACTCCCTGGGACCAGACTGTAAACATCAGAGCTCAAAGGACCTCCTGTAACATACCAAGTCCTCATCTTTTCTCTGAACTTTGACTACAAATTAATAAATTCCCAGTGTTTAGATTTATTTAATGACTCGAAGCCTTGGTTAGTTTGTCAAAAAAAAAAAAAAAAAAGTATATGACTTAACTTCAATTGAAGAGATAGTAAAACCTTCATTATAAAATACTTAAGGTAGAACTTTACTCCCGCCCCACGCCCCAAGACTAAAAGGAAAGTTTTTGGAGTGGCACCACCCCCAACTTGACTGCAAAATAACTAACATGAGATACAGAGCTAGTAGAAAGACACAACTCAAGAGGTCTAAATTGTTCTGTGACCTTTCTATTTTTCAAAAATATGATTGAGCTGAAAATTAACCTTCACCAAGTTAGAGACCTCATGTAAAGACCTGGGGGAGGCCACAAGGTTCTTGGAGCACTAAAACCACTGCCAATAATTCTAAGTTATTAAAACCTCTAAGAATAAATATAAATAGATTAGCTTTAGGAAGCTATTGTAGCTAAAGTTTAAACATTTAATTGTCATGTAAAAAAAAAATAACTAGGGATTTGTATTTGATGGCTTTCCTGGTAGTTTTAGCTTCATTGCAGAATTACAGCAAACCGTCATGGTAAT
The DNA here is from genome assembly GCF_910594005.1 of Cervus elaphus. Lineage (NCBI taxonomy): Eukaryota > Metazoa > Chordata > Mammalia > Artiodactyla > Cervidae > Cervus > Cervus elaphus. The sequence goes on from NC_057822.1 coordinate 41,118,348, forward strand.
ACTCTCGTAAGTTGTCATTATTTCTGTACATTCTGGGCTCTACTCCTCTGTATATAGCAGGGAATTTAACAGTCCCTATGAAGAACTGAAGCAGAGCTATAACAAAAGAATGCGTCCTAGGGATTTTGCTCAAGTATAATGTCAGGCGAGACGAGGGTGGCTAATTTCTTTGGCCAATATCAGCATATCTCAATTTAATCTTCTGTGATAAGGGTGTGTGCCTTTCCCAAGTTAAGAGGCTCTATTAATTTATGTGCATGCTCCTGTCCCCTGACTTGTCACACAAATTGTTCAGGAGACATTATAAAAGCAAATTTGTTCATAAATCATGTATTAAAGATCTTTGTTGTTGCTGTTGTTTAGTCCTTAAATCATGTCCAACTCTTTGTGACCTGGTGGACTATACCCACCAGATTCCTGTCCATTAAACATCTACTACACTCCAAGTACTTTATGGAAGTACAGTGATGACAGTCATGATGCCAAAGGAACTCAGTTTCCCAAGATCAGTGACTGAATCCAATATGATAGCCATACTTTGCTAAAACACATAATGAGGAGAGATACCCACCCAAGGTCAGCAAGAGGTAGAAGGAACACAGAGTATATCACTGCCCATTCATTCAACTCTGTCTGTAAAGCTGGTGTTCAGAGTCTCCCCAAGACTTTCAAGACAACTGACAAATTAAAAACATGTTTTCCCCTTGGGAAGTAGTAGAAAAAATTAATTTAGACCCATTAATATAGTGAGGAATATAAGAGGAACTAAAGAGTCCTCTTTATGAGGGTGAAAGAGGAGAGTGAAAAAGCTGGCTTAAAACACAACATTCAAAAAACTAAGATCTGGTCCCATAACTTCATTACAAATAGATGAGGAAAAAATGGAAACAATGACAGACTTTATTTTCTTGGGCTCCAAAATCACTGTGGATGGTGACTACAGCCATGAATTTAAAAGACATGTGTTCCTTGGAAAATAAGCTATGACAAACCTAGACAGCATATTAAAAAGCAGAGCCATCACTTTGCTGACAAAAATCCATATAGTCAAAGCTGTGGTTTTTCCACTAGTCATGTGCGGGTATGAGAGTTAGACCATAAAGAAGGTTGACCACGGAAGAACTTTTTGAATTGTGCTTTTGAATTGTGATGGTGGTGAAGGCTCTTAAGAGTCCCATGGACAGCAAGGAGATCAAACTAATCAATCTTAAAGGAAATCAACCCTGAATATTCACTGGAAGGACTGATGCTGAAGCTCCAATACTAAGGCCACCTGACGGGAAGAGCTGATTCATTGGAAAAGACCCTGATGCTGGGAAAGATTGAAGGCAGGAAGAGAACAGGGTGACACAGGATGAGAGGGTTGAATAGCGTCACCAACTCAATGAACATGAATTTGAGCAAATTCCAGGAGATAATGAAAGACAGGGAAACATGGCGTTCTGTAGTCCATGAGGTTGCAGAGTCAGACATGACTTAGTGACTGAATAACAACAATATAATGAGGGTTCAAAACACTAATATCTGAACTTGAAAGGGCTGCACTAAAGTGAGAAAACAGCAAAACTCTCTCACTCATGGGATCAAGGGAAAACAAGGTGTACTCTTCTTAGTATCATACTTGCTCTCCAGAAATCCTATTTACTATGAGGGCATCAAGTTTGACTAGACGGGATGAACTCAGCACTGAGCTGGGGTGGCCTTCCAGAATTGCTATCATACCTCAGTGGCCACAATGCTGAGACTATGTCACTCACAATACGGCTGAAGCCACACTGCTTTTAACAGTGTCTCAAGACCTGACACCACTTAGGGAGCAGATTCTCTAACATAGGAGAGATGGAGAAAGGCTGGGAAGTCTGTAAGGAGGGAGAGATTAGGACAAAAACTGAGATATAATATCAGGTACTTTTAGGGGTGAAGAACAGGGCCCAGGCAGAAACGAAACATCTCCCGGGTAAATGGGTCCCTCCCACCTAGATGAAGGGCAGCAGCACTCGTGAGATGAGCAGTGCTCGGAAGCGGTACATACTAGGAATTCAAAAAAATATTATCGGCAGTGCCTCAGCTGTTATAAAAACAAAATTCTCCTTTTAACTTTAATGAAATGATGCAACAGCTATAAAGTTCCCTGAACAAACAAGAAACATGTGTGTGTTGAGTTGCTCTAGACTCTGCAGAAACAAAACACTGGCAGTCTACGTGCCCAGAGACCTAAGCAGTTCTGAGTCACAATCATTTCACAGCGCCTGGCTGGAAAATGTTTTTGAGTCTTATTGCTATTTTTTGTCTTTATTATATTGAGAATGGGAGCAAAATGCTCGCAATTTTCACAGTCTTTGATACTCAGAGTATCTATATTATGATGAATATAATCTTCCATTGCTTTGGTGGGACTGTCATGTACCATCTCTGAAATAACTTATTTTTAGATGTGATATTTTGTTATTTGCTCCTTAAAGAAAATCAATGTAGATGGTTTTTAAGTTAAAAAAAAAATACCATACTCTTCATAAATTCCTAAGGAGTCCAGAGCAACACTGATAAGAGAAAATAAATAGGACAAAAAAAACTTATCAGCTGGACTAAATTCCAGTGACCTCCTTTGGTACTCTGAGCTGCAGCAATTTTTCAAATGTTTAGCTTATTGCCATCCAAGGAGATGGCAGTAAATTCAGGCCACTGCCTAGAGTCTCAAGTGCATGCAGGTCACTGGAGCGCTGGGCTCCAGTAATTCAGAGAAAGGACTAAAAGCAAACAAGCGGACAAAAGGCTAACACAAAGCATCTCAGCACAAGGAGGACGTTCTTCAAAATTTGTAAAATGAGTCCCAGTCAAACAGAGTCCAAAATACAAGGCTTCAAGGAGGAGTAAATTAAGTTTATGTTAAAAACACACTTTGAGTTTCCTGAATGGAAGATGTCATAGGATCAAGCTATGCCTGTCACAATATGCCATGTTTCGACTGCCACTTGAATAACTTGCTCCTCATATGATTATGTGAGGACCCAAATTAAAAAAGTATTCATTTGTTGGCTCCACACATCTATACATTTTGATGTATCAGTGATAGCCACTGAAGACTCTATCAGTTAATTAAAACAGTTTGGAGAGAGATGAGTCAAAAATTATTAAAACTTACTAATTTATTCAACATATATATATATGTATGATTTATATTTATCGAATACCTCCTAAATGTCAGTCACTGGGCTAAAACGCTTGGGATGAAATAATGGATAAAAAGCAGTCTCAAGGTCTAGATAAGGGGACTAATAGGTATAACTCTTTGTGACAAGGTCACACCCAAGTATTTTTGTAGGTTTGGTAGCACATGCAGAAACATCTATCTAGCCTTGATGTATCATGTCAAGGCCTGATCCTTGGTATCAGGCCAAGAATACCTGACTTTTTTTTTTTTTTTTTTGATACCTGACTTTTAAGCTGAGTCCCAAAAGAGGAGGAGTTCCCAAGTTGGGCATAGGGAAGGAGAGATACCAAAGACCAGACAGGAGTGAGCTTAGCTCATCTAAGGAACTACTGGCACTTCATTCAGTACAATGAGATCGAGAACTCATGGGAGAGGCTGGAAAAAGAAAAATCAATAAGGAGCAGCCAGATCACATGGGGAACAGAAGTAGTTACATGACTTCTAGGGAAATGGGTAAATTAGAAAGAAGTGCTAATGTTGAGAAAAGTATCACAAGATATAAAGGAATCATCATAGATTAATGCAAATTTATAGTAAAAAAAATTAAGCTTTTAGAAATATCATTTCCCGTAGTATGAACAGTAGGTATTTTCAGAGTTTGGGTACTATTCTTTCACTATACTTGTTGTGTGATTTATTTTCATATACTACCTGTCACTATTGATTTTTACAGTTATTGTACTTAACTAATTATTTAGTTTGTCAGAGCAATGTAGGTTTGATGTGCATGTGTGTTCGACAGCTTGACTCTTTCACATGGCCACACTGAGCGCTTAACCCAAGTCCTACAAATGCATGCTAATGGTCAGAATAGGCCCTGAGCAAGAACACTAGTGGACCACTAGAACAACTCCATTGTCACTGCTGAAAACATCTCATTGTGAACTTGACCAGAAATCTTATCAAGGAAGCATGGATATATGAGCTGTTACAAAGATAAACAATCAAAGCAATTTATAAATGGGTTGTGTACTAAAGTTACATTTGTAAATCAGTTGCTTAAAACAAACATAATTTCCCCCAGAAGCAATCTTATCTTTGGCAGTTTGGTTCCCTGACTAGCCCACACAGGGCTACTTGCCACATAAGACAACTGAGAATGAGATCAGCTATACCTAGCAACCAGTAACCCAGGCACTCAACCTGAAGGACCCAACGCAAATGACTTCTCCACGTGTCAGTGACTGCCGACATAGCCCAAGCAGCATCAGTTCCCCTACTCCGGCACTGAACACTCTGGGCATGGATGTTTACATGCCATTTCCCTTCACTGGTCTCTGAACCCAGGGCTAAGCCTGAATCCTGGTACCGCAATTAGTAAAGGCTTCCAGAATGACATGTCTACTGGGGGCACTAAGGGACGTCCGGGAAGTGTCTCCTGCTTTCATGCTGCCGACCAACCTGTTAGAACAGAGGAAGAGAGCAGGAAGCATCTGCAGGGCGTGCCTTCTTGCAAACGTCTCTCCCCTTCCGAAGCTCCGTTCCACTACTGCAGGTCCTTCCTTCAAAAGTGAATGGCACCTGGGAAGACCCAGAGGGATCGGGTGGAGAGGGAGGTGGGAGGGGGGATCGGGATGGGGAACACATGTAAACCCAAGGCTGATTCATGTCAATGTATGGCAAAAACCACTACAACATTGTAAAGTAATTAGCCTCCAGCTAATAAAAATAAATGGGGTGGGGGGGAAGTGAATGGCAGCAGGCTCACACAGAACCAGAACTGGGGGTCAGCTGGGAGAGGAAAGAGCTGCCGAGGCCCAAGAGTTCTGCTGCTGCAGCCAAAAGAAGTCCTGGTGGTAAAAGGAAACCTACAAAGTGTCCAGGCGCAGAGCGAGCACGCCAGCTGCGGAACTGTATCAGGAGTCAATGAGAGCTGAGGATGTGTATATTTTAGATATTTTGGGTGTTATTCTTATACCAGAAAGCCACAGGTTGTCCTTTAAGCATGGAACTTAAAAAGATCTTTTGGCTTAAAGGAATTTAATAACCTACAGTTCAAAAAAAAATAATATTCTAATGCTATCTTCAAAACATTTAGAGAAAAAACTGATAATAATATTCACTTTGTAAAACTTGCCTATCTGGCAAGTTTACCAAGGCATATAAATTTTATGAAGAACCCTGTACTGCCACTGGTTAGCAGGTGTGTAAGATTTATAACAAAACACTTTCCGTAAGGCAAGCCTTCCCTAAGACAGGGAGGGAATATAACTCTTGTCCGAGATCAGTTTTTATTTACTGCCCTATCTGTAATACACACTCATATTTACTATGCATTGTGTACCAGGTTCACTTCTAAGTTCTTAATGAGTGTTCTCTCATTTAATTATCACAACATTCCAAATATGTAGTTGATCTCAATTCTCTATTTACCCAGGGGAAAAAAAAACCTTTGAACCCATAAACTCTGGCTCTGGAGTCTGCCCTTTTAATTGTTACAACAGGTAAAAAGCCAATCACAAAAATAAAAAAGGGTAAACACCAATTATATATTCTACATAAAAAAGCCAAAAGAAATCAGCCAAAAGAAATATTCAGAAAGGAAAAACTGTAAACACGTTGCTACTAAAGACAGAATGGCTAACAGGTTCAGAAGGACCAGGGTTCTGAGCCAGACTACATGAGTTTGAATCCCAACTCTGACCCTTGTATATTGAGTAAGACACTTAATCTCTCAGGATCTGTTTCCTCGTGTGTGAAATGAGTTGTCCATAAATGAGTGTCTGGCAGAGAGGGTTTCTTAGGCAATAGAACTGTGTGACACTGACCTACACGCCCTCAAAATCCATATGTTGAAAACCCTAGCACCCACCACATGACTGCATTTGGAGATAAGGTCTTAAGGCAGCTCATCTCATTAGTTAAATGAGATTACAAGGGTGGGCCCTAATCCAAAAGCACAAGTGTCCCTATAAGAGGGAGACAGCCTAGAGATTTCACAGGGAAGAGGCCCTGTGAGGACACAGCAAGAAGGTGGCTATCTCCAAGACAGCAAGAGAGGGAGGAGGCCTCACCAAAACCAACCCCAACTTATACACAATGATCTTGGTTCTACCAGCTTTTCTCCATTCAGGTCAGTATTGATGGCTCCAAATTGTCAGAAGCACATTCTAGACTTAAACATCTCCCTTGATGAGGAGATGGCAAGACTGAAACTTGACATTTCAGGGATCAGCAAACTAAAATAGACAGAAATGAGAGCATTTAATTCAGGTGATCACTATATCTACTATAGTGGGCAAGAATCCCTTAGAAGAAATGGAGTAGCCCTCACAGTCAACATAGGATTCTGAAATGCAGTACTTGGGTGCAATCTCGAAAATGACAGAATGATCTTGGTTCTTTTCCGAGGAAAGCTATTCAGTACCACAGTAATCCAAGTCTATGTCCCTGCCACTGATGCCAAAGAAGCTGAAGCTGAGCAGTTCTATGAAGACCTACAAGACCTTCTAGAACTAATACCAAAGAAAGACATCCTTTTCATCATAGGGAACTGGAATGCAAAAGTAGGAAGTCAAGAGATACCTGGAGTAATAGGCACATTTGACCTTAGACCACAATGAAGCAGAGCAAAGGTTAACACAGTTTTGCCAAGAGAACAAACTGGCCAAAGCAAACATACTCTTCCAACAACACAGAGACAACTCTACACATGGACATCACCAGATGGGCAATACCGAAATCAGATTGATTATGTTCTTTGTAGCAAAAGTTAGAGAAGTTCTATACAGTCAGCAAAAATAAGACCAAGAGCTGACGGTGACTCAGATCATTAACTCCTTATTGCAAAATTCAGACTCAAATTGAATAAAGAAGGGAAAATCATTAAGCCATTCAGGTATGACCTAATGCAAACCCTTAACAATCATACCACAGAAGTGACAAACAGATTCAAGGGATTAGATGTAACAGACAGAGTGCCTGAAAAACTATGGATGGAGGTTCATAACACTGTACAGGAGGTGTTGATCAAAACTATTCCAAAGAAAAAGAAATGCAAAAAGGCAAAATGGTTGTTTGAAGAGGGCTTACAATATAGCTGAGAAAAGAAGCAAAAAGCAAAGGAGAAAAGAAAAGATATATCCATCTGAATGCAGAGTTCCAAGGAATAGCAAGGAGAGATAAGAAAGCCTTCCTAAGTGAATAATGCAAAAATACAGAGGAAAAAAATACAACAGGAAAGACTCGAGATCTCTTCAAGAAAATTAGAGATAAAGGAAACATTGCATGCCAAGATGGGCACAATAAGGGACAGAAATGGTATCAGCCAAACAGAAGCAGAAGACATTAAGAAGAGGTGGCAAAAATATACAGAAGAACTTTACAAAAATTATCCTAATGATCCAGATAACCATGATCACTCACCTAGAGCAAGACATCATGAAGGATAAAGTCAAGTGGGCCATAGGAAGCATCACAACAAACAAAGCTAGTGGAGGTGATAGAATGCCAGCTGAGTATTTCAAGTCCGAAAAGAGATGCTGTGAAAGTGCTGCACTCAATATGCCAGCAAATTTGGAAAACTCTGCAGTGGCCACAGGACTGGGAAAGGCCAGTTTTCATTCCAATCTCCAAGAAGGGAAATGCCAAAGAATATTCAAAGTATGATACAACTGTACTCATTTCACATGCTAGCAATGTCATGCTCAAAATCCTTCAAGCCAGGCTTCAACAGTACGTGAACGGACAACTTCCCGTAGTACAAGCTGGATTTAGAAAAGACAGAGGAACCAGAGATCAAATTTCCAACATTGTGAGGTCATAGAAAAAGTGAGAGAATTCCAGAAAAACATATACTTCTTCTTCACTGAATATGCTAAAGTATTTGATTGTGTGGATCAAAACAGACCATGAAAAATTCTTAGAGAGATGGGAATACCAGACCACCTCACCTGCCTCCTGAGAAAACTTTTATGCAGGTCAAGACGCAACAGTTAGAAAGGGACATGGAAAAATAGACTGGTTCAAAACTGGGAAAGAGTACATCAAGGCTGTATATTCACACTTAATTAACTTATATTCAGAGTACATAATGCAAAATGCCAGACTGGATGAATTAAAGCTGGAACCAAGATTGCCAGGAGAAATATCAATAACCTCAGATATGCAGATGACACCACCCTTATGGCAGAAAGCAAAGAGGGACTAAAGAGCCTCTTGATGATGGTGAAAGAGGAGAGTGAAAAAGCTGGCTTAAAACTTGACATTCAAGAAACAAAGATCATGGCATACAGTCCCATCACGTCATGACAAATCAATGGGGAAACAATAGAAATAGTGACAGACTTTATTTTTGTGGGCTCCAAAATCACACTGGACAGTGACTCAGCCATGAAATTAAAAGATGCTAGCTCCTTGGAAGAAAAGCTATGACAAACCTAGACAGCGTATTAAAAAGCAGAGACATTACTTTGCCGACAAATGTCCATAATTCAAAGCTATGGTTTTTCCCAGCAGACATGTAAAATGTGAGAGCTGAACCATAAAGAAGGCTGAACACCAAAAAATGGATACTTTCAAACTGTGGTCTTGGAGAAGACTCTTGAAAGTCCCTTGGATAGCAAGGAGATCAAGCCAGTCAATCCTAAAGGAAATCAATCCTGAATATTCACTGGAAGGACTGATGCTGAAGTTGAAGCACCAATGCTTTGGCCACCTGATGTGAAGAACCAATTCACTGGAAAAGACCCTGATGCTGGGAAAGATTAAAGGCCGGAGGAGAAGGCGACGACAGAATGAGACAGGTGGATGACATCAAAGATTCGATGGACATGAGTTTGAGCAAATTCCAGGAGGTGGTGAAAGATAGGGAAGCCAGGGATGCGTCAGTCCATGTGGTTGCAGAGAGTCAAACATGACTGAGCAACTGAAAAACAACAAAGCCAAGAGTCCAAAAATAAACAAATTAAAACTGTGTCAGAAATATCCATACTGAACTAATGAGGGCACGGAAATGGTAAAAAAGATAATGCACTGCCAAATTAGAAAGATATAGTAAAGAAAGGCAATTGCTGCAGAAATTATTTGCAACAGTTTAAGTTGCACTAAATTTCCTTTTTATATGGCTGATTTAAAATATTTCACAAGTGAATGACTGGTGTGGTTTTACTGGACAAGATAAATAACCAGAAATGCCTTAATACATATTTAGCAACCAGAATCATTTCAAAAAGGAGTGACACTTAAAGATAAAAAAAAAATTATCTTTTGGAGAAATACATTCTCATGTGCATGTGCAGTGCGGAAAACAGCTATCTCAAAGACAAACGGAAAGTCATGGCTGTAAGATACTGGAGAACCAGAAGATTCTTAGATAATTAGGCTGGTCAACATTCCAGCATAGAGAAACCAGTGACACTACACTCTTCATAGGAGTTGTAACACTCTCAGATCAGAAAATTTGTTACTTCTGATTATTAGCCTGCAAACTTGTAGAGTAACAAAAGGGAAAAATATTAAGAGCAGAGTCTGATAATCAAAGCAGAAAAAGCTATTAGCATGTAGTAAGAGAATTAAAACAACACTAACCATCACGCCACAACAACAAAAACTGCCTATTAGGCACTTTTGCTGAAGGAAAATCATTTGAAAAAACACATTAACAAAAAAATAAACAAATAGTTGCTTCAGTCTAGATTTGCTATTACATACACCTACTGACCTCACCACAAGATGCTCATTGCTGTTTAGTCACTAAGTTGTGTCCAACTCTTTTGCATCCCTGTGGACTGTAGCCTGCCAGACTCCTCTGTCCATGGGATTTCCCAGGCAAGAATACTGGAGTGGGTTGCCATTTCCTTCTCCAGGGGATCTTCCCAACCCAGGTATCAAACTCACGTCTCCTGCATGGGAAGGCAGGTTCTTTACCACTGAGTCCCCTGGGAAGCCTACCACAAGATTCAGTTCAGTTCAGTTCAGTCACTCAGTTGTGTCCGACTCTCTACAACCCATGAACTGCAGCACGCCAGGCCTCCCTGTCCATCACCAACTCCTGGAGTTTACTCAAACTCATGTCCATCAAATCGGTGATGCCATCCACAAGATTACAAACCTTTAAAAAGCATCTCTTTCTCAAAACAATCATTAATACCTTCTTTTCTCAAAACAATCATTAATACCTTCTGTTGCTTCTTGACCTGCATACAGATTTCTCAGGAGGCAGATTAGGTGGTCTGGTACTCCCATCTCTTGAAAAAATTTCCACAGTTGTTGTGATCCACACAGTCAAAAGCTTTGGCATTGTCAATAAAGCTGAAGTAGATGTTTTTCTGGAACTCCTGTGCATTTTTCTGATGATCCAAAGGGTGTTGGCAATTAGATCTCTGGTTTCTCTGCCTTTTCTAAAATCAGCTTGAACATCTGGAAGTTCACGGTTCACGTGCTTTTGAAGTCTGGCTTGGAGAATTTTGAGCATTACTTTACTAGCATGTGAGATGAGTGCAATTGTGTGGTAGTTTGAACATTCTTTGTCATTGCCTTTCTTTGGGATTGGAATGAAAACTGATCTGTTCCAGTCCTTGGCCACTGCTGAGTTTTCCAAATTTGGGGGCATATTGAGTGCAGCACTTTCACAGCATCACCTTTTAGGATTTGAAATAGTTCTACTGGAATTCCATCACCTCCACTAGCTTTGTTTGTAGTGATGCTTCCTAAGGCCCATTTGACTTCACATTCCAGGATGTCTGGCTCTAGGTGAGTGATCACACCATCATGGCTATCTGGATCATGTAGATCTTTTTTGAATAGTTCTGCTATGTATTCTTACCACCTCTTAATGTCTTCTGCTTCTGGTAGGTCCACAGCTTTTCTATCCTTTATTGTGCCCATCTTTGCATGAAGTGTTCCCTTGGTATATCTCATTTTCTTGGAGACATTTCTAGTCTTTCCCATTCTATTGTTTTCCTCTACTTCTTTGCATCGATCATGAGGAAGGCTTTCTTCTCTCTCCTTGCTCTTCTTTGGAACTCTGCATTCAGATGGGTATATCTTTCCTTTTCTCCTTTGCCTTTCACTTCTCTTCTTTTCACAGCTATCTGTGAGGCCTCCTCAGACAACCATTTTGCCTTTTTACATTTCTTTTTCTTCTTTGATGGTCTTGATCACTGCCTCCTGTATACAATGTTCATCCATAGTTCTTCAGGCACTCTGTCTAACAGATCTAATCCCTTGAATCTATTTATCCCTTCCACTAAATAATCGTAAGGGATATTATTTAGGTCATAGATGAACGGTCTAGTGGTTTTCCCTACTTTCTTCAATTTCAGTCTGAATTTGGCAATAAGGACTTCATGACCTGTGCCACAGTCAGCTCCCGGTCTTGTTTTTGCTGATTGTATAGAGCTTCTCCATCTTTCGCTGCAAAGAATATAATCAGTCTGATTTCGGTATTGCCCATCTGGTGATGTCCATGTGTAAAGTCTTCTCTTGTGTTGTTGGAAGAGGGTATTTGCTATGACAGTGCAAAACTGTTAGCCTTTGACCTGGTTCGTTTTATACTCCAAGGCCAAATTTGCTTGTTACTCCAGATATCTTTTGACTTTCTACTTTGCATTCCAGTCCCTTATAATGAAAAGGATATCGTTTTGGGGTGTTAGTTCTGGAAGGTCTTGTAGGTCTTCATAGAACCGTTCAGCTTCTTCAGTATTATTGATCAGGGCATAGACTTGGATTACTGTGATATTGAATGGTTTGCCTTGGAAATGAACAGAGATCATTCTGTTGTTTTGGAGATTGCATCCAAGTACTGCATTTTAGACTCTTATGTTGACTATGATGGTTACTCCATTTCTTCTAAGGGATTCTTGCCTACAGTTGTAGATATAATGGTCACCTGAATTAAATTCACCCATTACAGTCCATTTTAGTTTGCTGATTCCTAAAATGTCGATCTTCACTCTTGCCATCTCCTGTTTGACCACTTCCAATTTGCCTCGGTTCATGGACGTAACATTCCAGGTTCCTATGCAATATTGTTCTTTACAGCATCAGACTTTACTTTGATCACCAGTCACATCCACAACTAGGTGTTGTTTTTGCTTTGGCTCCATCTCTTCATTCTTTCTAGAGTTATTTGTCCACTGATCGCCAGTATTATATTGGGCATCTACCGACCTGGGGAGTTCATCTTTCAGTATCCTATATCTTTTTGCCTTTCATACTGTTCATGGGGTTCTCAAGGCAAGAATACTGAAGTGGTTTGCCATTCCCTTCTCCAGTGGGCCACATTTTGTCAGAACTCTCTACCATGACTCGTCCATCTTGGGTGGCCCTACATGACACGGCTCATAGTTTCATTGAGTTAGACAAGGCTGTGGTCCATGTGATCAGTTTGATTAGTTTTCTGTGATTGTGGTTTTCATTCTGTTGGCCCTCTGATGTATAAGGATAAGAAGTTTATGGAAGCTTCCTGATGGGAGAGACTGACTGAGGGTGAAACTAGGTCTTGTTCTGATGGGCAGGGCCATGCTCAGCAAGCCTTTAATCCGATTTTCTATTGATGGGCGGGGCTGTGTCCCCTCCCTTTTGTTTGACCTGAGGCCATACTATGGTGGAGGTGATGGAGATAATGGCGACCTCCTTCAGAAGGTCCCAGCATGCACTGCTGCTCTGAGTGCCCCTAACCCTGCAACAGGCCACTGCTGTCCCACGCCTCTGCCGGAGACTCCTGGACACTCATGGGAAAGTCTGGGTCAGTCTATTTTGGGGTTACTGCTCCTTTTTCCTGGTTCCTGGTATGCACAAAGTTTTGTTTGTGCAGTCCAAGAGTCTGTTTCCCCAGCCCTGTGTAAGTTCTGGCAGCTCTATGGTGGGGTTAATGGCGACCTCCTCCAAGAGGGCCTATGCCATACCCAGGTCTGCTGCACCCAGAGCCCCCGCCCCTGCAGCAGGCCGCTGTGACCCGCACCTCCACAGGAGACACTCACACACATGTCTCGTTCAGTCTCTGTGGGGCCTCTGGGTCCTGATGTGCACAAGGTATGTTTGAGCCCTCCAAGTGTCTCAAGTGGGAATGGGGTTTGATTCTAAATGCAATTTTGCCCCTCCTACCATCTTGCTGGGGCTTCTCTTTTGACCTTGGACGTGGGGTATCTTTTTTTGGTGGGATCCAACATTCTCCTGTTGACGGTTGTTCAGCAGCGAGCTGTAATTTTGGAGTTCTCATAGGAGAAGATGAGCACATGTCCTACTCCACCATCTTCCTCCACCACTTCCCCAGTAACAGCCTATAAACACTCTGCCTTCTCCAGGTGAGATGCTACCTGTTCTCTGAATGATGTGTTTAGACTGAGGACAATACATATTTGCCAAATTTCTACTTTCCATGTTACTATTCGACTCCATTCAGACTATAATCCTTGTTGAGCTTCAAATTTAAAAGTGCAAAGATATATATTTTAGTTTTTCTTTCTAGATGAGATGGAATTTCTCAGAACAGGAAAAACAATTGTTTTTACTTCTGTTCCCTTCAAATGACATTTGACAATATCAATACTCTCTGTATATGTGCACAGGGCTTTCTAAGCCCCCAAATTCAGCTGTTTTCCACCCAGATGTGCAGCTGCTATGCACTATAAAATCACTATATTAGTGAAAAATCAGGAACAACCTTACATTTATATTAAGATGCTTCTAAACATTATTGGAGAAAAATACAGTTTGTGAAAAATCTGTATAAAAAACATATAAAATTGTTTAACAAAGGCCTTTTGAGTTATAGCCAGAAATATTCTATAAACATATTCCTATTATTTATAAGCTATTTAGAATGCATGTCCACTATGTATAAATTATTTTAAGATCTTAGTTATACACAGGCTTTTCTTTCTTCCTAGATGATAACCAATTATTTGCCTATAACTATCAAAGGCTAAAATTCTTTAAAAACCAAATTCTATAATTCTAGATAATAACTAGTACTGCTAAGGTTTCTATAGTTACCCAGGAAAGGGTCATGACTGAAACACATACACTCTCTGATAATTAACCACATCATGATAGACTGACAACACTTAATGATTAATTAGGCTAAGAACTTAAATCCTTAGCAGGAGGTAAAAGCACAGAATTTCATAATGCAGTGAACACCCAGAGAGACAAAGAATACAAATAGAGCTAAATTTTAAAATGCAGGTTTGCAAATTCAGTATTACTAACATAAATGTCTCCTTGGGAGTCTCACAGCAGAAGAAATTAGGACTTCTCTGCTTGCCAAATCCAGCCATACAATCACATTGAAGCCTTTGCAAAATAGCTCAACTTGATTCATTCAATGCTACCTTTTACACAGAATTCACCATCCTCCTCTCTACCATTTAATGAAATATACAATTTATAGTTATTCCTGAGAAAAGGTTGGATACATCACCAATGTGCTAAACCTCACATTGTTTAGAGTTTAACAATTTAGAAAATAGTTTTTGCATACTTCGTACCTAATTTTCACAGTAAGTGACTGAGTCCAGGACTGCAAATTAAATCAATGTGGCCTCAATACCATTTATTCTGTCATTTATCAGCCATGGGACTCTGAGATTAATAGGGTATTTTCATTGTCATATAACCCTAGGACTTATTAGGGGCTTCTCTGGTGGCTCAGAGGTAAAGAATCCACATGCCAATGCAGGATCCACAGGTTTGATCCCTGGGTCAGGAAGATCTCCTGGAGAGGGAAATAGCAACCACTCCGGTATTCTTGCTTGGGAAATCCCATTAACAGAGGAGCCTGGTGGGCTACAGTCCATGGGGTTGCAGAAGAGTCAGGTACAATTCAGTGACTAAACAAACAAAATTAATCCTGGTTAATCAACACAGTGGTTAGTAGGAAATAAGAACAAAGATTGCCAGACATATTAAGTCTTCATTCTCTAAGTTTCCTAGTTCATGTGCTTTCCTATCAGATTATCAGAAATGTTCCCATGTTTGACTATAGTATTCTGGTCTTCAAAAAAACTGTCAACCAAAACATGACCTACAGTATATCTTTTGTTTAGCTGAGAGAGATAATAAATGACTAGTTATTAGACAGTTTACTAAGTAGTTCTAATAACCCATATGATCAATTCACATCTCTTCAATTAAAACCACTATTCATTTACCTAGAATATATTCATTAAACAGCTGCTATCTAGTCTACCAGGCACTGTACTGGGAACAGTAACTTTTTAAAGACTGCAGAGAATCCCTTGTGTAATGAAAATTCATTCACTGAAAAATTATGTGAGGAAGGTGGACTATTGAAGGAAGTGGACAAATCTAGTCAAGGATATCAAGGAAGAATGCAATGAAGAAAAATTAAATCAGAGGCTGAAAGAAGGGGAGATGAAGGTGACCTAGGGAAAAGGAGAGGCTGAAGCATCTCAAGCATGAAAGTGCATGTGCCAAAGAAGCAAGTCAAAGGGAAGTTGATGCTTTGAAGGATGGAAAAAATGGCTGGAGCCACATGAAGACAGAGTGAAACGGAGTGATACGAGCCTGACACAGCGGGCAGGGCCCACAGTCTAACACTTTGTAGGTCGCATCAAAGGTTTTGGTCTTTATCTTAAAAGCAGTAAGAAATCGTGGAGTAGGTGAATAAAGCAGGAAAGTAACATGATCAGAAGTGCAAATTAAAAGGATCACTGTCACTGTCATAAGGAAAATAGATGGCAAGGGGAAAAAACAGATACTATGGCACCAGTAAGAGGACACTGCTGCAATCCAGGCAGAGACAGCGACTTGGACTAGAGGGATGGAAGTGCAGTCAGTATGAAAAACTCACTCTATACTTCAGAACCAGAATCAACAGGACTTGGCAGTGAGTTGCTGGCAAGTGATGAGAGGAGAAGATGCCATTGTTAGTTCTAGTTTTGTACAGTCACTCAACCATTCACTCCTGCCGTCTAAGTTCAACCATCTGACACTGTATATAGATTCTACCCAAAGCCATGTCTCGGGTTTACCATCCCTTTCTACTTTCACCATCAGTGCCTTGGTCCAGGCTCTTATTAGCAATTGCACTAAGTATTCTACATCTCCAAAATCTCTCTCAATTCCAATACCATCTCTACCTTTTAGCCACATGCAGAGGTGACTATGTTATTTCACTGCTTCAAAATGTTCAATAGTTCTCATTATCAGTAGACTTACCACATGATAACATGCAAGTCAGCAAGAAATGTTTAGCAAAATTGTATTTTAATAAAGCCACAAGCAGTACATAATACGATGACCATTTCAAGGGTATAGAATTAGACACGGTTTTAGCCACCATTCTTTAAATTCATATAAAAACCTTCATGTTTCCATTCCTCTCACCTCTGTCTCCCTCTCTCCACCTACACACACACACACACACACACACACAGAGAGAGTGTGTGTGACAGAGAGTGAGTGAGTACTGGCCTGAAATTAGAAGGCCTGTGTGCTAACAAAATAGTACAATGCCTTTGAAGGTTCTGGTGAGCTCTAGCTCCAAAAAAGAAAAAACAAGTTCTCTACTTTTATTTAAAATGCTTTCTAATCAAATTTATTTGATCATTACTGGGTAAACTGATAATGTTCTGTGCAACTTGTTTATAGATATCTTTCTGGACTTGGATTCTTCTTCACAAATTTGAAAGTCAGCTTTCTCTGTAATAAGAATCAACATCTCATTGGGTTTATTAATCACCTCCACTTGCAACTTAGCAGCAGCAGGAGCAGCCACTTGGTGAAGCTGCTGCCACAGGTACATCATGCAAAGCTTGGATGTAAACCTTTGGCTTCTTTCTCGTTCCTACTGGGACATTATCATCTAGTTGCTTCCCTTTTTCATGTTACACACCAACTCCCACTTTATCTACTTTCACTTGCCATTTTTCTCCCTGAGATCTCTAGACCTTAGTCTAGGCATAAGTAATAAGTATCAACATAAATCTCTGCTGGGCTTGGAATTTCTCTCCATAGGCAAAGGAGAAAAGGGATCGCCCCAACTAATGTCACTGTTCCAGTCCTGAAGAGCTGCTATTTACTCAAGCACACTAGAAACTTCAGATACACTCAACAAAGTAAGCCCAACACCTCAGAACTACACACCCCGGACCTCTCAAATATGCTCTCTGGTACGTTTGGTTCAACTTAGATTCCTACCACAGTCCCTCTGTGGTTTGCCTGCTCAGGCCCAAGGCAATGGTTAGCACACTTCCCATTTTTCTAACTCTAAAATGGTAGCCAAGTTTTATTATACAAAAGGCAAAGTTTCACAATTTTGTTCTAAGGGAAAAAAACAAATACACTTAGTAAAAGGAGTCATAAATATTTGAGAAATTTATTCGAGAAATGACCACTTGCCTACTTAGGACCTAACATAATAAAATTTTACAACTGTTCAACCAGACTACCACAAATTAATAAAGATATTCTATCAGGAATAATCTATTCTGTGCTCATACAGGTAACCTGAAGAAGCAGCTATTCTATTACCTCATCTCTGTGGCTAACAACTCGTCCAGAATCTATTTCCAATAAATCACTTTTATATTCAAGAGCTCATTCAATTAATGCTTGTCATCCTATCAAACCACTCTTGCAAACCCTCAAGGCTTTCAACTCCCCTTCTACTCACTCGTGTTTGTCCCAAAGCTAGAAAACATACCAACAACTGTAATTGCTATCTGAAGGGTATTTCAGCATTTCAGCAAAATTTCCCAAGAGGCTGTGTCATTCAATAGCAGTCCTAACAGAAAAGGTTAAATAATAACAAAAGTTTGTTTTGAACATCATCAGATCACATATTTGGATGCTGGCAGACGTCTTTAGCTAATAAAGTCATAGAAACTCCAGAGTCTCTGTTGACAAAACAAGTGGGGGGGGGGCGGGGAGAGTGGGGAACACCTTCTATTGCAGAAGCTAAATGTGATAGTGCTCCTTCTTACTCCAGCATGGGAAATAAGCAATCAGAAAATCTTCCCCAAGAGAACTGGAGGTACCTGCAAATCAGAAAGATTTAAAATAGCACTAATTAGTCTTCCTGATTTAATCATGTTATTTGATTTCTCTTCTCAAATGCTAACAGAATCCATGCATTGAGGACATCTGCCAGAAATGGAAGCCCTAAGAAATAACCAGAAGAGACAGCTGAGTCAGCCAAAGTACTATCTGGGGCTTTAAATAGGGGGGATGAACAAAGAGGCTTATAAACTCTGAGGGCAACATTCTACTGTGATGAAAAGAATAGGATGATCATTGTGAACCTCAGACAAGTCACGGGAGTTTCCTTGGGCTGATATCCTGGGTTTGAGAATCAGAAGTCCCTGGATTTAAATTCTGTCTCCACCAACTCAATCTGCATAACCCAGGGCAAGTTAGCCTTAAATCTTCATTTCCTCAGTTCAAGATAAGGATAAAAAGATTGACTTCATAAAACGTTTTGGGGATTAAGAGAGAGGATATTAGGTGAAGTCTTAGTTTCTGTCATATAAGCATTCAATTATTATTACTATCATTATCAGCTATATATATGATAAATATTTGATATAATAGACTTCATTGAAAAAGAACATTTTGTGAAACTATCCTAGTGCTTAAACTTCTGACAGCCCCAAAATGCTTTTATGCACTATGGCTCATTTCCTGATAGCTGATACATGAGGCTTTTCTTATTAGTGTTTACCAACTGAATTATTTTAACCATTGGATTTTTAAGCTACTCCACGAAATCATCTTCAATAAAAAATCAAAGCAGATCTGAGACCCTCAAGTTTGTTGTAATCCAGAAATTCAGGCAGTAGACATTTCTACTGACAATAAGAAAGGAAATTACTCATTCTGAGGATATACACTGGCATTTTTAGGTTTCTAGAGATGATTCAGTTAAATATTTCATACTAAAATTCCATTGTAAATGGAAAGAATTACTAATCTCTACAAGTGTACACAAATTCCATGATTTCTTACCATAAGGACTAGGCATATTATCTTTTCTTACTCCTAAGTGTAAATAACTGAAGAGTAATACTCAGTAGACACAGAAAATGAAAGAAATATTGGGCAAATTCCACCTGTGGGTGGGGTTTTAGAAATATACAACATGATAAAATGGTAAATTTTCATAGTAGGACTTATGCAAAGGTACTAAGGCCATTTTTCAGATTATGCATCAAAAAGCACTGTCTAAAAGGTGATTCCAAGAGACAAGCCATCGAAAAGTGGGATTAAACAAAGTTTACGCACAAACAGGAATGAACACTGTAGGGGCAGTTGTTTGAGCTGCTGCAGGATCTCCAGGACTTTAAAATAAGCACCATTTCCTGATCCCACGCTGCACCCCTACTGGAATCCTAAGCCTGCTTCCCTCATTCATTTGAAAATGTGATTTCTATACCTAGTTAGGCTTAGTTCTTTTGAATATTCATTTTTTTAAACAACTATATCAACAATTGTGTGCCTCCCATAAATCCAGAAAAGGACGAAATAACAACTCCCCATCCTCATAAAGTTTGGATTATAATGGAACAAAATATGTAACATTTACAATGGAACAAAATATATAATACCAAGCAGTAGTAATGGCAATAAAGAAAATGTAAGAAAATAAACAGAGAGAAAGCTGCAATTTGAGACATGTTAGTGGAGGAAGGCTTCTCTGAGGACACATCATCTGATATAGACAGTGTTTGAGTGCCCTCAGAATACATATGCTGAAATCTAATAGTCAATGGATGGTACTAGAAGGTTGAACATTCTAATAAGGGGGTGATTAGGTCATGCTTTATAAAAATGTCATTGTTCCCTTATAAAAGTGCAAACTATCAACTATACAAATTTCCTTTATATTAAACTTGAGTGGCTGCTTAGGAATTGAAACACCTGAAAAATAAAAGACTATTTATTTCTATTAAAACCATAGGCCTTAAATGCAAATAGTTAGTTATACCTCAGGATCTTAACCCATTGGGATCAATTGCAGTTGTGCTTGTCTATGAAGTAGACTTTCTCTACCACTGACTTTCTGTCTCTGCTAGGAGTAAGCAAATAACAGTAAATTGGTTACTGTGGTTACAAAGCTTGATCTACAGAATAGGAAAAACTTAACTCTTTCAGTTCTGACTCTAAGAAGGGATATAACATATGCTACGCCTTAGTGTCTTGTGAAGTGTCATTACATGGATAAACACCCTCATTTACGGAAATTCACAACATACGTTATATATAAACAAAACTAACTACTGTGGTAAACAATAACGATGCCATGGCTTATTTAGAAATAGCCTAATCTCCATAATCAGTATGAACTTGTTAAAAAGAAAATCACTCTTAATCAATTTGTTTTATTCAGGCAAAGACAAGGTAAAATAACTATTAACTGTCATAAGAAATTCTTAGTATCTGTAATTACTGAAGGTATAAAAAAAAAGGCCAAAAAAGTTTTAAAAAATTAAATACAGAAAGACTACAACATAATGTTTTTATCTCTTACACAAAAATTAAGTTTTGCACAGTGAGCACATACTTTAGTACACAGTCAAGAGATTTTTAAAGCCACCCTCTAAAAGTGGTATACAGAAAGTATTCCTATCTGTATACACAAGCAACAGCGATATAAAAATGTAAAATCCATAGCTGTGAAGAGATGTATTTTTAAAGACATTCAGAGAAAGTATCTCTTTAAATCAAACAGTGATTTTAAATGGCTCCATGACAAACTATAATCAACCACTGTGGCATGGTATTGTACAGTTCAATTCTCTTGTTCCTCTTGAAGGCCTGGGAGCTTCCTGACAGCAACACTGCAAAGCCATCTCTGGGTATCTCTGAGCTCCACACTTCATCAGATTACTTCATAGAGACTATAGGCGTGCTACTCAACACACACTTACACACGTACACACTTCAACTGAGGAACTCAAGACAAAAGACAAAAAATGGAACCCATTTTGAAATAGAAGAGGAAAAAAAAAATCTATAAATTACTGTAATTACTTTAATAGCCATTCCAGAAAGGATCCTGACAAAGGCCTGGTTTCCTCATGCATGCACACATGCCTGCTCTGATCTTGAAGGGGGCTCGGGCTATTCTTATCCACAATTCTTACCTAACACCAGCGATTTGCTGAACAATGAGCCTAATTTATATCATTTCAATTCTCTTCTGATTGGCCGTTTTTCCTTCTCCTTACAGAAACATGACAATCTGCAACTTATTTGTTTGAAAAAGCAGAGCTCTGGCTGCTGTTTGTCAAAATTACACAAGAGATTAGATTTTCTCTAAACACGGCTTGGTCAAGGATAAAACAGCAACAGAGACCCCTGACCGAGAAATAAGGGCCTGTCAGGAGTTAATGCAGGTGGAAGGTGGGAAGGGTATGAAGTCGGGAGGGGCGGTGGCAGCTGGTTCTAGGTGGTATCACAGCGTATGAGCAGTTGGGAATTGGAGATCTGTTCTTTCGAAGGGGCAGAAGAATAAAAACATTGCATAAGTTTCTCAAATTCATGCCTGAAGCATAGCAGATTTGCAAAAGTATTTACTAACTGACTTAATGAATGATGATCATTTCTGATGTAACCTAATCTAGCACATTCAAGAAACTGACACATTATTTGAAAACATAAGTCACAATAGAATACTCTAGTCCAGACTTTCCTACTGAAATATTACCATTAATTTCTAAACCAACTAAACAAAATCATTTACTTCAACTAAGCCCTTATTACAATCTCATAATCTACTATTTTGGGCTTCCCTGGTGGCCCAGCACTAAAGAATCTGCTGTCAATGCAGGGGCCATGGGTTTGATCCCAGGGTCAGGAAGATCCCCTGGAGTAGGACATGGCAACTCACTCTAGTATTCTTGCCTGGAAAATCCAACGGACAGAGGAGACTGGCGGACTCTGGTCCATGGGGTTGCAAAAGACATAACTTAGTCACTAAACAACAACCATTTATTATTTTACAAAAGGGCACCTTTCTACTTCATAAGTTCTAGAGACAAATTAGTCTGCTGGTTATTTCCTCATTTAAAAAAAAATAATAATTCCTCTTGGCTTTTAGTTTTAGTGGCATTCATATTTGTATTTCCCTTTTAGGAGGATGAACATAAACTGAAGATTTCACCAACATACTAGAGTTCTGTCCCAGATTTGTCAAAAGAATCGAAACTTTGTGCAAATAACATATAAAGTATAACACTAATATTTTTAAGAGTGCACTTTGGAAAAATATATGCAGGAATACACAAAAACAATGGTTACTCTGGGTAGTAGGTAAAAGTATGGGAAGTGAGTTCCAAGGAATTTCTATTTTTTATTGCATACCTCTAAAATATGTGAATTTTCTACAGTGAGTAGTTATGCTTCTGTGATCAGAATATTAAACGTTTTTAATCACATATACTACTTAAAAACAAAACAATGAGATTCGGAAGAAAGTTTCCAAAAATTTTCAGGTACTGATCAGATAAAGCAGAACTTTTGCTTCTGTTTTTGTTGTTCTCATAAACTATTATTTGATAGGCTTTTCTGGCCATAATATAAAATACATGGAATTATATTTGAAGTTAAAGCACAGTTTAAACACAAATACCAAGTTTGTGATGAAAGAAATCCATACCAAACCATCACTGAGACTGGAATTTTATAAAACATGCTGAGTAGTTCAGGAAGCCATTTATATTAACTGCTTCCTTCATAACCATTTGTTGGCTATACCAATTGCACTAGCTAGACAAGTTCAATGAGCTCTAAATTGCTTAAATTACACTTGGTTTCATACTCCAGCACATCAAGTACCACTAAATGTTCCAACTGCCCTTGTCAAGTGTCTTCTAAGGCAAGGTCTACAGGTGTTA
Source organism: Cervus elaphus (assembly GCF_910594005.1). Lineage (NCBI taxonomy): Eukaryota > Metazoa > Chordata > Mammalia > Artiodactyla > Cervidae > Cervus > Cervus elaphus. Next base: position 41,141,361 of record NC_057822.1, read on the forward strand.
AGAAGATTCAGGGACATTTCTTCCGTTATTACTTTGTAGCCTAAGGGCACCTGACAAGTGCTCTATTTCCATCTCCCACAGCTCCTTAAACAAAGGAAGATTGAATGGTACTTCTTTCAGGCTTTTCGTTTTTAATTGCACAGCAACAGGAGAGAAGAAATAATACAGTTGAAAGTTTTGAAGTTACTAATGCCTTGGGCCATTTGGAAGAAAGGTACAGAATCCAATTCCCTCATTTTACAATCAAAGAACGGAGATACAGAGGTTCTCAGTAGTACGGGTGACAACAGGCTAACTCAAACCAGACTCTTCAGTCCAGGGACCATCCCACTGTACTCATCTTACTGCAGTGAGAAGACTCAACACGCCAGTGGCTTTCCAGCGTTACAGAGCAGCAGAATGCCCTGCCGGAGAAGGCAATGGCACCCCACTCCAGTGCTCCTGCCTGGAAAACCCCAGGGACGGGGGAGCCTGGTGGGCTGCAGTCCATGGGGTCGCAGAGAGTCGGAAACGACTGAGCGACTTCACTTTCACTTCTCACTTTCATGCATTGGAGAAGGAAATGGCAACCCACCCCAGTGTTCTTGCCTGGAGAATCCCGGGGACAGGGGAGCCTGGTGGGCTGCCGTCTATGGGGTCGCACAGAGTCGGACACGACTGAAGCGATTTAGCAGCAACAGCAGCAGGATGCCCTGCAAGGCTTGTTAAAACTCAAACTGTTGGTCTCCACCCCAGAGTTTCTGATTCAGTAGGTTTGGTAGACAGCTGAGTATTTTCCCACAAAAGCAGTTACCACATGATGCTGATGCTGCTCTGGTGCCCATATACTGAGAACCCACTGCATAATCACCATTCCCCCAGAGGAACCAATTTATTCCTATTCTACCCTAGAGTCAAGACAGTTACATCCTACACAGTAGGCTATTTTCCCAGTTAAAACTCACTTTGCTAATCAAAAAAAGGAAAAAATTAAAAGCTGGCTGGTGGTAAATCTCCATTTCCCTTTTCCTCTATAACCCAGAAAATGATCCAGAAGATGACCTTTAAATGCATCCTCTTCCCTCACTAAATCTCACTGGAATATTAACTAGCATTACATAAAACACATCAGATCATCTAAATTGATCTTTTTTAATTGTCAGAACCTCCACTGATTCTAGAAGTCAGGGAGGTAATATAAATGAATGAAGGAAAACAGTGTTACATGAGAGGAAATGGAGTTAACTTTTGCAGTTACAGAATGTCTGCTATATCCAAACATATTTTTTAAAAATTTTTTTCCAAACATATTTTAAATTTAATGAAAAATTCACTACACACACACACATACCCCTGTATGCCAAATTCAGCCTGCAAGTCAGGCAGCCTACTTGCCCAGATTTAAGTTATTATAAAATCTAGTATCAATATCCAGGTATGTGGTACGTTCCTCCAGTTATTCAAGGTTTAAAAAAAGTTCTTAATAAAAGCTATAAAAATTGTGAAGAAACCTTTCCACAGAAAAAGAAATTTGATTGCTAGAAAAGTAAATATCCTAAGTACAGGCCAAATACTCATTTCCTAAGTATTATGTTGATACATAAACTAATTATTCTATAACCAAGGAAGAAAAGCTGATCTAATAAACAACTGATATATATTACCTTCCCCCATTATAAATACAAAACTACTGAACCAAAATGCATAGCCTGGTGTACACTATTACATATTTTCACCAAGTCAATGAGACTTAATATTTAAGCAGTGTTATCCTTGAGTGCCACAAATATTCTTCAGAGCTCACGGTATGACAATTTGTGTACATGAAATATCTTGAAGAAAAAAAACTCATACTATGCATCAATCAGGAATTTCTACTATTGACAGTAAGAATGTACCATTTATCTCCTTTAAAAAAGTAATTTCATGACGTCCTAAAACCTTTTAAAATCAATTTTACTTTCAGTAAGAGCCACCTTAAGTTCACTGAAAATGTATCCATTTGAAAAAAATACATAACTCCTGAATTTTGAAGAATTCTGAGTCTTTTGCTCATGTAGCCAAGAAACCAATTTACCCAGGCAAAGTTGCCTATGTGTCAGTCCTGAAAAATGCACTTACTCAAAATATGCAGAGAGTTAAGCATTTAGTCCACAAAATTAAATTTAAAGGACAAACACAAAGCAAACTTCATCTGTATGTGGAAACTTTACATGGGGAATATTTTGGTTTTGTTTTAACTAGATCAGATTTAGCTGGATGGAACAGCAGAAGTGTTGTCAACAGTGAAATGCACTTTCCAGTACATGATGCTCCTGCTGACTGAAGCCAAGAGATACATATCCACAGAGTACAGCAATGCTAAAGGGTCGCAGGGCTTCCCCGACAGCTCAGATGGTAGAGAATCCGCCTACAATACAGGAAACCCTAGTTCAATTCTTGGGTCAGGAAGATCCCCTGGAGAAGGGATAGAAAACCCACCCGTGTTCTTGGGCCTCCCTTATGGGCTTAGGTGGTGAAGAATCCGCCTGCAATGGGGGGACCTGGGTTCAACCCCTGGGTTGGGAGGATCCCCTGGAGAAGGGAAAGGCTACCCACTCCAGTATTCTGGCCTAGAGAAATTACATGGACTGTGTAGTTCTAAGGGTCACAAAGAGTTGGATATCGCTGAGTAACTTTCACACATAGGGTTGCAACAACTATGAAAGGCAGGGGGCAGTGCAGGGAACCTGTGAACCAAAGAAAGAGGAGTGGTTGACAGCTAAGTTCCCTCATAAGCATACTAAAGAAAATATGTAACAACAGTAGTAAATGCAAGAAAGTCATTGATCCAAAACATCAAAGAAATAAACTAAAACTCCAATGCCCACACTACTGGAATTGACATCTTAAAAAAAAAAAAAAAAATCAACATACAGATCACTTCTAATTCAATGCAAATTATATTTACAGATGTTTCAAAGTTCAATGTTAAGTATAAATAAATGTAAATCCTGCCTCTTGTGAGTTTCTAGAAATTTATTTGATTCAGCTTTAGAAAAATCTTTATTTAATAAATAAGTGTTATCTGATTAAAAAGGAAGATTGTGGGCTCAAGGACAAGGTAAGACATTTTCCTCAGATAATAAAGATAATGACAACATCCATCCCAGGAGCCTCAGAGAGTAAACAACAGATTTTTGAAACTGAGAGCCTGATTCACGTAGATATTATAACTATATCATGCACTCTATTTCAAAACATCACAAAATTTAAAGGTCTTATAACTATTTTCCAGATAAGTTTGTATTTGACATGGTGTTTCATTAAAACTTAAATAAGGAAAAATACCTTGTCTTACATACAAAACCTGGATGAACAATCATATATTACAAAATTTTTAAAAACCATTTTAATACATCTCAACTGTGATAAAACGATCAAAATCGTGGTGGTAAGAAATTACATTTTAAAGAAACTATGAAATCTATTTTTTGTAAATAGATAAAGCTCCCTTTATCAAAGAAAATCTGAGAGAGAATTTAATAAAAGGAAAATAATAGCCAGCTCAAAACTGACCACACACTGAATTCTCTCTCTCTTGAATCTGATTCCTTAGAAGTCAACCACAGGAAAGCCTGATTTCAATAGCTTGACATTATAACTAACTACTTTTGCTCTCAACGTAGGTGGCTTTATCTTGGTGGCCACTCCTTCAGCAAAGAGACTGAATGATACGCCTTTGAATAATGCTGCATTCTAAAAAGAGCCAAAAAGTGTAACCATTCCCATTTTTCACCTTCTGGAATATCATGAAACTCAAGTGATACACAAGGTTAAGGAACTTGATGGAAGGCTAAAATAAACTCTTTGGAATGCTGACCTGTTGACCAAAACTCCATCCCATGATCACTCTGGACATACAATGACTGAACCCTAGCTCTGACACTAATGAAGTCTATAATCAATGGCCAAGTTACTTAAACTAACGGAGGCTTAATCATGTTAGCCAAAAAATGTGGTAACACTTCAAGAGGACCTTGCAAAGATTAAAAACAAGAATATGTATAATATAAAATCCATTCAGTTCAGTTCAGATGCTCAGGCGTATCCAACTCTTGGCCAATCCATGGACTGCAACATGCCAGGCTTCCCTGTACATCACCGATTCCCAGAGCTTGCTCAAACAAATGTCTATGAAGTTGGTAATGCCATCCAGCCATCTCATCTTCTGTTGTCCCCTTCTCCCCCTGCTTTCAATCTTTCCCAGCATCAGGGTCTTTTCCAATGAATCAGCTCTTCACATCAGGTGGCCAAAGTATTGGAGTTTCAGTTTCAGCATCAGTCCTTCCAATGAATATTCAGGACTGATTTCCTTTAGGATGGACTGATCTCCATGCAGTCCAAGAAACTCTCAAGAGTCTTCTCCAACACGACAGTTCAAAAGCATCAATTCTTCAGCACTCAGCTTTCTTATGGTCCAACTCTCACATTCATACATGACTACTGGATAAACCAAAGCTTTGACTAGATGGAACTTTGTCGGCAAAGCAATGTTTCTGCTTTTTAATATGCTGTCTAGATTGGTCATAGTTATTCTTTCCAAGGAGCAAACATCTTTTAATTTCATGGCTACAGTCACCATCTGCAGTGATTTTGGAACCCAAGAAAATATGGTCTGTCACTGTTTCCATTGCTTCTCCATCTATTTACCATGAAGTGATGGGACCAGATGCCATGATCTTCGTTTCTTGAATGTTGAGTTTTAAGCCAGCTTTTTCACTCTCCTCTTTCACATTCATCAAGAGGCTCTTTAGTTCCTCTTTGTTTTTTTCAGTAGGGGTGGTGTCATCTGTATATCTGAGATTATTGATATTTCTACCAGCAATCTTAATTCCAGCTTCTGCTGCAACCAGCTTGGCATTTTGCATAATGTTCTTTGCATATAAGTTAAATAAGCAGAGTGACAGTAAACAGCCTTGACATACTCCTTTCCCAATTTGGATCCAGTCCATTGTTCCATGCCTGGTTCTAACTGTTGCTTCTTGACCTGCATACAGATTTCTTAGGAGGCAGGTAAGGTGGTCTGGTATTCCCAAATCTTTAAAACTGTTCCACAATTTGTTGTGATCTACACAGTCAAAGGCTTTGGCTTGTACAGAATAGAGATCCCCTATCCACGCTTTTCCTCTGCCCACCATCGACAGGCCATTTAGAGTTGTAAATTCACAGGTGAAGTTCCATGCGGGGTCTGGCAGTCAAGTTTTCCAAGGGAGTCTGGGCCCTGACCCCAGCCCTGGTCTCTACCATCAGGGGCTGAGATCCTGCCTGAGGTGTGGGAAGGACCTGCCCAGATTACAGCCTGTGGTAGGGGCTGGACCAACTGTAAATCGTTTTCAATAAACTCTCCTTTTCTGTAAAAAAAAAATATATATATTTATTGACTATTCAATAAAGCAGAAATAGATGTTTTTCTGGAACTCACTTGCTTTTTCAATGATCCAACAGATGCTGGAAATTTCATCTCTGGTTTCTCTGCCTATTCTAAATCCAGCTTGTACATCTGGAAGTTCATGGTTCACTTACTGTTGAAGCCTGGCTTGGAGAATTTTGAGCATTACTTTACTATTGTGTGAGAAGAGTGCAACTGTGCTGCAGTTTGAACATTCTTTGGCATTGCCTTTCTTTGGTGTTGGAATGAAAACTGACCTTTTCCAGTCCTGTGGCCACTGCTGAGTCTTCCAAATTTGCTGGCATATTGAGTACAGCACTTTCACAGCATCATCTTTTAGGATTTGAAATAGCTCAGCGGGAATTCCATCACCTCCACTAGCTTTGTTTGTAGTGATACTTCCTAAGGCCCATTTGACTTCGCGTTCCAGGATGTCTGGCTCTAGGTGAGTGATCAGACCATCATGGTTATCTGTGTCATGAAGATCTTTTTTATATAGCTCTTCTGTGTTTTCTGGGGCTACCTCTTCTTAATATCTTCCACTTCTGTTAGGTCCATAGCATTTCTGTCCTTTATTGTGCCCACCTTTGCATGAAATGTTCCCTTGGTATCTCAAATTTTCTTGAAGAGATCTCTAGTCTTTCCCATTCTATTGTTTTCTTCTATTTCTTTGCATTGACCACTGAGGAAGGCTTTCTTATCTCTCCTTGCTATTTTTTGAAACACTTCATTCAGATGGGTCTATCTTTCCTTTTCCTATTTGCCTCTGTTTTTCACTTCTCTTTTCACAGCTATTTGTAAGGCCTCCTCAGACAACCATCTTGCCTTTTTACATTTCTTTTTCTTGGAGATTGTTTTGATCACTGCCTCCTATACAATGTCAAGAACTTCCATCCATAGTTCTTCAGGCAGTCTGTCTATCAAGTCTAATCCCATGAATCTATACGTCACTTCCACTGTATAGTCACAATGGATTTGATTTAGGTCATAACTGAATGGCCTAGCGGTTTTCCCTAATTTCTTCAATATCAGTCTGAATTTGGCAATAAGGAGTTCATGATCTGAGCCACAGTCAGCTTTTAGTCTTGTGTTAGCTGACTGTATAGAGCTTCTCCATCTTCTGCTGAAAAGAACATAATCAATCTGATTTCAGTATTTCCCATCTGGTGATGTCCATGTGTAGAGTTTTCTCTTGTGTTGTTGGAAGAGGGTGTTTGCTATGACCAATGCGTTCTCTAGGCAATACCTAGCACAAATGCTAGAATATAGAAGACAGTCAATAACTTAGGTAGCTATCTAGAAGCTCTTCTTTGACAGGTAGAAAGAAGAACTCTCTAAGAGAATTAGGTATTTATCAATAGATAGAGATTGTACACCTTCAGCTTCATGAATACATGTTAAACATACAACTTAACTCTCATCTGTAATGAATAATGAATGTTTTGAAAAGGAAAGCATACTAATCTTTTACCCACTAAGTCAATAATTTCCTATTAATATACTCAAATACAATAAATATTTCTTACAATCCTAAAGAGCATAATACAGTTTTCCACATTTTCTATCACTGTTAAAAAATGGCTAGGTATTTAAGAGACAGATAAGTTTAACAAAGAACCAGGAAAATTATATTTGCCCTTTGATAAAAATTTCAAAATATTAAATTTCCTCATTAATAAAATAGTTTCAATATATTAAAAGAAAAACTACAGTGGCCTGATATAAAATGTAATTCATAAAGTTATGATTTTTTAATCACAATATAATAAAATATTGTTCAATGTCAGTTTTCATTATACAAGCAGTAATTTTTCGGACTTTTCTAAGTATTCCACTCCATGTGTCAGACTTTTTCATGCATCATGTACTATATTATCTGTATACAAGAGGAAATCCCCATAGAATCCAAATAAAAAAGATATTTTCAAACAGGGTTTTAAAGGAAATGTTAATTACATGTACATAACTCAAAAAATGCTACAACCCACAGGGTATAAAGTATCATCCCAGCATTGTAACTGCTGGTAGATTTCTCGTATTCTGTTCAGCTTTTTAAATATATTAAATATATATATGCCTGGTACAGACTATCTGGTTACTTTTATTTTAGGATAGGGTACAGTTCCAAAGTAGCACCATGGAATATTTATATTACATTGGATTTTTGTGACTGTGATTAATAAGAGTAGACATTTTGTGTTCTGTCCTTTCATCCTGTCGTCTATTGCTCTGACATTTGCAGGGAATCTTCCATGGATGCCACACTCTGCTAATGTCTCTGTAGAGGGTAAGCAGAGAAAATAGATTATTCCAATAGTTCATACAAGATAAGGGGCTAACCTAAAGCAAAATATAAAAAGTTGGTTAAAATCCAGTGCAGATGAAGATGTGGGAAAACAGGTATTCTTATAAACTACTGTGGAAATGTAAAATTATTAGTATCTCTTTGGAAGGCACTTTGACATTAGCTATCAAAATTTAAGCACATGTACAGTTTAATTAAGCAATTCTCCTGCTACTAATATATACATTTTCATGAAGATATACATTGCAAATAATAGTTAACTGGGAAAAGAGTAAAGGCTACCCAAAAGGGATAGTTTAAATAAATGCTGCTATAGTCATACAATAAAAATTATCAAAAGCCAAAATATGACAAAATCCCCAAGATCTATTATATTTAAAAACAAAGTTTAGAACATTATACTTAATCCCATTGCTATATATTTTTAAATATGTATATAATTTTTCACATATACCTAGAGCTTTTCTGGAAGGACATATGATAAAACACTAAGAGTTTCTTTGATGGAATTAGAGTGTGGGTGGGCATGAAAAAAGAGTTTTTATTTTATACTTATGTGCAAAGTTTTATCAGGTACATATACTACATTCTGAAATAAATTATCACAAAAAAATAAAGGTATGGCTAACCACAGATAGACAAACCTATACAATTAAGTTTTAATCTTGTGGAAAGAACAAAAATACAATTGCAGTCATAAAGAATTAGTCTGAGCAAAATGCAAGGAGAAAGGACAAGATGGAGATGGCCATATAGCTGAGATGTTAGAAGGAGACTGTCATATAGCTTAGATGTTAGCAAGACATCTGCTCTGAGAAGTGAAAACACGGTTAAGAGTCAGAGTTTGGTGAGAGAAAGTCATAGGAGGATGGTAACAAGTCTACAGGAGACATGAGTAAGGAAGAGGAACATCAGAGATGGAAAACTGAGGCCCTCAAACCAGATATATCCACTTAAGACATTGTAATGTCACTTAAGGGAAAAATACTGACCCACTTTAGTGTTTTGGGGAGAACAGAAATAAGATCCAGATGATACCTCAGGAAAAACAGGTTTTTGGAACAACCAGAAGTCATAACCTGGGAGCCTGACAAAAATCATACTGCGTGCCATGCTTGACCCTTTATTCACTGCACACATGGCAATCATTTTATCTCCATCAGTGATGCCAAGAAAAGACATAGGTACTCTCCTTCTAGTCCATCTCAACAGAAACATACCCCCAAGCCAGTGATTCTCTATTATGACTGCACTTTGGAATGCTGCCAAAGAACCTTGAAACATATTCATGCCTGAGTCAACTCCTAGGAAGTTTTAGTTAATTGGCCTGGGATACAATTTTCAGTGTTCTCCAAGTGATTCTAACGTGCAGCCAAAGTTGAGAACCACAGCCCTAAGATAGCCAGCTTCCCACATTCATAGAGTAATTCAAACTTTCACAATTTAAACTTATCCCACCTCTCAAGATAACAAGTCCTTAAAGTATCATCTGAAATATAAACATTACAAATCAGAGGCTTCTTGCTTTCTACCTTTGCGGTAGACTGTCTCATTGGGGGGTCCCCAATGAGACATACGTGGGTGACTGATTCCTTTGGGCAGTCCTCTTTCATTCTGACTCTGGGCATGGCCACTCAACTTGCTTTGGCCAAGAGGCCATTGATTATAGACTTCATTAGAGGCAGACCTAGTGTGTAAACCTGACCCTAAGTCCACAATCATTGTATTTCCACAATGAGGTTCATGAGATTGAGTTTTGGCCAATGGGTCAGGATTCCAAAGAATTTATTTAGTCTTCCTTAACCTTTGTGTTAACACTTGTATTTCATGATGTTCCAGAAGCTGAAAACATAAAATGAAAACATTTTATGTTTTTGTTTTTGTTTTTTAAGAATGCAGTATCATTCAAAGGCAAATCATTCAGTCTCTCTGCTGAAGGAGTGGCCACCATGATAAAGCCATCTAGGTTGAAAGCAGAAGTAGGTATTTATAATGTCAATCCATTGAATCAGTCTTTCCTGTTATTTGACTTTGGGGTCAGTTTTCTTGGAAAATCCATCTTGGTACCCAACTGCTATGCTTTAAATAAAACTCTTTTGGCCACCTCATGTGAAGAGTTGACTCATTGGAAAAGACCCTGATGCTGGGAGGGGTGGGGGCAGGAGGAGAAGGGGACGACAGAGGATGAGATGGCTGGATGGCATCACCGACCAGATGGGCATGGGTTTGGGTAGACTCCGGGAGTTGGTGATGGACAGCGTGGCCTGGAGTGCTGCGATTCATGGGGTCTCAAACAGTCAGACACGACTGAGTGACTGAACTGAACTGAACTGAACTGGAAAGAATCCACATAGAAGAAAATCAAGTGCCCCCAACTAAGCCTAGCTAACACAGATGGAGTGACTTCCCCAAACAACAAATCAACCCATAGACGTATGAGAAAAGTCTTATATGTCTTATAAGGTCATTGTCCATTACATGTCCAACTAATCATCTTGTTCTTTGTGTGTCTTTCTGTTCCTCTGGAGACAGTGATTTTTCTCAAACTTAATGAATCTTTGATCCACTTTTAAAAAGTTCAGCACACACAGACACCAACCTTATTAGACAAGCAAAGAAAAATCAGCAGCATTTTTAAGTAAAAATTAAAATTTTTAAAATTAACAATAGTTTCATATCACTGAGAGATGAGTTTCTGCTTAAATCTTTAACTAAGCCACCTTTATATGACATGAGCTAAAGGTCAGATTTCATGTCTGTTTAATTTTCTTACTACTTCATCTAAATTAGAAACTCTATCATCACAGAACATTAGGAGTAAAGGTATGTTTGGCAATTCTCTCAGACTTCAGGATATTTGGAGTTAATGCACTTGGAATTGTGGAGAGATATCTCAATTTCCATATGCTTTCAGAGTGTCAGTTGAAACACTTGTCACACTTAAAAGCTAATGATCTCTTTTAACATAAAAAATAAATCTTTATATTCTACTGCAGCATTTCTATAGATTTTTAATTGTGGCTTTCAAGTTCAATATCTCAATAGAGAAAATTATAAAAGTAATGGGGAAAAATAAAATTCTTGATAAGAAATATTTGTAGTCAGTTTTCTTCAAAACCCCCATAACCTACCCTCCATGATTGGCGGGTTGGTAATGCAGTCATGAAAAGGTGAGTGTGTGCTCATTCACTCAGCTGTGTCTGACTTTTTGATACCCTATGGACTATAACCTTCCAGGCTCCACTGTCCATGGCATTTCCCAGGCACGAATACTGGAGTGGGTTGCCATTCCCTTCTCTAGGGGATCTTCCTGATTCAGGGACTGAACCCACATCTCCTGCTTGGCAGGTGGATTCTTTAACACTGAGCCATCTAAGAAGCCCCATGGAAAGGTAGGGTTAAGGTATTCAAGAAACTGAATATCATGAAAAAATACCAACCAAGCAAGCCACTTAAATAAATTAATCCATTACCAATAAAACATGTTTTTATTCCATCTTTCAGATAAATATCTGAGTCCCTTTACCACTGGGCAGCCAGGAAGCATTTTTTAACAGGGGAAAAAAAAATACAGTCTTTCATTTCTTCACACAGAACGTTAAGATATATACTTAGTGATTCCAATTTCATCCTAGTCACAATTTTCACTAGTTCCCTCATCCCTGAATCCTCAAGTGGGGCGCATATTATTGACAAGCAACTACTCTTCAAGAATAAAGCAGCATATGGAAAAGCACTGGGGTTAAACTCTTACTTACAAAGCAACACCAACCTCAGCCCACCCTTGCCCTCTGCCAAAACAACTGTTTTACTTTCCTGATTTCATAGTAGATTCTAATCCACCGTGTTCAGTCTATAGCAGAATTCTCAAAACAATCACCACCGCTTCCTGCAGCACATGGTCTTAAATGATAATGCTAACAGTCACTGACTCTTCATTAGAAAGTAAGTTCTATGAAGGCAGTGGCTTGGTCCCTTTTGTTCACTGCTGTGTTTCCAGGGTCTGTCTGGAACAATTCTTAACACAGTAGGCTCTGAAAAAATTCGTTGAGTGAATAAATGAATAAATATATATATATATATTTCATATATTCCAAAATAGATTCAGTCTCCACACCTCAGTTCTTTTGCCTCACTGTGAAGAAAAGGTTAGTACACAAAATAACAAATGCTGTTTTTTTTGTTTGTTTGTTTTTTGTTTTTTTACAAATGCTGTTTTACTCACTGCAGGCCACTGATACGTGAGGGGTCATTTAACAAAGGAATTCTGCCAATAACTAATCTGTTTCCCTTCTACATACATTTGTTATTAGTGTTTGGGCGAGATGACAAGTTTCATGGTAGTACTGTGACTTTATGCCACAAAAAAAGACTGAAATTCTGAGTGATGGCTCTAGGGTTTTAGATTCTGGCTTTAGGGGAAAAAAGATCATCAACTTCATAGTGCAAAAATCATTTTAACAGGTTCATATTAGGTGACCATCAGTCAATGGATCACCAATCCAACAAAATCTGAATGCTAGATACTGTCATACTTGCTATTCGCATGACTCCTTATTCAGAAGCCTCTGGTACATTATGACACTACCAGAATCCCTTCTGATATGTTTTACATAGGTTTAAATTTAGTATTCGAATTAAAGTTCTGATGCTAATATTTTAATTCTATTTTTATCATTTAATCACATCTGAGACATCAATCCATTTTTGTGTACATAGGAATTAAAACAGCAATAACAGAAATTGAATATTTAAACATGTAAGTCATATGCAAATAAATATTTTAGCAACAAACTTGCAGCTTAACTGAGAAAATCTAGGACTCCAGTCTTGAAAATGTACTGTTCATGGATAGATGCTAGACACTCTCATCCTCAATAGTAAACCCATCACTGTAGACTCATCATATTAATGAGCACTTTACATTCTCCTCTGAAGCCTAGTGTGGCCCTGTAATTAAGTGGTCAACAAAATGTAAGCCTAAAGGTCATGTGTGACCTCTGAAGCTTGTGCTTAAAACGGAAGGTCAATGTAAATTGGTGTAGCCACTATAGAGAACAGCATGGAGGGTCCTTAAAAAACTAAAAATAGAGTTACCATATGATCCAGCAATACTACTCCAGGGCATATAGCCGAAGAAAACTATAATTCAAGTAGATACATGGACTCTACGTTCATAGCAGCTTCCAACTTCCATCTCTAAACCATTATGGGGTCCATCATCTCTTACAATCATTCTTAATTCAATATGCTATACTGCATGTCAATTACTAACATTTAAAATTTGTGGAATGTACGCAAAGTTGTCTGTTTGCTTCTTCCCTCCCCAGCTGCCAAATATATATGTGGAGTGTTTGCTGGGCCCCAGTGGACCACAAAAAGGCATGGACCACACCTCAGGTTCTCAAAGCAATTTTCTTCTCAATGAAGATGAAACTGTCTCACATGAGCATCGTGTCCAGGCTACCCTCACTGCAAGACTCCTAGCAGGCAAGCAGAAAGCCACAGCATTCTACAGATGCCTGTATCCACATGGGCCCAACTGTGTGTGGCCTGAGACTTGCTTTTAGCATGCACACAGAGCAGACTGGACCATCAATTGCCTCTTACAGATTGTGGAACAGAAGTGTCACAAGCATGTTACAGATATTGGTCACTGTCTTCAAGGGTTCAAGTGGATAATTCAGAATACACTTAACTGTGAACTTCATCCCTGACCAGTGAATATATTCCAGGGGCCCAGACTGAAGAACACTATACCACCAGATTTTGAATAAAGCATTTAACTATATTCTGCTTTGTGACAATAGAATCAAATGTTGTCAAAGCTGAATGGGGAATTATAGATTCATTGAATCCAGTCCTCATTTTACAGATGTGAAAATCTAGGCACAGAGATTAATTTTTTTGCTCAAAATCACCTGTTGAGTGACACAGCTGGTACCAGGCCATGGGGGTTGATATTTGAAGAGATCCTCCTATAGTACCAATATCAGATTTGGGGTTTTTGTTTTATGTGTGCCACCCATTCATTCATGATCTAAGTAACTGGTAGATGCTCAACTTAAAAAATAAATAAATAAGCCAGCTAAATTTTTCTAAGACAGAGTTGGAAAATTTTTCTACTAACTACATGCAGTATTCTAAGCTGTAAATTCACAGAACTTTGTGTCTTCAAAGTTCTGTTTCTACCTAGGATGGCTTGTTTCTGTCAGATAGCAGATATATTTCTTTAATAATGACTCATTCATACTACAATTTAGTAGTGCAAAGTTTTCAATGTATTTGGGGGCTCCTAGGTATAATATCTGGAGAAGGAAATGGCAACCCACTCCAGTATTCTTGCCTGGAGAATCCCATGGACAGAGGAGCCTGGCAGGCTACAGTGCATGGGGTCACAAGAGTTGGACACAACTTAGCGACTACACCACCACCAGGTATAATGTGGAAAAAAAGATGAAGAGAGAGAAAATGCAGGGTTTCCAGCTTACAAAACCACAGGTAACAAAACTATGACAAGCCACATCTCCTCAGTGGAAATCTCTCACTTTCAGCAAAACCTAAAATCTCATTTAATGGTGATTGGTTTACTCTTGAACATAAACTACAAGCAAGTTAGGCCAGATACTTTTGACCATCTCCAACATAGTTTTGGCTCTAAACTACATAACAGGACTTTTAGTTTTGTCTAAAAGTTACCCCCAAATAAGTCATTTTCTAAGCCATGTACTGAGCAAGCAGGTAACTCACATTTTGTTCTTCAAACCTGTCGTAAAATATAATATATTAGTTAGCCTTTATGGAGCACTATAAAGTGAAGTGAAGTCGCTCAGTCGTGTCCAACTCTTTGCATGGTGTACTATGGAAGGTCCTAAACATTGGCCACCTGACATGAAGAGTTGACTCATTGGCAAAAACTCTGATGCTAGGAGAGACTGGAAGCAAAAGGAGAAGGGAGTGGGGGAGGATGAGATGGTCAGACAGTGTCACCAACTCAGTGGACATGAATTTGAGCAAACTCTGGGAGATAGTGAAGGACAGAGGAGACCAACGTGCTGCAGTTCATGGGGTCACAAAGGGTCAGACTAGACTTAGTGACTTAATAACAACAAAGATGGTATGAAGAATGGATCCCTTTCTCAAATAAGCCTAGAAGAATGCATGCTACCACTAAAACCACACAAAACCGTCTGCAACTGAATATGATAAAGATGTTAATGGGGAAAGGGAGATAGACCATTTTATATAAATTATTCCCATTCCAAAAGACTTGGCAGTGATTTATGGATTAAGATGGTATAAAATTATAAATTAAAAGATCAAAGAGAATAGAGATCAACTGAAGAAGGCAAAGTAGTTGTTCTCAGACTTGAACAAATTACACCATCAGAATAATGAATTTAGCTCTAAGCTTACTGATATCTAAGGCAAAAATGAAAATAGGTTGTGTTACACAGTTCTAATTTTCTGATAAGGGAAAACATTCAGGCTTAAAAAGACGACAGTTTTTATTCGCTTACTAAAAGTAGGAATTTATCAGATGTGTACTTGTATAATGTTGCATCAATGGCTAAACAGCAGCTGCAGCAATAGGCAAACATTTAGAAGCACTTACTATCTTCCAGACTTGTCACCAAGCACCCCACATTTATTACACCATTTACTCATTATAAGAACCTCAGGAAACCCCAACTTATAGACAAGAAAATGGAAGTACAAACACATAGAGTCCAACGGCACAGAGTTAGCAATAATATATGCAGAACCATTGGGCAGGCTCCCAAATTCACCCTTTAAAAGATAATCTTTCTTTGTGACTATATAAAATTAGCATATTTACTAAATATTTTACATAAATATAAGAAAATAGCCCAGAGGATGGTGATTATGCTTAGCAAACAATTTAGTTTCTAAAGCCTATATTTTTTAACACAACACTTCTCTGTGCTAAGCAGGTTTCTAGTAAGGCCACTAGACATTGGGATCAGCAAGGTAGATACATACTTCTTGACAGGTAAGATCTGATGAACAGTACATATTATGTAATAACGTGTGATACAGAAATGCTGTTCCAACAGATGGTTCTCCCACTGAGCCTCTGTAACACAACAGCGAACTATAAATCAACAATCACATTTCCTTAGGAGTAATGCCATTCAGGTACTTTGTTCGCTAGTATGTTAACTTTCTGCTACACTAAAATATGGGGAAAGTCAATAAACTGCCAACCATATCCATGACACGATTTCTCTCAATTTTCAGCAATATTGGCCAAGTGCTAGAATTTGGTCAAGTCTTAATTGACCAGCTAAAAAATGTCTACTCAGTAAATCTCACCGAAGATTCCAGCTTTGGAGTAGATACTGTGGAAAACAGGACTAAAGAAGGTGGAATGGAAATTCTGCAACAAAGCAAAACTTCTCTTCAATTGGTCATGGGGCTTGAAAAATATGTCCAGTTCTGGGAGGAATTTCCGAGGTCAACTCCTGCACATAGGCAAAACCTACATTCCTCCTTTTTGTCCCAAAGCAGTACTTACCTTGAAGTTAGTAAAGCTTAGACTTAAGGGCCCCTCCTGCCACAGATACTTCCAGGGACCTAAGAGGACTCTGATGCTTTCACCTAGTCTTAGGTTTTTATAAATTTCCTTAGGAAAATATTTTTGTGCTTTTTTTCCCCCCTTAAAAAAAACCCTCCAAATTATCCATGCTTCAGACTCCACCAAACCTGGTTATGTCCCCACCTTCCTCCTTTAAGACTGTGGATCCTCTCAAACTTTTGCAATACTGATTAGCCAAGACCCCAATAGTACATGCTGCTGGCTGCTGCTAAATCGCTTCAGTCGTGGCCGACTCTGTGCGACCCCATAGACGGCAGCCCACCAGGCTCCCCCATCCCTGGGATTCTCCAGGCAAGAACACTGGAGTGGGTTGCCATTTCCTTCTCCAAAGCATTTAAGTGAAGAGTGAAAGTGAAGTCACTCAGTCGTGTCCGACTCTTACAGATCCCATGGACCGCAGCCTACCAGGCTCCTCCGTCCATGGGATTTTCCAGGCAGAGTACTGGAGTGGAGTGCCATTGCCTTCTCTCCAATAGTACATAGCACAATTCAAAAAAAAAAAGCCGCTTCTGTTTTCCTTCAGGAAGTTACTTCTATACCAATTCCTTTCACTGTATTTCTCATCTACCTCTCACTGACAGGGGATAGCAGCTTTAATAAAACTCACAGGATAACAGGAAAGGAATGAATATTAACTTTTCCACAGGCATACAATATAACCTTGTTTTTATGTAAAATTCAACCTTCAAAAGATGCTAAGAGCTGTCTCAATACACTAGGTGTTTGCCTACAGTAAAATTTTCGAATAAGGATGGTCTATAAGAATTTTTTTAATGTAAAGCCTTAGGAAGAATTATTCAAATGACGGTAATTTAATATGAGTCAGATATTATATACAATTTTGTTTTCTTAATTCTTTTTAACAATTTTAAAGTCAGTAAAAACCATCCAGCTATATAACACTCAAAATAAGGAAATAATAGTATTTATTTGTCTTTAGAAAAGCAAATTACTAAATATCATCCCTCTTCTGGATGAGAAAGTTATACGATACTGCAACTATTTTAAAAAAGTAAGATAAAGTATTTCTGCAGAATCAAATCTTGGAGTATCACTTTTTAACTCATATCTAAAGTGATTATTAGGTTTCCAAATGATACATTAAAAAAACTTTACTTATTGGGATGCAGCAAATTCTTATTTAAATCTTGTATTACCAAAGTAAGAATGTTGACATCAGAAACTTTTTTCAAAGCTTCATCTATTAGCTCCCTCTATATGTATCATAGTGGAGCCATCCTTTGAAAAATAGTTCCATACCAAAGCACTTTTTCTTTCACACATTTCAACCCAATTAGAGACAAGAGAGATGAGTGTTAACAAGACAGTTAAATTTAGAAAATATATGCAAAAAAGCCAAATGTTTTTAATTACTTTAATATTTTCCACATGTAGAATTTTATCTTATTAGGCATTAAAACAATGTCTTAAAAGGAAAAATCAGAGCCATCAGCACTCTGTGTGAGATTATCAGCTGGACACAAATTAATATTTATGTTCTGGAAGTTCCTCTATCAACTGTCAGCTATTGTGTAGAGGGTATTATAATAGAAACTTCTCAAGCACAGGTAACCTGCATACTTCTATCAGGTAAATATATGAAGTTCTTACACATGTTCCTGGTTATCCTTTAACCATACAAAGAATTAAAAAATATACATAAGTCACATCTCTTTGCTCTTTTTGGCTTATAACATGGACTCCAAATTGGCTTTATTTTTGGAATAAAAAAGAGATGAAGCCTACTTTGTGGACTTACTGCACCAAAATTGAGTTTGTAGGATCCCAGTGTTTACTAATATTGTGAGATAGCTTTACAAAAATCCATAAAGCATTTCTCAGAGCTCAAGGTTAGATACTAAGAGTGTTATTAATAAACCAAAAGTATTCTCCTAGACCAAAATTTGATAGGAAAGACCCATTGATACTGGAGAGAAAACGTCATTAAAATGGGCTATTTCAATATCTTTAGAAATCACATCTTTGCAACACTGAACTAATGGAGAAATTACTTATTTTACATTCAAATGGCCCTCAGTGGTATTACCATTCTAGAAGTAGAGGCCAGAATATTTGCACTTTTGTACTTCAGATAATTAGCAGATCAGTTTGGGGGGGGGTGGAATTCCCTGAAAAATCTTAGAATTTCAATTAATTATGAACTTGACACAGGTTATATGAAATTTGAGTTTCCCCAGTGGTTCAGCTGGTAAAAAACACACCTGCCAATAGAGGAGGCGCAAGAGACATGGATTGAATCCCTGGGTAGGGAAGATGGCCTGGAGAAGGAAATGGCAACCTGCTCCAGTATTCTTGTCTGGAAAATTCCATGGACTGAGGAGCCTGGCAGGCTACAGTCCACAGGGCTGGAAAGAGTCAGACATGACTGAGCATGTGTGCATGCACATGATATTTATCTTTGCTCTTATTGGTGGAAAGGGGGTTGGCTCAAGTACACAAAATTATAAACATACAAAAGATCAAATCTACTAGTAACAAATAATCTCAACCAAACTAAAGAAGTCCTATTAGATTTGGCTTTGGACCCACTCTCTATCACCAGCCTGCTAACAAAATCATGGGTATGTGAAAAATAACTAAGAAATTTTTGAAAAATGAATCTAAGCCTTTCCCCTAATTTAGACGGTTAGCATTAATATTTAAGTACTATCCAGCTTCACTTTACTTCCCGCCTGCAGAGCAGTGGTTCTACAAGGGAGGGCTCTGACCTGGATCATCAGATTACTTAAGAACTTGTTGGGGACTTCCCTGATGGTCCAGTGGTTAGGACTCCACACATTCACTGCAGGGAGCATGGGTTCTATTCTGGTCAGGGAGCTAAGATCCCCTCAAGTCCCACATCCAAAAAAGGAGTGACCATCAAGAGAAAATCACTGACTGTGACCTAGACGTTTGCATTGCTATAACATCATCAGGTCTGGAATTCCATCTTCCAGCCTCCATTTTTCTCTATCACTTCCTGTGAGCTTGGAGCAAGAAGACCCTCAAGGTCTTTCAAAGTTTCCTGGTCCTCAGTTTCCCCTACTTCCTGTTTTCATTTCCTTTCCTACTCAGACTGGACCCCACTGGACTTAGCACTTCAACTTTCTCACTTGCCAATTATCTGTTAACCTTTTTCCTTTCACTGTTCTGTTGTATCTGACTGAACAGTCCACCTCAAATTAGTCTGTCACCTCTTTTTCCTGCTTCAAAGGGCAAATGCCAAGTTCTGAGGAGAATGGACCATGGCAGTCTCCCCTGGACAGATACTGATTGCCAGTTTCAGTTTTACCCTCAGAAATCCTTTATCTCACTCGTGGTTCTATTCCACGCTTCAAGCACCACAGAAGTCACCATTTTCTTCCGGATCCCACCTCATCCTATCACTCACCCTTAACCTCTACTCTGGAATGAAGCTTGCCAACTCTCTGAACTCAGACACAAGGTCACACTGATCCTTCCTGGCCCCAGAGAACACTGTGTCTCTTCTTCCCTAGGTCAAAAGCCCCATCTGACTGGCCTTGGACCTCTCTCTTCCTGAATCCTCTTAAACCTTGTTCTAGCCATTAAACTTTCTCTTTCACATTCTTTCAGCTGCTTCCTCCCAGTTTCTCTTTCCTCATGATTAAAAAAAAAAAAAATCAGCTATCTCTCCCAAGCAGCTGTCTCTTCTTTCTTCACATGAAAGAAGTCTCCATGTGAAACGGCCAATCAATCATTAGGAAAATACGATGTAAAATTCAAAAGGGTTTGTATCAGGGAAACCACAAACCTTGATTTTTCTTTGTTTTGGCCCAGCTTGAACCTGAACAACTACGACCGCGCTGTGGAACAGGGTTACTGAGCAACCACCCTCTGTTTTACTGTAAACCCCGATCCTATCCATAGTGTGTTAGATATGAGGAAAAATATAATACACATCCAGTCAATCTGAGTAACTCGTCTAGAACAAAGATCTTAATTTAGTCAGGCCCAGTCTTGAGAAAGAGGGCTTCCCTGGCGCCTCAGCAGTAAAGAATCCACCTGCCAATTCAGGAGACATGGGTTTGATCCCTGGGTTAGGAAGATTCCCCAGAAGAGGAAATGGCAACCCACTCCAGTATTCTTGCCTGGGAAATCCCATGGACAGAGGAGTCTGGCATGCTACACTCCATGGGGTTGCAAAAGATTCTGACATGACTTAGCAACTAAACAACAATGGCAATAACAGTCTTGAGAAAGAAGGTAATTTCAGGATTCAATTATTCTGGTCTAGCTATCCTTTCCAAAAACAACTGCTAAGTGAAGAAAAGAATGGGAGACATATGGATAGGATAAGGTCTCCTGATAATTTACTTCCCTCTGCAAGAGCAAGATCTATTAACTGCCTGCCCTTGCATGCAGTTAGACACTCAAGTAAGGATGATAGTTGATAGTCACTATGACCAAAGAGTCAAGACATTTCTCAGTGAAGGAAAGCAGGACTGTTGCTCTCTATTGCCTCATCACACTAGCCCTTCTGAAATGCCAGGTGAAGAAGAGGGAGAGGAAGCCAGGAGGGGTCTGAGAGCCCCTAACAGGTGGTGTCAGGAGTGACAGACCCTCTTGCGAGGGCGCGGTTTAAGTAAGAGTATCATGATATAAGAGAAAAACAACTTGAAAGGCCACTCAGGAAGCTATGGGGAGAAACAATAAAAATTATGTCAGAAACCCAAATGAGTTTTCTAGATTTAAAAAAAAAAAAAAAGCCCAGTGAGGTCCCTGCATTTTGTAACAAAGTCATGAAAGCAATATGGTAAGATTCTTTGCTTCCTTCCCTGAGCACATGATGAGAAACCTTACCAGTAAATGCCATCATAGTGGCACTACAACTTTAAAACTTGAAAACATTTTTCACGACATGTACATGCAGTCTGTCCTAGTTAGAGCTGTTTTAAATCCTTTCCATTTGAAATTAAGTGGAACATTTAAAGCAAAGAACCATAAAATAAAGATCAACTTAAAAAATCTATAAGCAATTAAGAATTTCAAAAAAGAGATCAATATTTAACTACAAAAATATAATACAAAACTCAACTCGGAGCAATAGCAAAAAAAAAGAAAGAAAGAAATACTATTTCCAAGCTCCTTTCTAATACAGAACCAGCACTCAAAAAATCTTTAAAGTAACAAAGCCGACAATCATTCTCTCACCCAGTATTTTGTGGGCATCTACTACTATGGATACATACACCAAAACTAAACAATTTCAATATAGCCTTTAAAATATTATAAAGAAGTTATCACTCCAAGAAATTGATAAAGAAATAAATTTAAAATATGGTTAACTTACTGAAAGCCATGTTGTTTCTCAGCTACTGCAAAGTGTAGAATTCCAATAAGACAAAGTCTGAGAAAAAGCTTTGCAAGTGGAAACAATGTAAGTGAAATCTCTTATTGGACAAAACAATGATATTATGTTCCTGAAGAAAGCAACTGAAGTCTATCTTTAGACAGACACCACTTCAGTGTTTAACAGTAATAACAACTGCATTCTAAATAATATAACACTATCATAACATTTCAGGGCTATAAGGTATGGTTTTACAATAAAATTAGTGTCAACTGTTGCAAAAATGGCAGTCATCAAAAAGGCAGCTTATTTTACTGCAAGAGTGAGTTTACAGAGGGCTGAAAGATTGAAGGCCAAAGGAGAAGCGGGTGTCTGAGGATGAGGTGGTTGGATGGCATCACTGACTCAACAGACATGAATTTGAGCAAACTCCGGGAGATATTGAAGGACACGGGAGCCTGGTGTGCTGCAGTTCATGGGGTCACAAAGAGTCAGATGTGACCAAACAATAGCAATGAAAGCAAAGATAGTTCTTGACAGTCAGGAGATACAATTTGCCAAGCAAAGCCGGTAGAGTCAACATCTTCCCTATGCCTGAAAAGGAACAGTCCTGCTTAAAACCATGTGGCAGAGCATCAGCTTCTGCCATAGTCCCATTCAGCTGCTCTGATGAGGTCCTCAGCTGAGCTCCCAAAACAAGTTAGATACCTAGGTCCTGCTTTTCCTCCACCTTTTTCTCCTTACCTGCATTTCACCCCTTGCCCTTTGGCCTCCAGCTCTATAGCATTCTACCCTGATCTACTTCTTTCTTCATTATGTTATCTTTCTATCTGAATCAAACTCTGCAGGGGACAAAGGATGAGATACAGCTCTTTGCATTGCTTTTACATTAATACACAGAATCAAGAAAAATGTAGGTCAATATCTATGTACATAAACAGTTGTATGTAATAAACACAATTATTAAAAATGATATACATAAAATTGTCTTTTACATAGATAATACTTTTGCAGAAGGATAAATTTTTAGTTACTCCATTGTGTCTGACTCTTTGTGACCCCATGGACTGTAGCCTGCCAGGCTCCTCTGTCCATGGAATTCTCCAGCAAGAATACTGGAGTGTGTGGCCATTCCCTTCTCCAAGGGATCTTCCTGACCCAAGGTTTGAACCTGGGTCTCCTGTATTGCAGGTAGATACTTTATCCTCTGAGCAACCAGGGAAAGTTGTGCATGCAGAAGGATAATCTGGCTAAATTTGTTAAATGCTAACACCAACTGCAGATATGCAGATGACACCACCCTTATGGCAGAAAGTGAAGAGGAACTAAAAAGCCTCTTGATGAAAGTGAAAGAGGAGAGTGAAAAAGTTGGCTTAAAGCTCAACATTCAGAAAACTAAGATCATGGCATCTGGTCCCATCACCTCATGGGAAATAGATGGGGAAACAGTGGAAACAGTGTCAGACTTTATTTTTTGGGCTCCAAAATCACTGCAGATGGTGATTGCAGCCATGAAATTAAGAGACGCTTACTCCTTGTAAGGAAAGTTGTGACCAACCTAGATAGCATATTTAAAAGCAGAGACATTACTTTGCCAACAGAGGTCCGTCTGGTCAAGGCTATGGATTTTCCAGTGGTCATGTATGGATGTGAGAGCTGGACTATGAAGAAAGCTGAGCACCCAAGAATTGATGCTTTTGAAGTGTGGTGTTGGAGAAGACTCTTGAGAGTCCCTTGAACTCTCTCCAACCAGTCCATCCTAAAGGAGATGAGTCCTGGGTGTTCATTGGAAGGACTGACGCTGAAGCTGAAACACCAATACTTTGGCCAACTCATGGGAAGAGTTGACTTATTGGAAAAGACCCTGATGCTGGGAGGGATTGGGGGCAGGAGGAGAAGGGAACGACAGAGGATGAGATGGCTGGATGGCATCACCAACTCCATGGACATGAGTTTGAGTAAACTCCAGGAGTTGGTGATGCACAGGGAGGCCTGGTGTGCTGCAATTCATGGGGTCGCAAAGAGTCGGACACGACCGAGCAACTGAACTGACTGACTTAACACCACCTGCAAAAATCTTAGACAATAGCTATTAGACTTTGCACATCCGTTGCATGGCTTATTAAATCACAGACTGCTGGAATACAAGCCCAGGCCTTTTGAGTAAGCAGGATTAGGCTGAGGTTTAAGAACACACATTTGTAACAAATTCCCAGGTAATAATACTGAAGCTGTTGGATCTATGGACCACACTGAGAACCTCTGAACCTGGAGTGTCAGCATCACTTAATCCTAGTTCAGATTTCCCTGAATCCTTGGAAAAAGTGGTTTTCACAGAAGCCCAGTATATAATGAGTAGGAAGAACAGTACCTGTTGAGAGGAGGAATGGGATTTCCCTGGAGCCAGACATGCTTGTGTCTCTCCTGGCAAAGTTCCCTAAATCGACTGGACATTATATCTGCTAAATGTCACGGAGCCTAATGTATCAATTAGAGCTATGGTATTAAACACTTACAGGATAGAAACCAAAAAACAAGAGCTGAGTTTTTTTAATAAGTTGGCAAAAATGGAAAATTTCTCCAGGAAATTCTTCAAGACATTCTCTCTCAAATTAGTAAGAATAAACACGGTCTTAAACCACAGGGGTGGAAGAATACAGGGTTTGAAGCTTAAACAAAACACTATGTACTGTGGTTAGTCATTGTTCATGTCCAACTCTTTGTGACCCCATGGACTGTAGCCTGCCAGGCTCCTCTGTCCATGGGGATTCTCTCGGCAAGAATACTGGAGTGGGTTGCCACGCCATCCTTCAGGGGATCTTCCCAACCCAGGGATTGAACCCAGGTGTCCCACATTGCAGGCAGATTCTTTACTGCATAAGTCACCAGGGAAGCTCTATAAACATCAGAAAATACTGAATAACTAACTGGGTGTACCACCAGGGGTTTTGTGAGGAGAGTCAGTATGGCAGCAGGCTACTCTAACACATTTCTGTTAGCTCAAGACCCTTGAAGATTTAAATGAATGAAGTCAATTTCTGTAGGTCTTTCATAGGAATAAATACAGAACTCAGCATCATCAGATCTCAGTCTGGGTAACCAAAAAAAAAGTTCTCCCTTTCTTTTCTGTAAGAAAGCCAAGAACAGGAGAAATATAATTTGATTTTATAAAAACTTGTTTTTCTCCTTTCTTTTATATCACTATTTCATTTTCTACCTTCTTACTTCCAAAAGTTGAAAGGTAGCTTCTCTAAAAAATTCTAACATTAGTTAGTTCATCAGTGATAACAAAGAAACAGAGCAAACCCTGTCGTATTTAATGATGCTGCAATCGTCTTGATGGTAAAAAAAAAAACACTATTATTCAAATTGATGCCAATTATTTCAAAATGAAGTACAAACGCTACTTAGCTATGAATAATACATATATATGTAATATATTTTTTCATCCATCTCAAGAGTCTAAATTTTATAATATGGAAGTTATAGACTTTTTCTCTAGAGACAAAATCATATCCTAGAATATTAGAACACACTTTAAGATAGTTTATAAAATGTCAACTCTGAAACATAGAAAATAATGTTGTGTTGTATCTTATTTAAACATGGAAAAAAAACATTTTTAGGTGACCACTGAACTTGTGCTGTGAGTCTAGAGCTAACATGTGTGAAATTTGACTACTGATGTCACCATCCTACGAGGAAGCGCAAGTCACTCGAAGAGGCCATGTATAGGCACTCTATTTGACGGTCCTACTGAGCCCAATTCTGGAGTCATCACAGCCCAGATACAAACATGACAGTGAACAGGCCTCCAGATGATTTTAGAACTCAGTCTTCCAAGTCACCTCTGACTATGGAATCCTTTGCAACTGAGGCCCCAGACATCATGAAGAAAAGGCATCCCTTCTGTGTCCCAGATGAATTCCTCAATCACTGAATGAACAAGCATGACAAAATGGTTTGTTTTATACTATTATGACTGGACTGGCTCATTAGCAGGAGTAGGTATTTGGGGCATGCTAGCACTAAAGTTATAGCTGGGCTTGATATAGAGCAATTTTTGAAAAAAAAAAAAAGTGGCAAACATTTAAAAAGAATTGGAACTCAGGGAATAAGTTCAAAGTAAATGCAAAGGACTACAGACAGCACTGTATTTCTATACGTATTATAGTTAGAGAATACAGCTGAGAAGTTTTATCCTTAAAAAAGAGGGAATATGTGTATGTATCGCTGGTTCACTTTGTGCCCAGCACAAACACAACACTGTAAAGCAACCATACTCCCAATAATTTAAAAAAAAATAATCAAAGCTGACCATTTTAAGTAGCATCAGAACCCAAAGTCTTTTGTCATCAAAATACCTTTCTATTAAAAATACAGATAAAATAGATAATTTATCATTATATAAAACATGTTTTCTCCTGGAAATCAAAGTAAAGTTCTAGGGACAATCCCAGGGACACTCACTCTTGAATAATTGTTCTTCTTACAGTACAGCTCAGTTCAGTCACTCAGTCGTGTCCAACTTTTTGCGACCCCACGGACTGCAGCATGCCAGGGATACTCATCCATCACCAACTCCTGGAGTTTACTCAAACTCACGTCCACTGAGTTGGTGAAGCCATCCAACCATCTCATCCTCTGTCGTCCCGTTCTCCTCTCGCCTTCAATCTTTCCAAGCATCAGGGTCTTTTCCAATGAGTCAGTTCTCTTCATCAGGTGACCAAAGGATTGGAGTTTCAGCGTCAGCATCAGTCTTTCCAACGAGTATTCAGGACTTATTTCCTTTAGGATGGACTGCTTGGATCTCCTTGCAGTCCAAGAGATTCTCAAGAGTCTTCTCCAACACCACAGTTCAAAAGCATCAATTCTTTATGGCCCAACTCTCACATCCAGACATGACTACTGCGAAAACCATAGCTTTGATTAGATGGAATTTTGTTGGCAAGTAATGTCTCTGCTTTTTAATATGCTGTCTAGGTTGGTCATAACTTTTCATCCAAGGAGCAAGTGTCTTTTAATTTCACGGCTAGAGTCACCATCTGCAGTGATTTTGGAGCCCCCCAAAATAAAGTCTGTCACTGTTTCCATTGTTTCCTCATCTATTTGCTATGAAATCATGGGACCAGATGCCATGATCTTAGTTTTCTGAATGTTGAGTTTTAAGCCAACTTTCTCACTCTACTCTTTCACTTTCATCAAGAGGCTCTTTACTTCTTCTTCACTTTCTGCCATAAGGATGGTGTCATCTGCATATCGGAGGTTATTGATATTTCTCCCAGCAATCTTGATTCCAAGCTAGTGCTTCATGCAGCCCAGCGTTTCTCATGATGTACTCTGCATATAAGTTCAATAAATAGGGTAACAATATACAGCCTTGACGTACTCCTTTCCCTATTTGGAACCAGTCTGTTTTTCCATGTCCAGTTCTAACTCTTGCTTCCTGACCTGCATAAAGGTTTCTCAAGAGGCAGGTTAGGTGGTCTGGTGTTCTCATCTCTTTCATAATTTTCCACAGTTTGGTGTGATCCACATAGTCAAAGGCTTTGGCATAATCAATAAAGCAGAAGTAGATGTTTTTCTGGAACTCTCTTGCTTTTTTGATCATCCAGCGTATGTTGGCAATTTGATCTCTGGTTCCTCTGCCTTTTTTAAATCCAGATTGAACATCTGGAAGTTCACAGCTCACGTATTGTTGAAGCCTGGCTTGGAGAATTTTGAGCATTACTTTGCTAGCGTGTGAGATGAGTGCAATTGTGCAGTAGTTTGAGCATTCGCTGGGATTGCCTTTCTTTGGAATTGGAATGAAAACTGACCTTTTCCAGTCCTGTGGCCACTGCTGAGTTTTCCAAATTTGCTTGCATATTGAGTGCAGCACTTTCACAGCATCATCTTTTAAGATTTGAAATAGCTCAACTGGAATTCCATCACCTCCACTGCTTTGTTCGCAGTGGTGCCTCCTAAGGCCCACTTGACTTCACATTCCAGGATGTCTGGCTCTAGGTGAGTGATCACACCATCATGGTTATCTGGGTCGGGAAGATCTTTTTTGTACAGTTCTTCTATGTATTGTTGCCACCTCTTCTTAGTATCTTCTGCTTCTGTTAGGTTCATACCATCTCTGTCCTTTCTTGAGCCCATCTTTGCATGAAATGTTCCCTTGGTATCTCTAGTTTTCTTGAAGAGACCTCTAGTCTTTCCCATTCTATTGTTTTCCTCTATTTCTTTGCACTGATCATTGAGGAAGGCTTTCTTATCTCTCCTTGCTGTTCTTTAGAACTCTGCATTCAAATGGGTATATCTCCCCTTTTCTCCTTTACTTTTTGCTTCTCTTCTTTTCAAAGCTCTTTGTAAGGCCTCCTCAGAAAATCATTTTGCCTTGGATCCTATAATTATTTTATGTTCTATGACACAGTTGACCTTACAATATTTTCTAGTGGGCCTAATCTAATCACACCAGCCCTTTAAAAGCAGAACATTTCTCTGGATGGTAGCAGGAGAAAATAATAAGTGAAGTATGAAGAGCAAAAAAAGAAAAAAGAAAAAACGATGCTACTGGTCTGCAGGTGGAGAAGAACATGTAAGAAAGAGTGCAGGTGGCCCTCCAGGACTAGAGAGCTACCCCTGGCTGACAGCCACAGGGGACAGAAGGACCTCAGAACCACAATAACCCCTAGGAACTGAATTCTTCCAACACAGCTTCCCAGATAAGAGCTCAGCCTGGCTCAACCTTGTAAAAACCCAATCAGAGAAAACAATTCATTCTTCCCAGACTGCTGAAATACAGAGCTGTGAGCAAACGGTCTGGTCTGAAGTAGTGAAGTTTCAGATAACTCATTAGGCAGCAACTAGCCTTGGAGTTTAAATCTACTTTTCTATATGGGACTTATGAGGTTAAAGTCTATGCTTTAACATGCTGGGATTTCTTTAATTAAACTAAGTTTAAAGTAAGTCAAACTTTAGTTTTTGGGGGGAAAAAAAAAACTTACAATATTCAAAGACATCCTCCTCTATGAAGAAATGTAATTCCTAGTAACACAGTGGATCTGATGCTTGAAAAAGTGAGATAAAGAGTGCTCAATCTTCTTAAATGACCATACTTTTATGAACTAGAAGTTTCAGATTCTGAGGCACTATTTTTCAGAACTCTGCTTCCAAAAAGGGGAATACAAATCTCATTTTTCAACTTTTTTAATCAAAAATATAAATTAAGCACATAGATGACTAAAATGAATGCTCATATGATTTCCACCTAGACTGAACTCTCATAAAGAATCCACATGCCATGCAGGGGACTCTGGTTTGATTCCTGGGTTGGGAAGATCCCCTGGAGAAGGAATAGACTACCCACTCCAGTATTCTTGGGCTTCCCTTGTGGCTCAGACAGTGAATAATCTGCCTGCAATGCAGAAGACCTGGATTCAATCCCTGGGCTAGGAAGAGCCCCTGGAGGAGGGCATGGCAACCCACTCCAGTATTCTTGCCTAGAGAATTCCCATAGAGAGGCTTGGTGGGCTATGGGGTCTCAAAGAGTCAGACACGACTGAGCGACTAGGCACAATGTTCTGTCACAGTTGCTTCATCCATGTGTTGGTGTATAACATTCCTCATTTCTGAATAAAAGTAAGTTGGAAACTACAGGATACTACACCATTCTTCTCTTAAGAACATTCTGGTCATAACCACATATTTGCATCACAAAAATAAAAATCAACAAAATCTCATTTTGTCTAGTGACCCATTTATACTTTCAAATTTTCACATTTGCCCTAAAAGATCATTTATAACCTTTCTTTTATTCTGATTATAACCTAACCAGAATCTAATCAAGTTTCACACGCTACATTTGGTTGTCTTTTTTGACTCTTTAAATCTAGAATGGTTTCCCCAGTTCTCCTGTGTTTTTCTGATGTAACTATTTGAAGAACCCAATCCGATTGTCTTGTAGAATGTCCTACATTTAGAATTTGGCCAAATTATTTCCTTATGTCATTGAAAGTGTTCCTCTAGCTCTCATATCTCCTGTAAATTGGACATTAGATTTAGACTTTGGATTAGATTCCAGTTAAGCAGTTTGGGCAAGAACAGTTCATCCAGGTGCACATCAAGTAGCTCATGTTGTCAGGTTATACCCACTGCTGGTAATGCATATTTTGGTGACAAGCATGAACACCACAGGAAAGGCACATTTTAGCCAATAAAAGCAGTTAAAAGTAATCTTTCTAAATGTCATGTCCTCCTACAATCTCTCCAAGTGGTTTTAGCAATTACTGATGATTCTTGATTGAACCAATTGCTACTTTTGGATTTTCAAAATGGTGGTCCTATAAATGCTATAATTCCTCCTAAATGTGTAGATAGCAGACTACTGAAGGGTCTCTTTTGTCTTTTGAGTGCTATGTTTTTGCTTTTTTAATCCTCTTTTTTTTTTTATTTAAAAGCAACACTATGTTCCTACTTTTGAACAGCTTTATTGAAGTATACATTTGATAAAATTCAACTTAAACTGAAATATGGTAAAGCTTGAGTTTTGACAATTGTATACAGTTGTGCAAACATCATTGCAGTCCAGATATAGAACATTCCTACCAAAGAGTTTCTTCCTGCTCCTTTGCAGTTAATTCCCTTACTTCACCCCCAGGAACCACTGATCTAATTTGCATGATTATAGTTTTGCCCTTTTAGAATTTCAGTTAATGGAATCATATTACAGTATACAGTCTTTGGTGTCGCTTCTTTCACATTGCAAAATGCTTTTTAAATTCACTCATTCTTCTCCATGTAAAAAAGAGTTGTTCCATTTTATTGAGTAGAAATTCACTGCATAACTGTCACACAATTTGTTCATCTATTTACCAGCTGATGGACATTTGGGTTGTATCCAGTCTGGGGCTATTATGAATAAGTTGCTATGAACATTCACGTGCAAGTATTTATGTGAACATGTGTTTCATGTCTTTGGGGTAGACACTTAAGAATGGAATGGCTGAGAAACCATTGTTTCAACTTAAAATGTCAGACTGTTTTCCAAAATGACTGTACCATTTTCTGAATTACCACCAGCAATGTCTGAGAGTTCCAGTTGTTCTGCACCTTTGTCAATACTTGCTATTTTCACTTTTCAAATTTTAGCTGTTTCAATGAGTATAAGGGTATCATTGTAGTTTTTAATTTGCAATTCTTTCTCTAAATGGTTGGAGACATGGTACATCTTTTGATGTGCTTATAGGCTATATTTACCTTTTGTCTTGATATGTCTACTCAAATATTTCATTTTTTTAATCAGGATGAATTTTTGCATAAAATTTTAAAAGTTATTTGTATATGCCAGATATTAGGCAAATTAATCATCTTTTCTTCTAGGGTTTAGATATACTGTATGTCAGAAATATTTGTCTAATCTAAAATTGAAAACAATTTCTCCAAGGCTTTCTTCCAAAAATTTTATAAATCTATGATCCATTTAAAATAAAATTTTATATGTGGATAGTTAATTTTGCATTTGAATATAAATATTCAATTTTACTAGCACTCTTTGCTGGTCAGACTATCCTTTCTCCACTAAATTACTAATTTCTCCCCTGAGGGGAGGGGGCAATTTGTAAAACATAGACATAGTCTATTTCTAAGTTCTACTTAAGTCATTGATTTTTCTATCCTAATATCAGTATTACACTGTTTTTCCTTAAGGTGCTTAAAAGTCTTGAAATCAGGTACTGTAAGTTCTCTTCAATTTTTCCCAAAATTGTTTTCACTATTCTAGGTTCTTTATGAAGTGAAGTGAAGTGAAGTGAAAGTAGCTTAATCATGTCCAACTCTTTGTGACCCCCGGGACTATTCAGTCCATGGAATTCTGCAGCCCAGAATACTGGAGTGAGTCATCATCCCCTCCTCCAGGGGATTTCCCAATCCAGGGATTGAACCTAGGTCTCCCACATTGCAGGCAGATTCTTTACTAGCTGAGCCACTAGGGAAATCCAGCTCAAAGGACAAGAGTTTTGGGCTTCCCTTGCGGCTCAGCTGGTAAAAGGCCCAAGGGAAGGTTCTTGATATTTCTATTTCAATTTCAGAATCAGCTTACCAATTCTTACCAAAAAAAAAAAGCCTACTAAGTTTAGTTGGGGTTGCACTAAATCTACAGAAGATGACAATTTTAATAAGTCTGATCTATAAAAACTTTCTATTCATTGAAATCTGCCCTTTTTCTCAGCAACATTGTGTAGTTTACAATGTACAAATCTTGTGCATATATTGTCATATTTATTCCTAAGTATTTCATTTTATATCATTTTAGGGACATTACTGCATATCACTATGCATAATGCTACTTTCTCAATATTTAAAATTCAGTGTTATGATATATCATAGACATGCTCAAAATCCCAGCACTGAAGTCCTGTCCAGCTGGCTTTTGAGTCCTTTTTAGGTGACTTCATTAGATAGAGTGTCATTTAGGTTAGGTAAATAAGATTTCTCAAGCTCCCCTTGTATCTTCTCTGTGTGAATTCCTTTAACACCCTTAATGAACATTTAACACTAAAAAAATTATTGTGAAAGGCACCATGATGACAGGCACCCTGCTAGTAATGGGATGGAACTTGAGAGCCTCATCATTAGGGTGCTGTGTGCTCCCTCACTGTAAAGATGAGCCAAAGAGGCAGAAATCAGGTAGTCCTGTATTGAAAATCTTTGTACTAAATCAGGCATTTCTCTCCAATATTCTACTCCCACAGTACACCCACTCAGGTGTGTAAAGATGAGCACCTAAATACTAATACCTACCTAGTCCAAGTGTTTCCCAGGTGGCGCTAGTGGTAAAGAATCTGCCTGCCAATGCAGGACACATAAGAGATGCGGGTTCGATCCCTGTGTCAGGAAGATGCCCTGGAGGAAGGCATGGCAACCTACTCCAGTATTCTTGCCTGGAGGATCCCAGGGACAGAGGAACCTGGTGGGCTACAGTACGTGGGGTCACAAAGAGTCGGACATGACTGAAGCGACTTAGCATATGCACAGACACAGTGCAAACATCCACAGTTAAGGTAGACGCATCACTACAATTAGAAAACATGAGTCTTACTAATTACCAGGTTTTCAGGCTTCTGCTAATTTCTTAAATTTGGAAGTCTCCAAAGGAGGGAGTGGGAGAGCAAGAAGTTTTTATTTTCTTCTTTTGTGAATGTTAAGACTAAGAGTGAGGTAATACATTAATGATCTCCTATCAACGGTTTCTTACCCAGCACCAGAATATCAGGGCACTGGAAATGACCAGAGAAAACCACAGCCATTGGGAAACTGTGCTGTTTCCCCCTCCTAGCCCTTTCCACTTTGTCTGAGAATCAAGGTCCAGTTTCTGAAACTCAGTCCCTCTCCTTTGCACAACTGCTTGTGGCTGTCAATAGGTTGATGAACATGCAATAAGAAAAAAAGTGCTTGCCCGGCTTCTTACCATGTTACACATTTCTAGATGCAACAGCTTCATCGTTTTGAAAACCATACCAAAAGGAAAAAACCCACATACAATTATTTTTTACATCACAAGAGGATGGTTAGGATAAATAAGGAGGCGTAAAGAAAACAGACCACCTCGCTGCAAGTGAAGACTGAAAAGGAGAACGTGCTGCTCAACCTAGGCGCCCCTCATGAAACAGCAGTTCCCTGGTGAACGAAAAAGGGAGTCAGAGCGTTCAGGCAATTTATCTGAGTTCTGTTCTAAAACCAGCCCAGTAAGGACAGGTTCTAACCATGCTGCAATTATCTAAGAACTCAAAAATGAAGTAACTCTCAGCTAGACCACACATAATTGGATATTTAACATAAATTTAAATCGTTTAATTTTATTCAGCTTGAACTCAAAGAGCTCCCAGTTTTATTTAATTAAATTTGAGTCCTTCTCATTTCTCATGACTGTATCCTGGACTCTGTCAATTCTAGGGTGATCCTATTGATGAACACTTTATAAAATTCTGCCTGGTAAGGTTCTCTGCTGAACTCACCCAGAGAATAGTCCTCTGTAGCACTGGCATGTTGTGACAAAAAAAAAGAAAATACTGCTAAGTGAGTCTTGATAAAAAAACTGCTAAGTGGGTATAGATTGCTTTTACATAATCTAAATCCAATTTGGGGGGAAATATTAAAACTTAATAATTTATAAACCTCCTATCACTAATTCATAATTCATACAAGGAATGTTATTTTGTTAGTAAAATGTAATCTAACTTTGTTTTGATTTTAATCACAGACAATGGAAAACAATAAAGGAACACAAGTTATTACAGGACTCAACAACCAATAAATCTTCTGATTGGTCTTAAAATAGATAAATTGAGTAAGTGGTGATAGAGCATTGTAAGCCAATTTTTAGAATACACAATAAAGTAAGAGCTCTAAGGCATAATAACTACCATTCACTGCTCCTCTGGGTAAGTACCGGAGCATCAATCGTTTATTATTATGCTACAAACAATAGCAAAAAAAAAAAAAGGCAAAAACAAAACTGGAAACAGTTTTCCACCACTAGGGAGGGAGTTATGGTCAAGACCTACAAAGCAGCATATTTGCAATCAACCACCACCCTCCAAAATATCCCAACAGGACATCAAACTAACTTCTCTGCTCTTCCTACACTTTTAATCTTAGAATTCTTTTTCTCTTTTCAATCTGCTGTCACTGAAATCTGAGCAAAGACTGATTTTGGTCAAATACGTTCTATGCTAAAAAAAGGCTATAAATCCCAAAGAAAGAAAAAAAAATCATGGCAGAGAGAATTTGCCATCCTCTGTATCACCAGATGGCATAGATAAAGGGATGTTGTGTACTCCTGCTCAGCAAAGAGGTAGTTTTATCACTGTCATTTATCCATGCCCCAAAGGTGCGCAATCCAAACTAATGTGGAGATTCTTCAATGACAGCTGAGACTGAAATATTCCATCTGTGTTTAATACAGAGATTATACCCTTTATTCTCCAATGAGAGCCTTTCAGAATATTACCATGCAATTTTTTCTTCTGAAAGACAACAGCTTTCTCACTATTTTTTCCCTACATCTGTTTGCAAGATTGCTTTTAGGAGGATGGGCATAAGTTTAAGAAAGAAAGCTAAGTATGATTTCATCTTCAGTTTTAACACCAATTTGAGTATGTAAAAAAACTACATGCTCATTTTGCTATATATGATGAAATGCTATGGTACTGAAAACTTGCTTACAAAGCAGTGTAACTGTGCTATAGAAATTAACCATTTAAAACCTAAGGCACGGGCGAGGAGCCAAGATGGCAGAGGAATAGGACGGGGAGACCACTTTCTCCCCTACAAATTCATCAAAAGAACATTTGAACGCTGAGCAAACTCCACAAAACAACTTCTGACCACTAGCAGAAGACATCAGGTGCCCAGAAAAGCAGCTCATCATCTTCGAAAGGAGATAGGACAAAATATAAAAGATAAAAAGAGAGACAAAAGAGCTAGGGATGGAGACCCATCCCAGGAAGGGAGTCATAATAGAGGAAGTTTCCAAACACCAGGAAACCCTCTCACGGGCGGGTCTGGGGATAGTTTTCAAATCTCAGAAAGCAACCTAACTGGGAGGAAAAATAAATAAAACCCACAGATTACACGCCTAAAAGCAACTCCCAGCAGAAAAGTACCCCAGACGCCCGCATCCGCCACCAGCAAGTGGAGGCAGAACGGAGAGAAGCGGGTGGCATTGCTCAGGGTAAGGACCGGGCCTGAGTGCCCTGAGGGCAATCGGAGGGAGCTAACATGAGATAGCAACTTAAACTGTGGGATAGCAAGAGAGAGAGAGAAAATGAACCGGCCAAGCACACTGTGAGCCTGTTTGCAGAACAAAGGGACTGAGCAATTCCAGAGAAGAGCTAG
This sequence comes from Cervus elaphus, assembly GCF_910594005.1. Lineage (NCBI taxonomy): Eukaryota > Metazoa > Chordata > Mammalia > Artiodactyla > Cervidae > Cervus > Cervus elaphus. The sequence continues at coordinate 41,176,888 of NC_057822.1, forward strand.
CCAGCGGCGGACCGGCCCGGAGGTGGGGTGGGGGGCGGGGAAGGGGCAAACTTTGCCCCAGAGACGGCACCCCTACCAAACTGCAAACAGGCCTCCAGTTTCTAACCAAAGACTTCCTGAGATTCTGGATGGTCAACATCCGCTGGGAGGGTCGCGGCTAGAGGCCAGCTCCCAAGAATAAACACAAGGCGCACGCACCCGACTGGCGCCCGCGGAAACTGAGGCTGGGACCGCAGAGGGGAAAAGGCACACTGCACCCGGGGAGAGTGCACCCGTCAAGCTCCTGGCTGCCTGAGCTGCTCGGGCGGGGAAGACACAAAACGCAGGCCCAACCGAGTCCACGCTTTTGTGGAGAACCGGAAAACGAACCACACGCAACACAAGGCCCGCTCCATATAGAGCAGCCAGGAGCCTGAGCAGTGTAGACAGGGAAAGCACACAACCATGAGCGGGGGCAAACCCAGTAAGGCCGGAACACTGCAGTCCTCCCCACACAGGCCAGTGACATTTGTCTGCAGTGCCCCTCCCTCCCCGCAGCGCGACTGAACCAGCGAACCTAAACAAGAGACCACCTCTGCCTGCTTGTGTCAGGGTGGAAACTAGACACTGAAGAGACCAGCAAACAGAAGCCAAATAAACAAAGGGAACCGCTTCAGAAGGGACCAGTGCAACAGATTAAAATCCCTGTAGGTAACACCGACTACACCGGAAGGGGCCTATAGATATCGAGAAGTGTAAGCTGGAATGAGGAGCTATCTGAAACTGAACCAAACCCACACTGCCTGCAACAGCTCCAGAGAAATTTCTAGATATATTTTTACTTTTTTTTTAATTAAAAAAATTTTTTTTCTTTTCTTTTACTTTTTCTATTTTCTTTTAAAATTCCCTATTACTCCCCCATTACTCCTTAACTTTCATTTTCATTTATTTTTACAATTTTTTTTTAATTAGGAAAAAATTTTTTTTTTCTCGTTTTATTTTTTTCTCTTATTTTCTTTTAAAGTCCTCTATTACTCCTTAATTTTCATTTTCATTTCACTATAACCTTGCAAAAAAAAAAGGAGAAGCCCTATTTTTAAACAGAACTTCATATATATTTCTAAATTTTTTTGTGTTTTTGTTTTTAATATTGTATTTTTAAGAGTCTAATCTCTACTCTAGATTTTTAATCTTTGTTTTTCAGTATTTGATATCAGTTTTGGACATTTAAGAATCCAATATTCACTACCCATTTTTACTTAGGAGTGTGTTGATTACTCTCTCCCAGTCTTGACTCTCTGTTCTCTACCTCAGAACACCTCCATTTCCTCCTTTCCCCTTCTCTTCCCAATCCAATTCTGTGAATCTTTGTCGGTGTCTGGGCTATGGAGAACACTTTGGGAACAGACAACTGTGTAGATCTGTCTCTCTCCTCTTGAGTCCCCCTTTTTCTCCTCCTGCTCATCTCTATCTCCCTCCTCCCACTCCTCTTCTTCATGTAACTCTGTGAACCTCTCTGGGTGTCCCTAATGGGGGAGAATCTTTTCGCCATTAACCTAGAAGTTTTATTATCAGTGCTATATAGTTGGAGAAGCCTTGAAACTACAGGAAGAATAAAACTGAAATCCAGAGGCAGGAGACTTAAGCCCAAAACCTGAGAACATCAGAAAACTCCTGACTACATGGAACATTAATAAGAGACCATCCAAAAGCCTCCATACCTACACTGAAACCAACCACCACCCAAGAGCCAATAAGTTCCAGAGCAAGACATACCAGGCAAATTCTCCAGCAATCCAGGAACATAGCCCTGAGCGTCAACATACAGGCTGCCCAAAGTCACACCTAACACATAGACCCATCTCAAAACTCATTACTGGGCACTCCATTGCACTCCAGAGAGAAGAAATCCAGTTCCATGCACCAGAACACTGACGCAAACTTCCCTAAGCAGGAAACCTTGACAAGCCAATCGTCCAACCCCACCCACTAGGTGAAACCTCCACATTAAAAAGGAACCAAAGACCACCAGAATACAGAAAGCCTACTCCAGACACAGCAATCTAAACAAGATGAAAAGGCAGAGAAATACCCAACAGGTAAAGGAACATGAAAAATGCCCACCAAGTCAAACAAAAGAGGAGGAGATAGGGAATCTACCTGAAAAAGAATTTAGAATAATGATAATAAAAATGATCCAGAATCTTGAAAACAAAATGGAGTTACAGATAAATAGCCTGGAGACAAAGATTGAGAACATGCAAAAAATGTTTAATAAGGACCTAGAAGAAATAAGAAAGAGTCAATTAAAAATAAATAATGCGGGTGGGGGACCTCGGCGCTGGCAAGAGCCGAGCGGCGGGGGGCTCCCCTCCCCCGCTGCCGGGCGGTGATTTGCAGGGCCTGCTGAGCACCCCCCGCCCACCCCCTCGCCTCAGCCGCTGCGTCAACGCTTCCCCTCGTCGGAGCAGCTGCTCATCCGCCCGCCTGCCCAGCTCCAGAGGTCTGCCCGCGGGGGGGCGGCCTCCCGGCATCTTAGCGGCACCCAAGGGCGACCAGGAAGGGGAGCGGCCGGGATGGCGAGTCCACGGCCCCGCGAGTACAAGGCGGGTGACCTGGTCCTCGCCAAGATGGAGGGCTCCCCGCACTGGCCCACCTGGATCGATGACCTCCCAGAGGGAGCTGTGAAGCCTCCAGCCAATAAGTACCCTATCTTCTCTTTTGGCACCCATGAAACTGCTTTTCTAGGTCCCAAAGACCTCTTCCCTTATAAGGAATACAAAGACAAGTTTGGAAAATCAAACAAACGGAAAGGATTTAATGAAGGATTGTTGGAAATAGAAAATAACCCAGGAGTAAAGTTTACTGGATACCAGGCAATTCAGCAACAGAGCTCTTCAGAAACCGAGGGAGAAGGTGGGAATACCACTGACGCAAGCAGTGAGGAAGAAGGCGACAGAGTAGAGGAAGATGGAAAAGGCAAAAGAAAGAGTGAAAAAGCAGGCTCAAAGCGGAAAAAGTCATACACTTCAAAGAAATCCTCTAAACAGTCCCGGAAATCTCCAGGAGACGAAGATGAAAAGGACTGCAAAGAAGAAGAAAATAAAAGCAGCTCTGAGGGTGGAGATGCCAGCAATGACACAAGAAACACAACTTCAGACTTGCAAAAAACCAGTGAAGGGACCTAACTATCATAATGAATGCTGCATACTAAGAAAACCACAAGAAGGTTATACGTTTGGTTGTCCAATATTCTCGGATTTGATATGAACCAACACATAGTCCTTGTTGTCATTGCCAGAACCCCAGTTTGTATGTACATTATTCACATTCCTCTCTGATGTGTTTGGGGGAAAAAAAGACATTTTAGCCTTTTTTAAGGTTATTGACTTAATTTCATGTTATTTGGTTGCATGAAGTTGCCCTTAACCACGAAGGATTATCAAGATTTTTGCACAAGCTCATACAAGTCTAGGATCCTTTATCAAGGCAGTTATGTTCATCACTCTTCTGCCTTTTACTTCACCATCACCAAACACTCAGTTAAATATAAATTAGCATTTTTTTAAAAGGACCACTCAACATAATGCTTAAGGGATTTCTTCTCTGTGACAGAACCCAGGAACCAATTCCTAGATACATAATGTTGGCATATTGAAGGTGAACTTAAAATTGTCCTTCAGTTTTGAGGCCATGTGTAAAGTTGAATCATACTGTAAAATACCTATTCCGTATTAGAAATAGCTAGTGGACAACTTATACTTCTCAAAACTCATATTGTTATGTACACACACTCAGTTTCTATATGTGAAGTTAAGTGAGTCTTTTGTGTTACTCCAAGATAAAGGCAATGATTTATTTTCTCCCAATGCTAATACAATTTGAGCTAAACACTCAAGCTGGATACTTTACATTTTAAAGCTGGACTCAGCAGTAGCCCTATGGGAAGTAAGACAAAGCATTGACTTTTAAATATAGACTTTTAAACGATCTATTGTTTTCTTTTGGAACTAGAATTAGAATAGTTAATACTCAACCACAAACCATTATTATGTGTACATTATTGTTGCAATTGTGATAATAGAAAATTTTATTTATTTTTATGCCAACTTATATTGTGAGAACACATTTAGTTAGTTTCGGTTTTATCAATCCTGTTATGCTTGTCCTTGGAACATCTTTCGCGTATTCGAGGTTTGTAGTTGAAAAGTTTACTGTAAAAAAAAAATCAAAAACAAAAAAATGTATTGTTTTTACAGAATAAATTTATTGGAATGTGTACTGGGAGTAAGAGTTGAGGTTGTAAACAACTAAGTTAGTGTAATTTGGCTTCATATATGTAATGTGAGGTATTAATGTAATTCATATATTAAAGCAAAAATTGTTAACAGCAAAAAAAAATAAAAATAAAAAAATAAATAATGCAATAAATGAGATCAAAAACACTCTGGAGGGAACCAAGAGTAGAATAATGGAGGCAGAAGATAGGATAAGTGAGGTAGAAGATAAAATGGAGGAAATAAATGAAGCAGAGAGGAAAAAAGAATCAAAAGAAATGAGGACAACTTCAGGGACCTCTGGGACAATGTGAAACGCCCCAACATTCGAATCATAGGAGTCCCAGAAGAAGAAGACAAAAAGAAAGGCCATGAGAAGATACTCGAGGAGATAATAGCTGAAAACTTCCCTAAAATGGGGAAGGAAATAGCCACCCAAGTCCAAGAAACCCAGAGAGTCCCAAACAGGATAAACCCAAGGTGAAACACCCCAAGACACATATTAATCAAATTAACAAAGATCAAACACAAAGAACAAATATTAAAAGCAGCAAGGGAGAAACAACAAATAACACACAAAGGGATTCCCAGAAGGATAACAGCTGATCTATCAATAGAAACCCTCCAGGCCAGAAGGGAATGGCAGGACATACTTCAAGTAATGAAACAGAATAACCTACAACCTAGATTACTGTACCCAGCAAGGATCTCATTCAGATATGAAGGAGAATTCAAAAGCTTTAAAGACAAGCAAAAGCTGAGAGAATTCAGCACCACCAAACCAGCTCTTCAACAAATGCTAAAGGATCTTCTCTAGACAGGAAACACAGAAAGGTTGTATAAATGCGAACCCAAAACAACAAAGTAAATGGCAACGGGACCACACCTATCAATAATTACCTTAAATGTAAATGGGTTGAATGCCCCAACTAAAAGACAAAGACTGGCTGAATGGATACGAAAACAAGACCCCTATGTATGCTGTCTACAAGAGACCCACCTCAAAACAAGGGACACAAACAGACTAAAAGTGAAGGGCTGGAAAAAAATATCTCACACAAATGGAGATCAAAAGAAGGCAGGAGTCGCAATACTCATATCAGATAAAATAGACTTTAAAATAAAAGCTGTGAAAAGAGACAAAGAAGGACACTACATAATGATCAAAGGATCAATTCAAGAAGAAGATATAACAATTATAAATATATATGCACCCAACATAGGAGCACCGCAATATGTAAGGCAAATGCTAACGAGTATGAAAGAGGAAATTAATAGTAACACAATAATAGTGGGAGACTTTAATACCCCACTCACAACTATGGATAGATCAACTAAACAGAAAATTAACAAGGAAACACAAACTTTAAATGACACAATGGACCAGCTAGACCTAATTGATATCTATAGGACATTTCACCCCAAAACAATCAACTTCACTTTTTTCTCAAGTGCACACGGAACCTTCTCCAGAATAGATCACATCCTGGGTCATAAATCTACCCTTGGTAAATTCAAAAAAATTGAAATCATTCCAGTCATCTTTTCTGACCACAGTGCAGTAAGATTAGATCTCAATTACAGGAAAAAAATTATTAAAAATTCAAACATATGAAGGCTAAATAACATGCTTCTGAATAACCAACAAATCATATAAAAAATCAAAAAAGAAATCAAAATATGCACAGAAATGAATGAAAATGAAAACACAACAACCCAAAACCTATGGGACACTGTAAAAGCAGTGCTTAGGGGAAGGTTCATAGCATTACAGGCTTACTTCAAGAAACAAGAAAAAACCCAAATAAATAACCTAACTCTACACCTAAAGCAATTAGAGAAGGAAGAAATGAAGAACCCCAGGGTTAGTAGAAGGAAAGAAATCTTAAAAATTAGGGCAGAAATAAATGCAAAAGAAACTAAAGAGACCATAGCAAAAATCAAAAAAGCTAAAAGCTGGTTTTTTGAAAAAATAAACAAAATTGACAAACCATTAGCAAGACTCATTAAGAAACAGAGAGGAACCAAATTAAAAAAATTAGAAATGAAAATGGAGACATCACAACAGACAACACCGAAATACAAAGGATCATAAGAGACTACTACCAGCAGCTCTATGCCAATAAAATGGACAACTTGGAAGAAATGGACAAATTCTTAGAAAAGTATAACTTTACAAACCTGAACCAGAAAGAAATAGAAGATCTTAACAGACCCATCACAAGCAAGGAAATCAAAAGTGTAATCAGAAATCTCCCAGGAAACAAAAGCCCAGGACCAGATGGCTTCACAGCTGAATTCTACCAAAAATTTAGAGAAGAGCTAACACCTATCTTACTCAAACTCTTCCAGAAAATTGCAGAAGGTAAACTTTCTAACTTATTCTATGAGGCCACCATCACCCTAATTCCAAAACCAGACAAAGATGCCACAAAAAAAGAAAACTACAGGCCAATATCACTGATGAACATAGATGCAAAAATCCTTCACAAAATTCTAGCAAACAGAATCCAACAACATATTAAAAAAATCATACACCATGACCAAGTGGGCTTTATCCCAGGAATGCAAGGATTCTTTAATATCCACAAATCAATCAATGTAATACACCACATTAACAAATTGAAAGATAAAAACCATATGATTATCTCAATAGATGCAGAGAAAGCCTTTGACAAAATTCAACACTCATTTATGATTAAAACTCTCCAGAAAGCAGGAATAGAAGGAACATACCTCAACATAATAAAAGCTATATATGACAAACCCACAGCAAGCATCACCCTCAATGGTGAAAAATTGAAAGCATTCCCTGAAAAATTGAAAGTTCCCCTGAAATCAGGAACAAGACAAGGGTGCCCACTCTCACCACTACTATTCAACATAGTGTTGGAAGTTTTGGCCACAGCAATCAGAGCAGAAAAAAGAAGTAAAAGGAATCCAGATAGGAAAAGAAGAAGTGAAACTCTCGCTATTTGCAGATGACATGATCCTCTACATAGAAAGCCCTAAAGACTCTACCAGAAAATTACTAGAGCTAATCAATGAATATAGTAAAGTTGCAGGATATAAAATAAACACACAGAAATCCCTTGCATTCCTATACACTAACAATGAGAAAACAGAAAGAGAAATTAAGGAAACAATACCATTCACCATTGCAACAAAAAGAATAAAACACTTAGGAGTATATCTACCTAAAGAAACAAAAGACCTATACATAGAAAACTATAAAACACTGATGAAAGAAATCAAAGAGGACAAAAACAGATGGAGAAATATACCCTGTTCATGGATTGGAAGAATATTGTCAAAATGGCTATACTACCCAAAGCAATCTATAGATTCAATGCAATCTCTATCAAGCTACCAACAGTATTTTTCACAGAACTAAAACAAATAATTTCACAATTTGTATGGAAATACAAAAAAACTCAAATAGCCAAAGTAATCTTGAGAAAGAAGAATGGAACTGGAGGACTCAACCTGCCTGACTTCAGACTATACTACTAAGCCACAGTCATCAAGACAGTATGATACTGGCACAAGGACAGAAATATAGATCAATGGAAGAGAATAGAAAGCCCAGAGATAAATCCACAAACCTATGGACACCTTATCTTCGACAAAGGAGTCAAGGATATACAATGGAAAAAAGACAACCTCTTTAACAAGTGGTGCTGGGAAAACTGGTCAACCACTTGTAGAAGAATGAAACTAGAATACTTTGTAACACCACACACAAAAATAAACTCAAAATGGATTAAAGATCTAAATGTAAGACCAGAAACTATAAAACTCCTAGAGGAGAACATAGGCAAAACACTCTCCGACATAAATCACAGCAGGATCCTCTATGACCCACCTCCCAGAATATTGGAAATAAAAGCAAAAATAAACAAATGGGACCTAATGAAACGTAAAAGCTTTTGCACAACAAAGGAAACTATAAGTAAGGTGAAAAGACAGCCCTCAGATTGGGAGAAAATAATAGCAAACAAAGCAACAGACAAATGATTAATCTCAAAAATATACAAGCAACTCCTGAAGCTCAATTCCAGAAAAATAAATGACCCAATCAAAAAATGGGCCAAAGATCTAAACAGACATTTCTCCAAAGAAGACATACAGATGGCTAACAAACACATGAAAAGATGCTCAACCTCACTCATTATTAGAGAAATGCAAATCAAAAACCACAATGAGGTACCATTACACGCCAGTCGGGATGGCTGCTATACAAAAGTCTACAAGCAATAAATGCTGGAGAAAAGGGAACCCTCTTACACTGTTGGTGGGAATGCAAACTAGTACAGCCGCTATGGAGAACAGTGTGGAGATTTCTTAAAAAACTGGAAATAGAACTGCCATATGCTCCAGCAATACCACTTCTGGGCATACACAACAAGGAAACCAGATCTGAAAGAGACACGTGCACCCCAATGTTCATCGCAGCACTGTTTATAATAGCCAGGACATGGAAGCAACCTAGAGGCCCATCAGCAGACGAATGGATAAGGAAGCTGTGGTACATATACACCATGGAATATTACTCAGCCGTTAAAAAGAATTCATTTGAATCAGTTCTAATGAGATGGATGAAACTGGAGCCCATTATGCAGAGTGAAGTAAGCCAGAAAGATAAAGAACATTACAGCATACTAACACATATATATGGAATTTAGAAAGATGGTAATGATAACCCTATATGCAAAACAGAAAAAGACACATAGATGTACAGAACAGACTTTGGACTCTGTGGGAGAAGGCGAGGGTGGGATGTTTCGAAAGAACAGCATGTATATTATCTATAGTGAAACAGATCACCAGCCCAGGCTGGATGCATGAGACAAGTGCTCAGGCCTGGTGCACTGGGAAGACCCAGAGGAATCGGGTGGAGAGGGAGGTGGGAGCGGGGATCAGGATGGGGAACACATGTAAATCCATGGCTGATTCATGTCAATGTATGACAAAAACCACTACAATATTGTAAAGTAATTAGCCTCCAACTAATAAAAATAAATGGAAAAAAAAAACCCTAAGACATAACCATCATTTATAAAGATACAGATATGTGTGTGTGTGTGTATATATATATATCTTAATATATACACATACCTGGGTGTCAGTGTGTGTGTATATGTATTTGTGTGTATAACTATATATACATGCACATATTTTAAGTGGCCTGTAACTGGAAAATGAAGAGAATAATGATTTATATAAAAAAGAAGAAATAAAATGAGGAGGAATCAATGGTCACAATAGTCAGAACCATCTAATCACTAATTTGATCTTTCAAATATTCATTTGGAGTAGAAAATAATGCTACACAAAAAACTAAAAATCGTTGGCCAAAGGAGTAAAATTGTCCACAGCAAGTATGTAATGAAGAAGGCAGGTCCTTATTGGATTATAAAAATAGTAAGTCAAGTAACAGTGATTTTTAAATTTGAGGCCAAAGCATTTACCAAATGCCTAAACAGTACTTTGTTACATGATAAAATGATGCATTTTTCCCCTTCTAGAGGCTCATAATTTAATAATACCTGAAGAAGATAATTGAAGAAAACAAGGTTGCAATAAATATTAACGTTAACATTTTGAGACATAGGAGATGCCTGCTAGGTATCACATTTCAAGATGATGCCATAAAAATCACATCTTAAGCAGCTGTGACACAGACAATTATTTGTAGGTTTGTCACAACAAGAGTTTTAGCTTTATGGAAACAAGAGCCTGGGGGATGAGCCAATGAATGTTCCCAGGAGCACAATTGGCCTCCTCTCACTGAAGAGGTAGGAAAGAATCCAAGGAACATGAGGAGAGTCTACAAATCTCTAAGTTCTTTATGCTGCAAGAGTTGGTTCTGAAAGAAACATTGGGATCAGTGTGGATAAAAACCTGCCAACCTAAAAGCTAAGTGCTCAGTTCTTACATTTCAATGATCCATGAAAACTGGCAAATAGCAGTCACGAATACACAGTTGCATGACTACCTAAGACCCAGTTGAAACTTTCAGCCAATTGGGTTATGTTGCATCATCACCAGCAAATGTTCATCAAAGGCTTTGTCTCAGGCCTCACCTAGGACTACAGGGAATAAGGCCCTCATCTCATACCGGCCAAGACTCTTAACACACTTTAAGTCCCAGACCTTCTATTAAACCTGTCAACCCTTAAAAAGAATGAGTATCTTTCTTCCTCTTTAAGGATAAGGGAAGCTCCCACCCACCACATTCTAGAACTCTTTCCAACTACTGAGAGACTGTCATCACAATCAGCCCTTCTTTTCTCAACATCTTGTCTATCATTATCTTTAAAAGTTCCTTTCTTTCTGCCTTTGTTATCCAGTAGTATTAAAAGGGAAGATGACTCATAAAAGTAGAAAGCTTACAGGAATGGATTAGGATAACCTCCATTCAAATCCCAGCTTAGCTGTTCTCTACTTTGGTGGTCTAAGCAACTCATACTTTAAAATCATTTTCTCATCTATAAAACTGGATAGCAGTAACAATTTTACTGTCTCACCTAACAGGATCTTCTGGAGGAGAAAAGGAAAAAATGCAAGTGAATATGCTTTGCAAGTTGTAGAATATAAATAACGTCCTATGCAACAAATTCTTTACAGGACCAACCTCATTCCAAACAACATTCAACATCTTTATTTAACAGCTAAATTTCTTAATTAAGCTGCATACATTTCCTGCCTCAGTCTCAACATCTTTTACTCTGTTAAAGCAAACCCCTGCGATTTGTACTCCACACGAACACAGTGTAGGTTTTCCTCTAGCATCTTAAATCACTGCTCAGGATTTGCTATCTTGAAGCTCTTATCTTTCTCAAACCCTTTGGAATTTCCTTCTCCTTGATCATTATTCTGGTAAAGTTGTACTAGAGTCACTTATGGGAGAACTTTCTGGAACTAGGTTGAGAACAACCCACATATAAATGAATAAAGATATCCCACAGATAATTCACATATTTGTTATGATAAAATTATAGGAAAACCATGACTGAAAATATTTGACCTTTGTTTAGAAGCCAAATCATTCATATGTAGTTTTCTATGTTACTGACTCAGGAATTCTGGGTAACACTATTTTTAGTTTATTGAGTTTAAAGTATTCCTTAAGATTGGAAGTTCATTAAAAGCCTAATCTAGGTTCTCAGTGAATGCTTAGGTGCAGTCATTCAAGTGGAACACACATACACACACCAAAAACTAAAAACAAACCAACAGCAAGGACAATAGAAAATACTTAACAGTAAGTACCTCAGTGAACTTCCAGATGTTCAAGCTGGATTTTAAAAAGGCAGAGGAACCAGAGAGCAAATAGCCAACATCCGTTGGATCATCAAAAAAGCAAGAGAGTTCCAGAAAAACATCTACTTCTGCTTTATTGACTATGTCAAAGCCTTTGACTGTGTGGATCACAACAAACTGTGGAAAATTCTGAAAGAGACAGGAATACCAGACCACCTGACCTGCCTCTTGAGAAATCTGTACGCAGGTCAAACAGCAACAGTTAGAACTGGACGTGGAACAACAGACTGGTCCCAAATCAGGAAAGGAGTACATGTACGCTGTATATTGTAACCCTGCTTATTTAACTTATATGCAGAGTACATCATGAGAAATGTTGGACTGGATGAAGCACAAGCTGGAGTGAGGATTCCTGGAAGAAATATCAATAACCTCAGTTTTGCAGATGACACCACACTTATGGCCAAAAGTGAAGAAGAACTATGAGACTCTTGATGAAAGTGAAAGAGGACTGTGAAAAAGCTGGCGTAAAACTCAACATTCAGAAAACTAAGATCATGGCATCTGGTCCCACGACTTCATGGCAAATAGATGGGGAAACAATGGAAACAGTGACAGGCTTTATTTTTGGGGGTTCCAAAATTGCTGCAGATGCTGACTGCAGCCATGAAATTAAAAGACGCTCCTTGGACGAAAAGTTATGACCAACCTAGGCAGCATATTAAAAAGCAGAGACATTACTTTGCCAACAAAGGTCCATCTAGTCAAAGCTATGGTTTTTCCAGTAGTCAAGTATGGATGTGAGAGTTGGACTATAAAGTAAGCTGAGCACAGAAGAATTGATGCTTTTGAACTGTGGTGTTGGAGAAGACTCTTGAGAGTCCCTTGAACTCTCTCCAACCAGTCCATCCTAAAGAAAATCAGTCCTGAATATTGGAAGGACTGGCGCTGAAATGGAAACTCCAATACTTTCACCATCAGGTGTGAAGAACTGACTCATTGTAAAAGACCCTGATGCTGGGAAAGATTGAAAGTGGGAGGAGAAGGGGACGACAGAGGATGAGGAGGTTGGATGGCATCACCGACTCAATGGACATGAGTTTGACTAAGCTCCAGGAGCTGGTGATGGACAGGGCAGCCTGGTGTGCTGCAGTCCATGGTGTCCCAAAGAGGTACTGAACAGAAGTACCTCAGTAAACACTTAATACTAAGTACCTCACACACCTCAAAATTTGGGGCCTATCAGCTGTGACAATCTTCCATCCTGCCTAAATATCTTCTAATTTTCCATGCAGTATTTCCTCTTATTCTAGTCCTTGGTGAACTTCCAAATTGTCAAAGAGCTTCAGTGAATTATAAGGGCAGACCTGAACTGCAGAATGAGGAGGTGAAGTGAGGTCCTCATGTTGTCTTTTAAACAACTCATTTAGGCAACTTCTCTGAGAAATGAGAAAGGGAAAAGATTAGGACATTGCAGAGAAAAGAATGCTAGGAGGAAACATGGGAGGCTGTCTGTTTTCTTGGTTTTAAAATGCAGAGCTCAGACAAGTCTGTAGAGTAGAGGTTAAAGACGGGAGAGAGAAGGGGCCTGTGATGTTAATGTTCTGCAGATAGAAGGAAGGACAGGAGATTGAAAGTGTAAAACGGAGAATTAGCCTGGGCAGGAGAAGCAATTCTAAGTCTTGAGGGCAGAAATTAATTTTTTAGACAGTAAGATTAAAAACTGAAGATGTTTATTCAAGCCTCAAGCTCTGTTTTTGGTTTTTTTTTTTTCCTTAAAAGGTAGCTTAGGATGATCATCAGCTAAGAGTTGAGAGGCCAGGGTTGGGGTTGGAGCCCAATGAGGGCAGTGAGGTTTTAGAGTCACCACTGAAGGCTCATAGAAGGGGCAAGCCAAATAAAAACACTCAGTTTGAGGATTTTTCTCCAGGGGTCCTCAGCAGCCAAGGTGTTGAAGAAGCAAAAGCAAAGGGTATATCCATGATTGTATTTCCACAGTCCATAGGCCTTTGATTCCATTGCCCTAAAACAGACTGCAACTCCTGGGCTGCCATCTTGAAAGTGCGTGACATCAGGGATGAAGGAGGGTGAACCCTCGGCTGAACAGGGAACACACTGTAAGTGATGTTATTAGCGATGGCTCAGCAATCCTGTACCTTCAAGGTCAAATTCACATTAAAACTGCATTATTCTTCATAACACAAGGTACATTCTTTACCTGTCACTGTCCAACCAGAGCACAAGACGGAACATAAACATCTCTCCCTTTTCACTGAGTAAGGCTACTTCTGACAGTAAAGAGCTTCCTGTGTACACAAATACGGCAGAGCAACTGATGGGAGGCCTGCAGCGCTCACTGGACTCAATCTGTCTGCTAGTTAAAGCTAATAACGCAAGCTGCCACTGCCGCATGTGGCTTCTTAGTCTCCTAGTCAGCATGACATTTTTCTTCCAACTGAGCTAGTCCATCTCTGACTTCTGCAGTGCCAACACGGTATGTCAGCTATGGTCACTTCCCAGATGCCTCTGGCTATGTGACACTGGTGGGGATCATGTCAGAATTGTCCTTGAAATACTTACTGTCACCTCCCACCAGTTACAGAGCTGACCACACAGGCATTTCTTTGGATTTCTGCTGTTTTATTTGGCATTCTCATTGGGATGCCCTCGTAAGGGACAGTAATAACTTACTAAATACATGATGAACAAATTCCAGAGCTTCAACCTCCCTCCTGTTCTATACTTGACTGCTCAAGTTTATAAAACATGTAAGGTAGATCTCACAGAATCTAAACTAAGGTCCAGTGGATATGAAATCAAATGGTACCATTAAGGAAAAGCAGATATTCAGACTTGATCACATTTCCAAGGTATTTTTTAAATTGTAAGGTGTTGCCAAGATTATGAATTCAAATGATTAGAAGGAAATAAAATGTGGAAAAATTAAACAGATTACAGCATATGAAATAAGTAAAATTACTATGTTCACTTTAGTTCTTACTTCATATTAATCATATTTTCTATGTTTATTAAAATGGGAACATTAAAATACATTTTCATGTATTTCAGTTCCAATTCAAGGTATTTTCTCCCTTCCTATTTCCCCAGGAATGAAAACATTACATTCTTTTGAAAGACTGTCCTGTATTCTTCAAGTAATATGCTTAATTGCAGTTGCCAAACTACTGCTTTATGTCCAATAACAAGTTCACTCTCCTGAGTGGAATTTTGAAATGATTTATTTAAATATTTAAATATCAAACCAGTCAACCCTAAAGGAAGTCAATCCTGAATATTCATTGGAAGGATTGATGCTGAAGCTGAAGCTCTGATACTTTGGCCACCTGATGTGAAGAACTGACTCGTTGGAAAAAACCCTGATGCTGGGAAAGATTGAAGGTAGGAGGAAAAGGGGACAACAGAGGATGGTTGGAGAGCATCACTGATTCAATGGACATGAATCTGAGCAAACTCCGGGAGACGGTGAAGGACAGGGAAGCCTGGCATGTTGCAGTCCATGAAGTTGCGAAGAGTAGGACATGACTGAGTGATTGCACAACAAATTTTAATATCCACAGTTCAGACAAAAGCAAGAAACCTCCATGAATAAAACCTTGTTTGTCTTTCTTCCTGTTCAGTTCCCTCCTATTCGATCCACTCTATTCTTAAACACGTTCTCCTCAGACCTCAGCGTGGAAACTCCTATGACACTGCCCTTGTACATGACACCACTCCACTCGTCAATCCCACCCCCTCTTACCCTGCCTGATGGCTCAGTCAAATTCTGATGAGGAGGAACAGACTGGGTCAGTCTAAGCGCTTTGTAACTTCTTCTGTTATGCTCATCCACACCAATCAAATAGCACATATGACCTATATTACTTCTTCAGGCACATAATCAGACTTCCACATACAATGTGTCTCCACAATAAGATCATGAAGGCAAGGACAGTGTATTTCTACTAATTTGTGTCTCCTACGACTCCACTTCCACAGTCACTCCATAAATAATTAATAAACCAAATATCAAAGGGCCACCTCCCCAAGTTATGCAGCAAGCCTATTATTCAAACCAAGATGTTATAGATAATCAGAGGGAATTCCTGGAAGGGAATTTTTAACTATCCACTGATGACAAAGGTCACACCAAAATCAGTGGAAAACAAATTTATACTGAATAAGAAAGCAATAATTTAATAGTGAGGGAATACCTGGAAGAATGACAAAAATAATTAATTCTGAAATGCATTCTCACTGTGAATACATTACTGAGTATTGCTCCATGTGAGGCATGAAAAACATAAAAGATTTCATTTTGCATCAACGATAAGAGTGGGGGACATTTTTTAAACATCGTATCAATTATTTCCCAGTATCTCGTAAGGAAAAGACAAGCTGAAATGAAAAAAGAAAAAAAAAAAAGGTAAGCTAAAAATTAAAACTGATGAGCAACAATACATAAGAAAAATGAATAATCGCCCATCAAACTTTCCTTAATGAAAATAGCTATAACTAATTGTTCTTTTAAGTGAACAGAAACAAAGCATAAAGAAAAGTGCTTTGGAAAATCCAAGCTAATTTATCAAGGTTTCCGGACAAGTAGCACCTAAGGGACTCCTGACCAAGAAGAGAACTTACTGAGTCCTGTTTTAAGCAAAGGCACTGTCCATAAGGTTAGTAATTCAAAGAATAACAATCGTCATGTTCTTGTTTTGTGCCGAGAGGACTATACATGAGAATTCAAAATCAGCAAACTTATTACTTGTATAGGACAAAAAGAATATCACTATTTCTTGCCAGAAGAAATTTGGAATTTACTCTCAGATCATGTAGGTGATTAGGTTAGACCAACAAGTCAGTCACAATAGGTTAAGCTCCCTCCAAAGTCCTATCTGGTCAACCAATTTACTTCCATCATGACCACTTTCTCCCACAGATTATCACGAACTTGATCATTCTACCATCCTGCCCCTATCCTGTATTCTAACTCCTTTCCAGTAAGTGACTTATCTCACTGCCCTTTTTGCCCATTGCCGGTTTCCAGCCCATCAGCAATTATAAGAAAGACAATACTACTTTTGATTTACCCTGAAAGAAGAAACTAGCTTTAAACCAACATGGAACAGAGGACCTCCCTTCAGAATATGTAGTAAAGTGCTAAAAAAATCATTTATTGTCTCCTGACCTTTGTAGAAAATAATGAAAGATCCAATAAACCAAATGACAACATCTTCCTTTCTTGTCCTTTGACAAACCTGAGAGAATACAAACGAATCTTTGGTTTACTGGGAAACAATCAAGCTATATTTTTCTTCACAAATTACAAAATATATTATGTCTGAAAAAAATGTTAACTAATTTAGAGCAATTTCTGAATTCTCCATAAATGTATCACTCATTTTTAATGCATTTCTTAATAAACATAAAATGAACTAAATCATTTTCAGTTGCTAAGTCACCTTAAAGCCAGTCTACAAAATATAGTGATCCAGTAAATATTTTTTTTTAATATTTGGAAGTAGCCAAATAGTTATATAGGAAATATCAACTAATCATTTTCAAGTCACCTTAAAGCCAGTCTACAAAATATAGTGATCCAGTAAATATTTTTTTTTAATATTTGGAAGTAGCCAAATAGTTATATAGGAAATATCAACTAATCATTTTCAGAGATAGGTAAGTGTCAAAACATGACACTCAAAAATCACACCTCAATTGTTAACTTTTGATGAAACAAGTGTCCTTTCAGGGCTAATTCTCAACTGTTCTCCTTGACCTCTCATTTTCAGGCAAACAAAACAGCAGTAGGCAGAAGATGAGAGTGGGATGCAGACATCACAGCCTCTGTTCCTCTTCAGATAACCAAGGTGGCATCAGGACAGCATCCTAATCAGATTCAGAGGACATCTCTACAGAACTTTCACACAATGAGTGCATTGTTTAGTTCAGTTTCTCAGTCATGTCCGACTCTTTGCAACCTCATGGACTGCAGCATGCCAGCCTTTCCTGTCCATCACCAACTCCCGTAGCTTACTCAAACTCATGTCCATTGAGTCGGTGATGCCATCCAGCCATTTCATTCTCTGTCATCCCCTTCTCCTGCCTTCAATCTTTCCCAGCATCAGGGTCGTTTCTTCACACCAGGTGGCCCAAGTATTGGAGCTTCAGCTTCAGCCTCAGTCCTTCCAGTGAATATTCAGGACTAATTTCCTTTAGGATTGATTGGCTTGATCTCCTTGCAGTCCAAGGGATTCTCAAGAGTCTTCTCCAACACCACAGTTCAAAAGCATCAGTTCTTCGGCGCTCAGCTTTCTTTATAGTCCGACTCTCACATCCATACATGACCACTGGAAAAACCATAGCCTTGACTAGACGGACCTCTGTTGGCAAAGTAATGTCTCTGCTTTTTAATATGCTGTCTAGGTTGGTATAACTTTCCTTCCAAGGAGTAAGCATCCTTTAATTTCATGACTGCAGTCACCATCCACACTGACTTTGGAGCCAAAAAAAATAAAAGTCAGCCACTGTTTCCACTGTTTCCCATCTATTTGCCATGAAGTGATGGGACCAGATGCCATGATCTTAGTTTTCTGAATGCTGAGCTTTAAGCCAACATTTTCACTCTCCTCTTCCACTTTCATCAAGAGGCTCTTTAGTTCTTCTTCACTTTCTGCCATATGGGTGGTGTCATCTGCATATCTGAGGTTATTGATATTTCTCCCAGCAATCTTGATTCCAGCTTGTGCTTCTTCCAGCCCAGCATTTCTCATGATGTACTCTACATATAAGTTAAATAAGCAGGGTGGCAATATACAGCCTTGATGTATTCCTTTCCCAATTTGGAACCAGTCTGTTATTCCACGTCCAGTTCTAACTGTTGCTTCTTGACCTGCATACAGATTTCTCAAGAGTCAGATCAGGTAGTCTGATATTCCCATCTCTTTCAGAATTTTCCACAGTTTGTGGTTAGGAATACAAAAGCATTACAGTTCTACTAAAATGGCCAAAAGGTAATACATTTTACTGTTGTCATTTTTAGCAAATTTTTCTTCATATATTTTTAAAATATTGGAACAAATTTTGAGGAACATTAGCTTGTCACTGCGAAAAATGTGCTTTGTCTTCTAAATAGCATGCCATAAAACTGGGGTCAGAATTTCTAAGTAAGTGACTCTTAATCTGTATCCAATTTAAAGACATGTTAAATTTGGCTGGCATTTCAATAAAGGTGCACTTCCTATGTGCATCTATAAAACCTTGTTCACTTTCCTGAACTAGTCAACAACTGGTCCCTTCAAAGCAGCCCTTCTAGTCTAGGGAAGACATGGCCCATTTCACCTGCCTGACTCTTAGAAGACTCCAGCCTATGTCTCCTAGAGGTACTCAGTATAGCACTGTCCCAATTTACTTATGTTCATCAGCCTCCCTTGGTGGCTTAGAGGGTAAAGCATCTGCCTACAATGCGGGAGACCTGGGTTCGATCACTGGGTCAGAAGATCCTTTGGAGAATGAAATGGCAACCCATTCTAGTACTCTTGCCTGGAAAATCCCATGGATGGAGGAGCCTGGTAGGCTATCGTCCATGGGGTCGCAAAGAGTCGAACACGACTGAGTGACTTCAACTTCACTGTTTCATTAGCCTCACACTCCATCAATATCTTTTCTTCTCTACCAATTGATCAAAAGTCATTATCGAGTGTCTCAAACTCTAATTTAACTGATTATCTCCTACTATGTACCCTCTTTTCAGTAATAGAACCAGCCAGGCTTTCACTGCACCCTTGGCTGCAGCTGGATGACCTCTCCCAGCCTCCTTTGCGGCCAGGCAAGTTCTTATGGTTAAGTTCTGAGCACAGATTCCAATTCTGGTCTGTGGTTCGTATTTATTCTCATAGATTAAATTATCAACTGCAATAGGGCCAGGCCCAGGAGTCTTCTTTTTTTTTCTTTTTTTTTAAGCTCCCCAGATAAATCTAATATATAGACAAGGTTAAGGACTCCTGGTAAAGCATGCTAGAGTGATGAAAAGTCACCTAAGAGTAGAGATGCTTGGCTTCTACTCCCCAAATCACATTCAACCCAGACTTCTATATGAGACAGAAACAAACTATCTTGTTTAAGCCACTGTTGGGTTTCCCTGGTGGATCAGAAGATAGAGAATCTGCCTGTAATGCAGGAGACCTGGGTTCAATCCCTGGGTTGGGAAGATCCCCTGGAGAAGGGGATATCAACCCACTGCAGTAGTCTGGCCTGGGGAATTCTATGGAGAGAGGAGCCTGGCAAGCTACAATCCATGGGATCGTAAGGAGTCGAACACAATTGAGTGACTAGCACTTTCACAAGCCCTGTCGCACGATCTCTGCTGAAACAGAGCCCCTGCAAGCATGCATGCCAAGTCACTTCAGTCATGTCCAACTCTTTGTGATCCTATGGACTGCAGCGGGCCAAGCTCTTCTGTCCATGGGATTCTCCAGATGAGTGGAGAATGCCATGACCCCAGTTTGGCATGCTATTTAGAAGACAAAGCACATTTTTCGCAGTGACAAGCTAATGTTCCTCAAAATTTGTTCCAATATTTTAAAAATATATGAAGAAAAATTTGCTAAAAATGACAACAGTAAAATGTATTACCTTTTGGTCATTTTAGTAGAACCCACTGGAGTGGGTTGTGGTGCCCTTCTCCAGGGGATCTTCCTGACCCAGGGATTGAACTCGTGTCTTAAGTCTACTGCATTGACAGGCAGGCTCTTTTCTACCAGCGCCACCTACTCATAACCTAACAAATACCACAGGCAGCACTGCTCTCCCACCTGGTCAGCACTGAACCATAAGGATCCTAGCTCAAATTCTTATGCCTAATATCTGCTTTCCAGAACCAATCCTGTATTGTCTGATCAAGATCTCTTGACAAGATGTTCTAAGTTTAACTTTTCCCTTTTGCTTTTGTCTTTTGATGCAAGAAATACATAAGACACCAATCCATTCTCTTGTCTTTTTGCAATTATGAACCATCTGATTCCTTTCTCATATGACTATGAGTTGTTTAATGGTATCCTTTTTCCAGTTGATGGATTATTTCAATGGTTGTTTGAATTGAAGCAATATGCAGTATTTGCCTTCATTTCAATATTTTAGTTTGAGTTATTTTAGCACATTTAAGGAGAAGGCAATGGCAACCTACTCCAGTACTCTTGCCTGGAAAATCCCATGGATGGAGGAGCCTGGTAGGCTGCAGTCCATGGGGTCGTGAAGAGTCGGACACGACTGAGCGACTTCACTTTCACTTTTCACTTTCATGCGTTGGAGAAGGAAATGGCAACCCACTCCAGTGTTCTTGCCTGGAGAACCCCAGGGACGGGGGAGCCTGGTGGGCTGCCGTCTATGGGGTCGCGCAGTCAGACACGACTGAAGCGACTTAGCAGCAGCACATTTAAAGTTTAAAAGGTTCAATGCCTGCCTACCATTCAGATATGGGTAAGTCACAGACAAAAACAAAACGAGTTATGGCTGCAACTATGAAACTTATACTAATTTCCTACTGGCAGAGCAACAGGAAATCTAATGTGGCAAGGAACTCAATGTAGCCTCTTATCTGTTATCATATGGCTACAAATAAGAGATGCTATCTGGATATTTTTGTTGGCTCATAGTAATCTCTAAAAATTTAAGAAGTCTATTATCCCTTTGCATAATTAATCCAAACACCAATTAATCTATGGCTAAATAACAGAGTTAAACTGTATTTTCATTTGTCCATAAAAATCCTGTAAAGGCAGCACTGTTACATGCCTCCAGCAGATACTGACAAAGACGCCTTTAGAAAAGAAGTAACTTCAACAGGCAAATACTTAAATTTTTATTTCAACAGAAACAAAAAACAGAGAAGTAGGACATGAATGAACATATTTTCCTTGGAATTTATTCACAATTTTAGAATAGTATTGAAATAGTTTTGGCTACCTGTTGTTCTTATATTCAAAACAAAGCTTCAGGTAGCTGTTTCCTACAATTTAACTTACTTTCTATGAAGAGGAAAAATATGTACCTAATTTAGAAGTACACTAAAAAAGACGGTAGAGATCATTCTGAAATTTATAGTCATAAAAAAGACAACTATATAAGTAATAATACTAAGTAATAATAGGACTAAAAATTTATAGTCATAAAAAAGACAACTATCTACTAATAACATGTAAGAAACCAGAAGTATTATTTTAATGTAATTTAAAATAAGACATGTTTAATGAAAAAGTTTGATATCAAGTAAAAACTGTGTGAAAAGGCAAAACAAAATAAACCGAAGGTTACATGTGGTTAAAAATGTGCATATTTTCATTAAAATTACAAGTTTTTAAGTAGAAACACCTTATTTCTTATAGCATTACAGTGAATTAGATTAGCAGTTAATTTACACTTTAAAGATATCTACTATTAAAATGATCAAAGATTTTCATCACTTATATTTTCTGTCTATTAAAATCTCAGCTTTAATTTTAAAACTAAAGAGGCAAGCATTTGAAGGCACTTGGCCCTAATTTCTCAACTTTCTAATTCACTAGGCTTTGAAAATATACCTCAGTCTATCAATATTTCATATTAGACTTTTTTGCCATGAAATAATTACTGCAGTAAACTATTACAACAAAATACTTTCAACTAAGTAATCCACAAGATATGCTTTTGAAAAGTTGCATTAGAGTCATGTATTTACAAAATGAGGTCAGATAATAAGTAAGAACTGCAACAGTATAAGACACAACTATTAAAAAAAAAAAGACACAACTATTAATATACTCTATTTTCAAAACTATTCAAGAATAAACTGTTTCAGTTAATCAGCTATTTTCTCTCCACTGGGCTATAAATTCTCCCAAGGTATATTTTATTCATGGCTGTAAATTTCATCAAATATGTCTTTAAAAGAGAGCAGTACAACTGTTGGTTAACCGTACATGTCATCAGTAATCATGGTCAAAATGCAATGATACATATTCTATTGCCTGATGTTCCTGCAGTCTCAAGGGCAGCAGGTTTACATGTCATCTGACCTACCCCAGACTCCACACTGATGATTGACTAGCCATGCACATCTCTCAAAGGCACCCAAGGACTCAGATAAACTCAAGAAAATTTGGTAATCTCACTCCCTCTTGGATTTGACCCAAGACACAGGAGACCACTGCCAGTTGACAGTGGATAGTGAGCCTAATAAGTCATGACAATGTTGGGGGTGGAGGCCAAGTGCAAGGTCAGTAAGCAGGGAAAACCAATCAAGGGGAAAAGGAAAGAAAAAGACAACAAGAGACCAAAACACTAGATCTGCCCCAGAGCAACATACAAAGGAATAAAGCCATGTACATCCTGAGATAATAATTGCTTTGAGTCCTGAAAATGTCCCCACTCCTCATTTCTTGTGAGGCTCTGGAACATACCTTTGGTCAGTTTGAGTGAGATTCTGCCCCCTGAAACCAAAAGGGCTATGTGTAGATCACACAATATTAAAAGACATGCAGTATATGCAAATTTGGTCTGAAGCCATTCAGCAGAACTGTCATCACAAATGCCAATCGATGACTGTTCAGTTCAGTCGCTCAGTCATGTCCGACTCTTTGCAACCCCATGAATCGCAGCACGCCAGGCCTCCCTGTCCATCACCAACTCCTGGAGTTTATTCAAACTCATGTCCATTGAGTCGGTGATGCCATCCAGCCATCTCGTTCTCTGTCATCCCCTTCTCCTCTTGCCCCCAATCCCTCCCAACATCAGGGTCTTTTCCAATGAGTCAACTCTTCGCATGAGGTGGCCAAAGTATTGGAGTTTCAGCTTCAGCATCAGTCCTTCCAGTGAACACCCAGGACTGATCTCCTTTAGGATGGACTGGTTGGTAGGGAACATCTAAGTGAGAACCAACCTACCACCTGAAGCAGGGCCTCGCAGGCCGCTGGGGGCTGAAGGACACCTGCCCAGCCTGGCTGCTGCGGCTGCCGGAAGCACACGTGTCACCTCTGCCACGCCACCATCCCAGCGGTCTCTCCCAGTCCTTCCACTGCTGTCAAGGTGCTTCCCAGTTTGGCCCTCTGGCAGTGGGCGTAAGGATTATCACAATGCTCTCTGCTCACTTTACACTAGTACACTTACTTGAATCCTTCACTTTTATTTGAGGTGTTTATTGGATTGCTGCTCCCCCAGCCCCTCAGCCATTCCCCCTTCAATCCATGCCAGCACTGAACTCACTGTACCCTCAGACTGGCAGAACTAGAATCAAGAAAAAGGAAGGAGACTGACCTGCTTGCAACTCCAGGGCAGAGATAAGGGGGGAAATGAGAGGAGTGCTTTAGAAAGGAGAGGAACTGGCAAAGACGTCACATTTCCTTACTTAGGGTTTGCAAGTAGATTCAATTAAGAGGAAAATCCTATGGAAGTCATTAGCAATGTTTACTTACTCATGTAGGCATATTGATTGGACTTTCAAAAGTTAGAAATATTTTAATAATAAACCAAATTATTCCAAATCTGGGTATCCAAGTCTCAGGTTTCCCTTGAATCTGTCTCCTACAGGATTAAATAATGTTTATGTTTCCCACAAAAATACTTTAAATCTTAGATCATCTTATTAAACCTGCAATCTTAACTGGCTCATTCTGCAATACCTAAGGTAATAATGTACAACTCCACTGTTAAAAATCCTGGAGGCATGGACTTCCCTGGAGGCTCAGTGGTGAAGAATCAGCCCGCCCATGCAGGGGACATAGGTTCAATCCCTGCTCCAGCCAGGTTCCACATGCTGTGGGGCAACCCAGGCCAGGCACCGCTACTACTGAGCCCATACCCTCCAGAGCCCGCGCTCCACAACAGGAGAAGCCACCGCCGTGAGAGGCACTGCACCCCAAGAGTAGAGAAAATCCACGTGAAGTAGTGATGACCCAGTGCAGTCAAAAAAAAAAAAAGAGAGAGATCCCATGTGGGACAACTAAGACACAGTGCAGTCAAATAAATAAATAAAATTAAAGAAAAAAATCGTGGAGGCAAAGGTAGAAGAATGAAATTTCTCCCTAGTGCCCCAGTTTATCAGATAACTTTATCCACACATTCTTCTTCCACAGTATATCATGATTTCTATCATAATCCATACCCACTACCTTCACAAAGCCCCCGTTCTTTCAATACCCATATTTTACTGATTAAAGTTCCATAGTCTCCTTAAACAGTCACTCCTTATCTAAAGTATTAAAATCCTGCCCACTACGTTCCAAGAATGCATTGAAATTCACTAAGAGTACACTTCACAAATGTGCTTACAAATCACTATGAGATTTTGTGACAATGCAGATTTCAATTCCGTACGTCAAGGGTGGGGCCCAAGATTCTGCATCTCTGGGTATTGAGATGTTGCTGGTTCATAGATCACGCTCTTGGTAGCAAGGGACTACATTCTTAACTCAATAATAAATATAAGTGGGCCAACAGCAACCAGACTGAAGATAATAATTACCCCTTAGGAATAGTATAAGGCTTCTATCGTTTTCATATTTGTCAAGAACTTATTGATCATCTAATGAGTACAAGGCACTGAGATACAAATACAATTAAGAAAGGGTCCCCATCTTAATGTAGGCACTTTGATGCAGTAATGTTCCAGTGTTAGTACACACAAGAGTTTTCTAGAGTGTTCATTAAAAAGGTAGATCCATGCAGGTCAAGAAGCAACAGTTAGAACCGAACAAAGAACAACAGACTGGTTCAAAATTGGGAAAGGAGCACCCGAGGCCATATATTGTCACCCTGCTTACTTAACTTATATGCAGAGTACATCATGTGAAATGCCAGGCTAGATGAACCACAAGCTGGAATCAGGATTGCCAGGAGAAATATGAATAACCTCAGATATTCAGATGACACCACCCTATGGCAGAAAGTGAAGAGGAACTAAACAGCTTCTTGATGAAGGTGAAAGAGGAGAGTGAAAGAGCTGTTCAACATTCAAAAACTCAACATTCAAAAAACAAAGATCATGGCAACTAGTCCCGTCACTTCATGGCAAATAGATGGGGAAACAATAGAAACAGCGATAGACTTTATTTTCTTGGGTTACAAAATCACTGCAGATGGTGACTGCAGATATGAAATGAAAAAATACTTGCTCCTTGGAAGAAAAGCTATGACAAACCTAGACAGCATATTAAAAAGCAGAGACATTACTTTGCCAACAAAGGTCTGTCTAGTCAAAGCTATGGTTTTTCCAGGAGTCATATGTGGATGAGAGAGTTGGACCATAAAGAAGCCTGACCACCAAAGAATTGACGCTTTTGAACTGTGGTGTTGGAGAAGACTCTAGAGAGTCCCCTGGACTGCAAGGAGATCAAAGCAGTCAATCCAAAAGGAAACCAATCCTGAATATTCATTGGAAGGATTGATGCTAAAGCTGAAGCTCCACTACTTTGGCCACATAATGTGAAGAGCTGACTCATTAGAAAAGACCCTGATGCTGGGAAAGATTGAAGGCAAGAGGAGAAGCGGATGACAGAGGGTGAGATGGCTGGATGGCATCACCGACTCAATGGACATGAGTTTGAGCAAGCTCTAGAAGATGGCGAGGGACAGGGAAGAGTGGTGTGCTGCAGCCCATGGGGTCACAAGAACCGGACATGACTGAGAGGCTGAAGAGCAGCACGGCTTCCCTGCCTGCAGCAGAGGCTTTGGTGGGCCGAGGTCAAGTCTCTGAATGCACTTGCCAGGCCACTCTAATGATCCACACTGAGGAGCATCGCTTCAGTGGTGCAGGCAGTTACAAAACTATACGACAGAGTCTTCACTGGTTTTCCAAGGATTGAGAATTGGCCGTGCAGTGTAGGGAATGCAGGTCTGATCCCTGATTGAGGAACAAAGATCCCACATGCTGCAGAGCAACTAAGTCTGCAAGCCACAGCAAAAGGTACCTTGTGATGCAATGAGGATTCTGCGTGCTGCAACTAAGATTCAAGGCAATAAATAAATGAATTAATTAAAAAAAAAAAAACTATTTGTCAGGTTGAATTTGAGACAATGCAATGTGGAAATGGAGGACGAGACTCCAACCAGAGGAAAATTCACAGAGGACATACAGGCATGTGTCTGGGAGAAGAGGGAGAGAGGAATATATATAAAAGTTCAACAATGAGGATCACGGCTCTCAAGTCCAAGAAAACGTGAAAGCCAAGTCTGTTCAGAATTGTGGGGAGGGGAGTGGCATTAGGGTATATGTGAAAATAAATTGCAAAGACTTAGTTGAGGCTGTATTGCAAAAGCCCCATGACTCTGGACTTGATCCCTTTAGGTCTTGGGAAGCTAATTTAAATGGACAAAAGGAAAGCCTTCAAAGAACTGAGCATTCCAAAGACTCTTTCACTGAGGACCATCTTCTCCAAAATGTCTTGCAAATTTCAAACTGGGGCACATGACTTTAAGGTCTCCCCATACGCTTTGCACAGAAGCTTGGTTACAAAACAAAGTAGTCTGGGTTACAATTTACATTTTAATTAATCAAGTGACAGAAGTACTCAGTTTCATAGCCAAGAGCACAGAAATGGAACAAAAAAACAGCATGTGTTTTTTAAAAAGTTGAATAAACTAAAATAGCTTAAAAAGCAGATTTTTCAATGACAACTAAAATTCTTGTCTAGCAAAATCTACAGGAAAAAGAATCCACCCACTAGAAATATGAATGATTTTCAAAAGTACATTTCAAAATTCGTTCTGGGAATATGTCAGTGTCATAGGGAATTAAACCTCACTAGGACTAAATACAAAATCTTCATTAGAGATGGGGGCCCCACATTAATTTTTTTAAATGACTGGGTGATAACTACTAATCTATTTCAATTATTTTATTATCTCCAACAGTTCTTCACTCTTGATCTCTGAACACTGAACTTCTTATAAACAATGGGAAAAAAAATTCCTTTCAAAAGCATCTATAACCTCAATTCAAACAGTTTAGTAGAGATTAGCAAATCATATTCTACATTCACTTCAAGGGTGCCTTGTTTGCAAGCCTTTAGAAACTGGTTCTTTGAGAGTGTCCTATAATTTCATTTTTTAAAGGATAATTTGCCACCTCTCACTGCTTAGGATACCTCTAATTGTAACATGGAAGCCATTCAGCCATTAAATGTAATATCATTTCTATTGTATAGCTTAAAATGAAAATTATAGTACATCACTATAACATATTGTCAAATTGGAAAGTGAATGGTGAATCCACAAGCAAAGTGATTAAATGAGTTAGGTATTAGATACTGATGACTTGCTGTGAGTTCCTGATGAGGTTTTTTGTCCCCCCCCCCCCCTTTTTTTTTGGTAAATTATAGTGAAGAAGAAAGCTAACAGAGGTTTCCTTTCATGTGATCTGATATCATAGAGGTAACCAGCCAGAAGTATACTGGGGTGTTCTCATATAATCTGAAGTACTTATATTCTCACTATACCCGCTTTCTTGTGACATAATTTCCTTAACCCACAAGAGTTTCCTCTCAGTGTCTTTGGGAAATGGCAGAACTGAGTGATCAATCATCCCGCTTTTGTTAGGACAGTTTTGTGACAGGTGACAGAGGCCCAAACTAATACAGAGAAAGTAAATTTATTGGCTCACAGATCTCAGAAAGGGAGCAGAGATCTTATTTAGATTCTGATACAAACTAAAAGATTCTAAGAAAAAAAAATTCTAAAAAAAACATGGAAATATGAATACATTGGATATTGATCATCTTTAGGGAATTTGTTTGTTTTGTCCTGGTCTAAAAGGATATTACAGTTATGCTTGAAAAGAATATTTAAGTACGTAAACACTATATTCTAGGCAATGAAAGAAAGTGAAAGTTGCTTAGTCATGTCCGACTCTTTGTGACCCCCAACAACTATACAATCCATGGGATTCTCCAGGCC
Organism: Cervus elaphus; assembly: GCF_910594005.1. Classification (NCBI taxonomy): domain Eukaryota; kingdom Metazoa; phylum Chordata; class Mammalia; order Artiodactyla; family Cervidae; genus Cervus; species Cervus elaphus. The sequence goes on from NC_057822.1 coordinate 41,205,330, forward strand.
AGAATACTGGAGTGGGTAGCCTTTCCCTTCTGTAGGGGATCTTCCCAACCCACGGATAGAACCCAGGTCTCCCACATTGCAGGCTAATTCTTTACCAGCTGAGCCACAAGGGAAGCCCAAGAATACTGGAGTGGGTAGCCTATTCCTTCTCCAGCGGATCTTCCCGACCCAGGAATCAAACTGGGTCTCCTACACTGCAGGCATATTCTTTACCAACTGAGCTATCAGGGAAGCCCATTCTAGGCAATAAATCTGTTTTTATTACATGGATGTGGTTATTGTTTAGTTACTAAGTCATGTCTGACTCTCTAGGATCCCATAGATTTCTCTCTATGATTCTCTCTTGCCCATGGGATATCCCAGGCAAGAAGACTGGAGTGGGCTGCCATTTCCTTTTCAAGGGGATCTTCCTGACCCAGGGGTCAAACCTGTCACTAAGTCATGTCCGACTCTCTAGGATCCCACGGACTATAGCCCATGATGCTTCTCTGTCCAAGGGATTTCCCAGGCAAGAAGACTGGAGTGGGTTGCTGTTTCCTTTTCCAGGGTATCTTCCTGACCCAGTGGTCAAACCCACATCCTTTGCTTGGCAGGCAGATTGTTTACCACTGAGCCACCTGGAAGCCCTTTTACAGGAATATTGATGACAAATCTGAAACTACATTGTGCTAATATGTTTATTATGGTAATGACAGCCAGATGTCACATTCTTAGAGATGGATATAAATAAGTAGAGAAGAAAGGCTAGAGTTAGGCCTACAATCTTTGACTAGAATCAGAGGTATCAGTATAACCTAAGTGATTTTAATGAACAGATGAATGTGCATGCATACATGTGTATACACATGTATTAATATACATATATTTCCTAGCTCTGAATACACAGAGGACCTGGAAACAACATATCCATACAACCAATACCTGGACCTTTCCAAATACCATTCTCCAACAAAGGGAACAGGACCTTCTTGGAGAAATAACTGATTCCAAAGCTGGACAGAAAAAAAATTTTAGATGACCCTCACACATCATCAATGGATGAATGGAAAACGAATGTGGTATAAAATATGACACAAGTTATAACATGGATGAACCTTAAAGACATTATGCTAAGTAAATGTTAGGCCTCAAAAAAAACAAATATTATGATTGCACATACATAAGGTAACTAAGAAGAGTCAAATTCATAAAGAGAAAAAGTAGAGTGGTGATCATCAGGTGATAGGGGATGGGGAATAGTGAGTTAATATTGATGGGTACAGAGTTTCAGCTGGGGGAAAAGCAGTGTGGTGGAGATAAGTAGTGTGAATGTACTTAAATGCTGAACAGTGCATTTAAAATGGTTAATGTACATTTTACCATAATAAAAATAAGGGGAAAATATAGGCAATGGGAACTATATACCCTATTTTGGAAATGATTTGGTATTATAAATGACAAAAATATGTCAATAAATATTTACTACAATAAATCCCCTCCCGTGCTTAAACTTTAGACATATTCTTGCCTATGTGCTACAAAAGACAAAATATGTATGTTCAATAACAAAATGAAATAAAAAAATAATATACAGTCCAAATGTGCTTCAAAAGGAAAAGAGAAATATGAATGAGTAAACCCCAATACAGTCATACTCTGTAGCAATGAAAATGTATAAGCCAAAACTACATACATCAATATAAGAAGGAAACATATTTAAAATGGAAAAATACTGAAAAAGTAATTTTATTTTCCTTGTCACAAACAATCCAAACCCATGAGGGCCCCGATCAAAAAGGCTATTCCTCCAGAAAGTCATAAATGATAACTGTATATAAGGCCATTCCTATTCATCCAAATATAAATGGCTCTCCTCATCCCAGCACTCTAAATCTTGTATAAATTCTCTGATTTAAATCCCAATTCTGAAATTTTTTAACTATGAGAACTTGGATGTAACTTAACCTCTCTGCATCTATGTTTTCCCGACTGTATAATGGAGATAATAGTACTTCCCTCAATGAATTAAGATAACTAAATAAAATAATACACATAATATCCTTAAAATAATGTTTAGATATAATTTAACTTTTTGAGATAATCATAGAATTACATACATTTATAATAACAGATAACAGAAAGATAATAATAGATATAGCATAGCTATATCAATTAACTGAAAATAACTTTAATAACTGTTACATATTATTATACTACCTTTATTAGAAAAACTTCACTATAGTCTCAAATATATAATATTGAATTTAGATATACACAATACATTATTTAAAAGTTAAAGAAAGTCAATCTAGTCTTTTAATGCTCTCATTTTTCCTTATAAAGTCCTTTGTCATTATTTAGAAAACCTAAGAGGAAAACCATAGGTGCTAAGTGATTGAACAATTATTTCTTTTAATAACACTGAGCCAAACTCAGTTATCATATGTGTGTGTGTGTGTATATATATATGAAAGGGCTTACATATAAATTTATATATGATTTTCAGTCCTTAAGGAAATCTTGAAAACTAGCTATAGTGAAGAAAATAAACTGGCTAAACTTTCTATTACTCAGTCATAATGACCACAATATCAATGCTAAATTAAAAAATTTAGAGACATGACCTGCTTGATTCTCTCAAGGCATTGATTAAAGGGACTTGTAACAGGTCAAAGAGAAACTCCTATAATCTAGTATCATCCTTTTCATCATCAAAATCACTGTCAGGCTTCAAAATGCCTTGGGCTTGAATTTCAGACCAGCAGTTGAGGACTTAAAAGAATTGTTGTTCCATTTCAGCTCAAGAGTTTTCACTCAAGTCAGTGAAAAAAAGATGGAGGAAAGAAAACAGATATTAGGCACCAATAAAACAATATAGGACTCCATACAGAGTCCAGGGCCCCAAGTCAGAATGGAACAAGAATTTGTCTGAGTAAGCAACCCAGCCTTCTTCTAAAAGGATGACTGCTTAGACCAATAATCTATGACAAAGGGGTGCTAGGAAAACTGGACATAATAAAATTAGAACATTCTCTAACACCATCAGTTCAGTTCAGTTCAGTCGCTCAGTTGTGTCTGACTCTTTGCGACCCCATGAATCGCAGCACACCAGGCCTCCCTGTCTATCACCAACTCCCGGAGTTTACTCAAACTCATGTCCATCGAGTCAGTGATGCCATCCAGCCATCTCATTTTCTGTCATACCTTTCTCCTCCTGCCCCTAATCCCTCCCAGCATCAGGGTCTTTTCCAACGAGTCAACTCTCAGCATCAGGTGGCCAGAGTATTGGAGTTTCAGCTTCAGCATCAGTCCTTCCAATGAACACCCAGGACTGATCTCCTTTAGGATGGACTGGTTGGAACTCCTTGAAGTCCAGGGGATTCTCAAGAGTCTTCTCCAACACCACAGTTCAAAAGCATCAATTCTTCTATGCTCAGCTTTCTTTATAGTCCAACTCTCACATCCACACATGACCACTGGAAAAACCATAGCCTTGACTAGATGGACCTTTGTTGGCAAAGTAATGTCTCTGCTTTTTAATATGCTATCTAGGTTGGTCATAACTTTCCTTCCAAGGAGTAAGCGTCAACACCATATACAACAATAAACTAAAAATGGATTAAAGAGCTAACTCTAAGACCAGATAGTATAAAATTCCAAAAGGAAAACAGGCAAAAAACTCTTTCATATAAATCACAGCAATATTTTTTGGATCTATCTCCTAAAGCAAAGGAAACAAAAGCAAAAACAAACAAATGAGATCTAATTAAACTGAAAAGCTTTTGCAGAGCAAAGAAAACCATCAACAAAATGATGACAATCTACTGAAAGGGAGAAGATATTTCCAAATAAGATGACTGATAAAGGGTTAAGATTCAACATATATAAACAGCTCATACAACTCAACATCCAAGGAAAAAAAAAAAAAGACTTAAAAAGAACTGGGCAGAAGAACTGAATAGACGTTTTTCCAAAGAGGAAATGCAGATGGTCAACAAGCACAAGAAAACAAGCACAACATCACTAATCATCCAGGAAATGCAAATTAAAACTTCAATGAGAAATTATATCACAGCTTGTTAGAATGTCTATCATTGAGGACACAAATAAGAAACATTGTTGATGAGAATGTGGAGAAAAGAGAACATTTGTACACTGTTGGTGGGAATGTAATTTGGTATAGCCAGTGTAGAAAGCAATATGGAAGTTTCTCAAAAAACTCAAAATAAAACTACCCTGTGACCCAGCAATTTCACTCCAGGATACATTTCCAAAAAAACTCCCGAAACACATTTGAAAAGATGCATGCACCTCAATGTTCATAAAACCATTATTTATAATTGCCAAGGTATGGAAGCAACCTAAGTAAGTGTCCATCAACACATTAATGTATAAATAAGCTGAAAATGATCCACACAGTCAAAGGCTTTGGCACAGTCAATAAAGCAGAAACATGTTTTTCTGGAACTCTCTTGCTTTTTCGATGATCCAATGGATGTTGGCAATTTGATCTCTGGTTCCTCTGCCTTTTCTAAAACCAGCTTGAAGATTTAGAAACCATGAACATCTGGAAGTTCATGGTTTATGTATTGCTGAAGCCTGGCTTGGAGAATTTTGAGCAGTACTTTACTAGCATGTGAGATAAGTGCAATTGTGCAGTAGTTTGAGCATTCATTGGGATTGCCTTTCTTTGGAATTGGAATGAAAACTGAACTTTTCCAGTCCTGTGGCCACCGCTGAGTTTTCCAAATTTGCTGGCATATTGAGTGCAGCACCTTCATAGCATCATCTTTCAGGATTTGAAATAGCTCAACTGGAATTCCATCACGTCCACTAGCTTTGTTTGTAGTGATGCTTTTCAAGGCCCACTTGACTTCACATTCCAGGATGTCTGGCTCTAGATGAGTGATCACACCATCATGATTATCTGGGTCGTGAAGATCTTTTTTGTACAGTTCTTCTGTATATTCTTGCCACCTCTTCTTAATATCTTCTGCTTCTGTTAGGTCTATACCATTTCTGTCCTTTATCGAACCCAACTTTGCATGGAATGTTCCCTTGGTATCTCTAATTTTCCTGAAGAGATCTCTAGTCTTTCCCACTCTGTTGTTTTCCTCTATTTCTTTGCATTGATCACTGATGAAGCCTTTCTTATCTCTCCTTGCTATTCTTTGGAACTCTGCATTCAAATGGGAATATCTTTCCTTTTCTCCTTTGCTTTTCGCTTCTCTTCTTTTCACAGCTATTTGTAAGGCCTCCTCAGACAACCATTTTGCCTTTTTGCATTTCTTTTCCATGGGGATGGTCTTGATCCCTGTCTCCTGTACAATGTCACAAACCACTGTCCATAGTTCATCAGGCATTCTATCAGATCTAGTCCCTTAAATCTATTTCTCACTTCCACTGTATAGTCATAAGGGATTTGATTTACGTCATACCTGAATGTTGTAGTGGTTTTCCCTACTTTCTTCAATTTAAGTCTGAATTTGGCAATAAGGAGTTCATGATCTGAGCCACAGTCAGCTCACAGTCTTGTTTTTGCTGACTGTATAGAGCTTTTCCATCTTTGGCTGCAAAGAATATAATCAATCTGATTTCAGTGTTGACCATCTGGTGATGTCCATGAGTAGAGTCGTCTCTTGTGTTTCTGGAAGAGGGTGTTTGCTATGATCAGTGCATTCTCTTCGCAAAACTCCCAGGGCCAAATTTGCCTGTTACTCCAGGTGTTTCTTGACTTCCTACTTTTACATTCCAGTCCCCTATAATGAAAATGACATCTTTATTGGGTGTTACTTCTAAAAAGTCCTGTAGGTCTTCATAGAACCATTCAATTTCAGCTTCTTCAGCATTACTGGTTGGGGCATAGACTTGGATTACCGTGATATTGAATGGTTTACCTTGGAAATGAACAGAGATCATTCTGTCATTTTTGAGACTGCATCCAAGCACTGCATTTTGGACTCTTTTGTTGACCATGATGGCTACTCCATTTCTTCTAAGGGATTCCTGCCCACAGTAGTAGATATAATGGTCACCTGAGTTAAATTCACCCATTCCTGTCCATTTTAGCTTGCCGATTCCTAGAATATCAACATTTACTCTTGCCATCTCCTGATTGACCACTTCCAATTTGCCTTGATTCATGGACCTAACATTCCAGGTTTCTATGCAATATTGCTCTTTACAGCATCGGACCTTGTTTCTATCACCAGTCACATCCACAACTGGGTATTGTTTTTGCTTTGGCACCATCCCTTCATTCTTTCTGAAGTTTTTTCTCCACTGATCTCCAGTAGCATATTGGGCACCTACCGACCTAGGGAGTTCCTCTTTTAGTATCTTATCATTTTGCCTTTTCATACTGTTCATGGGGTTCTCAAAGCAAGAATACTGAAGTGGTTTGCCATTCCCTTCTCTAGTGGACCACATTTTGTCAGACCTCACCACCACAATAAACTCTTTCACAATAAACTGTGGAAAATTCTGAAAGAGATGGGAATACCAGACCACGTGACCTGCCTCTTGAGAAACCTATATGCAAGTCAGGAAGCAACAGTTAGAACTGGACATGGAACAACAGACTGGATCCAAATAGGAAAAGGAGTATATCAAGGCTGTATATTGTCACCCTGCTTATTTAAATATATGCAGAATACATCATGACAAACGCTGGGCTGGAAGAAGCACAAGCTGGAATCAAGATTGCCGGGAGAAATATCAATAACCTCAGATATGCAGATAACACCACTCTTATGGCAGGAAGTGAAGAGGAACTAAAAAGCCTCTTGATTGAAAGTGAAAGAGGAAAGTGAAAAAGTTGGCTTAAAGCTCAACATTCAGAAAGCTAAGATCATGGCATCTGGTCCCATCACTTAATGGGAAATAGATGAGGAAACAGTGGAAGCACTGTCAGACTTTATTTTTTGGGGCTCCAAAATCACTGCAGATGGTGATTGCAGCCATGAAATTAAAAGACGCTTACTCCTTGGAAGGAAAGTTATGACTAACCTAGACAGCATATTAAAAAGCAGAGACATTGCATTGTCAAGAAAGGTCCATCTAGTCAAGGCTATGGTTTTTCCAGTGGTCACGTATGGATGTGAGAGTTAGACTATAAAGAAAGCTGAGCACTGAAGAATTTATGCTTTTGAACTGTGGTGTTGGAGAAGACTCTTGAGAGTCCCCTGGACTTCAAGGAGTTCCAACCAGTCCATCCTAAAGGAGATCAGTCCTGGGTGTTCATTGGAAGGACTGATGTTGAAGCTGAAACTCCAATACTCTGGCCACCTGATGCTGAGAGTTGACTCGTTGGAAAAGACCCTGATGCTGGGAGGGATTGGGGGCAGGAGGAGAAGGGGACGACAGAGGATGAGATGGCTGGATGGCATCACTGACCAGATGGGCATGAGTTTGAGTAAACTCCGGGAGTTGGTGATGGACAGGGAGGCCTGGAGTGCTGCGATTCATGGGGGCGCAAAGAGCCAGACACGACTGAACTCAACTGAAGCTGAAAGTGAAAGTCACTCAGTCAAGTCCAACTCTTTACAACCCCATGGACTATACAGTCCCTGGAATTCTCCAGGCCAGAATACTGGAATGGGTAGCCTTTCTCTTCTCCAGAGGATCTTCCCAACCCAGGGTTAGAACCCAGGTCTCCCACATTGCAGGCAGATTCTTTACCAGCTGAGCCACAGGGAAGTCCTTGTGGCTCAGATGGAGTATATAAATAGACACAGAAGCTGGGGTGTATATGTATATATACACAATGGGGTACTATTTAGCTATAGATAAAAATGAACTTTTGTTATTTGCCACAACATCGGTGGACTTTGGAGGGCACTAAGTTAAGTCAAATAAGTCAGACAAAGAACTTATACGGGGAATCCAAAAAATAAAATGAACAAGTGAATAAAACAAAAATGAAGCAGACTCACAGATACAGAGAACAAACTAATGGTTATCAGTGGAGAAAGAGAAGAACAAAGGGACAAGAAAGTAGGAGGAAAAAAGGATCACTATGTAATTATATGAGATTATATGTGTGAAACTTGGAAAGTTGTAAAGCACTAAAACTTTTGAAAATTATTCAATATAAAGCAAAATACAATGTAAAGAATCTTTCGTTCAATAGAAAAGCAAAAATTTTAAAAAGTCAATGATGCTGATCCAACTTCTTGGAGATTAGGAAAAAGACAGGCAGATGATGTCCAGGGAGACTGAAAGACTCAATCAGAGTCACTCAGTCATTGGTAGATACAGCCTAAATAAGTACTCAGACTTTGATCGTCCATCTGAAACTCTACCATATGAGCCTACCTCACATTTCTCCAAATGATCTGAAGTATAGCTTTTAAAAAATTTGTCAAATATATCTCAAAACATAGACTAGTTTTGACAGTTTCTAGGTAGAGCAAAGATTTTGAACTTGCTTTAACAGACATCAACCAATGCATTTTCTAGAAGATATAGTGTATAATACAGACCTTTTCCATAATTCTTTTTCCCCTCTTTTCAGAATATATGGAAATAGTATTTCTTGTATCTGCAAGAAATTCAATCACATGTCTTTCCAGAAAACAGTTCTCCCCAAATATACTTTAACCAATCATTTAAGATCAACTTTAAGACTGGAGACCCGGTTACTTTTCTAGCAGAATTTTTCTGAAGTGGTACTTTAATACAAGAACACATGCCTTAAAAAAAAAAAATCACTCTTCAACGCAATAAAACTAAATAAAGTTTTCTTTTTTACTATTTTTGGAAAAGGCTTATTTTCCTCAAGGTGTTAAAAATATTTAATTATGATTTATTTAACCTGTTCAAAACACAATGATGAAACTTTAAAAATATACTTAACCATTATTTCTCAATCACTTAAACATTTAAAATTCCTTAGTAAGCAAGTACTTACTCTTAAGGCAAATCTAAATTCTCAGCATACAAAGATACAATGACACTAAGCATAAAATTTAGCCTATAACTTCATAATATTCCAACCTGGATTTTTTTAATTTGGCCAAATTTTTTCATTTGGAAAATTGGGACCTAACCTTAGATATGCACCAGATAATTGAGCACCCTGGACCCAAGATACCCCCAGAGAGGTCACTGGCTTCACCAGGTGATAAGCAGGTGGTCCACCGGGCTCAACAGCAGCTGAACTTCAAAGAGAACTAAGCGGCATGTACTATGATGCTGCAATCTGGACATCATAAAAGAGAAAGAATAGTAAAGCAGAATAATAAAATATACACAAGCTAAGACTCAAGGTCTGAAGACTGGTCCTTTCCAAATAAGAAACTTCAGTTCTGGAATGACAAAAGTTGGCCTCAAACTCACAGGAAACCCCCAATAATATGGCAGAATTTCATTTATGTGTTCCCTCTTGTTCACTTTTTTCTCCATGCAAAGCACTGTAATATGCTCTGCATCTTGTGAAAAATACTTCATTAGTTATTCACATGATTTAAATCCAAACCTAAAAGTTCTCTAATTCTAGTACCAAACTCATGGGGCCATCATCCAAACACTTCAGAATATCCTCACAATTCTGGAAATTGAATTGTTTTTCCTATTGAGGAAGAAAATTTAGGAATAAAATATAACAAGAGAAATGCAACAAACTTATTTGCACATTTTCTAAGCATCTTGCCCCAAACCATTACATCTATTTCAACTGAATTTCAGCTATCTCCTCTATTTCAGGTGTAAAAATATTAAATTAAAAACCCACCTACCAGAATCAGATTTTTTAAAAATTTGTTTTTAGCTCCAAACAATGTTGGGAAGAAATTCTATCACTCAATAGTCCAGATGGATAAATTAAAGCAATAAAAATGATATTTTAAAATTTGCACAGAAATGACTATCAACATAGATAATATTTGATTACAGCTTCTTGAGAGAAATATCACAATGAAAGACTTTATAGTTTCTGACCTCAAACAACATTGAAAACATAAAAGAATATGCCATGCCCTTGAGGAGACATTTTAACATACAAACTTGCTCTGATATAATTCTATAAGAGGACAGTTTTATGTTAGATTTTGGAAGTTAATCTCTAGAAAGAAAAAAAATTATCTGATAATAAGGTTCTCAGAAACACTGAACATTTTAAGAGTATTTTATATAAGTGAAGGGGATAATTATTTCACTATTACAATGATTTAATCATTGACTTTCCAAGCCTGAATTATCTTGGTCTGTGTCTACATTCTAATGCTGGAAAATAATTTATGAGATCTAATGACCAAAATGTTTAAATATATGATTTATGATGTCAAATGAAAAGTAGCATATTATATTATTAGTTCTATCTGGGCAATATTTAATTCTTCCTTAATTACAAGTCAAATATATCACAAACAAGTATATACACTAAAAATATGTCCTCTTTTTACATAGTTAAACAGCTTTCTTCAGTTGTAAAAGGAGAGTTTCTCCTCCCAGTTCAAGGATTCTGAGCCTTGAATTATATCCTAGATGTGTTGTGAGTTTAGCATTTTGACCAGGAAAATGCTGATCATGAGATGAGGTTCCTTATTAGGTCTCAGACAGTCCCTTCATTGCCCAGTGGACTTTAAACTCCAGGGTCTTTATAATGAGCCCCTCAGCATGGAGCTTTACAATCTTCAATATGGAATACTTCCAAAGTGAAATGAAAAACCAAAAGATCACACCCATAAAACTGTTTCTTATTAACATTCTAAAAAATTATAATATTAAGAGTTCATTTGCAGCATTTAGATTGCTTTCACTTGAGATTCTGAAATCAACTAGCACAAATCTCCCCTGATAATAGAAATTCTACATGTTAAACTGCACCAATATTGAAAAATGGATTATAATCCTGTTTGGAAAACACAGTCCAAAAGTATCACACAGGTACACACAAGGAAAAATAGGAAAGAGAAAATATCGTCTTTATTCTGTTAAGTATAAATATGTTTTGCAAGATCAAAACATAACACTATGTGTATCAATATGGTGTACTGCACCAGGCCTATGGCAGGAGCTGGGATGTGGGGGCACAGGCAATACTTAGTAGAAGCCACATGCAGCCATTAACTTCCTAACATCTGAATATTTTCAATTTCTGAATTCCATCTGTCTTTAAGAGCTTCCACAATCCCCCTTTAAAGATTTCAGGTCTCCCCTTTTTCCTTCACTAAAACTGTGACTGAGGATCATCACCCTGGCTTCTTCCTACACACCTCCAAATCTTTCTTTACCTATTCAACCCCACTTCTATTTTCTCCCATCTCTGAAGGAAAAATGTCACTCTTCTAGGTCAACTCCAGTCTGGGCTGGTGACCTCACTCCATCCATGCTTCTAGAGTCTTATTCTCTCACTTTTCTCTTCATTTGCAACTGGTCTGCTTCCTCTCCACTGTCCTTTGTTTCCTTCCCGGACATTGATGGGTTATTCCCTACTCATAAATAAATCAAAGAAGGCAATGGCACCCCACTCCAGTACTCTTGCCTGGAAAATCCCATGGACGGAGGAGGCTGGTAGGCTGCAGTCCATGGGGTCACACAGAGTCGGACACGACTGAGCGACTTCACTTTCACTTTTCACTTTCATGCATTGGAGAAGGAAATGGCAACCCACTCCAGTGTTCTTGCCTGGAGAATCCCAGGGATGGGGGAGCCTGGTGAGCTGCCGTCTATGGAGTCACACAGAGTCAGACATGACTGAAGCGACTTAGCAGCAGCAGCAGCATAAATAAATTTCACCCTTTCGAATAGATGCAAGCCACCCTCTGTCTCCTTTGCTTCAAAAGTACCTTTTGAAAAAGCTCAAGGTCTGTCTTCATTCACTCATCCATTCCCCGCAAAGAACTTTTACTGAACACTTACTGGTCACTGAGTATTAGAATGAAAATAAGATCATCACCGGGAGGAGAGAGAGGAGGAAAGGAAGTGACAAACTACACAATTACCATGTCACACACTTTGCTGCTATTTGGCCAAAGAGAACCTGCTGTTCCCCACACACTTCATCACTGTGTCTGCTCATTTCTCCTACTCTTAGCAAGCTACCATGACTTACACCAAATTATAACTTTCCCAAATAAAGAGACACACTATTTTTTTTTCCTCTTCTCCAATCTGCTTTCTAATCAGTGCATTGGATATATTAACAAATATCTATTAAATAGAATATTATACCTGCTTATTTAATAGCTTATTTTATTCTATAGCTATTTGCTTTTATTATATAGTTACTTTATTCATACTTAGAAGAGGTATCCATTTGCTTACTGTTAAAATTATATATGACTAAAATTTCAAATGACTTTCTTTTACTGCTATTCTCAAATGTCATAACCTCCAAAAAGCCTCCTTTAACCAACTTTGTTAAAATGCCCTTTCCCTTAGCCCCAAACCTTTGTCTGTTATGTTGGTCTTTCTAACACTAACCATGCATGGATTGCTACATGATTCTGTTGCCCTCCTCCTCCTTTCTCTTCCCGCTCAAGAATATAGGCACCATGAAGGGAGACACTTGTCTTTCATATCTTCTTCATAGCACCAGTGCCTAGCTGTAACAGGTGCCCAATACTAAACATAATGAAAATAAATGAATAGCAACTGCCATGCTCAGGGCATCCTTAAAGAAAGATGTTGAATCTCTCAATGCAAGTAGATGAGTAATTTTCAATTAATTCCACACTTCCTGCATTGTATTTGACAGTGTTGCACGCACGTGCAGTTTTTCCCCCCACTTTTGTGCCGAAACAGCTTAACCTTTTATTTAAGTGTCTCTGGTCCAAAAAACATTAAAATTGGGCAGCTCTAATAAATACTACTACATAATGACTCGCTCCAGTTCTCTGCAGTAATTAGTACTCTGGTGATGAAATGTGCCTCTAGGTTCAAAATTTTATAATGTTTTGACAGTTGGAATCTTACCAAGCATGAAATGAACCAATAAAAAATTCTTTTTTTGTTATCATTCTCTAAGCATTAGGAAAAAATATATTCTCAAAATGTAACAGTAGTAATCTAAGAAAAAATAGTGACCCCCTCAGATTCAAGGGAAGGGTTTATGTAGCATTCAAATGAAGAAAAGATAAATGTAAAATCTCATAACTAAAAGCCGAGAGCAACTTCTATTTAACAGGCAAGTGCATCTCAATCACCTTGATTAGCAAAGCAAGATAATATGCATTAAAAGCTTCATGCCAGTCAAAAATCTCACAAATACCATATTTTACTTTCCATCTTTAACTCTCTGATGATCATAGTATCTTTAATCATTCTGAATGGTTCTTCATAAGATTGTTTTTATGTGAAGTAATTTTCCCCTCAATATCCTTGCCTCCCAAAGGAAGAAAATAAGCATGACCCTGACAAGATTTCAAAAAATGGGCCAGGATTTCATTTGTATCAGTGAATGTCATGTGTATTACCTGAAATAACAAAAACAACAACCTTAAAATTAATTTTTACATAAATTGAAAAGTCAAAAGCGTTAAAGGTACTAAGCATCCCTACAAGCCCAAATATATTCTCAGTGATACCTGAATTATATTACTGGGTTAGCCAAAAGGTGCATTCGGGTTGGAAAAACTCAAACAAACCCTTTGGCCAACCTAATATTTAAAATTAAAAACTTATACTATGAAAAGTTATGGAGATGGACAGTAGTGATGATGGTACAACCATGTAAATATATTTAGTGCCAGGAACTACAGACTTCAGAAACAGTTAAAATGTAAATTTTGTTACGGATGTTTAACCACAATAAAAATTCTCCTTTATGAGTTAACTAACTTGAACATTAATTTCCTTACATTTTACTCTGAAACATTTATGCTTTATCTGAAGGAATTTTACATTTCCTGAATGCATGCTCTAACATCATAGTAACAGGTTCCAATGGGCCTTGGGGATATTTGACACTTATTAACTTCCTCAAATTTTTAAGGTGTCAAGCAATTGTTAAAGAAATACTAGAAATGTGTCTTACTTTATGGCATCAAATTTACTACCATAAAATATGAATTTTCTCTATAAATTATGCAGCAATACAAGACAAGCTATGTGGTATGAAATCATGATCTCCAAAACGAAAACAATAAGTGATATTGACAGTGTAGCCTCTGAAATGAAATCTATGCTTATAAACTGGTTATTTTTTAAAGATTAAGCTAACGAGTTCTGAACTTTTAACCTATATGGGTTTCATAATTACACAGCTTGAAATCCTCATCAGAAAATCTGTCTGCTCCTGAAATTCAAATCATTTTGCAATCTTGAATAATGCATGGAAACTCTACAGAAATTAAAACATTTCATAAAAGTAAAGAAATTCACAACCTATTTTTTTTTTTTTTGCAAGAGCATAAAGTAACGGGAAAAAATTAGTTGTCATTTCCTTCGACTCCCCAGCCTACCCCCTTTCCCCACACATCCCATCTCTTTAACAGTATTTTACAAAAACTATCAATAAGTAATGGGTAAGGATTCATGGCACAACACCTTCTACAGGAGCTAGTGCAAAGACAATGCAGTGGAGCACTAGAAAAATACCATGAGCAAGGAAAAACCAACTCAGTGTCTAAATCACTATGGTTAAGAACTTACCTGACTCAGCCACAGAATGACTCTGTGACAGTGGAGGGCAACGTCATCTTTCTACCATAGCCTCCAATTTCTATAATTAAAATATACCTTGTTTTTAAAATTTACCTACAGTAACTACAGTAATTACTAACCAGAACTATAGCAAAAACTGAAACAGAAAGCAAAAAGGATGCTAAAAATCCCCCCCAAAATCAGAGAAAACCATGCTGATTTTACAAATCACTCTTCAAAGAATAAACACTTAGAAAAATAATGTGTTAAGACGTCAAAGAAAAGGATGTTACCGCACCAATTTTGTATGAAAAGTACTTAACATTTATATTTGATTATGTATACAAAAATTTATATGCCCATTTTAAAATTATGATTCCTTCTACTTGATGTGATTTCAGATGATTTTGATGTTCTTTGTATTTTACTGTATTCTCAACATTTTTAACTTAACAAGTATTAACACTTTTGGTAGTAAATAGCTTTAAGTAACTTTAGAACAAAGGAAAAAACCTACAGATGTGCCTCTTCAAAACTCCTACATCCCACCACCTTTTATTTTTAAAATACTGTTTGTCTTGACACTATCTGTGTGTCACTCACATGCATGAAAGTCACATGTAAAAACTGTCTGGCTTAGACAAATTCTTAAAGCATTTAGACTATACTTTAAACACTATAACCAAGACACTGGCATTGTCCCAAAGTAAATGGTGAGAAGTACGAAGTGCATGCCAGGTTTTATGAATGCTTGCAGATCCAGATCTAATGGACAGTGAAAGGAGATATTTTAAAACAATGATTTGGCTGGAGTATTAATCAACTAGATGTCATAATAAAAGATTGTGTGTCAAAAATTCAATCCATGGCTGCATTCCTCTCCTTGTTTGGAGAAACTATCAAATTGTTTAAATCTATGTTGTTTCTTTCATATAAAGTATAATACTGTTAAAATGGTGCTCAGAATAGTCTAACCATAATTATTTTCACTGTATAAACATTAAATTTTCAAATAAAGTTCCAACTAAAATTTTAAAAATCTCTAAATCCCAAATTATGTTTGCTTTTGATGATATTTAGACTGTGAGACTTTATTTTTGAATAAAAGAAACACTTCCCCATTTACAAGGAAAATACTTAGTTTTAGAAAAATCTAAGCAATATGTTGAACTAAATTACCGGGAAACAGACTTCCAAAAGTATTCATTTCAATAAATATGATGTTCATTTTCAGTTTCTAAATTCCAATAAACTGCAAAGTTTTAAAGAACAGTACCTCAGGATGTTTAATATCCTACTTTTATTTGAATATTCATTTAAAATAACAATGTATCAAGAAATACACAAGTTCTCAGTCTAAGTTTTCTTGAAACATGCCAACTTGATAAATTTTTTGTTTGTGTGTATATACACAAAAGATACTAAAGTTTAAAATAAAAACTTGGCCAACCAACCATTCCATATTTTAATGCATTATATATGAGCATAAGATACATCTCAGATTGAAGTCTCTGTCAAGTGCAAAATATTTCGCCCATTATGTTCAATCACTGCAGTTAAATACTTAACTGCCTTAAATAGTAGTTTCCACTTGGGGAAGAGCCATCTAAATAGTTTGAGTGTTTATGCCTTTGACACTCGGCCTCCCTAAGGAAATGTCAACATTATTTTATCATTTTCCTATGACTTTATTATTCATATTATTCTTTGTTGCTTGTTTTATTTTGACGCTTATCATAGCACTTCTTTTTTTCCCCCAGTCATCAGCACACTGAATCTGCAAATTATTTTTCTAACCAGGCACATTCATTCCTCCACCTCCAGCACATACTCAACTTTCTTACACATCTATGTGGACCTCTTCTCCCATTTCCCTTCAATCTTCCTAAATATACCTAAATATTCCATGTAGTCTGGGGAAAGGGGCAAGTTCTGCAGCTAGCTCAAAGAACTTTGATTTTAACTGGCATGTAGCTATTTAAGAATGACCATGATTTAAATGTCAATAGAAAGACCATTGTTCTTATATAACATGGATATAAAATGCATTGACTATTTCACAACACTCTCAATGCCTTAGTGATTAAAAAGAAAAATTCCCATTCTGTCCTATTTAGGGGCCCAGGCACCTTGGTAGTCTCTGGGTTGCCCTTGCTACACCAAAGTACCTCTCTATAACTTGGGTAACGGTTAGCAGGAGGAGAACCTTCCATCAGGACTAGATCAATTCTCTCCAGATGATTTGAGAAAACCATGACAAATACCAAACATCTTCAATGCTTACAGAAAGTTCAAGTACTAGCCACATTATTGTCTCATGCCACTGGAGAATTATTTAAGCTGCTATACTTCATTCCAAGTTCTGGCAAATTTCTTAACCTGCCTGAGTTTTTTTAATCTGTATGAAAAACTGAAAGTATCAGTGACCAGTCATGTCCAAATCTTTGTGATCACACAGACTGTAGCCCACCAGGCTCTTCTGTCCATGGAATTCTCCAAGCAAGAAAACTGGAGTGGGTAGCCATTCCCTTGTCTAGGGCATCTTCCCAACCCAGGGACTGAACCCAGGTCTCCCACATTGCAGGCAGATTCTTTGCCAGCTGAGCCACCAGGGAAGCCCTTTAATCTGTACGCTTTAAGTATTCACTTCAGTTTCTTGATATAAATATTGCATTGTTAAAGAGAAATCCTAATATTTCAAGATTAGCACCAAATGTTTATTCCATGCTGTTAAAATAAAAATTAGTAAGACCAGTTCAAGAAAATATTCTGGGAAAGACAGACCTTGTGTTCCTTGATAATACACACAATCTACTTAAATACCTAAGTTTCAAGAATCAAAGAAAGCTCAAACCAGAACTCTTTGATTGCCCTATCCCTAAGATATTAGTTAGATGTATTTACCTTCTGAAAAAATTAGTAAAGTGGAAATTTATAAAAAACACAAATCTAATAGTTTACTATCATGAATTATTTCATTCCAGGAAAAAAGCAAACAGCTCAGTTCAGTCGCTCAGTTCTGTCCGACTCTGCAACCCCATGGACTGCAGCACGCCAGGCTTCCCTGCCCATCACCAACTCCTGGAGCTTGCTCAAACTCATGTCCATCGAGTCAGTGATGCCATCCAACCATCTCATCCTTTGTCCTCCCCTTCTCCTCCCGCCTTTAATCTTTCCCAGCATCAGGGTCGTTTCCAATGAATCAGTTCTTCTCATGAGGGAGCCAAAGTATTGAAGCTTCAGTGTCAGTCCTTCCAATGAAAACTTAGGACTGTTTTCCTTTAGGATTGACTGGTTTGATCTCCCTGCAGTCCAAAGGACTCTCAAGTGTCTTCTCCAACACCACAGTTCAAAAGCATCAGTTCTTTAGTGCCCAGCTTTCTTTATGGTCCAACTCTCACATCCATACATGACTACTGGGAAAACCATAGCTTTGTCTATATGGACCTTTGTCAGCAAAGTAATGTCTCTGCTTTTTAATATGCTATCTAGGTTGGTCATAGCTTTCTTCCAAGAAGCAAGCATCTTTTCATTTCATAGCTGCAGTCACCATCTGCAGTGATTTTGTAACCCAAGAAAATAAAGTCTATCACTGTTTCCATTGTTTCCCCATCTATTTGCCATGTAATTCATAGGATAATAAAGAATTTAAATTGAGATGTAATTCTCACCAAATGGAAAAATTCCCAATTAATCTTGCCTACTGAATCAAAGTCATGCAAACCAACTAACTGAAATATGCATTTTAACCTTAGGGGCTTAACTCTTTCACCAACAATTGAAAAATATCTAAAAAGAAGGAAGCAAACAACTTAGGAGACCTATAAACTAAATTAAGAAAGCTTTTCTAATATAAGATATTGGGTTGGCCCAAAAGTTTGTTTGGAGTTGTCTGCAACACTTACCAGAAAAACTCAAATGAACCTTTTGGCCAACCTCACATATAGAAATAAAAGAGGAAAGAACAAATATACCCCAACCAAGTGGGAATGAGAACAGTGGAAACATGGAGCCCAACTCCTATCATTGTGGGTGACAATTGGGAAACTTCAATCTGTGAGTCACAAAAACATACAACTGAAACAGGCTTACATATAAAGTAATAAACGGTTCATGTGTAATTGGATGTCCCAATTAGGATGGACTTCAATGTTCACTAAATCCACTGGCTCAGAGGCCATGTCCTTGAAGTCCCCAGGGTGCTGGTTCTCCTTCCATGATAGTTTGCACCTCATGCTGGAAGCTGGAAGATGCAGGAGTTCCAAGCCTCAGAATAGAACGGAATTCAGAGAAACCTCTCCCAGGAGATACAAAGAGCTTTCCCAGAAGGCATCAGCATACCTCTCCATGAGCATCTTTGGCACAAACAGAATCATATCACCATCCTCAAAGTATAGTTGACCTTTGAAGAACAAGAGCTTGAATTGTGCTGATCCACTTACAACCCCCACCTCATGTAAACATACAGTGAACTACACAATCGACAATTAGTTGAATCCTTAGAAATGAAACGGTAGATATGGAGGCCCAACTAAAGGACTTGAGAAATAGTGTAGTTTGACATCTGTGGTGGGTCCTGGAATCAACCACCTGCAGGTTTGGACTAAAGTCACCGGCAGACAGATAAAGGCCCACCCAGACTTACCCTTTGACGGGGTGGTCACATGGAATGAACCATGAGGGAGAGAGATACCTGAACAAAACTGGAGTTCCCCTAGTGGGAATGGATATTGGGTAAGCAGACAACACTGCACAGTAATCAGCTACATGGGCCTACCTCATATTTCCAGATTGAAATGCATGCCTCTTTGGCTCATAGTTGGCCTGTACAGGGTCTAATTAAACTCCAAACCTAAAAGAATAGTTCCTGGCAAATGTTTGTGCAACTCTTGCTTAGATAGTCTCAATAACTCAAGTTCATGCTTTATAAAGCAGTATGTACTTTATTGAAGAGCCATTCGTTATATTGAGCTGAAATGTAATTCCTTAAAACCTCATTGGCCCAGCTTCTTGGAACAGCAATAAACGAATTTAGTCCTTCTTTTCTATGATCTCCCAGATAGCTGAAGACAGTTAGCAGACTCCCTTCAGTCTTCTCAATAGCATCCAAAACAGTAAAAGTGTTAATCCCTTAGTGGTGTCTGACTCTTTGTGACCCCACGGACTGTATCCTGCCAGGATCCCCTCTCCATGGCATTCTCCGTCCATGGGACTCTTCAGGCAAGAATACTGGAGTGGGTTACCATTTCCTTCTCCAGGGGATCTTCCTGACCCAGGGATTGAACCTGGGTTGCCTGCATTGCAGGAGGATTCTTTTACCATCTGGCCACCATGAAGCCCAAAGAGCATCCAGGTTCAGCATTATTAGCAACATTAGGTAATTCCAATAAGTTATCCCAGAGCTTTGTAAAATTTGTATTTAAAGGACCACATTAGGTTCATTTCGAACAGATACAGTGGCTACCCTCAGCTAGCCATCTAGAAAAGTTTCCACCCTGTTATCAATTATAAACTATTAGATTCAACTTTTTGTCTATATATAGCTGCATATTTCAGATTGGTGAGCTATGAGAAACATCTCGAATCATGTTATTTTGCAGTCTCTCGGTCTGCTTATGGTTAAGTATTATGTAAATACCTGTTTCACTTGTAACGGATTTTGAATTGAGATTAATAAAGATATTAAATATGAACAGGCTTCTGTGCTATTTTGCTCCTCTGATTAAAGTCTGCACAAGGAGGCTTTCTTCTTTATTGCTAAGGAAATGTCACTTGATCCTTCAAAATTGATTCATAACATCAAAAGAAGGGAAGCTAAAAAGAGAACTTAAAAAGTTAAAGCAGCAAATATAAAGTTCAGTAATCCTGCCAAAATTCTTTAAGCTTCAATATTCATGGTGGGGATGTACATTTTATCTTTAAACAGAAAATTATATACTTAGAGGACTTTAAAAAGCTACAATTTAAAAAGTTTAAAGAAATTAAATATTCTTATTTACTAAAAATTCATCTGCAGATGTTAAGTCGTCTATAAATACAAATGGAATTTGGAACAAGTACCTCAGAAGTGTTATAAACGTGAATGTGATTTCAAGAGCAGCCCATTTACAATATAGCTAATTAATAATATACAGTGAATGTGAGGTCCTGGAAATGGAAGAACCAGAATTGAAAAACAGCAAACATCATACAAGATTAACAGTCTGATACAGAGCTACTCCCATGAAATGGCTGAATAGATAGCATCTCCCAGTGAAGCTGAAGCTTCATGGGTCACTGGACAGCACTGAGAATATCTCCCGGCTGGCCTGTTTCATTTTCTTTCTTAAATCGTGGGATTCCATGTATTCAGGTGCTTTTCTTTCCATAATTTTAGCTTATTTCTTGAGATCTCCCTTATCCTAAAAGAGACACCCCACCTCCTTCAAAGGAGGCTCCAGCTCCTTTTCATTTTAAGCAATCTACTGTTAATCATTGAGAACTAAGCAGCAAACACATACACACAAATGTTATCAAAGTTCCAGAACCGTAAAAGCGCTGGGAAGCTGTCATTGTACTGTGGTTTATGCCTTCCTTGTGTATTCCCGGAAGCTCTGGTACCTTTCTTTGTACTCACTAAATTTCTAAGGGTAAATTCTATCTTCCTCCTTTCCATCCTCCTTCCTCTAATTCTCCCCTGTATCCTCTTTGCCAGTTAAAGAGGTCCCTTCTCCCTCTCTGAACACCTTTCTGGAGGACAAGAAGTGAACACTGCTCTCTGTCCACATAACCAGCCTCCTCCTTCCAAACTTCTCTCACATTCCTCTCCTCTGGTTCACTGTTCTTACATGATGGCAAGGCCCTCCCGGACTACAAGTAAACATCTGCTTAAATGCCTCCCTGCTACAGGGAATAAGGGCAAAAGTTCTATATTTGCTCGGTACAACATATTAATATTTCAGAGTGTTACCAGGTACTTACCTGCATTTGATCCTCCTACTAATCTACCAATCCCGTATGGTTGGTGGGGCAGTAGCAGGTGATTTTTAAACTGAGAAAAGTGAGGCTGAAAGAGGTTAGAGTAATAAAATGAAAAACCTGAACTCAAATGGCTAAAGCCCAGTGCTCACCCACATAACACTCCAGAATATTCCTTGAGTAAAGCTGATCTCAGCTAGATATTGGGGTGGGCGGGTGGGAAACCACAATCTGATTAAATCTATACAAACTTACCTATTAACAATGTGGTGCTCAACTAGCACCCAGAGGTATTTACATTTTGAAAGAGGATGTTTTATAACTTAAGTTGCTTTGTATGCGTGTAATTTCAGGTACCTTAATGAAATTGCCATTTATACATTATATAAATCAAAATAGATGTATTTTTAAAATCCTAATGATGGTCACATAACTCTTGGGCATAGATATACCTATACAAATAGCCTCAAAATAACCTATTGCAAGAGAGAACATTGGTCCAATAACATATGGTTAAAGGCATGCTTCGGAGAAGGCAATGGCAACCCACTCCAGTACTCTTGCCTGGAAAATCCCATGGACGGAGGAGCCTGGTAGGCTGCAGTCCATGGGCTCGCTAAGAGTCAGAGATGACTAAGCGACCTCACTTTCACTTTTCACTTTCAAGCACTGGAGAAGGAAATGGCAACCCACTCCACTATTCTTGCCTGGAGAACCCCGGGGGTGGGGGTGCCAGGTGGGCTGCCGTCTATGGGGTCGCACGGAATCGGACATGACTGAAGCGACTTAGCAGCAGCAGCAAAGGCAGGCTTATAAAGGAGGAAATGCTGATTTTTTTTCTTTTAGAATTACATTTTAGCTCTAAGTAAAGATTATTATAATCTCTAGTTTCATTGCCTTTTTCCCTCCAAACAAACTTGAACTTTTACATATATGTCAAAAATTTTCTTATGTTTTACTGTTGACTATACTCAAATGCCTAGCTAAACTAACAGCACTATCAAGTTTGACCATTTCTTTCCAACTCCCAGTGAAACCTTTGTATCACAGATGTGCACAAGCATGCTCAGGACAAGTGTATATGCCCCCCCCCACACACACACACACATCTGTGCACAGATTCTCTCTCATTCACTCCCACTCACACATATTATCACTGCCAACTAAGTAAATTGCAGAAGGCATCAGGGAGAATGTATTGCATACAGGCATCACCTGGATTTCTTTGCTTTATATTACTGTCTCCCAAAACCATTTATCTTTGCCATAGTAAGGTCACAACGGCATTGATTCCAAAGTGCTCCTCTGAGATTGGAACATGCCTACAAACTGCATCATGATAGAAAATTTAAAAGACACAACATAGTTCAGTGGAAGAAAAAAGATGGACAATTAAACCTTCAGTTCCAGTTATAACTATCACTAACTGAGACCAAGCCACAGCTAAGAAGCTCAGATGTTAGATATTTGAAAAGACTATCCCAATCCTAAAGGAGTACACAAGACATTTGGAGAGACAAAACTAAGACTTAAGAAGTTAAACCATAATAAAATTCAGGATTTGAATAAGGCAGTTGATAAGTGTTATTAAGCAATAATATATTTTTAAAAGACTACTTAAATGATTTCTACAAAGTTACAGAGTGAGAGAGAATTTATTCAGGATTATGATGGTCTGAAAACAAAGTAGAAAAAAATACAATCTGACCTGGATCTTGAAAGATAGCAAAGAATTGAGCAGCAGGAATACACATTATTTGCATGTATAAAGTACTTCCTAATTTCCACTGTATTTTGATATAAAATTTCTCAGTCTTCCCAAAGACACTGTGAAAACATTATCATTAATCATTCATTTTATCAAGGAAAAAAAAAACTAGCATTTAGAGTAGTTAAATGGTTTGCTCAAGACCAGAAAACTCACATACATAAACTTATTCACTCACTCATTCCATTCTCCTCCACAACCACCTCAGCAGTTATGAAATGCCAGGCACCTGGCACACAGCAGTGAACAAAGACCCTTTCTTCATGGAGCTTTCATTCTGTAATATACTGAATGAATCCTGGATAAGCAGGAAGTAGGGACAAGTACATTCCAGACACGTGAAATGTCAAGCAAGCCACGGAGCAAAAAAGCCCGTGGAGCTGGAGAGAACAGTCACTATGGTCCTTTCATTCTTTGTGAGGTTGGAGAAGGCTGAGTTTGAGAAAAATAGTTTGGAGACGCTCTGAGCTCTCTAAATAAAATGTATGGCCATGAGCTTGAACCTTTATTTTGTATACACTGAAAGGAATGGCACCACTTAGGCGATACTTTGGGAATAAGATAATCTACCTTAATAATAGTAGTAGGTTAATGATAATAACACTTACTGATGACTCACCACAAGCCAGGTACTGTCCTAAACACTTCATATACTAACTTGTAAAATTAGCACTTATTTTTAGCTCCAGATGTCCATAAGAAAACTATGGACAAGAAGGGTAAGAAAGTTGCCCAGAGCCAAAAGAGCCAGCAGAGCCAAGAGATGAACTGACTCTTCCTGTGCAGAATGCAAGCTTGCAGTCACTCTGTGCCTCAGAGCATCCGAGGCAAAGAACACAGAGACAAGACTACCAATTCCTCATCAACTAAGTTAACCCTGCATTTTATTTTAGATTTAAATTTAAAAGCTGTAGAAATGGAAAGAGGGGAACAGATACATAAACTAGGTTCAAATAATAAACTGGATTAAATATTTTTAAAATAACTGCAATACAAGTACAAGCCTGGAAGAAAGAATGGAAAATACTCCTGCTGACAGGAATAAGGAAGTCGGTGGAGGCAACCAATTTGGAGTGGGAAATTCAGCAGTTTTGATCCACACCAGATATTATCAGGATCCCAGAGAGGAAATGCAAAAATGGACTCAGGAAAGAAATAAGCTGGAAATATGGAGCCTGTAAACTATCCTTGGTTCACATACTTCTCCTCTGGAAGATGATGGAGTTAAGGTACATGATTGTTGAGGTCTCTTCTATTTCTATGATTCTGTAACTTTATAATTCTATAAGCAGAGAGCATTCTTTAAAAGATTAAGATGAAATTTTTTGGTCAAGATAATCCCTTCGGGCTTCTGCACTTATTTCTGAAACATTCTCCAAACTTCCTCGCGAATGCACTTTCAAAACATCCACAACAGCTGAATCAAAGAAAAACAACCTCCCAAAACCACATTCTGACTTCTTAAAAGTCCAGGGCTTAAAATAGGTGTTTCTCTTTGAAATGGATTCTTATAGACAAAATTAGAATTCAAAAATAATATAGGACCTTTTTTTTTTTTAAGGATTATACCTTAATTTAGCATCCCCTATCCCCAGAAAAACAATATATCTCATAAATTGTTCAACTACATATGGAAAAAGTTATTCTTTATCACCACCAGCAAATAAACGTGCAACCAGTGAATAGGAAGATGGAAAGAAGTCTAAATAGTTTTACAAATCCAAAAATTTTGCTTCAGCCTTAAAACTTACAAAACCGTATGTAAATATCAGTATGGTTAGTAACCATGAAAAAATGACAATCACTAGTTGAAATATAAACCCTGATTGTATTAGCCATGACTCTGTCTCTGAGTTGTGCTAGAAATACAATGAAAATGTATCAGGAAACATCTCCTGTGAGTTGGTTTCTGCGTAGCTGGGCACTCCACTAGAGGGCAACAGAGTGTGCTCGGAAAGCGATCTGGGCTTCAGGACTGCCTGGTTTTAGGTCACGAGTTCACTATGCAAGTCAGTCTTCAGTCCAAAATCACATTAGAACCCTGAATGCTTCTTGGTTTATCAAACAAAAAGTCTTGATAAAAGAATTCGCATTTTAAAATAAGTCATATTGGTATTTTCATTCCCCAAATAATATTAATCTAAATACTTTGTCATAAAAAAATCTTCCTATAAAACTTAAACAATGTAATGACTGTTAAACTAATTTTAAAAGGATTTTTAAAAAATTAAAATGTACTATAAAACAGTTTGATATTTCAATATTTTAAATATTTAATTTTTAAATCAAAACACACAGGTAGTTATTGCACTAACAACACTATCAAAATCTTACTATTGTTGTTATCAGTTAACCTGGGAAGTTCATCTTTCAGTGTCATATTTTTTTGCCTTTTCACATTGTTCATTGGGTTCAGAGAATGCAGTAGTCATAGCAAACACCTTATTCCAACAACACAAGAGAAGAATCTACACATGGACATCACCAGATGGTCAATACTGATATCAGATTGATTATATTCTTTGCAGTCAAAGATGGAGAAGCTATATACAGTCAGCAAAAACAAGACTGGGAGCTGACTATGGCTCAGATCATGAGGTACTTATTGCCAAATTCAGACTGAAATTGAAGAAAGTAGGGAAAACCACTAGGCCATTCTGGTATGACCTAAATCAAATCGCTTACAATTATACAGTGGAAATGACAAATAGATTCAAGGGATTAGATCTGATAGAGAGAGTGCCTGAAGAACTATGGACGGAAGTTTGTTACATTGTACGGGAAGCAGTGATTAAGACCATCCCCAAGAAAAATAAATGCAAAAAGGCAAAACATTTGTCTGAGGAGGCCTTACAAATAGCTGTGAAAAGAAGAGAAGGGAAAGGCAAAGGAGAAAAGGAAAGATATATCCATCTGAATGCAGAGTTCCTAAGAATAGCAAGAAGAGATAAGAAAGCCTTCTTTAGTGATCAATGCAAAGAAATAGAGGAAAACAACAAAATGGGAAAGAGTAGAGATCTCTCCAAGAAAATTAGAGATACCGAGGGAACATTTCATGCAATGATGGATGCAATAAAGGACAGAAATGGCACGGATCTAACAGAAGTAGAAGATACTAAGAAGAGGTGACAAGAACAGAAGAACTATATAAAAAACCACGATAGAAAACCAGATAACCATGATGGTTTGATCACTCACCTAGAGACAGACATCCTGGAATGCAAAGTCAAGTGGGTCTTAGAAAGCATCACTATGAACAAAGCTAGTTGAGGTGATGGAATTCAAGTTGAGCCATTTCAAATCTTGAAAGATGATGCCATGAAAGTGCTGCACTCAATATGCCAGCAAATTTGGAGAACTCAGCAATGGCCACAGGACTGGAAAAGGTCACTTTCACTCCAATCCTAAAGAAAGGCAATGCCAAAGAATGCTCAAACTACCACACAATTGCACTCATCTCACATGCTAGTAAAGTAATGCTCAAAATTCTCCAAGCCAGGCTTCAATGGTACATGAACCATGAACTTCCAGATGTTCAATCTGGATTTTAAAAAGGCAGAGGAACCAGAGATCAAATTGCCAACATCCGTTGGATCATCAAAAAAGCAAGAGAGTTCCAGAAAAACATCTACTTCTGCTTTATTGACTATGCCAAAGCCTTTGACTGTGTGGATCACAACAAACTGTGGAAAATTCTGAAAGAGATGGGAATACCAGACCACCTGACCTGCCTCCTGAGAAATTTGTATGCAGGTCAGGAAGCAACAGTTAGAACCGGATATGGAACAACAGACTGGTTGCAAATCAGGGAAGAAGTCAAGGCTGTATATTGTGACCCTGCTTATCTAACTTATAAGCAGAGTACATAATGCAAAATGCTGGGCTAGATGAAGCACAACCTGGAATCAAGATTGCTGGAAGAAATATCAATAACCTCAGATACACAGATGACAGCACCCTTATGGCAGAAAGTGAAGAAGAACTAAGAGCCTCTTCATGAAAGTGAAAGAGGAGAGTGAAAGAGGTTAAACATTCAGAAAACTAAGATCATGGCATCTGGTCCCATCCTTCATGGCAAATAGATGGGGAAACAATGGAAACAGTGACACACTTTATTTTTTTCAGCTCCAATATCGGTGCAGATGGTTACTGCAGGCATGAAATTAAAAGATGCTTGCTCCTTGGAGGAAAAGCTATGACCAACCTAGACAGCACATTAAAAAAGCAGAGACATTACTTTGCCAACAAAGGTCTGACTAGTCAAAGCTATGGTTTTTCCCGTAGTCATGTATGGATGTGAGAGTTGGATTATAACAAAAGCTGAGCACTGAAGAACTGATGCTTTTGAACTGTGGTGTTGGAGAAGACTCTTGAGAGTCCCTTGGATGGCAGGGAGATCAAACCAGTCAATCCTAAAGGAAATCAGTCCTGAAGATTCATTGGAAGGACTGATGCTGAAGCTGAAACTCCAATACTTTGGCCACCTGATGGTAAGAACTGACTCATTGGAAAAGACCCTGATGCTGGGAAAGAATGAAGACAGGAGGAGAAGGGGACAACAGAGGACGAGATGGTTGGATGGCATCACCAACTCGATGGACATGAGTTTGAGCAAGCTTCAGAAGTTGGTTTTGGACAGGGAAGCCTGGCGTGCTGCAGTCCACGGGGTGTCAAAGAGTCGGACACTATTGAGGGACTGAACTGAACAGTTATCCTTTGAATGCTTAACTATATTCCATAACTAGACTTAAAATTTTTTATAGTTTATATAGTTTTCCTACACTGACCCTACAAAACTAATTTCATATGCATTTTATAAAGGGGTAAATAAAGACTAAGACATGAAGAAACATATCGAAGCACACACAACTTAACAAGGGATAAAACTGAGTTGAAACTATAGTATCTGAGGATCAGATTTCATGGGTGACTCAGGGGGCCAACCTGCCCCTGGTGGAGTCCAGGAGAACTACACTCATCTCTCCAGAATGAATCCCTATGATAGTCAAAGATAACAACATTCTCCCTATATACCTTAGTATATAGTATAATTATACTTTTGTATATGTAATAAAACAATGGCAGTATTCCAGTTTACAAGATATAAGTTATACATTGCCATGTTTTACTCGTCCTACAGAATCTTAAAAGTCAAGCTAGTATGAAACTTGAGAAAACCATCATCACTTTAAAAGTTTAAAATAGAGTAAGAGACAGTGTATCAATGTCCTATCGCTGCCAAAACAAATCACCTCAAACAGCGAATTCAAACAAGACAGATTTATCGTACAGTTCTGGAGGTGAGAAGTCTGAAGTGGGCTCACTGGTAAGCTGTGAGCAGGGCGGTGCTCCTTCTGGAGACATGCCTTTTCTAGCTCCCGGAAGCTGTCTACATTCTATGGCTTATTTTCAAATGACACATTGGCCAGTTGACACTTTCTCATACTCTCTCTCTAACCCTGACTCTCCTGCTTTCCTCTTTCATGTATAAGGATCCTTATGTTTACATGTAGCCCACCCAAAAAACGCAAGACAATCTCTTCATTTTAAAGTCTCTCGCTTAATTAAATCTGCTATGCAACAGATACTCATGGGTTCTGGGCATTAGGACAGAGACACCTCCGGGGGCCCTGCCTACCTCAGACAGCACAGTACTGCATATGGTGTACACTATACATGTGAATTGCACATAGTGCTTAGACTGCAGATGTATTCCATAAATCCACTTATAATTAAACTTACAACTGGATTGAATTATCCAGGTCCTGGGAAAGGAGCTACAAGAGAAAGCAACAAAGGTAAAACTGGCAGATCTCTGTAGTAAATCAGATGCAGGCTGCAGGCACAGAGAGTTTGAGTTAACTTTACATGCATAGCATACTAGTTTTGAATTCATTCTGCTACTCTCCATAATTCCATTACATATCTTTTCTTAACGATGGCAGTAACTGTGTAAAAACAAATTCATGCTTATTTATGATCGATGAATTTTCATAATTAGAAATCATAGATACAAACACCCAACACACTGCCTTAGCATATTGCAGAAGAAAAAAAATAGGGTGGAGATTTAAACTCTTGGTTCCAGAGGCTGAATCTGCCATTACTACTTGTGTGAGCTTCAGCAAGTGACTCAATTTCTGTGAACTGTTCTTAGAAATTAAAAATGGGGATAATACATAGCTTCCCTGGGTCAGGGATCCCTGGGCCAGGAAGATCCCCTGAAGAAGGGAATGGCTACCCACTCTGGTATTCTGCCATGGAGAATTTCATAGACAGAGGAGCCTGGTGAGCTACAGTTAAGGGGGAAGCAAAGAGTCGGACACAAATGAACCGCTAACACTTTCACTTTTACACAAATACTAGTTATCATAAGACTCAAAATTCCAAAGCTGCTCCAATAATATTTTGACAAAATATAGGCTAGAAATAGTGCAACAGAGCAAAAACTTAGTTCTCCTGTGAAGTGATTTTAACGGGAAATCAAGTTTAAAATAAAATAAAACCTCCCAAAGAGATATCATATATGCATTATGCACTATGTTGGCCAAAGGAATAACAGAAGACCAAAGACAAACCACTTAGGGTACCAGAAATTTTGAAAGTCATTTCTTTAGAAAATCAATTAAAATCTATTAGCTTCCGGTCTGATTTTTAAGTAGAATACCATTTAACCTCTAACTTCCACTTAAGTGTATTAACAGCTTCAGTCTTTCCTGCTTTCCAATTCTAACTTTCTGTTTTTCCTATGTCACCCTTTCCACTTAGGCCATCAGTGGTTCCTAATGCCATTTCCCAACTGTGGTCAGAGTCTTTCCTTGAGCTGAGGTGTGTGGGCTTGAGCACAACAATTCCATATATCCACCAATGTTTCTTCGGGCTTCCTTCTCTGTATGCTCTAAATGTAAGAGATGATTAGGTAATCAACTTGAAAAACAGTAGAACTACAGCTTCACCCAAGCTCAGTACTGTCTCAAACGATCTTGGGTGAGTCTGAAACATCATTAAACATCCACAAATAACGTTTATAAATACCACTTAATCTAAAATGATAGAAAGGAGAGGTTAAAAAGTCTGGCAGAGACTTCTTTCCACACTGGACAACTGGGTTGTAAGGAAATTTTAAGACTGTAGAGAGAATGTCAGAAAGGAAAAAAAAAAAAAAATGCTGTCTTTTTCACTTCTATCATTTTTTAAAAAAGAAAAGGGAATACAATTATTTCTGGCAATATCAAAAGTGTAAATTTTCATCAACTCTGCAGAAAAATATCAATTAGGTTTCACATAGCAGTGTTAAAGCAGATTAAAGGAATGAGTAAACCTGTACCCAAATAGTACTAATTCTTCGCTGGGATTTTAACTGGTTATCTCACTTTTCTACCTTATTTAGTAATGGTGGTGTAGTCCTTTTAAAACAGGTTATAGATAATGAAGCTGTTTCTACATCTAGCAAATGGATTATGGTTAAGAAGTGCAATGCCAAGATAGTTAAAAACAATTCTCGAAAAGGAAGGAGGTCCACAGGACAAATGATTTCCCTGTATGGGTCATGGGCTCACCCTTCTTATAATGAGCTCCTGGATGAGGCTGGGGTGAGACATTTTCTTCTGGCTCTTCTTAAACTTGCTGCATTTCAGCTTTTCATTTTAATATAGAGGACATCAGTGAAATTTGAAATGGGAAGACCTTTTTCATTAATAAATCACCCAAATATCTGGAGTATTTGGAAAGAAGATGTAGAGAAGAAACAAAGTAAAAAAGGGAAATAACAGAAGTGAAAATCCTCCCCTTGTGTATCAAGGTAAATACCACTTTATTATTTACCATGAGACCAAAATATAAGAAGTGTGCATCAAAATCACATACAGAAAGAGTCAGTTGTAGAGAAAAAAGTCTTCTTTTTTGCCCAAACTTAAAAGTGTTCTTTGAGAATCAAGTCTGGATAAAGTAGTGTACCGGATATTAATACAAGAAACAAAAAGGAGTTAAAATCTCTCAGTCCATGTCCTCTAGGAGCTTACAATCATTTAGAGAGGTAAGTTTCATATGAAACAGCTAATTAAAATGCAAAACAAAAGAGGGTTGAAATCCAACAGAAAACAGGGAAATAAATGCATATCATGTGTGAAAGACTAATGTAAATTTCAACAGGACAAAATATCTGATGGAAAAGGAAAATGCAAATGTAAATATAAGTTCAATAAAGCAGTTATTTATATTCCAGTCTAGTTGATTAAAACACACATACACCCCTACCCTTGGCATAAAAACAATACAGAGATACATGTTTATAGATTTCAATTAGTCTAGTACTAACAGCACTGAGAATGCACAGCAGAAGAAAATTAGAAGTAAGGAGCTTTGGGAAAGCTGCAGTTCAATTCCGGAGAACACATTAGCCATTAATCACAGGAGCCCAACACAGATATAGTAAAAAACAAATAAATAAATGTTCACAGCAGTAAGCCAGCGTGTCCCATTTGAATAGTTTATACCTTTTTCAGTTTCACATCAGAAGAATCATCCCATTAAAATAAGATATTTGCAGTGGGATTATTTCCACGTATGTGGCAAAACATGTTTAAACTTTTTGAAAGATTCAAGTCAGTGTTGTTCACTTTAGCGATAAAGACAAAGACTATCACTCAAGATTGCTTGCCAGTTACTTTAGGAACAATCTTCACTGTAGTTCTTCATAAGACTTTGCTCTCCATTATAGGCTCTCCTTTGAAACACACGCAAATCCCAAGCATTAAGTTGAACATTTAGCAAAGGCCACAAATAAACTTCAGAGCCAACAATGACAATGAGAATCGCAACAGCTTCAGAGCCTGACACTAATTTACTGAGGCATATCAGGAACTCTTGGGAATGAAGTGTCTGCTAATTAGGCCACCATGAACAGATTCCCAAACCTTGACAAAGTTTTTCCAAGCATCTGATGATGAACTTTGATTTATGGGCTGTCTAGGTAAAAATCGAACAGATGGTACCTTTTAACAATAATTGACACCTGAGTTTGTTAAGGATCTCAGTCTCTGGGAAAACATGTGGCTCTATAGAGGAAAACAACATAGAACACTTTTCAAGTCATCTACCTTATCTTTGTCTTCAACGACATCTGCCAAGACATCATCTGGATCCAGGATTCCTCCATCTGTGTATTCTAAGTGATGAATCTTCACCCAGTATGCAGGATCCTGTGGGAGAACAACCAAGAACTTTCATAACTAAAGCTTTTTTGTAATAAAAGGAAAAATACATTTTAATTTTAAAAATAAACTGACTCATTAAAAATACACTCTAGCAATAATATAACTTTTAAACGCCTAACACAAACGTTATCTGTTTATTTAGATATATTTGTGGCATGATTATCCTGTTTAAGTCAGTAAATCAAAATATACATGTTTTAACAGTTTTCCAGAAAGATAAATAGCAATGGAAAAATAAGTTGCCCTACCCATTTGTATAGCATATTCAAGGAATTTTGAATAACCTGTGATTTAGGTAATTCCCAGGGCTTCCCTGGTGGCTCAGACAATAAAGAATCACCTGCAATGCAGGAGACCTCGGTTCGATTCCTGGGTTGGGAAGATCCCCTGGAAAAGGGAATGGCTACCCACTCCAATATTCTTGCCTGAGAAATCCCATGGACAGTCCATGGGGTCACAAAGAGCCAAACACGACTGAGAAACTAATACTAGGTAACCCCAAGAATAATCTGGAAAAGAAAGATCTTCTCAAAAGTCCTTTCTGAAACTGAGATCCTAAAGCTGTAGGAAAAAAGTAACAAGTTAGACATCTGTGATGGTAATAGCTACCATCTCAGGTACACAATGTCAATGAGATGACCAAAATCCTTTTCAACTTTTCACATCTCTGTGCTGTGCACACACCCTCAACTCTGGGACGGGCAGTGGCATCTGAAACAAGTGCTCCAGCACAGACCGTCAATCCCTGAAGCACGGGAAAGGCTGGAACCGCGTCACAGTCGGACGGAGGTGGGAGTGCTCACTGCACTGAGGTTGTGAGTTAGGGCATTTCCAAGTATTGTTTTTATAAAAAATTGCTTTAGACTGTAAGGCTTCAGGAATTACTTTCCCAATTGGATATGTAGCTAGACACTGCTCTGATTCAGGTCCGTTACTTCTATACTACCTATTTCTGGAAATGATATAGTAGTTACCCGTTATAACAATAAGAACAAGAACCAATCAATGAAGAAAAACATTAATAAATAGTTTTTACCAAAATACTCAAGGCATAATCAATTTGGTTCTGTGATGCTTAGAAAGGCCCTCAGTGTGGGTAACTTCTGAGCTATGAGCACCCAGCACCCACTAAAGAAACGGATAACAGTTTGTGAGGAGACATAGGAATTCTTCTAGGCTAAAGCTCTAAGCCTTTGCTACATGAGTCTTTGTAAAGGGTAAGCCCTAACATAGCCCACAGAATTCAATTGCAGTTTCACAAAAACTAATAGAAATGGTTGCCATATAGCCTTCTCTTTAGCTGATCCTGATAAAAGGCAAGGGCATACTATTAAATAATTTTTTAAAGCATCTATTCAGAGGGCTACTGATATGTGATTCAATACATAGCTTTTCAGTAAGTCAACTTGATAAAATTATAGACTTAAAAAATCTGAAGGAATCCTCCTTGGATAATCTTTCAAAACTTCAAAATTAAGTTTTCTATAGAGTATCTAAAGAAGAACTCCAAATAGAATATATATATATTTTTTGCTTCTATTACTAGACCTATAGTGTGGAAACATGAATGATTTATTAGGAAATAGCCCAATTCTATTTTGCCAGATAGAGATCACAAAGATATAAGCAGTGACAACACAACCAGGTAAGAAAGGCATCCATAGTTCAGATTCTTGGATCAAAGAGCTTTGACAACTCAAGGCTAATTGTGCTACAAAAGCTAAGTACAATACAGTAGATTCTAAATAGGGAAGATACTGTGGCAGACAAAATACTATATGTAATGGCCACTGGACTATATGGAAAAGAGCAAAATAAAACTGCCCCCATGATCTTTGGGAATTCTACCTTTTTGGTATGACTATGCTACAAGGCAACCCACTCCAGTGTTCTTGCCTGGAGAATCCCAGGGACGGGGGAGCCTGGTGGGCTGCCGTCTATGGGGTCGCAGAGAGTCAGACACGACTGAAGCGACTTAGCAGCAGCAGCAGCATGCTACAACGGCTTCCCTGGTGGCTCAGCTTGTAAAGAATCTGCCCACAATGCGGGAGACTTGGGTTCAATCCCTGGGTTGGGAAGATCACATGGAGAAGGGAAAGGCTACCTACTCCAGTATTCTGGCCTGGAAAATTCCATGGACTGTATGTATAGTCCATGGGGTTGCAAAGAGTCAGATATAACTGAGCAACTTTCACTTTCACCATGCTACAAGCAATGTATTTCTCCAAATCTACATAGAACTTCTAGCTAAAATCTACACACTATTGCATTTTTCCTTATAAAAATATTCCTCTTACCAAAAAAAGTTCCATTTATTTCCATTACTTCCATTGAGTTGGTTTTTGATATATTACAGCTCTGTAGATGAAACTTGCTGATTTTAACTGCATTTATAAAAAACTAAAGAGTTGTTTTATGTTCAATTATTTAAATCAGACATCAAGTTGTCTGCATTTTTCTCATACTGTTTGTTAAAGCGGATTTTATCACTTAAGACTAAGGTAAACAACTCAACCCAACAACTGCTGGTAGAAGTTATTAAAGTATACTTCTTTTTCCTGCCTACAGAGAAAGAAAACCAAAGACTTAGATTTAAACCAGGGAAAACTCAGCAAATAGCAGGGAACAGGATCTGATCAATGGCAAAGGGAAGAGCAGATAAGAGGCAGCAAGATGGGTTGTTGCATCCAGGAGGATGCCTCCCTCTCACACACTGGAGGATCTAAGACCTTCTGGAAAGTCAGGCACTGGAGTTGAAACGAAGACATTTATCTCTGGTTTTGATTCAAAAGTACAGAACTTAAGTTTTACAAACTTAAATCAAGTGAAACAGTAATTTGATACATTTTGAAATCATATATTCAAATTCAGTCAGAAAAAAAAAAATTAAGTCAACTACATGGTGCCAGAACATAAAGACTCTGCAATTTTAACTCTGTTCTACATTGATAATGCCATTTTATACACTCCCAAAGAAAGAGTAAACTAATGACAAACACACATCTAATGCTGAACAAAAGCCAATGAGCTATATGAAAATTGTCTGAGTTAATATTTTGCACATCAAGAGAGATAAATCAACACAGTATGTACCAACTGTGATTTTGTCCCCATGGGATTTTGGCCATGGTGTTATAGATCATTTTAAGAATGTGTGTACAATATTAGCAGCCAATAAGCCATCATAAGGCCATAAATTTAACCTGACTCCTTTATGCATGTAAAAATTTCCACCATTACATCGCAGTCAACATTTTGCATTTCATTTGCTTGGTTTTATTACCATCATGAATAAAACTGATCAAACATGAAAAGATGTTCACATATATGTCTTGGTTCACCCAATTAATCACTTGGAAAAGTTTACTCTATTTTTCATAATTGTGACATTTAATCTACCTTTATATTGCACAAATATTTATAATATGTATTATTTTTAAATTACTTTGAAAATACCCCTAGTACACATGCTATGCACTAAATCATATTACTTATACCCCTAGGAATATTAAAGTATTGAAAAATAACATATTATACATTATGTTTCCTTTACTTCTGATAGTATCTTATCCATTTTTAAAATAATACACAGTTAACTTATATCCTACTGGAATCTGAAAACTAATCTAAAAGGATGAAATGGAAAATGAAATGAAAATGTATGCATTATAGAAAGAAGACAATTTCTGGATACTTTCAATGATTGAGGTAGAAAGTTTCAAACAGGCACTGACATTAACAGCAGCAAATATTCTTCCCTGCAGGCAGTGACATAAAATTTGACCGTATACCCTAGAATATTTATAATTTCCAATGTTTTGAAGAACAATAATTTTCCACCTACAATACATACAGGTGTTGACAGACAAACCAGACACTATGATGCTGTGACTACCAAGCACTGGGATCATATTGATCATCAAGGGAGAGTTTCTAAATGCCTCTGGTACAAGAAGAGGAAAAAATAACCTGCATGGCCCACAAGGCCCAGGGGTGAGAAGAAGAGTGTTGTGAAGGAAAAGCCAATGGATAGAGAAAGGCTGTGTTTATCAGTGAGCTGTGTTTACCGTGCTCAATAGCATAACTAAGTTCTTTGTGGCTTCATATTTTCAGAAGAAAAATTTTAGCCACTGGATCACAAGAAATGGAATACTATTTTAATGGAAGTTAATGGAAAATTAGAATTTTCCTTGTAGAATTTAACTTCATGAATCTGGTGGGATGTATCATAAAATGAGACCACCATTTTTATCATTATCTTCATCACCACAGCAGATCACTTGTTTTAGTGCCAACAACAGGCCAGGTCCAACAGATATCACGTGTTTTATATGGTTAAGTTGCTTATCTCTCAACATAGTTAACAAAATAGTCATCATAGTTAACAATCCATTTTACAGATGAGGAAAGCAAGGTACCAGTAGGTGAACTTACTTACTGAAGGTCAAATGCTAATGAGACAGCAGAGACAATGTGCATTTTTTAAACAGAAAATACTTTAAAGAACTTAACAAAAAGTGCAATTACCTTAGGAGGGAATCACACCCGTTTCTATGTACTGTCAATGGATCCAAGCAAGCTCTCATTGCTCTGGGCCTCAGCAGTGCACCAGGAGGCTCCCCGGCCTCTGCACAGGGTACGACATGAAGGTCACAGAGGACACAGTGGGCGACAACAGAAGACCCCAACGTCTCTGTGCATCCAGTGTTTCACAAGTGAGAGAAGCTTCAGAGCATAACTGCTCATGATCATGAAGTTAAAGGTTGAGAAGCAATGGAATAAGGAACAGAAAGGGAGTTTGAGGTGTCACAAGTTGGATAGAAAGCTAGGAAGTTTTATGTGCATTCACATTTTAACTAACTACTTCTTTCATAATCCTCTGGGGTTACTCTCCATTCTACCCCAGACCAAAAGAGAATCAAATGCCCCAGAATCAGGTGCACCCAGGAAACAGAGAGCAGTCAGAGCAGGGCTGAAGACTATTTAGGACAGGCAGACAGCAGAAGTCTCTAAATAACCAGACACTGGAGGGAAGAAGAATTTCCAGAAATGATACCTGAGCAAAAGCTCGCAGAGCAGCACTGAGACCTGAAAGGGAAGAATTAAGACAGAAAGGTGGCTTTCCCGATAGCTCAATTGGTAAAGAATCCACGTGCAATGCGGGAGGCCTGGGTTTGATCCCTGGGTTGGGAGATCCCCTGGAGAAGGGAAAGGCTACCCACTCCAGTATTCTGGCCTAGAGAATTCCATAGACTGTATAGTCCATGGGGTCGCAGAGTCAGACATGACTGAGCGACTTTCACTTTCACTTTTTCAAGACAGAAAGGGTAACACTGACTACAGAGCTTATAAGCTGGCCCTGAATTTAGAACAGTGCTCCACGTTACTGAGATAATCAAGCACAAACTTGAGAAAACATTAATTAGGAAAAGAACGTGAGCGGAGGCCACTTTGGTCAAGTACGTTTCCCAAGAAACCAGGAGAACTAGGATGGAACCAAGGGTTTTTAGACTGGGTTGCAAGTAATAATACCTGGTAAATTCAACAACAGAACTACAATTAACATATAATTTATATGTAAAGTGAAGATGAATTAACTGATCTGTAAATTCACTTCCAGTTATAAAAATATATGACCCAAAAAAATAAAATAAAATAAAATAAAAATCTATGACCCTACCAACAGAAACTTGAATATAGCCATATTAACATCAGATAAACGAGACTAAGTCACATTACTAACGGTAAAAGGGATGTTTCATAATGATTTAAGGATCAATTCAATTGGAAGAAAACTAATTTCAACACATACATTGCCAAAATAGATAATAAACACACACATACATGCACACAAAATCACAATCAGTGGGAGACTTTTAATAGGAAACAAAAAGGTCAGTAAAATATAAATCTGAACACTATTAACAAAGTGACCTTATTTATATCACATATATACAAAACACTGTACCCCCAAAAGACTAGAAAATACATTCTTTACAAGTACACATGGAATAACAAATTTCAGAAATCTGGAATTATTCAGAATTTGCACTCCAATCACAGTGGAATCAATAACAAAAAGAGATCTAGAAAAGACCTGGCTATTTGGAAATTAAGAAATAAAGTTCTGAATAAAACAGAATAAAAAATAAATGGACTTGGAAAACAGCTTAACTTAAAAATTATTAAAATAACATAAAAATAAAGGGTGCAGCTAAAACAGTGCCCAATGGAACAATTATGGCCTTAACTGCGAATATTAGCAAAAGTTAAAGCTAAAAGAAGAGCTAAAGCTATGACAAACCTAGACGGCCCATTAAAAAGCAGAGACATCACTTTTCTGACAAAGCTTATAGTCAAAGCTATCATTTTTCCAGTATTCATATATGGATGTGAGAATTGGACCCATAAAGACAGCTGAGCACCAAAGAATTGATGCTTTTGAATTGTGGTGCTGGAGAAGACTCTTGAGAGTTCTTTGGACTGCAAGGAGATAAAATCAAGTCCATCCTAAAGGAAATCAACCCTTAATATTTATTGGAAGGACTGCTGCTGAAGCTGAGACTCCAATACTTTGGCCCTCTGATACAAACAGCTGACTCACTAGAAAAGACTCTGATAATGGGAAAGACTGAAGGCAAAAGAAGAAGGGGAGGGGCAGGGAAAGAGATGGTTAGATAGTATCAATGAACATGAATTTGAGAAAACTCCAGGAGACTGGAGGACAGAGCGGCCTGGCATGCTGCAGTCTGTGGTGTCCCAGTCCGGCGCAACTTAGTGACTGAGCAACAACAAAAAGTCAAGAAGGGAGAAGAGAACAGCAAAGACAGAAGGAAGGAGATAAACAGAAAAATAACCGATGAGCTAACAAATATGAATCAAAGTTGGTTATATAAAAAGCTTGATAAAATAAATACTTAGCAAGACTGGTAAGTAAAAAAGAGAAAACATGAATTTCCATACTAAGGAAAGAGAAAAAGCAATACCACTGTAGATTTCATAGATAAAGAAGATACTGTAAAAAACTTTTAGACCTCCAAAACTGACAATTTATAAAACTGAACAAATTTTTAGAACAAATTTGTTTAAAGTGAACAAATTCTTTGAAAAGGACAACTTGCCAATACAGACAATAAAAAGAAAATATACATGGACAACAGTAAGGAGGTTCCTTCAAAAACTAAAAACAGAGTTACCATATGATCCAGCAATCCCTCTACTGAGCATATATTCGAAAAAGACAAAATCTCTAATTCAAAAAGACCATGTACCCCAATATTCATAGTAGCAATATTTACAATAGACAAGACATGGAAGCAACCTAAATATCCATTGACAGATGAATGGATAAAAAAAAAAGACATGGTATACATATACAATGGAATACTACTCAGCCATAAAAAATGAAATACTGCCACATGCAGCAATAACGGATGGACCTAGAGATTATCATACCAAGTGAAGTAAGTCAGACAGAGACAACATATAACAGACATCACTTACATGTGGAATCTAACAGATAACACAAATGAACTCATTTACAAAGCAGAAATAGACTCACAGACATGGAAAACTTATGATTACCAAAGGGGATGGTTAAATTAGGATTATGGGATAAACAGATATACACCATTTATATATAAAACAGATAAACAAGAATTCACTGTATAGCACAGGGAACTATATTCAATATCTTGTAATAACCTATGGATGTGTGTTCAGTTGCTCAGTCACATCTGACACTTTGCGACCTTACTAACTGCAGCCCGCCAGGCGCCTCTGCCCATGGGATTCTCCAGGCAAGAATACTGGAGTGGGTTGCCATGCCCTCGTCCAGGGGATCTTCCTGACCCAGGGATCAAACTCGTGTCTCTCTTAAGTCTCCTGAATTGGCAGGCAGGTTCTTTACTGCGAGTGCCACCTGGGAAACCCTGTAATAACCTATAATGGGAAAGAATCTGAAAAGTATGTGTATAACTGAATCACTGTGCTGCACAGGTTAAATTAACATAATATTGTAAACCGAGTATACTTCAAGAAAAAATAGAAACTGTACATTAAAAACCAATTTTAAAATTTAATCTATTATTTTAAAGCTTTCTTACAGAGAAAATGACAGGCTCAGATTACTTTGCAGAAAATGTACGTAAGATTTAAAAAAGAAATAGTGTCAATCTTATAAAATACTTCTGAAAACTACTTCCAGTTTTTTAAGAAATCTCCACATGCAAAACAGAAAAAGAGACACAGATGTACAGAACAGACTTTTGGACTCTGTGGGAAAAGGCGAGGGTGGGATGTTTCAAGAGAACAGCATCGAAACATGTATATTATCTAGGGTGAAACAGATCACCAGCCCAGGTTGGATGCATGAGACAAGTGCTTGGACCTGGTGCACTGGGAAGACCCAGAGGAATGGGATGGAGAGGGAGGTGGGAGGGGGAATCGGGATGGGGAATACATGTAAATCCATGGCTAATTCATGTCAGTGTATGACAAAGACCACTACAATATTGTAAAGTAGTTAGCCTCCAACTAATAAATGAAAAAAAAAAAAAAAAACTTCTGAAAACTAGAAAAGAAACTTTTCCAGTCTCATTTTATATGGACAGCATAACATTGATACCAACACTTTACAAGGACATTACAAGAAAATTATAAAAATTTGCATATGGATACATATCTGTAACCCTTAAATGAATAAAGCATTAGTAAATCAAATTCAGTGATGTATATAAAGGAGGACACATAATCACCAAGTGGGATTTATTCCAGTAATGCAAAAGTGGTTTAAAATTCAACAATCAACCAAGGCTATTCACAAAAAAAGGAAGAATAAGGATAAAAATTATATAATCACTACAAATGGATGCAACACAAGCAAATGAGACTATTCACCACCAGTTCACAGTAACTTTTTAGTGAATAAGGTAAACCTGTAACTAACAAGGCAAGAAAAAACAAAATTTTTTAAATGGTAATGATTATAATGGCATCACAAAATCATATACTTAGAAATAAGTCTAACAAAAATGTATAAATCTTCTATGTTAAAACCCACAAAATATTAGGAAAATTTAAAGGGACATTTTATGAATTGAAAGATTCAAAAATGTAAAGATTTTGATCTTGCTCAAATTAACAAGGTTAGGGTAGGATTGTAAGGATCTGGGACAATCAGGATTCTCAGGTACTGATGATGTGAGTATAAATTTATACAACTATTTTGGAAAATACTGGCAGTATCTGAACATAAACATGGCAAAGAACTTAATACAGACATTCATATAGTTTAGCTATTCCACTCGCAGGTATATACATCCAGAAGAAATGAATATTGATATGCAGAATTACCAAAAGACATGTATTAGAACATTCATAGCAGGATTATTCCTAATACCTAAAAATCTGGAAATAACCCAAATATCTATCACCAATAGAATGGACAAATACCATGTCCATGCAATGGAATACTAAATGTCAACAAGACTAAACTCAAATTTTATAAAACTATATAAGTGGATCTCACAGCACCACATTGAAACAAAAGAGGCTAATACCAAAAAAAGTACATACTATAGAATTCCATGTATAATAAGCTCAAAAACAGGCAGTATTAATTGACATTGAAGTCAGGCGATTGGTTACCTCTGGAGAGGGGAAGGGCAGTGAGTGAAAGATACACAAAGGGGCTTATGGGGCAATATTCTATTTCCTGATGTGTATGCTGGCTGTAATTATTTGTCCACGTTTCTGTGTGATATACTTTAAAAACTTCACATAAAAATGGAAGGAACTTTTTGCTTCAAAAACTGATTTTTTCAAACTGAAATACCTACTGGTTTCCTTTGCACAAGACATCTCTACAGATAAACAAATGCAGACAACTAAAAAGCTATTTAGAACAAGTTTCCTTAGAAGTTTAAGAACAAATCCTCAGGCACATAAAAGAAATGCAGGATTCCCAAAAGATGGGGAAGCCAGGTTACCCCACCAACAGAACAGGCAACTCAATGACCACCAGTTACTCAAAACCTCTAAGACCTCCAGAGGAGGTTAAGTGGACCATGGGCTTCAATGAGCCAACAGTCTGACAAGTCTTTGAAAAAATGTTACCTCCATCTCAGGCTGTGATAATACAGATTCTGTGTACAGAACAGAGTAGGTAATAAACTCATCCTATGCTAAAGTGGTCCCCCATATTTAGAGAAATTTTTCAAAATTTCTTGAGATAATTTTAGCAAACTGGAGAGCACCTACATAGGTCATGAAGGTAAGACAACCCCCTTATCATAACACATAATTTAGGTTTGATTAAACAAAGGGAAAATTTCACTATCTCAAACACAGTAGAACCACAGTTTATAAGGCACTGAGCTCTTGAAGATATTCAATAAGGAAAAAAGTATCTTATGAAATATGAAATTTTTCATATGAAAAATTTCATATGAAATATCTCCCTGAAATCTTTCAGGGAGATATCATGTTGGAGACAAGCCTATCTCCTTTCAATAAGACTAATGCTACTTTTTAAAAAATTTATTTATTTTAATTGGAGGCTAATTACTTTACAATATTGTACTGGTTTTCCTATACACTGACATGATTCTGCCATGGGTGTACATGTGTTCCCCATCCTGAACCCCCTCCCACTTCC
The DNA here is from genome assembly GCF_910594005.1 of Cervus elaphus. Taxonomy (NCBI): domain Eukaryota; kingdom Metazoa; phylum Chordata; class Mammalia; order Artiodactyla; family Cervidae; genus Cervus; species Cervus elaphus. The sequence goes on from NC_057822.1 coordinate 41,248,492, forward strand.
CTCCCCATCCCATCCCTCTGGGTCTTTCCAGTGCACCAGCCCCAAGCACTTGTCTCATGCGTTGAACCTGGACTGGCGATTCGTTTCACACTTGATAATATACATGTTTCAATGCCATTCTCCCAAATCATCCCCCCCTCACCCTCTTCCAGAGAGTCCAAAAGACTGTTCTATACATCTGTGTCTCTTTTGCTGTCTCGCATACAGAGTTATCGTTACCATCTATCTAAATTCCATATACATGTGTCAGTATACTGTATTGGTGTTTTTCTTTCTGGCTTACTTCACTCTGTATAATAGGGTCCAGTTTCATCCACCTCATTAGAACTGATTCAAATGTATTCTTTTTAATGGCTGAGTAATATTCCATTGTGTATATGTACCACAGCTTTCTTATCCATTCGTCTGCTGATGGGCATCTAGGTTGATTCCATGTCCTGGCTATTATAAGCAGTGCTGCAATGAACATTGGGGTGCATGTGTCTCTTTCAATTCTGGTTTCCTTGGTGTGTATGCCCAGGAGTGGGATTGCTGGGTCATATGGCAGTTCTATTTCCAGTTTTTTAAGGAATCTCCACACTGTTCTCCATAGTGGCTGTACTAGTTAAAATGGGGAAGGAAATAATCACCCAAGTCCAAGAAACCCAGAGAGTCCCAAACAGGATAAACCCAAGGCGAAACACCCCAAGACACATATTAATCAAACTAACAAAGATCAAACACAAAGAACAAATATTAAAAGCAGCAAGGGAAAAACAACAAATAACACACAAGGGGATTCCCATAAGGATAACAGCTGATCTTTCAATAGAAACTCTTCAGGCCAGAAGGGAATGGCAGGACATACTTAAAGTGATGAAAGAAAATAACCTACAGCCCAATTACTCTACCCAGCAGGATCTCATTCAAACATGAAGGAGAAATCAAAAGCTTTACAGACGAGCAAAAACTGAAAGAATTCAGCACCATCAAATCAGCTCTTCGACAAATGCTAAAGGAACTTCTCTAGACAGGAAAAACAAAAAGGGTGTATAAACTCGAACACAAAACAATAAAGTAAATGGCAACAGGATCATACTTATCAATAATTACCTTAAATGTAAATGGGTTGAATGCCCCAACCAAAAGACAAAGACTGGCTGAATGGATACAAAAACAAGACCCCTATATATGTTGTCTACAAGAGACCCACCTCAAAACGAAGGACACATACAGACTGAAAGTGAAGGGCTGGAAAAAGATATGCCATGCAAATAGAAATCAAAAGTAAGCAGGAGTAGCAATACTCATATCAGATAAAATAGACTTTAAAACAAAGGCTGTGAAAAAGAGACAAAGATGGACACCACTTTTTTTTTATCCAGGGCTAAAGCATATTATTGTCTTCTCAATTAAGCACCAGACAAAGTATTTGGATTATGTTGGAGACCATGTTCTGTGAGAATGCTTGAGTATTTAGAGTCACACTCAGACCAGAGATAGACTCACTACCATAGGTACATGGGAAATGAAATAGAGATAGCAGCTCTCTCATTTCACGCATCCTCTGGGATATGTGCTCGTTGCTCATACAAGTAATGCTCATGCATTACTCACCTTCTTATCCCCCTCTTTTTCTTTGGTTGAGCTTTTACAAAGTGAATTTATGAAACCTAAATGACCTTATGAGTCTCTCAAATTAAAAGGCTGTTACATACAAGAAACGTTTGACTTGTTCTGTACTACTCCAGAAAAGTTACATAAACAACGGAGAGGTAGATTAAAGCTCAGCACAAGATCTGCTACAAAGAGCTATGTAAGACTGGAGTGCTAGAGTAAAGAGCTAGAGGTTATGGTGGTTGCTTGTAGATTGCTTTAAATCTTTTTCGTTCATTCATATACATAAAGATGCACATACAATTGATAGTATCCATCAAAGATAATCTTTGGAGTTACTGTAAAAGATGTCAGCATCACAGCAGCAAGATATTCTGTATTTAATTGGTTGTATCAAATAAAGCTCGACTTGTATGAATATGCATTCTCAAATCCTTATTAAAATTTCAAGTATGACAAAACAGTAAGTTCTCCATCCCCATAAAGAGTCAAGTAAAGCTTAGAGAGCCATATCTTAAGAAGCTATAGGATAGGGGGGAGGAGCCAAGATGGCGGAGGAATAGGACGGGGAGACCACTTTCTCTCCTACAAATTCATCAAAAGAATAATTGAACGCAGAGCAAACTTCACAAAACAACTTCTGATCGCTAGCTGAGGTCATCAGGCGCCCAGAAAAGCAACCCACTGTCTTCGAAAGGAGGTAGGGCAAAATATAAAAGATAAAAAGAGAGACAAAAGAGCTAAGGATGGAGATCTGACCCGGGAAGGGAGTCTTAATAGAGGAAGTTTCCAAACACCAGGAAACCCTTGCACTGGCGGGTTTGGGGGAAGTTTTTGAATCTCAGAGGGCAACCTGACTGGGAGGGGAAGAATAAATAAAACCCACAGATTATGTGCCTAAAAGCAACTCCCAGCAAAAAAGTACCCCAGACGCCCGCATCCGCCACCAGCAAGTGGGGGCGGAACGGAGAGGAGCGGGCAGCATTGCTTAGGGTAAGGACCGGGCCTGAGTGCCCTGAGGACAATCGGAGGGAGCTTGTGTGAGTTACCAACTTAAACTGTGGGACAGCAAGAGAGAGAGAGATAATTAACCGGCCTGAACACACTACCGGCCGTTCGCAGAACAAAGGGTCTGAGCAAGGCCAGAGAAGAGCTCGCTGGGTGCGGACCGGCCCAGCCCCGCCGGAGGCAGGAGGCAGGGGGGAGGGGAAAGGGGCTGGCTCGGCCCCAAGGACCACATCCCCTACCGCACTGCAAACAGGCCTCCAGTTTCTAACCAAAGACTGAGGTTCTGGATGGTCGACATCCGCCGGGAGGGTCGCGGCGAGACACAGGGCGCAGGCATCCGACCGGCGCGGGCGGGGACTGGGGCTGGGGACGCAGAGAGCAGAAGGCAAACGCACCCCGCACCCGACTGGCGCAGGCGGAAACTGAGGCTGGGACCACGGAGGGGAGAAGGCGCGCCGCACCCAGAGAAAGTGCGCCCGTCAAGCTCCTGGCTGCCTGAGCCGCTCGGAAGGGGAAGGCACAAAACGCAGGCGCAGCCGAGTCCGCGCTTTTGTGGAACACCCAAGGACTGGAACCGCGCAGCGCAGGGCACGCTCCGTATAGAGCAGCCGGGAGCCTGAGCAGCTTAGAGGGGAAAGCAGCGGCAGCCCCTCCCTGCAGCGGGACGGAACTAGCAACCTGAATAAGAGTCCACCTCCGCCCGCCTGTGTCAGGGCGGAAATTAGGCACTGAAGAGCCCGGCAAACAGAAGCCAAATAAACAAAGGGAACCGCTTCAGAAGGGACTGGTGCAATAGATTAAAATCCCTGTAGATAACACCAACTACACAGGAAGGAGCCTGTAGATATTGAGAAGTGTAAGCTGGAAAGAGGAGCTATCTGAAACTGAACCGAACCCACACTGACTGCAACAGCTCCAGAGAAATTCCTAGATATATTTTTACTTTTTTTAAAATAAAAAAAAGAAAGAAAATTTTTTTTTTCTTTTATTTTCTTTTAAAATTCCCTATTACTCCCCCATTACTCCTTAACTTTCATTTTCATAGATTTTTACGATTTGTTTAACTAGGAAAATTTTTTCTCTTTTTTTTTCTCCTCTATTTTCTATTTTTCTTTTTCTCTTATATCCTTTTAAAGTCCTCTATTACTCCACTACTCCTTAATTTTCATTTTCATTACACTATAACCTTACAAAAAAAAAAGAAGCCCTATTTTAAAACCGAACTTCATATATATTTCTAAATTTTTTCATATGTGTTTTTGTTTTTGTTTTTAATATTGTATTTTTAAGAGTCTAACCTCTACTCTAGATTTTTAATCTCTGTTTTTCAGTATATGATATAAATTGTGGACATTTAAGAATCCAATATTCACTTCCCATTTTCATTCAGGAGTGTGTTGATTACTCTCTCCCAATCTTGATTCTCCGTTTTCCACCTCAGAACACCTCTATTTCCTCCTTTCCCCTTCTCGTCCCAATCCAATTCTGTGAATCTTTGTAGGTGACTGGGCTACAGAGAACACTCTGGGAACAGACAACTGCGTAGATCTGTCTCTCTCCTCTTGAGTCCCCCTTTTTCTCCTCCTGCTCATCTCTATCTCCCTCCTCCCACTCCTCTTCTTCATGTAACTCTGTGAACCTCTCTGGGTGTCCCTAATGGGGGAGAATCTTTTCGCCATTAACCTAGAAGTTTTATTATCAGTGCTGTACAGTTGGAGAAGTCTTCAGACTACTGGAAGAATAAAACTGAAATCCAGAGGCAGGAGACTTAAGCCCAAAACCTGAGAACATCAGAAAACTCCTGACTACATGGAACTTTAAGTAATAAGAGACTGTCCAAAAGCCTCCATACCTACACTGAAACCAACCACCACCCAAGAGCCAATAAGTTTTAGAGCAGGACATACCACGCAAATTCTCCAGCAACACAGGAACATAGCCCTGAACGTCAACATACAGGCTGCCCAAAGTCACACCTAACACATAGACCCATCTCAAAACTCATTACTGGGCACTCCATTGCACTCCAGAGAGAAGAAATCTAGTTCCACGCACCAGAACACCAACGCAAGCTTCCCTAACCAGGAAACCATGACAAGCCAATCGTCCAACCCCACCCACTGGGTAAAACCTCCGCAATAAAAAGGAACCACAGACCTCCAGAATACAGAAAGCCCACTCCAGACACAGCAATCTAAACAAGACAAAAAGGCAGAGAAATACCCAACAGGTAAAGGAACATGAAAAATGCCCACCAAGTCAAACAAAAGAGGAGGAGATAGGGAATCTACCTGAAAAAGAATTTAGAATAATGATAATAAAAATGAACCAAAATCTTGAAAACTAAATGGAGTTACAGATAAATGGCCTGGAGACAAAGATTGAGAAGATGCAAGAAATGTTTAATAAAGACCTAGAAGAAATAAAAAAGTCAGTTAAAAATGAATAATGCAATAAATGAGATCAAAAACACTCTGGAGGGAACCAAGAGTAGAATAACGGAGGCAGAAGATAGGATAAGTGAGGTAGAAGATAAAATGCTGGAAATAAATGAAGCAGAGAGGAAAAAAGAAAAAAGAATCAAAAGAAATGAGGACAACCTCAGGGATCTCTGGGACAATGTGAAACACCCCAACATTCGAATCATAGGAGTTCCAGAAGAAGAAGACAAAAAGAAAGGCCATGAGAAGATACTCGAGGAGATAATAGCTGAAAACTTCCCTAAAATGGGGAAGGAAATAGCCACCCAAGTCCAAGAAACCCAGAGAGTCCCAAACAGGATAAACCCAAGGTGAAACACCCCAAGACACATATTAATCAAATTAACAAAGATCAAACACAAAGAACAAATATTAAAAGCAGCAAGGGAGAAACAACAAATAACACACAAAGGGATTCCCAGAAGGATAACAGCTGATCTATTAATATAAACCCTCCAGGCCAGAAGGGAATGGCAGGACATACTTCAAGTAATGAAAGAGAATAACCTACAACCTAGATTACTTACCCAGCAAGGATCTCATTCAGATATGAAGGAGAATTCAAAAGCTTTACAGACAAGCAAAAGCTGAGAGAATTCAGCACCACCAAACCAGCTCTTCAACAAATGCTAAAAGATCTTCTCTAGACAGGAAATGCAGAAAGGTTGTATAAATGCGAACCCAAAACAACAAAGTAAATGGCAACGGGACCATACCTATCAATAATTACCTTAAATGTAAATGGGTTGAATGCCCCAACCAAAAGACAAAGATTGGCTGAATGGATACAAAAACAAGACCCCTATGTATGCTGTCTACAAGAGACCCACCTCAAAACAAGAGACACATACAGACTAAAACTGAAGGGCTGGAAAAAAATATTTCACGCAAACGGAGACAAAAAGAAAGCATGAGTCGCAATACTCATATCAGATAAAATAGACTTTCAAATAAAGGATGTGGAAAGAGACAAAGAAGGACACTACATAATGATCAAAGGATCAATCCAAGAAGAATATATAACAACTATAAATATATATGCACCCAACATAGGAGCACCGCAATATGTAAGGCAAACGCTAACGAGTATGAAAGAGGAAATTAATAGTAACACAATAATAGTAGGAGACTTTAATACCCCACTCACAACTATGGATAGATCAACTAAACAGAAAATTAACAAGGAAACACAAACCTTAAATGACACAATGGACCAGCTAGACCTAATTGATATCTATAGGACATTTCACCCAAAAATACTCAACTTCATCTATTTCTCAAGTGCACACGGAACCTTCTCCAGAATAGATCACATCCTGGGCCATAAATCTGGTCTTGGAAAACTCAAAAAAATTGAAATCATTCCTGTCATCTTTTCTGACCACAGTGCAGTAGATTAGATCTCAATTACAGGAAAAAAATTATTAAAAATTCAAACATATGGAGGCTAAATAACACGCTTCTGAATAACCAACAAATCATAGAAGAAATTTAAAAAAAGAAATCAAAATATGCACAGAAATGAATGAAAATGAAAACACAACAACCCAAAACCTATGCGACACTGTAAAAGCAGTGCTAAGGGGAACGTTCATAGCATTACAGGCTTACTTCAAGAAACAAGAAAAAACCCAAATAAATAACCTAACTCTACACCTACAGCAATTAGAGAAGGAAGAAATGAAGAACCCCAGGGTTAGTAGAAGGAAAGAAATCTTAAAAATTAGGGCAGAAATAAATGCAAAAGAAACTAAAGAGACCATAGCAAAAATCAAAAAAGCTAAAAGCTGTTTTTTTGGAAAAATAAACAAAATTGACAAACCATTAGCAAGACCCATTAAGAAAAAAGAGAGAGGAACCAAATTAACAAAATTAGAAATGAAAATGGAGACATCACAACAGACAACACCGAAATACAAAGGATCATAAGAGACTACTACCAGCAGCTCTATGCCAATAAAATGGACAACTTGGAAGAAATGGACAAATTCTTAGAAAAGTATAACTTTCCAAAACTGAACCAGGAAGAAATAGAAGATCTTAACAGACCCATCACAAGCAAGGAAATCGAAACTGTAATCAGAAATCTTCCAGCAAACAAAAGCCCAGGACCAGATGGCTTCACAGCTGAATTCTACCAAAAATTTAGAGAAGAGCTAACACCTATCTTACTCAAACTCTTCCAGAAAATTGCAGAAGGTAAACTTCCAAAATCATTCTATGAGGCCACCATCACCCTAATTCCAAAACCAGATAAAGATGCCACAAAAAAAGAAAACTACAGGCCAATATCACTGATGAACATAGATTCAAAAATGCTTAACAAAATTCTAGCAAACAGAATCCAACAACATATTTAAAAAAATCATACACCATGACCAAGTGGGCTTTATCCCAGGAATGCAAGGATTCTTTAATATCTGCAAATCAATCAATGTAATACACCACATTAACAAATTGAAAGATAAAAACCATATGATTGCCTCAATAGATGCAGAGAAAGCCTTTGACAAAATTCAACACTCATTTATGATTAAAACTCTCCAGAAAGCAGGAATAGAAGGAACATACCTCAACATAATAAAACCTATATATGAGAAACCCACAGCAAGCATTACCATCAATGGTGAAAAATTGAAAGCATTTCCCCTGAAATCAGGAACAAGACAAGGGTGCCCACTCTCACCACTACTATTCAACATAGTTTTGGAAGTTTTAACCACAGCAATCAGAGCAGAGAAAGAAGTAAAAGGAATCCAGATAGGAAAAGAAGAAGTGAAACTCTCACTATTTGCAGATGACATGATCCTCTACAGAGAAAACCCTAAAGACTCTACCAGAAAATTACTAGAGCTAATCAACGAATATAGTAATGTTGCAGGATATAAAATTAACACATAGAAATCCCTTGCATTCCTATACACTAACAATGAGAAAACAGAAAGAGAAATTAAGGAAACAATACCATTCACCATTGCAACAAAAAGAATAAAATACTTAGGAGTATATCTACCTAAGGAAACAAAAGACCTATACATAGAAAACTATAAAACACTGATGAAAGAAATCAAAGAGGACACAAACAGATGGAGAAACATACCATGCTCATGCATTGGAAGAATCAATATTGTCAAAATGGCTATTCTACCTAAAGCAATCTATAGATTCAATGCAATCCCTATCAAGCTACCAACAGTATTTTTTCACAGAACTAGAACAAATAATTTCACAATTTGTATGGAAATACAAAAAACCTCGAATAGCCAAAGTAATCTTGAGAAAGAAGAATGGAACTGGAGGACTCAACCTGCCTGACTTCAGACTCTACTACAAAGCCACAGTCATCAAGACAGTATGGTACTGGCACAAAGACAGAAATATACATCAACGGAACAAAATAGAAAGCCCAGAGATAAATCCATGAATGTATGGACACCTTATCTTCGACAAAGGAGGCAAGGATATACAATGGAAAAAAGACAACCTCTTTAACAAGTGGTGCTGGGAAAACTGGTCAACCACTTGTAGAAGAATGAAACTAGAACACTTTCTAACACCATACATAAAAATAAACTCCAAATGGATTAAAAGATCTAAATGTAAGACCAGAAACTATAAAACTCCTAGAGGAGAACATAGGCAAAACACTCTCTGACATAAATCACAGCAGGATCCTCTATGACCCACCTCCCAGAATATTGGAAATAAAAGCAAAAATAAACAAATGGGGCCTAATGAAACGTAAAAGCTTTTGCACAACAAAGGAAACTATAATCAAGGTGAAAAGATAGCCCTCAGATTGGGAGAAAATAATAGCAAATGAAGAAACAGACAAAGGATTAATCTCAAAAATATACAAGCAACTCCTGAAGCTCAATTCCAGAAAAATAAATGACCCAATCAAAAAATGGGCCAAAGATCTAAACAGACATTTCTCCAAAGAAGACATACAGATGGCTAACAAACACATGAAAAGATGCTCAACCTCACTCATTATCAGAGAAATGCAAATCAAAACCACAATGAGGTACCACTACACGCCAGTCAGGATGGCTGCTATCCAAAAGTCTACAAGCAATAAATGCTGGAGAGGGTGTGGAGAAAAGGGAACCCTCTTACACTGTTGGTGGGAATGCAAACTAGTACAGCCTCTATGGAGAACAGTGTGGAGACTTCTTAAAAAACTGGAAATAGACCTGCCATATGACCCAGCAATACCACTTCTGAGGCATACACACTGAGGAAAACAGATCTGAAAGAGACACGTGCACCCCAGTGTTCATCGCAGCACTGTTTATAATAGCCAGGACATGAAAGCAACCTAGAGGCCCATCAGCAGACGAATGGATGAGGAAGCTGTGGTACATATACACCATGGAATATTACTCAGCCATTAAAAAGAATTCATTTGAATCATTTCTAATGAGATGGATGAAACTGGAGCCCCTTATACAGAGTGAAGTAAGCCAGAAAGATAAAGAACATTACAGCATACTAACACATATATATGGAATTTAGAAAGATGGTAATGATAACCCTATATGCAAAACAGAAAAAGAGACACAGATGTACAGAACAGACTTTTGGAGTCTGTGGGAGAAGGCGAGGGTGGGATGTTTCGAGAGAACAGCATGTATATTATCTATACTGAAACAGATCACCAGCCCAGGTGGGATGCATGAGACAAGTGCTCAGGCCTGGTGCACTGGGAAGACCCAGAGGAATCGGGTGGAGAGGGAGGTGGGAGGGGGGATAGGGATGGGGAACACATGTAAATCCATGGCTGATTCATGTCAATGTATGACAAAACCCACTGCAATGTTCTGAAGTAATTAGCCTCCAACATAAAAAAATAAATGAAAAAAAAAAAAGAAGAAGCTATAGGATAATCTTTCTTATCCTATAAGAAATTGTGTGATCCTGAAAACCCTATCTCTCAAACCTACAGCTTCTAGAAACTCAAAGGCCTTTAAGGCTCTGAAATACATATCTAGAGGAACTCCTTGAAAGAAGAAATTTCTGCTATATCATAAGAATGCTTTCAGCAGTGTGGTATAATTTCATGGTGACTGTGCAATCTCCAAGCAGAAAGTCCATGAGCCAAACACCTTGAATATTCCAATGCATCAGTTATTCTAGTGCCTTGCTGTGCAACTAAAACTTCACTAAATTATAAACAAATTTAAGGAAATGGGCTTTCATCACCAAAGTAAAAGAATTGTTTTGGTAGACCAAAAAAAAAAAAAAAAAAAAAAACCAAACCCGGAGAATTGTAGATTACAGTCTGATTCAGCACTTGCACATATGGAAGGGCCAACTGTATCACTCCATTTAATACAAGGAACTTGATCATCAATGGATTTTGATACACAAAGATCAAGCTGCAAGGAAGGTACTTGTTGGCCTGTGATATATAATCCTCAAGAAATCAGTTTCAATACAAGAGCACCACAATTCCAGCAGAAAATTTCAATTTTATTTTAAAATGCAAGTATTGATAATATTACTCATTCTTCTTTGCAAGCAGAAAAAAAAATTTAAAGATGAAGGCATAAACTTCATTTGCTAGTGAATCAATAAAACATTAATTACTTCATGTCAGTTTTCATTCCATTTTTTGAAATAACCATAATCTCAGTTTTCTTAATATAAAGGACTTTAAAAGTTCATTTTTCACCTTGAGATTAACCTAAACTCATGAGGAAAAAAGCCCCAGATATCTAGATTTTTTAAAAATAAAAGATAAGTTTTAATTATTTTCAAATCTTCTGCCTACATCATCACAGCACACTCTCTTTAAAAGAATATGGTAATTTCCTTTTCCTATGAATTTGTGCATGCGTGCTAAGTCATTTCAGTCATGTCTGATTCTTTGAGACCCCTCGGTCTGTAGCCCTCCAAGCAATCTGTCCATGGGATTCTCCAGGCAAGAATACTGGAGTGGGTTGCCGTGCCCTCCTCCTGGGGATCTTCCCGACCCAGGGATCAGACTCACATCTATCACATCTCCTGCATTGGCAGGCAGGTCCTGTACCACTAGCGCCATCTGGGAGGCCCTTCCCATGAATCTAAGAGTGTGCCAAATGCATAATAGTATATGTCTTATATAAATCTTCAGGATTAAGTACAGTGTAATCATAAAACTACCACACAATTGCACTCATCTCACACACTAGTAAAGTAATGCTCAAAATTCTCCAAGCCAGGCTTCAGCAATACATGAACCATGAACTTCCAGAGGTTCAAGCTGGTTTTAGAAAAGGCAGAGGAACCAGAGATCAAATTGCCAACATCCGTTGGATCATCGAAAAAGCAAGAGAGTTCCAGAAAAACATCTATTTCTGCTTTATTGACTATGCCAAAGCCTTTGACTGTGTGGATCACAATAAACTGTGGAAAATTCTTCAAGAGATGGGAATACCAGACCACCTGACCTGCCTCTTGAGAAACCTATATGCAGGTCAGGAAGCTAGAACTGGACATGGAACAACAGACTGGTTCCAAATAGGAAAAGGAGTACATCAAGGCTGTTTATTGTCACCCTGCTTATTTAACTTATATGCAGAGTACATCATGAGAAACACTGGGCTGGAAGAAGCACAAGCTGGAATCAAGATTGCTGGGAGAAATATCAATAACCTCAAACATGCAGATGACACCACCCTTATGGAAGAAAGTGAAGAGGAACTAAAAAACCTCTTGATGAAAGTGAAAGAGGAGAGTGAAAAAGTTGGCTTAAAGCTCAACATTCAGAAAACTAAGATCATGGCATGTGGTCCCATCACTTCATGGCAAATAGATGGGGAAACAGTGGAAACAGTGGCAGACTGTTTTTTGGGGGCTCCAAAATCACTGCAGATGGTAATTGCAGCCATGAAATTAAAAGACGCTTACTCCTTGGAAGGAAAGTTATGACCAACCTAGATAGCATATTGAAAAGCAGAGAGATTACTTTGCTGACAAAGGTCAGTCTAGTCAAGGCTCTGGTTTTTCCAGTGGTCATGTATGGATGTTAGAGTTGGACTGTGAAGAAAGCTGAGCCCTGAAAAATTGATGCTTTTGAACTGTGATGTTGGAGAAGACTCTTGAGAGTTCCTTGGACTGCAAGGAGATCCAACCAGTCCATTCTAAAGGAGATCAGTCCTGGGTGTTCACTGGGAAGGACTGATGCTGAAGCTGAATCTCCAATACTTTGGCCACCTCATGCAAAGAGTTGACTCGTTGGAAAAGACCCTGATGCTGGGAGGGACTGGGGGCAGGAGGAGAAGGGGATGACAGAGGATGAGATGGCTGGATGGCATCACTAACTCGATAGACATTAGTTTGAGTAAGCTCCGGGAGTTGGTGATGGACAGGGAGGCCTAGCATGCTGCAATTCATGGGGTCGCAAAGAGTCGGACATGACTGAGTGACTGAACTGAACTGAATCATAAAACAAAGTTTTATCATGAAAATCAATTTTAAGTCTGAAATTAACAAAAATTACACCTTTAATTGAAATATCTATTTTGAAAGATTGCCAGTATGAAAGACTTTTAAAACGTTAAACCATTTTAATACAATAACACTGAAATGTAATGCTTCAAAATAACTTTAAACAGCTATTTTTTTCCAAATCCTGTTTTCTACTAATTGTTTTCAAATGAAATTTTATAGTCCATAGACCCTGTATGCCAAGGTTTTAGAAGCTTGTGTGGTCCACAGGAATGCAAAGCCACAGCCAAAGAATGGAAGTGGCCAGTTCTCCAAAGAAAAGGACAAACCGTAATTTTTTATAGAATATATTCACAGTTGCTCAGTTGCTATTATAAAACCCTAAAAAGTATTCTTCTACAAAATGAATTTTAATAAGAATTTGAGAACGCAAATTCATACAAGTCAAGCTTTACTTAACACAACCAATTAAATCCAAACTTTCTTTGCGGCTATGATGCTGGCATCTTTTACAATAACTCCAAAGAATAACACTATCAGATACTGCCAACTGTGTGTGCATCTTGACATATATGAATGAATGACAGTTTTAAAGAATTCTACAAGTAACCGCTGTATCTTCTAGCTCTTTAACACAAAGTTTTATGCCCCATCATTGAAGAAATTAAGACATAGAGAAAAAGAATTTTAATTTACACTAAAGGAGGTACTTGTGGCAGTGTTTTTAAAAATAAGTTAACTCTAAGATAAACACAAAGACCTCATCAGCTTTATTCCCAACCACTTATAATTTTTTTTTTCCAGCATGGCAGTAATAGGAGTGGTGCAGAATTATCTTGCCTCTGATTTTCAAAAGAATTGAGTCACTACTGCCCACTACTGTTAGCTTCGTTTCTCCAACAGGGTCATTCCTCCAGAATTCTGCAGATGGATCACAAACACAGCTAAAAAGAACAGATGAAACACAGAAAAAGAAGAAAGGCTAAGTTGAAGGGTCCCATACTCATAAATAAACTTGTTGAATATCAATCTAGCACCGATTCTCTGCCCCACTGCCAATATGAGGCACAAACACTTTATCTCATTATTTTTTAAATATTATTACTTGGTCTCCTCCAACTGGGCTTTCCTGGTGGCTCCGTGGTAAAGAATCCACCTGCTAATGCAGGAGATGTGGGTTCGATCCCTGGGTTGGAAAGATTCCCTGGAGAAGGAAATAACAACTCACTCCAGTACTCTTGCCTGGGAAATCCCATGAACAGAGGAGGCTGGTGGGCTACAGTCCTTGGGTCCCAAAGGAGTAGGTCAGGACTTAGAGACTAAAGCAACAACCACCCCTCCTCCAACTAGAACAAAATAAGCTCCATGTTACAGAAACCTCACTAATCTTCTTCATCTCCATATCCACAATACCTATTTATGGTACCTATTAATGGTATCTACTGTGAATTTGTCTTAGGAATAAAGGCTAGGAGAAACAGGAGCAAGAAGGAAGAGGATACAAAGACTTCCTGTTGATAAGAGAATAATTTCATTTAGAATAAGTGCTCAGTCGCTTCAGTTGTGTCCAACTCTCTGCAACCCTATGGACTGTTGCCCACCAGGCTCCTCCATCACTGGGATTCTCCAGGCAAGAATACTGGAGAGAGTTGCCACTTCCTTCTCCAGGGGCTCTTCCAGACCCAGGGGTTGAACAAACATCTCTTGGGTCTCCTGCATGGCAGGCAGGTTCTTTACGACTAGTGCCACCTGGGGTTTAATTATGGGACTTAGATCTTTGGATAAGGCCAAAGGCAGCCTGAGTAGAAACACTCTGGACTGTATGTCAAAAGCAATTATTTGGAGCCCATTATACAGAGTGAAGTAAGCCAGAAAGATAAAGATCAATACAGTATACTAATGCATATATATATGGAATTTAAAAAGATGGTAACGATAACCCAATATGCAAAACAGAGAAAGAGACACAGATGTACAGAACAGACTTTGGGACTCTGTGGGAGAAGGCGAGGGTGGGATGTTCTGAGAGAACAGCATTGAAACAAGTATACTATCAAGGGTGAAACAGATCACCAGCCCGGTTGGATGCATGAGACAAGTGCTCAGGTCTGGTGCACTGGGAAGACCCAAAGGGATGGGATGGGGAGGGAGGTGGGAGGGGGCATCGGGATGGGGAAGACATGTAAATCCATGGCTGATTCATGTCAATGTATGGCAAAAACCACTACAATATTGTAATTAGCCCCCAACTAATAAAAATAAATGAAAAAAATAAATAAAAAAATTTTAAAAAGCAATCATTTACACAGCATATGTTAACAAATTATAGGAGAAAAACCCTGCATCTTTGGAAGAGTAAAGCTTATATTCACTGAAGACAGAAGACAGACAGTATTTAAAAACATAGTATGTAAGTAAATTAAATGGAGTCTTAGAAGTGATTAAGAGGTATAGCAGAGAAAAACAGGTCAGATGAGAAGGATTAAGAAGTCCATAGGGCGTGTATTTTTGAACAGGTGGTCAGTTCATGCCTTACTGGAATGGTGCTATTTGAGCAAAGATTTGAGGAGACAAGTCAGGGGCAGTCTGGAGAAAGCAATCAGGTTTCCCAACAAATGGTTTTGCCCTTGAAAGTGAAAGTCGTTCAGACTCTTTGTGACCCCATGGCCTAC
The DNA here is from genome assembly GCF_910594005.1 of Cervus elaphus. NCBI lineage: Eukaryota > Metazoa > Chordata > Mammalia > Artiodactyla > Cervidae > Cervus > Cervus elaphus. The sequence continues at coordinate 41,263,682 of NC_057822.1, forward strand.
ACAGTTCATGGAATTCTCTAGGCCAGAATACTGGAATGGGTAGTCTTTCCCTGGAAGATTCTCCAGGGAATCTTCCCAACCCAGGGATCGAACCCAGGTCTCCCGCTTTCTAGGCAGATTCTTTACCAGCTGAGCCACGGGTAAGTCTATTGCAGTCCTTTGTAAAAAGAAGTGAAGCTCAGAAAGTGGATTCTTATAGGAGCCAGAAAACTCCTCGTTAGGTCAACAAAGCATGGCAGAACCGAGAAGATACCACATGGTAGGTAGTGACCGCCTATCTGGCCTGCCTAAGAGAGCCTTTCCATATACCAAGCAAAATTTTACTCTAACTCAACAACATTAATTACAATTCTACTCCCTTTATGTCCTCATTAAACGTGTGTAAGACTACTTTTTCTTTTAAATGAAAGTATTTCCAGAGAGGTGAAGGAAGGGACCCCCATTCTGTTTGCATCTGGGATGTTCCCTTCCAAACTGCTGAGGCAGGAAGGCATGCCAGGTGTGACTGTGTGTGGGCCACATAAAGATTATCAATCCTACACTCACCCCTCAAATGAAACTATTCCCTGGTAAACATGTGAGGTTTCAAGTCACTAAGACTAGGTTGAAATCCAAACTCTGTACCACTGACATAAAAAGGAAATACCCTCAACTCTCACTGGAATGTGAGAAGTTCACTGCATATTCACAAACATGCATATACAACGGCATATCAACCTACAAGTATTTTCTTTCTTAGCATCATACCCTTAAATTCTACAAAAGGCCGGGTCATCTATAACTTACACACTACTATAATCCCAGCATCTGGCACAGTTTTCTCCTTACAAGAGATGTACAAAAAATCAGTGACTGTTATTCATTACTGCCCTGTGTAATTCTCCAAAGCTGGGAGTTTAGGAGACAAAGAGACACCCCTGGGCTTGAAAAAAGAATCTCATTTGAAAATGAAGTCAAATCAAGCAAAAGTTTCACAAATAGAAGTTTCAAAATGGTAGGCAAGTTTCTCATAAGCCAAAACCTGGCCAGAAAGAAACATTTTCCCCAGTTTTCTCAATTCTTCTGTGCAAGATGTAGTCTATAGACCAATGTGGTCCATGAGCTCTTTTTTCTGCAACAAAGTTAGGACAGAAATTGAGAGGAAGCATTTAAAATTTTTTTAACCTCATTTTTGTTTTATTGCTGCAATATTCAAGCACATGGTTTTGTATTTTATAAAAACATCAATTTGCTATTGACAAAGGAAAAATTCTGGCTGTCCACCACAGTCTGCGAAATCCTGTAACTACTGGCCATCTCCCCCTGATGCCCAGTGTCTTAGGGCATCGTAATTAAGTGACAGTTCGTTGACATTAACAAAAATGCTGACATATGAGAAGTAGGCCTCTACAGACAAGAACAACCCCTACTTAAATATTATTTACATAGGAATATGCAGGCCAGACTCTAAAAACAACTGGCAATTTATTAAACATTTTCAGAAGTCAATCTGCTAATAAGTAGGAATCGGCTCCCTTTGTTCTCAATACCTTACCAATATTTCATGAGAGTAAGTGAGAATGTAGTCAGCAACAATAAAAACTACCTAGCTTTGTCTAAAATTATGGTATCATTATACCATTGTTATACTATCAGGTTATAAAATAGTGGAGGGAAAAGCCTCAAGAAGAAATGCCAACTAGGTAGCAGGCAAATAACACCAAAAAACAAAGTAGACTCAGAATTCACCTTATAAAAAAAGATGGCAAGAATGACAAAAAAATTAAATGTTAGGGGAACGTTTTCTGAGAGTATATCACAATGTCAAATTTATACATTCATATATATACACACATATATATGTATATAAATTGATATGTGTGTGTATATATATTTATATATATTCACTTAGGCTTCCCAGGTGGTACCATGGTAAAGAACCTGCCTGCCAATGCAGGAGACATAAGAGATGCAGGTTTGATCCCTGGATCGGGAAGATCCCCTGGAGGAGGGCATGGCGACCTTTTCAGTATTCTTGCCTAGAGAATCCCTATGGAGAGAGGAGTCTGGCAGGCTGCCATCCATGGGGTTGCAAAGAGTCAGACATGACTGAAGCAGCTGAGCATGCATGCACTCATTCACTTAGACATATCTATTATTACAATATAATACAAATGCTGAGACAACTGTGTCTATACTGTGCCCAAGAAAAAAATTCAATCCTTATTTTTTTAACATTGCAGATAAAGAAATATTTTAATTGAAAGGAAATTATTAGCTGACACATACCTGTGTTTATAATGGGTAAATCTAATCCCATCCCATCTTCCCTAGAAATCAACCTCAAATAAGAAAATTTTAAAAGCAGTACAATAAACATTTTCATGAAACCAATAAAGAATCTGCAGTTCAAAGCACAATGTAAAAGATAGAAAACAGTTGGATAAAGAAATAATGACTTCTCAGGAAAGGAAGGTCAAACCCAAGTGCCTTTAGATGGGGGCAGCTCACATGAAAAACAAATCAGTCCACTTGGGACACAGTCTGGAGCCACCAGGGTCCATGAAAATTCAAAGAAGGTGAGGGCTGAAAACGCTGAATAAAAACAATGCTTAAACACCTACGTGTTAGACAGCAAGGGGATCAAACCAGTCAATCTTAAGGGAAATCAACCCAAACACTTGTTGGAAGGACTGATGCTGAAGTTGAAATTCCCGTATTTTGGTCATCTGATGCAAACAGTTTGCTCATTGAGAAGGTCCCTGATGCTGGGAAAGATTGAGGGTTGAAGAAAAGGGCGTCGGAGGATGAGATGGATGAACGGCACCACCAATGCAATGGACATGAATTTAGGCAAACTTCAGAGACGGTGAGGGACAGAGAGGCCTGGCATACTGCAGTCCATGAGATCGCAAAGAGCTGGACGCAACTGGGAGACTGAAAAACACCACCACCCATGTGCCCTCAACACCTCCTCTGTGAAGAGGTGATAAGTATAAACCCTAGTGCCACTGAACACCCAGAGCAGGGTTCAGATGCCAAGACACCAGGCAGAGAAGGGCTGAGCACAAAGGGCTACAGACTGCAAATGGGGCTGAGTAATGCACGCTAGGCATTCCAACCGTACTACCCCATCCAGCCCCACCCACAAGGTTAGCAGCTATCCTTACAACCTCGCCCCCAACCACTCCTCATAGGCTATGAGGACAAAGGGTGCCACCAAAACGAGGACCCAGGGAACAGAGAACCTGATACAGAAGAGATGGGAAGAGGATCCCCAAAAACATAGTGATAGCGATTAATAAGATGGTCACACGGGAGCTCGGAGAGCAGCCACCTCCGACGGAATCAACACAACAAAGGGATCCAGGAGTGAAGATAAACAAATAATCCCAGAAGCCTGAGGTTATGACAGTTTTAACTCCATTAAAAAATGGTTGTAACAAAAACGTTATACAACTGTTAGAAGGAGAAAAAAGAAAGCATGAGATTCAAAGACAACTAAGCAAATAAAATACATTAACTCCAAGAAAATAAAAAACTGGGGTAAGACAGGAAGCAACCACTGTAACTGGTTCAAGTGAACAATATCCACGTGGTCATGGTGGTAAAAATTCTGCATATAAATGTAACACAAAAGTCCAACAACAATTTTGGAAGATGAAAGAGGAGAAAACCTGAAGAACCTATGAGAAAGTTATAATTTTTCAACTACCTGAATGGGATATAAATAGATAATGTCTAAAACTGATTTATGAAGAAACAGCAGTAAATTCATGTTTAGAAACAGAAGTACACTGCAATCCCCTGATTCATAAACTTAGCATTATTGAGATAAATACCCAAAAAGGGCAGCTAAGGCATTTAGCATGGTTTCTTCTTGGAAGCAGTATGGGTGGGCAGATGTTAACAGACCGCTGCTTTTCATTAAGGGCCTTTTCTTAAGAGTTCCTTAGACAGCAAGGAGATCAAACCAGTCAGTCCTAAAGGAAATCAAAAACTGAATATTCATTGGAAGGACTGATGGTGAAGCTCAATACCTTGGTCCCCTGATGCGAAGAGCTGACTCACTGGAAAAGACCCTGATGTTGGGAATGACAGTGCAGGAGGAGAAGAGGGTGACAGAGGATGAGATGGTTGGATGGCATCACCAACTCAATGAACATGAGTTTGAGCAAACTCTGGGAGATAATGAAGGACAGGGAAGCCTGGCAAGCTGAAGTTCATAGGGCCGCAAAGAGCCGGATATGACTTAGTGACTGAACAGCAACAACGTTATTTGACTCTAAAGTAGAAACTGGTAAATGACAGGCACCTGGCTGGACATATCTGTCACCTATTTTTGTAAATGAATGTTTGGTGGGACAGCCAGGCTCATTTGTGTAAGTGTTGTGTGTGCTACTTTCACAGGGTAACAGCAGAGTTGAAGAACTGCAACTGAGATTATACAGCTTTCAAAGGTTAACGTATTTACTACCTGGCCCTTGCAAAAAAGAAATTTTGGCTAAGAGGTTAAAGCACCTGCCTGCAATGCGGGAGACCTGGGTTTGATCCCTGGGTCGGGAAGATTCTCTGGAGAGGGAAATGGCAACCCACTCCAGTATTCTTGCCTGGAGAATCCCATGGACAGAGGAGCCTGGTGGGCTACAGTCCATGGGTGCTGGTCCTTTAATGGACCGGAACCTGGTGATCCAGAGTCGACGATAAGAAAGTAAGAGAGAGAAAGAGGCTGATAGTGTTTGTTGGTCCTTTAATGGACTGGAACCTGGTGGTCCAGAGTCGACGATAAGAAAGTAAGAGAGAGAAAGAGGCTGATAGTGTTTGTCGGTCCTTTAATGGACTGGAACCTGGTGGTTCCGAGAGTAAGAGAGAGAAAGAGGCTGACATCCCCTGGTTTACGCAGAAAGCCAATAGAGTCCTGTTCTTCGGGCTAGCGTAGGCACGTAGGCACCGGGCGCCCTCTCGAGTGGGTGAAGGCACAGTGCGCCTTCTCGAGAGGGTCTTAGAAGCCCGGGCAAGAAAGTGAGCTCAGCGGGCCTCCGCACTCCAAGGAACTAGCCAGAAATAGAGAGAGAGAAAGAGAAAAGGAATAGAAAGAAAGAAGGAAAGAAAGACAGACACAGGGACCAAAGCTCTGATGGAGCAAAAGTGTTTTAATCAACATGGCGTGCACATATATACGGTCTTACAAGGTGGTTATTCTCAGCAGAGACAGAGATTAAAATTCCAGACTTACAGAACCTAAGACGATCCCTATCAAAGAGAGTTGCAGACAATCACCTTTTACCGTATGGCTCATAAAAAGAAAGAGGGTACTTATCACCGTAATGAGAAATGCCTGGATTCCTCAGCCCCGGAAAAGGCATGCCTCTCCTCTTAATTTTAATAAGGGCCAGAGGGTTCCTGACAGATCCAAAACAGCACACAAGAAGCCTCTTGTTAAATGCTTCCTGACACATAGGGTCGCAAAAAGTTGGACACGACTGAGCGACTTCACTTTCACTTCACTATAAGTCATGTGTAAGAATCACTTTGATTTTAAAAATTTTTGGTAGAGAGGATAGCCCAATAGTGTTGTCCAGTTCTTCTAGACATCTGTTTCAGTCTATTTGAATGCACTCTCTTCTCTAAATAAGCATTTTAACAGTCTCAACCTTTTGACTTTCTGATATCATTGACGGCAACTGAGTATATTTAGAGTCCCTCAAATTTCCCCATCCTTCTCTCTCCTAATGTAGTTATTCAAATATGCTTATTTCCTCTATTGGTTACTTTTGCTTTTAATGAATAACAAATTTCTATTTTCAATTCCTCATCTAAAGACAGCATCCCTTCACTCCTCAGAATAATAGATGACATCATAATTCTTACTCTAACTCCCTCTCTCCTTCTGCCTTTTCAGTTTCCATTTTTGTCAGTTTTACCTTTACTTTTACATTATCAAAGTTGAAAACATTTACATTCTCTTCCGTAATGACAACCATACTTTGTCTGTAATTTGATTCCAAAAACTGAAAGCTAAAAGACTATATTGACATTTATGGCAACCAAGGAAATTATGTTCCCTGACAAATCAAATAGGAAATGACTATTTGTCATTCTTTACAGCGCCTTTGCCATAACCTCTAAGCCATTCAAACAAGAATGTTCAAATATATTCTCCTTCATACAGTCTACCCTTTGCCCAAAATTATGTTGGGTTACTTTGATTATGCAAGCTATAAAAGTTGACCTCAATAACAATATATAATAATTTATCCCAAACATGATTTTTATTCTCTCTATATGATATATATACATATTATACATATGGTACTATATATTTATATGGCCACAAACATATAAATGAATATAGTCTTATTCAATAGCACAGCAAATCATGTCCAATTTTGTACAGGTAAGAAATATGAGAATGAGCATGATTGCCTTTGATGACAAAGTTTTTAAAAGGCTAATTTTTCCAGGAAAATTATAAATGCCTGGTATGCAGGACATGCAAAGCAAGCCCTTCACATAACTAAACAGCAAGAAAGAAGGGTACTATTATTTCCCTATTATGCCTACAACAAATTTCCACAAACTCAATAGCTAAACAACAAATTTATCTTACAGTTCTTCAGGTCTGATCTCTGATGCACATCTCAATGGGCTAAAATCAAGGTGTCAGCAGAGTCAAACTCTTACCGGAAAACTCTAGGGAAAAATCCTTTCCCTTGGCCCTTGCTAGCTTCTAGAATCTTCCCACATTCTTCGGCAGAAAGCCTCCTACCTTCTGCAAAGCCAGGAATGGCCAGTCCAGTCTGACTACCTCTTCTGCATTTTTTGTTCCACATAAACGGACCCTTGTGACTACACTGGGCCTCCAGGATAGTCTCCCTATCTTAAAAGGTTTGCTTGTTTGTGTCAATCACTGAGTTGTATCCAACTCTGTGACTCCATGGACTGTATCCCGCCAGGCTCCTCCGTCATGGGATCCTCCAGGCAAGAATACTATAGTGGGTTGTCATTTCCTTCTTCAGGAGATCTTCCTAACCCAGGTCTCCCAAATTGCAGACAGATTCTTTACTACCTGAGCCACCAGGGAAGCCTATCTTAAAAGGTAAGCAATCTTAATTCTATATGCTACCGCAATTGTCATTTGGCAAATAGCATATACACAGGTTCTGAAGACGAGGAAGCAGACATCTTTAGGAGACCATTGTATTGCCTACCACAGGGATCAAGTATAGTACAGGGTCTTTTTTTTTTTTTAAGGCTTCATAGATCTAACAATTTCCCCAAATTAAATAGAAATAAAAATCAGTGTATTTGAAGGCCTATATCAGAGATGTGTTAGGAATGAAAGGGGTTGTAAATTAGGATAATGAAACAACTGAAAGGTGTATCTTCAGTCTTAACTTAGAAGACCAGCCTTCATGAAATGTCAAGTCACATTCAACTTTTGGCCTGACATTCCAGAGACTTTTACCCAAGAAGGAGCATTAGTTTTTAAATAGTTCAAGACACAACAAAGATATAAAATACAGAGAAAATCTAGGATTGAACATAGAATTAACCGTTCAGAACAGATGCCAACTAATTAAAATCAATCAGATGTCACCAGCTGATTATATCAGCCTGGCTATTTGACCTTCAGAGCCACACTTACCAATGGAAAAGTATTTCTAACCAAACTTCCTCTTCTCTATTCTGTTTATTTGGTTCTTTTGCATTAGGGTAAGATTGCCTCCATAGTGAATAACATATCATAGACTTGGAAAAGGCTTCTTATTTATTTACACCTCCTTCCACAATGAACTTGGAGGATTCTCATCAAATCATTTTTCCTATACAAGAATAATCAAAATTTTGACTCTTCATAACTTTTCTGGGCTCCAAAATCACTGCAGATGGTGACTGCAGCCATGAAATTAAAAGACACTTACTCCTTGGAAGGAAAGTTATGACCAACCTAGACACCATATTAAAAAGCAGAGACATTACTTTGCCAACAAAGGTCTGTCTAGTCAAGGCGATGGTTTTTCCTGTGGTCATGTATGGATATGAGAATTGGACTATAAAGAAAGCTGAGCACTGAAGAATTGATGCTTTTGAACTGTGATGTTGGAGAAGACTCTTGAGAGTTCCTTGGACAGCAAAGAGACCCAACCAGTCCATCCTAAAGGAGATCAGTCCTGGGTGTTCATTGGAAGGACTGATGTTGAAGCTGAAACTCCAATACTTTGACCACCTGATGCGAAGAGTTGACTCATTTGAAAAGACCCTGATGCTGGGAAAGATTGAGGGCAGGAGGAGAAGGGGACGACAGAGGATGAGATGGTTGGATGGCATCACCAACTCGATGGACATGGGTTTGGGTGGACTCCGGGAGTTGGTGATGGACAGGGAGGCCTGGCTTGCTGCAGTTCATGGGGTCGCAAAGAGTCGGACATGACTGAGTGCCTGAATTGAACTGAATAACTACCTCATTAATCATACTTTTTATTATAGTTCTCTGGAATGTTTATAAGTCTATCACATACTAAAAGGCAAACTGCAAAACATAAAAGGCACAGCGTAAGACACAGTAGGAATATAAAGGGAATATGCTTTTTCTACTACAAAAGCAGTGATTTTTCATTATTTGTGATTCCCCAGGGGCTGACCAAAAAAAAAAAAAAAACAGCCACTAAAATTCAAGACTATATGTGAGTCCATTATAAGATCTGGGACAAAGACGAAAACACAGATGAAGGAGAAGAAAATGAAAAAAGCAAAGAAAGTGAAAAAAACAACATGTGTTGAATTTAAGATGAATCTGGGTGATCCAGGTTAAGACATCTAATAGGCAGATTAACATGAGAATGGAACTCAGAAGAGAGGTCAAGTGGTCAGGACTAGGACATACATGTCCGTAAATCAAATGTACAGAGGTGATACTTGGAGTCAAGGAAAACAGGAAATACTTGGAGAAGTATAGAAAAAATTTATGGAATGCCTCAGAAGCAGTGCTTACAGGAAAAGTTATAGACTTGAATGCATATATTACAAAAGAAGAAAGAAAAATAAATTTTATTTGTTAAAATCAATAGCAAATTAAATCCAAAGCAAGCAGAGGAAAAATATAGAGCAGAAATCAATAAAGTTGACAATAAGAAATCAATAGGGTAAAAATCTATAAAACCAAGCGGGTTCCTTAAAAAGGAAACTGAGAACTCTCTAGCCATGCTTCTAAGAAAAAAGAGGACTCAAATGATGAATACCAGAAATAAAAGGGGGAACATCACTACAGCTCCCAAGGACATTATGGATAAACAGCTCTACACTCACAAATTTGATAACATAGATGAAATGGAGCAATTCCTTGGAAGACAATTTGTCAAACCAAACATACAAGAAAAGATAATCTGAATAGGCCTAATACTTATCACATAAGTTAAATCAATAGTTAACCTTCCAGGACAGAAAGCACTGGGCTCAGATAGTTTCACTGGTTAATTTTACCAAACATTTAAGGAAGAAATTATACAAATTCTCCACAATTTACTGAAGTATAGTTGACTTACAATGTTTTAGGAGAACAGCAGGGTGACTCGGTTATACATATACACATATATCATTTTTCAGATTATTTTCTATTATAGCTTATTACAAGGTATTGACTATAGTTCCCTGTGCTATACAGTAAACCTTTGTTGCTTATTGCACATCTTTTTTTTTTGCTTTTTTTTCCTCCAAAGCTTCAGATGTATTTTTAATGAGCAGCCAAGTTTAAAAACAACTTTACTTTTATCTAGTTTGTTTCACTTTTTGTATTTCATATCCAGTTCTATATCATTAGTTTGTTTTCCAATTTCTCCATCGTTTTTTTGATGTTCTTTCTCAAGCCTTTATCAAGCATAGTAGAAAATCCTTTGTATAGATACATATATAGGATGTGTAATATTAATATACATACTTTTAAAAACTTATGAATTTTTGTCTAGCTAAAAAAGCTATGACATTTTGATTCCACTTGTATGATTTAGTATGAGTAGACTGCTAGATTTCTCCAGGATCTTTGTCAGAGGCTAGAAGCAAAGATATTCCTTGTTCACAGATAAGCTGATTCAATATTGTCAAGATTTTAGTTCTTGCCAAATTGATCTACAGATAAGATGCAATCTACACCAATCAAAATCCAAGCAAGTTATTTTAGGGATATTGACAAATTGATTCTAAAGTTTATCTGTGAAAGTGTGAAAATGAAAGTCCCTCAGTCATGTCTGACTCTGCAACCCCATGGACTACAGAGTCCATGGAAATCTCTAGGCCAGAATACTGGAGTGAGTAGGCTTTCCCTTCTCCAAGGGATCTTCCCAACCCAGAGATTGAACCCAGGTCTCTACATTACAGGCTGATTCTTTACCAGCTGAGTCACAAGGGAAGCCCAAGAATACTGGAATGGGTGGGGTAGCCTATCCCTTCTCCAGTGGATCTTCCTGACCCAGGAATCAAACCGGGGTCTCCTGCACTGCTGGCGGATTCTTCACCAGCTGAGCTATCAGGGAGGCAAAATAGCCAGAACAGTCAACATAATATTGAAAAAGAAGAATTAAGTTAGAGGACTGACATTAGATAGTATGGTATGGATAAAAGAACAGAAAAATAGATCAACGGTGTAAAATAGAGAAAATAGATCCACATAAATACTGTGAACTGATCTTGAACAAAGGAACAATGGCAATGAAATGGAGCAAAGACAGTTTTTTCAATAAATGATGCTAGGACAATGCAGGTCAAGGATCAACAGTTAGAACTGGACATTGGGAAAGGAGTACGTCAAGGCTGTGTATCATCACCCTGTTTATTCAACTTATATGCAAAGTACATCATGCTGGGCTGGGTGAAGCTCAAGCTGGAATCAAGATTGCCAGGGGAAATATCAATAACCTCTGATATGCAGGAACACCACCCTAATGAAAGAAAGTGAAGAGGGACTAAAGAGTCTCTTGATGAAGAAGAAAAAGGAAAAGGAAAAAGCTGGCATAAAACTCAACATTCAAAAAACTAAGACCATGGCATCTGGTGCCATCACTTCATGGCAAACAGATGGGGAAAAAATGGAAACAGTGACAGACTTTATTTTCCTGGGCTCCAAAATCACTGTGGACAGTGACTGCAGCTATGAAATTAAAAGATGCTTGCTCCTTGGAAGAAAAACTATGGCTAACCTAAACAGCATACGAAAAAGCAGAGATATCACTTTGTTGAGAAAAGCCCATGTAGTCAAAGTTATGGTTTTTCCAGTAGTTATGTACAGATGTAAGAGTTGAACCATAAAGAAGGCTGAGCGCCGAAGAATTAATGCTTTCAAATTGTGGTGCTGGAGAAGACTCTTGAGAGTTCCTTGGACTGCAAGGAGATCCAACCAGTCCATCCTAAAGGAGATCAGTCCTGGGTGTTCATTGGAAGGCCTGATGCTGAAGCTGAAACTCCAATACTTTGGCCACCTCATGCAAAGAGTTGACTCGTTGGAAAAGACCCTGATGCTGGGAGGGATTGGGGGCAGGAGGAGAAGGGGACGACAGAGGATAAGATGGTTGGATGGCATCACTGACTCAATGGACATGAGTTTGAGCAAGCTCTGGGAGTTGGTGATAGACAGGGAAGCCTGATGTGCTGCAGTCAATGGGATGGCAAAAAGTCAGACACAGCTGAGGGAGTGAACAAATAAACAGTCATCTGCATGTGAAAAGCAGAACAGCTGGATACCCACATGCAAAAAAAACAAAAAAATTTAATCCAGACAGACCTTTTACACTTCACAAACATTCAGTGGACCTAAATGTAAGATGCAAAACTACAAAATTCCTTTAACATAGCACAGAGGAGAAAAACTAGATGACCTTGGGTATGCTGATGATTTTTTCAATACAACACCTTGGTAACAGTCATAAGAAAAATAATCAATAAACTCATTAGAATTAGAAAATTTCCAGTTCTCTTGGCATTGTATTTTTTTAAGCAGAAGACAAGTCATAGATTGGGAGAAAATAGGTGTAGAAGATACATCTGATAAAGGAATTATGCAAAATACACAAAGAAATTCAACAATAAGGTAACAAAAACCTGATTTTGAAAAAATGAGTTAACGACTATAACAGATACCTCACCAAAGAAGATATACATATGGCCAAAAAGAATATGAAAAGATGCACTACATCATATATCAGGAAAATGCAATTTGAAACAAAATAGTATTACATACCTGAGAATGGCCCAAATCCAGAACACTGACACCAAATCCAGATGATGATGTGGAGCAAAGAACATTCTCATTCATTGCTGATGCAATGCATCATGCAATGCAAAGATAGACAGTTTGGTGATTTCTTACCAAATTAAACATACTTTTATTATCTAACCCAGCAATCATGCTCCTTGGTATTAACCTGAATGAGTTTAAAACATATGAAAACCTATACATAGATGTTTACAGCAGTTTCATTTATAAGTGCCAAAACTTGGAAGCCACCAAGACACCCTTCAGTAGGTAAATGGACAAGTACATTAAACAGCACTAAAAAGCTATTAAGCAAGGACAAGACATGGAGGAAAGTTAAATGTATATGCTGGAACTTTGAACAACATGGGTATGAACTGTAAGTGTCCAATGATATGCACGTGAAAGTCGCTTATTCATGTCCGACTCTTTGTGACCCCATGGACTATACAGTCCATGGAATTCTCCAGGCCACAATACTGGAGTGGGTAGCCTTCCCCTCTCCATGGAATATTCCCAACCCAGGGATGGAACTCAGGTCTCCCACATGGCAGGCAGATTCTTTACCAGCTGAGCCACAAGGGAAGCCCTTCTGAAACTGATATGCATGTTTTTTTTGAACAGTAAATGTGATTCATGGACATGTACAAAGAAGGCTAGCTATAGATTACACACAGATTTTCAAGTCTAAAACTTGGTAAGAAATATGTCCATCTATATACCCAGTTCAGTTCAGTCACTCAGTTGTGCCTGACTCTTTGTGACCCCATGAACTACAGCAGGCCAGGCCTCCCTGTCCATCATCAACTCCTGAAGTCTACCCAAACTCATGTCCATGGAGTCGGTGATGCCATCTAACCATCTCATCCTCTGTCGTCCCCTTCTTCTCTCACCTTCAATCTTTCCCGGGATCAGGGTCTTTTCAAATGAGTCAGCTCTTCGCATCAGATGGCCAAAGTATTGGAGTTTCAGCTTCAACATCAGTCCTTCCAATGAACACTCAGGACTGATCTCTTTTAGGTTGGACTGGTTGGATCTCCTCGCAGTTCAAGGGACTCTCAAGAGTCTTCTCCAACGTCACAGTTCAAAAGCATCAATTCTTCTGTGCTCAGCTTTCTTTATAGTCCAACTCTCACATCCATACATGACCACTGGAAAAACCACAGCCTTGACTAGACAGACCTTTGTTGACACAGTAATGTCTCTGCTTTTTAATATGGTGTCTAGGTTGGTCATAACTTTCCTTCCAAGGAGTATATGTACCCAGAGGTAACCATAATTTAAAAAGATACATGCACCCAATGCACACTGCAGCACTTATTTACAATAGCTGGGACATGAAAGCAACCTGTCCATCAACAGAGGAATGGATAAAGATGTGGTGCATCTATTCAATAGAATACTACATAACCACAGAAAAGAATGAAATAATGTCATTTGCAGGAACACAAATGGACCTAGAAACTGTCATATTGAATGAGATAAGTCAGAAAAACAGATATCATATATTGTTTATATGTGGAATTTTTAAAAATGGTACAAATAAACTTATTTACAAAACAGAGGAGATGTAGAAAACGATCTTATGGTTACCAGGGGGGTAAGGAGAGGGGAGGGTTGAACTGGCAGTTTGGGACTGACACATACACATTACTATATATGAAACAGGTAACTAACAGGGACCTACTGTACAGTGCAGGAAACTCTACTCAATACTCTGCAGTGACCTATATGGGAAGAGAGTCTAAAAAAGAGTGGATACATGTGTATGTATAACTGATTCACCTTGCTATACAGTGGGACTAGCACAATATTGTAAATCAACAAGGAAGGAAGAGAGGGAGGGAGGGAAGAAGGCAAGAGAGAAATCTGCCCATCAGAATCAACGCTTTGTTGCTGTTCAGTTGCCAAGTCGTGTCCGACTCTTACAAACCCCCAGACTGCAGCACGCCAGGTCTCTCTGTCCCTCACCACCTCCCAGAGTTTGCCAAAGTTCATAACTATCGGATTGGTGATATTATCCAACCATCTCATCCTCTGTCACCCTCTGCTCCTTCTGCCTTCAATCTTTCCCAGCATCAAGGTCTTTTCCAATGAGCTGGCTCTTCACATCAGATGGCCAAAGTACTGGAGCTTCAGCTTCAGCACCAGTCCTTCCAATGAATATTCTGGGTTGATTTCCTTTAGGATGGACTGGTTTGATCTCATTGCTGCCCAAGGGATTCTCACGAGTCCTCTCCATCGAAGCTAAACCTCATTTATCTCAGTAATTTCTACTTCCTTGCAATGTAGCCTTAGTATGAGTATACACATAAGGTTACTAGCTAGAGATAGACTGTTTCACGAAAGACAGACAAGCAAATTACTCTATTTTGCAGATGAGGAGACTGAGGCCCAGAGGAGTGGAACATACTCCCTAAATTCAAAACACTGGCCAGTGGCAGAGTCAAGATCATAGCACAATTTTCCTAAGTCTTGGACTAGCAAGTTGGCAGTCAATGATCTGTGTAAAATAGAGGGAGTCATAGGCATAGATAACTGGAATGGTTGGAATTTTTCATTCACTGGTTGAGGAATGTGGCCCTTCCTTTCAAAATAAGAAAAGCTGCCACTGGGTGTGAGCCCACAGCCCTGAACCAGATGGCACAGAAGAACCATGCCAGGAAGAAAATCCCTGTTCCTCTGGCAGAGCCCTTGCAGACCTTCTAACAGGAGCCAAACAGCTGCAGGGTGGGGCTTTCCAGGCAGGTCTCCACCTTCAGAAGGTCCACAGTCACAGCCAACACAGCCTATTCTGCAAGCCTCTACACCTTTTGAAAATTTTATATATACAATATATTGTGTTTTTAAAAATCATTCTTAAGATTCAAGATTGGGGACATTTTGTACTTTTTAAGGAATTTTAAAAGGCTAGATTAAAGAGCAAAGTCAAAAAATACCAAGACAATCATAGCCATAAACACAATTAACAGTGCAGGGCTCTGAGGCGCCACTCCCCCAAATTCCTAACATTTCTTAATCAGTACATACATTTTCTCTGTAGTCTTCTTCAAGAGAGAAATAATGGGTTTGCTAAAACTCAACCCAGCAAATACGAACATCAAATATTTACATATACCAAAGTTCCTATTAAGCTTGAGTCTTTTAAACTAATGCCCAATAAACATGATGATGAATAAGGTAAAAGGAAGAGAACAGGAAGATACTGATTAGTTCTGGGAGGGCCTCATTCCAAGTCATCCTGTATGTACTTACTAAGGAGCATGGGAGACACATTCCTACTGCTTCTGCCCTCCAACATTCACGTATCTTACAGAAAATTACTATCAGGAAACGTAGCCAAAGAAATCAGCTTGGCTGAGTCTAAATTCTCAGGAGCTATCTGCCTTAAGTTCTTCGGAAGGACTTCAGCAGGGCCAATATGCACTTGTACAGAAAGCTTCTTAAAAACCAGAATCAATTTTTAAATGTGGAAATAAAAATATCCTTTCAAGATAAGTACTTTTATACAATGCATTCCCAATCGTGTCAAACAGGAAAATCTGCATTCTTCAGTACATTATACAAATGATCAAATGTTTGCCTTTAATGACTAACTTACAGAGAGAGTGGTGAGTCTTTAATAACATGGGTTGACAAGAATTTTCTTTGCTTTATGTATTTGCAGGCCACATCTTCTATACTTTATTTTGTATATAACATAGTAGAGACTTTCAGATAAAAACGATATAGGTACTTCTCCATTACTTTAACAATTCTAACACCTGAGAGCAAGCAACTGATGCTTTCTTCCATATTCAATTTTATCAACCCAAATATTGTCTGTCTTTTCATCTACTTTTGAGATTTGAGTATAGAGCAGATAATTCAGAGATGTTCAAGTACATACAGCATGGTGACTCCAGGTAATAATTCTGCATTGTATATTTGAAATTTATGAGATTAGACATTAAAAGTTCTTATCACAATGAAAAAATCTTTGTACTATCATGGTACATGTTAAGTGGACGTTGTGGTTTCACAATACATACCAGTACTGAATCGTTATGTTGTATACCTGAAACTAATACATCAATTATATCTCCAAAAAAGAATGGAGATTCTTAGAGTAAAAATCTATCAGTATGATTAACCAATGACCAAGGTTTTTAGATAGCAATGAGGTTCAGTTCAGTTGCTCAGTCATGTCCGACTCTTTGCGACCCCATGAATCGCAGCACACCAGGCCTCCCTGTTAGAATACATCAAAGCAACAATATCAGTCTCAGATTATTAATCAAAAATTCTATCTAATTAAGGCCCTTATTTTTTGAACAACATGAGCTTGTTTTCTGTCATGTTTGAATGTTAAAAAGAAGATTGGTGTGCATTTTGTTTCTCATCTGCTGTTCATGGCTTGGACATTTAAAAATGTGTTTCCCAATTTTAGCTAATGCACGTATGCCAGAAAACACGTTTCTAAGAGCATCACTTCATTCTATAGAAATGTAACTATATATAACAGCTAACAGTAGAACTGCTAAATGTCTAAGTCCCAAATTATTATAATAGTAATAATTATTATAATTTTAAAAGCCGTTGTTATCTACTGTGTGTGACACATTATAGAAGCTGCTTTACACCTAATGAGATTAATCTTCACTACAACCTTTACAGGTAAGCATACTAACAATAACAATCTTATACAGACAAGAAAGTAAGACTCAAAGAGGTAACATATCTCATAGAAGATCCAAAAGCTTATGAGTGAAGAAACCACATCTGGAAACAACAAGCTCAGGTCTAACCTAACATTTCAAGTGTATTACAGTTTACCCATCTGCCTTCAGTTTCATGTTTATATCTTTAAATAAAAACAAATTAATGGAATAATTTCCTCCTTTGGTAATAAGTAGACCTATTAGAAAAACAGATATGAGCTTAGCTTCCAGAAATATATTTGACCTTAACACTTCTATTTCACAGTATGAATGTAAATTCAGCAAACATCGTTAAGTACTGATACTGCAACCAGGGACAGGGGTGATTTTTTTCACCAAAGTATTAAAATTCAGTAGAAGGACAGAGAGCTCAAGATAAACTATGGGGAACCTCAGGAGATGAGTGAAATCACAATTGGATAGCAGGATGGCAGGACAGGCAAGGACAGACAAAAGGGGATGTGTTAAGTCCACATTCAGGACCAGGCTGGGAACAGCTCAGATTAAGCTCACATCACCTACTCAAAATAGTAAACTGAGATGATGAGTTACTAAAATGTGGCAAATGTACAGGTAACTATTTGCTTAGTTTTGGTGCTTGGATAAAGGAGAAAAAGTAGCATAGCTCTGCTTCTTCGTGGTACTTAATGGTTTTGAGGTATGAATGTAAATCTGATAATACCACCTAGGAATTTACATGGACCTACTGTATAGCACAGGGAACTCCGCTCAATATCCTATACTTACCAAAATGGGAAAAGAATTGGAAAAAGAATTAGATATATGTATAACTAAATCACTTTACTGTACTCTTGAAACCAACACAACATTGCAAATCAACTATAGTCCAATATAAAAAAAGCAAATAAATTATTTAAAGAAAATAAAACATATGTATTAGAGCAGGAGTTCTAACACTTGTGGGAGTCACCCAGACCTTTCAGGGAACAGAAAGTCACAGCTACCTCCACAATAATTCTATGATGTTATTTGCTTTATTTAGTGTGTTGGCCTTGGGATTGATGGGTAAAGAGGCCCCACATCTTATAAATAGTTATTTTATTTTTACCCACTCATTCTCAGCTTAAAAAAGTTCCTCTCAAGATCCTTGATGATATAATAAGCATTATAACTATTATTAAATCTCAATTCTTGAATATACATCTCTAATATTTTGTGTGCCAAAACAGAAAACATCCATAAAGCGCTTCTGCCAGATGACTGTCTTAAGGAAAAGAACTTGTGAAATCAAGTTGCAAGCTGACATAATTGCTATCAGGCAACGGTATTTTCACACGAAAGAATGACTGATAGATGAACTGGATTTTCAGACTTTAGTGTTTGGAAGACAATTTCTTGAAAATAAAGCAAGCTTGTCACTTCAAGGAAAATGAATAGCATTTGCTATCAATAATGCTATCAATAATGAAATTCCAGCTCTGGGATGAAAACTAGAGTTTCAGATGACTTATACTGACCATAGTAAACTTGACAGCTTCCCAACACTTAAAAGACTTTTCTGACAATAATGGTGGTGATATGAATGATAAATCTGATATCATAGAAATACGCTAACATCTGGAAGACCTGCATGACATCTACCAATATTTTCCAAGGGACAAAGTATAATGTTATGAAACTATATATGAGGGAAAATAATCCATCCAAAATACACAATAGGCCAATGGATTTTAGCACAATAGTAAAAGTTCATTGATATGGTTTCATTTTTCTCCTTGCAAAAAATCATTTAAGCTACCACTTGTCAAGTTTTGGTACAATATCAAAGAAGAATACATACCATTTCCAACTACATATATGTGTGAGATTTTCTTCATAAACATGAACCAAAAGGACATATCAAAATGAACACAGAAAGAGATCTGACAGTCCAGCTTCTTCCATTAAGTTACACATTAAAGATATATGTGAGAGGTAAAACAACATTTTCCTAACAAGAGTTTTTGTTTCAAATATATAGTTACTTTAAAAAAAACAGTTACTTCTCAGAAAAGTGTCTATTAACCATGAAATCGGCTCACTTATGAATAAATTTTTAAAATACATTAGATGTCTCGGTTCCACTGTCTAATCAAAATATTGATAAATATAAACCACAGATATAAGCCCACTGACATCAAGGATATAAAATACCAAAGACATTCTGGAACCGAATGTCTGAAAACCCCTGAGCACAATACTGCATTCCAAATGGAGATGAGGGAAGGATGCCTGGTGGTCACTGCTCCTTCAGCCTCCAGTAATGAATTACTTGGTTTGAGTATTAAATGTCTTGTCTAGAGATGTTTTCAGTTAAGTTCAGTCACTCAGTCGTGTCAGACTTTGCAACAGAGTGGCCTGCAGCAGGCCAGGCTTCCCTGTCCATCACCAATTCCTGGAGCTTGCTCAAACTCATGTCCTTCGAGTTGGTGATGCCATTCAACCATCTCATCCTCTGTCATCCCCTCCTCTTGATTTCAGTCTTTCCCAGCATCAGGGTCTCTTCCAATGAGTTAGTTCTTTGCATCAGGTGGCCAAAGTATGGAGCCTCAGGGATGTTTTAAGGGAAAGCAAACCACAGCTAGAGTTCATTCCTGTGGACTAGGGAGACTCCAAGGGCTTCAACAGAAGCATCTCCCAGTTCTTCCTCAGAAAGATAACCACTAACTACCAGCCTGACTTCAACAAGTCCTGACCTGAAGCAACAGTGCAATTAGCTGGCAGTGCTCGCTGGCCAAGGCATCAACAATCACTCAGCCCCAAGGGAGTATCCAGGCTCTGGGAAGGAAGGAAATTGGGTTTTAAACTCACACTAGACTGCTCCCAAAGTCCTATGACAATCTGACAATTAATGGCTTCATTGATGACATATCCCACAAAGAGAGACTGCACGTTTGATAAACTCATTCATTCCTGCTTTGAAGTTAAAGTTGTGGAATTAAGAACAAGCTAGATTTTGGTAGCATTTTTCTTAAGGAATTATGAAATATCATACAATTGCTATTATTAGTAGGAATTTATGAGTTATAGTCCTAAAAGAAATAAAGGACAAAAATTTCATGGTGGGGGTGGAACACTGAACATGAAAAGAAGCAACTTACATAAGGGATCAAAATTTAGCACAGGAGTAATCACTTCAGAAATACATTTTAACCCACTGAAATGTTGTGAAGTAATTAGCCTCCAACTAATAAAAAATAAAATAAAATAAAATAAAAAAAGAAAAAAAAAAAGAAATACATTTTTGTAACTGTACAGAGTACAGATCATTGTTAACTAGAAATTGGCTTGATCCACTAATGATTTATTATACATTATCTAAACTCCTTCCAGAGACACTACTGACCTCATAGTCAGTTGGTCTTTTGGAAAAAGCATACATTTCTATATCTTATTTATGTTCATACTCATCTCCAACTTTGCATATTAGATGACCAACAATAAATATTCCATAAAATAATTATCTGTTTTGAATATTTAATGGCTGCAGATGGGAGGGAAAGACATTTCTCTTCAGGAGACTTGGAAGTATCTGCTTGTTGCTTTTCTGAAAAAACTGCAAAGATCAGTTAGGAGGAGATGGTTAATTGCTATAATAAACATGGTTGAAATGGAAACTATTGATTGAAGGAGAAAATCTTCAGACAAAGGGAGACAACACAGGGGATGGAAATTTATAATTTAGAAGGTCCAATGCTCAATAAACATTTGTTGAATGCCATCTTCCCTGAGGAGAAGAGATGAAAAGGAAGTCCATTATCTGGAGACCTCACTGAGAGCTAACAGCAAGCACTTCACACCTCTTCCTCATGCTAGGACATTTATGGTTAGAGGTGAGTTATTCATAGGGTTTTTTTTTTTTCAAGTAGAACCACAGAGCTCTCTAGCCCTCACTTAGAAAACAGGTTTGGCTCAGAGTATCCCAATCTTAGAAAGGGAATGGCATTAATGCCAGAATTCTATTAAACAGTAATGGCTGCCAGCTTATGTTTACTGTGAATGGAAACTTTGGCTTGGACCTAGGTAGTTGTCTTGGAATCTTCTTTGTTAGTACCCACTGTTTACACAGACAGATTAATGTTATTTTAATGTTATTAAATAATGTATGAAAGTATTTAGGATGATCAAATGGTCTCACTGCCACTATCGACATATACGAAGTCTAGAGCATAGTGCAAACGCAGCCTGACTTATAGAATTGCTTTCTTTGACATGCACAGTAATTTAAAGGTGGGAAGTTTTGCAAGAAAATCTGGTTTTTCAGCTCCTGTCGGGGGGAAAAAATCATACAACCTGTCAAAACTGGGCTTGCATTCTAGCCTGAAGCAATGAGTTGGATGTGATCCATGACTACACACACACACACACACACACACACACACAGAATACTTTCCACCTGGCCAGTCTCCACAACTCCTTATTGCCTCATGCAACCCACCTCATTCATTTGATTTCCATGTCCACTGATATTCAGCTAAAAAGCACCCAGCATGGCCAGATGTTACATACAGCGTTCTCAGGAGATCCCTCTCACCAGTGTCAGTTACCCGAAGTGCAGGCTGAGAATGCAAAACATATACACATAAATATGTCATATATATATATGACTTCTTTAGGGCTATCTCTGTGAGTCAAACATTAATGCAATAGAAAACAGTTGTCCAGTTTTGTCAAAATTACTAGGTTTCTTCCAACGAAGTATCAGAGAGCTAAAATCACTACCTTGATCACATTTTGGGCCAAGAACATGTGATAACTCAATAAAGCAGTCACACGCAGAATAATGCAAATTGAGGAGTTTGCATTTTCTGAGTTCATCATCTCACCACTGCTATTACAGCCAGAGAATGCTAAAATACCTGGAGTGGTAAGATAGCTGGCCTGGCTACTTAAGCTTTCAAGGACAGAGATATATTTACTATACATACCATCAAAGAAATGGAAGCGAGGTGGTGCATTTTAATATCTGCACACTTTTAAATGTCTGTAAAGATCTTAAGGATTGATTGGGTCTTGACTATTTCTTTGCATACGTTATCAGGAAGGAATGAAATACTCATGGACACATTGGTAATAGCAGGTTGCGACTTGGAAATAAAAGTTGGAATCTTTAAATACGATGGTTTTGTTGGATCCTGGAGACAAAAGAAGCTGACATAATGGAAATGAATAAAAATTTTAAACTTTAGTGAGCTTTGCCCATCATTTCTAGAAATATAATTAATGATGAAAATGGCATCTATTAAGTAACATGTGTGTTCGTTCTCCGAGGTTTGAAAGACAAAGACAAAAACTGTTGAACACATATTCTGAAAGTTATTCAACATCTTCCCCTTCACCATTCCTCAGCTGTGAGGTAAGTGACTAAAAAGAAGTCACTAATTTTCACAAAAGGCTTTCTGGCTTGCATAATAGTTGCCAAGAAAGACACTCTTTCATAGAATTTTTTATTCAGGCTGCTTATATACTAAGACCAAAGATGTTTTTAAAAAGTTAGGAGCAATAATTAAATAATCCTTTTTATGTTGTTTAACCTGCAGAATCCAATAGAGTAGGTGGTTTATATCTATGGGAATGTGAAAGAAAATGTATAAATCAACTCCACACTTAAGATTCAACTCTACACTAGCTGGCAACTCTAGCTGGCTTGCTCTCTTCTGCAACAGTTTACGTGATTTTAAGGTAGTCTTTAACTTTCAGTCTTCAAGGTGTCTTTGAATAAAGGTCAAAATATAAAATTCTAGCATATCCCAAATGCAAAACTAGAAAATTAATGCCATCTATCAGTCAGAAAAATGATCTGCCATAGTTGAACATCTGTAATAATTGCGCATTTGTTTTTCCTGGCCCAATAGGTTAGGCTCAGGTCTCAGTCATCACTGTATCATTCAAGGCTTCCAGAAGGGGCTTTGCACACGGAGGTGTCTGTAAATTCTGGAACACCAAAAAACTATAGAAACTGCAAAAATCAACTGAATATGTATATACACTATCAAAAAGCTCTTAATTTTTTTTAAAATTTTTACAAGAATTTTGTAAAGCTCCTTGAGTGAGTAGCATGCATCCATCACTGAGCAAAGTATATCTTTGAAATAATGGCAAAAAATTATGATCAGAGACACCACTTAAAATTAAGTATAGTGAAGAAGTATTTGGTTCATTTTTCTATTTAAGTATAATCAAATATTCCTATGTAAGGAGGTGATCATGCTTTCATTTGTTTTACATAATTACTTGACAACGGATGACCTATGAAAACCAGGCTTTTAAAAAGTTGAAGTACACAGCCTTCTTAAAGCTATCAACCCAGTTCCAATTTCTTTTATTGAGCTTTGGTTTCTCCAGAAGGAATTAAGTTACAAATTCTAGTTCCCCTAAGTAGGAAACAAAGGCTACATGTGAAATAAGGAACACACCTAGGAGAGTTCCCTCTGTTTCTCCTCCAGATCTCTCTATATACATGGCTGACAGGAGAAGCCGCCAAGGAGTGAGGGGAACGGAATTTGATGGTCAAACAGTGCTGTCTAAACTGAGTCTGTGACAATCACTTGACCGGGGTCCTCAAGAAGCAGCAGCTCTACAATTACTAATCAGACTAAGGCACGCACTTGGGTGTGCAGAGACATCACTCTCTCACCCGGGACAGGCCAGGCTGTGCACTCAGAACTGTGCCTAGAACACAGAGGCACACACCGCAGAGAGAGAGAACAGAAGCCACCGCCAGCTAAACTGCTCATCGCCCGTCGGCTCTCAACAGGAGAGGTGGGGCACAATGGCCAGGTGTTTGCCCTCACTGTGTGCACAAGCGTCTCTGGTCAGCCTCCAATGAGGGACTCTACAGAACAAGACTTCACAGGTGAAAAGGGAGGGCACGTTGAAAAACCACACATGAAATGTAAAATTGGAAACACAGACAGTGCTTTTGAAGGGCAGCCCAGAAAGAGGAAATTTGAGTCAATAATTTCACTTCTGTCAAGAGTGATTTGAGAACTACAACGTAAAGGGTCACTTAACATTTCCAGGTATTTCCTCATTTATGAACGACTGCCCTAAGATCTCTTCAGCCTTAAACAGACTGTAGACAGTGAGCAATTAAAAAAAAAAACAAACAAAAAACACTAACACAAAGTACTATACCGGGAACAAATTTGAAATAAAATTTGCACGTACTTAATATTTTACCATCTGAACTCCCAATATATCCTTGCTCAATGCCTTCTACTATCTTGGCCACCTCAAGGAAGACTGGTTACCCATGAAAGGCCAAATCAAAATGTCATTTCCTCTGTGGTACTATAGTAGGCTGATTGTAAAAGCGGCCCAAATTACAGTCCTACCTTCACCTACAAAAGCTACCACCTTGGCTGTGCAACTCGGCAGCACTTTTCATCAAAAGGCAGAGTCTGTGTCCATTCCCTCTGACTACTGGCCAGTTTCGTGAGTTGTTCTGGCCAACTGATCATGTGCCAGTTCTGATCCTAGACCTCCAAGGGCCTTGTGCATTTCTGCTTACTCCTTGGAATGGAGCCTTGCCATGAGAAAAAGTACAGACTAAACTGCTACAGGAGGAGAAACCACCAGAGATAAGTCTTCTAAACCAGTTAAATCTGTTTTAGACCAGCTAACAGTCAGCTGACTCCCCAATACCTGAAATGGGCCTGTGAATACATGCAGAAACACATCTGTTCCCAAGCTGTAGCTAACTGTAGACTCAGGAGTAAACATACTCAAAACCAGAAAATCCCAGCAGGCCCAAAGACTGGTAGACGACAATTGAGGCTACTGAGTTTTATGATACTTTGCTCTGTATTTGTTACCTAATAGAGATATGGCATCCCAAGAGTGCTAGTGGTAAAGAATCCCCCTGCCAATGCAGAAGACTCAAGAGACTGGGGTTCGATCCCTGGGTTGGGAAGATCCCCTGGAGAAGGGAATGGCAACCCACCCCAGTATTCTTGCCTGGAGAATCCCATAGACAGAGGAGCCTGGTGGGCTACGGTCCATGGCGTCGCAGAGTCGGACACGACTGAAGTAACTTAGCACGCACACATACTGACCTTCAAGTCTCTAATAACAGATTTCACCACGTCTTCTGTGTCCCCAAAGTTCCTGTTGGCATAATGCTCATCACCGCATAGAACAGTTAAGCACAGGCATATCCTAAGTCATGATCTTCTCAAACACTGCATCATAATCATCTTTGTTTCCCCCCAACTTCTAATATGTTGTATATAGATGCCTGATACATGTTGAGTAAAAATGAGCAAGTGAAGTATAACTTCAGAAAACACAAGAAAAGGGTGCTTAAAACTTCTGCAAGATGAAATGACTGTTCCACTTGGGAAGCAACAGAGGCACAATCAATGCAGGCAAAAATGTAGGCAAGGAGGACCATCTTGTGGGAAACCGATAAGCAGGGTTAGGAGAGACAGGCATGGCCCTGAATAAGAGAAGGGAAAGTATTTCTGACATGGAAATTTAGGCAATATGATTACATGACTTTAGGAAGAAGTGAGAGCTGACTGAACTGGACAGTCTAAAGCCTTGAATGTAAAAGTGGCTTAAAACAGAGAGAGTTCCCTTGGAGAAGTGACTTATTGATACCTAGACAAGGAATTTAGCTACAGAACTAAAGAGAATCAACACAGTAGGAGATCCATATTTCTAACAAATGAAGTGATAATAAATACATCTCTAAAGACATAAGGGTTCTCTTCTACTCCCAGATAAGAGCTACAGTGAGTACAACCAAGAGTAAAAGGAATAAACTTATTTCAGGGAAAGAAGGTTTATCGCTCGCTTGGAGTTGCTATTCCACTGCAGCATATCTCTGATTTTTTCTGTGAGACAAGTCTCCAAGAATCATGCTCTGAATGTATTGGATAATCTGTTCTGCCCGCTAGGAACTTTGAAAAATATACTATTTCAGAAATTAGCTTCTTTAGTGAATAAACAAACAAAAATCATGTGACACTTTATTGCAACATTTGCTGTATCGCAGAAGTCTGGAACTGAATCCACAATATCTCCAAGACGCCTGCCTGCACAGAGTTCTCAATATTTGTTTAGTTTGACAAGCTTTTTGAACTTTCCATTAATTCAAAATTCATGGCTCCTCTGTCCATGGGGATTCTCCAGGCAAGAATAGTGGAGTGGGTTGCCATGCCCTCCTCCAGGGAATCTTCCCAACCCAGGGATTGAACCTAGGTCTCCTGCACTGTAGGTGGTTTCTTTATCATCTGAGCCACCAGGGAAGCCCTCCATACATGCCCTCATGGAACTTTTTGTGAATGCTTTTGTTCAAAAATGTTTGAGAGATTCATTCATGTTACTGCATAAGAGTAGAGTCCGCTCATTTTCATGGTTGCATGAAATCCCCTCATTAGTACAACAGGTGTTAGTTACCCATTATCTTGATGATCATTTGCATTTTTCTCAGTTTGGGGCTACGATGAGCAAGGTTGTAATGAACATTCTTACACATGTATCCCAGTGTATACGTGTACTACTTTCCTTAACACATGACTGAATCAGAAGATTATACTCATTTTCAACATCACCAGATAATGACAATACTTTGAAAAATTAGTTGTATCAATTCACATTTCCATCATCAGAGTTCTGGTTCCTCCACATCCTAGTCTACACTCAATATTCGAGTTATTCCTTTTGCTATTTGGATAAATATATAGTGCTATCTCATTGCAATTTTAATTTCTATATCCTTGATAATCAATAGGCTTGAGTACTTACATGTGTCTTGGCATTTATCATTTCTGTGATGTTTTTTATTCAAAACTTTTTTATTGGGTTGTCAGTTTTCTTAAGGCATGCATTATATTGATATATTCTAGGTATCTGTTCCTCCTTGGATACTGTTGTGTTACCAATACATGTTCCCACTTCGTGGCTTGCTCACATTTTATAATCAGAAGTTTTATTTAAACATATTGTTTTTATGTAATGTATATGTTTTGTGTTTTATTTGGAGATTGAAAATACAATCTGTATTTTTCTAATTAACTGAAAAAAGTTTACTCTAAGTCATATGAAATAGGACTGGAAGAAAAATTGTCATATTGTATTATCTCTAACCCAGACAGCTACACTATTATCATATGCAATATCCAATTGCAATTTGAAGACATAATTTAGAAATATAAACAAATACATACTTTTCAGAGTCACAATCTTTAGAACTTAGAGCCACAGAGACAAAATATACAGTGGGTAATTAAATACGACATATACCTGATGCTAAATTACAGTTTTTTGGAGGGGAGAGAGTGCCAGAATATGACTCAATAGCTGTAAAGCCTTAAAAGGTGAAATAGTGTGACTGATTAGAAAGCAGAAGATCTGGTAGTTAAGTTCTGTGATATAATCCTAGAGTCTTTCTTCACATTACTCTCTATTATTATGTGCACATAATTATACTTTTAAAAGGATTGTTAGCTTTTATGTGTATTTGGATATGTTGACTACAAAACAGTAAGGCCAGTTTTATTAAATGTACAAAGAAGTATACATCATTAAGTTTTAATGGAGTGATTTTTTTTGAGGCTATTCAGGAATTTAGAAAATGCTGCTGCTTCTCAAATTTTCAATGCATTTTTGGAATTACATTCACAGCAATGTAAACTATATATACTCAAGGCATTAGTTTATTATCTAATTTCAGACTTCCCTGGTGGTCCAGTGCTTAACAACCTGCTTGCTAATGAGGAAACACAGGTTTAATCCCTGGACCAGAAAGATCTCACATGTCACGGGGCAACTAAGCCTGTGCGCACAACTGCGGAGCCTGTGCTCTGGAGTTCCTGCTCCAGAAACAGAGGAGCCAGCTCAATGAGAAGCCTGCGCACCGCAGCCGGAGAACAGGCCCTCTCGCCACGACGACGCAAAGCCTGTGCACCGCCAAGAAGACCCAGTGCAGTCAAGAGTCAATTTTCAAAATAGTCTTTAAGAAAGACATTTAAGAACCTCATCTCATTTTTATAAACAAAATATGTATTTTGTATGAAATTTATTTAGGTATAATTGACATTCAATCATGTGCACATAATTTAAGTTTGCCTTCAGAGTTTGGGCAAATACACATATATGCTCATACATCCACCACGGGATATCCGCCAGTGTCAGTCCGTTGTTAGGTATACATTTCCATTTCCAGGCTTTTGCCGTGATGAATAAAGCTCTTTACAGACTTTCATGGACAAATTTATTTTTAGATATGTGTTTCATTTCTCTTAAATACTTACTAGTGAAAACTATAGGTAGTATGGTAAACATATGTTTAGCTGTGGAGACAATGCTAGGTCATTTTAGAAAATGGTTGCACCATTTTACATTTCTACAAGCAATTGATGGGAGCTCTAATCACTCCACATCCTTGCCAATACACATGTGATGTTGAACATGTTCTTCAGTGTCTTCAAATCTTTGCCCACTGTTTTATGGGTCTGTCTTCCTATTGCATTTTGACAACTTTTATAAAGTGTATTTTAAATATAATCTTTTGTCACATCATCTCAGAGGGCTTCAGAATTGTAACTGTATTGTCATTAGACATGTTCATCTACTTTGTTGCCTATTTTAGATGTGTAAGTATATAATACTAAACTGAAATATTAGAATTCTATAGTATTTAGGTGGTAAAGAGAAACAAGAAGTAATAGTCACAAACTCAAGATACTAGTTTCCTTGGGGAAGTGAAAGTCATTCAGTCGTCTCAGACTCTTACAATCCCATGGACTATAACCTGCCATGCTCGTCTGTCCATAGAATCCTCCAGGCAAGAGCACTAAAGCGGCTAGTCATTCCCTTCTCCAGGGGATGTTCCCAACCCAGGGATGGAAACTCGGTCTCCTGCATTGCAAGAGGATTTTTATCTTTCAGGCCATCAGGGAAGCCCAGGAAATGGGGAAAAATTTTGAGCAAGGCACTTGAGGATTTCTGAGGATGCAGGCAGCATTCAATTTCTTGAATGGGGAAGAGGTTATACAGGTGTAGAAGCATATACTTCATAATTTATAGTATTTCTAGTAACTATACATGCTTTATAAATGTATGTAAATTTCCCATTTTAAAACATGTTTAATGAGGAAACTAATAAAAATAAAACCAATAGACCCACATTAACTTTACTATTAAAAAAATCAGTGCTTTGGCTAGAACCATAAAGAATTGTGGGAGAAAAAGGGAAGAGAGAAATGTATTGCAGTCACAATGAATGATAAGTCACTGAAAAAAAAAAAAATGAAGATCCTCACTATCCAGAAAACATCATCATATTATACTATCGGTCAAATCAACATAAGAGAAGTATGTTCTTCACATGCTTTGGAAATTTGAAATTTTCCACTTTTGATGTTTATGAGAAGTGGCTCTACTTATCCAAAATAAATTACGTGATCACTCTACATTTTTGCATCTCAACAAATTCAATTTAATAAATATTGAGGTAATAAAGTACTCTCAGAAGAATGGACAATTAAGGTGAATCTGAGGGTAGAGCAACAAAATTTGACTGCTAACTTACAAGATGACAAATAGTACCATTGACAAGCAAAGGATTAAGCCCAAAGTGTGGCGGCTTTGCTATGACCTAAATCAAATCCCTTATTATACAGTGGAAGTGAGGAATAGATTTAAGGGACTAGATCTGATAGACAGACTGCCTGATAAACTATGGATAGAGGCTAGTGACACTATACAAGAGACAGGGCTGAAGAACATCCAAAGAAAAAGAAATGCAAAAAGGCAAAATGGCTGTCTGAGGAGGTCTTACAAATAGCTGAGAAAAGAAGAGAAGGGAAAAGCAAAGGAGAAAAGGAAATATATACCCATTTGAATGCAGAGTTCCAAAAAATAGCAAGGAGAGTTAAGAAAGCCTTCCTCAGTGATCAGTGCAAAGAAATAGAGGAAAACAATAGAATGGGAAAGACTAGAGATATCTTCAAGAAAATTAGAGATACTAACTGAATATTTCATGCAAAGATGGGCTCATAAAGGACAGAAATGGTATGGACCTAACAGAAGCAAAAGATATTAAGGAGAGGTGGCAAGAATAAACAGAAGAACTGTACAAAAAAAGATCTTCAAAACCCAGATAATCACAATGGTGTGATCACTCACCTAGAGCCAGACATCCTGGAATGGGAAGTCAAGTGGGCCTTAGGAAGCATCACTACGAACAAAGCTAGTGGAGGTGATGGAATTACAGTTGAGCTACTTCAAATTCTAAAAGATAATGCTGTGAAAGTGCTGCACTCAATATGCCAGCAAATTTGGAAAACTCAGCAGTGGCCACAGGACTGGAAAAGGTCAGTTTTCATTTCAATCCCAAAGAAAGGCAATGCCAAAGAATGCTTAAACTACCACACAATTGCATTCATCTAACACGCTAGTAAAGTAATGCTCAAAATTCTCCAAGCCAGGCTTTAACAATACATGAACCATGAATTTCATATGTTCAAGCTGGTTTCAGAAAAGGCAGAGGAACCAGAGGTCAAACTGCCAACATCCGCTGGATCATCAAGAAAGCAAGAGAGTTCCAGAAAAACATCTATGTCTGCTTCATTCACTATGCCAAAGCCTTTGACTGTGTGGACCATAATAAACTGTGGAAAATTCTGAAAGATATGGGAATATCAGACCACCTGACCTGCCTCTTGAGAAACCTGTATGCAGGTCATGAAGCAAATTAGAACTGGACATGGAACAACAGACTGGTTCCATATAGGAAAAGGAGCATGTCAAGGCTGTCTGTTGTCACTCTGCTTATTTAACTTATATGCAGAGTACATCATGAGAAATGTTGGGCTGGATGAAGCACAAGCTGGAATCAAGATTGCTGGGAGAAATATCAATAACCTCAGATATACACATGACACCACCATTATGGCAGAGCCTCTTGATGAAAGTGAAAGAGGAGGGTGAAAAAGTTGGCTTAATGCTCAACATTCAGAAAACTAAGATTGTGGCATCTGGTCCATCACTTCATGGGAAATAGATGGGAAAACAGTGGAAACAGTGGCAAACTTTCTTTTTGGGGGCTCCAAAATCACTGCAGATGGTGATTGCAGCCATGAAATTAAAAGACGCTTACTCCTTGGAAGAAAAGTTATGACCAACCTAGACAGCATATTAAAAAGCAGAGACATTACTTTGTCAACAAAGGTCCATCTAGTCAAGGCTATGGTTTTCCTAGTAGTCATGTATGCATGTGACATTTGGACTATAATGAAAGCTGAGCACCAAAGAATTGATGTTTTTGAACTGTGGTGTTGGAGAAGACTTTTGAGAGTCCCTTGGACTGGAAGGAGATCCAACCAGTCCATCTTAAAGGAGATCAGTCCTGGGTGTTCATTGGAAGGACTGATGTTGAAGCTGAAACTCCAATACTTTGGCCACCTCATGCGAAGAGCTGACTCATTTGAAAAGACCCTGATGCTGGGAAAGATTTGGGCAGGAGGAGACAGGGACGACAGAGGGTGAGATGGTTGGATGGCATCACTGACTCAATGGACATGAGTCTGAGTAAACTCCATGGTGATGGACAGGGAGCCCTGCATGCTGCGGTTCATGGGGTCACAGAGTCGGACACGACTGAGTGACTGAACTTAACTGAAGCCCAAAGTTGTAATACCCAGGAAAATTCCTTGCATGGTATATATCATATTAAGCAAAAGTACAAGTTGTTTCTTAAGAAACCCATAAAGCAAAATCATATTTCCCCCTCCCATAATTAGTTAATTGCTTGAGGAAAATAGAAGGTATGCATATTTTTCTTGAATAAATTTTTTTGTAAACAGTTTTTAAAAAATGTAAGTTGTTGCCTAAATTCTATACAGAATTGTGAATGGGCGCATGTCTTTTTCTTTTTCTAATAAGTAAGTATGCTTGAAAATTGCATATTTTATATCAAAGGGCCTAAGATTTCTCAAAATTTGGATACAGTGACAGACCTTATTTTCCTGAGCTCCAAAATCACTGCAGACAGTGACCACAACCATGAAATTAAAAGATGCTTGCTCTTTGGAAGAAAAGCCATGACTAACCTAGACAGCATATTAAAAAGCAGAGATCTCACTTTGCCTAAAAAGGTTCATACAGTCAAAGCTATGGTTTTTCCAGTAGTCATGTATGGATATGAGAGTTGGACCATAAAGAAAGCTGAGTGCCAAAGAACTGATGCTTTTGAACTGCAGTGCTGGAGAAAACTCTTGGGAGTCCCTTGGACTGCAAGGAGATCCAACCAGTCAATCCTAAAGGAAATCAATCCTGAATATTCATTGGAAGGACTGATGCTGAAGCTCTAATACTTTGGCCACCTGATGCGAAGAACTGACTCATTTGAAAAGACCCTGATGCTGGGAAAAACTGAGGGCAGACGGAGAAGGGGACGACAGAGGTAAGATGGTTGGATGGCATCAACGACTCAATGGACATGAATTTGAGCAAACTCCAAGAGGTGGTGGAAAGGGAAGAGTGGTGTGCTGCAGTCCATGGGGTTCCAAAGAGTCAGACATGACTTAGCAAATGAACAACTTAATACAGTTAAGCAAATACTATTGTAGAGCCAATGACGTAACAGTTCTCTTTGATCTCGGCCTCAGTGACCAAATATTAATGGTTGTCAAATATACACAAAATAATTCTTCCCTCTTTACATTCTCACAGCTTTAACATCACATAAAAATTCCCCAAAATCCTGTTGAGAATCTAAATACACCAGCACCTCTGTGTACCTCCCGCCTAAACCACCCAGGAGTTAAAGATGTGATCAGTCAGCCACTTTCACTGAGCATTCATATCTGAAGGAAGTAAGAGCAAAGAGCAGAAACAATTTGAATGGTTCCCAATCTTTAAAAAGGGAGTTCATATCTGCCATTTTATGTTCCTTGAATCTTTGGGGAAGGATAATTTGTTTTATATAAGTATCATAAAAATATATGTGAATACATGGAATTCAGTGTGAATATATGATGTTATGTACACTAAAGCTCAGTTGGGATTCAGTGGATTCTAACATTTTTTAAATCGCCTATTCCCAAGGAAAAAATTTATCCTAAGAATACTACTTATTAATCAGTATATATTAATGTCCAATGTAAAAACATTTTAAAATTTATAGTTATTCACACCACTTAAAGAGAAATTTCTAACTCTGAAAAAAGCAACATATTTTATGTTTATTGTTAAAACAGTCCATGGAGCTGTTTTTCTCTTTTACTTAACACAGCAGTCCTAAGTATTAAGAGAGTCTATCTTGGTATGTAAAAAAGATTCCAGACTACACATGAAGGTGACGTGATCAGCACAGTTGAGATTGTCAAAAAAGAAACTGCATGCTAGTAAGTGGAGCGGGTGTTCTGGAGAGCCAAGTAAAGAAATGACTGTCCCCATCCTTCAGGAACTTAGGTCCCTAAGTGGAGAGATGTGTCCCCATGGAAACACTACAATGCAACACTGGAAAAACAGGTGTCCTAGATACATAAAGTCAGCTGTAGGGAAAGTATAACTTGGGGTTTTGAGGGTAAAGAAAGGTCCCTGAGCAAAGAGAACTATCAAGGCCCTGTAGATTGGATGGGCTGTGTAACCAGAAGAGTAGAGAATGGGACAGCGCCCCTCAGAGGACAAACAAGTGAACTGGCGTCACCAAAGTGAAGCATCTTCACAAGAGGCAGGAGATAGTTCAAGACTACCAAGGCAGTAGTCTACTAGCACCCAGACACAAGATGCTGAGTCATTGGCTTCACCTCCTCCCCCTCAGTCAGCAGTGTTTTGTCTTTAATGTGTCCTTGTGTTGGCTCCAGGAAAGGCTAATAAACCAACCTAAAATTCCATACAAGGCCCTGCACATTTGAACTTTTGCTGGGGAAGATGTCCAGAAGAATTTGCAGTTCATAACCTGAACAAATAGGTGATTGGTATTCTCCAGTATTTAAGTCACATAAGGAGCCCAATTTGCAGGAAGATGATCAATTCTACTTTAGACAAGCTTTATTTGAGATGGCAATGAGATATGCAAGCAATAATGTCCCTCAAGTGTTTCGAGATAAGGGATAAAGCGCGAGATGAGGACTAGACTAGAACTTTCATTACAGGGAGAAAAGAGCTGAATCCTGGAAGCAAATAGACACATAC
Organism: Cervus elaphus; assembly: GCF_910594005.1. Lineage (NCBI taxonomy): Eukaryota > Metazoa > Chordata > Mammalia > Artiodactyla > Cervidae > Cervus > Cervus elaphus. Next base: position 41,297,756 of record NC_057822.1, read on the forward strand.
GATGAAATCCTACCTTATTCTAGAAGAATACCACGATGGCGTTCTTTGTCACAGTGGGCAGACTATATTTCTCAGTCTCATAGTAAGGAGAGGCATGTTTTAATAACTTTAGCCTCATACAGATGCCCTTTTGCTACTCTTACCATCGACAGCTATCAGAAATCTCCCTAGTCTCATGGCACACCAACTCTAAAGAGTTTTCCATGTAATGTTGGTGGTGAACTGTTAAGCTTCCCTGTGATGATATCTACTCAACACTCAGAAAAGCATGTCACTAAATTCCTATGTATAGTTAAAAAGAGGCAACACTGCAGCCAGTGTTCGGTTTATCCAATTGCCTGGTAAGAGGCCATCTGAACACATGTGGCCTGCACTATTCACATGCTCATTCCACTGCCCCTTCTCCTTCTTTGGTTCAATGGCTTCAGTCTGGGCCATTCAGTCCAGGCCTAAGCACAGCAGAGACAAGCAATCAACAGATACTTAGAGACAAGCTTAGGTGGAACACTGTATCACTTCCCAAGCTGAGCTGAAGAGCTGCAGTCCTCAGTCGTGTCCGGCTCTTTGCAACCCCATGGACTGTGTGTCCGGCTCTTTGTGACCCCATGGACTGTAGCCCCCCAGGCTCCTCGCTCCATGGGATTTTCTGGGTATGAATACTGGAGTGGGTTGCCATTTCCTTCTCCAGGGGATCTTCCCCACCCAGGCATGAATACTGGAGTGGGTTGCCATTTCCTTCTCCAGGGGATCTTCCTGACCCAGGGATCAAACCCGGGTCTCCCTCATTGTAGGCAGACGCTTTACCGTCTGAGCTACCAGGGAAGCCCTATCACTTCCCACGGAATACCATAACACCGGAGGATTCGGAGGACCACAGACCCACACACACATCCTCTCTCCTGCAGCGCAGTCCCATCCCTAGGTATGAACCAATCTAATTTCTAAACAAGGTAAAGTATATCTTTAAGCCTCCAGACTGTTTTTCCCTGAGATAGTTTTATGATTTCTTCTTCCCTCTCAATATTTCTAAACAGAAGAACATAAGTCCTTTTTGTGAATATTCTTTTTGATTTAAAGTTTTCCTTTTCAGGTTCTACAAAGAGCTGCCATCTCTATAAGGAGAATTTATTATACATCAGTGTTATTCTGAAGTACAATAGGAGCTGATTTCTTAGAAATTCAAGCACTGGAAAAATCATTGTGACAACTGGGACTAAGCACTCTTATTTTCAGTATTCTAAATACTGGAATAGTTCCCAAAGAATGGATTTTATTGCTGTAATTACAAAGGAAAGATAATTATATGAAAGTGTTGTTAAACCAAGAGTATGAATTACCATCATGGTGTGTCCAAACAAGTGCAGGCCTGACGTACAGAGTAAACAGATACGCAAAAAAAATCGACTTCGTTTTCAGAAAGGCCTTGTTGAGGCATCACTACTTCAAACCAGCTTTCATTTACAATAAGCAATAATCATGAACAACCATAAATACAACATTAATTTGGATACAAAACATTTTTTTTTAAAAATCTAAACTATAAACAAGAAAAGACAAAGTACTATCAACATGGGTATGTAGCTCACCTGTCCCCCACTATTCCCTCACAGGAGGCCTTAGCCCCACCTAGACTTATCTATTCATTATCCGCCAAACACATTTTGCAAATTCCTTTTTTCCATTTTGACTAAATCGTTACCTGTCCTTAAAAGCATTAAGTATCTGCTCATCCCTTCTGTGACCAGCCACAGAGAACCCTCTAGTCTCTGAACTCATGTTACACTGAGTTCATGCTGCCTTGTGTTATCATTTTAAATATACTATCTTCCTAGATAACTTTTTTTAAACAGGCGGGGTCTACGGTACGGCTGTTGCTTTTTTAGTTACCGTACTAGACCTTCCACAGCCTGTCATGTTTTGTAGATACTACCTGTTGACCGCCAAACAGTCAGCATGGTTCTTTTGCTCAAAATGGGTGAGCTGGTACAATAATTAGGGTTCTGACAAAAACACAGGGCATTCTCCAACGGGGTAATTCAAGAGAATTTAGTGAAGAGTCTACTTCTAAAAAGTATTGGCAAGGTTTATGGAAACCAGAAGGGGAGAGTAGCGTGTGCCAGGTCTATTATCAAGAATCAACCCCTCCCTGAAAGGCAAGGACAGGCTTCCCTGATAAGAGACAGGGCGGTGGGTGAAGAGACAGCCAGCCAGCCTGGCAGGGAGGGGGCCAGGACACTGATACATCACCCTTTTCTTCTGCCCTATGTTCTCCCTTCAGCACACCACCCCTTCACGGAACAGTTCCGGCAGCCAGGAGGGCCAGGGAACCTGTTAAAGCAGCACAGAAGGTCACCACCCTTCCTCGACAGGGCTGGTGAGGACAGGGGAAGTAAGGAGTGTGTCTGGAAAGACAAACAGAAGACAGACCGCTGAGACAGTGAGAAAGCAGTTCAGCTGCAGGCACTGGCTTCAGACAGCTCACATGCCTATCTCACGGCCACCGTTCGGGTAATACCACTGAGCCTTTCTGATACTGGATTCCTCACCTGATAAAAATGAAATAATACTTACCTTTACAAAGAGTATCATGGACACAATTTTATTATATGTCAAAGTATGTCCCACAGTGCCTGGAACAAACTAAGTACTGTAAAAAAATAATTAATAACAGTAATAACATCTATTTGCATCCTTATGAATCCGAACTTCCTAGAAATTCTATTCTAGAAATGGTGGTCTTCAAATTACAGTCACTCCTGGGAATACCTGGTTTGTATGTTCTGCCTCACCTCCCGCTCCAAATGCCTATCTGCATCAGACTTGAAGACTGCATTTAAAATGCTATCCTCCGACCTCCATCATAACCAGATTTTTGCTGTTCAGCTTCCCCAATCCCGACCCTAAGACCTGGTTCCTGAAGGCTCCCTGCCCACCCTAGTTAGAGTTTCTGGGCTCCTGTTGGTACCAGTCTGTCAGGGGCGGCAGGTTAGGATTTACTGGCATTCCCAGTTTATGGATCATCAAGCCAGCCTCAAAAGGGTTAAAAGACACTTGCCCAAGGACATCTGACAGATGATCACCCAACTAGTCAGGGAGGAAACTAAAGGCCTAATAAAGAATGACAAACTGGATCCTAGAATGATAGGATGATACTGTTGGGCTCAAGGGAGTCTGAAACTCTGCAAAAACAGGCTGCTATATGTTATCATTCACATCAGGGTTCACACTATCATATGAAGAAGCATCTACAAAGAATACAAGCATGAAATATAATTAACGCATAATCATTTAAAGGTCAAAATAATCTCAGCATAGCTTCTGATGGCATAGCCAATGGAATAATAATTTGTTACATTCTCTCAAACGGCTGACAAAAATACCACTTCCAAAGTCCAGTTCATTCTAGATAACAAAATCACACTTAGCTAAGCCAGTTTAAATAGATAGTGAGCAATAATACTCAATGTGTGAAAATCAATTCACCACACTGTAGTGTTAGATCTCAGCTCCTCAGTTATTCAAATGCACATGACCACATTCATTCAGAAACACTGGCATGCCTAATGATTACTGTATAAAGTAGTAGATGATCTCTATGACATCATTTTAGTAAACTTGTAGGGTTGCTAAGCAACGCATGCTCTTTAACGATGTGCTAGGGAATACCAGACTTCCCTATTTGTATATCCCTGATACGCAGTAGGTTCCCAACTATGAAACCTGGCTATAACATCTTCTCTGAAGCACACAAGTCATAATCTTTATAGATTGAGACCACTGCTTGATAACCAAGGATCTAACTTTACCATTCAAAAAATTCTAGTTACAGCTTTATTCCTTAACATAGGGCTTTGAAATTTTATACCTTAGAGATAATTTTTATCAGGAATAATACCAGAAAAAACTAGGAAATCAAATTCAGTTTTCCTCTGGCACCCTCCAACCACCACTTCTCCCTGCCAGGATCTCGCATGACCCCACACCTCGTCCACATCCATCTCCTTAGCCCCACTGCAGTAAAATGCTCATTTTCCTGTCCAAAAACCACGGGGCTTTCCAAAGCAGGGATCTCAACTATTTAGAAGCTTAATGGAAATATTAAACCTCCAAAAAAAAATGTGCAACATATATTGTAGGAGGAGAGAGGGAGGCAGGGGAGAAATTACACAAAAGAGAAAACTAACCAATTTGCTAACAGTATCATAAACTATTACAGCCTTCATATCCAGGAATGTAAATCAAGAGTTATAAAAATATTACTGTAACCTAGTTATTTTACTTCTGGGATTCTAATCTAAAGAAGCAATCCAAAATATAAAAAATCTATGTGTATAAAAAATGTTCACCCCAAGTGTTTGCAAGAGTAAAATATTAGAAATTGGTAAACATATAATAATAGAAGAACAGTTAAACTTGTTACACACATTCTTAGACCTTATGCAGTCTTTAAACTGATGGTTATATTAAAGCTAGAGGTATGTTAAATCTGGAAGGAAATATAATAAACTGTTAAACATAGGACAGGAATGCAATATTTGGATATTTTGTAAAACTTGGAATAATGAAACTATCTATCTTTAAAAATTATTACATTTTACCAACTGAGAACAAAGCAATAAACTTAATAAAATTTGTCTTTCAGTGTTACTTATAATTTCTATGAAAGGACATACAAAGTATTTCTGACATCGCAAATGTATTGGGCATGAGCCTAAAAAAACAACAAAAATGTGCTCTAGACCTGTGTACAAAAATTTATGGAAATGAGATCAGGAGACAAAAGACACATGAATAACAGTGATCATAAAAAGTAACAGGGTAAAAAAAAAAAAAGTAACAGGGCTATCTATTTCCTTTTTTTCTCAAAGTTGTGTAATATTACTCTTTTATTTCATACTAGAAATATTTAAGAATAGCAACAATTTTTAACACCACATAGAAACAGAGTTGTTGGTAAAATGCAAATGAACTTTATGAATATCTATATAGAGACACTGTAAAAGGATTTTATCAATAAAAGGTGAGGCTGTAGAGAGAACACCATTGCCAACTGCAAAGTTTGGCTAAAGTGCAGTAGAATGTAGTTGTAAACAATCAAGTGTGAGTTTTAGAAAATTATCACAGACACATGGGAAGAAAAGTTAGAAAGGAAGTAAAGCACAAGATATTAAGGCTAGAATAATTTAAGGTTAAACTCAAGGACTTAAGAGCACTAGACGGCAAGAAGCTAACAAAAAATGGGGACCTGAAGGCAGAACCAAGAAGTACTAGTAGTTAGCAAAGCATCTGGCCACTTTTCTATCTGATCTCAAGCAGAAAAAAACAAGGCACCAAGATAGAAAAGGTGCTCTGAGAAATTAGAAAGAGTATTTTTAAAAATGCAGTCAATAACAGCCAAAAAATACTTTTAGAGTCTTATCTAGGAAAAACCCTTGATGAGCCTAGCATCAAACACCTAGCACTTATCAGCTAGCAAACTTGACCTGTACTTGCTGTTTGTTTCCACGTTGTGATGTTAACACTCTAAAGTGAAATCCTACTAAGGTTGAAAGGTTATATATACACATAGAGGTAGACTCCAGGGTCTACAGTGCTCCATGACACTGGATAAGAGAAACAAGGAGTCATCAGTAAGAAGGGAAGTAACAAGGAACAAGCTTTGATGTAAAATTCTCCTCTAGTTTGATCCTCCTTTCTATACCCACTTCGCACCATTTTATGTGTGTGTACACATGGGTGTGCTTAGTCACTCAATCACGTCTGACTCTTTGTGACCCTTTGGACTGCAGTCCCCTAGGCTCCTCTGTCTCTGGGATTCTCCAGGCAAGAACACTGGGGTGGATTGCCATTCCCTTCTCCAGGGGATCTTCCCAACCCAGGGATCAGACTCACGTCCTCTCTGTCTCTTGCATATTCTTTGCCTGCTGAACCATGGGGGAAGCCTTTGTAACACTATAAACAAAATATGTAATATTTAAGCCAAATGAATATTAAGCTATCGAATAGTCATTTCAGAAGAAGCTTAAAGACATATACATTTAACTACAGAAATAAAATAATTAAGAAGGATATTAAAGCACCATATATATAAATGTACACACACACCCTGCAAGAATAAACAAATCTTGCCAAAAAAAGCTAATCAAAATCCAATAGTCAAAGACTCTGATCTTTTTAATAAGCTGGGAAGGTGACTTCTATTATGATATGCTAGTAATTTATATAGATTTTCATTATCTCCCATAAAAAGACTGGGAGGTAAATTATTGCCTTCATTTTACAAGACAAGGAAACAAGTGACAGGTAAATTGGCAGAGCCAGACCTCAGTCCCGTATCCCTCCTCTCACTCTCCGGTAATCTGTCTTTAACACCTCCCTGTAATGATATGATTCACGGGACACTCCCCAGGCTTCAAAACTTATGAATCAGTGCTCTCCCTCTCTTAAGCAAGAACACATAACACTCCAAACACATGTTAATTCTTTAGCAAGTACGTTGAAGAAAGATGCAAAAAATATATAAAAGCAAATTACCATCATATAATCCTAAATTTTTGTTAGAAATATCAACATAAACTCAAGAGGAACACATGCTCTTTTTTTTCCCCTGGGGAAAAAAAACCTAGATACAGTGACCAACCAAGTAATAATAATTGCTTCCAAATCATGGTTCTCAAAGTACTATTTCCCACTAAGAGAAACCAGGGCTCCATGGAGAACAGTGGATCCTAGTTTGGGGAAGGAAATGTACAAGCTGAGCCTGGAAGATTTTGTCACAGCAGAAAGCAAGGACGCCTTCAAAAACTGCCAGCCTGAAGTGGCTCCTACTGGCTAAAAGATAAGGAAACTGAAGCAAACAGAACAGTAGTTATTAAACAGACCAAGATCAAAAAAGTTTATACCCATGTGCTCATAACATGTATATGCAGCGAGAAGGCGCCTAGTCTCCTTCACAGATTCTAGAAGGAACCAATCCAATTTCCTGAAAACTAGTGGAAAAAGAAAATAATCAAGCATTAAATTTGCCTTTCCTCTACAACCGGTCTTCTATCAGTCCCTCAGGGTATGCAAATAGTTGATGACAATCTCTTTAGTACTATCCCCATTAAGAAATGAAGAATGAGTAATGGACTACTCCCATTTTGCAAACCCATAATGAAACAGCTCTAGGAAGTTATCTGTAGCCACGAACAAAGTGAAATAACTATATTGTGTAATTCCTGGAGTGCACAAAACAGCTATGAAACAGTCCTTCCCTCCCCCACAAAAATTTGAGGTTCTAGATCTGAATATCAGTTTACATAAATAAAGAGACCAGAAAAATATGTTAAACATCACCACGGAATGAAATCAGCAAAACAGACTATAGAGAACAACAGAACAAATAACCTTGTTTCTTTAACAAATAAACTGCTAGAACAAAGAGAAGTAGAGAGGACCCCTACACAGAAGACTTAAGAGACATGAACCACATGCAATGCATGGGCCTTATTGGAATCCTGATTCAGGAAAACTACAGAAATATATTTATGAGTAAAAAAGTGAGAGTGTTAGTCACTCAGTAGTGTCTGACTCTTTGCGACCTCATGGACTGGAGCCCCTCAGGCTCCTCTGTCCATGGAATTCTCCAGGCAAGAATACTGGAGTGGGTAGCATTCCCTTCACGAGGGGATCTTCCTGACCCAGGGATCGAACACTGAAGCTAGACTCATTACCATCTGAGCCGCCAGGGAAGTCCACATTGACAACCAGTAAAATTTAAACTTTGACCTAAAATTCATGCTATTAAACAGTTAATTACTTTTAGGATGATAATGACACAGAAATATTTTTCAAAGAACCCTCAGAGATACATGGAGAAATATTTAGAATAAAATCCAACATCTGGGATTTGCTTCAAAAAAAGTCAAATGATGGACATGGTTTATGTCTAAAGTAAGGAAGTGATTATGTAGGATGAGGCAGCAGGGATTTTCCTCTCATCTTCCTTCTTCATATGTTTGAAATGCAATGAAATACACAATTAGACATAACAGAATTTAAATTATAGGATTAGAATGAGCTCAAATGAGACACTTTATGCAAAAAGTTTAGAATGAAACCCAGCCCAGAATGATCCAAACAGGTCCAGATTATCGCTGCTGCTGCTACTATTCACGCATGCTGGATATCCAACATGTTACTTTGAATGCAATACCACTGCTGGGAACACCAGTCATGAACAAGAATAAAGAATATGCTAAAAGTTACAGAAACACCACAGAGGAGGTAGAGACAGTCATCTATCGGTAGCTAATTCTGAGGGAATGGAAGGAGTAATCATGCAACTTGCCTATAGATGTGATGCCTGAACAAGGTTTTGGGAGATGACTGAATTCAAGGGGGTGATCCCAACCAGAAGCAAAAAATGAAGGAGAAAGAGTAAGCATTCACACAAACAGAAAAGTCCATCACTTTGCAGGAGAATGAGATATAAACATGTAAAACACAGGAGGGAGGGGGAAACTTCTAATTCTCAGAAAGCTAATTTTGTTGCTGCTCTTATTCACAGACTTTCCAAAGGACACCATCTCTCCACTTGAAGTTTTCTTTAGGATTTCAAAGTCATTATTCTATTCTTTTCTCCTTGCTTCTCTCTGAGCACCTATAAGTTTGATCATCTCTTTTGTTCTCTGAAAGCTTTGGAGGCTATCCAACTTCATGAGGTCTTTCTGAAACAAGTTCAGACAATGAGAAGCATATCCTATTGGAGCTGTATACAGATATTTACCAATTATTATCACCCACCTTCTAAGTATATGTACTGTTAGGCAAATACCTAACCACCCTATCACATATATTCTGCAACTGGTACACAACACAGGATGTATGCTTTTTCCTACTAAACAAGCAAGGGGCTTTCCTGGTGGCTCAGCAGTAAAGAATCCCCCGCAGTGCAGAAGCAGAGAAGGCAGTGGCACCCCACTCCAGTCCTCTTGCCTGGAGAATCCCAGGGACAGAGGAGCCTGGTGGGCTGCAGTCCAAGGGGTCACTAGGAGTCGGACACTGACTGAGCAACTAACACTTTCACTTTTCACTTTCATGCATTGCAGAAGGAAATGGCAACCCACTCCAGTGTTCTTGCCTGGAGAATCCCAGGGACGGGGGAGCCTGGTGGCCTGCCGTCTATGGGGTCACACAGAGTCAGACACGACTGAAGCGACTTAGCAGCAGCAGCAGCAGTGCAGGAGATACGGGTTCAATCCCTGGGTCAGGAAGATCCCCTGGAGAAAAAAATGGCAACCCACTCCAGTACTCTTTCCTGGAGAATTCTATGGACAGAGGAGCCTAGCGGGCTACAGTCCCCGGGGTCGCAAGAGTCAGACACGACTTAGTAACCAAGAAAAAAAAAACAAAAATCGTTTATTTAAAACAATCACAAAACAACTTCCTCCACATAAATTTGTCCAGTCAGGATGTCAATATATTCATTTCCCATCCATAGATAACATAACCAATGTACATTCAAAGTTCTAAAGAACAGGGTTCCAAGACAATCTCCTGAGTAGTTAGATGATCGTGAAAGTGAAAGTCGCTCAGTCATGTCCAACTCTTTGCAACTCCATAGACTATACAGTCTACAGAATTCTCTAGGCCAGAACACTGGATTGGTTAGCCTTCCCTTTCTCCAGGGGATCTTCCCAACACAGAGATCAAACCCAGGTCTCCTGCATTGCAGGCGGATTCTTTACCATCTGAGCCACAAGGGAAGCCCATTAGACGATCTTCAGTTCAGTTCAGTCACTCGGTCGCATCTGACTCTGTGACTCCATGAATCGCAGCACGCCAGGCCTCCCTGATAATCTTAGTAGCCTTAAAATATACACTGGAAAGGTTTCAGTTATATAAAGATGAATCAAAAATATGATGGCATTACAATACAGATCAACTTTCTCTAACTTTGAAAGTCAGATGGTCAAAAATGAACTGTGATCAGTTTTGAATATAGCTGCTACATGCTTATGTGCAGTTAACTTAAGAATGCTGATTGAATGGCTCTTCAGAGACAAGAATCAGAAGAAAGACTTCAAGACCATTTTTTAAAAAGCTGTTTTTCTGGCCTTCTAAATTTTTGTAAATATATTTGCTAATCCTACTTGTTCACCAACATTATCAACAGTCCCATCAAGAACCTGTTCCACAGGCTAAAAACTGAACTACACTTTTTTTCTCTACAAAGTAAAAAAAAAAAAAAAAAAAATACTGGAATTTAAATCTAAGTCTATTAACACTATAGACACTTAGCCAGGGCATTTCCTAAGATGATCCTAAGGTGGGGGGAAAGGGGGAGTTGGAGCTCATTGCAATGTCCCTTGGGCTTCAGAGGAAGGGCTGATACTTAAAGTCCAAAAATTTTGCTCAAGGCAGACAAGTTAGACATATACATAAACATCGAGATTATAAAGGTTATGAATAACAAAGAGTTTCCAAAACTGCAGGCAAGAGATAACTGAGTAAGAGACACTATAGTCTTAAACGAAGTGCTATTGCACAATCTTTAAAATTTCCTGGGGTTAAAAGCCTGAAACCTCAGGTATGCATAAAGAGAAGAATACATAAACTGTAGTATATTCATATAAGGAAGTAACACCTATCAATAAAAAGGAACAAACTACTGATACATGTGACATTATGGATGAATTCCAAAAAACATGCCAAGTGAATGAAGACAGACACACGGGAGTATATACTGTCTAGTTTTTTTCATATGAAATGCTAGAACTAACTAATCTCTGGGAGAAGGGTGCTGATGGTCAAGGAGCATGAACTAACTTTCTATAGTGATAGAAATATTCTGCATCTTGGTAAGTTTGAGTTAAAATGGTGTAAACTTTTGTCATATCTCAGCTAACGCATGCTTAAGATTTGTGAATTCTATCACTAAACTTTAAATAAATATATAAATATTGAAAAAAAAGTATTGAGCTCAGTGATTTGCATATTAAACACATGCAATTTACTTTGAAACACATCAATATATGATAGATTAATAGAAGGACTCTAGATGCTAGGTATGTCAATGTTCTTATAAAACTCCTTTAACTTTGCTCTACTTTTGATAATTTCATCAGAAAATGTTGGGGGGGGGAAATCTGATTACCCGAAAATGGGAGTGAGAGAAAGCGAGGTAGCAAAATAGGCACATAAAATTTGCTTCATTATTACAGAAAATTTTTTTTTTCAATTTATTTATTTATTTGGCTCTAACAGGTCTTAGTTGTGGCACATGGGTTCTTTTCTCTTTTTTTTTGTTTTGTTTTTTTTAAGTTGTGTCATGTGGGATCTAGTTTCCTGACCAGGGGTCAAACTCAGGCTCCCTGCATTGGGTGCACAGTCTTAGCCATTGGCCCACCAGGGAAGTCCCTCATTTTTATAAAGTTTAATTGGATTTACTAAACTTTGTGAGAAGAGAATTACTTTTAAGAATCCAAAAATACAGAGAAGGAAAAGAGGATATTTACTCTAGATTTTTACATCTTCTTTTATAGCTTCATGTTGCTAACAGGTATGTTTTTCTTTTGAGTTTATTTTTCTAATATGTAAAGAAGAAATCTGTAAATCATATTCATCTTTTACCTGTATCCAAATAACATTGCCATGTCCACTTCATGAGTACTTCTAACAGCAATATCAAACATTGTTCCTGGAAACATCTGCCACAGCACTAGCAACTGAATGTGGAATCAAAGTTACACTGTTTCTAAGTAGACTCATAGAAAAAATAAGACTCAAGAGAATGGCCAGGAATGCATGCCTAAACTGATTTGCCAAACATGCAACATGGTGCCAATTTCCTCTGTAGGCATAGGAGGGCTCCTCAAAACTCTGCTGCCCACTTATCTGAACTCACCGAAATTGTCTACCTGTGGGCATTACTACTTCTAGTTGTTCACTTCCCAAATTAGTTTTATAAAGGTAAAGTCAATTTTTTTCAAACTTTAATTTTTCCTGAGATGGACTATCAAGTCTTTATGCCAGAAATATTAAAGCTGCCATTTATCTCACATATAGAAAACTACAGTTTTGCACTCCATGATAATTAAAAATAGGTCTTTCTAAATATCTAATTGAACCAATTTCAACTAAATTTTATAACTGTAAGCATATTTATACTCTCAGCAACCAAAATGCATGGAAAATAAGATAGCGCTATCAGTGAATCCTCATGCCCTGCTACAAAAGGAAAGTTTTCATATTATGCTACATGCAAAAAGTACTTATACAATGTGAGAGTTCAAATTTAATAAAGGCTAAAAATCTGTAAGATAACCCACTCAAAAACAAAGGCTGGATAAGTCTATTGCATATGTCTTTAAGGCACGTGTTATAAGCATGCTTAGAACTAATAGCAACGTATTGCTTTAATTAGACAGAAGGATTTAATTACTTGGAAGGAACAAAGCTAAGGCAAGTGAGAGATGTCTGAAATCAGCTAATACCCATGTCGTCTCGTATTTATTACCTTGGTTACCTATTTGTCAAGAGACTTAGTGTACTTAGTCTACAACAGCCCCTCAGCCTGGCAAGGGCTGGTGGTGGCTTTCCACTGCACAGTCATAGCAACCTTCTCCATGTGAATGGTACGCAGTCCTTCCAGCGTGACTCTGATGGAGCCCGCTCCTCACTCCTCCCCACATCGTCACTGTGCTGGGGAACCGGTCCCTGCACTTCAGTAGACGGCACTCTTTCCTCTGACACAGCAGGAGTTCCTGACAGAGTCGAGGGCATGCAGGGCTTCCCAGGTGGTGCTGGTGGTGAAGAGCCCGCCTGCCAATGCAGGAGACAGGAGACATGTGGGTTCGATCCCTGGATCAGGAAGATCCCCTGTGGAAAGGTATGGCCACCCACTCCAGTATTCTTGCCTGGAGAATCCCATGGACAGAGGCGCCCCACGGACGGACTATAGTCCATAGGGATGCCAAGAGTCAGACGTGACTGAAGTGACTTAACCCACCCACAGCCCTGGTATCATTCTGTACTTTTATCTTTTGAATCCACAATTATGGCCCTGGAAAAGGATTCAACTCTATCTTAAAAATGATGACAAAAACAAGTTCAGACAAGAAGAAAATATCTGCAAATTCTCTATTTAACAAAGGACTTATATCTAGAATACATAAAGAATTCTCAAAATGCAATGGTAAAAAAAAAAAAAATCCAATTAGAGAACGGGTGAGGACATGAAGAAACATTTTACTGAAGGCAAATCAGCATATGAAAAGACATATAATATCACTAGACATTAGGGAAATGAAAATTAAGTCCACAGGAGATAGGACACAGACACATACTTACACAACTTCTATGACAAACAATATTGATAACACCAAATGCTGGTGAGGATGCAGAGACACTGGATCTTCTATACACTGCTGGAAGGAGAGTAAAACTACTCCAGAAAACAGCTTGATGGTTTAAAACTGAATGCACACTTAACATCCGGTCCAGCAATGACAATCCTGGACATCATTGCCATAGAAATGAAAACTTTGTCAGCTGTCCACACAAAACCTGTACAGGATTGTTCATACCAGCTTTATTTGTAATAACTAAGAACTGAAAACAGCCAAAATAGCCTATAATAGGTGAATGGTTACATGTATTAAAGTATATTCATCATACCACGAAATACCACACAGTAGTAGGAAGGAATGAACAATTGATACATGCAACATCTTAAAGTGACCTCAAAGTCATTGTGCTGAGGGAACAAAAGAGCCAATCTCACAAGGCCGCCCACTGTCTGAATCCATTTATACAAGATTCCTGAAAGGACAAAACCACAGAAAGAGAGAAAGACCACTGTTGTATGGAAAAAGGTAAGGGCAGGATAGGGGTGGCTGCATGGGGTATGGGTTATGACTGTAAAGGGAGGCATGAGGGAGATTTCTGTGGCAACAGCATAGTTCTGTCTCTTGATTATAACAGCAACTACGTACATCTACACATGTGATTCAACAAGAGACCTAAACACATGCTTTATACCAACGCCAACTTCCTGGTTCTGACATTGTACTAGAGACAGTTAAGATTCTACCAATGAAAGTAATGGCATAAGTGGTATACAAGACCTGTGTGCTTTCTACAAAACTTTCTATAAATCTATAACTTTTAAGAGTTTTCTGTTCCTACAAAACAAAATTAGCATCTAACATACAGCTACAAACTATTAGTATATGATAACAAAAAGCAATCAGAACTCAGGATGAAATTTATAGTCTACCATTTCTGAAAAGATTGTCAAAGCAAATGAAAAGTTATGGAGAATATCAAACTGAGGTACCTATATTTGCTTACTTCAAGAGAATTTACATGTCAATTTTAAACGACAGATTTTCTACCCACTAGCTCATTATACATTAAAAAAGTTCTAACATTAATACAAACATTGACTGATATTCTACTATATGCAACAGTCTTTGTAGAACATAAGGATGAAGCCCAGTACAGTGTTTAAGGTTGAAGAGTTGGACAGTCTAAGTTCAAACACTGGACAGGCCACTGCCAAAACATCCTGGACAACTTACTTGGCCTCTGTGACTATTTTGCCATCTGGAAATTGATATAAAAGTGCTACAAATATATATTATAAATAACATGGTATATCACATAATAGATAATTATACAGTTATCAAAATGTCATTAAATTATAATCTAATCCTAAAATAAATAATCCATATGCTGTGTTTAGCCTAACAACCAGAATGCAGAAAGGCTGAAAACTGTGAGCTATTTTTATCTCAAACTTCTGATTAACCAAGGGAATGAGTCATATGTAGCTGTCTGTGAAATTAAGGGGCTGTAAGTACTTAATAGAGAATGCCATACAAGGACTATGTAAGTGTTCTGGGAATGTAGGGGAGAGAGAACATTTCAGATACAATGAAGTGATGCTGGCTTTGGGAAAGAAGTGGAGCTTGAGTGACTTTTGAAGGACATACAGAATTTCAGTTGACAGATATGCTGGGTCAGGTCTTTCAAGTCAGAGAGCATCACGTGCATGGTACTGGGGAGATGGGAAAGTGAGAGGCAGGCTCAATTTGTCCAGTATTACAAGTTACAAATTTAGGTCTAGGCTGAAGGCCTCCTGCTCAAAATTCACAGGGTCCCAGCCACTAAACATTGTAGGTGTTTGATTTGTGGGTACTATAAGGCTCATATATATTTACCCATTTAAAACAAGTAGAAATAGATCATCATTTAAGTTCAAACACATTCTAAAAGATCTACAATTTTTGCTTCCCTTCCCCACATTTTGTCCTTTTGATGTCATACATCTTCTTGTTTATTCACTTAATTTTTAATGTAGTTACAATTGTTTTACAATTTTTGGTCTAAATCTTCATACTGAGATATTTAAGCAGTGATTACTCAGTCCTTACTAAGTACTGCCCTTTTCTAATGGGATTTACCCTTTTCTATAAATTTTTCTTTTCCAATTACAGAAGACCCTTCAACATTTCTTCTACGGTAGGTTTAGAATCAATGAACTTTTAGCTTTTGTTTGTCTGTGAAGCTCTTTGTCTCTCCTTTGATTCTAAATGATCATCTTGCTGGGCAGAATAACCTCAGTTGCAGGTTTTGCCCTTCCAGCACTTTGAAAATATCAATGCTACACCCTTCTGGCCGGCAAAGTGTCTACAGCAAAATCAGCTCCTATCCACTATGGAGAGCAGTAAGGAAGTTCCTTAAAAAAATAAAAACAGAGCTACCATATAACCCTGACATCCCACTCCTGGACATATATCCAGAGAAAAACTTGATCCAAAAGGATACATGCACCCCAGTACTAACTGCGGCATTGTTTACAATAGCCAAGACATGGAAACAAGCTAAATGTCCACTGACAGAAGAAAGGATAAAGATGATACATATGCACAATGAAATATTATTCATCCATTGAAAAGAATTAATGCCATTTGCAGCAACATGGATGAATCTAGAGATTGTCACACTGAGAGAAGATAGAAGGAGAAATATCATGTGAATTTCCTTATATGTGGAATCTAAAATGAAATTCACAAATAAACTTACTTACAAAACAGGCTCACAGGCTTAGAGAATGAACTTATGTTTGCTGGGGAGGAAGGAGGATATTGGGAAGGGATAGTTAGGGAATTTGGGATGGACATGTACACACTGCTATATTTAAAATGGATAACCAAGGACCTACTGTATAGAACATGGAACTCTGCTCAGTGTAATGTGGCAGTCTGGATGAGAGAGGGGAGTTTGGGGAAGAATGGATACATGTAAGGCTGAGTCCCTTCGCTGTTCACCTAAAACTATCACGACATTGTTAATCAGCTATACCCCAATAAAAAATAAAGATTTAAAAGAAAAAAAATCAGTTCCTATGGGGATTCTTTTGTATATGACTTTGTTTTTTTCTTGGTGCCTTTAGAATTCTCTGTCTTTAGGTTCTGTCATTTTAATCACATATTGGTGTGAGCCTTTCAGTTCGTCTTGTTTGGGATTCTCTGTGCTTCCCGAAGCTTGTTATCTATTTCCTTCTTCAGATTTGGGAAGCTCTCAGCAATAATTTCAAATACCTATTGATTAAATATTATTAATCACCTACTGTGAACTACTGGAGTTGGAATTCTTTTCAAATCCTCAAAAAAAAAAAAAAAAAGAGGTACATGTAAGCTTGGCATTCCTCTCATTTTGATGTACAAATATCATCATTTCAACTCAGAGCAGTATCCTTGGGGCTGAAATATCAGGAATAACTTTATCCAGATTAGGCTTTAAAGGAATTGGTCGGTCAGGGCTGCACCTTCAGGGTTGTTGAGAGCCCAAGAAAAACATTATCACATTCTACAAGAAACCTCTGAGGACAAATACCAAAGCTAAGAGTGTGTTCTCTAATAATAACCACCACTACTAATTATGAGACATAGACTGTTGGAAGGAGATTGCAAGAGGTATCAGGATGGAAGTGGCTACGCTTACCACCCCTGTAAAAGAACTGGAAGGACAGTGTTAAACCTCACAAATAGGTATTTCCTATTCAACAGGGCCAGTGTGCATGTAAGGTCAGCAAGTGAAGTGAAGTCGTGCAGTCGTGTCCAACTCTTTGCAACCCTGTGGACTGTAGTCTACCAGGCTCCTCCGTCCATGGGATTCTCCAGGCAAGAATACTGGAGTGGGTTGCCATTTCCTTCTCCAGGGGATCTTCCCGACCCAGGGATCAAACCCAGGTCTCCTGCATTGCAGGCAGACGCTTTACCCTCTGAGCACCAGGGAAGCCCAAGAGCAGCAAAGCTTCCCATTAATTCTTCAAACTGATACAGGGTTGGAGGGAGATGCTGAGAAGCTCTCTTCGAGGGCTGCTGAGAAGGGCTTTTAGAGTCAGAACCTGCATCACACAGTAGCCTAACAATACTAACGAATCTAGATCTGTCCCGGGTGCCTAGGGTGTCCTAATGCTGAAATACTGGATTTCTCACTGTAAAACTTGAAGCTCCCGAACTTGCTTTCTACCCTTTGCTTATCTGTTGAGGAGGAAAGCAATCCAAGATCTTCTTCCTTACCCTGCTATGAGGTAAGACTATTTGCAGGGATTTGATTTAGGTCATACCTGACATTGTATAGAGACAGGGATCAAGACCATCCCCATGGAAAAGAAATGCAAAATGGCAAAATGGTTGTCTGAGGAGGCCTTACCAATATCTGTGAAAAGAAGAGAAGCAAAAGGCAAAGGAGAAAAGGAAAGATATTCCCATTTGAATGCAGAGTTCCAAAGAACAGCCAGGAGAGATAAGAAAGCCTTCCTCAGCGATCAATGCAAAGAAATAGAGGAAAAGAACAGAATGGGAAAAACTAGAGATCTCTCCAAGAAAATTAGAGATACCAAGGGAACATTTCATGCAAAGATGGTTTCGATAAAGGACAGAAATGGTATGGACCTAACAGAAGCAGAAGACATTAAGAAGAGGTGGCAAGAATACAGAATACAGAGGTGGCAAGAATACAGAAGAACTGTACAAAAAGGATCTTCACGATCCAGATAATCACAATGATGTGATCACTCACCTAGAGCCAGATATCCTGGAATGTGAAGTCAAGTGGGCCTTGGGAGGTATCACTATGAACAAAGCAAGTGGAGGTGATGGGAATTCCAGTTGAGCTATTTCAAATCCTGAAAGATCTTGCTGTGAAAGTGCTGCACTCAATATGCCAGCAAATTGGGAAAACTCAGCAGTGGCCACAGGACTGGAAAAGGTCAGTTTTCATTCCAATCCCAAAGAAAGGCAATCCCAAAGAATGCTCAAACTACCACACAATTGCACTCATCTCACCCGCTAGTAAAGTAGTGCTCAAAATTCTCCAAGCCAGGCTTCAGCAGTACGTGAACCGTGAACTTCCAGATGTTCAAGCTGGTTTTAAAAAAGTCAGAGGAACCAGAGATCAAATTGCCAACATCCGCTGGATCATCGAAAAAGCAAGAGAGTTCCAGAAAAGCATCTATTTCTGCTTTATTGACTATGCCAAAGCCTTTGACTGTATGGATCACAATAAACTGTGGATAATTCTGAAAGAGATGGGAATACCAGACCACCTGACCTGTCTCTTGAGAAACCTGTAGGCAGGTCAAGAAGCAATAGTTAGAACTGGACATGGAACAACAGACTGGTTCCAAATAGGAAAAGGAGTACATCAAGGCTGTTTATTGTCACCCTGCTTATTTAACTTATATGCAGAGTACATCATGAGAAATGTTGGGCTGGATGAAGCACAAGCTGGAATCAAGATTGCCGGGAGAAATATCAATAACCTCAGATATGCAGATGACGCCACCCTTATGGCAGAAAGTGAAGAGGATGAAAGTGAAAGAGTGAAAAAGTTGGCTTAAAGCTTAACATTCAGAAAACTAAGATCATGGCATCTGTTCCCATCAATTCATGGGAAATAGATGGGGAAACAGTGGAAACAGTGGCAGACTTTATTTTTGTGGGTTCCAAAATCACTGCAGATGGTGATTGCACTCATGAAATTAAAAGACGCTTACTCCTTGGAAGGAAAGTTATGACCAACCTAGATAGCATATTAAAAAGCAGAGACATTACTTTGCCAACAAAGGTCCATCTAGTCAAGGCTATGGATTTTGCCAGTGGTCATGTATGGATGTGAAAGTTGGACCATGAAGAAAGCTGAGCACTGAAAAATTGATGCTTTTAAAGTGTGGTGTTGGAGAAGACTCTTGAAAGTCCCTTGGACTGCAAGGAGATCCAAGCAGTCCATCCTAAAGGAGATAAGTCCTGGGTGTTCATTGGCAGGACTGATGCTGCTGAAACTCCAATACTTTGGCCACTCATGCGAAGAGTTGACTCATTGGAAAAGACCCTGATGCTGGGAGTGACTGGGGGCAGGAGGAGAAGGGGATGACAGAAGATGAGATGTTGGATGGCATCATCGACTAGATGGACATGGGTTTGAGTAGACACCGGGAGTTGGTGATGGACAGGGAGGCCTGGCACGCTGCTTCATGGGGTCGTGAAGAGTCGGAGATGACTGAGCGACTGAACTGAACTGATTTGCAGGGAATCCGTTAAGATTAGTTGTAAGCAATAATTGGGATAAAAACAGAAGGGTTCTAAAAGTAATCACTCCTGAGTGACATTTCACAATACAGCCACTAAGATTTTTAAAGGACAACTGACAGCATCAAGTGTCAGAGAGGATGTGGAGCATTCAGACTCTCACTGCTATTGGGTGTGTAAAACGGGACCACCCCTGCAAAACTTCTTGGTAGGTTCTTGAAAAGTTCAAGACAGAATTACCCAATGACTCTACAAATCTACTTATAGGCATTAGCAAAGAGAAATAAAAATATATCTCCAAAAAGTCTTGTACAGTAATGTTCATAGGGACCTGAATCATTATAGCTGAAAACTAGAAACAGCCCAGATACTGGGCAGGAGAATATACTACCTAAAATAAGAAATGTTCTACTAATGCACAGAATAATAATAAATCTCAAAAATATGCTTAGAGACAGACTATAATAAGTAAAAACATGTATGAACACTTCTATATATAAAGTAGATAACAAGGAGACCTGTTGTATGGCACAAGGAACTATACACAGGATCTTGTAATAATCTAAAACAGAAAAGAAAGTAAAAATGGAGTATTTATTTATATATTGGTTTGGTCAAAGAGTTGAGGTTTTTCCAAAACATCTTACAGAAAAATCCAAATGAACTCTTTGGGCAACCCAATTTTTAAGTGAATAACTTTGTTGTATACCTGAAACTAACAGCATTGTAAATCAGCTATTAATTTTAAAAGAAAAAAACATGCATAATTCTATTTACATAAAATTTAAAAATGTTATGGGGCATGAGAGAATTTTGTGGGTGATAGAAGTGTTCTTGATAACTCACATAGCTGACAGCATTTTTTCTCTCAATTTCATAGTTTCAACTAAGAGCTGGTTCCTTGTCAAAGGGAAACCCAGAGTCATTGCCCAGCCATCCTTTTGTTGTTGTTTAATTGCTAAGTCACGTCCAGCTCTTTTGTGACCCCATGGACTGTAGGCCACAAGGGTCCTCTGACAATGGGATTTCCTAGGCAAGAATACTAGAGTGGATTGCCATTTCCTTCTCCAGGGGATCTTCCTGACCCAGGGATCAAGCCCAAGCCTCCTGCATTGGAAGGCAGGTTCTCGACCACTGAGCCACCAGGGAAGCCCAAATATCTAGAATATCAAGAAATAAAATTTGGCTGAAATAAATAATTTGGGGTTATTACTCAAAAGTAACTTGGACTATCCTAATACAACACTATTATTTCTGAACAGTTACCCACTGCTGAGAGTCTTCTTTTCTATCCAAGTTTTTACACTTCTTTGCCTCCTGCCCTGCCCAGATTTTGTATTTTTAAAAGTTCATGTTTTAATCAAAATTATTAACCACTTAGGGGACCTTCCTCTTCTCCACATACTTGACACAGAGTCAATGGATATAACTGGTACAACTTTAAGCCAAAATATCACAGCTGGCTGATCTTAACCTATTTATTCAAAATCTGAAGAATAAAGAGAAATGGAGGTGAGCAGGTGGGAGACATGAAAAAAGTACATCTGTTTAAAGGTACAAAGAGATTACAGAAACTAAGAGGGTCCTAGAAGCCTTCAGCATGATAGTAATCATTCCTCCACAGTAAATTAGTAAGTATTAGTGGACTTCAAAAGTGAAAATAAAGTTCAATCAACCATACAGACTCTTGCAGGTATGTCCACGGGCTTAAAGTACATCTGGTGCTAGGCTATACGATATCAGAGCTCACTGCTTCCTTCTGGTACTCTCTTTTTCACTCGCCAGAATCAATCGGTAGGGAATTACCAAATATATCTGCTTCCAGAAATGCTTAGTCTGTTACTAGTATGGGGGGAAGTGAGAACAAGTGGATACTGTCATGAAAGGGCAGAGGTAATGATACCAAGTGAGAGGAGGGCTTAGACAAGACTGGTCACTTAAGTGTTAAAAATAAAGAGATTCTACTTATAGTTTGGAGTTAAACAAGCAAATAAGCCATCTTTACCAGGAATGAGATCTGAAAATTGGGAAAATGGCAGCACATAACAGAACAAATGAAGGAAACTGAAATGTGATTATATACAGACTCTTTCAAAAACATCATCTCTTGGAAATAAAATGTTGTCAAGTCATTCATACTTCAAGTATAACAAATGACAAAAATACAAAATTTGGAGGTAGACAGATTGCTTTTGTAGGGCATGCTTGATGGGGTCCTAAGATTGGCTCACATGGCTGAGAAATGAATGCCCACGAGCATTCTGGTGGTCATTCTAAGCTTGCACTTAACATGGAAATAAGACAACACTACTACAATCAGGAATGCTGGCTTATTCCTCCCCACCAACGAGTCAACTTAGAACACATTGGTTCCTACGTGAAACGCCCTTTCACTCTTGTTTTTGTCAGGTCACTCATCCTATAGTGAGAAGAGCCGTAAATACAACAGTTTGATACTAGTGACAACTGCCATACTTGAGATACACTCCAGACATTTTGTACTTTCGCAAAAGAAGAAATAGGTGAATTAGAAAAGGACAGTCCTCTATTCAGCCACCAAGAGCCGATGATGAAATGCCTGCCAATTAATTCTCCAGCGACCATTTCTCAGCTCTCACGGAGAACTTGGAGACATGAGCTCAGCAGTGGTCACACAGTGAGGGTACTGGATGGCACTTGTTTAGAATGCTGAGTCATGTCCAAAGGGTGACCTCCTCCACTCTCAGCCTGCAACCCTGCTAAGCAGCCGCAAAACCAACAGTCAGCTCTCTGTTCAAATGGGATACGAGGAGGTGACGGAGAAGACTTCTCTAAACAAAGAGGGCATGGACACAGGTGAAACCCTGATGATGGATTCAGGGCAGGAAACATCTCAGCAAGAAAGTACTGGGCAAGAAAAACCAACCTGCAAATACAGAGGTCATCAGAAGAAGAGATGAGGAAAAGAGAATCATTTATTCAGGAAAATATTTATTGCCTAACTACCAGATGAACACATTTTTTTTTCCACATTTTTTTTTAGAAGTACAATCAAGAAAGAAAAATACATCCCCCCAACACCATTAAGCAGCAGGTTAGGAGTTAAACACATAAAATCTAAAGACTGCAACACTAGACACTCCCAGATAAAAAAAACTAAAGGGGTTTAAGTCTCTCCATCCCTTTCCCTTTCTGTTATTCATTTCCTAAGTACAGTCTCATGTCAAAACAGTCTAGTATCTATGGTTCCCTTAAATGTAAGGGATCCTCTGAAAAGTCACAGTAGGAATTTAATAAGCTGATAACCTACTCCTAAGCACCAGCATTCTAAAAGTTGATTAGAAAGGACTCCCTAAACCAAAGGAATTTTCCTAGGAGAGCTTCCTGGCCCAAAGTTTCATGTAGTGTCATCATCTTCACTGCAATTGTGATCACAGTCACTAAAGGTAGCTCAAAACACTTTCAACAACATGTTACTCACATTAATTCCATGACTTTAATCTTCACAATCCAATAAAGTATCATTTTATAGCTGTGCAAACAGACTCCAAATTACTTATCAGAAGTCCCTCCAGAAGCAGGGAGGTTTGGGGGAGAATGGATACATGTATACATATGACTGAGTCCCTTCGCTGCTCACCTGGAACTATCACAACATTGTTCATGGGCTATACCCTAGTGCAAAAAAAAAGTTTAAAAAGAGAAAAAAAAAAGTCCCTCTACCTGAAACTATCACAACATCTTTCATGGGCTATACCCCAGTGCAAGAAAAAGTTTAGAAAGAGGGGGAAAAAAAAAAAAAAGTCACTACAGCATCAAGTGCACATCGGGGTTTCCCATCTAAGCTCCTGTGATCCCAGAGTCCATGTTCTTGCCACCACACACATCCTATCAAGACATCAGGCCAGTTTGCAACACCAGGCAAAAATTCAGGGACATGAATATGGACCAGTAAGAGCAGCTATAGTTCAGCCAAACAGTTTAACAAAGAGAAAATAGACAGAAAATTTCTATCCATGGACACTGGAAAAAATAACTTTGGGGAAAGTATGGTTATGTGGTTTAAAGTTTTGGAAAGAAACCAGAAGAATATTTATTCATACAGTTGCCACCTCCTTGTTTCATATTAGTATGCAGACTGGATCTCATCTATCTCCTGCCCAGAAGACCTAGTCTATGCCCTCCAAGAGGGTGTGACCAATTTTTGGCCTGGAAGGCATCAGAAAACAGGTGGCATTTGAACTGTGTCTTCAAGAGAAAAAAGAGTTGCCAGTCAGAGGGAAAGTTCATCATAGCTTCTGTAACTTCAGTCTACTACCATGACAGGCTAAAGGTGGTTTGAAAGACTCACAGTGAGGTCAGAGCACTGGCAAGGGAGACCAACTGGTGTCTACAGGAGGCTCCAGGTGGTATCGTTCATCTATGAATTTACCCCAGCCTTAGTGTAACCCCTAACCTTGCAAGTTTTCCAAAAGGAATCACAAGACAGCACTGGAACTTTCCAAAAGAGGAATCTTGGAAAGGAGGAGGAAATATTTGAGACATCTGAAAGACTCCAGAGAGGAAAGTAGGTCAGATGACTTTTTTTTAAGGGAGATATATGAAGTTTGGAAACAAAGATATAAAGGTTAAAAAAAAATAGTCCAGAGATGACAAAGTCTAAGAAAGAATTTAGCACACATTGCATATTGATGTGCTGACCAAATAGAACATGAACACAATGCTGAAATGGTGTGCCGCTGTCAGCTTCATTGGAGGCCCCACATCTCTAGATGACACAGCCCAAGGTGAGGTGCAGTCCACACGAGCTCCCAGAAAACCCAGTTTTATGGCTCTTAACAACTTCACACCAAGAGGGGAAAAAACGGTCTAGTGATTGGAGACCCCTGCAGAGCAGCATGAATATACCAAGTGAGGGAGACTTAACTGCTGGACTCTCAGCAGCTGAGGAAGGAGCTATGCTCAATCACCAAGAGAAACACGGGCCACTCTTAGCAACAGGAGTCAAGGGGAGATGTCCACAAAGAACTCAAGGCCACAAGAGTTGGAATAAACATCAGCCAACCTGGGAAAGCAAATATGTAAGAATATGCAGTGGTATTAGTGAAGACTAATGGTATGTTAACAGACTAATGATCCTTCCCACAAAAGATTTCCTAACCCCTAGAAACCGAATTATCATTTCTATGTCAAAGGTGAACTAAGGTTGCAGGTAGAAATAAGATGGCTCATCACTGATTTCAAAGTAAGAAATTACCCTGAATTACCTAGCTGGGTTCAATGTAATTACAAAAGTTCTTAAAAGGAGGCAACTGGAGAACAGAGTCAGGGAGATGATGACGTGCTATGAGAAGGACTTTGAAAACAGTGCATGGGGCCATGAGCCAGCGAATGTGGGCATTCTTTAAGAGCTGGAGAAGGTGAGGAACCAGATCCTACCTGGGAACTTCCAGGAAAGGAAAGCATCACTGGTGACAGCTGGACTTTAGGCCAGTGCAACCAGCCGTGTTCCAAACTCCAGCACTGTCAGACACTAGATTTGTGCACATCTGTGACAGTCCCAGAAGGAAACAATACACTGCCCAACTTTCCAGCCCCACTGGCAGTGAGAGTGTGAGAACCTGAAGTTAACAGCTCAGGAATGAATAACAGGACTATGAGGTTAGAGGAGAGAGGCCAGCTTTTCCACTTGTTAGTGATGCCTCAGGGCATACTTGAACTGGGTTGAGGGCATAACCAGTAACACTGAATGAAGTTTGATGCTGTGATTCTTACACTAAACTAATTGCTGACAGTCGTGTCTGACTCTTTGCAGTCGCCCCCGCCATGGACTATACAGTCCATGGAATTCTCCAGGCCAGAATACTGGAGTGGGTAGCCTTTCCCTTCTCCAGGGGATCTTCCCAACCCAAGGATCGAAACCAGATTTCCTGCATTGCAGTTGGATTCTTTACCAGCTGAGCCACAAGGAAAGCCCAAGCATACAGGAGTAGATAGCCTAGCCCTTCTCCAGTGGGTTTTCCCGACCCAGGAATTGAACCAGGGTTTCCTGCACTGCAAGCAGATTCTTTACCAACTGAGCTATCATGGAAGCCATCCTAAAAGATGATGCTGTGAAAGTGCTCCACTCAATATGCCAGCAAATTTGGAAAACTCAGCAGTGACCACAGGACTGGAAAAGGTCAGTTTTCATTCCAATCCCAAAGAAAGGCAAAGCCAAAGAATGTTCAAACAACCACACAATTGCACTTATCTCACACACTAGCAAAGTAATGCTCAGAATTCTCCAAGCCAGCCAAGTCACTGAACCATGAACTTCCAGATGTTCAAGGTGGATTTAGTAAAGAAAGCTGAAACTCCAATACTTTGGCCACCTGATGAGAAGAGCTGACTCATTTGAAAAGACCCTGATGCTGGGAAAGATTGAGGGCAGGAGCAGAAGGGGATGACAGAAGATGAGATGGTTGGATGGCATCACCGACTCAATGGACATGAGTTTGAGTAAACTCCGGGAGTGGTGATGGACAGGGAGGCCTGGTGTGCTGCAGTCCATGGGGTTGCAAAGAGTCGGACACGACTGAGCGACTGAACTGAACTGAGGAACCAGAGACCAAATTGCCAACATCCATTGGGTCATCGAAAAAGCACAAGAGTTTGAGAAAAACATCTATTTCTGCTTTATTGACGACGCCAAAGCCTTTGACTGTGTGGATCACAACAAACTGTGGAAAATTCTTCAAGAGGTGGGAATACCACACCCCCTGACCTGCCTCCTGAGAAATCTGTATGCAGGTCAAGAAGCAACAGTTAGAACTGTACATGAAACAACAGACTGGTTCCATATCAGGAAAGGAGTACGTCAAGGCTCTATATTGTCACCCTGTTTATTTAACTTACATGCAGAGTACAACATGCGAAACGCCAAGCTGAATAAAGCACAAGCTGGAATCAAGATTGCCGAGAGAAATATCAATAACCTCAGATATGCAGATGACACCACACTTACAGCAAAAAGCAAAGAACTAAAGAGCCTCTTGATAAAGGTGAAAAGAGGAGAGGGAAAACACTGCTGTAAAACTCAACATTCAGAAAACTAAGATCATGGCATCCAGTACCATCACTTCAGAGCAAATACTGGGGAAATAATGGAAACAGTGAGAGACTTCATATTTTTGGGCTCCAAAATCACTGCAGATGGTGACTGTGGCAATGAAATTAAAAGACACTTGCTCCTTGGAAGGAAAGCTATGACCAACATAGATATTAAAAAGCAGAGATGATACTTTGCCAACAAAGGTCCATCTAGTCAAAGCTATGGTTTTTCCAGTGGTCATACATGGATGTGAGAGTTGGACTATAAAGAAAACTGAGCACCGAAGAATTGATGCTTTTGAACTGTGGTGTGGGAGAAGACTCCTGAGAGTCCCTTAGACAGCAAGCAAATTCAACCAGTCCATCCTAAACGAAATCAGTCCTGAATATTCATTGGAAGGACTGATGTTGAAGCTGAAACTCCAATACTTTGGCCACCTGATACGAAGACTCTTTTGAAAAGACTTTGACGCTGGGGAAGATTGAAGGTGGGAGGAGAAGGGGACGACAGAGGATGAGATAGTTGGATGGCATTACTGACTCAATGAACATGAGCTTGAGTAGGCTCCAGGAGTTGGTGATGGACAGGGAGGCCTGGCGTGCTGCAGTCCACGGGGCTGCAAAAAGTCGGACACGACTGAGCAACTAAACTGAACTGACTGAATTACTGAAAAGAGGGCATTTTATTACTTCAAGTTGATCATAAGAGTTTTGGGATTTGCTGCACATTTCATCCAAAAACAAAGGAAGAACTATCCACAAGGAATAAATTCAAAGGGACAGTGGGAAACAAGAGGAAGGTTGTTCGCTGACTATGCTCCTTGAGTTTTGCTTATTCAACATGACAGCTACATTCAACGGACAAAGAAAGGCAAACAGTGAGCTCAAAGAAGGGTGTAGGATGACAAATCAGAAGACCTCCTATGGTACTACTGAGAGATTTGTATATGTGAGAAACAATAATGATGAAGATGCTTAAAGCTATGTAAAAAGGCAAGATAAAGGAAATGTCAAAAACAATAAAATAGGGTGCTAGAGATTAGGGATATACACACTCATGGGAGGGTAGGGATTTGCAATCATATAAAATCAAAGATGAGTCAAACATTTTTTCTTCAGTTAACTCTGCTCCTGAATAAATGTCTGTACTCCACCCCCACCAAAAATTCATACGTTGAAATCTAAAAACCCAAAGTGATGGTACAAAGAGTGGGGTCTTTGAGAGGTGCTGGGGTCATGAGGGTTCGGTCTTCATGAATGTGATTAGTGCTCTTATAAGAAGGGCCTCACAGAGCACCCCCTGCCACCACAAGAGGTTACAGTGAAAAGACGGCCATCAGTGAGCAAGCAGTTCCTCACCAGACACTGAATCTGTCAGCAGCATGATTGTGAAAAAATAAGTGCTGCTTATAATCCATCCAAACTAAAACAAACTCCAAAAAAGGAGTGATTCCTAGCTAATCCTGGTGAGTTCAACATAGGCATTTCTCTGGTAACCTCCCCATGTCTCCTCTCCAGTGGGGCGGGGGGGAGGGGGGTGGGGAAGGAATTTAAAATATAAAGTCACACAAAGGACAGACATGGTAAACACCTAGATGAGAGATGGCAATGCAGTTTGGAAGGTTGAAAGCAGGTGACACGCAGTTTATTAACAAAACAGACTGCAGATAACTGGGCCAGGACAGAAAGAGCTGATAAGAAGCAGATCAATGACTTAGGACCTGGAGGCTCCAAGAACTGTGAAGGTGGAGTCAACAGTGAAAAGAGAAAACTGGCTGATACTTCACTGGCAATCATTTCCCCCAATCCAAGTGGGACTTTAGAGGTTTACTTTATGGAGAGATAAAGCCAAGGAGACTATGAACTTGGGATATGAAATTTACAGACAATGAGCATATCTGAGAGCACATAAACACTGGAAAATTAGATGAAAGTATGCACTGAAAATGAGTAAGACTTCTTTCAGCTCACTGCTTACTCTAAGCATCCTGGACACTGGTTGCCCAGGCTTATACCCCTGAGGCCTAAGATTAGATGATTCCTTTAAAACAGTGACTCTCGAGTATGGTCCACAGACTGAAGGGTGTAGTGAAAAGTCTCCATGAAACAAAAAGAAATTTCATAATTACATTGACATGATTTGGTGGATAAATAATTTTCATCACAACAAGTTTGACAGTTTTCCATCATTAAAGATTTTCCTGATGAGAATGATGGTGATAAAACCAATTGTGATATTTTGATATTATATAATGAGATGCATCAATATTTGAAAGACCGGAGTAACAGTCAACTAGTGTTTTCCGAGGAGAAGGCAATGGCACCCCACTCCAGTACTCTTGCCTGGAAAATCCCATGGACGGAGCAACCTGGTAGACTGCAGTCCATGGGGTCGCAAAGACTCGGACACGACTGACTGACTTCACTTTTAATTTTCACTTACATGCATTGGAGAAGGAAATGGCAACCCACTCCAGTGTTCTTGACTGGAGAATCCCAGGGACGGCGTAGCCTGGTGGGCTGCCGCCTATGGGGCCACACAGGGTCGGACATGACTGAAGCGACTTAGCAGGAGTAGCAGTGATTTCCAAATGACTCATGTATGTCACAAAATGTTACAAACTCATGCATAATTTCTATTAAAAAAGGCAATACTGACAAATAGATTTTAAGAGTTCTTTAATAGGATTTCAGATTCCACATTGCAACTAACCTTTAAGAATTTAACCACTTGTCGATTTTTGGTGTAGTGTCAGAGAAGAATATATACATTTGAAAACACTGGTAAAATATTCCACCTTGTGCTAACTGCTTATTTGTGGGGCCAGATTTTCTTCCAATACTTAAAACAAGTTTGCAAGACTGATAGCAAAGGCAGATATGAGAATACAGTTGTCTATTAAGACAAACATCAAGATTTGAAAAAAAAAGTTTTGTTATCTGTCAAAAAATCTTACTAAATTTTTTTGTTGAAACAGTTATTTTACATAGAAGTTACGTAAACATGTAATGGGTATTTTTTATGATTTCAGTTTTAGTTTCCAATATATAAGCATTGGTAGACATAACCCAGGGCTTCCCCCTTAGCTCAGCTGGTACCAACTCCAGTATTCTTGGACTTCCCTTGTGGCTCAACTGGTAAAGAATCTGTCAGCAATGTGGGAGACCTGGGTTCGATCCCTGGGTTGGGAAGATTCCCAGGAGAAGGGAAAGGCTACCCGCCCTATATTCTGGCCTGGAGAATTCCATGGACTGAATAGTCCATGGGATCACAAAGAGTCGGACACAACTGAGCGACTTTCACTTTCAGACATAACCCACATAAAAAAGCTCTATAAGTTGCACTGTCCAATATGGTGGCAATGAATCACACGTGGCTACTAAACTCTTGATATGTGACCAGTCTGAACTGAGTTATGCTGCAAGTGTAAAACAAACACTGAATTTCAAAGACTTCACATTAAAAGAATATTAAATCTCTGGATATTTTATATTGATTACCTGTTAAGATATTTTAATTTATTGAATTAAATAAGATATCAGTTTCACCCTTTGACTCTTAATGTGGCTACTAAATATTTAAAGTGTCATGTATCTTGTATTTTTTATTTGCATTATATTTCTAGTGAGCAGCACTGGTCTATAAGATCCTCAGTAATTTTTAACTGTGTGAAAGAGTCAGGAGACCAAAGTTTGAGAACTGCTGCTGTATAGGGAAATGGATCAGTTAAAAAAGCAATCAAACTGATAGATACTGACGTGTAGGGGTCCCAACAGGATATAATATGACCCCTCAGGGAAAACCACCACCAGTCAGTAAGACCAGAGCACAAATCCACTCAAACATAAGCAGGTGGTAAGGCTCACCAGACATTTGTGGAAATCCTCTAACATGAACCTCAGAGTCCAAAACAACTAAAATGAAAGATAGGTAACCCTTGTGGAAAAAAAAATAGGGCAAATAGCTGAAATAACTTCAAAAACTTAAATATTCTCATAGAGATGAGAAAACAACTGCATTCACGAAGCATTAGTTACACTTAAAAATGAACATTCATAAAGCAACTTAAAAATTAAGATTTTGATAGAAGAAATTTAATTCAATAAAGATAAACCTCAAAAACTTCAGTTAAAAAAGAGGGAAAATAGATTTTAAAAAGAAATTTAGAAGTGCACTCCAAAGTCCAAAATGCAAAAGAGAAGAGCCAGAAATAACAAAAATTGTGTGTTGTAGGTAGTTATTTTTGTTGAGTCACTTAGTCATGTCTGACTCTGCAATCCTATGGACTGCAGCTCGTCAGGCTTCTGTCCTTCACCATCTCCCGGAGTTTGCTCAAACTCATATCCATTGAGTCGGTGATGGCATCCAACAGTCTCATCCTCTGTCATCCCCTTCTATTCCCGCCTTCAATCTTTCCCAGCATCAGGGTCTTTTCCAATGAGTTGGCTCTTCGCATCAGATGGCCAAAGTTATTGGAGCTTCATCTTCAGCATCAGTCCTTCCAATAAATATTCAGGGTAGATTTCCTTTAGGATTGACAAGTTTGATCTCCTTGCTATCCAAGGGGCCCTTCAAGAGTCTTCGCCAGCACCACGGTTCGAAGGCATCAATTCTTTGGCGCCCAATCTTTTTTATGGTCCAGCTCTCACATCTGTACATGACTACTGGAAAAACCACAGCTTTGACTATACAGACCTTTGTAGGCAAAGTAATGCTTCTGCTTTTTAATACACTATGACTGCTTTGCTTCCAAGAAGCAAGCATCTTTTAATTTCATGGCTGCAGTTACTGTCCACAGTAATTTCAGAGCCCAAGAAAATAAAGTCTGTCACTGTTTCTAATTTTCCCCACCTATTTGCCATGAAGGGATGGGACCAGATGCCACAGTCTTTGTTTTCTGAATGTTGAGTTTTAAGCCAGTTTTTTCATTCTCCTCTTGCACCTGCATCAAGAGGCTCTTTAATTCCTCTTCGCTTTCTGCCATGTTGGATGGGGAGAAGGCTAAATAATGTTTTCCCAAACTGAAAGGTAAGTTTACAGACTTAAAACATTAGCAAATGAACAAAACATCCAGCACAATAAATGATTTTTTAAAACCACATACATCACGAACTTGCAGATAATGGGGGATGGGGGATTGAGAAGGTTTCATGATGCAAGGCAGTTTTTATCAGCCAATAACACTAAAAACTGAAAATAAAACACAACCTTCCAAATTCTAAAGGAGAATTACTTCAACCTAGAATTTCTCATCTTGATAATCAAGTATGAGAAACAAATAAAGATATATACAGACATGAATGTCGGAACAACAACAACAACAAAGAATCCTCTCAGAAATCTACTAGAGGTATTTGAAATATGGTTAAAGGAGTATCAACAAATACTAAACCATTTAAATCAGGAACGTATCCATATAAACAAAAAATTGATTATAGTATACTATATGCCCCATCTTTAAACTATTATTTTCCAGTCTTCTGAGTGTAAAAACTAAATACTAATTGCCTCCAAAATTTTTTAACTAATGAAACACAAGATGCAGAGAGGGGCTAAAGGATGTGAAAGGAATAAAAAAGTCAATCATTTTATCAACCAAAAACATCTTAATTTTAAAATCAAGAAATACTCACTCAGGCATGCATATTGCTAAGAAATGAGAAGAAACATTTGAAGTTGAAATTGATTGTCATTAAGGAGTAGGAAGGTATGGAACACAAAATTGCTGATAAACATGAAAAACTTTGTACTACATGTATAGTGCAAAATGCCTTACACTTCAATTAGTTCAGAATAAAATTTAAAATATCTGAAAT
Organism: Cervus elaphus; assembly: GCF_910594005.1. Lineage (NCBI taxonomy): Eukaryota > Metazoa > Chordata > Mammalia > Artiodactyla > Cervidae > Cervus > Cervus elaphus. The sequence goes on from NC_057822.1 coordinate 41,330,230, forward strand.
ATCAAGTAACAGGGAATACACATTTAACTTTATAAACACATTTACCCAAAAATGGACACCTGCAAAGAAATTTGGAGCTTGTAAATTTGTTGACAAAGCAAATCAGCCTAGGAAAAAGCTAAGAAAAGTCAAGTAAATGTATCTGTAATTAGTGTATATTCTGCCAGTTTCTTAATTTGGTTAGAGCTGCTTTACAATGTTGTATTAGTTTTCTGTGATACAACAAAGTGAATCCGCTCTACGTATACCTATAATCCATCCCTCTTGGATCTCCCTCCCACCCCGTCCCCCACCCCACCCCTCAAGGTTATCGCAGGGCACCGAGATGAGCCCCCTGTGCCATACAGCAGGTCCCGCCAGCTACCAAATATTCTGCACATGCTATTGTATATGTCAGTCCCATTCTCCCACTTCATCCCGTCCCCCCTCCCCGTGTCCACATGCCCATTCTCTACATCTGCATCTCTTGTCATACAGAGTGAAGCAAGCCATGAAAAAGAAAAACAAATATTGTATATTAATGTACATATGCGGAGCCTAGAGAAAAGGTACAGATAAATCTATTCGCGGGGCAGGAATAGGGATGCCAGTTTTATTTTAAACTAGACATCGACTCAGTGGACATGAGTCTGAGCAAACTCTGGGAGATAGTGAAGGACAGGGAAGCGTGGCGTGCTGCAGTCCATGGGGTCGCAAAGAGTAGGACACGACTTAGTGACTGAACAACAACAAAAGGACGTAAATAGAAAGAAAAGATAGACAGCCACCTGTCTAATGATTCAGCAAGGATCTTAAACTAGGGATCCACATGCTGACCCAACCTGCAAATCCATGCTATTTGCGCTAAAAGACACCACAGCAGAATTCCAAGGTAACCTAGATGGTTATCTTCCCTGGGAAAAGCAAAAACCTGGCCACAGACCACCCCTGTTCCATCTTGGCAACAGCAACCACAACTGAGCAAGGGCAGCCGGCACCTTCCCCTCTGAGCACCACTCACGTTGCTACCAGACGGCACGGCTGTCTCTATGCTATCTAGTTCTCTTTCGGGGCGCCCGCTCCTATAAGACGACAGAAGACAGGCCAAGAACATCCTATCTTACAATCAGAAATAATGCATTGTCTGCAAAAATGAAGAAAATTCCCATTATTTAAGTGAAACAGCAGATATTTATTTTTCCAGTGGTTTGTCCAGCCCAGCAGTGATTTGAACCTAAGATTCCTGGTTTCAAAGTCGATAGGCTTGAAGAAAACAAACATTCAAGTCATTTTTGCCGCATCCCACAAGCTTGCATTTATATATTTTTCATATTTATTGCGAAGCTTTATTCATAATATATTCAGATAAAATTAAGATAGTCACATGAGCATATTTAAAATAACTGTAGACTTTTTTCCAATTTAACCTGTAACTCATTATGTTAAGAATATTAAAAATTAGACCACTTCAATATTTTCTCCATTTTACTTTTGATTTTGACACATATTATAATCCTATTCATGACAAAAATCTGCAAGTTTTCAGTCTCAGAATGACGGTGAAGGAAGAAGGGGAGAAGAAGTGTAACTTAAAAAAAACAAAGCCTATTAGTTTTATTTACATGTCACAACACCATCTCCAAATGACCTCTGCCTTTCTAAGTAATGTATTTTTTTCAACTGAAGTGACAGAGAATGGAACGTCACATTAGAATTGAAAGCAAGATAAAAAGGTAGACGTCCTAATCTACAGCTCTACATAGCATTATTCATGACAAGGGTTTCCCACTTTCTCAGACAGGGTTCAAAATGTCAGCTTGAACTATGTAGCAAATTTTAATGGGATGTTTCTAAATGAGTACCCTAAGAGGGTAACAAGGATTTCTTCATCTGTGGCACATTCAGAATGACACTAGTTACTTCTCACCAGGCCCTAGGAGTAAAGAAAGTCTCCCCACCCCATTGCCTTTCATCCCTGATCCATCTGGGCTCTGGCTTAGCTACCCACTCCCTTGGCAGATATAGGAGCCAGAATACAAATTTTGTTTTGAGTTTATAAAGCAAAGTATGGGCAAGAAAGCCCTCTCTGAAGGCCACTCTGCTCTGGTTTCAGAAACACTCTGCTAGTGGGGTGCCGCTATACTCTCTGTGTTGAAAGATGGCATCAGAGAAGTGGTTTGGGAAAGCAGAAAACCAAGGCTTCTGGTTACAGAAAACTATTTCCAGTGTAAACTACCACTGAGGTCTTAAAATCTTAGGGCAATTCTTCAAACACGTACTGAGTTTTGTATGATTAAAAATATAACTATGTGGATAATTCAAACTTAATTGCTGGGCAGCACTAACACAGATTGGACCAACCAGCCAGGTATTGTTCTCGGAATGGTCAGATGGGAGAGGATATCTCTCCTCCAGAGAGCACAGCCTATTGAGAAGTACACCACTATATCAGTATGATTCTATAAAGGCATGGGAACAAGCAACCAGAACTCCACTGATAAATTCCATAAATTCTTGGTAATATGTGCAACATTAAACTAAAAAAAAAAAAAAAAGACCACACTTAGTCATCCTGTAGCGGAAGACATTAAGAAGAGGTGACAAGAATACACAGAAAAACTATACAAAAAAGGTCTTAATGACCCAGAAAACTCATCTAGAGCCAGACATCCTGGAGTATGAAGTCAAGTGGACCTTCAGAAGAATCACTACAAACAAAGCTAGTGGCTGCTGCTGCTGCTGCTAGGTGATGGAATTCCAGCTGAGCTATTTCAAATCCTAAAAGATGCTGCTGCTAAAGTGCTACACTCAACATGCCAGCAAATTTGGAAAACCCAGCTATGGCCACAGGACTGGAAAAGGTCAGTTTTCATTTCAGTCCCAAGGAAGGGCAATTTCAAAGAATGTTCAAACTACCATGCAACTGTGCTAGCATGCTAGCAAGGTAATGCTCAAAATCCTTCAAGCTAGGCTTCAACAATATGTTGAAGACGCTCCAGATGTAAAAATATCGAACTTTTATTCTTCCTAAATATCACTTTTTAATTGCAAAGCACCTGGCAAAATATTTGTGGGTTACTAAAAAAATGTTAAGTACATCATACATTACATCTTGACACTCTAAAAAAATTTATAAAGTCAACGCTTTCTAAATAGAGTCAAAACCTTATTGGGGAAAATACCTTAAACACTTCAAATTTTACTTTAAAAACAGAAATATAACTTTTAACCAGGATATATCATAAAAGTAGTGTAACTCCAGAGCAGTATAGCAAGGTATTACCAGAACTATATTTCCATCATAATTGGAACTATGTATAACACAGGGAGACAAAGATTATTGAAGTACACAGTCTTATATCTTTATTTTAAATGAGTTTCAAATTTATTTCACTCACAACATTGTAATCATTCTCCTATTAATCTGAGAAATACAAAGATTGAAATCCTTTCATCTTCCCCAATATTACCACAATCATACAAATATATGTGGGTCATATATGTATGTAGCTAGGGTCAGAGGGAGGATGGTGAGATTATGCCAAAGTCAGGATATCATCTGAATACTTTCCAGGTAATTGACATGCAATGAACTATGGATGTTACCAGTACTCCCCAAGTTACTGAGCCAACCAGTTGATTTATTTGTGCTAATAAAGAGTTTTATGTTTCCAGGACACATTACACTCTAATCCCATCTCCTTCCAGGCATAACCCTGAGAAAGCAGGACACAGCCAATTCAGAACAGCTCCATTTGGCTTGAGCTTCTGGGAGCAAAGGAGCATTGAGTGCAGTTTTCCTCCCAGTGCCCTCCCTCTAGAGATGCACAGCCACCCACACACACAAAAGGGAGAAGAATGGGAAAGGGCAGATTATTTCTTTCCTGGGAAAAAAGCCAGAGTGAAAGTTTTGGAGGATATAAACATATAACAGCTAGTAGAGAGCCATGGAAACCTTCTCCCCGAGCAAATGTGCTTCGCTGTAAACTTTCCTTGCCCCTCACAATATTTAGTGTTGTGTTAAAGCAAATATTTTAAAAATCCACATGCATGTGTTGTTTTAAAATTCCTAAAATTAAAAACAAACAAATTCTCCCTCATTGCCTATCTAAAACCAGCAAGACACCCACCCTTTACCACCACAAGATATTTATCAAGTAGCTGACTGCTGGGAAGACACACCATATTGCAAATTTCTTCTGGTCCCTTCTGCCAGGATTCTAAACTGAGGGGCCCATTACATCCCTGAAATTAAGCACATGGAACACCCAAGTGCATCTTTCTGGACAGAGGCTTGCCCCAAATCCCAGTTATCAGAGCGGTTCAAATCTTGGCTTATGTACATGTCATTCCAAAACTCATTAACCTATCCCTCCCGCCATTCTCTAAACATGTGCGTCTGTTTCTATTTTGTAAACAAGTTCATTTGTATCATTTCTATTTCAATTCTGTGTATAAGGGATATTGTACAAGATCATGTGATATTTCTCATGCTATTTCTCTACCCACCACTATCCATTTAAAGTGGATAACCAACAAGGACCTGCCGTATAGCTCAGAAAACCCTACTCCATGCCGTGTGGCCGCTGGATGGGAGGGGAGACTGGGGCCATGTCCATGTATGCCCAAGTCCCTTCGCTGTTTACCTGGAGCTTTCACAGCACTGTTCATTAACTGGGTATACTCTGATATAAAATAGAAAGCTAAAAAAAAATTCACAGATCACAGTCTACATTAATAGATCCTTCCAGTCATCTAGTTTGGCTGCCATAAAATTTCTATGGAACAGAACTTGAAACAACCATTCAGAGTGAATCCCCCTCTCAGGAAATCCTTTAATACAGGTCTCGGACAGGAATGTGAGCCTACACCCTCCACTTCAGTTCTCTGGGGACTTAGAACAGCCGATCACCTCCACCTCCCACCCCCTTCATTTCCTTGGTTCCCAAATCCTTTGCTTCCATTGTGCTATTTCACTTTTTATAATTACTGCACTGTCTTAACCTCTATATACTTTTTCCACACCATCCCCAAAATGACATGTATAAACACAAGCACTGCTTTTTGTCCTTACAAGACTGAGTTAAACTGCTGCCAACTTAACATGTTTGGCAGAAGCCCTACCCTGCTGATATGGTCCACTAGTCAGTGATGACACTAGGTCCTTTATTTGCCCTTCTTATTTCTCACAAGTTATTCCCTAACTCTACTGGGCTTCCTGCTAGAGTCCACTACTTAGAACTCCTTAAAGCAAAGTTCCATGCTGAGCCTTCACAAGGCTTACACTTTAAAACAAACTTTCCAACTGCTGTAATAGTTTTCACCTTTCATATATATGGTAGCCTGCTTCTATAATAATAATCTTTTTGATTACTGTTTTGTAATGGTACTTCTAATGGCAGGTCTGGGCTTCCCAGGTGGCTCAATGGTACAGAATCTGCCTGCCAATGCAGGAGATGTGAGTTTGATTCCTCTTAGAGGAGGGCATGGCAATCCACTCCAGTATTCTTGCCTGGGAAATCCCATGGACAGAGGAGCCTGGTGGGCTACACAGTCCATGGGGTTGTAAAACCTCAGGTACCTGAGCACACACTGGGAGCTCCAGGATGCTAGAGCATTATATCTCACATCTTGCTGAGTAGCTTTTTACTTTAAAGCAAGAATCAAAGTGGAGAGTAGGGGGAAGGAATGTCTTTATGGGAAATATATGAAAAAGATGAAAATGTCTAAGGCTTTAGTATTTCTAAGAAAAATCCATAAACGCAGCAGCAGGTAACATACTTGCTACTCCATGATTTTTTGCAGTTGTTTTCCTTAGGTAAGACAGCATCCCAATGAGATCTAAAGGAGTCTCTATAGAGTCATCTGAATTGAATACTATAACTTAATGAGGTGCACACAGGTGAAGCTTTTGTAGCAGTTTGATCCTATTAACCCAGCAGCATCTTAAGGGAATAGGTAATGAGACCAGGCAGTCATCTGTGGTAGCCACTGTGGTGTGTTCAAAAACTGTTGATTCTTATTCTAAGAACACGGTAGGATCACACTTCACCACCCACTTGGGATTAGGTTTGGCCATTAGCTGGCCAGAGAAGTGTGAGTGTAACATGGGCCTCGGCACAGAAGCTTTAAAAGCCAGTGCATGGATTTCCACCTCATTTTCCCTGGCTTTCTGTAATTACAAACACATCTTAAGCTGGAACCTCCATCAGCCAGGACCCTGAATGATATAGTGAGCACCTCTTGTTATGATCCACGAGGGGCTCATAGCATGATGGTAAAGTTTTACTTTAAGCCACGGAGGTTTGCAGATTTTTTGTTGTTGCAGCGTAACCTAAACTTTCCTGAACCACAGCTAGTTTTAAAAACCAACATATGAGACATGGTGCTATGCTACCCCCATGGGAAACTCAAGAGATTAGTCAGAGAGAAGGTACAATTGCCCTCAAGAAGAGGAGATTCAAGAGAGACCAGATAGAACCATGGTTTGGTCTTGAAATTAGGAATGCAATTCCAACTTCCATCTATGGAAAGCCTTTTAAAGCCTGTGGTCAAACCTCTTTCTAAAGAAGTGGGGAAGAGATCTCAGCTTTCCAGAGCAGAGTAAAGGTCAAGACAGGAATCATGAGGGCAGTAGACAGGTGAGTGAGGCTGCAGCTTGAACTCCAACAGGCATAGGCAATAAGGTTGGAAATTTAAGATGCAACACACCATGTCAGGCCTCAAATCATCAGAATATTAACAGCAACAATAAAAGCCACCATTATGTCCCAACACATCTTAGGGCTTACATAACAGCTCTCATAACAACTCATTGAGGTAGATACTATAATCACTTTTTTTTGAAAGACGAAAAGCATGGTGCAGGTGGAGTACATTGCCAAGGTCATAAAGGAAAGATGTAGTAGAAACAGGGCTTCAATCCATTCAGTCTCACTCCAGGATCTGTGACATTAACCACTGCTACAGCAGAGTTCCCCTCAGACTTCAGATCTCCTTCTATGCAAGCAATGAGACCCATCTACTTTTAGGAAAGAGTCGACAATCAGCTTCACGCTTCAAGAACATCACTTCTATCGTATACAAAATGAGCCAAAGAAAGGGGACTGATGTGTAGGTAGAGATAGCATTTAAAAAAAAGAAAAAAATCACTGAAAGGAAGCAGGTGAAAGATAATGAGCCCTGTATTAAGATAATAACTAGTGATGTGAATCCATCAATTCTGCAGAAACCTGTGATAGGGGCACAGCAATAAGCCTTCTGCCTCTTAGTATGGGGCAGCTTAAAGGTGGCTGCAAGCTCTTCACTGGCCCTCTCACTGAGCAGGAGTGGGTTTAATTCCACCCTGGCTTTCTCACACACCTACTTGACAGATTATGGCAGAAATGATGCTCTGAGGTTTCTGACACCAGTCTTAAGAGGCCCTGCAGCACCTGCCGGGCTCTCTTGAAGCACCTAGAGCCCAGGGCAAAACACTAGGGGTTCCGAGTCACCTTGCAACAGCTTTTAAAGGGAAAATTTAACTTTTAAAAAACTTAGCTTATGCACTAGGCCACTTACCACCTCATAGGTTGTATTCTCTTATTGAGCTAATATTAAAGCATTTTTTCCTCACGTGAAGAATTCCAGAATGGAATCTAAAAAATATTAGTACATAAGAGTCTATACAAAAAAGTCAAAATACCTTGCTTACACTACCTTGCTACGAGGCTTTGTTTAAAAACCCCAAAGGTTTATGGGGAGGGCCCGGCTGAGCCCAGAGGCCTTCCAGCGACCCAAACCTAGGTGTGGGGCATGTGAATTAAGCCACCATGGACCTTCCATACCAGCCAACAGCTGAGTATCACCAAGTGTCCCTCAACTGACACCCTGTGGAACAGAAGCAGCCCGCGGCCCAGCCAGGCCAAATTCTTAACCCTCAGCCCATGAGATGTAATGAAGTAATTATGTCACAACGACATGTTTCTGAATGCTTAGGCCGGAACAGACAACCATAACACATTGCTTACGAAAGGAACCCTGAAGTTCAACCAACCTTATCAAAATCACCGGAAGCTCTCAAGGCCTCACCTCACTCCACAGGGAGAATGTGGGCACGGGGCCTGAGGACTACCGCAGGCGGCAAGCTCCGCCGCCCCTAGCGCATCTTACACTGAAATCTGAGAAGAGGAGAATCAAACCCATCTACACAGTAAAAATGGAACCAAAAGGCCAGTCCACCACGACATGAGTGGCATGAACACTTACATGGTCATCCATCTCCTGCCCCTGCCGGCTCCACAGTCCCTCTATCCTGATGGGAATCAGCGCCAGGAGGCTTTACCGGCTCCCAATCCTAAGCCCCGCCCCAAACCATCAAAGGAGGAGCCTCCGGGTGATTCTGATAGGCAGCTAGGATTGCAAGAGGGTGGTTCATCGTTAACCCTTAGAATTTCACTGCTTTAAGAGCAAAAAAAAAAAAAAAAAAAAAAGGCGGGGCGGGTGGGATTTAAAAAACAAAAAAAAAGGCTTCCTCGGGAAAGAATCACTTTTCCTCAAAAAAGAAAAGAAAGATTTGGCTTGGTTCCCTAAAACTGCAGAGTGATCTCCAGGTACCACTTGTGGAAAACAGATCAGAAAGAATTAGAATTTCCCCCCTTCCAAAACATATAAAATTACTTGCATATGTATATCATTGTGGTCAAATATTTTAAATATATAAAGTACATCTTAAATCTCTGAGCATGTTTCAGGGAGCAGTTTTAAGCATGTGACTTTCAGAAGCAAGTCTATCTTTCTGCTTTTAAAATACCTTCTGGAAAGACTGGATTGCAAAGAACTCTTAAAGGGAAAATTTAATTAAAAAAAAACTTAGCTTCTGTACTAGGCCACTCCACCTGATAAGCTGCATTCTCTTACTGAGCTAATATTAAAACATTTTTCCTCATACAAAGAATTCCAGAATGGAATCAAAAGAATATTAGGAGTGCATACAAAAATGTCAAAATAACCTCCACCCCTTTGGTAACAAAGCATGGCCCTTGTCTAACTCTCAGTGGTAAGAAAAAGCACTTGGGATGTCGAAGGTACAAGACTTTGGGCCATTTCCTATAAAAGAAATATTCTCTCTGAACAGTGTTAATATTCAGATATTAGAAAATGAGGTCATTAATGATAAATGTAATTCTTCTCAAACTCATCAAATTCTATCCAAGTATGAATGGAAATGACCCAGTACTCTTGAATAAATATTTATTACTCACCCAGCAGACAGTACTACCTACCAGTCAGGTAGTAGTCGGTCGGGTGAAAGGAAGCCACCCAAAGTTCCACAAAGAGGAAGCTGGATGAACCAGCTGGAATCACTTAAGTGTGAGCCCAGGTGGATCTAGCCTAGAAAGGGGTGAGGCTGTCTCCCAGTGAAAACTAAGCCCCGACATGAACGAAGATCGTTCACACCAATGTGAAGCCTTACTCAAACTTGGAAGTGTTTTTCCAAACTCCTGTTGGGTTTGCACTACATGCTTCACATTCTTTCTGCGCAGAGCGCCTTCTGGAATTAACTAAATGCACTTGTGGCAGGAGTGAATCAAGTGAAGTCTATAAAGCAAAGTTTTTATCAGGAAGGAGTTAACAGGCATTAAGCCTCTACATTTCTGTAACACATGATTAACCGAGTGATGAAAAATGTCCTGATGTACAGAAAAATAATACTGAAGTTGGGAGGGTACATTTTCCATGTTTTCATTATCCGTCCCTGATGGTCTTCAGGGATCCAAGCAGTTCACACAGACTTTGTGGATTACTTTACTTCTCAGCACTTAATTTGCCCCAGCAGAGAAATTAACAAACAATAACCACTGAGACACTTTTTATGAGGATTCCTAAAGTAATGCTGGTGAATTAATCAAGACCTACAAATTATTTCAGTGAGAGCTAAAGCACCTTTTTTTTTTTTTTTATAAACACATAATGTGCTATTAGAAAGTCAGGTCCAGAAAAATTAAGAAAATTCTCAAAGAAGTCGAGAGATGGCAAATTTAATAAAATAGGAGTTATAAAGGCATAGAAGAAAATTAACTTGGATGCCTCAGGTTATATGATAAGAATCAGTATTTTGAACTGTTCTGACTTGAAAGACTATTCCATCTATACTTCCTTCATTCCAATGCTGAGTAAGAAGACTCCCTTATTGACCACTTTGAAAGATAAACAAGTGAGCACACAGCTATATAATTTAGAGAAGTAAATCTGCTCTCCTTAGAGTTTCAAAGGACGCTATTAACCTAGTGTCAGTCATACCTATGCACAAACTGTTTTTCTAAAACTAGAGTGACTTATAATTATCCTGGTTCTACATCTTGATTCAAAATATTTATTGAGCATCTGCTAAGAGGAAACACCTGTGTTGGTCAATACAGCAGTACAAAGTGGTAAAGATAGCTCCTTGCATCCTCAGTAGAGCTGGGGATACAGCACATCCTATGAAATTGAAATGACCCAATGAGTGATTGAGAGACACTTAATATCAACTTCTGACTTTTTTTTTCTTTTTTTTTTTTCAACTTCTGACTTTTATGTAATATGTTATCTTCTAACCAGACTAAGAAGTTTTAGAGTTTCGTGTGGTTTTTTTATCAATCTTACCCACCCACACCAATGATCATCATAGAGCTGCTCACACAAAGAATCCAAACTGACCTGTTTTGATTTGGTCTCCTTTTCTCTAGAAAAGAGAAATGTTGTTGATGAGAGTTGGCCATACAGTCTGTGACAATAAAAACCAAACAAGCTACAATGCAGATTAAAACCCACCCTCTGACCTAAAAGGACATATTAGCAATCAGAGATCAGGCATGGCATGAATAGAACTGATTATAACATTCTAAATTCCCATGAACTTACCACCACTCAGAGTCTCACTGTCTGTTTCTCTGTGCTACTATTTAAGAAAATTATTGGGCAAGAGTTGTAGCAAAAGAGAATTATTGATTGAAAACTAAGTTGCATGAAAGCAGAACATTTAGGTTGGAGAAGACATACTTAAGAGTAACAGGAAAAGCATCACCAAGAAAGCAAGCAACGAAGCACCTGATATTTATATTACTTAGCAGACGCACAAAGCGTTTCACAAGCAATGTCTCATTTATCTTCCCCATGTGATGAAGTTTGTGACCCAGCTGCACAAAATAGAATACTGGGGCTGAAGGCAAGTGCAGGGTTGAAATACAAATCCAGATTTTGTATCATTCTCCAAAAGGGTGCTACTTACCCTCGATCAGAAATAACTCTCCTCAAGGAGGGGAACAATGTCAATACCTCTACTTGCCTCTTCCAGGTCTAAAATTGTCATGAATATAAAGGAAAGGATGGGTTTCCCAGGTGGCTCAGAGGTTAAGAATCTGCCTGCCGATGCAGAAGGCAAGGATAAATGGGTTCAGTCCCTGGGTGAGGAAGATCCCCTGGAGGAGGAAATGAAACCCACTCCAGTATTCTTGCCTGAAAAATCCCATGGACAAAGGAGCCTGTGTGCTACAGTCCATGGGGTCGCAAAGAGTTGGACACAACTGAGCACATGCACACACAATAAAAGAAAACACAGCAACCAATTACACACCACCTTCAGTGGGGCCAGAAAAACACATAGGTTACATCAACTTCATTGTAATTAGCTAAACAAAGAAGAAATTTCCATAAATTTCTACAATTCTGTAAGAAGATAAATGTCATCTGTTTGAATAATATAGAAGGTGAGGTCTTGCCTTCAGGATTACTTTCAGAACTTGTCTTTTAATTCTACAGTGACCGCTGGAATAGAAAAATTTTCATCTCGATTTTAACAAGCGCACTCACAGTATTTTCACCAAGTTTCTTAGACCTAAATTAAGCAGTTCATGAACCGCTTAAGTTTTACATTATGATTTTTTTTTTTCTTGAAACAGGAGATCTGCATATTTAAGCACTAGTTTCTGATTCGTGGGGAAATTCATCTGGGGGAGGCTATTTTCTAAAAAAAATAAATTTACATAAAGGAATTCCAAATTCGTATCACATCTCACAATCATTCTTCAATTAATCAAATTTGATGAGGAATTCTAATAAGGTCTCACAATTAAGTTTTTATGTATTAAAAAACAATATAGCAATCACCATTTAATGCGTAAGACCTAACCACTGCACAGATGATGTTCTAAATTTGAACTTGAAAGGAAAACCCATCAGTGTGCCTGCTTGATTTCTTTAATCTATTCATGTAGGTTAATTACCTGACACTCATTAAGATGACTCTGGGCTTCTTTAAATTTCTGACCATATTAACCTCTCCAACTAATCCTTATTAGAAAAATATTAAAGAGTGTTCATTTCTATTACAAATTGAATTTGAAATGATGAAACAATTATCAAATAAATGGAGTAGAAAACGAGGTTATATGCATGAGAAGATTCAATGCATCAAATATTTTACTTCCATTATTATAAAATAAAGGTCTTAAGGTCTATATTCAAGAAATGTGCTTAAAGATCAATCCTTGAAAGAAATCTCTCCACTCCATTCTTATCCAGTGGGGTGACAAACAAAAACCTCAAGTTCATCATTAACAAATTTACTCAGGGAAAACAATCTTATTTTAAACTAAACAATAGAACAAAAAGATTCAACCACCTAGCTCAGTAAGTCTACTTAATATTGTGGTTCACACATTCTATATTACTCATTTTGCAAATAAAATGGTAGAGAGAGGCCAATAAACTACTGGTCAAGATCACAAAAGCATGAAATATGAAGTTACTTTTAAAAACTGAAAGCATATCTCTTCAGTTCTAGGATGAAAAATAAATTCAAAGACATTTCTTCCCTAGACAAATTTCATTAAAAATTGTCCTATTCCCTTCAACAACTGATATTTCATCTCTGCAGACTCCTTTTTTAAAGATACTATGAAGAGAGTATAACTGGTGGTATTTTATAATGATCACTTAAATTATACTAGAGGTTAGATGAGGAGAAAAAAAGCACAGAAGTCTGGATTCAGGCAATGAATGAAGAAATGGGAGATTTAAGAAAGGGGATTAAGAAAAAAAGGGGAAAGGATGTAGTGACGTGAAGTGAAAGTCGCTCAGTCGAGTACAACTCTTTGGGATCCCATGAACTATACAGTCCCTGGAATTCTCCAGGCCAGAATACTGGAGTGGGTAGCCTTTCCCTTCTCCAGGGGATCTTCCCAACCCAGGGATCGAACCCAGGTCTCCTGCACTGCAGGCGGATTCTTTGCCAGCTGAGCCACAAGGGAAGTCCTCATGCGGGTATGTTCACTAGGATGTATGTTCACTGACTAACAGTGATAATTTATGTAACTGATGGTCACAGATACTCAACATGTCTGGTGGCGCAGGAAACAGCATGACAACATGAATTAAAAGACATGTCTGGTGTCGGGGTATCGGATCCTTTTCTTATATAGGCAACAAATTCAAGGGGCCAATGGTGAAACAACGTAAGAATTCCATGATTCTATGTTTCTGGGACAGAAGTTCTTTCTACTGAGTGTAAATCCACAAATCTTTAAAACTTGAAGGACTAAGTCACTCCATTGAATTCATTAAATATTTAGAAATAGTGCATCTGGAAGTTCACGGTTCACATGCTGTTGAAGCCTGACGGAGAATTGTGGGCATTACTTTGCTAGGGTGTGAGATGTGTGCAATTGTGCAGTAGTTTGAACATTCCTTGGCATTGCCTTTCTTGGGACTGGAATGAAAACTGACCTTTTCCAGTCCTGTGGCCACTGCTGAGTTTTCCAAGTTTGCTGGCATGTTGAGTGCAGCACTTTCACAGCATCTTCTTCTAGGATTTGAAATAGCTCAAGTGGAATTCCATCAGCTCCACTAGCCTTGTTCGTAGTGATGCCTCCTAAGGCCCACTTGACTTCCCATTCCAGGATGTCTGGCTCTAGGTGAGTGATCACACCATCATGGTTATATGGGTCATGTAGATTTTTTTTGTACAGTTCCATGTATTCTTGCCACTTCTTCTTAATATCTTCTGCTCCATGCCATTTCTGTCCTTTATTGTGCCCATCTTTGCATGAAATGTTCCCTTGCTTGAGGAGATTTGCTTGAAGAGATCTGTAGTCTTTCCCATTCTATCGTTTTCCTCTATTTCTTTGCACTGATCACTGAGGAAGGCTTTCTTATCTCTCCTTGCTATTCTTGGGAACTCTGCATTCAGATGGGAATATCTTTCCTTTTCTCCTTTGCCTTTCACTTCTCTTCTTTTCTCAGCTATTTGCAAGGCCTCCTCAGACAACCATTTGCCTCTTTACACTTTTTCTTGGGGATGGTCTTGATCACTGCCTCCTGTACAATGTCACAAACCTCCGTCGATAGTACTTGAGGCACTCGATCAGATCAAATCCCTTGAATCTATTTCTTACTTCCACTGTATAATCATAAGGGATTTGATTTAGGTCATACCTGAATGGTCCAGTGGTGTTTCCTATTTTCTTCAATTTAAGTTTGAATTTGGCAATAAAGAGTTCATGATCTGAGCCACAATCAGCTCCCATTCTTGTTTTTGCTGACTGTATAGAGCTTTTCCATCTTTGGCTGCAAAGAATATAATCAATCTGATTTCAGTATTAACCATCTGGTGATGTCCATGTGTAGAGTCTTCTCTTGTGTTGTTGGAAAAGGGCCTTTGCTATGACCAGTGCATTCTCTTGGCAAAACTCTGTTACCCTTTGCCCTGATTCATTTTGTACTCCAAGGCCAAACTGGGATATTTATAACTCTTAATATAAAAAATGTTCTCACCAGAAAAAAAAAAACAAATATCCTTTGTCCATATTTTTTTCTTTCAAATTATAAACAGCCACAACCACAAGGAAACAAAATGGCAATCCATCCATATTATAGAAACTAACTTCATTAGTACAGTTTCTTTTTTAATGCTTTATCCTCTGTATTAACAAAAATGAAAAAAGCAGTCACAAGCACAGCTATGAACAGCACTGGTGTGATCTCTTACCAAATTCTGTAGGAACACTGAACCAAAGTTTTAAAAACATACACACCCATTGACCCAGTAGTTCCAATTTAAGAAATTAACTTAAGGGAACAATAAAGGACACTCAAAAAATTTAAGGGACAGATGGTCATAACAGAGCTATTCATCATTGTGAAAATATCCAACATCATGTACTGCATAAATAATTTGTGACATGTGCATAGTGTACTATTGAATATGGACACATATATGCACAAATATAATACATACACAGAGTTCTTTAATTTAGCTCTTATATAAAGTGTATGTGCCAGGTACTATTCTAAGAACTTTACAAATATTAATTCATTTAATCCTCATAACAACTGTTATATGGATCCTATGACTA
Organism: Cervus elaphus; assembly: GCF_910594005.1. NCBI lineage: Eukaryota > Metazoa > Chordata > Mammalia > Artiodactyla > Cervidae > Cervus > Cervus elaphus. The sequence goes on from NC_057822.1 coordinate 41,345,583, forward strand.
TCATCTTATTTGAGATGAGGAACTTGAGGCAGAAGGCTAAATAACTTATCCAAAATTGCACAACCAGTAAGTGGAAGACCTGAAATTTGGACCCAGGCAATCAACCTCTATAGTCTGCGCTCTAAAGGATATTTATAACAACATGTAAATAATTTATAGTTATCTCTGATGATGGAGATAATCATAATCTTTTAAGTAAGATTATGTTTTACCTATCTAAATTTTTAAATTTTCCAACTTAAGCTTGTATTATTCTTATAAGAAAACATTTAACACACAAATACAAGAATATCCCAGGAAATAACTAGAAATAACCAGAAAAAAAATGTAAAGTGCAAATCAGAAAGACAGAGAGGACAGTTTAGGTTTCAATATGGGAACTAAAGGAATGAATATAAGAAAAAAGGAGAAGGCCAAGATCAGAGCTCTCTTTTAAATTAGGTGCTCTAAACGGATACATGTCAGATTCTCTAGAAAGCTATTAATTTGGAGCTAAATGTCCACAGTCTCGTACACACAGCAGTAATTCTGTGGAATATTAACAGGCATGGTATGATAGGAAGGTAACATAATCATATGGTTTTATACACTGAATTAAACAAAAGGAAAATGATTTCATTGTCAAAAGACAAACCCTCAGTGGTGCTACCAAAGACTAATGTTTCCCAACTTATTTGTTCATGAAACACTCTTTCAGAGATTCCCTCCTAATTGTTGCTCAGTCAGTCGTGTCAGGTCTTTGCAACATTCTGGACTTCAGCACGCCAGGCTCCCTGTCCATCACCAACTCCTGGAGCTTGCTCAACTCATGTCCATTGAGTTGGTGATGTCATCCAACCATCTCATCCTCTGTAGTCCCCTTCTCCTGCTTTCAATCTTTCCCAGCATCAGGGTCTTTTCCAATGAGTCAGCTCTTCGCATCAGGTGGCCAAAGCATTGGAGATTCAGCATCAGTCTTTCCAATGAATATTCAGGATTGATTTCCTTTAGGATTGACTGGTTTGGTCTCCTTGCAGTCCAAGGGATCCTCATGAGTCTTCTCCAACACCACAGTGCAAAAGCATCAATTCTTCAGTGCTCAGCTTTCTTTATGGTTCAACTTTCACATCCACACATGACTACTGCAAAAACCTTGACTAGACAGACCTTTGTCAGCAAACTAATGTCTCTGCTTTTTAATACACTGTCTAGTTTCATCATAACTTTTCTTGCAAGGAGCAAGCATTTTTTAATTTCATGGCTGCTGTCATCATCTGCAGTGATTTTGGAGCCCAGAAAAATAAAGTCTATCACTGTTTCCATTGTTTCCCCATCTATTTGCCATGAAGTGATAGGACCAAATTCCATGATCTTAGTTTATTGAATGTTGAATTTTATGCCAGCTTTTTCACTCTCCTCTTTCATCTTCATCAAGAGGCTCCTTGGTTCCTCTTTGCTTTCTGCCATTAGGGTGGTGTCATCTGCATATCTGAGGTTATTGATGTTTCTCCCGGCAATCTTCATTCCAGCTTGTGCTTCATCCAGCCTGGCATTTCACATGGACTCTGCATATAAGTTAAATGAGCAGGGTGAAATATAGAACCTCGATGTACTCCTTTTCCAATTAGAAACCAGTCCATTGTTCCATGTCCAGTTCTAATTGTTGCTTCTTGACTTGCATACAGATTTCTCAGGAGGCAGATAAGGTGGTCTGGTATTCCCATCTCTTTAAGAATTTTCCACAGCTTGTTGTGATCCACACAGTCAAAGGCTTAGTGTAGTCAATGAAGCAGAAGTAGATGTTCTTCTGTAATTCTCTTCCTTTTCAGATGATCCAACGGATGTTGGCAATTTGATCTCTGGTTCCTCTGCCTTTTCTAAATCCAGCTTGAACTTCTGGAAGTACTCGGTTCACGTACTGTTGAAACCTAGCTTAGAGAATTTTGAGCATTACTTTGTTAGCATGTGAAATGAGTTCAATTGTGTGGTAGTTTGAACATTCTTTGGCATTGCCCTTCTTTGTGACTGAAATGAAAACTGACCTTTTCCAGTCTTGTGGCCACTGCTGAGTTTTCTAAGTTTGCTGGCATACTGACTGAAGTATTTTCACAGCATCATCTTTTAAGATTTGAAATAGCTCCGCTGTAATTCCATCAGCTCCACTAGCTTTGTTCGTAGTGATGCTTCCTAAGACCCACTTGACTTTGCACTCCAAGATATCTGGCTCTAGGTGAGTGATCACAACATCGTAGTTATCTGGGTCATTAAGATCATTTTTGTACAGTTCTTCTGTGTGTGTGTGTTGGGCTTCCCTGGTGGCTCAGAGGTTAAAGTGTCTGCCTGCGTCTGCCTGCAACGTGGGAGACCTGGATTCAATCCTGGGCCGGGAAGATCCCCTGGAGAAGGAAATGGCAACCCACTCCAGTATTCTTGCCTGGAGAATCCCATGGACGGAGGAGCCTGGTGGGCTACAGTCCACGGGGTCAGCAAAGAGTCGGACACGACTGATCGACTTCACTTTCACTTTCTGTGTATTATTGCCACTTCTTAGTATCTTCTGCTCCTATTAGGTCCATACCATTTCTGTCCTTTATTATGCCATCTTTGCATGAAATGTTCACTTGGTATCTCTAATTTTCTTGAAGAGATCTCTAATCTTTCCCATTCTATTGTTTTCCTGTACTTCTTTACATTGTTCATTAAGGAAGGCTTTATTATCTCTCCTTGCTATTCTTTGGAACTCTGCATATATATGGGTATATCTTTCCTTTTCTCCTTTGCTTTTTGATTCTCTTCTTTTCTCAGCTATTTGTAATACCTCCTCAGACAACCATTTTGCCTTTTTGCATTTCTTTTTCTTGGGGATGTTTTTGATCACCGCCTCCTGTACAGTGTTACAAACCTCCGTCCATAGTTCTTCAGGCATTCTATCAGATCTAATTCCTTGAATCTATTTGTCACTTCCACTGTATAATTGTACAAGATTTGATTTAGATCATACCTGAATGGCCCAGGGGTTTTCCCTACTTTCTTCAATTTAAATCTGAATTTTGCATTAAGGAGTTCATGGTCTGAGTGACAGTCAGCTCTCAGTCCTGTTTTTGCTGACTGTATAGAGCTTCTCCACCTTCACCTGCAAAGAATATAATCAATCTGATTTCTGATACTAAAGCTCTATAAAGCACAATCTGGGGGAGAAATGATTTCGAATATTCCCCTCATCCCTCATTCATCCAAACAAGTACCAAGTGCCCAGTGCCTTGGGACAGACAGCCAGGCATGTGAACAACAGAGAAGACAGGTTCTGGCCCCCCATCATTACTCACTGGTCCAACTAAGCCTGTTTACTCAAGAGTAGAAAACGGTCAATATCACCCGCTCCCCAGTGTCTCTAACGGAGATGTTTAAGAACTGAAATGAGTTTGCAAAGCACATTCGCACATGTTAGCAGTATAATCCTATGCAAACAACTGCCTTCTCTCCACATTGTAGGGCTAAATTGACATTACTTGTTCTGGTTGCTCACAGTTCCCATTACTTTGCCTGGAGAGATGAGTTTTTTAAAAAAAGAAGTGTTTTCAGGGGAACTCAGCAGCAAATAAATAGCATTCACAAAGGGACCATATTTATTAGTGAGGCTTGATCAATGGTTAAGATCTCTACTAGGCAAAGAAACCTGCCTCAGCCCCTTCCATATGAGAAAATTTATTCCATTCTCAGAAATGAGTTGTGGAAGTGGTACCCAGCACTAGAGTCATGTCCCCACCACAGACTGTGAGTGCCGTGAAAACCCAGCCATTGAATCAGGCAGGTTAATTTCCCATACCCAATTCTCCAGTCAGCTTAATTCCTTACAAGCTTGAGATCACCATCTTTATACAAATATAAATATAAACCACAAATATAAATGTTCTCTGCAATTATATTTCTTGCTAAGCTTATTGTTGTTCATTCACTCACTCATGTCTCACTCTTTGTGACCCCATGGACTGCAGCATGCCAGGCTTCCCTGTCCTTCACCATCTTCTGGAGCTTGCTCAGACTTGCTAAGCTTAGCTTAGTTGAAAGATTATTTGGAGGGTGTTCTATGTTTTTGTATCTGCTAAAGGTTTTTTGCAAGCAACATTCCACATACTTTTCTACCAGACAAACAAACCTCTAAACTTCTAAGTCAGCAAAAGGAGCCCCTTTATGAGCAGCAGAATTCATCCTTGAACCTGGAAGTCAACTAGGCAAGCATTTTATGGTCATTGTGCCAAGCAACTTAGAAAATAGTCATGTGCCATGCATCCTGTTTCAGTACTAACAAAAGAAAATGATACAAGAAGTGACTTGGAAGATCATGCTCAATTAGGCAGTCAGACAGGAATCCCTGATTCAAGATTCTCAGCATCTCTAGAAAGGAAAAACAATTAGGAACAAAATAGATAGAAAAAGAAGAAAAGATGGGGCTGAACTGGTCAGTGGTTGCTGATTTTAGGAGCTGGGTGATGGACACATGAGGGTGAGAGGCTCATAATATATTGTACACATATGTTGGAAATTTTTCACAATAAAGGTTTTTTTTTAAATAAAAAAGGAAATAATAGCTATTAGACAATAAAAAATTGAGGACTTTGTGTTCTTGTATCTCATGATTCCATAATACTAAATGTAACTATTTATGAAATTCAGTCTATCAAATAAGCCATCACAAGACTCACTGTGGTGCTGTATTGTTTTCATTCCATTGTCTTTACACCCAGCAGTCAGAGAGCTCCTGAGAGCAGAGCACACAGCCCGCTCACAGCATCTAGCAAAACATCTGCAAATAATCAGTTGCTCAAAAAGAAAAAGTTTGCTGAATGAATGAATAAAATCCCATTTCTTTGTTTCACTGAAGAATTCAAATTGAGCCCAGTAGCACAGCATTCTCTCATTTCCCTTAAAACTAAATTCTGAGTCTCAATTTTGACCAGGGCTCTGATTATTACAAAACAGTAGACAAAGCAAGAATACATGAAACTTGTAAAATATGCCCTTATTATATCCACGTGGCTTTACGCAAAGATACTCGACGCTCTGAAACAGCCCTCTCAGTACCACTATAATAAAAAAAGACCTTACAAAATGACTATTGTCAAGTGAATAAGATATATAAATATCCCACCTCTTAATAAGCACCAATATTTTACATTTTTTGGAAACTGTTTCTTTTTTCTCCCCCAACTTCTTTCTGCCATGCTTCCCTCATTTCCCCCCACCACTATTTCACAGACACGGGCAGTAATCTCACCGGCACTGGGGGGTGGGGGTAGGAGCCACACCATTAACCACTGTCTTAAACACACTATGCCCGTGGTACCCATCCTTGCCAAAACCTCAGACTGCGTCGCAGTTTTTCATCTGTTCACTGCGTGGCTTCACCGTGGGCTCCACATCAAAGATTTAGAAAGAGCAGTTTCCACTGTCAGTCGGGAAGGGGGTGCGAGATAAGGTGGGGCAGACAAGCCTTTGCTGCCCTTTGGAGATTGTGGAGGGAGGTGATGTCTTTCTCTTGGCATCTCAAGCAGACCTTCTGAGTGCATTCTCCTATACAAATAAAGAAACTTCCATGTTACTAAGGTATAATTCTGATACACCAAGGGTCAAACAGGATTTTTGAACTGATGCAGCATCTGAGCACCTGTGACATGAAGAGCAAACTTTCAAACAACTCCAGAAAATTCTCAGAGCAAGCCCTGTCTATAAGGTAGACGCATGACCCTAAGGAATAGACATTTCTCTAGCCAGGTCACAGCAGGCGACATTCAGACTTGTGCACTTAAAGACAGTGATGGGGAAAGAAAATTCATGAAGGCACCTGGTCAATCCACCTCACAGACAACATCATAGCTGAAGTCTTCCTCTTTCTTTAATTCTGTGCTGTTTACATCACAGGGTTTCAAGTATTTATTTTATTCAGGGTTTATTTCCTGTTTTGATATTCTTGCAATTCAAGGCACTGTCAAGAATCTTCTCCAGCACCACTATTGCAAAGCATCAATTCTTCAGCGCTCAGCCTTCTTTATGGTCCAACTCTCACATCCATACATGGCGTAGGTACATGACTCCTGGACAAACCATCACTTTGACTATACAGACCTTTGTTGGCAAAGTGATATCTCTGCTTTTTAATATGCTGTCTAGGTTTGTCATAGCTTTTCTTCCAAGGAGCAAGCGTCTCTTAATTTCATGGCTGCAGTCACCACCCACAGTAATTTTGGAGCCCAAGAAAATAAAATTTGTCACTGCTTCTACTTTTTCTCTTTCTATTAGTATTTGCCAAAAAGTGATGGGACTGGATGCCACAATCTTAGTTTTTTAAATGTTGAGTTTTAAGTCAGCTTCTTCACTCTATTTCACCCTTATCAAGAGGCTCTTTAGTTCCTCTTCATTTTCTGCCATTAGGGTGGTAACACCTGTGTGTCTGAAGATGTCGATACTTCTGCCAGCCACCTTGATTCCAACTTGTGATTCATCCAGTCCAGAATTTCTCATGATGTACTCTGCATGTAAGTCAAATAAGCAGGGTGACAATATATAGCCTTGACATACTCCTTTCCCAATTTGAACCAGTCCATTGTTCCATGTTTGGTTCTAATTGTTGCTTGTTGACCTGCATACAGGTTTCTCAGGAGACAAATAAGGTGGTCTGACTCCCATCCCACTAAGAATTTTCCACAGTTTGTTGTTCAGTCCTCATTCCAATGCCAAAGAATGTTCAAACTACCGTATAGTGTGCTCATTTCACATGCTAGCAAGGTTATGCTCAAAAATACGTCAAGCTAGGCTTCAGCAGTACATGAACCAAGAACTTCCATATGTACAAGCTGGATTTTGAAGTGGCAGAGGAACCAAATACCAAATTGCTAATATTCATTGGATGATGGAGAAAGCAAGGGAGTTCCAGAAAAACATCAACTTCTGCTTCACTGACTACACGAAGCCTTTGACTTTGTGGACCATTTAATCCATTGTTATTACTGTGAGAAAATGTGTTGGCAAACGCTACAGAGAGGACGATTGGTTGGCTTAGCCGCTAAGTCATGTCCAACTCTTGCAATTCCATGGACTGTAACCTGCCAGGCTCTTCTGCCCAAGGGATCTTCCAGGCAAGAATACTGGAGTGGGTTACCATCTCCTTCTCCAGAGGATCTTCCCGACCCAGGAATCAAACCTGGGTGCCCTGCATTGCAGGCAAATTCTTTTGACTAAGCTATGAGGGAAACTAGGAATTGTCTATTTCTCATCATGTTAGACAGATGCTATTATAAATCTATCATAAATAGATACCATTTTTACTGAAATGCACAGGAAGGCATGATAATGAGTGAAAATAATGTCTTAATGAGTAAGATGTGCAGAGTGCTGCGTTTTCTGGCCTTAGTATTTGATCTCATCCCACTGTTGTTTTTTTCTTTCTTCTTTTCACTTGGAGGATAATTGCTTAACTATGCGGTATTGGTTTCCGCCATACAACAATGAATCAGCCATAAGTACACCAACGTCCCCTCCGTCTTGAGCCTCCTTCCGCACCCCCCACCCCCCATCACACCCCTCTAGGTCATCACAGAGCACTGAGCTGAGCTCCCTGCATTAAACACCAACTTTCCACTAGCTAGCTGTTGTACACAAGGTAACGTATATATTTCAATGCTACTTTCTCAATTCGTCCCACCATGTTTTAATGAAGACAAGCTCACAAGATCCTTTTCACTCAATACCTGTTTTACTTAAATCCTCAATCTCAGGCTCATTTTCATATGTGCAGTTCCTGGACTTTTATTCAGGGGGCAAGTCTAAATATAAATTTAAAGTGATAAAAGTGATAAAAAATCTAAAGTAATAAAAACATCACTCAGTGATATCCAGAGTGCCAGAATCACTATGAATATTAAACCTTAAGACAGAGCACAGTCAAAACACTATTGTTGAGTTCCCCAGTGAAAGTTTTCAGTAAGATCATTTCAGACTAAAACACAGACACTGCCAGTAATGTTGTAGAATGTGCTGGTCATGGTTAGCAAAGGGAGATAAGGGAGAGAAAGGCAGAAGGCAGAGTTATGTAGACACAAGGATATTTGCAAACAAACACAAGTTCTGTATTTGTAAGACCTGGGGTCAAGCTTGACCTTACTGGCTAGTAGAAGTGAGTCCCTGTCATTCATGATTCCTCAGTTTTCTGACAAGTGAGATGACTCCCTGCTCTACTCAGTATTTGCCTAGAAAAAGTAAACGAAGTCAAATAAAAATATTTCTAAACTACTGAGCATACTGTGGTGATCATCACCCCAGTCTTAGATTAGTACCCTCTCTCCAACTTAAATACCTTGGGAGAACTGGGAGCCAGCAGAGCATTAGAAAATTTGCCGTTTTGAAGGCAGTAAATTGGTGAGGGGTTGCACATAAGTATCAGCACAAGCATTGATTAATGCCAATTAATCAATTGTGGAGGCTAGGCACTGTGGAGGATAGGACAAGACACCGCATTGCTCCACCACTGTTACCTTCACACTCTTCTGCTCACCGTAAGTTTTTCTCCCATGCTGGGGAGCCTCAGTCTACATTAAGGGTTCTTAGATTCTCACTGTCTATGGCATTGTGTTGGGTTTTGTACAAAATCTGATACAGCAGTCCATGACTTCACAGTACTCTTTTAATAACAGAAATCACCACAATCTTACTTATAACATCCAAAGCTTTTCATCCTATTAAAACCTAACAGGAGCCACACCATGTGCAAGATAAAAGTCACAGAGAAACAAACAAAAAAATCTATATAAATTACCAAAAATACAAACACAATGGAAGCAACCCAAATGCCACTCAATAAATAATCCGATAAATGCATGGTAGTATATCAATCTAACAGAGTATTCAGTTCAGTTCAGTTCAGTCACTCAGTCGTGTCCAACTCTTTGCGACCCCATGAATCACAGCACGCCAGGCCTCCCTGTCCGTCACCAACTCCCGGAGTTTACTCAAACTCATGCCCATCGAGTCGGTGATGCCATCCACTCTGTCGTCCCCTTCTCCTCCTGCCCCCAATCCCTCCCAGCCTCAGGGTCTTTACCAATGAGTCAACTCTTCGCATGAGGTGGCCAAAGTACTGGAGTTTCAACAGAGTATTACTCTGCCATAAAAATGAATGCCTATCGATACATTCCATAGCATGGGTGAACCTCAAAAACATTATACAAAATGAAATACACTAATCACAAAAGACCACATATTGGCTGTATGACTTCATTCACATGAAATATCCAGAACAGGCAAGCATACAGAGACAAAAGGTAGACTAGAAGGTGTCATTGGCTGAGGAGATACAAGGATGACAGCTAAGGTGAACGGGGTTTCTTTGGGAAGTAGTTAAAATATTCTAAAATTGATTGTGGCAACAGATTACAACTCTAAATATACTAAAAGTCACTGAATTATACAGTTTAAATAAGTGAATTGTGTAATATGTAAACTATTTCTCAACAAAGCTGTTCTAAAAGATAAACGAGGCATAAATCACGAAAAAAGTTATATAAAAACATCAAAAATATCCTGTGAAGGAAGACAAGTTAACAAAAGTGGAATAGCGGATTCTTTTATTTAAGATTATTTTCATCATTGGGTGTTTTAGAAAACACAACTGTCATCTAAAACAACATATTTCATGGCAGGCTTTCCCATGAACAAAAACAACAACAAGAATGCACCTTTTATCAAAAAAATAATCATTTTAAATAAGAGTTGAATAAATGGATCAGACAGTCTCTTTTTATTTGGCTAGGTCATAAAAATATTGTACTTAACTCATTTCACAGATTTCCAGGGAAAATGAGAGTCACCTTTCTATTCATAGCTGAGAGAGTACAAGACAGGTAAGCATTTTTCAGAGTAGCGTACCTTCGTAAGGGATGTAGCTGGTTCCCTCAGACCCTTGGCCTCCAGCCATCTCCCGTATAACCTCTACCACAGAGGTCACCCAGGGGTCGTCAGGTACACCCTTGCCCTCCTGACTAGTCTGCATTAGATACGGTCTGCATTTCAGACCATTTAGATATAGTCATCTAAATAATGACTGTCCACCTCTACTCAGTTATCAGATCACAAAATTTCTAGTTTTAATAGAAAAAAATGATAATTCAAATTGTCCATTATGGGCATCTTATCAAATACATATATATATATATATATATACACACACACACACACACACACACACATACATGTATGTATTTTTAAAAGATAACTTTAGCACAGTAAAAGGTATGGAAACATTATACAGTAATTTTGCATTATGCCTTCATGATAAAACATCATTACATATGAACAAATCTTTCACAGTACTACTCCAAGAAATTAATGATGATCAACTAAAAACTATATAGGATCAACTATATAGGAGTTTTGGGAAATTTTATCTAAATCCTGCTTGCTTCTGAAGGATACTACCACTTTCATTCAGAGGCAGTCATAAAATTAAAATTCAGAAGAATTATTTTCACAACTCGCCCATCTTCCCAAGCCTGACACTTGGATGCACTTGCTTGTGAACCTTAGCCCCGAAACCCCAAAGGACATTCTTTTGCTGTACCATTGAGCTGGCAGCTATTGTTCTAATTTCCCTACTGACGAGCCAAACAGTTAATCTGTTTTAACACACAATGCATAAAAGGTTTCATTTCAGTCCAGAAAAGAGAAAGAGACACTTATAATCACTGGGCATTCATATTTGAATGACAGCTAAACATAAAGGAACATCAGGCATGCAGCCATCTGGAAAAGAGCTGGTATTCTTCCATATTATCTGTTCTCAAACCTTTAAGACAAAAGGGTCAGAGGTTGGCCCAAGACTTCCATTTAGTAAGATGCTCATTTAAAATCCATCGCCATTAATAAACATTCTGTCAGCTCCACAATAAAAGACAATCAGCTCCCCTCTCTTTCCGTTTGGTTCACTCTGAAAGATGGAAAGATGGCTTCATAATAAACATATACATGCACACTTAGAATTATTTTATTTACCCAGATAAATTGTGTGTGCCTGCTTAGAAGCAACATTTTTTTTTTTTTTTTTTTTTGCCAAAGAAAAAGGAACACAGTTTTACTGGATGTTAATACATAGTAATTGTAACATTCATTTTAATACAAAAGACAAAGTAGGCAACTAACCTATGCTTATTATTAAAATTGCAATTTTTCCCCATTTAAGTCGCTGAACCCCAACTGGAGATAATAAAATTATTACAAAATGCCGAAGAAAATCACAATATACACAAGAAGCTTACTGCCTATCTTTAAAACAAAACCTTATTTTATGTTGTATATATAATTTCAAAATACAGTTTACCTTGTTATTGTCACTCATACTCAGTTTGAGGGGGGAAAGAATGGCTTTTTTCAGTCCTTCCTAAGAACTAAAGGGCAGATAATTTGACCTATTCTACTTTAATGAGTGGTATTTCAACACACACAAATGATCACAGACTCGGGCAGTTTATTAAAAAGGCTGAGTCACAGTCCTTCTTAAGGGAGCTCTGGTCACCATCAGCTACATTTTACTGGAGACAGTCCCCAGTCATCTTCTGGCCATGAGCAATGCCTTCTCTCTTCCTACCGTAAGACAGGGAGGCCCTCAAGGCATGTCCCCAGCCCCTTTCTCCCGGCCCCAGCCATGAAAGTCTGAATCTCACCATCCACACACCCAGGAGTGAGGCAAGGACTCTGGATGGATGGATCAGTGGCACCAGCATCCATGTCAACAAGAATGAACAAAAGCATCCATAAATGAAAGCATCCATCTGACCAGCATTCTCACTGCTTTCTCACATGCTCTTCACAGTCACAATGAGACAGGAAGGGGAAGAGACTGCCCAGGATAGCAGCTGACCCACAGCAGCCTAGAAACCAAGGCTCAGAGTCTCAAGAAGCAAGTCCCCACCACTCACCCTCAGTTAATCCATGGGCCCCAATCTTTACTGTTGAAACCAGGGACCCTGTTGGGTTTGCTGCCCACCAGGCTTCCCATACCACTACCCACCCAGCCAGAACACGGCTGCCACTCCTGAGCAGGGGAAGGCACTCATCTCAGCCCCCCACCCAGTCCACAGTCCTCATTCTTCGCACTAAGGTTGCTCTGCAGAACTAGATCTTGGGCTCAGCCCGAAGAGCAGTCCTATGGGGAGAGGGTGCAGAGACTGCTCACAAGGCAACTTAGAGCCACGAGCAGCCTTGGGCAGCGATGGTGCGATCGCGGCAGAGGAAAGTTCACCAACAGGAACAACCAAGCATCCTGACACCCTTAGTGAAAGTGTTGATCTCTCCGTGGTGCCCAACTCTTTGCGATCCCATGGACTATGGACCTCCAGGCTCCTCTGTCCATGGAATTCTCCAGGCAAGAACACTGGAGTGAGTAGCCATTCCCTTCTCCAGTGGAATCTTCCTGACCCAGGGACGGAACCCAGGTTTCCTGCATGGCAGACGGATTCTTCACCTCTGAGCCACCAGGGAAGCCCCTAGGACAGCCCCAGTTGACACGTGGCCCAGAGATAATTATTAACAGCACCTCTTTTACTCTCCACAGTACCTTAGTCTGAAGCCTAAGTGATACGGCTGTTGTATGTATACCGGTGTGGAGGAGTCCTGGGCTTGGTCCTCCCTCCCCTTCTATGGTCCAGGACCATTCCCCCACCCTGACTTTCTTTTTCCCCCATGTTTGAGAAATGGCCAAGAGTAACTAAGCATTGCTAAAAGATTTATGTGAAACAGTAACTGGGTGATGGGATTCAACAGAGGTTAAACACACTCTCTGAAGCACCCTCCTCCACCCACACACCCCTCATTTCTTCCCCTGGCTGACTCCTACTCTTACGCAAAAAGTCAGTTCAGGTGCCCCCTCCAGGAAGCCCTCCATGATACTGACCTCCATTCTATCCCCAGAAAGGATACCTGCATTAAGTGTAACTCTGCTTCATTTTCTGCAGCGCCGCCACCCTCCGCATCTACCTATCACATCCCACTAGCCAGTGAGCTCCCTCGTGGTAGAGACAGTGCCTCCTCACCTCTGCTATCTCAAGAACTCAGCTCAGTGCCTGCCATATGGTGGGTCTTTAAATAATGTCCAGCATATGATTTGTTAAAAGTATTTTGGGGCCAGAATGTGAAGCGCCTTTAGGCCTTGCTCAGGAAATTTCAGAGTTTCATGCTGTAGCAAGGAGAAACTAGAGTAGGAAACATTTTGGAGCAGGATGACCAGATGCGTGTTTAGAAGGATGATTTGGGCCAAAGAGCAGCAGATGGATCAGGAGGTCCCTACCCCGTCCTTGCAACCAAATTATCAGACAGTTGGATAATCACACCTTCACCTCACATTTCATATCAGGCCCATTTCCCTATTTCTTACCCCTCCATTTCCTTTAAAAGTACTATGATCTTGCTCTTGTAAAAAAACTTTCAGTTCTGCCTTTTTGTTTTGACTACTGTATTCCTTTTGTTCACACTCCATTTGGTCCTCACCATAATCTTAAGGCTAGATGGATCCCATGAAGAATCTAGTATAATCAAGCTGACTGACCCAAGAGCACACAGCTGATAAATTACCATGATTTCAGCCCTAAAATATGAAACAAATTAATTCCCTTCCTAATACCCTCAACTTTGTCAATGGCATTTCCCTTGCCACCTACCTAAAAAATCATGGTCATCTGAAATCCAAACTCTCTGACACAAACTACTGCCAACCATCCTTTACATTCTTCTTACCCTAGTGTTTTACTTTCTGATCCACCCAGTCTGAGCTGGACCTCTCTGGTTCAATCAAACATACGCTTAGGGCTAAGCACCCTCTTGTTGTTAAGTGGCTCAGTGCCGTCTAACTCTTTGTGACCCCATGGACTGCAGCACACCAGACCTCCCGGTCCTTCACTATCTCCCAGAGTTTGCTCAAACTTGTGTCCATTGAGTCAGGGATGCCATCCAACCATCTCATCCTTTGTCGTCCCCTTCTCCTCCTGCCTTCAGTCTTTCCCAGCATCAGGGTCTTTCCCAATGAGTCGGCTCTTCACATCAGGTGGCCAAAGTATTGGAGCTTTAGCTTCAACATCAGTCCTTCCAATGATGATTCAGGGTTGATTTCCTTTAGAACTGACCCTGAACAAAACTATATCCTGTCTTCTATTCTCTTCCTACTGCAGGGTCTTCTCTTTCTACTGTATTCTAAAACATCCCTACAAACAGATTCTGATAAGAACACGGCCTTCATTCAGGCATACCAGTGCTAGAAAGCCTACATTGGCTCACAACAGCTAAGCTCAATGTCAGCACAGTGCCATCTGAGGCCTCTTGGCTCTTGGTCCTTTTTCTCTCTTCCACCTTATTAGTGCCTCCCTCCAGCATGAATATAGTTCAATCAGATCAGTTTCCTTGAAAATCTGCTCCAATATCTACCCCCACCTCAAAGCCTTTTCTCCCTACCTATGTGTCAAAACTGAGCTCTGCCCTCTTCTTTCCTATGGACATTTCCCAATCACTCTCCTCCTTGCATTTATATTTTAATATAGGTTTTGCCACCAAAGGACCTAATGACAGGACCTCTTCTCTTCTGCCCTAATTATGCCACATGAACATGTGCAGTTGTCCCAACTATATGCAACCCCTTTGGGGCAGAGAGTCATGACCAAAGCCCCCAGTCGGTCTCACTTGACTAGGTCATCCCTAAGCTCTCAGGGAGTGGCTTCATAAAGACATATCTGGTCTTAACATATTAAATTTTTAATTATATCTGCTAAGGGTTTTTTGGTTTTGTTTTGTTTTGTTTTTTTAATTGGTAGGCAAAAGAGCTTGAGAGAGAAAACCAAGGCTATGAGCCCTCTGGAAACCATCCCACATTTTAGGAGGGATGTTGGAGGAACAGGAGATTTTTTGAATGAAGGAGCGGTGCCCCAGCTCTGCGTCCTCTGGAAACCAGAGGTTAAAGTCCTCTGCATCAAAGGGGGACTGATGATAATTTCTAGTTTTGGATGTCATGGTTCTAATTTAAAAAAAAAAAGAAACTTTCTCCACGGACTGTTCTTTATTGGCAGAAACAGGAGAATAGAATTTTTATTTAAATTTATTTAAAGTAAACTCAGGAATCCATTTTAAGTGATGTATTCCCAATATAAAAAGAAAAGCACCTCTCTGAAATATTCTACAATAAGATTTAATCTAAAAGTAAAGATTAGGAGCAATTAAATGCAGAGTAAATGATATTACCAAATATAATGATGTAGTACCTTTGAAAACCATAAAAGGAACCAAAAGCCCAGTGGAGATATTTGCATTTCAAATATTGGGAGATGAAAGTTACTACAGAAACCAAAGTAAAAAGTCTAGCACTAAATAATGCTGAGGGCCTTCCCTAAAAGGAGTTCTTATGATTCAGTCTTTGAGTTAAATACACAGGTTACCTGATTACTCCAGAAGGTTTAGCATCTTCAATATTAAAAAACAAAAAGTGTTAATACAGGCCAGCTTGCTCTCATTACGTGTATGATAAATGGATTCCTGTCACTCTCGCATACTGTTTAGCTTGTTCCGCATGAAAGAATTCTCAATCTGATGTGACCAAAAGAACCTAGGGCCAATTCACTGAAGTCTACCCAGCAACATGAGAAGCAGTTGGTTTGAGGTCTGAAGTCAGACACCATGACTTGTTACAGTGTGTTTTTCCTACTTCAATCAAAACCACAATAATTCTAATGTATCCCCTCCTTCAGAATATGATGAAGGGCATATGAGTGAATAAAAAACCAACTGAGATGACCCATGTCTGCTCTTCTCCCTCGGAGCCTAACAAAAAACGATTGACTATGTCTGAGCTGAATGAACTCAATTTTAGTAATTCGGGGCTTTACAAAATGAATTTAGAATCAGTGAAATGGTTTTCTTTGCTTTCAATTCAAAACATAAAAAGCTACTTCTTGTATTTAAATGCCCTCATAAAGCCACCCAAATATCTTCACATTTCGATTATAGGAGAGCTCCAAAGTGCAAGTATCTATCAACAATTCCATTTATCTGTGGACAATTCATTGCCTACAATGAATAAAAGCCCCCAATAGTAATTAAAGTAGATAGAAAATAGAAAATTCAATTTTTTTAAAGATTCTTTCAGTTTTAAATATTGCAGCTATCTGAGCAGAATTAACCATCATAAAGTAGCTTTTTATCTTCCTTATATCCTGTAAAAGATAAGATTTATACCATAAACATTGCTCTTATAATGAGCTTTCTGGCTTTTCCATATAAGTTATGTCTCCTCTAGCTTACTGGCAGATCCTCTACAAAACCATTGGCATACCTCCCAGTGTTTAGAAAAATTACACACACACAGAATTTTACAAAACATGAAGAGTCAGTAGCTTCCTAAAACTAAATGTTTCTATTCCATTTTTATCTTTCACTTATACAATATAGTCTGAGCCATTACCCAGTACCACTGTATACCTTGGAAAGAAACTGTTATATACTCTATACTCCAATTTCTGTTAGGAACAAACAATAGAGGTAAAATAATCACAAGGTTAATAATGCCATATTTACCAGCATTGGTCACATATATTTTTTTTTATCTTTTTAATTTACATGAATTTTTAAAATTAGGTAAAATGGTACAAAACATTTAAAGTTTGAGATGGTCATATTTAATACTTAAATTAATAATTCATGAACTATGTTAACATAAAATCTCCCAAACACTGAGAACAGTCCAATTAACTAAAGAATAATAGACAGGCCATGAGCTTCCTCCCTCACAAAACCTCCTTGTGAACCTGTTGGAAAGAAGGCAATGAATGGAAGTCATAAATTTCAGGCCTATGTGCTCTTTTTGATCATGAAAGCTTTCATTAACCACAGATTAATTCTGAGGAAAAATAAAGTCAGGACGCCACTACCAGGATCCATAGCTGAGAGTTCAAGCAAAATGCCAGAAATTAGGAGCCAATTCTAGTCCTGACTCTTGCAGCATCCGTGCTGGTAGCCTTGGGGAAGCATTTAATTTCTAATGTTTAAGTACCTTCATCCTCCAAACAGGGGCAAGCCTAAGTAATTACTCTCACAGCAGTTCAGGGAGATAGGTTAACGCAGACACAGGTCTTCAGATGATGACCTACAGAAATACCAAACACTGACGCTGCTGGCAGAGTAGAAACGTGCTACTGGAAACCCCCCTGCTGCCTGTGGTGCCACTAGCCCCCTTGGCCACCTCTATGGATTATAAGACTGTCAGGTATGCATTCATGACGGAATTAATCAGAGTGCTATTAGCAAGGAAATATGGTATTGTATTTATTTTAATAAAGCTCCCTTTATGACATCAGACTCATTATCCAAGTCTAAAGAATGCTGGGCTCTATGGGGGAGCGCCTGTTAGAACAGCAGGACGGCAGGGCTGAGCTCCACTGGGTGCAAAGTACTTGGCCCATCAGGCAGAACAAATAAAATGAAGTGTACTATAATTCCATTTTTCTTTAAAAATGCCTTTAAATGGTACAGTAAAGCAAAATCTGTCATCTCATATGTATACATGGAATCATCAGGCTTTCATGATATATCTAGAAGGTAACTAGCTCCCAAAGGAACAAGTGTTTAAGATTTAGTGCAGATATGATTGCCAGTGGGTCTTTTTAAACTGATATATATTTTAAATATAAAGAGTGCAAAAATGTAAACACGTTGAATGGGAAAGAGACATGGACCTGAATGAAAAGAAGAACAGTAAAGTAAGAGTGTACATCTATGTTGAGCCCTTCGATCACACCACTTAAGAAAATGTATACAAGGAATTATCTGTTTTTACCTACAATTTACTGAGAAACTCCTTTAAGGCCCTACTTTATGAGACCATCATCCAGAGACCTGTTAAACACAAGGCCTCAGCACTTTAGAAAGACCACAGTCCAGGTCACCTGCTAGTCTGTTCTCAGGGTCATTCATCCTTCTGCTCTGGAGGGATCCACAATTCCCAACTGGCTTGGCCAACAGGAAATGCTGGCTCACGATTAGAGTGCATGGTCAAACGGCAGAGAAGGGGGAATGTTTCTCCTCCTCCCCCTCTGCTCCCAGTGCATCGCCAGCTCCCTCTACTAATCTCGACTCCTGCCGGGCAGCCCTTGGTCCCCACCATGGATCCAGCTCCCTATAAGATTGTTCTGGCATCTGGGATCCAGAACCACCACCCACTTCCATCATCTCTCCAGCCTCGGGGTGACGTAGCCACTGCCAACTGTTGCTGGTCCCTGAGTTGCCTCACTGTCACCAGTGAGGCAGCTCTTACACTGTCTATCTGCACAGTGCCCTGTTCTAAATTCCCTCTGTTTGTAAGGCCTGGAGTGGTTTCTGGATCCTGAGCAAAGAGTCAGGAGATTTTCCTTTATTTCATCCTGTCTCTGCTCTTAAAACCGTGTGACCGTGGGAAAAAATCACTCTCTAGACCTGAATTTCATCATCTAAAAATGAGGGACTGAAAAGACTTAAAATCACAATGTCCAGATCATACCTCACACCAACCCAATCAGAATGTCTGGGGGCAGGAACCAGGTAACAGTATTTTTTAAAACATTTCAATGTACAGCAAAGTTTGGGAACAACCACACTAGTAAGCTAGAACGTGTGCTCATGTCTTCATTGTCTAGACTATTCTAAGATAGCAGGATTACACTAAGAATGGTACATCTTCAAAAATTAACTCAGTTTGTTCTTAGTACTTTTACTATGCTCTTAACTAGCTCTCTTAAATTTTACCCTTCACTTGTAAGCAATATGGATGCTTGATCCATGTAATGCATTTTACTCAATGTCTAGTTATTCAATTATCAAACAAATCCCCAGGAGCTGGACTGGCGAGTCACCATAAACACCTTGAGGAAAAGACCTCAGCTTAATTAGTTCCAAAGGTCCCTTGGCCGAGGTCCAGCCCCAGATCCCCACCTCCAGGCTTTTCCCTTAGGAGTCGCCTGTCACTTCTGCCTCCTGCCTGCATGAACCTCATTTCCCTCCTCTGCTCCCCAGGATAGCCAGATGCTACTCCCCCGAGGACAGCCCACCCCTGCCTTGAATCTAACTCCATGAAACATGCACTCTTGCCTTGCCTCTCTCCACACGCCTCCCCTCCCCGACCTTCTGGTCACGCTGGCACCCTCCCCAGCCACTCCCAACTCTGCACACCAGTGAGCTCACTGGAACATTGGCAAACAGGCCCTCACTGGTAGTGACAAGCTACCAGCGAGGGAAACTCAGCCCTGGAAAGGCACATGCCAAGACCGAAACCTGGCTGAATGGTATTAAGTCTGCAGGGCTGCTCTTCCTCAAAGGGAAACGTGATCAGACCATGAAAAGCATATTTGTAAAACCACAGATAATGACACTGGGATTCTGACACAGGGGCTCTGGGGTGGGCCAGAAGTCTCTTTCTTGAATAAATACTCCACGGGATTCTCATGCAGGTGGTCTTTGGACCGCACGTTAGCAATCACGTCATGGGTACTTCTTCTGTTGTCCTTAAGGAAGCAAATGGCATGTATATGGATATGTAGAGGCTCCTATTACATGCTCTTTCCAGCTGTATAAAAGCCTTCCTTCTACAACCAAGTACACACAGGGACAAGGCTAGTGAGGGGTCGGGAAAGCAGAGTAGGAAGGACGGGGTGGGGAGGAGCTTTCGCATAGTCCAAACTTGGCTCACGCTCTCAAGTTCATACATTAACCTCCATATGCTACCCACCCTGCAGGAGACAAACCTTGAGGTTGGGTATCACCTCTTACTCTTAGGCCCCTTGGGGGAAATAAGAATTTAAGCAAAAAATCAAGATAGACTACGATCTATTTGCACTCAAGCTGGTAAAGGAACTCTCAGCATACCACCCCAAAATACGCAGCTCTGGCATATTCATTATTTTGAGTTAAAGGCACTTGAGAGACAGCAGGTATGTGAAGGGCACTCTGACCCTCTTTTTTATTTCTGAAAACAGGAGATAAAACTCCATGTAAAGGTAATCTCCCTGTGCCGAGATTAAAGAAGACATTCTATTACCAGAGGTGAGGAATCGGGGCCAAGAGAAATTGGGCAGACACACCTTTTGGAACTAACCCATATATCTCTGGTCACCTCCACATTTACTGCCCCTAGCCCAAACCCCTTGATCTTACAATTCTTCACAAATTGATTATTTCTCTGCCTAGAAGGTATAAAGACTTCTGCTCTGGTTATTCTTTGGGTCTTCATTCTTTTGTGGGGGCTCCCATGTAAATGGAAAAAATTATTTTAATTTATAAGTTTCTTTTTCCTGTTAATTTGTCTTACATCAGTTGAATACTCAGGCCCAGCCAAAGGCTCTAAGGTGGTAGAAGAGAATTTTTCTCCCCTACATCTGTTTCTCCTCCTACTTAAAAGTTAAGGTGGGGGGGGTGGGGAAGAGTTGGGGAAAAACTAACCCAAAGAAAGAAATCAAAGATAAAAAGAAGTAAGCATGTGTCTTCCCTTAAGAAAAACAAAAGTCAAAAAGACAAAAAAAAAAAGGTTCTTTAACAGCAATCATAAACACTGGATATACTTGTGTGGTAGATTTAGATACCTTTTTTTAAAAAATTGAGGTATAGTTGATTTATAATGTTAATTACGGCTGTATAGCAACATGATTCAGTTATACAAATATATACATTCTTCTTTAAAAATATTCTTTTCCACTATGGTTTATCATAGGATATTGAATACAGTTCTTTGCCATAGAGTAATAAATAAATAAATAAATAAAAAGAAAAGGAAAGCAAAAGTCAAGGGTGCCAGTGGGGACTCCTTCATTCTCCCAGGAAAGCCCACTTATCCAGCTGTGTTCATATGGAAGCAGACAGACCACTGCGAGGGCCGTATTCTACTCGGCAAAGTGTAACTCAGCAGAAATGCCGCATGACACCCCTTACATGTGGAATCTAAAAGGAAATGACACAAATGAACTAACTTATAAGACAAGAAGAGAATAACAGACTTAACCAACAAACATATGGTTGCAGCGGGGAAGGGACAGTTAGGGAGTTTGGGATGGTCTTGTACACACTGCTTTTTTAAAACGGATAACCACCAAGGACCCACTGTATAGCACATGGAACTCTGCCTAGAGTGATGTGGCAGCCTGGATGGGAGCGGGGTTGAGAGGAGAATGGATCCATGTATATGTATGACTGAGTCCCTTCACTGTTCACCTAAAACTATCACAACATTGCTAATTGGTGATACCCCAGTACAAAATAAAAAGTTCAAAGTATAACTAGGGGGACATGAACATATGGAAATAAAAGTTTTCTTTCGAATGACCCGGGAATGGAGAAGAGGGAAATGTAGAAAGTTTTCAGTTGTGTTTAAGCACTCTGCGCAGAGCTCTAAGGGTTCTGGGAGGTTCCTCAGACCTCCAAAACATTCAGGGTAAGCCAAAGTTGTAAGCAAGCCACCACTTCCACTTCGCCAGGATAGGAAATCCAAAGGAGACAGGTTTAGTGACCTCCTTCTACAGCCCAAACCATTCACATACATGAACTCATTTAAAACTCAACAATGCTATACCGTAAGTACTACTACCCCCTACTAAAAAATCTCAGGAACAGTCCCAAATGGGTTAGATAGTTTTACACATGATCTCAGACTTGAGAAGCAGCAAGTAGGACTGGAACTTCAGTTCAGTTCAGCTCAGTCACTCAGTTGTGTCTGACTCTTTGCGACCCCATGAACCGCAACACGCCAGGCCTCCCTGTCAATCACCAACTCCTGGAGTCCACCCAAACCCATGTCCATTGAGTCGGTGATGCCATCCAACCACCTCATCCTCTGCCATCCCCTTCTCCTCCTGCCCTCAATCTTTCCCAGCATCAGGGTCTTTTCAAATGAGTCAGCTCTTCGCATCAGTATTGGAGTTTCAGCTTCAACATCAAACTCCAAAGTATTGGAGTTTCAGCTTCAACATCAGTCCTTCCAATGAACACCCAGGACTCATCTCATTTAGGATGGACTGGTTGGATCTCCTTGCAGTCCAAGGAACTCTCAAGAGTCTTCTCCAATACCACAGATCAAAAGCATCAATTCTTTGGCACTCAGCTTTCTTTATAGTCCAGCTCTCACATCCATACATGACTACTGGAAAAACTATAGCCTTGACTAGGGACCTTTGTTGACAAAGTAATGTCTCTGCTTTTTAATATGCTGTCCAGGTTGGTCATAACTTTCCTTCCAAGGAATCTTTTAATTTCATGGCTGCAATCACCATCTGCAGTGATTTTGGAGCCTAGAAAAATAAAGTCAGCCATTGTTTCCACTGTTTCTCCATCTATTTGCCCTTGGGTGGATGCAATTCCAAGGTACTGCTCCCATCAATACTTCTGCAGGCTGCTATCAGATTGCCTAGATTCAATCTCCAACTTAGCAACGTGGACAAGATGACTACCCTTTTTGTGCCTCAGTTTTTGCATCCTTAAAATGGGAATAGAAATAATGTCAGTCTCAGAGTTCCTGAGGTGAGTGAGTGGATGAATCTACATAAAGCCCTTACACGGGACTTGGAAGACAGTAAATACTCAAGACATGGGCTGTTAGACCTAGAACCCCCCCATCCTTCCCATCATATCAAGTTCCTGCTTTCCACACTTTTCTGCCAGAGTTTTCATTCTTCCCTACCACTTTGCCTTTGTTTAGTAAGACGGTTTTTCTTTTTTTTAATAAAAATCCATATAACCATTCAAGTTCAACATTTTAGTTGTATAGTAATTACAAAGCATTTATCAACACCTAACAAGAACACAGCAAGGCTTTAATGACTGTGGAATAAAACCTAAAGAAGGTAGAAAAACAGGACATAACTAGCTTATAAATGCAGCTCAATATTGAAAACCCCTTTTAGGAGATTAGATGACCTTGGCAAAGCAGACATGCATGGGAGCAGAGTACGCCAGCCTATAACCACAGAACTCAGAGAACTAACAGCAGGGAATTTCCAGTTCCTCCAAACCTGTCTCCTAATTAAACTAATTGGTTTAAAATAGGTTATACTTCATTTATAAAGTCCTTAATGGTTCATGGTTTGACAAAACGTACCAGCATAGATCCATTGACTTGTATTTTATTAGAATTAGGGGCTGATAACTATAATATACAATCTGATAGTTGGCAAAGGAAATAGGCTTTTCAAAGCACAGTAACTAGCCTGGTTAAATTTGAAATTCTTCTGATAGAAATGTCATCTATTTTTCACAAGAGTATTACAATTTAAAAATATACTTTAACAAAAGATATTTTTTGCCTCCAAATTTATGATTTCTATTGCTTCAACCCCTCTCGATGGAAGGGATTCATTTTACATGTCACAGAAATTATTATTACAGGTTTGACAAAATCGCAGCTCTCTTACAGAGCCCCATTCATTCCCCCAAGGGACCACAATACTGTTAGTCTCTAAATTAACAAGGTCAGGTGTGAATATTATTTAGAGAGCATTTTGAAGGAAACAGGTACTCTAAGACAGCATCTCGAAAGCAGAAATGTATACAGTAACCTGCCCCTCAAGTGTCAGGTGATGCCCAGTATGATAAAATGTTCCCTTGCTCATTGGAATTATTTGTATATGTTTGCTATGTATTTTCCAATACAGTGCTTTTGATATCTGATACACTTCTGACTACCTCTGTGACAAGTGACAGTACTGGCTGGGGTCAGATGACAGAGGAAAGGAAAGATGCAAGGCTACAGAAGCTCACCAATCTCAGAAGAAGGCAGTGAGCCCTGGATATGATCTGGGTGGGAGTCATGGGGAAGAACAGAGAGAGGTGTCTTCAGGGAGAATGAAGGGGGACAGTCATCTTGCTGGGTTACCCAGGAGACTCACCCTGGGGAAATAATGAGGAGAAAAAACACAGATGTGAAGGGCAGAGCATCCCTCTACAACAGAGGATGAAGCAAAATAGAGAAAACATTCCCTAGAACTAAGGACTGCCTCCCATCCCCTCCCCCTCCCTCTAGCAGGACCCCCTCCCTACTTCCAGGGACTTATGGCATTTTGCTTCACCTTCTTTCCCTTCACTCTTCACACCCACCAGTGTACTTATTGGTACCCACGTCTGTTGTTTCTTCCAGAGTCTAGACTATGAACCTCTCCAGGTCAAGGACTGGCTTTCTATAAATGCTTGATGAATGAATGAACAAGGAAGGACTGGAACTGAATTCTTTTTGTGCCTGTAGGTCAAGTTAGATACCTCTCTGACAATAAAGTAACTTCAGAGAAGAGTCACTCGAGGAAACACAAATAAATCTCAAGAACTTTTGATATATTATCAATATTAACTTGTTAGTTTTCTAACCAAAGCCTAGACTTCAATTCATTGTCCTAAGGGTGGAGACGGGTGAGGGGGGCAGGGGAGTATATAAAATCCAGGGCAGAGATGAGTATACAGTAACCTTAGCTTTTATGTTCAAGGAAAGAAAGCTACCTCTCCCCCTCCACTCCCTCAGCCCCATACTGAAGCTACTAGAAAGCTAACCCAGAGAGCCCGAGTCCAGACTGGCTTGCCCCAACTCTACTGGAGGAAAGCTTTGTGATAATAATCACCATTTGTTTAGTCTGCACTTATGCTTTCATATGGAGTAGGAAATGGTAACCCACTCCAGTACTCTCGCCGGAATAATCCCATGGATAGAGGAGCCTGGCCACAGTCCACGGGGTCGCAAAGGCAGACACGACTGAGCATGCATGCACGCACTCAGCTTTCATAATTAATGCCCAACTCAATCACTTTGACTAGTTCACCTCAAATCATACTTGTCCAATTGTCCAGGTCAAAAAATTTCCAAGAATTCCTACAAGACCAAGTACAACAGGACCAGTTTCCTTAAACGAAGTCCAAAGTCACCCTAACGGAGCTGAAAGGTGTGTCCCAGGCACGTCTTCCAGAGGCGTGTTCATCTCGCCATCA
This sequence comes from Cervus elaphus, assembly GCF_910594005.1. Lineage (NCBI taxonomy): Eukaryota > Metazoa > Chordata > Mammalia > Artiodactyla > Cervidae > Cervus > Cervus elaphus. Next base: position 41,370,564 of record NC_057822.1, read on the forward strand.
CAGAGCCCTGCCTACATCGCCCCGGGACACACAGGGAGCTGCTCCACCTCAGCATCAGCATGGACTCTGCCCAGGGCCTGCTTGGGGCCTCTGAGAGCCCTGTGCCTGTGGACTCGACGCTGGGCCTTGCTGGGTTGCAATTTTCCTGTCTCTAAAGTACAATACCAACCCTAAGAGATGGCTGTGAGGATTCAGTGGGTTTATCACAAAGTCTCTATAACCAGGGCCTTCACAGAGTTAGTACTCAGTAAATGGCAGCCATTCGGATCACTGTCGTGATAAAGATTTCCTTTCCTCCCCCTTCCCCAGCCAGCCCTAGAAAAGCCATATTTTTGCCTAGGCTGGTACTACTAGACCTGGATTACTCTTAAGTTTCTCTTAAAACAACATCTAGTTCAAAGGCCACTTCCTCCCTCACAACCCCTCCTACCCCGGGCCCCCACTGCTCAGCACACAAATGATACTCATCTCCGTGGTGTTACCACACTCCTGAGTCTACAGCTTTATTACGATACTTTTCTGCCTTGTTATCTGAGAGAATCACATCTTCCCAGATTATGACCTCTCTCATGGAATAAACATCGAAAGCTTCCCAGACTTTCCCTCGATGGGGACATGTGTTGAGTTCTTAACCACGAGCTGTGGAAATATCCACAAACAGAAAACTGTCAGAACAAAAGTGACACTTTAATTGCTTAGAGGAAAAGGCCAGACTTCAAAGACACACACTGAATTTTTATAACCTGTTTGGGCCTTAAAGGTTTTGCATCACTGGAAATGGGGATGATAAATCAAGCACCCAAATATTACATCATTATAATAAACTAGTTTACAGCTTTCTCATGAGACAAGAATTACTCATACTCTTACCTCCATGATACGTACATTACCTTCTGTGTTCTGAATTCTGGCAGAAGTCATCGTTTATGAAGTCACTCATATACCCACCCCCCCACAAATTATGTACAAAAGAAGTGCTCTCCACACAGATGCTCAGAGATACACACTCTAGACAACATCTCAAAGCTTACTATATATATAGACTCAAAGATGTCATCCTCCTACATTCTGGAAGGTGAGAGGTCCTTAAACCTGGAATTTGTGATCCTATGAATCCATTCAAGCACAGGTTTTAAGATACGAATGAACACAGATCACAGCTAAGCAGTCTCCAAGCCAAGACCCTCCGAGCTCTACCACCTTTTACTGTTTACTCTCCAGCCTAAAACTATCTTCTGCATAACCTTTAACAAAAGGAATTGATTCCTCTGTACTACTCAAAACACTCTAAACCAGGGTTCTCAATCCCAGCACCGCTTGACGTCTTGGGCTGACAATTCCTTGTTGCGGGGCAGCTGTCCTCTGTGCTGTAAGACAGTTAGCATGGCATTCGTGGCCTTTACCTAGTGATTACAACCAAAAATTCCTCCAGACACTGCACAGTGACCCTGGGGAGCAAAACCACCCCCAGCTGAGCCACTGATCTAAACAAATGGTCACTCTCTGCTAACCATCATTTTTAAAAATCCATTATTTTAAAAACTATAATTTTCAAAAACTGGAGGCATGTAGCTCTGAGAAAAAGAGATGCTGAGACAGAAGAGCTAGGGTCAAAGCCCCTTTCTACTTCAGAGTCACTGTGCAATGTGATCAGGTAGCCTAGGCTTGGAACCTAGCTCTGCCGCCGAGGTGACCATGGACTAGACACCTAACCTATAGGTTTTTGTTTTCTCACCTAGAAACTAGTGAAGATAATGGCAATCCTTCATGTAGCTGTTGTGAGGGTTAAGTAGGTTAACAACGCAAAGCATTTAGAACGTGTCTGCGTAAGCACTCATAAAACACAAGTTTGTACTATCATTGTATCTCTAAATCCTCTATGCCTCAGTTTTCAGATCTGTAAATTACAGGTAAAATTGAAGTACAGTTGAATGACTCTAGAAGAACAAAGGGTTAAGGGCACTGGCCCTCCACATAGTTGAAAATCCATATATAACTTATATTCTGCCCTCCACATCCGTGGTTCCTCCTTAGTCACAGATTCAAACAAAGTTGGATTATGCAGCACTGCAGCATTTACTATTGAAAAAAAATCTACATATAAGTTGACCCACACAGTTCAAATCTGTGTTTTTCAAGAGCCATTTGTACTATGCTCCTGCAAGAATTAAATGTTGTTAAAGCATTTGGCATGGAATCTGGCAGAAAGTAAGTATTAATAAATATTTGTTAGCTCCAGCTTGAATTTTTAGAATATTAAATGAAGAATTTCTGTAGTAGAACTAAAAACAACACATAATGATCAATTTATAAAGCCCTTTTTACCCCATCCCAAGAAAAAGGATGATTCATGACCAGAAATATATATATAATAAATATACATAATAGATATAATAAATAGATATAATAGATATAATAAATATAAAATATATAATTGCCGCTCAGTCATTCAGTTGTGTCCAACTCTTTGCGACCCCATGGACTGCAGCATGTCAGGCTTCCCTGTCCTTCACTATCTCCCGGAGTTTGCTCAAACTCATGTCCATTGAATCAGTAATGCCATCCAACCATCTCATCTTCTGTCGCCCCACCTTCTCCTCCTGTCCTCAATCCTTCCCAGCATCAGGGTCTTTTCCAGTGAGTCAGCTCTTCGCAGCAGGTGGCCAAAGTTCTGGAGCTTCAGCTTCAGTCCTTCCAATGAATAGTCAGGATTGATTTACTTTAGAATTGACTGGTTTGATCTCCTTGCAGTCCAAGGGACTCTCAAGAGTCTTCTCCAGCACCACAGTTCAAAAGCATTAGTTCTTCAGCACTTCACTTTCTTTATGGTCCAACTCTCACATCCATACATGACTACTAGAAAACCACAGATTTGACTATACAGACCTTTGTCAGCAAAGTGATGTCTCGGCTTTTTAACACGCTATCTAGGTTGTCATAGATTTTCTTCCAAGGAGCAAGTGTTTTTTAATTTCATGGCTGCAGTCACCATCCACAGTGATTTTGGAGTCCAAGGAAATAAAGTCTGTCACTGTTCCATTAAATAAAGGACAGAAATGGTATAGATCTAACAGAAGCAGAAGGTATTAGGAAGAGGTAGTAAGTATACATGGAAGAACTATATGAAAAGGTCTTAATGACCCAGACAACCACGATGGTGTGATCACTCACCTACAACCAGACATCTTGGAGTGTTAAGTCAAGTGGGCCTTAGGAAGCATTACTGCAAACAAAGCTAGTGGAGGTGATGGAATTCCAGCTGAGCTGTTTCAAATTTTAAAAGATTACGCTGTTAAAGTGCTGCACTCAATATGCCAACAAATTTGGAAAACTCAGCAGTGGCCACAGACTGGAAAAGGTTAGTTCTCATTCCAATCCCAAAGAAGGGCAACATCAAAGAATTTTCAAACTACTGCACAATTGCAATCATTTCTCATGCTAGAAAGGTAATACTCAAAATCCTTCAAGCTAGGCTTCAATAACATGTGAACCAAGAACTTCCAGATATACAAGCTGGATTTAGAAAAGGCAGAAGAACTAGAGCTCAAATTGCCAACATCTGTTGGATCAAAGAAAAAGCAAAAGAAATCCAGAAAAACACCTACATCTGCTTTATTGACTATGCTAAAGCCTATGACTGTGTGGATCACAACAAACTATGGAAAATTCTTAAAGAGATGGGAAAACCAGACCACCTTACCCTCTTGAGAAACCTGTATGCAGGTCAAGAAGCAACAGTTAGAACTGGACGTAGAACAACAGACTGGTTCCAAACCAGGAAAGGAGTGCATCAAGGTTGTATATTGTCATCCTGCTTATTTAACTTACATGCAGAATACATCAAGCAAAATGCTGGGCTGGAAGAAGCTCAAGCTGGAATCAAGATTGCCGGGAGAAATATCAATAACCTCAGATATGCAGAGGATACTACCATAATAGCAGAAAGCAAAGAGGAACCAAAGAGCTCGATGAAAGTGAAAGACGAGATGAAAAAGCTACTTCAACATTCAATAAACTAAGATCATGGCATCCGGTCCCATTACTTCATGGCAAATAGATGGGGAAAAATATATAATAAATATATATATATATATATATATATATATAATAAGTACATAATATATATATAAACTTATATGTGGATATATAAACATATACAGTCAAGTTATTTTTCAAATTATAATATTATCATGCTAGATTGCTTTTGTTTGAGCAAATGCCTTAATCAGCACAAAAGAAGAATACTTCTAAAAAAGTTCCTGGCACAGAATACTCAATATGTATTAGTTATAGTTCCTATTGTTATTATGATCCACTGCCAATGACTATGACCCACCATGAGTATAGTCCAAATACACCATAATGGAGAGTACAAGAGAATTTGCAGATGACTCAAACATCTGCCACTACCCCAAACCGAATTGGTGAGCAGGGGTAGAAACTATACATGTTTATTCTGGAAAAGTATCACTGGTGATTTCATTATATAATACCCCCTCCTGCACTGACACATGCACACCCATTCACACACACACATACTTGCTGATGTCATGTTGACTACCACTTGCCTACATCTTCAGCTTCAGATATGCAGAATTAACACTTCATTTTTAATTAAAAAAAGAAGTGTGCTGCACAACGCAAAGTATTCCTGGACTTACAAAACAAATGTCACTATTTGAAAAGTAAGTAAGTTCAGATACTGATTCCCACTCCCGTCATCTCCCCTCTTTTACCTGAGATCACACAGAGGCACATTCAAGCGTACATTGTGCCCCAAGGGACCCCTGCAGAGCTTTTGCTGTAGCACGGACTAAGGGAGTCCTGTCTTCCAAGCTAGCAGCTTTGTGAGAGACCCAGCTGCTGGTAGGAGGCAAGTCCCTACCAACCATTCTCTGTAGGGGGCTTCAAGCTACTGTGTGACTTTAACGAGTCAAATATTCAAAATCAGACCAAAGTCTAGACAGTGTCAGGACAAGAGTTATTAACTATGATTCCAGTTGCTACTTTGGGGACCCTAGAGAGGCTGGGAATGAAGGGGAGCTCAGAAGGAAGAGATAAGGGGCCATGAGCTATGAAGATAAACATATTAAAAGATAAATAAATAAATAAATCCATGAGGGGTAGGGGTAGAGAGGCTATGGCCTAAACTATAAAATGAGGGACACAATACTGGGAAAAGAGGGGAGCTGAGAGTCAGGTATCAAGGCTCCCCTTAACAAGGGCCAAGATTGCCAGAGAAATCATGGGGTAGGGTCAAAAGTCCTGGATTTCCACAGGGCCTGGGATCTACGGGGCCAGCAAAGATGGATTCTATTAAATGGCAGGTCTTGTCCAAGACCATAAGCTGAACTAACCAGGTTAACAGCATGTTCAACCAAGTGAGCATAGCTAGTCTCAGCCTCAGACACTGTGCTGAAATCAGCTCTGGCTCCCAGAAGCACTGGTGAGCATCACAGCCAAAGACAGTGGGGAGGAGGGCAGGCATGGCCCTGTACCTCCAATGGTGATGACCCCAGACTCAAGCACCACGTCATTCAAGAGCGTTTCCAACTTAAGTCCATCCTGCTCCAAAGAGAAGGGGAAACGCCTGATCATCTATATCACCCAACGTCCAAAGCGAGATTCCAATCTGAACTGCTTTCTTAGCACCAGTGGATTTCAGAGGATCAACAACCCACATTTTCCCTTGAACTAAGAAAGAAATATCCCTATATGCCATATTTGAATAGTTTAGATATTTGAAGTCCTTTACGGTATAACTTAGGCTTTTGTGGGAGTATTTTTTATGTCTAGAATTTAAAAAGCAAAATGCAATATATATTTTAAGGGCTTGCTACAACTCTTTCTATAAATCAAGAGTAAATTCACTTGACATAAAGCATTAGGAGACATACTGTAATGAATGACCATTTTCATAATCTCATAAACTATGCATGGTGAACAACATACAGATTTCAATAAAACCACACATGTTTTTGTCTTATGTTATATTTGATAGACAACTCAGAACCAAAGCCGGTTCTTAGGAAATTGCTAAGTGAATCTTCTTGTGGCTAATGACTGCCCCTCGCACAGCCAGAAAGAATATCAACAAAGGAATCTTAATCAAATCAATGAAATCCCAGAAGCTAAGGCAGTAGAAAAGTCACTGGAAAGTAGAAAACAAGCTGAGAAGAACAATTTATTCAACAAAAATAATGTAAAGGACTAATGAGATTTAGCAAAAGATTTGCTATGTTTTTTATACACTCTCTTACCTAGTCAGCAAACTTCTGAGGGCTTATACTAGGTCCTGAGAACAAACCTCATGGCAGGACATGCTCAGAGTTCAGTTGAGAAACACGTACATTACACTGAAGACATTCTCAGGCAGCACTGTCTACATACTTTAGAAATGTGAACACATGCAGTCCTTCATATCAATGTGATAACTCCATCTTACAGGTGAGGAAACTGAGGCACAGTGGGTGTAAGTTGCCCAATGTCAGGCAACTAACACACAGTAGAGCTTATAGTTGGAACTAGCTAATCTCACTTGAGTCCACGTAAGTGAAAACCGTGTCACACTGCTTTCTCTCTATCTAGAGGGTCCCCACATTAGGGGCTGAAAATCAAACCACTGTGTAAAATCAAGGAATCTTTATCCTCTTGCTAGTGTTAAGTATCCATATAATAGAGTCAAAATGTCCATTGGAGGGAAGAGTAATTTGATCAATATTAGAGTTAAAATACAAAATCCACATATTCAAGCAAGATTTATTAAGAATAAACTATGAAGTAGCCGCTAGTTGGATTTCATAGAGAACTTTGTCATAAGTTCTTTTTAGAAAGACAGCACAGAAATGAAAATAAAGTTTTAGGTGACTGATAACTTGTTCTAGTCCTAACAACAGCTGTGAACACAGCTGAGCATCATCTCTGGGACTGTGGTTCTTAAACAACTCCAACTTGGGAGTTGTACATACAATCAAACAAGCAACCACATCTGAGGACCAGGTAATGTTCCTGCACCCACACAGCCACTAGGGATAAAGCTCAGAAGGAAGGCCAAGAGTAGGACTCTCTAACACAAAATGTCTGGTTGGTTCATAAGCAAAACAAAAGCCCAGTTTGCCAGCCTCTTGCAGGGAATGCTGAATATACTGAAGACTCTATGAGAGAGGGGAGAGAGTGAATGAGGAGTAAAAGGGGCAGTCAGCATGGGCTCAGCCGGAGTCCACCGTGGCAGAACGAGGCTGGGGATCAGACACAGTGACAGGAGAGGCATGGACGCAGGATAGGCATAGGACTCAAGGGCAGAAGCCAAGGGAGAGTGCTAAGCTACAGACTCCCGACAAAACAGAAGAAAAGAGCCAGTGATGGCAAAACAAAAGGCAGAAGAGCAGGCTGAAGGACAAACAGTAACCCGCATTTCAGTGCCTTAGCACCCAAGGGCATGTGGGGACCACTCTGACAGCATGCCAACCAGAACAATGAGAGAGCAGGGAGCATAATCTCCCTACAGAGCAGAATCTGTCACTTATCACGTACTTACCACAAACAAAAACATGTTGTAGCTGAGCAAGAGGCAGGGAGGAAGGATGTAAATTACATGCATAGATTCACACACACACACACACACAAAATACTAGGCAGACAAGTGACCACCTATTCCACTGTGATGATGACTGATATAAGAGAGTCATCTAACCTCTCTAAAGTCTCAATGACATCTTCAGAAAGATAGGAGAAAATGACACCCCCCTTCTCAGAGGCTGTAGGCATCAGATGAGATAATGCATACACACTGTCTGGTGTTGAGTAATGCTCAAAGGATGTTAAGAATTATCATCAGCACCTCTGACATCAATGTCATGATCATTATCATGAACACAAAGGAGCTTACAATCTAATGGGAAAGATACTGTGAGTGAAAACCAGCGTAGATAAAGAAAAGATGGAGATTGCAGAGTGGGGAGGCCTAGGTCCATTTCAGAGTGTCTCTTATACGTCACTTCAGTGCTATACTTGAGGCAATAATGACCTAGCACCGAGGACGGAAGAGCAGACAGGATGGAATGGAATAGCATCCAGCCAAGTTAGGAGGTCCTGGTCATCTGCGTCAACATGTGGTCACTGTGGGTTCATCCAAAAATCATTTTTGAATCAATAATTTAAAGCAACAGAGAAGTCTCAAGTTTCATCTCTTTTAGGAGGGCTTCTAAAACCCCAGCCCCCCAAACAGAGTCGTCCTCTCTGATGCTTCCTAGGTGATGTGTACCATCACACAGAATCATACTTGCCCACCAGAGGGCAGGAACCAGATAATATCTTTATTATACCTCCATTTACTGGCAAAGTTTCTGATACATGTTTACCAACCAATGAACACTGGCTCCATGAATGAATGGCTGACTTGATGATTTTTATGGACAAAATTTAAACAGCTCTCTGGAGCATCCACCTATTTAGCTCAGTCCTCAGAGGAGCAAATAAGCAAGGTACTGTCAGGAAAAAAAAAAATAGATACACTTACTGTGTTTATAGAAGTGTTTCTGTTAAAGAAATTAAATATTTAATTACCTGTTTTAACTGATTTCTGATGTAATGTTTTAAAACATAGGTCAAACATCCCTATTCCCACTGATCACAGGTCAGATTTATCGTTAGGACATCAGTGACTATCCTGGGTTAGGAATAAAGAAGGTCCAGGGACTACGGACATGGGCAGAGGTCAGCCCCCTCCCACAGTGAGGAGCCCCTCCAGCTGGGCTGTTTCCTCTCCCACCCTCCCCTAACAATACCTGCTACCCTTCCTCCATCACCACGGCAGCCATCCTCCTCTTCATCCTTCTCTTGTGGTCAACCTGTCTCTGACTCCCACAGAAACCAAATGAAGATGCCAGGCAACCTATGTCTCAGAAAGATCTCATCTGAAAAATCCTCTCTAGCCAAGAAGTGTTCTCCTTCTGGCCAGAAAACTGACAAAGTGTTCTGTTCGCTCCATAACTGACCTCTGTCACTTTTGCAGTCCACTTTGCTTCTCCCTCCCCAACTGCGCTAGATCCATGCGGGCACTCAAAGACTGACCTCTGGAAAATGATATTTCCTTTCTTCACAGAGAATAAAAATTATACAGTTATGAACTAACTCCTACCAACCCGTCCAAGAGCTGTCCACTGTGGAGACCTTCCCTGGCTTCAGCCTGACCACTTCGTCACACCTACATGGAACCACAGCAGTGATAATTACAAACACGTCATTTAATTCAGGGAAGTAATAAAATATCACAGGCCTAAGCCTTTGTTAATTCATGCTTCAATATTTCAAGAGTTCACAATAACTTGATTTGAATGGGAATTCATGCTCCAGTTACTCATTCACCCATGTGCTTTATTAAGTGCTTTCTGTATGCTTAGAGCTCTTTAAGGCATTATGGTGGATTAAAACAAACAATCAAACAGAACAGAACGAAGCATTTTGCTTTCAAGGAGGTTACAATCTAATTAGGGAAGATGAGTTATGTATCTCTCAGAAAAATTCATTTTTCAAATAAATTAAGGATGCAAACAGAATTGCAAGGGCTTAACTCTACTTAGAGGAGTGAAAACTATTATGAGAGAGTTACAGCTCCAAAATTGTTTGTATGGAAATATACACTGTTAATTGTTCATGAATCATTTATTCTTCATACTTCATCATAAGAGGCCCCTCAAAGACCACTCCTTGGCAGCATGCAGAAGTGAGTACTTAGAAATGTATACTTGCAAGTAATAAACGAGACACCTAAAAAAATTAGCCAGGGAGGAGCCTTAGAAATAAGTTCCTCTTCATCCAAGGTCTAGAGAGTTCAAGGGCCTTGCCCATGGTTTCAGAGGTAGTTCATATTCACAGAAGTGCTGGGCTACACCCTGGGCCCCAGACATCAAGTACAGCGCTTCTCCCAAAAGCCCACACTGGATCTATTTAACTTTCGTGGGCAGCCAGTCTAAATGAGTAGATTTTCTACTCCAAATATTGCCTGAAGTAGTAGAAACAAATCATACAGAAATTCAGAGCTCACACCAACAGGATTTAAGTGTCTCAGTTACAAAAGTTAACTGCCTGACCTTCAGTTTTCCTCCTCTAATCCACCCTGTACACTGGGCCCTGGTCAGTCCACTGAAAAGACTGTCTTTAGCCCGTTGTGATCACTGCTTTCTCTTGCCTTTGACAGAAGCTTCCATTCAGGCAATCAAGACTCAGCATTCTCAAGGTTCTAAAGCCACACTGGTCTCAACTACCTGTCCTTGGAAATGGGACCCCCCCATTCCAGTCAGATGGAGATAATCCTGATCAGGATGACAAAGAAATTGTCAGACTTCACTCTACCCACCGTTCTTTGCCAAGCTAATCATAAAAGGAGGCACGAAGTCGTGTATTTATTTGTCTTCCTAACACCAACCCTAATGGTAGCATACGGTCTGGCCCCCTAATAACCACAGCTGAAGTGTTTCTACTTCCCACCTACATCACCTCACAGGAGAAATGAATTCAAGTTTGCCATTATAAACTTTGCTACACATTCAACTTTTCGTAACAATTGCATTATTTATTTTTGGCGGTGCTGGGTCTTGGCTGCCGGATGTGGGTTTTCTCTAGTTGTGGTACATAGGCGTCTCCTCATTGCCGTGGATTCTCTTGTGGAGCATGGGCTCCAGGCCATGCAGGCTCCATAGTTGCTCCTAGGAGCTCCTACTGACCTCCTAGGCTCAGGAGCTGAGGCACACAAACTTAGTTGCTCCACAGTATGTGGAATCTTCCCGGGCCAGGGATTGAATCCGTGACCCCTGCATTAGCAGGCAGATTCTCAATCACTGGACCACCAGGGAAATCCACCACACATTTTAAAATCTCACACTTTAAAATCTCAACTCAACATCACAGGCCCAACAATGGAAAATCAAGGCACACACACAGGATAAAGGTTTTGTTTTTTTAAGTCACAATAATGATGCTGAGTTTCCTGATCTTCAAGGCTGCAGCAGCAAGGGGCCCAAGGTGCACAGAAGCACCCCCACAATAAGCATCACGTCACCCCAATATGTGCTTTTCACCCAGATGTGTAGTTTTCGTAGTGTTCTCACTTGCCCCCCCTTCCCAATTCATTTTCACCATCACAGAACAATCTACAGTTATATTCAAACCTATATTCCTCACAACGCAAAAGTTAAAAACTACAATTTCTCTCACATTACAAAGACGTATACTAAATATCTTATTATGCAACCATCCACCTAAACAACATACTCATAACCAAGAATGCCAGGCACACCACCCAAGACTGTTTGCTACCTGAATGCAGGGTGTTCAGTTTGTACTAAGGTCCATGGTGCACATTCTCCAGTTAATAATCATATGGGTGTCTATCGTCTGATGATCACAGCTCTGTTCCACGTCTTGTCCTCTCAACCTATATGTTATTATTTATGAACAATATTACTTAAATATAACAAACCTACTCTCCATGAATCAGAGTTTAAAGAAGGGCATTATGATTTTTAAACAGCATGTAAATCATAGCAAAGAGATGTCCTACTATAAAGATGAATGACCACCACCTTTGGCTTTTTAAAAAAAAAACAAAAGACATGAACTATATACATGGAGATAATCAGTGATGTTTAAAGAAGCACCCTTTAAGAGAGCCTAAATATATAAACTGTGCAATGAAAACAAAAAAGGTGAGGCTGCAGTGAACTCAGGTGAAGCTCCAATTAAGCAGCACCACTCCCAATGGATGGCTGATGAAAATAAAACTCCTATTTCAATACTGATATTTTGGGAATGTCATAAATAGTGACATGTTCAGGTTATAGAACACAAAATAATGTCCCATACTTTTGTTATAATTTTTTTTTTTGTTAATCAAATTTCAATCATTTCTTGAAATCATGTAATCCAGGAAGACTGCTTTCCTGTTTCCTATTGCAAGGATACCAGTAGTTGTTTTCTGTTGTTGTTCAGTGGTGAAGTCCTGTCTGACTCTTCAGCGACCCCATGGGCTCCTCTGTCCATGGGATTTCCCAGGCAAGAAACTAGACTTGAGTTGCCATTTCCTTCTCAAGGGGATCTTCCCAGGGATCAAACCTGCATCTCTTACGTCTCCAACATTTCCAGGTGGGTTGTTTACCACTGAGCAGCCAGGGAAGTCTTACAGTGAAAACAGAATGCCCTAAATGCCTGAACTCACTGAGAAGACATTGCCCAATACTATACTCCAGTGAACAGCTCTTAAGTGAGGGCTGTGAAGCCTGGGGGCCTCAGGCCTTTAAGGAGCTCTCCAAGGCCAAAGCCAGAAAAGCATTTACATATTCTATTTGTCCTTTCACAAATCTGCAGTATACCCATGTTCATAGAGCACTATTCAAAACAGCCAAAAAGTGGAAGCAACCCAAGTTGTTTAGATGAATGGATATACAGTGGATAAATGTTGTATATACTCAGAGGAGAAAAGAATCTAAAGCTGTACAACTGAAATTAACACAAGACTGTAAATCATCTATAGTTAAATAAATTTAAAAAATCAAGAAGCAAAAATAATGTGGTATATGGCATAAACCTACAATGGACTATCACTCAAACCTAAAAAGGAAGGAAATTCTAACATGGGCTGCAACACAGATGAACCTCGAAGACATTCTGCTAAACGAAATAAGCTAGTCTCAAAGGGTAAATGTATGATTTCACCTAAATGTAAAATTCATTGAGACAGGAGGTAGAATGGGTGATTTCCAGGGACTGGGGGAAAGGGGGAAATAGGGAGTTCATGTTTACTAGGAATGAGGTTTCTGTTTGGGAAGATGAAAAGGTCCTGGGGTGGAGGATGATGGATGCACAACAGTGTCAATGCACTCCATGCCAAAGAGCTGGATACTCAAGAACAATTAAAATGGTAACTTTATGGTAGATATATTTTACCACAATGAGAAATTCTACATATAAAAATGGAGGGTTAGAAAGATCTGCTTCCTCAATCCATCACAGCTTCACTACCGAAAGCTAAAGTGAAAGTCACTCAGTCATGTCCAACACTTTGCAACCCCATGGACTATACAGTTCATGGAATTCTCCAGGCCAGAATACTGGAGGGGGTAGCCTTTCCCTTCTCCAGGGGATCTTCCCAACCCAGGTCTCCTGCATTGCAGGTTGATTCTTTACCAGCTGAGCCACAAAGGAAGCTCACCTAAATTTAAGGATACTTTTAAAAAAGATGAAACTGACACAGCAGAGGTCTCTGATTCATGGAAGGGAAAACTCTACCAAAAAAGAAAAAATGGGAGTAAAACTGTGACTAGACAAAGACATGAAAGTTTTCATTTCTTTGACCATCATAATTGGTAATTTACATTATTGTATCTAATGCAATGAACATTTTCAAAAAGTTAAGTTGCAGCATCATTTTGAAATTAATCAGTAAGAATTTAAAGAGCAAGGAAGTGAATATTTTAAAATGCAGATGTGATGAACACTTCAAAAGTCAAACATTATTACAGCTTTTCAAACTAGAAATGAAAGAAGCAACTGAAGAACCTTGCAGGGTAAGCTACTGTGTTGCATTAGCTGAAGAAGTACACACTATAACAGACTAAGAAAGCCTTGTACAACTGAGATAGCTGAATGCCTGCTACATGATAAGTCAGTTAAAAAAAATATGGCATAACAGTGCTACTTTCCAGTGATACTGGAAGTCCTCAAATGAAACATCTGGTGACAAATGTGAAGACTGAGTTAATATCCCAACTGTAGAACTGTACTTTTGCCTTACTCCTGGATCCATCTACAGACGAAACTGAACTTGCTGTTTCTTTTCTATGAGATGACTACTTGGTGCTGACACTGACTGAAGAACTTCTTTTTCTATGTGAATGCAGATAATAAACGCTGGGACTTAAATAGTCAACATGTTGAATAATTTTTTGGACTCTCATGGTTCACCCTTGGAACAAGTGTGTTGACACTTGCATTCCCAGTGAAGAAGCAGCGGTGGGTAAAATTGCTGGTGCCTTAGTTTGAATCAGTAAGTGAGAGTCGCTCAGTCGTGTCCGACTCTTTGCAACCCCATGGACTACACAATCCATGGAATTCTCCAGGCCAGAACACTGGAATAGGTAGCCTCTCCCTTCTCCAGGGGAACTCCCCAACCCAGGTATCGAACCCAGGTCTCCCGTGTTGCAGGCGGATTCTTTACCAGCTGAGCTGCAAGTAAAGCGCCTGCCTGCAATGCGGGAGACCTGAGTTTGATCCCTGGGTCAGGAAGATTCCCTGGAGAAGGAAATGGCAACCCACTCCAGTATTCTTGCCTGAAGAATCCCAAGGACGGAGGAGCCTGGTGGGCTACAGTCCATGGGGTCGCAAAGAGTCGGACACGACTGAGCGACTTCACTTCACTTAGTTTGAATCAAGGCAGTACACTATACTAGAAATCACTGTATTCTTCACTGCTACTCATCTGCATTTTTAAAGATGGTCAACTGAACTTAAGAATACCCTCAATGAAGTGAAAAAAAAACCAGTTATTAATTTTTGACCCTTGACTTCACATTTTTTTGACCTTGTATGTGAAGATTAGAAAGCCCAAAGACAACACTTCTTCATACTGGTCACCAGTGGACACCTCAGGCAAAAGCACTCCTGTGATTGATGGAGTTGAGCTGAATTCACTGGTTTTTTTCATGGAACACCATTTTCATTTCAAAGAATGCATGACAGACAAACTAGGATTATTTATACCTGAACTTTTGGCATTTTTCACATCAAAATGAATGATGTGAACCTGGGCACTTCATGGAAAAGAAATGACAAAATTTGTTACCAGTAATAAAGTAAAAATTAAAATTTTAGAAAACTGTATCCACAACTGTGAGCTTGATAGTTTCACAATACCTTCACCTGGTGAAATTGATGATGCAATCAATGTATGTGGCTTTTGAAATTGTATAATGAAATGTATCAACATCTGGCATAACCCAGTGAAGAAGTGTTTTCCAAATAACCAATGTATGATATTAGAACATCACACAAGGATAGAAGATTTATTCAAAATACAACACAAAGGAATGGGTTATAACATAACAGAGTATGAAAAATTTTACTAGTATGGTATCAGATTCCACTTTGCAATTAATCTTTAAGAAAGCAATCCTTATTAAGATTCACTCCCATAATTATGTTATATAAGATTCCAACTTTAGAGATCCTCCTTGCTGGCTTGCTGAAGTACTAAGCCAATCTGGGTAAGTTCCACGTGATACAGAACTGCAAGTGACCACCAGGAAAGGAAGGTAACCTCTGCAAGTGGCGTCCAGCTGTTGTTGTTGTTCAGTTGTGTCCACCTCTTTGCAACCCCATAGACTGAAGCACGCCAGGCTTCCCTGTCCATCACCAACTCCCGGAGCTTGCTCAAACTCACGTCCATTGAATCAGTAGTGCCATTTAACCATCTCATCCTCTGTCATCCCCTTCTCCTCCTGCCCTCAATCTTTCCCAGCAGGGTCTTTTCCAAAGAGTTGGCTCTTCGCAGCAGGTGGTCAAAGTTTTGGAGCTTCAGCATCAGGCCTTCCAATGAATATTCAGGATTGATTGCCTTTAGGATTGACTGCTCTGATCTCCTTGCAGTCCAAAGGACTCTCAAGAGTCTTTTCCAGCACCACAGTTCGAAAGCATCAATTCTTTGGCACTCAACCTTCTATATGGTCCAATTCTCACATTCATCCATACATGACTACTGGGAAAACCATCACTTGTTGGATCTGCATGTAATATGCAAAAAGCTTATCTGCAGTTGTTTGAAAAAACTTCGAAAATGCTCCTCCTTCTTCCAGTTACATATCTATATGAAGCAGGATTTCCTTCACGTATTTCAACCAAAACAATACACTGCAACAGATTGAATAAGCAAGCAGACACATTTAAGAATCCAACTGTCTAACAAGCAGGCAGCAAAGAGAATGGCAAAAATGTTACACACGGTCACTCTTTTCACTAATTTTTTCTTTTGCTTTGAAAAATATAGTCATTTTCATGACAACAGGTGACCTTGTTATGGACTGGTTATTCTAAATCAATTAAATATATTATTTTAATTTCTCAGTTTTCCTGATATGGTAAATATGGATAGGTGTGATCTGCATAGAAAAGCCCTTTCAGGTCCTCTAAAACACAAGAGTGAAGAGAGCTATTGAGACCAGTAAGTTTGAGAACTGTTGCAATGTGCCTGTTTTCTTTCTCTCTGCCAAATGACACTCCCCCCCTCCCTTCTTTCATTTATCTAGATTTTACTCATTTTCCACACTTGGCAACTGTGAGCTCTCTCCGTCCTTAATGCCTGGAGAACTCCTCTGGCACCTGGCTGTTGCTCTGTTTTCTGGAAGCATGTGTGTCTCTCCAGCAAAATTGGGAAGCCTCAAAGGAAAGGGACTGTGTATGGGACAGCATATGTGCTCAAAAACACCAACTTAATTATAGACTTGAGAGCATCAATTCAAGCAAGTCCCGGGGCTTCAATCAATTGCTCAAGGAAGCCAGACCACAAAGGACCTGGGATGAGGCAGAATTTAGGGCAAATGTGCGTCTCACCGAGGTCATCTGAAGACTCAGCTGAGAACAAGGGCGTAGATGCCAAAATGCACAAGTGCAGAAGGTAATAGTAAGTGACATCAGACCATAAGACCTTTATTTCTCAATAAAACAGGCAGCAAGTTATCTGTGCATCACTTTGGAGCAAAAATTTGAGGAATAAAGAGAGTAACATTGTGGAGAAAGCAATGAAGAATCCACAGAATTTTCTCAAAGTCTCTTACTCTAAAAATAGGAAAAATGCATTGAACTGAATACCAATAGTTAAGAGTTGAACTGTCCCCACAAAGGATACGCTGAAGTCCTAACCCTTTGTACCTATGAATGCAACCTTATTTAGCAACAGGGTCTTCACAGATGTAAACACCTAAAGTAAGGTCACTGGGGTAAGTCCTAATCTGATGTGATCTGGGTTTTCTGTACCTTTTATAATGTTTGAACACTATTTTTTAACAAGTGAGCATCGTGTATTGTTTATTTAAGTCTTTATGTTGGGAGTATAGCATATTAACAGTGTCGTGATAGTTTCAGGTAGACCGCAAAGGGACTCAGCCACACACCTATGCATATGCATATATGTATGTATTTCTGTTTTTATATGACAAGAAAGACACAGAGGGAAGATGGCCATGTGAAAACAAAGGCAGAGATTGGAGTTATGCTGCCACAAGCTAAGGAATGTCTGGGCACAAAAGAAGCTGGAAGGGGCAAGGAAGGTTCTTCTCTGGGAGGCTGCAAAGGGAACGTGAGCCTGCCAACATGTTAATTTTGAACCTCTAGCCTTCAGAGCTGTGACAAAATTCATCGTTTTAAGCCATGCATTGTGGCGACCCAGC
Source organism: Cervus elaphus (assembly GCF_910594005.1). NCBI lineage: Eukaryota > Metazoa > Chordata > Mammalia > Artiodactyla > Cervidae > Cervus > Cervus elaphus. Next base: position 41,387,999 of record NC_057822.1, read on the forward strand.
TCATGACACTTTGTCACTGGGGTCCTAGGAAACTAACACAGCAACGGAGGCCTCCACACTGTCCATGCGGACTTCCTAGGTGGCACACACCCGCCGGCCAGTGCAGGAGATGCAACAGACACAGCTCGATCCCTGGACAGGGAAGATCCCCTGAAGGAGGAAATGACAACTCACTCCAGCCTCCTCGCCTGAGAAATCCCATGCACAGAGGAGCCTGGTGGGCTACTGTCCATGGGGTTGTTATACAGACTCACACAACGGACCGTACTTCACTACCCACGGTCACAGTCCCACGCAGCTCTCCTCACCCACAGACAAAAGTAAAAGGAAAGGCAGAAAGATGTGAAATGCAAATTTAGTTAGCAGCAATGAAAAAATGTCTGGTGGCTCAGACAGTAAAGCATCTGCCTGCAATGCGGGAGACCTGGGTTCGATCCCTGGGTCGGGAAGATCCCCTGGAGAAGGAAATGGCAACCCACTCTAGTATTCTTGCCTGAAAAATTCCATGGATGGAGAAATAATGGGGTTGCAAAAAGTCGGACATGACTGAGTGACTTCACTGTCTTTCTCTCTAATGAAAAAACAACAATAATAACAAAAGGTTGTTTGTTTTTTTTAAAAAACTAGAGATTTCTGAACTGCAGTTTTGGTTTTTTTTAAGGTTCTGAGAAAATGTCTCTGATCAAACACTGCTGTCAAAAACTCAAGCCCACTGAGTCTCTATAACTGTGCCTATAAATACAGACAAGGATTATTTATCCACCTTGCATTTCCTCAATTCTTTGCTACAAAAGGAAGTAATCCAGAACCTAACATTAAAGTTATCAATACTATGACTATGTCATGATGAAAGAAATATGGGATTGCAAGTGAAACCCTTTCATTTTCTCCAAGATTTTATCAAGCCACCTGAACTTCTGCGCCAAGACGGCTCCAAGCTCACGTGCTGGCCATTCAGAAAGGTGAAGACCTCAATCTTATCCATATAAGATACTTGGCCTTAAAATCCATAGACTGCAATTTAAACCCTTGTAATGCATACCTGTTAGGAATTTACCTTCAGCCACACACTTTACCTCAACCAATAAAAAAAAAAAAAAAATGGGATTTTGGACCTGTGGAAATTTCTAGAGCCATCTAACTTGATGATACATTCACTGCCCCCTATATTTCAGTTAATCCCATTGGTTTTCTAACTATGGGCCCTAATCCATCAGTGAGCAGTGAAATAAATTTAGTATATTCCAACTGCTGCTGCTGCTGCTGCGGCTAAGTCGCTTCAGTCGTGTCTGACTCTGTGTGACCCCACAGACGGCAGCCCACCAGGCTCCCCCGTCCCTGGGGTTCTCCAGGCAAGAACACTGGAGTGGGTTGCCATTTCCCTCTCCAATGCAGGAAGGTGAAAAGTGAAAGTGAAGTCGCTCAGGAGTGTCCGACTCTTGGCGACCCTATGGACTGTAGGCTACCAGGCTCCTCCGTCCACGGGATTTTCCAGGCAAGAGTACTGGAGTGGGTTGCCATTGCCTTCTCCACATTCCAACTACTTAAAAAAAAAACAGTAGAATAAAAAATAAGAGGGTATCATTAGGGTTAAGTAAGGGTTACCATCCTCCTGACTTCATTTGTATATGTGTGTTGTGGGTACTGTGTCATAAAAGAAAACTTATTACTACTTTATTTATCAATCCAAGTTCTGGTAGGAAACAGATGGTTCACTCAAATTGGGCACTTAGGAGTTGAATAAAGAACCTATTTATAAAGGTTTCCCCAGGATTAAGGAAAAACATTAAGGCAGAGCACTCCTAAGTAGTGAGGTCGCTACCACCTGTACCCAAAGGGCCAGGGGATGGAGTGCAGACAGGTATGCAGGGAGGGCCACCTGATGGAAGTTGTGTCCTTCAGTAAAGGGAGGCAGCCAGCCCATGGAAACCCAAGAGAAGGGAGATGCCTCCCGCTGGGACTCCTCCCATGGCTAACGCCAACTAGACATCGCAGAGCAAGATGGTCTACACTACTCAGCCTCCCAGGTCACCGCAGTGCGTCTCGAGGGGCAAGCAGAAGGCTTTCAGCCTCCTGTGTGTGACCCCATCACACAAGGCTGAAAGCCACCAACACAGTTCATACCTTCATCAACTCAGTCTGACCACTTTTATTTCTGGATGCCACATTTTTTCCACATCTGCCCCCAATCCCAATCTTGAATCAAGGCTCTAACCCAATGCCAAAAAGCTGATGCAAAAGATTGGCGCCTTTATGAACTCACGATTTATGATCTCAGCTACGCCCTCAAACACTCCCTGGCAAGCCTTTCATCCATCCTCAGCCCCCCACCTCTCCTAGCCCCCACCTTTGGGGCTCCTGGAGGGCACAGACCATGTCTCACTCATCTCTGGAGCCCCAAGCTGCAATGTCTAGAGGACAGGTGTGGTCACAGGGTGGTCTGTAAACTGTGAAGACCTAAGGCTCAGAGGGTCCCCTCTCCCTCATTTGCACCCGTGCTTCCCATACCACAAAGCAGTGGTCCCAACCTTTTTAGCACTAGGGACCAGTTCCATGGAAGACAATTTTCGCATGAATAAGGGGTGGGGGGTGGGGGGCAGACGTGGAGCAGGGGAAGGGGAGGAAGAGGGAGGAATGGTTTTAGGATGATTCAAGTACATTATATTTATTGTGAACTTATTTCTATTATTATTACATCACTCCACCTCAGGTCATCAGGCATTAGATCCCAGAGGTCAGGGACCCTTGCCATAGACGGTCAAATCCCGAGTCTGATTTCTTTGCCCCTGAAATTCCCAAGCCCATCTCCTCTTCTGCTTGTGTATGTCTAACCTGCACTCCTACCGCCAGGACACGGACCAGTTTCCCACCTTCATTCCCAGCTCCCTCTGCCTCCATCCGCTAGGACAATCGATAGAAAAAAAGAGAAACACTATCATCACCCTGCCCAGAATGTTCCACTGACTCTTCATGCTCTTTAGACAGTCATAGCAAAGGGCCCCTAGCTTGGACTCTGGCTTCTTCTTACAGCCTCATTGCTACTTTTCCCGCTCACAATCAGCTTTAGGAAACTTTCCATATTGTTGTTCTCTTGCCATACCCCCATAAAACCTTGTCTATCCTCAGTTGTGGATGTGACTGGTGATGGAGGCAAGGTCCCATGCTGTAAAGACCAACATTGCATAGGAACCTGGAATGTTAGGTCCATGAATCAAGGCAAATTGGAAGTGGTCAAACAGGAGATGGCAAGAGTAAACGTCGACATTTTAGGAATCAACGAACTAAAATGGACTGGAATGGGTGAATTTAACTCACATGACCATTATACGTACGACTGTCGGCAGGAATCCCTTAGAAGAAATGGAATAGCCATCATAGTCAACAGAACAGTCTGAAATGCAGTACTTGGATGCAATCTCAAAAATGACAGAATGATCTCTGTTCGTTTCCAAGGCAAACCATTCAATATCATGGTAATCCAAGACTATGCCCCAACCAGTAATGCTGAAAAAGCTGAAGTTGAAGGGTTCTATGAAGACCTACAAGACCTTCTAGAACTAACACCCAAAAACGATGTCCTTTTCATTATAGGGGACTGGAATGCAAAATTAGGACATCAAGAAACCTGGAGTAACAGGCAAATTTGGCCTTGGAGTATAAAATGAAGCAGGGCAAAGGCTAATAGAGTCTTGCCAAGAGAATGCACTGGTCATAGCAAACACCCTCTTCCAAAAACAAAAGAGAAAACTCTACACATGGACATCACCAGATGGTCAACACCGAAATCAGATTGATTATATTCTTTGCAGCCAAAGCTGGAGAAGCTCTATACAGTCAGCAAAAACAAGAACGGGAGCTGACTGTGGCTCAGACCATGACCTCCTTATTGCCAAATTCAGACCTAAATTGAAGAAAGTAGGGAAAAACCACTAGATCATTCAGGTATGACCTAAATCAAATCCCTTACACTTACACAGTGGAAGTGAGAAATAGATTTAAGGGATTAGATCTGATAAGAGTTTCTGGTGAACTATGGACGGAGGTTCATGACATTGTATAGGAGACAGGGATCAAGACCATCCCCAAGAAAAAGAAATGCAAAAAGGCAAAATGGCTGTCTGAGGAGGTCTTACAAATAGCTGAGAAAAGAAGAGAAGCGAAAAGCAAAGGAGAAAAGGAAAGTTATACCCATTTGAATGCAGAGTTCCAAAGAATAGCAAGGAGAGATGAGAAAGTCTTCTTCAGTGATCAATGCAAAGAAATAGAGGAAAACAATAGAATGGAAAAGACTAGAGATCTCTTCAAGAAAATTAGAGATACCAAGGGAACATTTCATGCAAAGATGGGCTCGAAAAAGGACAGAAATGGTATGGACCTAACAGAAGCAGAAGACATTAAGAAGAGGTGGCAAGAATACACAGAAGAACTATACAAAAAAGTTCTTCATGACCCAGATAATCAAGATGGTATGATCACTCACCTAGAGCCAGACATCCTGGAATGTGAATTAAGTGGGCCTTAGAAAGCATCACTATGAACAAAGCTAGTGGAAGTGATGGAATTCCAGTTGAGTTGTTTCAAATCCTGAAAGATGATGCTGTGAAAGTGCTGCACTCAGTACGCCAGCAAATTGGGAAAACTCAGCAGTGGCCACAGGACTGGAAAAGGTCAGTTTTCATTCCAATCCCAAAGAAAGGCAATCCCAAAGAATGCTCAAACTACTGCACAATTGCACTCATCTCACACACTAGTAAAGTAATGCTCAAAATTCTCCAAGCCAGGATTCAACAATACATGAACCAAGAACTTCCAGATGTTCAAGCTGGTTTTAGAAAAGGCAGAGGAACCAGAGATCAAATTGCCAACATCCACTGGATCGTCAAAAAAGCAAGAGAGTTCCAGAAAAACATCTATTTCTGCTTTATTGACTGTGCCAAAGCCTTTGACTGTGTGGATCACCACAAACTCAGGAAAATTCTTGAAGAGATGGGAAAACCAGACCACCTGACCTGCCTCTTGAGAAACCTGTATGCAGGTCAGGAAGCAACAGTTAGAACTGGACATGGAACAACAGACTGGTTCCAAATAGGAAAAGGAGTACGTCAAGGCTGTATATTGTCACCCTGCTTATTTAACTTATTTGCAGAGTACATCGTGAGAAACGCTGTGCTGGATGAAGCACAAGCTGGAATTGAGATTGCCGGGAGAAATATCAATAACCTCAGATATGCAGATGACACCACCTTTATGGCAGAAAGTGAAGAGGAACTAAGGAGCCTCTTAATGAAAGTGAAAGAAGAGAGTGAAAAAGTTGGCTTAAAGCTCAACATTCAGAAAACTAAGATTATGGCATCCTGTCCCATCACTTCATGGCAAATAGATGGGGAAACAGTGGAAACAGTGGCTGACTTTATTTTTGGGGGCTCCAAAATCACTGCAGATGGTAACTGCAGCCATGAAATTAAAAGACACTTACTCCTTGGAAGAAAAGTTATGACTAACCTAGACAGCATATTAAAAACCAGAGACATTACTTTGCCAACAAAGGTCCATCTAGTCAAGGCTATGGCTTTTCCAGTGGTCATGTATGGATGTGACAGTTGGACTATAAAGAAAGCGGAGTGCCAAAGAACTTATGCTTTTGAACTGAGGTGTTGGAGAAGACTCTTGAGAGTCCCTTGGAATGCAAGGAGATCCAAAAGGTCCATCCTAAAGGAAATCAGTCCTGAATATTCATTGGAAGGACTGATGTTGAGGTTGAAACTCCAATATTTTGGCCACCTGATGCAAAGAACTGACTCATTTGAAAAGACCCTGATGCTGGGAAAGATTGAAGGCGGGAGGAGAAGGGGATGACAGAGGATGAGATGGTTGGATGGTATTACTGACTCAATGGACATGAGTCTGAGTAAACTCCAAGTGTTGGTGATGGACAGGGAGGCCTGGTGTGCTGCAGTCCATGGGATCACAAGGAGTCAGACACGACTGAGCGAATGAACTGAACTGATCCTCAGTCAGAGGCAGGCAGCTCCTCATTCTCCCTCTCTCTCCAAAGTCCCCCCATCCCTTACTGTCCAGCAATTGGCCATTCTTTCTTTTAAACCCTGCCCACGTGTAACTCCTGGTGAAATTGGCACAACTTCCTCATCTCTCCCTGCTCCAAAGTCAAAGGTGACCACTCTCTTCCATGTACCACTCCAAACCTGTCTACTACACCGTGTTACTTATCTACATTCCTTTCTCTGCCATATTAGTTTATTAGCCTGATGGGGGAACATGTCTTACTTTATTCTATATCCCCAGTGCAAAAAAGAATGCTGACCCAATGTCACTCTTCCTAAATCTTCTCTGAAGTAACTGAAGTGGCGTTTGGATTGTCATATCATCAAAGCAACCATAGCAAAGCATTCACTACCTGGGGGTCAGACTAAGGCCTCACTGAATATGTGACATACTTTTTCATATGATATAGATGGCATTAAGGGATGCAGTTTTTACCCACCATTCTTAAATTAGGTGCCCCACTCTCTCCACCTCTTTCCCAATACAGGCCACCTATCCATAAACAGGGAAGAGTACAAATCCTTTCTATATATCCCTTGTCAGAAGCCCATCTTTGCTTCGTGGTCACTCTTTCTAGGGTTTATGTCTCTACAAATAAAGAATAGTAGCAAGACTCACTCTAAATCTCCCTAAAAAAGGTATCAGAAGTCTACTGTCAGAGCTCCCCCAGATATCCTTAATTTCTGTCTCAAGTGAAGCCAGTAGGTTGGGTCTGATCACTTCCCCTGCCAGCGTGGGTCTCCGGTCATGCTGATGGCGGCTTAGCCAAAAGTTGCAGACATCTCTTCTGTTATCTGCCTCCATCACCAAATGGCCCCACCAGCTCCTCCTCTGGGGCCCAGGACCACCTGATAAGTTTAATATATCCTTACCTTGAGGTAAAGGACAAGAACAGTACAGGGTGTATTTACCTGGATGAATCTGACAGAGGCTGAATTGAGAGTGAAACCTTTTTAACCATCCTGTCTCTTGGTACCCGGCAATTCTGTCTCACTGCAATCCACAGAGTTAAGAGTCCAGCAACTGAAAGAATGGTGGAGCCCAGCGATGGGAAACAGAGCTGACTTGGCAGCCCCAAGATGCAGTCACAGGGCCTTTCAAAAATAAAGGATCCACCCAAATCGAGATAGTTCAGAATCATTTTTTAAATCAAAATGAAGTTAATAAATAAGACCCTGAAAATCAAACACTGCTCACATGTAAAGGGCAGCATTGCACAAATCTCCATGAAACAAGAACATTATGATGTTCCTTTGCTAAAAATCCAGACCTGCAGAGTGCTCAGTCTCGAAAATCTGCAAAGGGAGTCAGCCTGTCAAAATCTGAAGCTGTTTTTTAAGACAATCAGTGCAGCAGATATAATGGGCCACTCAACTACTGCCTACAGCCCATGTGGATTTGATGAGGTATTTGAAGACAATCAAGAGAAAAGTTGCATTTAGACTTTCTTTATAAAACTATACCACATAGAAAGATTTCATAGAAAGCATAGTGTTGAATATGAGGTCATTCTCATTTTTAAGAAAGAAAGCAATGTGAAAGGTGATAGAATTTAACAAGCATTTCTGGTATAAATACTATATATCTGGTACTGTCTAAAAACAGGGATAGGAGAATAAATAAGACTTATTCTTTGTTCTTGAATAGTTCAAAGTAGAGTGGGGGAGACAGAATGGCTACACTCTGTGATGAAGCCCGGCCAGCTCCTCTCCTGCATTCACGCGGACTTCCTTCCCAGGCCCACTGCATCTAGACAGCACACATGGCCAGTCTGACCAGTGGAATGCTGGCACGAGGGATGTCTGCCACTTCCAGGCCAGGCCCCCAGGCTTCGGTGGCATCCTCCACGTCTCCTTCCTCACCAGTTAGCACAGGGCAGGGAATCTGCAGAAAACTCCAAAACCAAAAGGAACAGCAGGAGGTGGTTGCGTGGGTCATAGCACCCATCTCCCCCTGAGAAAGTGATAAACCATTGTCCTTTGGGGGTTGTCTGTTAAGTTAGGAGACCCTGATGAGTAGACAGTATAATGTAAGGTACAGTTTTCAAAATGAAAGCACTGCAGGAGTTAGAGGAACACAAGTATGAAGGCCCTAAGTGATGGTGAGGGAAAAGTGAGGAAGGGAATTCCTAGAGAAGAGGCAGTTGGAGTTTCATCCCAAAAGATGAGCAGGATTCACTTGGGGTGGGGGGAAATGTGAAAGTGTTATGTCACATGTACGAATTAAAAGAGTATAAAAGAACAGAGAAGATACTGGACCCGGAAGCAAAGCAGTGAAGAGCCATTTACATATCCCAGCAATACTCCAGACAGGATCAGATCTACGGCTGTAAGGTCCTCAATGGAAAACAGTTGGAAAGAATCGGGAGCTAGTAACAGCAGAAAGGCCAGTTACGGGTCTGCTGCAGTTCCCCTCAGGAGGAATGAGAAAGGCCTGGTGTGGGGCAGAAAGGAGGAAGCAGATCTAAGAAACACCACATGGAAGCATCAAAGGACTTTTCTGACCAACCAGACAAGTAATAGAATATGCAGGATGAAAGGTCATCAAGGAATGAAGGATTTCCGGTTTCTGAATTAGACAACCAGGTGAATGGTGGTCCCAGAAATGAAGAAAGAGGCCACAGGAGGATGTGTGTGTGTTTAGTCGCTCATTCGTGTCCACCTCTTTGCGACCTCATGAACTGTAGCCTGCCAGGCTCCTCTGTCCGTGGGGATTCCCCAGGCAAGAATATTGGAGTGGATTGCCATGCCCTCCTCCAGGGGATCTTCCCAACCCAGGGATCAAACCCAGGTCTCCCTCACTGCAGGTGGATTCTTTACTGTCTGAACCACCAGGACAGGAGGATGGGGACATGCAGACGGACAGAGAACAAGCTGGGCTTGAACTAAATATGGGACATCAAGGTGGTGAAGTCCAGAAGCTGCTGGATATTGAGGTCGATAGCAAGTTCAATGCTAGAGGTGTGTGTCTGAGGGAAGCTGAAGCCACGGAATGGATGAGATCCAATTGAAATAAAGGAAAGAACCCCAAGGCACCAGCACACAAGGAAAACGGTATTATGCTCCTGCAAAGACACAGAAGACAGAGACATGTTTAGAAATTCTGGGTAGAGACAGTTTTAAAAGGTGAGATATCAGAAAAAATAAGGACTGAAAAGTAACCATGGCTTTTAGCTGTCATATCTTGATAATCTTGTTAAGAGCACTTTCACTGGAAAACAACAACTTACAGTCATCTATTGGAGTGGTAATAATGGGGACTAGAGGATAATGATTCCTTCTAAAGAGGTGTCTAACCTCAGCTCCAACTGAAGGCTGCCATGTGGGAAAGTAAAGCCCAGTAGTCTCAGAGCTTCCGATTCTTTTTTCCCTAAAAGACAGAAATCTGGAGTTTTGCATGAAATCTCAATATTATTTAAACATGGCAAAAGTCAAAATACAACACTGAGCAGAAGTTAAAAAACACTTCTGTGGGTCATAGCAGACCCCACGAGCCCTGTGTTTGCAAACTTAGAGGTTGCTCAATGCAAGTCAAGTAACAGAACCAAAACCAAGTTAGAAGCATGTGCCTCGCTGATGGTGAGTCAGTCCTGTCTACATGCTGGAAAGAGCATCTAGTTCACACATTGGGAGAGGAGAGAACTGAATAGGAAATAAAGCACTCAAGTCAGTCACTGCCCAATAAACTGAAAGCATTTTGGGAATTCAGTGTAGTCCTAGTTTATGTATAAAGGAAACTTATCATCTGGAAACAAGACATCAAAAGCTGAAAAATTCAGGAATTCAAGAGTTCTAATTTTTTCTTCCAGGCTAGTCCCACATAATATCACACCCGATTCTGCATCATTGTACAAATTCTAAAACTGATCTCACAGTCAATCAGGAGAGTCCATTGCTCTTAACTAATTCCAATCTGGGAAGCTGATCTCAACTTGTAAAACCAACAAATTATTCCAAATATCTGAATACAGAAGAGATTCATTTTGAAAGTCAACCAGATGCTTCTTTAAAAAAGAAGAAAAAAAAAAAAAAAAAAACACTATCCTCATACACATAGATCTGCAAATCTTCCTAAAAATTCTATCATACCCACTACCCCATAAACTCAGTATTCATACTATTCAACTCCTGAACTCACACACTATATACTCTTATTTATACTTTTGTTAGTAAACAAGTACTTCCCCTTATTTACTTATATATAAAATCAATGTTCAATTTAATAAGTTATTTGAACACCTACTCTGAGAATTCCCTCAGGGTAGGAGTAGAAAGACAGTTGCTAATAACAAGTTGGTCTGTGGGTGTCTAAGACATATTATCTGCTGTCAAATGAGTTTAAAAATCAAATTAGTTCAGTGATACCAAAAGATTAGTAGTAGTAGATTAGTGGTTCTCAATCCTAACTGGGCATTTGTATCATCTGAAGTATCTTTTTTTAATACCTATGCCCAGGTTCCACTCCAAATCCATGGAAGAAAAGGACTGAAACATGTATTATTTAAAATGTTAAAATTAGAGGTAACTAATGATCAACCAAAGTTGAGAGCCCTGCAGGATATGGTTCAATTAGCCATTTACCTGTGACACATAATTTTGATGATTAATTAACTAATTACTCAATGATCCCCACCTTGACTACTGAAGACAATCCCCTCTCCACTAAAAATGTAACTGAACTGGATTTAGAGCCTCAGACGATGATGAACTACCAGGATCCAAAGACAAGCAATCCCTTAATTCTTGCCCCTTGGTCAATTCACCTCCCTAGTAGAGGTTATCAAAGGACAGGGATCAGGGAGGCCACAGGAACCTCAAAGTCTGAGAGAAGTCAGAACATAATGAAAGCCTTCCCCAAAGCTCCCTCAGCTTCCTCAGTATCTTACCTACTTCTGGCCTTATCTGATGCTGATTCAGCTGGCTTCCCACATTCCACAAATGCCAGCTTCCTTTGTTTCTTCTCAGCTGGAGGTGGCCAGTTCTCTGCTCCTGCTCACAAAACCCAGACTGTCCTCTTTGGGCTTCATGTACCCTTCAAACTGTAGAAACCCCAACTCTCTCCTCAATCTTGAAATCTGCCTTTCTCCCATCTAAATTTTTCAGGGCCCCAGAAGAAACAGGCTTCATGTACATTCATGTTCCCACGTAACGTGTTTCTTTACCTCCTTACCTCTCTACCCAGATATCTCAGAGATCACGCCCAATTTTTCAATTTGTAATTAGACTGAAGAAGAGTCTTCAGACTTGATTTGCAAATCCTGCAATATTTTTCACAGAAATCAGACTTCTCCCTGTAACATAGAGACCTATACTGTTACAAGATAGAATCGAGAGGAGTGTGAGGATGCCTCAACCCTTTGAAGGCTTCCCGGGTGGCTCAGTGGTAAAGAATTTGCTGACGATGGAGAAGACACAAGACACCAGGTTTGATCCCTGCGTCAGGAAGAGAAGGAAATGGCAACTCACTCCAGTATTCTGGCCTGGGAAAACCCATGGACAGAGGAGCCTGGCAGGCTATAGTCTATGGGGTCGCCAAGAGTTGGACACGACTGAGCACATACGCAAGCCTCCCTCTGCGAGAAACACAATAGCTATTGCTATCATTGGGTTGATATGTTATTGTAGCAGTTAATAGATGGAATTTTTTTAAAAACAAACTGTAAAAAAATAAAGAAGATGGATAAGTTCCACTGCAAAATGACTTACTAGGCTCCATATTAATGACTGAGAGTAAGGACCTGGAAACACAGTTCCTGGGTTCAAATCTCAATTCTATCACATACTAGTCATATTTCTATGCTCTTCCCCCATCTGTAAAATGGGGATATTAGTACCTCGTTCACGGAGTTAGTCATTTGACATATGTAAGGCACCTAGAACAGTGTCTGCACCAAGTAAGTACAATTCCTCTTGGTGGTTGTTATTACTACCGAGTAAGCCCATCTTCATCGGCTTGCAGCTTCTGCGGCCCTCATTAAGTCTGTGCTTCCCTGGTAATTCAGACAGTAAAGAATCCACCTGCCAATGCAGGAGATCCAGGTTTGATCCCTGAGTCAGGGAAGAGCCTCTGGAGGAAGAAATGGCAACCCACTTCAATATTCTTCCAAGGAAAATGCCATGGACAGAAAAGCCTTGCAGGCTACAGGTTGCAAAGAGTCAGACACGACCGAGTGAGTAACACATGAGGGCTTAAAATCTTGCATCCAGAGAAACAAACCATTTAAACTTTCACTAATTTAAAGAAATTAAATTTATGCCAAGTTGTTTCTGAAATTGAGTTTTGATATTTCTGGTCTTTCCCCATCATTTTCTAAATTCAATGGATAAAGGCATGGACTTTATCAGAGTATTTCGTGACATCTTAGTTCCACTAGGAATATCATTTAATATTAGTTAAAGCCTTGTTATGATTACAATGTTATTTAAAACGAAACTATGAGAGAGGAGTATTTTGGGAGGAGAAAAATATCACTCGCCAGTTATTAAATTGAGATTTTAAAAGCCAAAGAAGGGAGGGAGAATTTATTAGTTGCAGGTGACCTTTAAATGTCACATTCACTAATATATAAATGTAAACACAGAAAAATGTAATGTCTGGTAATAATGGTAAACTGATCAATATAATTACATTATGGGATCTGCGATATTATAAATTATGCTTTCAGTCCAGAATATTGATATTTTTTAACACCTTTTAAGATCAAATTATAATGCATTAAATATCCTAAAGTTAATTCCCTGTGTGCTATTTATAAGCTTGTAGCTTACTTCTATTACTTGGACAGCTCCATGTATCGAATTTCTAAATATTCAAGGTTTTAGAGTTAAATTATTTTTCACAATGTTTAAAAAAAGAAAAATAAGTTTATCATCTCAATAAAGCAATCTTTCAGTGAAATCTGCTTTAATAATTTGTCTAGCATAGCATGGTTAGGTTTAACCTTAGACTACTTTCACAAGTTAGGGAAATAGGATTTTAAAGACAACTGGTTACTGTGTCACTTTTCATTTTTAACTGAATTACACAATATAAACAGCATGCACTATTGTAACAAAGGAAGAAAACCATTGGGTAGATACTTATATAGTTATATAGGCTACTTTGATTACTTTCCCTCTCTGCCTCAATTCCATTAGTAAAAAGTCCAGCTTTAGAGATTATATTTAATATACTAACAGACCATTCTCTACGCTCATCTTTAGCTCTTGACTGTTCAAGGAAATATACACATGCATTTATCCAGAGTGAAATTTTTTCCTGTATAATAATTCCAAGTGGAGGCACAGAGATGCAGAGATTTAAAATGCCTCAGCTATATATATTTAGAAAAAAAAAATTGCTTTCATGCCTTGGATAACCGAGATGACATTAAAAGAAACTACATCTTTCCATCATGAAATTGGCCAACATACTATTTCTACAGTTCTCACAGCATGAGGACAAACATTAAGAGAACCACTGGCCTCTAAATTAAGAGTTTATGATTTGTCCTATTTGAGGAAGATTCGGGGCAAACAAGATATCCCTTTGGCAGATTCCAAAAAAAAAAAAAAAGATGCCCCTGGAGGCCTTCATTTAAAGTTTTCATTGAAACTTTTTTCTTTAAAGAAGAAACAGGCCCAGCATGTTACCCAAAACCCCATATGAGTTCCAGAGTCTAGCTAAGGCTTCTGAATATTTAAGTATGCCTTACACACTTACAAACACTTCTGGAACCTTACTTAGATTTCACTTGTTCCTGGTTTCAGGGACAGAGCTGGGAACAGTCTTTGTCATCATTTCGACAGTCATCCCAGACCTGACACAGCCCACACACTTAGTAAATGCTGATAGAAAGTGAACTGTTAAAGTAAAAATAGCAAAGTGTAGACTGGTTGGTGTCAGCACACAGCATCCTTTCACCTGACCTCCTGCTGGAGTCATTGAGAGAGGCCAGCTCCAGAGGCTGAAATTCCAAGGGCCCCATTAGTTGTAACTTCGAATATGTGTGACACCAATCAACTTTCTAACCCAAGGATTAGAAGTAGGGCGGGCCTTAGCTGGTCAAAAATCACATCTGAGGTGAGCAACACCTTCAAGTGCTCCCCTGAGGTCTATTCGCTCCAAGAACTTCTAAAGCAGTGCTTGTCAAACTTCGCTGGCCATTGCAACCACCTGGGAGCTTGTTGAAAAGCAGATTTTGAGGCCGTGAGCTTGGACCGGGGCACTAGATGTTGCCTTTCTAACCGGGATTCGGTGTTGCGGTTGCAACCACCGCCCTGGAACAAGCAAGGCCCACAAACGCCCAGATCCCGCATATCAGCAACATACAAAAGTTGCGGCCACAGGTCATGACAAATCAGGTCCCCTTGGTGCTCAGAGCGTCCCCTTGGTCTCCAGAGCGTCGCCACCCTGTCCTCGGGGCACCTGGCAGGTGCGGTGGCGGCGGAGCGCTCCCGGGCAGCCAGCCCGCAGCCGCGCCCCCTCCTCCGCCCCGCCCGCGCGCCCCCCGCGCCGCGCCCACCTTCTCGCGGGTCTTCAGGTACCGCTGCAGCGCCTGCTGTGTGAGCTCCCGGACGCGCAGCTGGCCCTCCTTGCAGGGCACCACGATTCCGGTCCTGCCGAAACACACGGTCACTTTCATCCTGGCCCCCGGCGAGCACGCCGGGCCCGGCCGAACAGGTGTCTGGGCCGGCGGGCGCGGCCCCACTCTCAGGGGACGCCGGGCGCCGGCGGAGACCCCGGGGCGCCTCTCCCCGGCCCCCCTTCCGGATCAGGGGCTCGCAGCAGCGCCCCTCCGCCCAGGGCAGGCGGCAGCCGGCGGGCGGGAATCGATCTGAGAGCAGGCGGCAGCCGAGAGGGCTACCTCCCAGGTGGCGGGGGGCCGGGGAAGCCGGGGGGGTGCCGGGCTGCTCCTCCCGCTCCCGCTCCGGCTCCGGCTCCGGCTCCGGCTCGGGCCCGGCCCAGGCGGCTGCTCCCCGCCCGCCAAAACGAAACTGCCGGCCTGGCCCTGGCCCTGGCCCTGGCGGCGGCGGGGCCGGCCCCAAGCCCCGGGCTGGAGTGGGCGGCGGCGGCGGCGGCGCGCGGGGCCAGAGTTGGGAGGAAACTTTTGCGCCGGATCCCAACTCCTCCGCCGCGCGCTGCGCTCTGGGCTCCCGCGGCCCCCGGGCCGGCCTGGGCCCGGCTCTTAAAGGGGCCGCGGCGCTCCCCGGGCCCGCCGTGCACTCGGCGGCGCGGGGCGGGGGCCGTGCGGGGCGGTAACCGGAGCCCGGAGACTGCTCCCCCTCCCTCGGTCTCTCCCTGGCTCTGTCCCTCCCGCACACGCACTGAGCTCTAGGGAATTGTAACGGGACCTCAGAGCTCCCCACCGGGGGATTGAAACCGGATCTCATAAAGCACACTCCGGGGAATAGCTGAGAGACTGCAGAGCTACCACCTTAAAGCCGAGGGATTGGAGCCAGATTCGAGGAGAGCCCGGGAGCAGGTGCTTCTGGCCCCGCCCACCGAAAACACCTCCAGGCGTGGAGGTTCGCAGATAACTGAGCTGCCCGGCTGGCCAAAGGACCTGTCAAGAATTTAGTCCTGAGCACAGCATCGCATCTGCCCTCTAAAGCTCTTTGATGGAAAAAGTGAAGGGATTCTTGGAGAAAACGTAGCAGTGGAATCTTCCTTTTAGGGAAAACACTCAATATGCCCTCAAAAGGCCACATCCCAGACCCAGATATGATGGTGGATGTTCACATTTATCCTTCTGAAATGCGCTTCCAGTTGAACTAATGACTACAGATAAATAATTTTCAACACTTTTAAGCTCATGATTTGGTAGGTTGTGTTTCCATCACCAATTGAAATTGGCATATCTGGGGCGGGGGAAATTGACAGATAACATCTGTACCATTTTTAGCTGACACATAAATGAGCTCCTTTGAACGCAACAGTTACCCTTTAAGGAAAGTATTATTCTTCCCAATTTATCATAAAGAATGGTACCCAGGAAGATTAAGGAAATGAGATGACCACGGAGTTAGTTATGCTGAGAGAAACTCTGTTCTTCCAACGCCCAATCCCTCGTCTCCCCCACACTTTTCTTCACAATCCAGCTCATCCAACAAGTTCCTCAGGACTACATCATATTTTTCCTAAAAAAGAGATTTGTTCCACTGCCTACCAGGTGGCGTTAAGGTAGTGCTATCAGTTTTATTAAGCATGAAAATCTTTTCTAAAGTTGTGGTATAGTTTCTTTTTGTTACTGTTCAGTCATCAAGTCTTGACGGACTCATTGTGACCCTATGGACTGCAGCATGCCAGGCTTCCTTGTTCTTCACTATCTCTCAGCGTTTACTCAAATGCATGTCCATTGAGTCAATGGTGTCATCCAACTATCTCATCCTCTGTCATCCCCTTCTCCTCCTGCCCTCAACCTTTCCCAGCATCAGGGTCATTTCCAATGAGTTGGCTCTTCTCATCAGGTGACCAAAGTATTGAAGGTTCATCTTCAGCATCAGTCCTTCCAATGAATATTCAGGTTTGATTTCCTTCAGGGTTGACTGGTTTGATCTCCTTGCTGTCCAAGGGACTCTCAAGAGTCTTCCCCAGCACAATTCAAACGCATTAATTCTTCACTGCTCAGCCTTCTTTATGGTCCAATTCTCACATCCATACATGACTACTGAAAAACCATAGCTTTGACTGTACAGATCTTTGTGGGCAAAGTGATGTCTCTGCTTTTTAATGCACTATCTAGGTTTGTCATAGATTTTCTTCCAAGAAGCAAGCGTCTTTTAATTTCATGGTTGCAGTTTTAAATTTTTTAATTCATTCATACATGCAATATTTGTGTGTGTGTGCACATGCATGTGTGTGTGCATGCATGGTCTTCTATGTATAGGGCCTTATATAAAGTCAGTGGTGTATATTTGAATGTCATGATCAAAGAGGATCATGAGGACTAAGAAGTTGATTTTAAGAAGATGTATCTGTATGGCTGAGTCCCTTTGCTGTTCACCTGAAGCTATCACAACATTATTAACTGACTATACCCCAATACAAAGTAAAAAGTTTAAAAAGAATTACACATGCATACACATACACACAAACAAAAGAAGATGTATATTAGTATTAATTTGGTTGCAAATCCAATACAAACTAATTTAAATAAACTAAAGAGAGGATCTATTTCCTTATAAAATCAGAAAAGCCAATGAGCATTCCTTTGAGGCAAGACCGAATCCAGAAACTCAGTGTCCTCATGGCCATCTCTCTCCATCTGTTGGCTCTATGTTCCTCTGTACTGTCTCCATTCTCAGACAGTCTGTCCCTCAGGAGGCAAAGACGGCCAGTCCCAGTGTTTCAAGTTTATACAGTCTGAAAGGCAGCCATCCCAGACATCACTGAGCCTTTTGCTGGTGAGGACTTACATATCCAAGCTTAAGTCACATACCTTCCCTCTGGCAAGACGAATGCAGCATTGAATGACCAGGCCTGATTCACCTGCCAGTAAATCATATGGAATAAGAACAGGAGAATGGTGAACCACAATAGATAAGACAAAAATAAAAATTTTAGCCATAACAAAATGTAAGATTGTTTCCCACCCTCAAAGTTCCCATAGATAGTAGAGGCAACAAGATCTACAGATGCGAAGTTAAATAGAAATTACAAAACAATGAATGTCATAATTCTACTGAACATTATTGATTTAAAAACATGCCAGGCACTGTTCTAGGCGTAGATAGATGATTGATATTACATATGTACAGATATATGCATACATGTATATGTATACATCATATTATATATATCTACATTTTATCTCTCTTTGCAATAACCTTAGAAGGGAGATAATTTTTTATCTTCCTTCTAGATATGAGGAAACTGAGGCCAAGGAAGGTGAAGATCACAGTCTTAGAAAGTATTGGAGACCAGCTTAGAACCTAGGGTATCTGAATCCAGAGTCTTCATAGCCACGACTGTGCTGATCTTATATGGGAAATTCCAGATGAGCAGAGTGAACAAATAAATACTAATGCAGGACATTCACGTGTGACACTTTTAGTATTGCACATTGTATGGACACTTAGGATAGTGCAGGGCAAAGGTTTTTAACTGATGAAATAGTCTTGTATGTTACCATTCTTTACACTTCACAGTATTTTTTTTTCTTTAATTCTTCTTCACACTTGCTCCAGGTTCCTCCTCTTCTGCCCAGTGAATAGCTCCTGCTCTTCTTCGCATTACAAAGGTTCAGCTTTAGCCCTTCCTCAATACCTAGAGCCCAGATCCACTGTCCTTAGGGATTTGAGAAACTCCAAGTGGATCACAAAGAACACCCAAGTTCTCCAAATCCCACTTTTAGAAAGAGTGGAATCAGGTCTTGTGAGCGCAGTGGAAGTTGTGAAATGGGAAATGAAGGAGCAGTGGAGGAGAGCACAGATATGAACAAAGCATTGTACAATCCTGCGCACTATGGAGCAAATGTTAATGATCCAAACTAGTGTTATAGAAATATTTTAGTGTTTACATTTCAAGTTTACTAGATAGCCATATTTAATTTGTTATTCAACTTTGTCATACCATACATAGAAGTGATTTATCATATACTGAGAAGTGATAGAAGAGAACGTAGTTGCAACAGACAGAAACTCAGGCCCAGCAAATTCCTAAATCGGTATTTCATGCCCCGTGGGACCTTCTGGGCAGAAGACAATAATTTGCCTTGACTGAGTAACACTAGAGGATTCTAGGTCTGGGCTCCATTTTCTTGTTTTGCCTGTTGGATAGGTAAATATTGCCTGTGGTGTGATATTTTCCTATTTGTTATCCAACAGCTTAGCAAGCCTTGGAGTAGCCTGTGAAAACGTGTTATGCAGAGAACAGTAATACTGACTGATATTATTAAACTGTTCTGTGTTATGGAAAGTATAACTAAAATGTCACGTACCGTTGGGTATATATTGAAGAAAGAATGGTAATTTTTAATATATAGTTGACCAGTCATCCATTCCGTGTGTGGAGAGGTCTGACAGAATGTGGTCCACTGCAGAAGGAAATGGCAAACCACTTCAGTATTCTTGCCTTGAGAATCCCATGAACAGTATGAAAAGGCAAAATGATATGATACAGAAAGAGGAACTCCCCAGGTTGGTAGGTGCCCAATATGCTACTGGAGATCAGTGGAGAAATAACTCCAGAAAGAATGAAGGGATGGAGCCAGCAAAAACAATACCCAGTTGTGATTGTGACTGGTGTAGATGTGACTAGTGATAGAAACAAGGTCCGATGCTGTAAAGAGCAATATTGCATAGGAACCTGGAATGTTAGGTCCATGAATCAAGGCAAATTGGAAGTGGTCAAAGAGGAGATGGCAAGAGTGAACTTTGACATTCTAGGAATCAGCGAACTAAAATGGACTGGAATGGGTGAATTTAACTCAGATGACCGTTAGTTATATCTACTACTGTGGGCAGGGATCCCTTAGAAGAAATGGAGTAGCCATAATGGTCAACAAAAGAATCCGAAATGCAGTACTTGGATGCAATCTCAAAAATGACAGAATGATCTCTATTCGTTTCCAAGGCAAACCATTCAATATCACAGTAATCCAAGCCTATGCCCCCAAACAGTAATGCTGAAGAAGCTGAACTTGAATGGGTCGATGAAGACCTGCAAAACCTTTTACAACTAACAGCCAAAAAAGATGTCCTTTTCATTATAGGGAACTGGAATTCAAAAGTAGGAAGTCAAGAAACACCTGGAGTAAAAGGCAAATTTGGCCCTGGAGTACGGAATTAAGCAGGGCAAAGGCTAATAGAGTTTTGCCAAGAGAACACACTGGTCATAGCAAACACCCTCTTCCAGAAACACAAGAGAAGACTCTACACATGGACATCACCAGATGGTCAACACCGAAATCAGATTCATTATATTCTTTGCAGCAAAAGATGGAGAAGCTCTATACAGTCAGCAAAAACAAGACCGGGAGCTGACTTTGGCTCAGATCATGAACTCCTTATGGCCAAATTCAGACTTAAGTTGAAGAAAGTAGGGAAAATCACCAGACCATTCAGATATGACATAAATCAAATCCCTTAAGATTATACAGTGGAAGTGAGAAATAGCTTTAAGGGACTAGATCTGACAGACAGAGTGCCTGATGAACTGTGGATGGAGGTTCATGACATTGTACAGGAGACAGGGATCAGGAACATCCCCATGGAAAAGAAATGCAAAAAAGCAAAATGGCTATCTGAGGAGGCCTTACAAATAACTGAGAAAAGAAGAGACGTGAAAAGCAAAGGAGAAAAGCGAAGATATTCCCATTTGAATGCAGAGTTCCAAAGAATAGCAAGGAGAGATAAGAAAGCCTTCCTCAGCAATCAATGCAAAGAAATAGAGGAAAACAGTAGAATGGGAAAGACTAGAGATGTCTTCAAAAAAATCAGAGACACCAAGGGAACATTTCATGCAAAGATGGGCTCGATAAAGAACAGAAATGGTATGGTCCTAACAGAAGCAGAAGATATTGAGAAGAGGTGGCAAGAATACACAGAAGAACTATATAAAAAAGATCTTCACAACCCAGATGATCTTGATGGTGTGATCACTCACCTAGAGTCAGATATTCTTGAATGTGAAGTCAAGTGGGCCTTAGAAAGCATCACTATGAACAAAGCTAGTGGAAGTGATGGAATTCCAGTTGAGCTATTTCAAATCCTGAAACATAATGCTGTGAAAGTGCTGCACTCAATATGCCAACAAATTTGGAAAACTCAGCACTGGCCACAGGACTGGAAAAGGTCAGTTTTCATTCCAATCCCAAAGAAAGGCTATCCCAAAGAATGCTCAAACTACCGCACAATTGCACCCATCTCACACGCTAGTAAAGTAATGCTCAAAATTCTCCAAGCCAGGCTTCAGCAATATGTGAACTGTGAACTTCCAGATGTTCAAGCTGGTTTTAGAAAAGGCAGAGGAACCAGAGATCAAATTGCCAACATCTGCTAGATCATCGAAAATGCAAGAGAGTTCCAGAAAAATATCTATTTCTGCTTTATTGACTGTGCCAAAGCCTTTGACTGTGTGGATCACAATAAACTGTGGAAAATTCTGAAAGAGATGGGAATACCAGACCACCTGACCTGCCTCTTGAGAAACCTGTATGCAGGTCAGGAAGCAACAGTTAGAACTGGACATGAAACAGACTGGTTCCAAATAGGGAAAGGAGTACGTCAAGGCTGTATATTGTCACCCTGCTTATTTAACTTATATGCAGAGTACATCAGGAGAAACACTAGGCTGGAAGAAGCACAAGATGGAATCAAGATTGCTGGGAGAAATGTCAATAACCTCAGATATGCAGATGACACCACCCTTATGGCAGAAAGTGAAGAGGAACTAAAAAGCCTCTTGATGAAAGTGAAAGAGGAGAGTGAAAATGTTGGCTTAAAGCTCAACATTCAGAAAACTAAGATCATGGCATCTGGTCCCATCACTTCATGGGAAATAGATGGGGAAACAGTGTCAGACTTCATTTTGGGGGGCTCCAAAATCCTTGCAGATGATGATTGCAGCCATGAAATTAAAAGACACTTGCTCCTTGGAAGGAAAGTTATGACCAACCTAGATGGCATATTTAAAAGCAGAGACATTACTTTGTCAAAAAAGGTTCATCTGGTCAAGGCTATGGTTTTTCCAGTGTTCATGTATGGATGTGAGAGCTAGACTGTGAAGAAAGCTGAGTGCAAAAGAATTGATGCTTTTGAACTGTGGTGTTGGAGAAGTGTCTCCAACCAGTCTATCCTAAAGGAGACCAGTCCTGGGTGTTCATTGGAAGGACTGATGCTGAAGCTGAAACTCCAATACTTTGGCCACCTCATGCGAAGAGTTGACTCATTGGAAAAGACCCTGATGCTGCGAGGGATTGAGGCAGGAGGAGAAGGGGATGACAGAGGATGAGATGGTTGGACGGCATCACTTACTAGATGGACATGAGTTTGGGTGGACTCCGGGAGTTGCTGATGGACAGGGAGGCCTGGTGTGCTGTGATTCATGGGGTCTCAAAGAGTCAGACACGACTGAGTAACTGAACTGAACTGAGTTATCCATTCTGATGTTTTGCACTATTAAAAAATAAAATATTTTTTTCTTTCAAGGAATTATGTATAACAAGGAATATTTATTGCAAGAAATTAATTGAATGGGAGATAAGCTTTTTTTGAAGATCCTTGGAGCAGTTAATATAATAGATTATGTTCTTAGCTTCCTTGTTAAAACAGGTGCCAGAGTGATAGCATAAGAGAAAAATGGGTATGATTTTTCATTCTTTCCTTCCATGTTTAAAATCAAAGGGTTTCGTTTTTTTTCTTTAACTTGGCAAGAATAAGTTTTTCTTGAGATGTTTCTCTCTAAATGCCTTATGGCATTCATCTGTTGACTGTTCCTATAGGTCTCCTTATAACATAAATATTTTACACCCTAAAGAGAGTATTGTGGGCTATCAACTTTTGAAAGGTTCTTATTTAGGCCTCTTCTGTAAGCTAGACTTGTGAGTTTCCACAGCGTTTTACCTAGACCACCCCTCCTTATAGGGAATTCAAATCTATGAATATTAATATCCTACTTTGATTTATGTTTTCTTGGAAATGACCTGAATCATGAAATGAGTGCCTCTTTATAAAAACAAAAAAAATAAACCAACACAAAGTCAGAAAATTGTTCCACTTCTGTTTCATTTAGAGTTGATCAAGAGTTAGATGTTTTCCCTCATTATGTGATCTCCTTCTCTGAAGTGTATTGTAGTTTATTCACTAAGTTGTGTCCAACTTTGTGGCCCCAGCATGGGCTGCAGCCTACCAGGTTCCTCTGTGCATGGGATTTCCCAGGCAAGATACTGGAGTGGGTTGCCATTCTCTTCTCCAGCAGACCTTCCCTACCCAGGAAATGAACACATATCTCCTGCAGGTGATTCCTTACCACTAAGGCACCAGGGACAACCCTGAAGTACATTAAGGTCCATGAATGCTGACCCCTAAGAAGAGATGCTACTTAAAGCATCAAGATTCCTGGGAGAAATATCAATAACCTCAGATATGCAAATGATACCACCCTTATGGCAGAAAGCAAAGAGGAACTGAAGAGACTCTTGATGAAAGTGAAAGAGGAGAGTGAAAAAGTTGGGTTAAAGCTCAACATTCAGAAAACTAATATCATGGCATCCGGTCCCATCACTTCATGGCAAATAGATGGGGAACAATGGAAACAGTGACAGACTTTATTTTCTTGGGCTCCAAAATCACTGCAGATGGTGACTGCAGCCATGAAATTAAAAGACACTTGCTCCTTGGAAGAAAAGCTATGACCAACCTAGACAGCATGTTAAAAAACAGAGACATTACTTTGCTGACAAAGGCCCATCTAGACAAAGCTACGGTTTTTCCAGTAGCCATGTATGGATGTGAGAGTTGGCCTATAAAGAAAGCTGAGCCCTAAAGAACTGATGCTTTTGAACTGTGGTGTTGGAGAGGACTCTTGAGAGTCCCTTGGACAGCAAGGAGATCAAACCAGTCAATCCTAAAGGAAATCAGTCCTGAGTGTTCATTGGAAGGACTGATGCTGAAGCTGAAACTCCAATAGTTTGGCCACCTGATGTGAAGAAGTGACTCACTGGAAAAGACTGAAGGCAGGAGGAGAAGGGGCTGACAGAGGATGAGATGGTTGGATGGCATCACCAACTCTATGGACATGAGTTTGAGCAGGCTCCTGCAGTTGGTGATAGACAGGGAAGCCTGGCATGCTGCAGTCCATGCATTTGCGAAGAGTCTGACAAGACTGAGCGACTGAACTGAACTGAGCTGAACTGAACTGAACGAGGGTATCACACCCATAGCAAAAATAATAATATTTGTGTCATAAATCACAGTTTACATATTATTTAACTTCATCAAAAAATAATCCTGGGACATAATAGTCTCGTTCCTGAGAATCATAGAATTACAGAGCTGAAAGGAGCCTTGGAGATTATTTGTACAATCTCCTCATTTTATAGATAAGGAAACTAAGGACTAGAAAAATCAGGTGACCAACCAAATTCAGGACCCAGGTTCTCTGGTTCATAATCCATTGCTTGTACTGCCCTGCCTGCCTGGTAATGAAAGGTAGTACAGTAAATATGACCAACATTGGCTTAAGGCTTAGAATTTTCTTTGGCCCAGAAGGTGATGGGAAGGAACTCTTTTATTTTTTTTCAATCTGTTCCTAAATTTCCATTTAAAATTAAGATTCTGAACCTTGTTCTTGCCTCAATTGTAAATCTCAAAAAGAGTTGCTGAGTGTCAAGATGACTCTTACAGAAAATAGAAAACCATCAAAGGATTTTAAACAGGGCAGTGACATGGTCAGATTTGTGCCTGGAAGAATATAGGGGTCCTAGGAGACAAACAGAAGCCTTGCTTAGTTCATTCATTCCATCATTCATTTCTTTGTGCAGTAGTATTTACTCAACACCTATAATTTGCTGAGCACAAAGTGATCGCAAAGCTTAGGCTCTAATGAGGAAGACATGATACATGACTAGCCAAATGAACAAAATATTTGCAGATTGTGATAAGGTGTAAAGGAGGGCATATACAACAAGCTCTGTGACGAGGAAAAATGAGGTAAGAGAGAACCTTTTTAGATTGGATAGACAAGAGAAAAAAGGAGTTTGTGAAGAACCTGGAAAAAAGAAACAGCAAATGCAAATATTCCTGAGATAAAACAGGGACTGGTGTGTTACAGGGATTAAGTGAAAGCTAGTTTGCTTAGAGAATTAATGAGCCAAGAGAGAGGCAAGAAAGGAGATTGAAGAGATTGTCTGCAATAGTGACCCAGGTGATAAAGATGATGAGGAAGGGCAGATTTGAGAGATCTTTTAGGTTGTGTGACAGATCAAAGCTGGCAAGATTGTAGGAAGAGTTCAGAAAGAGTCAGGTTTCTAGTTAACAGATGACATTATTTAAAGCTAGAGAATCCTGAAAAGGTTAAGGGAGCACTGGGGATTGTGGGAAAAGAAGGGCAAGTTCAGTTTGGGACATTCTGAGTTTGATGTGCCTGCAAGGGAACCAGTTAGAAGTGTTTAGTTCAGTTCATTTAGTCGCTTAGTCAAGTCCAACTCTTTGCAACCCCATGGGCTGCAGCACATCTGACTTCCCTGTCCATTGCCACCTCCCAGAGCCTGCTCAGACTCATGTCCGTTGAGTCGGTGATGCCATCCAACCATCTCATCCTCTGTCAGCCCCTTCTCCTGCTGCCTTCAGTTTTTCCTTTCAGGGCGTTTTCTAATGAGTCAGTTCTTACCATCAGGTGGCCAAAGTATTGGAGCTTCAACTTCAGCATCAGTCCTTCCAGTGAACACCCAGGACTGATCTCCTTTAGGATTGACCGGTTTGATCTCCTTGCAATCCAAGGGACTCTCAAGAGCCTTCTCCAACACCACAGTTCAAAAGCATCAATTCTTCTGTGCTCAGCTTTCTTTATAGTCCAACTCTCACATCCATACATGACTACTGGAAAAACTGCAGCTTTGCCTAGATGGGCCTTTGTCAGCAAAGTAACGTCTCTGCTTTTTAATATGTTGTCTAGGTTTGCCATAGCTTTTCTTCCAAGGAGCAAGCGTCTTTTAATTTCATGGCTGCAGTCACCATCTGCAGTGATTTTGGAGCCCAAGAAAATAAAGTCTGTCACTGTTTCCATTGTTCCCCATCTATTTGCCATGAAGTTATGGGACCAGTTTGAAACTCAGGAGAGAATCTAGGGACTGTGCTTAGTCACTCTCAGTCGTATCCGACTCTTTGCGACCCCATAGACTGCAGCCCGTCAGGCTCCTCTGTCCATGGGGATTCTCCAGGCAAGAATGCTGGAGTGGGTTGCCATGCCCTCCTCCAGGGGATCTTTCCAACCCAGGGATTGAACCCAGGTCTCTTGCATTGCATGTGGATTCTTTACCGTCTGAGCCACCAGGGAAGCCCATCTAGGGACTAGATAGTCAGATTTAGGGACCATAGTTTTGGAAGTGAATACATCAGGATAGAGATTATCCCAAAAAGGGAAAAATGAGTTTAAAAGGAAAAAACAAGAGGACTTAGACTAGAACCCTGGAGAATGCCAATATTGAAGAGAGTGATGCAGAGAAGTTACACTGTGTATAATGATGCATTATTAATTATAAGTTGCTATTTTACTATCTATATAAAGTATTATCACTGTTAAAGATATGATAAGAAAGGGTGCTGCTGCCCTAGTAAAGACATAATGGTGGAGAACAGGAAATTGAATGTTAAAAATGGAAGGCAAACTAGTTTGACTGGAACAGATAGGCTTCATCGGAGCACAACATAGAATATAAGGTTATAAAGATATGAAAGAAGGAAATGATTGAGGGAAATAATTGAGGGAGAGCTATGAGATATAGACTAGGGAGTCTGGATCTGTTTCATCAAAGAAATATCTTCTTAGTGCTTGAGCAAATGTGTAATATTCATAAAATAGCATTTCATTGTTATTATTCTGACGTCTTCCTGTATAAAGAATTACAGTAGTATGTAACTGAAAGTTGGGGAGAATCCAAAAGAAGCATGCTGGATTAAATTGCATAAAACTATATTGAAGTGAAAGATCATATATGCACACAGTGTGGAATATCCCTACCTGTACATGTGCTTATCCGAAGTAACGGACTTTATGATTACTAATGTTCCGCCCTACTGCTCTGCCGTGCCTGGGAAGCAGAGGGTGCCACATGACTCAGAGTCTCGTCAGGCAAACTAAAAACAGACCTTATCTCAAACAGAGGGAATTGAATACAAGTTAATTGCTCTGTTGATAGAAGGGCTGAAAAACCAAACAGGAAATGCAAGGCAACTTAGAGATTCCCCACAGCAGGAAGCAGCTTCTTTCTCTTGGACTGGCTGGATGC
Organism: Cervus elaphus; assembly: GCF_910594005.1. Taxonomy (NCBI): domain Eukaryota; kingdom Metazoa; phylum Chordata; class Mammalia; order Artiodactyla; family Cervidae; genus Cervus; species Cervus elaphus. The sequence goes on from NC_057822.1 coordinate 41,414,991, forward strand.
AGAGAGGAGGTAGCAGTCTTTGCAGAATCCAGAAGTTGGGCAGCCTGGCAGGAGCTAAAACCTTAGCAGGGACTACCTGGAAGAATCTGGGAGCTCAGAGAAAGGGACCGTCCCTGGGCAACCAGGAACTATAAGGATTTGCATTGTGAAAACAGGGTCAGAAGACAGACAGATGGATTTGGGAGAAAGAGAGAGAAATACCCATACCCCAGGATCACTTTCTCCTGTCTTTCATGCTTCTACTAGTGTCTCCCACTTGCTGAACAAGCTGGAAGCATTTTAACAAGAAGGGTGGGGAAATATTTGGGAGCAAACATAATGACTGGCCCAGAAGGTCTTTCCTGGCAGGATTCTATAGTAATTCATAAATAGAGGTTTTAAGTCTCACAAATATTTTAGATTTAAGAAATATGCTAATAATAATTTCAGTTCAATTTGGTATATTTATGAAACAGCATTTTCCCTAAACTAGGTTAAAAATCATGGTTTTTTTCAAGAGAAAGTGCTTCTACATTTTAACAGTGAAATGTATAGGTTTTCCCTTGATTGCTGAGTAACTATTAATTTCCATCATTTAGGAAATAAAAAAATTCCTACTCTTGCTCAGTCATCAGACTCAAATTAATAGTTTTGTTTAGTTTTGATTACACAGGACTATAAGCAGCAAATCCAAAAATCCTGTTAATATTGAATACTGAAGATGTCTGACTATACAGTGCTATCTGATAATATTTCATTTATTTTACATGCTTTTTTTAAACACTAATCCATGGATTCATGATGGAAGCTTTGAAGACTATTTGGGTTTAAACTTGTGATTCCTTTGTAAAAAATTATTTGAGATATCCATTAATACTTCACCATGTGTTTACATGAATAATAAGTGAGTTTTATTTCAATACTATCAGGAAAACTTGATTTAATTTTTTTTTCCTTTAAGAATGTGCAGTCTTGTTAGGACATATTAGTACTCTTGTTAGGACATGTTAGTTACAATTTTTTGCAATTATCTTCAAACTCCTTTTTATATAACTGGAATATAAATATAATAAAGAATACAAATAAGTTATACATGGACTTCAATGTATCTCACAAGACACAAAAGGAATACATTTCACAGCAAGTAAAAAGAGCTATCAATTTGCCAAGTGAACTTAAGTGTTAGCTGGTCAGTCGTGTCCAACTCCTTGCGACTCCATGGACTGTAACCACCAGACTCCTCTGTCCATGAAGTTCTCCAGGCAAGGATACTGGAGTGGCTTACCATTTCCTACTCCAAGGAATCTTTCCAACCCAAGGATCGATCTGTGTCTCTTCTGTCTCCTACATTGGCACGAGGGATTTTTACCACTACCACATACCTGGGAAGCTCCATCAATTTGCCAAATTCATAATAAGATTTTGGCACTTGATACCACCAAATGGTGGTATAAATGATGAGTAGCATATGCTGGTCATGATCTTTACCAAACTTAGTGAGCTTTTTCTAGCTGTTCAGTTCAGTTCAGTTCATTTGCTCAGTTGTGTCTGACTCTTTGAGACCCCATAAACCGCAGCACGCCAGGCCTCCCTGTCTATCACCAACTCCCGGAGTTTACTCAAACCCATGTCCATTGAGTCGGTGATGCCATCCAACCATCTCATCCTCTGTCATCCCCTTCTCCTCTTGCCCTCAATCTTTCCCAGTATCAGGGTGTTTTCAAACGAGTCAGCTCTTCGCATCGGGTGGTCAAAGAATTAGAGTTTCAGCGTCAACATCAGTCCTTCCAACGAACACCCAGGACTGATCTTTTAGATGGAGTGCTTGGATCTCCTTGCAGTCCAAGGGACTCTCAAAAGTCTTCTCCAACACCGCATTTCAAAAGCATCAATTCTTCAACGGTCAGCTTTCTTTACAGTCCAACTCTCACATCCATACATGACTACTGGAAAAACCGAAGCTTTGACTAGACGGACCTTTGTTGACAAAGTGATGTCTCTGCTTTTTAATGTGCTGTCTCGGATGGTCATAACTGTCCTTCCATGGAGTAAGCGTCTTTTAATTTCATGGCTGCAATCACCATCTGCAGTGATTTTGGAGCCCCCCAAAATAGTCAGCCACTGTTTCCACTGTTTCCCCATCTATTTGCCATGAAGTGATGGGACCGGATGCCATGATCTTAGTTTTCTGAATGTTGAGTTTTAAGCCAACTTTTTCACTCTCTTCTTTCACTTTCATCAAGAGGCTCTTTAGTTCCTCTTCACTTTCTGCCATAAGGGTGGTGTCATCTGCATATCTGAGGTTATTGATATTTCTCCTGGCAATCTTGATTCCAGCTTGTGCTTCTTCCAGCCCAGCGTTTCTCATGATGTACTCTGCATATAAGTTAAATAAGCAGGGTGACAATATACAGCCTTGACGTACTCCTTTTCCTATTTGGAATCAGTCTGTTGTTCCATGTCCAGTTCTAACTGTTGCTTCCTGACCTGCATACAGGTTTCTCAAGAGGCAGGTCAGGTGGTCTGGTATTCCCATCTCTTTCAGAGTTTTCCACAGTTTATTGTGATCCACACAGTCAAAGGCTTTAGCATAGTCAATAAAGCAGAAATAGATGTTTTTCTGGAACTCTCTTGCTCTTTTGATGATCCAGCTCATGTTGGCAATTTGATCTCTGGTTCCTCTGCCTTTTCTAAAACCAGCTTGAACATCTGGAAGTTCACGGTTCACATATTGCTGAAGCCTGGCTTGGAGAATTTTAAGCATTATTTTACTAGCGTGTGAGATGGGTGCAATTGTGCAGTAGTTTGAGCATTCCTTGGGATTACCTTTCTTTGGGATTGGAATGAAAACTGACCTTTTCCAGTCCTGTGGCCACTGCTGAGTTTTCCAAATTTGTTGGCATATTGAGTGCAGCGCTTTCACAGCATTATCTTTTTTTTTTTTTAATTTTTTAATTTTTTATTAGTTGGAGGCTAATTACTTCACAACATTTCAGTGGGTTTTGTCATACATTGATATGAATCAGCCATAGATTTACACGTATTCCCCATCCAGATCCCCCCTCCCACCTCCCTCTCCACCCGATTCCTCTGGGTCTTCCCAGTGCACCAGGTCCGAGCACTTGTCACATGCATCCCACCTGGGCTGGTGATCTGTTTCACCATAGATAGTATACATGCTGTTCTTTTGAAATATCCCACCCTCACATTCTCCCACAGAGTTCAAAAGTCTGTTTTGTATTTCTGTGTCTCTTTTTCTGTTTTGCATATAGGGTTATCGTTACCATCTTTCTAAATTCCATATATATGTGTTAGTACAGCATTATCTTTTAGGATTTGAAATAGCTCAACTGGAATTCCATCATCTCCACTAGCATTGTTAGTAGTCATGCTTTCTAAGGCCCACTTGACTTCACATTCCAGGATATCTGGCTCTAAGTGAGTGATCATACCATCGTGATTATCTGGATCATGAAGATCTTTTTTGTATAGTTCTTCTGTGTATTCTTGCCACCTCTTCTTAATATCTTCTGCTTCTGTTAGGTCCATACCATTTCTGTCCTTTATTGTGCCCATCTTTGCATGAAATGTTCCCTTGGTATCTCTAATTTTCTTGAAGAGATCTCTAGTCTTTTCCATTCTATTGTTTTCCTCTATTTCTTTGCACTGATCACTGAGGAAGGCTTTCTTATCTCTCCTTGCTATTCTTTGGAACTCTGCATTCAAATGGGTATAACTTTGTTTTTCTCCTTTGCTTTTCTCTTCTCTTCTTTTCTCAGCTATTTGCAAGGACTCCTCAGACAGCCATTTTGCCTTTTTCCATTTCTTTTTCTTGGGATGATCTTGATCCCTGTCTCCTGTACAGTGTTACGAACCTCTATCCATAGTTCATCAGGCAGTCTGTCTATCAGATATAGTCCCTTAAATCTATTTCTCACTTCCACTGTATAATCATAAGAGATTTGATTTAGGTCATACCTGAATGGTGTAGTGGTTTTCCCCACTTTCTTCAATTTAAGTCTCAATGTGGCAATAAGGAGTTCATGATCTGAGCCACAGCCAGTTCCTGGTCTTGTTTTTGCTGACTGTATAGAGCTTCTCCATCTTTGAGTTCCCTTATTGTATCTCCTGTATAAGTCCTTTGAAGGACTAGTATAGCTACTGATTTCACCGATAGTGGCCCTTAATTCAAGGACAACCATCCATAGACTAAATGATGGTCCATGACATAACCTGATAGTAAGAGCTATATCTGGTAAAGTAATTGTAAGTTGGTAAGGATACCAGGGGTAAAGTAATTGGTGATTAGCAAAACTAATGAAACTGGTTCCTTTCTAGTCTGTAGGCTGGAGAATAAAGAGAATTGGCTGCTTATAAGTCAAAGAGCTGAAAGCCCAATTCAATTCTTGAGGCACCAGCGGTCCATGAAAATGACAAGGCACCTTTGGAACTGACTCAGCTTTTCATTGACCTCTGCCCAACTACAGGTATTGTCACAGTGGTTGTTACTGTCCAAATTATTTTTCATTATATTATCCTGAATAAGGCCAGTCTTTAGTCCAAACCAAAGAACTATCTGTAGCAAGGAACACAAATATTAATAAATTAAAGAATAAATAAGTTTATAAACAATAAGTTAGTGAACACTGAGTCATGGACTCAAGGATCTTAAAATTTATGATTGCCAGCATGAAGCCAGGGCATACTAGCAGTGAACTGCTTTATAAATGGGAGTAACATGGCAGTCCATGGATACTTCAATAAATTTTCTTGAAGAAAAAAAATGAACACTGGTTTGCAGGGGTTTGTAAGGATACTCTGGGTGGGAATATCCAACCTAAGAACAGAGTCAAAGTGTGTGGCTTTTCTGTATTCCAGAATAGAGAGATGAGATGAATGTTTCCTTCTGAAGTCTCAAATAAGTAACTGCATCTAAAGGTTGTAAATATGGCCAACGGACCCAGAGACAAGGAAACTGCATTCATGAAAAACACTATGTTAGGAGGAATTTGTCGGAAGAGCATCGAACCTTCGTATAGTAATAGTGTAGGCTGTGATGCATCACACAGATCTCCCTTTAGGACTCCGAGCACTCATTCTCCTGGCGTTGGAACTGTTGACAGCTGAGACTGTCAGCTAAATTTCTGTCCAAAAACTTCCCGTCAGTGGAGTAGAGCCTTCCTGCCCGAGATCACGTCTCATAGTGGTGTAGCCCACATGCCACATTCACTGAGTGATCTATGATGGGGAGAAGGAGTGGGAGTAGCATGTGAAGGTCCAGATCCTCTGCTTTAAAACTAGTCAACTCTGAATGGTCATCCCACTTATAGTGGGTCAACCCACTTTGTTGAAAATGCATCCCTATGCAATTTGTTTCTCTGCACAATCGTATTTCCTTCACTACACAATCCTATTTCCTCCTATTTCCACACAAGAATTTATTTTGAGCATCCTCTCCAGTAAATTTCTACATATGGATCTCCATCTAACAGTGTTTTCTCCAGATAACACAACCTAAGACACAACGTAATAAAAGAGCTCGTTAAGAATTTAGAGACACATGATTTTCATGTAAATGAGGACCCAGGTAATGACTGATATACCAATTTAAAGATTAAAATGAATGGATAAGTAAAGAGAGTATGTATTGTAAAAAATCAAAAAGGCAGACTAGCAGAAGATGGAGCAAAAGAGACTTGTTCAGTTGCTCAGTCATGTCCAACTCTTTGGGACCTCATGGACTGCAGCACACCAGGCTTGCCTGTCCCTCACATCTCCCAGAACTTGCTCAAGATCATGTCCATTGAATCAGTGATTCCATCCAACCATCTCAACCTTAGTTGATAATAATTCAGTAAGGGTGGTTCACAGCTGGACTGAATTGAGGGGTGATTTAGGAAGTGAGGGTGGACTGCTTATAAAATGAATCCCTAAGATCACCCCATCCCTCCTACCATGTGAGAACACAAGAAATGACAATCTATAAACCAGGAAGTAGATTCTCACTAGACACTGAATCTACTGGCACCTTGGTCTTGTACTTCCCAGGCTTCAGAACCACGAGAAATGAAATAAATTTCTGTTGTTTATAAGTCACCTAGTCAATGATATTCTAACACCTGGACAGATCAAGATACAGTGGTAAACAAGAAATATAACAGCTCTCTTCTCCTAGGGGTTACATTTTATGGAAAGAAAACTAAGATCAGCACAATTTGGCCAAGAGGGGAATTAGTACAAATTTTCATAGTTCGTTTTGTGAAAATTTCAATAACTCTTATAACTCTTTCTTCTGTGAGGCTGTGTCACTCCTGACAATGGAATGGCTGATAAGTGTTTTGGATCCTCATCAATTTCATGTGTGCCTTAGAGAAATATTCAAAGGATATTTTAAGAAATGAAAGATGACTGATTGGAGCATTGTTTATTTCATTTCTTAGTCAATCACTTCAGTTCAGTTGCTCAGTTGTGTCCGACCCTTTGTGACCCCATGGACTGCATGCAGCACGCCAGGCCTCCCTGTCCATCATCAACTCCCAGAGTTTACTCAAACTCATGTCCATTGAGTCAGTGATGCCATCCAACCGTCTCATCCTCTTTATCTATACTTGTCATCAAATTTGAGAATTAAGAGTGGTAATCCACAGAATCATTTTGTTTTTTTTACCCAGTTCTCAAACTCTGAGAACTTACACAGTTTTGCTTCTAAGGTAATGATTCTAAGACCCTCTAAAAAAAAAATGTGCTCACCTAACTAAATTTTTGAGCCACTGTTTAGTTTATAGTTAAGTTGAACAATGAATCAATTCTCCTCTTCTAAGATTCCCCCCTAGTCTTGATATTCTGTCTCTCCTTTTCTGGAGAGAAAAATCTACTTATACCATTTCCTAGCTAATCAGGATGCATCTGGATAGATGGTTAACTTTTCAAAATTACTGAATCTTGGTATTTTTAGTTTTAATGTTTGCATCAATCAGGGTTCTATGAAGAATCAGATAGCCCACTTGAACTGGTTAAGTGATGAGACTTAAATAAAAGAAAAACTTGCAGGCATGGGCAGCTTTAGGCAAACCAAAAGTGGAAGGTGCAACAATTCAGAGTTGGTAAAATGGGGAGATGGTACCATCCCTATGCAGAGTAATATGAAAAAGAACATCAAATATGAACAGTAGCCTACATAGAGATGTAATAGGAAGGAGGCTGAAGGTACAGTCTCCTACAGATGCATTTCATTGGTCAAATCTATTGGCAGACAGAAGGCAAGGGTGGCCAGTAAAATTCTTGGAGCCAAGAGTAGGGTAGAAAAGAGTGGAGTGTTTCACTATGAATAACTCATCTTTAGGATGTGCAATGGTATGGACTGTGGACTTACCCTTTTGATATTTTACCCATTCTAGAGTTGGCCCATCCATCAAGTTTGCTTGAGGCACCAAGGCCTCAAAAACTGCTGTGGCTTGATCTCTTAAAACATGACTTTCATTTGATAAGAAAGCCAGTTATTACCACTGAAGCAGATAGGCCTTTTCTAAATAATTTAAAAATTACTGTGGATGTTCAAAATGTTTTATCTGTTCTCTTGATGTCAGTTTTTGCTGTGCAGAATAACCAAACTTTCATGTAAAACATCTATTGGTATCATCACTTGAATAAGAACACTGAACTGAAAGGGACTCTTTTTATACTCCACTTAACATTTGCATTGTTACTTTTCCTAAGCATTGCTATCATATATAGCAATGTGTGTGTGTATTATTATTATACATGATACATATTTAAAAGATTAAAGTCAAGTGCTAGACTCATATCAGATAGAATATATAAACTGTTTCAGACTTATGAACAATGTATGAATGACATAAATGTTGACTAAAAAGATGCACAACTTGAGAGTTGCAAGTTAAGTTTTATTTGGGGCAAAAATGAGGACTGCAGCCCAGAAGACAGCACCTCAGATAGCTCTGAGAGACTGCTCCAAAGAGGTACTGGACGGAGGTCAATATATAAGCTTTTGGTGAAGAAGGAGTTCAGGGCAATCAAGTGCTTACTTTACAGGAGGTTTTCTGCTAGTCACCAGAGAGAAGCTGATATTATCATGAAGGGATGTAGTGCTTTTCTAGGTATGTGGTTCAGTTGCTCAGTCATGTCCAACTCATGTGACCCGGTGGACTATAGCACACCAGGCTTCCCTGTCCTTGGCTATCTCCCAGAGTTTGCTCATACTCATGCCCATTGAGTTGATGCTGTTATCCAACCATCTCATCCTCTGTCACCTCCTTCTCCTCCTGCTCTCAGTCTTTCCCAGCATCAGGGTCTTTTCCAATGAGTGTTCCTCACATCAGGTGGCCAAAGTATTTCTAGGTAGAAAGAGAATCAAAGATTGAGATCATGATCGGTTCCTGAAAATATCTCAGTATCTTCAAGACCTGTTCCACCAGGTTGCCTAGAGCACAGAGTGCCTCACTCCACCTTGAACTCCCTCGGGGGTGTTGAAGGTCAACAGCTACAGCTGCAAATGGTTCAATCTCTGCAGAGGCAGATGGCAAGTGCCCTTGGCAAACACAGATTTGTAGTTGACATAAACTTATGAGCAGATAGCTAGAGATTTGACTTCTCAAGCTTGTGTCCTTGGGTTCAATGTGGTAGTGGGTAATGGTGGAGAAAATATGTGGAAAATCAAGACCTGTTTTCAGATTTCTTTTCCTAAGATCTTTTAAACAGTTGTAACAAACTTATCAATATATTACCCATTTTTAAATGTACCACTTTTCAAGATTGCTCAAGAGGACGAGTCACTGCTTCTTCCTATGTTTTGTTTAGAATGGAAGTGCCCAGAGTTTTAAATATCACCTCATGTTCTCCTTATGACCACCAAGAAAATGTCTTTCATCTCTGTACAGGTGATATCAGGGAGCTTTGAGCAAAACAATCAGCATAAAATAATGCACCAAAGGTCTAGATGCCTCATCTATTTCCAAGTGGGGGACACTTTTGAGAACTGTTCACATAAAACTTTTGGGCTGATATTAGAAATAAGAGTAAGAACATCCAACTTTAGAAAGGAGGGAATTTTGAAGATACATAAGAAAGATCATTAGAGCACCTCAAAACTCAGTTAAACAAAGCAAATCAAAGGATGAGGCCAGAGACAGTAAGTACAAAACCAGAGTCTGGAAGGGCTGGCTAATGGGCTTCCAGATTAAGTTCCAGTCAAAAATTAGAGAATAGCTGTCTTCAGAGCCTGGCGTTTACCATGTTTAAAGTTGTGACAAAGATAATGACATTAACATATCTAAGGGAAGAAAGTGTTCACAGAAAATTCTCATTGGGGGGCAGTATGCGGCAAAAGAGGAGGGACCAAGAACAAGGCCTGTAAATCCCAACCAATGACCAAGAAAGAGGTGCCCTCACCAGATTCTAGTCATCTCCTTGACTGGTGCTCTCCTCACAAGGAGAAGAATATATCTCAAGCACTCTTAGCTGAAGAACCCTTCATTAAGAAAATCTAATTCCCATTTGTCTGTACTTAATATTCACCAAGCAATCCTGACTGTAGGTTGCATTTCCATCTGTTTGCCTCAGGGAGGAAATGTGAGATTCAAACACCACTTCATGAATGTTTAGTGTACGTGGCACCTTGAAGCCTGGGGCTTCAGTTAAAGACACTGTGTACAGGCTGCTGGACCGTACGCCTGGGTCCCAAGCTGGACTCGGCCACCTCCTACCTGTGGGACCTCAGGCAACCTGCTCAACCTTGATATGTCTTGTTTCCTTGTATTAAGGAGAATACATGATCTAACTCATAAGTGGAATCTAATTTTTTTTATAAACATACAAATGATGAACCCGGATTCGGGACGACCGAAGAAAGTTGCACCTTCGCCTCCTCCTAGACGAAAGCCGAAAGCTTTCCGGGTTCATCCGACACCAGCCGCCTCCACCATGCCGCCTAAGTTTGACCCCAACGAGATCAAAGTCGTGTACCTGAGGTGCACGGGTGGGGAAGTCGGTGCCACGTCTGCCCTGGCCCCCAAGATCGGCCCCTTGGGCCTGTCTCCAAAAAAGGTCGGTGATGACATAGCCAAGGCAACTGGTGATTGGAAGGGTCTGAGGATTACAGTGAAACTGACCATTCAGAACAGACAAGCCCAGACTGAGGTGGTACCTTCTGCTTCTGCCCTGATCATCAAAGCCCTCAAGGAACCACCAAGGGACAGAAAGAAGCAGAAAAACATTAAGCACAGTGGAAACATCACTTTTGATGAGATCATCAACATTGCCCGGCAGATGCGGCACCGGTCTCTAGCTAGAGAACTTTCTGGAACCATTAAAGAGATCCTGGGGACCGCCCAGTCTGTGGGCTGCAATGTTGATGGCCGCCACCCTCATGACACCATAGATGATATCAACAGTGGTGCAGTGGAGTGCCCCGCTAGTTAAGAACTGCAAAGGAAAAAGAAAAATAAAGGATCATTTGACAACCAAAAAAAAAAAAAAAAAACATACAAATGAACTTATTTTACAACACAGAAACAGGCTTTCGTAATCTAAAGGGAAATGGGGTGGGGAGGGGTAAATAGGGAACTTGGGATTACACACACACACCCACTACGATATACAAGATAGATAACCAACAAGGACCTACAGTGTAGCCCAGGGAACTCGACTCGACCCAATCTTCTCTGATAACCTATATGAGAAAAAAAAAAATCTAAAAAAGAATGAATATATTTATATGTATAACTGAATCACTTGGCTATACACCTGAAACTAACACAACATTGCAAATCAACTATACATCCAATAAAATTTTAAAAAAATAATTGAATGTATACACCTTTTAGGGCTTCCCAGGTGGTGCAATTAAAAAAAGAACCCACTTGCCAGTGCAGGAGACTTAAGAGACATGGGTTTGACCCCTGAGTCAGGAAGATCCCCTGGAGGAGGGCATGGTAGCCCACTCCAGTATCCTTGCCTGGAGAATCCCATGGACAGAGGAGCCTGGCAGCCTACAGTCCCATAGGGTCGCAAAGAGCCAGGCATGACCAAAGTGTCTTAGCACATGTACCTTTTAGGAGTGCTGTGAGAATTGATATGAGATTTAAAACAAAAAAATTTATAGCAGTGCTTTTTGTCATATTTGTCAATTTTTGTGAATTCAGTTGGCTTGAGTCAATTGCCCAAGACTTCACTATTTGAGGGCACTGAAAAGGCTTTCTATGTAGACACACAGGCTAAGAATCTGTGCCTATCTCATGATGGAATTCTTGGAAATCACCTCTGGACAATACTGCCTTTCTGTTGGGGATGAGGCTGGGGGAAGGGGGATGGTGCAGGATGGGGTGGGAGTTGTTTACCTAAGGCAAATTCCTACAGCTTTTATGACCAAAAGAAAACACTGATCCATAATATTCAGTTTGGGGGAAGTCAGGTCATTTCATCTGGCTCTGTGGCAGCTTTCCAGCCCCTTTCCTGGCCTTTTTCCCCCTTGACCTTCATCCAGGTGGGAAAAATCCAGACTCCAATGGGACAGAGCTGCAAGTCCTGAGATAAAGTACACTGTGCACAGGTAAGGTTTTATTGCTCAGATTTTCTTTGCTCAGGCTCCAGGGCCAAAGTCCAGCTTTTGAGGAAGTCCACTCTCAGAGGCGTGTCTGTCACCTGGTCTAACCTGCCCAGAGGCAGGAAAGAGTCCATAAGGGTTGTCAACCCTGAGGTGGGAGCAGGGAAGCCAAAACCTAGGATAGAATGTCAAATTCTGGTTCAGAAAGTAAAAGTGGAGCTGGCTAGGATTGAGGGTTAGATTTCTGGTCAACACAGCAAGAGGCACCCAATTTGAGCAGGACCAAGAAACAGAGGCTGAGAGTTACTCCTAGTACAAGGTCACCCAGCTCCAGAGTTGTGACAAGATACTCTGCTGTGTTGTGCTCTGAGTCCAAACAAATGCATGCAACAACTTTGAGAAAGATCAAGGCACTGTGTCCACAAATGTACCTCCACATCCACAAGCCTTCTAAACGAGCTCCTCTAAACTGGAGCTGTCAATCTTCTTTCTCCAAACTTTCCACTGGAAGTTGCAGATCTACCAATAAGGATTTTATTTAGGATGTTAAGCATAACTTAAGCATAACTTAGAAGTTAAGCATAACTTCTTCCACAACTCTCTGTTTATCCCCCTGAACCCTGACTTTGGAGAACAGGATCACTTTTCTTGAAAAAGTCTCCAACCAAATCATTTTGTATCCAGACTGAGCTCTCTGTTGCTTTTCCCAGAGAATGATCTTGCCATTGTGCAACTAACTCTTCTGTCTGAACACCAGCCGTCTGCTTCTTCCTCCCTCTCTATATTTCTGCAGCTGTTGTATACTCACCTGAAACACCATAACCAGTCAGGGACCTGGCAGGAGACAGATGGTACAGTCATAGGGTTAACTGAAAACAGTTAATGTAAGGACAGCCAGCAGATGTGGGCAGAGTGAAAAGACCCAACAAGGGATACTGTTAGAGATTAGTAAGCAAGAAGTCTACTGGTACAAGCCCTGAAGCAGCAAGAGGAGGAGGGCACCAGATCCTAGAGAGCCACAGCCATGGCAAACAGCTGTAAGACAGCATCCGTGGCCACAGGAAAAGTAGCCTAGCAACTTCCGAACCTACTAGGTTCTAGAGATGCTCAATGTGCTAGATAGCAGGGAGAATGAATAGCCCATCTTCTGTCTTCTATTCTCTAATCTTTTGTAGAACCTCTTACTAATATTTGTCAAATTCAACTAGGTAGTAGAGAATCTAGAAAGTAAGAGAATAATTCACATAAACATATTCCTTTAATGTTCTTTTAAACTATTTATAGAGTCTTAGGAATCCCTTTCAGTGGGGGGTTGGCTATATAGATATTCTTTTAAAATTTTTATATTTTTTATAGATTACAAATACTGTATGTATTACTAGTTAATCAAAAGGAAAATGAAAGGAAAATATATTTACCTTGATTATAAAAGCAATAAATACTCAAGTAGAAAAATCTAAAAATATAGAATAGTATTTATAGGTAAGAAAATAAGAGTAACCCATAATTCTGTTACCCAAAGCTAACTACTATTAACATATTATTGGTAGAGTTGTGGGTTCTACTTGTTATATTTAACAAGATATCATCAACATTCCCCTATGTCACCAAATAGCATCTGAAAACATTATTTTTTTAGTGGCTGCATAGATTGCTGTCTTATGGATTCACCATGATGTGTTTACCTATTCCATGAATGTTAGCATTTAGATTATGTCTAATTTTTCACTATTATACATAATATTGAAATGACTAACCTCATATGTCAATCTAATTATTTTCATAGGAGAAAACCTTAAGAGTAGAATTGCTGAATATCACATTTCATAAACATTTCAGAACGCTTTATGCATATTGCCAAATTATACTCTACCAGCAGTATATAGGAGTGCCCGTCTCCCTAAGCCCTCAACTCCTGAAAGAGTCAGTCTCACGTTTCACTTTGCTTGTACAGTCAGGTAGAATAATGGTAATGAAATATACAATAGCAGAGATGGCAATAGTATGGCAATTTTGCCATATTATTATTATTATTCAATAATTATATTGAATATCCTTCAATATAATTAATGTTATTATTCAATAATATGGTAGCAAGTCAGAGGAAGAATTGCTGATTTTAGAAGAGAGAGTAGAGAGACGGTTCTGAGCAGGTTTCATTTCTCATCTCTGGGACCAGGCAAATCTTCTAGCACAAAGAAAGTGCTCATTAAGGTTCTTGAATGAAGGAATCCAATATTCCCAGCTTGCACACTGCTTGGTAAGGCTGATCCAAAGGGAGAGAAAAGCAGAAATCCACCCTGGCTTGTCCTGCAAGCAAAACCATCTCTCCTAGAGCTGTGAGCACTGAATGAGCATAAGACAGTCTCGGGCAGCAGTGCCGATTGTAGATATTCGCACAGGACCGTTCTTGAACCGCTGCACCCTGCTTTTATTTCCCTCGCTCTCCAGCCTCTCCTTCTTCAGTTCTTGGTGTCTGCATTTGAACCTCCACCCTGTTACCATCATCAGTTCAGACAGCCCCACTGGGCTTGTGTTGTAATTAAACACTCAGAGTGGCTAGCCAAAACCACTTGAGCTTGGATCCCAGCTCTATCACTAACTAGTGGTGTGACCTTAGGCCAGCTATTTAAATTCCTTGGACTTCAATTTCCTTATTCAGATGAATAAGTCTGAATATGTACATGGGGCTGCTTAGTAGCTCAAAACAACACAAATTTATTTTCTTTCAGTCTGAAGGTCAGAAGTCTGAAATGGTTTTCACATGGCTAAGATCAAGGTATTGGCAGAGCTCCATTCCTTCTGGAGATGCTAGGGGGAAATCCCTTGCCAGCCATTTGCAGCTTCTGGAGGCTTCCCACATTCCTTGGCTCACAACTTCCATATTCACATCCCCTTCTCTGATTCTGAGCGTCCTGCCTCCCTCTCATAAGGACACTATGATTTTATTGGACTTACTCAAATAATCCAGCATAATCTTCCCATTTCAAGATCCTTGACTTAATCCCATCTGCAAAGTCTGTTTTGCCACAGAAGGTAACATATTCACAGGTTCTAGGGATTATGGCATGAGCATCTTTAGGGAGCTCTTATTTTTCCTGTCTCACCCTATCAGATGGTTGTTGTGAAATCACTGAAGACAATCAGTAAATATGTTATCTATGACTACTACTTACCACGGCACCCAACACGTAAGAACTAGGCAAAAAAATGGTGCTGTAATTCTTACTAACCATTTTCCCTTCTCCTTTCCTATTCTTTATGCTGGAGACTTCCTTGGTTTTTTTCATTTTACCTAAATCCTCTTTCCTCTTTTCTTGGGAGAAATTTCACAGAAGTGAAGGCCTGATATGGGGGAATTAACAAGTTCTGTTTTGAATGTGTTCAGTTTGAAGTGTTACAGGGCAAATGGATAGAAATGTTTACTAGGCAACTGAGAAATTGGCTCAGGGGAGGTTTGGGAGATGGAAATAGGTTTTGGAATCACATGTATGGTTGAATTCACAGAATTTGACGTAACTCATGAAAGAAGCTACATCAAAAAGAAGAGAGAGAGACTGAAGATGGATCCTGAAGATAATCAACATTTCAAGAGAAGGAGGAGAGAAATGATTCCCCAAGAAATCTATGAAGAAATGAATGGAGAAGTAAGAAAAGTTCATGAAGAGGGAGGTGCTTCTAAGACTACTGTTGGAGAGGATTCCAATAAGGAGAAGTGTGCTAGCAAGCTCTAACAGAGACCAGAAAGGTGAGGACTGAACTTGGCAAGTAAGTTAGTAGTGGCCTACTTAAGCAGAGTATCAGGTAGGCAGTAGATATATAAATCAGATTTTAGTTGTCATACATGTTTGTTGCACATTTCAATGAATTGCAGAAGTGAATGGTTGGTGAAAAATGGATAAAAGTGTGGCTTCATAAAATATGTCTATTAAAGAAAAAGAGTCACTAGCAACTTAAATGGTCATGGGCAAGGAAATATTTGTTTCAAGAAGACTTACCCTTATTTATAGATCTTGAGGAAGCAGCCAGTAGAAAAACAGATATTCTTGATATAAGCTTGGGGTGCTAATTCATGGAGCAGGTTTTTTAAAAAATATTTATTTATTTATTTGATTCCATTAGGTCTTAGTTGTGGCATGTGCAATCTTTAGTTGTGGCTTGCGAGATTTTCTAGCTGCAGCACTAGAACTCTTAGTTGAGGCATGTGGGATCTAGTTCCCTGACCAGGGATCAAACTTGCCCCCTGCACTGAGAGCATGGAGTGTAGCCACTCAAGCACCAGGAAAATCCCTCATGGAGCAAATTCTTAACGGGAGTTGGGTAATTTTGGATTAAACAAACAGAGGATAGATAGGGACAGATAAATTGATGAATATAAAAGGGGAGGATTTTAGGGCAGCTCCTGCTGGATTGCCTCTACATTTCTTCTCTGAGACTGGAGATAAGGTTGTCTCTTCAGAATGAGGAGGCCAGCAGGAAGGGTGGGTAGCTTGATTTTGAAAATGCTGCTGTTGTGAATAAAAATGTGAGTCAACTAGGATCAACTGAAGATTGCTAAGCACACCTAGGGACTCAGTGAAGTTCAACATTTATAGGGTGGGAGGAATCGGGAGAGGAGCATTGACATATATACTCTATCACATGTAAAATAGCTGGTGGGAAGCTGCTGTAGGCACAGGGAGCTCAGCTTGTGCTCTGAGATGGCCTAGAGAGGTGGGATGGGGGGCGGTGGTTGGAAAGAAGATGTATGTATACATACAGCTGACTCACTTCATTGTACAGCAGAAACTAACACAAGATTGTAAAGCAATTATACTCCAGTAAAAAGAGATAAGCCTATACATTTCCAATTGAGTCCATCAACATGGTTACACGGTTCTCTCCTAATAGCAGTCTGAGGATTAGCAAGGTGAGTGGTAGAAAGAGTTGAAGGGGACCAGATAATCTTAGTAAGGGTATAGTTAAAATGGTTAACAAGAGGATTCAGTTACATCTTGATCAACATTTATTTCTCCCCCTTATACCATTCCTGAATTTCCTGTTGGTAGGCCTCAACTCATTACTTTGCTGACAAAGTTCTATATAGTCAAAGCTATGGTTTTTCCAGTAGTCATGTATGGATATGAGAGTTGAACCATAAAGAAAGTTGAGCACTAAAGAACTGATGCTTTTGAACTGTGGTGCTGGAGAAGACTCTTGAGAGTCCCTTGGACTGCCAGGAGATCAAACCACTCAATCCTAAAATAAATCAGTCCTGAATGCTCATTGGAAGGACTGATGCTGAAACTCTAATATTTTGGCCACCTGATGCAAAGAACTGACTCATTAGAAAAGACCATGATGCTGGGAAAGATTGAAGGTAGGAGGCAAAGTGGATGACAAAGGATGAGATGGTTGGATGGCATCACTGACTGGATGGACATGAGTTTGAGCAAGCTCTGGGAGTTGGTGATGGACAGGGAAGCAAGGCATGATGCAGTCCATGGGGTCACAAAGAGTCGGACACAACTGAGTGACTGAACTGATTTGAACTGAGTCTTCAATTTAACTTGACACCTAATCACTCATCTGCACCCCAGATCTCTATTTCATTTACAGCTATTTCCCCTTGAGGATCTTAGTTTCTAAGATTCTCCTCTAACCATGATTCATTCATTTGCATCCTTCCTACTCTTTTTCTCCATCAAAATATTCACTTTGCTGTCACCTTGATCTTTAATCTCTCAACCTCTCTTCTTTGAATTAATATACTTTCTTGGCCAGCTTATACTCTAATTTTTGCTCATTTCTAGACTCATATTTATGTGACCGCCGAGGAGAAATTGGCATCCTTTTCCTTCCCCACATCTCCCTCATACAGAAAACACACAGTTGAGAGATGAATGTCTGGATTGCCGCTGTTTGGGGAGGTTCATACTATTTGAAAAAAATTCTGATCCTATAAGACTAGTTAAATTCTGAGGCAATTCCCAGAGTTTGAATATGCTTCTGAGTGGGCTCAGCTTGGGCCTTGGGGTGAGCAGGTGGAAATGAAATCCCGGTTCTGATTAAGAGCACACACCCACTCATTCCCAGCCTTAGACTTCCTGAAGGTTGACTTCTGCTTGACTAATTTTTAATTCATGACTCTTCTCCATTGGGAGAACCAAACTGTCTGCCAGCAGCTGAAAAGCAAGGTGTTATTTCACTGGGACTGAGTAGTAAGTCAACTCAAGGGAGTACAATTTATAGTGCATTGCAGAGTATAAGAACACAATGGGTACTAATCTGAAAAGAGAGAACTTGGCAAATTATTGACAGCCGTTTGCAAAACTCATTCAACCTAACCCAACTTATCATTCTCATATACTTAATTTTACATGATAGAAAATGTTAGTCCTATGTTGATAGTTATTTGGATTATTAAGATAAGAAAAGCATGGGCTTTCATAATTTATACGGAGAAGGAGGATGTTACAGAAAGCTGAACAAGTGTGATTATAGATTACACATATTGCTTCTTTGCATGACCATGAACAAGTTACTATGTCTTTCTAGCTCTCTGTTTATTTATCTGTAAAATCATCTGTGAAATGGAAATGCATATACCTACTGCATATGATTCTGGTTATGATTAAATAAGACAGGGTTCTAAAGTGCCTAAAGATGGCGTCTGGTAGTACTTATGGTGGAGTGTCTGGTGCTGGCTTATGGATACAATAAACATTCCCTTCAAAATCCAGGTGGTTCTGGATTATAATGTGTCAACAAAGATCAGACATGGCAGCATCCTCTATGCAGTCCTTTGCAGACCTCTCAGAGATCCTTCACTGTAGTTTGTGATTTTGCTTTGCTGGCTAGGTTCTCATAACTTAAAGACTCTCCTGAGAGCTCTGATTATTCTACCCATGCTAGTACCTCAGGGAAGTAGTTTGTGACTGTTTCTTGAGCAGCTGCAGGCTTCCAGCCCCTCTTTGCCCTGGCTTGGGGTGGCTCTGTTTTCTGGCCAGAAATGGTACAGTACCAAAATATATCTATGGAAGTTGCCCCTAAAATTATACAGCATAGGTTTGGAAATAATCTCACTGAAATATTGACTCTTCACTATCTAAAAGACAAAACAAAACAGAAATTATTTTAATTCTATTTCTCTACAATGATCCAAACTTCCTTACTGATTTTTAAAGGCAGATTTTATATCCTAGCAAAATAAGATTTTTATATAAGTTCTAAAAAAACCTCAAAATCTAATAATTATTTTTAAAAACTGGACTTTATTGTGTTTTATGAACCTCTTCAATTAATCTGATAAACTTAAATTTACTGCTATTACCATTACTAGTCTGTCTTATTATCCCATCTGTTCCTCCCTTTATGATTTACAGGATGGATCACCTGTTGAGGTTAACAATTAGTTTTTCATCTATTTCTCCACAAATTACTCCATTGCATACATATGCCAAAGCTATAATTCAAGAAAGATAGTTAATGACATGGTCACTCAATGTATTTTTTAGATTGATTTTGTTTAAGAGTATAAATTAGTTATTTTTAGGAATGTTTGATCTTGTTCAATCAATCTCTCTATTGGACAATCTAGAAAAATGAGGTCTCAGAAGTTGGGCCAGGGAGGGGTTAGAACTGGGTAGGCAATGTGTTGGACATGACTAAGTGACTGAGCTGAACTGAACTGAGGCATAGGATGAAGGGGACCTGAAGGTTGATTTCTAGGCTGAGGTGAGAAGCAAGTCAGAAAACTAAGGCCTCATGGGTGGAGAGCAAGATGATAAGAGCTGATGTTTATTGACCTCTTATATCTCAGCCCTTGTTCTGTATCTTTACTTATATTATTTACTTTATCTTTAATCCATAACCATAGAAAGTACCCATTATTATTAAATCCCTGTATCAGCAAGTGTCCCAACAGAATATACAAAGCATGAGAAGGTATGATCCTGAAGACAATTTAGTGAAGAGAATATACACAGGTATATGGACATCCCAATAGGGATGGCACGGTACCAGGAGCTAGCAAAGTGTGAGCTGCTTTGACCTGAAGGAGAACAGGGAGGACCAGCACTACCAGAGATGGTGATTGCTAGCACCATGGAGGCAGTACCAAGTCCAAAGCTGATCTCAGAGGCCTGTGGCCACTGTCAGAGTTGTAAATGATGAGAGGTAAGAGAGGATTAAGAAATAACCCAACCTCTCTCTCTTCTGCATAATGATATCCTACTGGCTAGGCCCAGGTGAATTGCACTGATGATATCTATAGGGGTTGGACTCCCAGGGCGGAGAAGAAAGAACTATGGGCTTTGTTGCTGAGTGAGAGCTAAGTGGAAGTAACCAACACTCTCCTCCATTTTATAGATGAGGAAATTGAGGCTCAAAGAGGTGAAGCCGTTTCCCAGTCACATAGCTCAGAAATGGTGAGGCTAGGATTCACCACATTCTCACCCAGTTAATTTGAAACCAGCCTCTGGAAGATTCTTCAGAGAAGTAAGTTATAGGGTAGGCACAAGTCAAAATCCTCTGAATGAATGGCAGAAAGGGGGCAGGACTGAGGTAGGGGAAGCCTGTGGCTGAAGTTATAGCTGAATTCTAAAAGAAGAGCAGTTACCTTCAGATGAACTTATTGAGAAATAATTCTTTTATAGAAAGAATTCTCTTCATTTGCAGGGAAATGCATTTGCACAGAAATTTTATAAAAGTTCTTGTGGTGATGTGGCCTGATGCCAAATATCTAGATGAAAAATAAAATTAACTGGATCTCAATATCCAAATTTTTGACAGAAAACTATTTGAATATTTCAGTGAATTCACCAGCCAATTCTTATAAGAACTAAAATTTGGATCAATCTTTGTAGTTTCAACAAAAATTTCATATACTCATCTAATTCATATAGCAACCTTGCTCACTGAACATTACTATGCCAACTTTATAGATGAAGAAATTGAGTCTCAGAGAAAACAAATGACTTGTCTGACACCCAAGAGCTAGTCTGTAACAGATCCAGGTCTTAAAACTTCCATCTTCTGTCTGTAAGCCCCATGTTCTTTCTAATTCACCAATCAACTTCCTCAGCAAAGAGATACTATAGGTCTTTAACAAACTGAAAACACAGAAAACTGAAACAAAACAGTATTGCTATTGCTCTTTGCCAGGGATTAAAATCAAAACTCTAGTTTGCTTTTAACTTGGTATTTCCACATTTCCCAGCATTCTGAGTGCATGCGCAGTCGTTCAGTCATGTCTGACTCTTTGAGAACTCAGGGACTGTTGTCCACCAGATTCCTCTGTACTTGGAATTTTTCAGGCAAGAATACTGGAGTGTGTTGCCATTTCCTGCTCCAGAGGATCTTTCCCACCCAGGGTCAAATCCACATCTCTTGTGTCTCCTGCATTGGCAAGCAGATTATTTACCACTAAGCCACCTGGAAAGTTCCCAGCATTCAACATCAAGCAAAATAAGACAAGGAGGAACCAGAAACCCCTGTAGAGTACAAAGTACAAGGTGGACCCAGCCCCTATTTCATGCTTGCAGACATCATACTCAGCCCCGTCTGAGCAATAACTCTGGATGGTGTTATACCTGAGCCTGGTCTCTTTTTTACCAGGGAAGTTGCCTAAAGTCAAAGTTAAGTGTAGAGTACAGAAGGAATATATGGATCCTGTCTCTCAGAGCTAACATGAAGACTGGCACACAGTAGGCTTTCAATATATATCATAATAATAAGTGAAAAACTATCTTAGTTACGTATCAACCACCAAACCAACATTTTACCAAGACATCATCATTCACAAAGCAAATCAAGGACTTCACAGTCTGTTTATTTACTCCTGGGGCCAATGAGATATGTATGTAGAAGCCGTTTGGAAGTGAGAAGTATCCTCTGAAAGTAAGATGATGTCACCACTGCCACTGTTACCAACACTGCTACTTCCATTGTATTTGTCCCCTTCATCCTCATCAATATTTTTGATCACCAGTGTCACTGCACAAAACTACATGCTCAAGTCAAATTCATAAAAATAGCTTATTGTAGTAAATATTCTTTGCTTTCCAGAATTATCCTCTATACTTCTGTGCTCTAGGGACAGCATCAATTTTATTGCCCTCTGGCTTCCTGTTGGGTCTGGCCAATGGGAGGGCCAGCAGGAGACTGTGAGGCAAGAGAGAGGGGTCAGGGTAATATTTCTTCAGTTATTTTCTCAGAATCTTTCTCTTGGGGCACTCTAATTTGGCTTGGTCTCCATAACAAAGAGCACAACACAATCTCTACCTGCACCTCTAGCAAACTTGCATCAGGTGGTCCTCTCCTGCCTATATAGATTTTTCCTGCTTGAGTAAATATCCCCACAGCTCTCAATTTAGGCCTAGGCTGGTGCTGGCTTCCCACTCTTTGCCATTTCCAGTATGCTTCACTATTTCTTGCCAACTCCCCTGAATCATGCCTATACCTTTGTAAACAGCATCTTAACCAAACTCTTTTTATCGACCCCTGCTAAGTCCTGTCATCTGTTTTCCTGCTAGAATCTTGACTGATACAGACAACTCAGCTTTTCAGTGTTGAATGATAAACATGTAGTGATCTGAGAAGATGCTTTTTCTCCCTACGCATCAGTGCCCTTCTTTTCCCTTTTCCCAAATATTCTAGCCACTTTTAACCCTAACTGTAAAATGAGACTATGGCTCATCTCCTCCTATGGCACAGACTGCAGCCTCTGTCTCAAGGTCTGGCAGCTGCAGAAGAATCCAGTGATGGGGCACCCAAGTCAGCAGCTTTCCCTGAAATGAGAGAAAACAATACAAGCGAGAAAATTACTTACTCTGTGTCACCACCAAGGAAATAGAAAACACTGGAAGGGGATGAGGGCAGAGAGAGAGAGCCCAGGGGTGGAAAAGAAGGAGGGAAAAAATAAGTAAAAGGAGGAGAAAAAAGTGGAGAAGGCAGCAAGGGCATCCGTAGATATTAAAATACAAGCCATTAAAAAGCAAAGGAAATCTGAAATCTAAAGCTGGATCATTACAGAAAGCACTTGAGATCCGAGTCCTCTGGAGTTGCCTGTATAGACGGTGGTGAACTGACAAGCCAAGAAAAGGAGGATATGGTAGAGCTGGGCCATTATAGGAGCACAGGGTCAAGCAAGAAAATGCATTCTATTCGCTCAAGGCAGACACCAGATGTTTGATTCCTAATAGGTGATTAGACCCACTACTTGATTCATTTATATAAATTTTCCGCTTTCCAAACAGATATTAACATCATGTAGACATAAATGGTAGCTGGATATTTTTGTAAAATGAGCTGAAAATCATTAAGAGGAAATAGCTGGGGGTCTTTGCCTCTCAACTGCTACATCCTGTTCTATTTCTTCTGATGGAATGTAAGGAAGACTTCGATTTGCTTCTGAGACCCCTAGGTGATCTGTATTTAAAAGCACTTTCACCTGGAGCCGCACAGTAGGGAATGCACTTCAGAGGCTGATAGCATGATTTAATTATGCGGCTGTTTCCCTGTATTCCTGTGCTCCCTGAATGGCATGTTAATACCCCGCCAGGTGGATGCGCAGGGTGGAGTGGTTTCCCACAAGCATCCTTGTTGTATTTAGTCAGATCATGCAAAAGGGAAGATAGATGAGAAAGCATTGAACACACCAAAAATTAAATCATGATGATTAAAGATTAAGGAATTAACAAGTAAAAAAGTCTAGAGATCTGCTGTACTCTGGAGACTTCTGTTTATCAGCATTCCAATCTGGTGTTTAGGCCTTCACATACATGTGAGCAAATGAAAAGTTTCAAGTAACATTAAGCATAGCTTGAGAGAAGGGAATCTGAGTATACACATTTCATATTTTCCCCTTTTAGACATTTATCTTTAGGGTGATGTATTTTTATTGCTTATTTCTCAGTTTTCTAATATCTAGCTTATTATGGCACATGTGTCTTATTGGCTCGAACGGTGCCAATTAAAAAAATCCACACTGAAGGATGGATCTCTATTTTTTTCATATAGCTGTTCAGGTTTTTCTTCTTTTTAGAGCCAAAATGAAGTGTAAACATTTTAAGAGCATTTAATTCCAGCACATATATATTCATCATTCGAAATTGGAATGGATTTCCATTTTGTGCTATTAAAATAAATGCACTATTCTCAGACATTTAAGGGTCTATGACTGCTTGATTTCTCTTCTATATCATCTTTAGTTCATCAACCAAACCATAGTTTCTCCTTCGTTTTAGGGTATAATTCATTTTGTTGTGTGTATACTGTTATAAATATGAAATCAGATGCCAGTGACACTCATTTGTCTATCCTTAAGCTTCTCAGTGAGTGTCTGGGGTGAAAGTAAAAGTCTAATGGGAATCTGTTTTTATAATAACCTTTTTGGTGGTTATCTTTAATCCTTTTAATTCAAGATCCTGGAGCTATTTAATTCTTACATGTAATATCATTGTAATAACAGTAACAAATGTATGCAAAATACTACAATACAGTGCAAATAGTACTATAGTAATGATGCAAATACCAGTTAACACTTACTGAAGGCCATGACCTAGACTACTAATTATTCTCAATTTTCTTTCATAAAATCTCCTGGTTTTCAATTGGTAGTTGCCCCCACATAAAGATAATATTTGCCAGAACTCCTCTTGAATCAGTGGGTGACCTTGGGAAAGCCACTCAGGGCAGAACAACACAATGGAAAGTCCCTGAATGCCCCACAGGGTGGAATGCCACTTGACCCGTAGTCTGATACCTGTGCACTTCTTGGACCCGGAAGAAAAACAAACTTTTGTCTTTTAAAATCACCCCTGTGCCATGCTAAGTCACTTCAGTCATATCTGACTCTGCGGACCCTGGGCTGCAGTCTGCCAGGCCTCTCTGTCCATGGGATTCTCCAGGCAAGAATATTGGAATGGGTTGCATGCCTTTCTCCAGGGGATCTTGCCGACCCAGGGATTGAACCGGTGTCTTTTACATCTCCTGCAAAGTCAGGCAGGTTCTTTACCACTAGTGCCACCTGGGAAGTCCAATACTGGTGCTACTTGGGGGTATGTCAATGATTTGCGGCTGAGCCTACTCCTGAATAGTACGTGTGGTCCCCAGCACAGACACTGAGTTATGCTTTAGCTCTTTTAATGTGGTAACATCCCTAAGATACAATTATTTTCCTTATGTAATGGGTGAGGATATCAAGGCTTAGAGGGGCTGAGTGATTCGCCCACCACCACGTTGTTGTGGAGTGAAACCCATTCTATCTGATACTGGAGTCTGTGCTCTTAACTACTCTGGCTCCTCAGGGTCAGAAGGCAAGCAGGGAACTGATGCCTCATTTTTTTTTTCCATTTATTTTTATTAGTTAGAGGCTAATTATTTTACAATATTGTAGTGGTTTTTGCCATACATTGACATGAATCAGCCATGGCTTTACATGTGTTCCCCATCCCGATCCCCCTTCCCGCCTCCCTCTCCATCCCATCCTCTGGGTCTTCCCAGTGCACCAGCCCTGAGCACTGGTCTCATGCATCCAGCCTGGGCTGGTGATCTGTTTCACCCTTAATAGTATACTTGTTTCAATGCTGTTCTCTCTGAACACCCCACCCTTGCCTTCTCCCACAGAGTCCAAAAGTCTGTTCTGTACATCTGTGTCTCTTTTTCTGTTTTGCATATAGAGTTATCGTTACCATCTTTTTAAATTCCATATATATGCGTTAGTATACTGTATTGGTCTTTATCTTTCTGGCTTACTTCACTCTGTATAATGGGCTCCAGTTTCATCCATCTCATTAGAACTGATTCAAATGAAATCTTTTTAATGGCTGAGTAATATTCCATTGTGTATATGTACCATAGCTTCCTTATCCATTCATCTGCTGATGGGTGATGCCTCATTTTTATAGAAAATAAAGTCAAGGCTTAGAGAGTGAGTATCATCCTCGAAGGCCTCTCAGCAAGTTAGTAGCAGAGCTAGGACTGAAAACTAGGTCTTTTGATGTACTGTACTGCACCAGCTTTTGTAGGGCTAATGTAGGCCTAAGAAATGTAAACATAATGATGACCGTTCTCCTGGCATGCTCCGGCTTGTCACTAATTGCACCAGCTGCCTTGCTTCACCTTTGATCAACCTTCACCTTCTGGCCACATTTGTAGTAACTAAGTCCCAGTTTTCCCCTCCACTGTATGCCTGGGGCTTGCCCAGCGGTCCAGCATCTCTCTCAAGGACTTGTGGTTCCCATGGTTGAATCCTGTATTCTCTCTTTTGTTGGGCATCCCTCCCTACTTTTCATGCCTGGTACTGGACCACACTGTTCTCTCATCTCCTTCCTGACTCCAAGACTTCAACTAAGGGCCACGATGTTCTGCTCCTGACATAGACAAGACCATGCTCTGGGGGAAGATAAAAAAGAGAACTAACAGTACCAGCTAGGACAGCATTACTGTTCTTACACAATTTTATTTACTAGCTCTCCAGCACATTAATAGGATAATGATAGGGTGAGCATATTATTTACTGCCTGAATCAGAACACTTCTCCTTTTGAGAGAATACTAGGAAACTAGGATCTTTGCTCACTTGTGGTGATGCTATGACACATAACATTGGTTACATATTTGCCACATGCCAGGCATTATTCTCAGTGCTGTATATGCATTTTTCCATTTAATCCTCACAACAACCTCATGAAGAAGGCACTTTTATTAGTCCCAGAAGGCAAGTGAGGAAACGTAAGTAACCTGAGGAAGCCCCTTGCCTAAGGTCGCCCAGGTAGCTAATGAGAGAGGAAGAGTTTGGGCTCAGGCAGCCCGGACCGAGTCTTTATTCTTAGCCACACCCCTCCACAGGAGCCCTCAGATAATTCTCATAGCGGTTCTAGGGGACAGAGTCTGCTCTTTACATTTCTCCCGCTCTATTTTGAAAAAAAAAAAAAAGTGAGGTTTATGTGAAAGTCATAAAATAATAGTACAGTGAACACTTGTATACCGTTACCTCCATTCACCAACTGTTAAAATTCTGCCACATCTGCTTTCTTTCCCTCCCTCCGTGTACATGCATGTGGGTGTCTAATTTTTCCTTTTGGAAACAAATGAAAGCAAGCTGCAAACATCATTCCACTTTACCCACAAATACTTAAGCATGTATCTCCGAAGAGGAAGGATCATCTCCTAAATAGCCTCAACATGATTATTGTACTCCAGAAACTTAATAGTAGTACAATCATGTTACCTAATAGGCAGACCATGTATACTTAAATTTCCTCAATCATCCTAATAAGGTTCTTTATGGCTGTACTTTTTATCATGGATCTAATCAAAGATCATGCATTGCATGTAGTTGTCATTTAGAAAGTCTCCTCGATAGATCTAATATACAGACAAACAAGAAAGAAAAGACAGGGTGGGCATCAGACACATGATGCCCTGATCCTGACCCCTGGCTCACCTAAAGATGAGATGTCACCTACGGTGGCTGTGGACATTCTCTGTGCAAAGACAGCTTCTTGCTTCATGTGTCCATCATCTCAGGCTCTCTGCCTTGGGGCTTTGTCTCGCCCAGCCTGTGAGTAGAGCATCTTAGAAGAGCTGAGTACTTCATCATCTCCTCGAAGATAACTCTTGATCAATGAGGTTCACCCTATGATCTAGCAATTCTACTTTTGGGTATATTTCCAGAGGAAACAAAAACAGGTTATTGAATAAGGCATGCCCATGTTTATTGCAGCATGACTTACAATAACCAAGACATAGAAACAACTTAAGGTCCATCGATGAGTGAAAGGGTGAAGAAGATGCAGTATATTTATACCATGGAAGATTATTCAGCCACGAAAAAGAAGGAAACCCTGCCATTTGTGACAATATGGATTGATCTTCCAGACCTATGGCAAAGTGAGACAAGTCAAGCAGAGAAAGAGAAATACTGTATGACATCATTTATATGTGGAATCTTAAAAAGCTAAACTCCTAAAAACAGAGAGTAAAATGGTGGTTACCAGAGGTTGGGAGTGGGAGAATAGGAGAGATGTTGTCTATGGACACAGACTTGCAATCAATAGACAAATGGAGAACAAATGCAGTGTACAGTGAATATAAACAACAATATGGTATTATAATCAGTAAACTTGCTAATAATCTGGGTCTAATTTCCATCACAAAATAGAAATGATAATTATGTGCCGACTAGATAGAGTGCTGACTATTCTATAATGGCAATCATACTACCATATACAAATGTATCACATGTATATATTAATAATATGCAGAGTACATCATGAAAAACGCTGGGCTGGATGAAGCACAAGCTGGAATCAAGATTGCCGGGAGAAATATCAATAACCCCAGACATGCAATTGACACCACCTTCATGGTACAAAGTGAAGAATAACTAAAGAGCCTCTCGATGAAAGTGAAAGAGGAGAGTGAAAAAGTTGGCTTGAAGCTCAAATTTCAGAAAACTAAGATCATGGCATCCAGTCCCATCACTTCATGGCAAACAGAAGGGGAAACAGTGGCTGACTTTATTTTTGGGGGCTCCAAAATCACTGCAGATGGTGATTGCAGACATGAAATTAAAAGACACTTACTCCTTGGAAGAAAAGTTATGACCAACCTAGATAGCATATTAAAAAGCAGAGACATTACTTTGTCAACAAAGGTCTGTCTAGTCAAGGCTATGGTTTTTCCAGTGGTCATGTATGGATGTGAGAGTTGGACTATAAAGAAAGCTGAGCGCTGAAGAATTGATGTTTTTGAAGTGTGGTATTGGAGAAGACTCTTGAGAGTCCCTTGAACTGCAAGGAGATCCAACCAGTCCATCCTAAAGGAGATCAGTCCTGAGTGTTCATTGGAAGGACTGATGTTGAAGCTGAAACTCCAATACTCTGGCCACCTGATGTGAAAAGCTGACTCATTTGAAAAGACCCTGATGCTGGGAAAGATTGAGAGCAGGAGGAGAAGTGGATGACGGAGGATGAGATGGTTGGATGGCATCACCAACACAATGGACATAGGTTTGGGTGGGCTCCGGGAGTTGGTGATGGACAGGGAGGCCTGGCGTGCTGTAGTTCATGGGGTTGCAAAGAGTGGGACATGACTGAGTGACTGACCTGACCTGACCTGAACTGAACAAATCTTTGCTGCCCTTTGGAGATTGTAGAGGGAGGTGATGTCTTTCCCCTTGGCATCTCAAGCAGACCTTCTGAGTGTATTTTCCTATAGAAATAAAGAAACTTCTACATTACTAAGGTATAATTCTGATACACCAAGGGTCAAACAGGATTTTCTGAACTGATGCAGCATCTGAGCACCTGTGACATGAAGAGCAAACTTTCAAACAACTCCAGAAAATTCTCAGAGCAAGCCCTGTCTATAAGGTTGACCCATGACCCTAAGGAACAGACATTTCTCTAGCTAGGTCACAGCAGGTGACATTCAGACTTGTGCACTTAAAGACAGTGATGGGGAAAGAAAATTCATGAAGGCACCTGGTCAACCCACCTCACAGACAACATCATAGCTGAAGTCTTCCTCTTTCTTTAATTCTGTGCTGTTTACATTGCAGTGTTTCAAGTATTTATTTTTTCTTTATAAACAATTTTTTAATATTTTCCTCCAATAAGTATGCATTAAGTACTTGTATAGGTACTTGTATTTTGGCCACCTGATGTGAAGAGCTAACTCACTTGAAAAGACCCTGATGTTGGGAAAGATTGAAGGCAGGAGGAGAAGGGGACGACAGAGGATGAGATGGTTGGATGGCATCACCGACTCAATGGACATGAGTTTGGGTAAACTCCAGGAGTTGGTGATGGACAGGGAGGCCTGGTGTGCTGCGGTTCATGGGGTTGCGAAGAGTTGGACATGACTGAGCAACTGAACTGAACTGAACTGAATAAGTATATCAAATCAACATGGAAGTCAAATTTGCACAATGTTACATATGAAATGTATTTCAATTTTAAGAGGTTTTAATGAAGTTCATAAGTTCATGCACCAATGACCCAGCTTCCTCTTCCTTTGGTGGGACAGCTCAGGCTGATTCTTCATGCAATGTCATGGACACAAAGCCCTAGATCCCCCACCCTCAGCAATAACCTTTCCATTTGCACAGTTTGAGGGGCTTTTTCTCCTTTCCTGTCCCTATCTTCACTTGTGCTCCTTGGGATTAACTTCCAAATAAACTACCTGCGCCCAAGTGCTTACTTGAGGGTCTTTTGTGGGGAACCCAAAAGTTGCTCATGATCACACAGCTAACTTGTGGCAAAGTCAAGATTTGGACCCAGGCAGCCTAGCTGCAGAACTGATGCTCTTAATTCCTGAACCAAACATCATTTTATGCATGAAGAAACTTCCCAAGTGGGGATAAATGACTTATCTCACATCTAACAGTCAGTAAATGAGGGCTGAAATGGAAATGCAAACTCATATTTGACTTATTCTCAAACTGTTAACAATAACACTAGTACAAATTCAGTGGAGCCTCAAAAATATAGGACTTGACCCTAAGGATGGCAGAGACTAGATGTTTTCCCTCTTCAACTATTGAATTATAAAATTATTTTTTTTCTTTATTAAAGTAATGATTTTGTTTATTATAATCTATAAATCAACAAATAGTCATCAAACCATGATCGAGTGCCAAGGCTGTGCTGGTTACAGGGGTAGTCCTTAATCCCTACCCTCAAGGAGATTATAGTTTAGTGACTGTCATTTATTACTGTGGTTATGCAACAACATTAATTACAATCTTTCCCTCTCTCTTTCTCTCTCTCTCACACACATATATACACGTAAACAGTACCGCTGACTCTTGGTAGAGAGAGTTTGTCATTCCCTTTTCTTTTCCCCTCAGGTCCCCATAAATACTCTTGTTACGGTTCTTCTCACACTTCATTGTAGTTGCCTGTTTATGGATCTGTGTCTCCCACTAGACTCTGAGTTCTGCAAGGGCAAAGATTCTGTTTTATCCTCAGCACCAAGCTCTGGCCTTAGCAGAAAGCTAATAATTTATCAATTTCTTCCATATGGCCAGGGACTGTGAGAAACACATTAAGTGCGTTGCCTCATTTAATCTGCAGAACAATCCTAGGAGACAGCATCTATTATTGTGTTCATTTTACATATTCTTTAATAGAGGCTTAAGGAGGGGCTAAAGAACCTCCCTCTGGGCGTGCAGCTAGTAAATGGCAGAGCTGGGATTCAATCCTGATATTCAGCATGACCCTTTGCACCTTTCTACACTGGATGGTCCCATAGCTAAGCTCTTCTAAAGCCAGAGATCACTGAAAATGGTTCTGATCACTTTAAAATTGTGCAAATAATGGCCGCTGCCAAGCCTCTCAATATGGGCTGCACCCCCCAGCAGATGAGACAGCTGCCTTGTCTCAATTAACCTTTACTGAGATCGAGTTGGTTGACATTAGCTCCCTAAGCACCTCTTCAATCACTCATTCATTCATTCATGCATTCATGGGTTTTCATTTCAAATCGCTCCTTTGTGAACCAAGTTGGGAAATTCTCATTTTCACACATCACCTATTTTGATGGATTCTGCTCGGTTATTTTCTATTTTCATGATTGACCAGCAGCCGTTTATACATTTTTCCAACCATCATCTCCTTTGCAGCAGTGGGCCTTCGACCTGTGATTGCTTTCAAGGAGGTATATTGCCAGTAGTTGTTTTTCTGCCTGTGGTTCCCTGGTAGCTTCAGTTTTCAAATGAAATTGAAATGAAATTGAACAAGATAAATCTTTGTCACTTTTGAATCTGTGAAATCTTGTATATATATGTGTGTGCATGTATATATATCTCTGTATAGTATTTAATATATAGTAGTATTAGGCATATATATATAATTTACACATATTTAGATTATATATATTAATATATATTTATCATGTATATTTTGTGTATACATGTATCTTTATATATATATCAAATCTAGATTATACATATGTAATTTAGATACATGGTCTCACTTTGGAAGATAAGGTGCCAAAATTTCAGCACCTTCATTAGTACTGATGAGGAGGTTGCTGTCTATTGACTTGAGGGGTGGAAGTGCCAGCCACAGATATTCCCTGTGGCCAAGATGATTATTGCACATAAAGTTTTATTGGAACACAACCATGTCCATTCATTTGTGTATCGTCTATGGCTGCTTTTGTGCTACATTGGCAGAACTGAGTAGTTACAAGAGACCATGTGATCTGCAAAACCTAAGTAATATACTATCTAGTTCATTGCAGAAAAAGTTTGGAATAGAGAAAAATGTGTGGTTATAAGATCTCTGTTTGAACTCTGTCTCTGCCACTTAATAACTGAGAGCATTGGACAAATCATAATCCTTCTGAATTCTGGTTTTCTGATCTATAAAATTAAGTTAATAATGAATAAGGAAATATAGTGAAATGATTTTTAATCAATAATCTTTTAACTGAATGTTAACTGTTGTGGGGAGAGAAGCGTGGACAGCTATGTCAGTCAGCTTTGGCTGCATAACAAACTATCCTAAGAATCAGTGACTAAATATAAAAATAATTTATTTTTTTCACAAGTTTTCATCTCTGTTGGGTATTGACTAATCATGACTGGGCTCAACTGAATAGATTTTCTGATCTCTCCTGGACTCAGTCACACAATTTGTGGCTGACTGAAGGGTGGTTTTGCTGTTCTTGTTTCCCATTCCCTTCCTGAGACTGATGAATTAACCTAGGCAAAAACTGGTCAACCATGTATAAAAGAATGTCTTCCCGTAATGATGGCAGAGGCACAAACAGCAAGCCCAGTGATGTAAGCGTTTCTGAGGACACTCATTCATCATAACTGCTAGTATCACATTGGCCAGAGAAATTGCACATGGCCAAGGTCAGGGGCAAGGAATTGTGCCCTAGCCACAGCAGAGGCCACTGCAAAGTCACAGGGCAGAGGGTACAGATTTAGGGAGTAGCGAAACCTTGAGGTCATCAAGGCAATGCACTGATACTAAAACTATTGTTTGAAGAAATGAGCATTCTCAAACTGTAACAGTGAGTGCAGCTTGGGACAACTTCTTCGGATAGCAATTTGGCGACACATAAGAAAACCATTCTATATGTGTGTAGCTTTTGGCTCAGTTATCACATTTCTAAGAATTTACCCCTGGTGACTCAATCATGGATGTATCAAAGATTTATCATTAAGAATGCTTATTACAACATGGTTGATAAGGGTTAAAAACCTAGGGTAGACACAAATGTTCAAAAATGGAGGCATGGCAAATAAATTATGGCCCATCCATGTTAGGAAACAATATGGAGCTACTGAAGATGAGGGTAAAGATAAACAATATTAACAAAAATATGCATGATATACTGCTTAGTGAAAAAGGTTATAAAACGGCTTCAATAACATATTCATGCTTTGTTTAAAAATGTATACATATGCATAGATAAGAGAATGCATATATACTTAAACATTAACTGTGGTTATATCTGAAAAATAAGATTAGTAATGAATTTTTATTTTCTTATTAGTAATTTTTGAATAGTCTTAATTTTCCACATCTTGTATTACTTTTGTAATAGAAAATTACTTTACACAAAATAGAATTAAGTAACTTACCTTTTTTAAAAATGTGGGAAAATAGTAAGGTAGCAGCAATCATCATATATGCCATGGATTGCTGATTCTTGCTTTCAATCTTTTTCTTTGTCCTCCTGGAGGCATTGTAAGATAATGTGCACTTCACTTATTGATTGAAAATACATTTTATTTCAAATGAGTAACATGTTGGACAGGAATCATTTGTGGCTATGTAGCCATGCATTAATTGTGCTGCCCTTGTTTAAGTTATTTATTGTGACTTGGAAATATGATTATTCTCTGTTTGTCTCTGCCTAAACATTTTTTATGTATACAATTGTCTTGTCACTTTGCAAGTTATGTTTTAACTTTGAAACACCTAACAGAAGGCAGATTATAAGAGCATTATCAGTGTTTGTTACATATAAGTATTGGAAAATAATATAATTGCCAATGTTTGATATATTGGAGGAATTAGAAAATTAGATTCAGGCTACATATATGACTCACTTACATCCTTTCTCCTTAGTCTTGGCCTACTCTCATATTTCATGCTGTTGTGAAGGTTTATACTGTGGATAAGTTTCTCTTTCCATAGCTATCCTTGGTTCATACAAATAAATCCACAAAGCGTTAATACTATTCTCAAATGAAGACCATTCAGGAATGTTTATGGATGTAATATGGCACTAGATTAGGTATTAAGACTACCTAGAAGAATAAGGCAATGTCACTTGCCTTAGACACATAGGCTACCTATTTCAGAACAAAATAATAATAATAATAATAATAATAACCAAAAGTAATAATAAATATGATCATTACAGGTATCATATGCTTGGCCAAAAAAATGGGGTAGCAAAAACCATTTAAAAACAAGCAGCAAAGGCACAAATAACTTAATAAGGGTAAGGGTCTGGGTTTTGGGAGAACACAGGGGAAGTGGGGGAGATTTCTTTTGAGTTCCTTCTGGCCATTGAAAGCTCAGTCTTAAAGAATTGGGGTGCATCAAGTGGGAGATGGGGCTTCCTAGCCCCCTCCCCCATGCAGGAAGGGTCTAGAGATGACCTCTCACCCCCTCGTAGTCCAGAGGAGGAGACTAAGACCAGAGGGGATAAGACACACCAAGGCTGCCCATATATTCAAGTTCTGTCCCCAGAAAATATATCCCACTAACATTCATACATTCATTTTCTTAAATAGCTTTTGTGCACACTGAAAATGACAAAAATGTGCTTGAAGTTTATGTGATAATCACAAGCTGCTTAATAGAAAACAGGGGGATGGATAAATAAGTGCTGGTATCACAATAGAAAACAATGCTATGTAGGATGAAAATGAACAAACTGGATCCACAGTTACTGATACAGATGAGTCTTACATAAATAACACTTAACAAAAAAGCAAGTTACAAAAGTGTACCTATAGTACATTTAATGGCTCAGATGGTAAAGAATCTGCCTGCAATGCAGGAGACCCTGGTTTGATCCCTGGGTTGGGAAGATCCCCTGGAAAAGGAAATGGCAACCTATTACAGTATTCTTGCCAGGGAAAACTCTTGGATAGAGGAGCCTGGTGGGCTATAGTTCATGGAGTTGCAAAGAGTCAGACACTACTAAGCAACTAACATCACAACAGAAAAGAGTGCTATATATGATGAAAATGAACAAACTGAATCCAGAGTTATCAACGAGGAAGAGTAAGAGTCTTCCATAAATAATATTTAGCAAAAAAGCAAGTTACAAAAGTGTACCTATAGTACATTTAAAATATTTCATTTCTATAGCACTTTAAAATAATGTGAAAATGAAAGTAAATATTGCATATATTGGGTTTTCCTGGTGGCTCAGACAGTAAAGAATCCACCTGCAATGTGGGAGATGTGGGTTCGATCCCTGGGTTGGGAAGATCCCCTGGAGGAGGGTATGGCAACCCACTTCAGTATTCATGCCTGGAGAATCACCACGGACAGAGAAGCCTGTTGGGCTACAGCCCATGGGGTTGCAAAGAGTCAGACACGACTGAGTCAGACTGAGTCAGACTGAGTGACCGAGCACACATATATTGCATATAGAGCCCCCACACACATATATTATCTATTCACTAGTTACTCACTATCTATCTATACATTAGGAGGGCATTAGGAGCTATAAATTTCAATTTCAATGAAGGAGTTGTTGTTGAGTGAGAAAAGGGTGAGTGCATTTGGGATAAGTTCAAGTGCACTGACAATTTTTTGTAGTTGGATGGTGAGTGAGATGGAATTTATTATATTATTCTGATAACTTTATGTGTCTCAAATAAGTGGTACTCAAATAAAAGTATAAATGCTCTAGACAGCTCTGGCAGATGTCCCTAGATCTAAGTGTGATCCATAAGAAGAAAATACTTTCATTGATGATAGATAAAATGTTGACAAATAGATTGACAAGGATTTGCAGCAGTGCGTTAGGGTAAGCTGCTTTAAGGTAAGAACTTAAACACAGTTTTTAAGAATATAAACTCAGTGTGACTATATTGACCAAAGATGGTTTGTCCATCTAGCCCATTTATGCTGTCACCAAAGTTTGTATGGACAGTCCTGAATTTCAAGAAACTCCTAACTGAATATTGGGGAAAGTTTCCATGCCTGAGAATTTAGTGCTGTTAATCTTCTGCCACATTTGTGCTAGGTCCATTAGACCATTTCAGGTCTTGTCTGTTTTTATTACTTGTTATATTTCTAGTAAAGTTAAAGCTCTTAACACTGCCTGGGCGCCTATGGAGTTGATGAATTCCTCCACTGCTGATGGTGTCTCATGCTGATCTTCTAATGGGTGCATTGAAATATAATCTGCTGGGTTATTTTCTTTCCCTGGCCCATGCACAATTTTATAATCATAACCATGTAGATATTGTAAACCCCATCACTCAGAGCACATTGTCACTGTGAATTGTGAACTGCCAAATATTGTCATGAATGCCTGATGATCTGTTACCACAGTAAATGCTGAGCCATAAATGAATAAGTGAGTCTATGAAAACTGGGAGCATTGGGCGGGCCTCTGTCAAATGCCTAAGGTAGACGTGGACCCTCTTAAACTTGGTCTTGCATAGAAGAAAGTCAGAGCACTTTCATCTAGGTTGGAATATAAACTATATTTTCATTGATTTAAGAAAGCCTTCATAAATCTGGTGGCAGAGCCTTTTTTTTTTTTTAACTGCTAGGTAATGGTCTGTAAGTTTGGATATTGAAAAGCATGCAAGAGTTATTACCTTCATTTCCATTTGTCAAGTGGCGAGGAATACACAAAATTATTTTACAATGCTTGATGTTATAAATGCCTCCCAGCCAACACAGCAGTACAAAAGCCAGCTTTCTGACTGGGTCCCAAATTCTAATTTCTTGAGGAACTGAGAAGTGTTTGGTTTTGGTATCTCAGCTTCTCCATCTATAAAATGGAGATAGTGATATCAAGTTTCTATGTCCTGGGGTGTTGTAAGGATTAATTCATGTTCAGAAGGAACTTTGAAAATGGAAATCATTCTATGGAAGCAAGGAAAACAAGTTACAGGATATCTACATTTTGATTTTTCTCTTTGATACAGTAAAGTTCAATTATCAGTTTATTTTATTCCATGTTCTTGTGTTCTGTTTTTTTTTCATATGAAAAGAAAAAGAACACTAAACTTACTCTACCAAATGTTTCATACAGCTTAGGGATTAGAGAAGCTCTTATGTCTCCTAATGAGTGCTAAAGATAATGGAATACTTGCCATTTCCAAAAAAATTCACTTTATTATGCTACTCTTTGATGTGTTTAAAGAACATCGATGACTTTTCTACTCCTTCAAAGATAAATGTTTTTCAGCAAAACACATAAAGGACACTTAGGATTTGAACACAAATGACTTGGTGCACAAAAGATTTACTCAGCATGTAAATTCAATATGTATCTTTTTGGCTCTGATTCTTTTTATCTGATGTCCCGGTCTTAATTACCAGGTTTCTGTCTTGTTTTGTTATAGCTGGCATCCCAGCCATAGATATGGTTCTGCATTCTCACACCCGTGACCTTTTGTCGCACGTGGCAAGGCAGTCGTTTATTCAAACCACAATGCTGTGTCCTTTCAGAATGTCTATCCATTAACTGAATGAAGAAATAAGAACAGTTCAGTGAGCATCTAGTATATTACAGAGGCTGTACTAAGTATTTCAAGCATTTCTTCTTATTTAACTGCCACTCCAGTCCAATGTTGCATGCTCCTTTCTTAGATGAGGAAAGAGGTCCGGAGAGGTGAATAACTTTCCTGAAGCCCTGCAGAGCTAGGAAGTAGCAGAAGCAAGTTTCAAACCCAAGCCTGTTTAGTGATCTCTTGCTCCTTCTTTTCCTTTTGTTCAGTTTGCAAATAAATCACTACATCAGTCTGAAGTACACCCACAATTCTGTGATGCCTCTCTCTTCAAAAGATGGAGATGAGTCTCTCGATAGAATTCAGCAGCAGTGCTGTGAGACTCCCAAGACACATCAAAGCATTGCAGCTTTCTTCTTGCTTTTTCCCTTGGTTCAGGCACTCTGGGGGAAGCCAGACAGCAAAAGGGAGGACCATAAGCCCTGTGGAGAGGGCCACGTGACCCGAGTACTCATGCCAACATCTAGCACCAACTTACTTGTCATGTAAGCAAGGCACCTTGGGTGTGGATCCCCCAGCCCATTGAGGTTCTCAGGAGACCGTAGCTCTGTCCTACACCTGGACTGCAACCTCATGAAAGGTCCTGAGCCTCAATCAGCCAGTGAGGCTGCTCTCAAATTCCTGCCCCACAGAACCTGTGTGAGACTCTAGATGTTAATTGTTGTCTTAAGCTGCTAAGATTTGGAGCATTTTGCAACACAGCCATATATCAACTAATAGAACAGATAGCAGAATTGGCATGTGAAGTCACCCAACAGTTTAAAATTTAGGTCAAAATCATAAGGAAAGTTTTAAACAGTTACTGCTTTAGATATTTAAAATCAATTATACAAGTTCAATTGCTCATATGGGAGCAGTTCATTTTAAAATAACTGGAAAATTGATCACAACTTCAAGTTGAGTCAACAATGTGATTTTTTTTAAATCAATATTTGGGTGGTCTTGGGCTGAATCATGGAAATAGAGTCAGTCCTCCCCTGCTGGTTCTTTTTTGGAAAAATCAAACCATAGCTGGAAACCCAGTGAAGCATCATTTTAAAATCTGGGGTTCTTTGATCTGGAGAAAGACCAAAGCAGATAGTTTTTCTGTTTTTAACTCTGTGAAGGGTTACAGCACAGAAGTGCTAGAGGATTTGCTCTGTTTTGTTCCATGAGACAGACCTAGAGTCTGTTATAGAAAACTGTCCTCACATTCAGCAAAGGTTTAGAAGTGACTATCAACCCCTGCATGAGAGGTTAGACTACTAAACCCAAGAACTCTATAACTATAATTCTGTGTGTGTGTGTTAGTCGTTCAGTCGTGTCCAACTCTTTGCAACCTCATTGACTGTAGCTCACCAGGCTCTTCTGTCCATGGAATTTTCCAGGTAAGAGTACTGGAGTGGGTAGCTATTCCCTTCTGCAGTAGATCTTTCTGACCCAGGAATTGAACCTGGGTCTCCTGCATTGCAGGCAGATTCTTTACAATCTGAGCCACAGGGGAGCCCATAATTCAGTGTATTAGAACTCAATTTTGATGCTGGTGGTAACTGGTAGGAGTCAACGTTGCAGCCTGAACTGTTCATGTAATTCTTCATTCATATCTTCAGTGCAATACCAGAAGGACTCACTGCTTTTCATAAAATGCACATGTAATGTGACTGAGGGTTTATCCTCCTACCCTCGCCTGGAGGGGTGGGGATTATCAGTCTTCTGGGAGATGTCTGTTATTTGGGGAGACTTGCCAAAGAAATAAGTTGTTGTATTTCTGAATGCCATCTCAACTGTAGTTCCTTTGAGAAAATATATACTGTGCTTGTTGAAAGTCTTAAGAAGTTTTATTTTCCACTTTAAGTTCCTTCATATAAAATTATGCAAAAATTCAAAATGTGTTCAAGTCATACATATTATTTTTAGTATAATCTTTTTTCCTCATTTTTTGATTTTCCTCCCCCCTTCCTATTCTTGCTACACTAAACCTCCTCACCCCAAGTGTTACTTGTATTACATTCCAGTATATGTGTATATACATATATATATCCTTCCATATGTCTCTCCACATTCATACACATCTAAACACTTAAGTACTAAATATATCTGCATAGACAGAGGGGCATTTTTGGTGTTAGTTTATGAATGTGGAATCATATTACACATAATTTCCTGCTTCTTGCTTGTAATAGTTCTCATTTCCACTTGCAATGCACAAGACAAACCTTTTGCCCAAGGTGTTATGGTACTTATTTTTTGTCGAATCAATGCATGCTTTCTCATTGTAGCTTCGGTTCATTTTCCCCTCACTTCTTCTGAACTTTTTTTTTTAATGTTTGTTGATATTTGGATTTTACGGTTCTGCAAATTGCCTATTTATATCTCTGGTTCATTTGCTATTGGGTCTTTTCCTTGTCAATAATATAAGGAGTTTGGTACATTATACAAGTCCCTTTTGTGAGAGTGAGTAGATAAGCAGGGCTTATATAAGCTGTAATAAGAATGAAGAATGAATCATGAAACTCTTACTTTTTA
Organism: Cervus elaphus; assembly: GCF_910594005.1. Taxonomy (NCBI): domain Eukaryota; kingdom Metazoa; phylum Chordata; class Mammalia; order Artiodactyla; family Cervidae; genus Cervus; species Cervus elaphus. The sequence continues at coordinate 41,454,757 of NC_057822.1, forward strand.
CTCATAATTCCTCATAAATCCTTCTCTTACACCAATTATGACATATGGACAGAATGATGTGGCCATGATCATTTTTCTATTATTAGTAGAGCTTTAATAAAAATTATGCAAAAGTAAAAATTATGTATTTTCCTCCTATATCCTAGTAGATTATCTTGTATACCACCTGGGGGTATATACACACTTAATTTCAAGAGAAATGACTATTTCACAATTAGCATCACTCTGATCTTATTCCTTGCAAGATAATAACACTCTGTAAGATCTAACCTCTTAGTGAAAGATCATCTGGGTCATATGAATAGCACAATTCTACAATAATTTCTCTCTGATCTCTCTGCTGTGTGAAAAAATGTTTTTTTCTGATCCACATATTTCTTCATGATTAGAGTAAAAGGAAATTAGAGAGTGAGCCAGGCGAGGGACTGTTTAAGGTCATCTGCCTCACATTCAACACAGCAAGACAGCAGTAAGTCGAAAAATTGCATAGATGAGTCAGAAAGCAAGATTAGGTAGGTGTAAGGTTTAACCTATAAACTTGTTGGAAATGGGCCACAAATTTGGGGCTGAGCTTTCTTGTAGCCAAATGGAAACAGAAATGCAGTTGCCTGTAAACTTCACAGTGACCACAAGTTAAATACCAATCATTTGCTTAGGCAATAGCTCAAGTAGCCCTATGATTTGACCAGAGATTAATTTTTTTTCCATAAGGCTTTTCATGTCACAGGGGATTTATGGTTGTTCCTTACTTTTTCTTACCTAACTAACATGAGGGGGATGACCTGGGCCATTTCCTTGGTTCCTTCTAGCTTTTTTTGTGTCCTGATATTTTGCTTTATTATTATAAAGCTTTTGTTTTGTAAGTTCCCAAATATTATCTGATAAGACATGTACTGTGGGCATATTCTTCTGATCCTATTACTTAGTTTTGTAGAATCTGGCAGAGTATAAAGTACAAAGTGAGAAGACCTTGCCTTAAAGATTAATGGAGGTCTTTGTAAAGATTCTTTGTGTTTTAAATCCAGGCTCTGGAATCAGTAAAGTGTTTTTCATATCAAAATACTACTTCTTTAATCATCATCATCTTTGGATATAATCACCTCTCTCGTGATATAATGAGCCATTTTACTCACAGTTGATGTAGGAATTTGCTGACTTGACAGCGTTAGGTGGAATAGCTCCAATAGTGGTTTATTTTTATTAATAAGTTTTACTTTTAAAGCCATTTTAGGTTTACAGAAAATTAAGGCGATAGTACAAAGTTCCCATATACTTCCTCTCTCTCTCACTCAGTTTCCCCCATTACTCAAATTAGTGTAGCAAATTTATTACAGTTGATGAGCCACTATTGATTATTAACCAAAGTCCATAGCTTACATTAAGGTTTACTCTTTGTATTGGGTATTGTCTTTCTATGGGTTTTGTCAAATGCATAATGTCATCCATCTATCATTACAGTATCAAACAGGATAGCTTCATAGCCCTGACTTTAAGGAGAGTAGCTCCAATAGTATCTTATCACCTTTTAATATTGTGTGTAATATTATCTCATTCATGCTCAAAGACACAAATTATATGATGCACAAGACACAAGTACTCACCAAATATGGCCAAATATTTTAATTTAGCATATGGCCAGTATTTCTTTCCTAGTTTAGGATATGTACTTTTGTGGGACTTCACTGTCATTTTCCACAGACATTTATAAAACTTGGGAATTCATCTGGATGCTCAATTCTATTATCAATTTATTATTCCAAAGGAACACATGGTAGCTTAGCACAACATTCTGATGTTACAACAAGATGTCAAATTAAACATTCAAGACATGGCACTTAACCAGTCTTTTCCTAGGGAGCGTTGCACTATTTCTAAATATTTAATGAATTCAATGGAGTGAGTTAGTCCTTCAAGTTTTAAAGAGTTGTGGATTTACACTCAGTAGAAAGAACTTCTGCCCCAGAAACACAGAAGCATGGAATTCTTACATTATTTCACCATTGGTCCCTTAAATTTATTGCCTATATATGAAAAGGATCCAATGCCCAGATACCCAGACACCAGATATGCTTTTTATTTCATGCTGTCATGCTGTTTCCTGAGCTGCCAGGCAGGTTGAGTGTCTGTGACCATCAGTTACATAAATGATCACTGTTAGTCAGTGAACATACATCCTTAGTGAACAAACCCATAATAAGAGCTTCCCTGGTGGCTCAGCTGGTAGAGAATCCACCTGCGGTGCTGGAGACCTGGGTTTGATCCCTGGGTTGGGAAGATCCCCTGGAGAAGGGAAAGGCTACCCACTCCAGTATTCTGGCCTGGAGAATTCCATGGAGTGTATAGTCCATGGGGTCGCAAAAGAGTCGGATGCAACTGAGCAACTTTCACAGAGAGAGAAATTTATATTTATTACATAAACACAGATTTGTTGATTTCCTACTATGTGCTAGGTATTGGCTAGGTGTAAGAACAAAGAGACTGGTGATGAGACAGATAATAAGCAATTATAAGACAAGGTAAAGGTACATGGACATAGCATTTTAGAACTTGAGGGTAGAGAACTCATTCATTTTATAGCTAAGTTGAGGCTAAATTTGGGTCAATATCAAATGAGTAATAGAGCCAAAAATAGAATTGTTAGTTAAGCACTTCCCACACCAGGCCACTCCCTCCTTTGTTTCTGCTTAGGTAGTATTGCATTGTTCTGATAAATTTAAGACACCTTTACTATTTTAATGTGTGCCAATTCTATTCCTTGGGATGATTAGGGGAGAAGGAAGATGCCTACAGAATTCTAGTGAAGTTTAATTTGTCTTAGATGAAACAAGCTAAAATTGTTAGCTGAAAGACATACATAACGAGCTATGAAAACCCAAGAGTGTTGTTGCTTATTCCCCCAAGTTTGTTACAGACTGGAATTTCATCACTGGAGTTAAAAGCATTGGGGACATGTTGAATTACTTTTCTGATTGTATCTTTACAATTTTTCAACAGCCAAGTTTATTTTAGACATTAATCTTTGAGGCTGTCTCAGGAAAATACAAAAATAAAATGTTTCTCAAATAACAAGATCTTGTAACAAGTTCTGAGGGTCACCTTTGTTCAAATCTGGCTCAGAAAATACAGATGGACCCCTGAGCAATTGAACTGTGTCAGGTAAAATTGACCAGATAATATATGTATATCCTTCCTTCTATCTCTTGATCTGAGTGATTCACACCAATGCAAATTCTGCCCTACCTCTATTATTCAGTTTAAGAAGAGAAAGGATAAAAGATATATTAGCGCATGGTACTGGATCAGTCACTGTCCTGATTTTATCTCCGCCGTTTCAATTCTTTTAAATTAGATTCTTCATTTTTCTTAAGGTTTCATGTTTCTTCATTTTTATCATGCAGCATCAATAATTTCTCTACATTTGCAGCTAAGTCAGGCTGTAGAATATATCAACTGTAGTTTTTAATGGTACACATGAAATTGTTCTATAATATCCCAAAGGCAGAAGACTGGTTCTATTAAATTACAAATAAATGTACAATAGAATATTCAGGGATCCTAGAATTAGAATAAATGGTACATTATCTAACATATGGAACAAAATGTTTTGTCAATGGCTAAAACTTGTTTTTATTGTCTAAATATCATGAAAGAGCTTTAAGTTGTATTTAAAGTGAGCTAATAGAGTGGAACACGCATTTGTAAGGACATGTGTGTGTATTAGTTGCTCGGTCGTGTCCGACTCTTTGCAACCCCGTGGACTCTAGTCCACCAGGCTTTTCTGTTCACGGGATTTTTCAGGGAAGAATACTGGAGTGGGCTGCCATTCCTTTCTCCAGAGGATCTTCCCGACCCAGGGATAGAACCCGGGTCTCCTGCATTGCAGGAGGCTGCTTTACCATCTGAGCCACCAGGGAAGCCCATATTATATTATATACATAAGGACATATTATATTATAATTGCTTCCCAGGTGGCAACTAATGGTAAAGAACCTGTCTGCCAATGCAGAGACATAAGAGATGCAGATTCGATCCCTGAGTCAGAAAGATTCCCTGGAGGAGGGCCTGGTAACCCTCGCCAGTATCCTTACCTGGAGAATCCCATGGACAGAGGAGCCTGGCAGGCTACAGTTCATAGGGTCGCAAAGAATCAGACACAATTGAAACCACTTAGCATATTATATTATATACTAGCCATGTTCTGGGATTTCCAGGTGGCTGAGTGGCTGAGTGGTATTATTGAGTGTTATTGCAGGAAACACCAGAGACCTGGGTTCTATCCCTGGGTCAGGAAGATCCCCTTGAGGAGGAAATGGCAATCCACTCCAGTATTCTTGCCTGGAAAAATCCCATGGACAGAGGACCCTGGTGGGCCACAGTCCATGGGGTCCAAAGAGTCATTTACAACTGAGCGACTGGGCACACAAGCGCCCAGCCATGTTATAGGAAGCTTCTCCTCTTTGCAAGTGTCCTACTTCTGAGGATTTGCCTTGACGATGGTCCATCTGAACCAGTGAAATAATGAGTTGCAAAGACCTCAAAGTGACGCCTCTTTGTCCTTTGCAGTTTACAGCGGTGCTCTCATATATCATTTTGATCCTGTTTATGGCCACACAAGGAATATGACTCGCAGCACCTTATGTATTGCACATATGGTCCTTCATCCCCAGGCTGCTAAACAGGAAGAAAACTAACACTATTAAACACCTACTATAAGACTCATTGCCAAGAGCTCCTCTTCAGACTCTTTTTACATCTTTTTGTTACCAGGAAATACAAATGTTCTGAACATGAAGCATTTCCCATTTTAATCAATACCAACCCATCAGATTGAGAAGTCATGAGAAACATAACAGGAAGAAAATGAAATAAACCTCCAGATATGTTGCAAAAGAAGTAAACTAACCTGAATCGCTGAGATAGTTTCAACTTTTCTCAGCAGAGTCTGGAAATACCATTGCCTACAGCCCTCCTTCTCTCATGGTTATATTCATACAGCACAACAGTCTATTTGCATACTTGAGCAGATAAGTGAACTATAATCCTTGTAGCAAACACTGTCACTTGGGAGGGCTTACCCAGATGCTCGCCCTGGGGTCACCAACTAACAGTTCCTTCCTAGGAGGCTTCCTATCTCCCTGCCTCAGGTGGTCTATTGGTCCTGAGAACAGGTGGAACCAGTGCATGGGGTAGACTGGAAAGGCTGGGGAGTTAATGTTCCCAGGAGTGAGCCTCAACCAAGGAGGGTTGGGCGGTGGCGGATGTATTCAGTTGGGTCTTCGGAGAAGCAGATACTAAGAAGATTTAAAAGGCATGTGGAGGAAATATTATGAAAGCAAACAGGGAGGAGGCATGGAAGGCTAGGAGAGCTGTGAGACAAGGATGCAAGTTTGACCCTGAAGGAGGCTGAGGACAAGCAAGTTGGGCGGAGGGATCTTGCGTAGTGAGAAGCTGCAGGAAGCCCTCAAGCCAGTTACCAAGAAAGTAGTCCCACGTGCCTCGGCAATATGTCGGCCTTATCCCCCCCACAACCAGTCGCTGGTGGGCAGCCCCGAGCAGTGTGGCCTCAGGACAAATGAGGGCGGGGATTTCAGAGCACTGGCCACTGGACCGTCAGCCAGTGAGCTCCCTGGACAGCTGGTTTGCCAGGCATGTTCACCAGGCTGCAACAGTGGATAAAAATCCAGCTATTGTCCAGGGTCCCCAAAGTATTACCAATACAACTACCACGTGATCTAGGAATCCCACTTCTAGCAATCCAGGGGGCACTTCTGAGGTGATTTCCACACAGTTCCTCAATGGGTGCCAGTAGGGATGAGCCCCAGTTGCCCACTGCAATTCCCCACTTTCATTGGCTCTCTTTCCTGGCCTCACTTCACTCTCTCACCATGCTTCCTGGGTTCCTTCCCGAATAAACCACTTGCACCCAGATCATTGTCCCAAGGTTGGCTTTTGGAGAAACCCCCAGTAAGACAATGCTTTTCATTCATTCTTTAAAAAAAAAAAAAAAAAGTACCATTGATATGTAAAAGGTGTCCCTGTTTAATGTACAGCTCCTAGTTTGGCTAAGTATACAACCATGAAACCATTTTTACCATCCAGGTTATAGACATATCTATTAATTCTCAAGGTTTCCTCCTGTCCCTACCTGAATATAATTATCACGTCCTTTTACATGGCAAGAACATAATGTAAAGATCTATCCTCTTAACAAATATTAAGTATACACTGTATGTTGTTGGACTTCCCTGCTGGCTCAGAGAGTGAAGAATCTGCTTGCAATTCGGGAGACCTGGGTTTGATCCTTGGATTGGGAAGATCCCGTGGAGGAGGAATTGGCAACCCACTCCAGTATTCTTGCCTGGAGAATTCTATGGACAGAGGAGCATGGAGGGCTACAGTCCATGGAGTCACAAAGGGTCAGACACAACCGAGCGACTAACACTATTACTATGACTATAGAGTTGTTAGTTCTAGGTATCATGTTATGCAGCAGATATCCAGACTTATTTATTTAACACAACTGAACCTTTGTACCCTTTGATCATCGCCATTTCCTCATTCCTCTGCCTTTGGCAGTCTCCATTCTATTCCTTGCTTCTATGAGTGTGACTATTTTTTTTATTTTTTATTTTACTTTTTGGCCACCCCACATGGCTTGTGTGACTCCATTTCCCTGACCAGAAATCATATGCTTGCCCTTGGCCATGAAAGTGCAGAGTCCTAACCACTTGGACCCCCAGGGAATTCCCAATGATGTTTAGATTCCACACATAAATGAGATTATTTAGTATGTATCCTTTTGTGACTGGTGTATTCCACTTAGCATGGTGTCCACCAGTTCCATCCATGATATTGCAGATAGTAGGTTTTCCCTCTTTATAAAGGCTGAATAATATTCCATTGTACATATATACTATGATTTTTTTACTGATTTCTCAACAGACACTTGGATAATTTCCATATCATGACTGTTATGAATAATACTACAATGAACATGGCAGTGGAAATTTTTTTTTGAGATCCATGTTTTATTTCCTTTGGATTCATACCCACATTTTTTCATTTAAAATGAGGGACTCTCCACCCACCAGAGAATTATGATAACCATGCTAGAGGAAGCATGAGCGTAAGCCAGGCTGCAGACATCCAGCTAATCTGGTGAATAAAGTTCAAAGGAGGCCATATTGATGACCATTCTTGATATATCTCCATATATACACATATACTACATTTTTGGTATCCATTCATTTGTAGATGGGACATTTAGGTTGGTTCTTCTTGTTGTTTTGCTGCTCAGTCATGTTGCCAGGCTCCTCTGTCCATGGAATTTTGCAGGCAGAAATACTGGGGTGGGTTGCTATTTCCTGTTCCGGAGGATCTTCCCAGCCCGGAGGATCAAACCTTTATCTCCTGCACCGGCAGGGGGATTCTTTGCTGTTGAGCCACAGGGGAAGCCTTAGGTTGTTTCTATTTTTGGCTATTTTGAATAGCACTGCAATAAACGTGTGATGCAGGTATAACTTATAGGTTCTGATTTTAGTTCCTTAGGATAAATACCCAGAATTGGGATTGTTAGATCATATGCTTGTTTTATTTTTAATATTTTTAGGAAACTTCACACTGTCATAGCTGTGCCAATTTACATCTCCACCAGCAGAGTCACAGGATTCCCTTTTCTCCACATCCTCACCAACACTTATCTTTCGTTTTTTAGGAAAAGCCAGCCTGACAGATGTGAGGTGATACCTATTGTGGTTTTCATTTTTGTTTCCCTGATGATGAGTGATACTGAACACCTTTTCATATGTCAGTTGGCCATCTATATGTTGGAGAAATGTCTATTCAGGTCCTTTGTCCATTCTTTAACTGGGTTGGTTTTTTTGCTATTGAGTTGTATGAATCCCTTATGTATTCTGAATATTAACCCCTTATCAGATATATGATTTGCAGTTACTTTCTCCCATCCCCTAAGGCAATACTTTTCAATGACCTTTAGTTACTGAGAACATTTACTCTGTTTATCTTGAAGCGGGTCCTTTTGCTGTGGCTCATTTGGGGAGCCATTTTTATGCTCAAAATGGGATTATTGAACCATTAAGAGGGTTGATCATTACCTACTGGTGGGCCCCAAAGGCATCACTGACTCCTACCCTTCACCTGAATCCTACCACCTCCGTGATTTCAATTCCTGATCTCTACCTAAAGAGGCTTGATTGGGACTGAAAATGTTTCTTTGAAATCTTTTCTTAAAATTGTTTTTTCTAATCTAAAGTCTTGAGAATGTGGTTTGTTGTTGTTCAGTCGCTAAGTCTTATCTGACTCTTGGCAACCTCATGGACTGCAGCACTAGCTCAGAGGAGCCTGGCGTGCTGCAGTCCACGGGATCATAAAGAGTCTGTTAGGGTCAAAACATTAAACTAAAATATGCAGGAAATGTTTTATCTTTAAGAGCTTCATATGGCTTAAGTGTGTTTTGCTTGATGATTGAAAATGGATCAGAGTGGCAAAAATAGAAACATCTGACTACCATCACCAGGCCCATCCCCTAAGCCCAGGAGATAACCTACATTCCTACTTTGGCAGAATAGAATGGATTTGAGTTCAAGTCCTGCTTTATTGAACCCTATATTAGAAAAGTCATCAGTCAAATGGTCAGGACAGAGTCTAGTCCCTGACTTCTTGCTTTAGGTCTCACGATAGGTTTGCCCTAAAGTTGCTATGACAACAGAGATGAGTGTCCTGCATGTGAACTGACCTATCGGGGAGGTCACAGGGAGGCCACCCCAGCACATCTCAGCTCCCTGTTCTGTTACATCAAGTGAGTGAAACAGAACCAGCCTGTGTTTTGTGCACTCCATTCTTGCACACTGCCCTCCTGACCTCTTCCCACGACTGCTATTCATGCTACAACTGAGTATCATTCCTAAAGAATGTCCCATCCCCTTTCTGAGACTCGCATTAGGGCACAGTCATGGTGGCCCTCTCGGGAAGGGCCCAATCCTAATTTTCCTTTATTTATGTATTTTTAAATTTTAGCCCCAAATTGCAGTGCAGGAGGGAAACAGTTATGGTAGTGCCAACGTTTTATTATACTAATAAATAAATGACAATATCCATTACCATTATTTTCATAGGCATAAATATATTTCAACACCCAAAATTAGGAAGAATATTATTTTAAAGTAAAGGAAAATTGTTTCCAAGGAAAGGTATTTTGTAAATTTATACTATCATTGTAATTCAATAAAGCAGGACTCTAATTCAAATCCACTCAGGATTCAAACTCTGCCTCTGAACTCCAGAGGCTGCAGTTTTAATCCCAATGTTTTACTGCAGTGGTTCCCAGAGCATCATCTAGGAGCCAGTATCACTGGGGAACTTGTTGAAAACGCAGATTCTTGGGCCCTATCCCAGCTACTGAATCAGAAATGGGAGGCAGGAGTCCAGCAATCTGTGTTTTAACAAACTTGCCAGGAGATTCTGGTGTGCGCTAAAACTCGAGAACCTGTGCTATATGCCATTCCAAGACACGCAGCACTAATATACTATTATTTATTTTCCATTTATTTTATACTTCTTTGAAAAAAATACTGTATATTCCCTAAGGACAAGACAGAATTGGGTTCTTCAACTTTTATTCTCCACAGCATAGGTCACATTGTGGACCTCCATAAAACATTTACTTAATTGAAAAAGGAAATGCTCCTCTTTGTCTTGGATGACTTAAATTCAATTGTCTAGAAAGATGAGATGCTGAATAAGAGAACTTTTTGAAATTCTTCACATCTCTGGCACCCTAATATCATTCCAGTCTTTCATTGTGTGGATTTGTGATAATCAGGAGTTACATGAATATAAAACTAATATAGCATTTTGCTTGCATGTGTGATAATCATTAAAACACAGCATGAATCACAGCAACATATGGCATTTAAAAATAAGCTTTTCAATTACGCCAGGAGATGTAGAGCTCACTTTGTTATCACAGACTGCGTAATATTGGTAAGTAAAGATTTGAAGGAAGTGACTTTCTTTAAAATGCATTAGGAAGATTCCTTTTTCCTGCACACAGCGTTAGCACTGTATCTATCTCACTGGTGCAGAGCAGGAAGACAATTCTCTCAACTACTTTTATTATTTTAATTAATTGTTTTATTTTAATTGGAGGATAATTACAATATTGTGATGGTTTTTGCCATACATCGACAAGAATCAGCCAGGGGTACACATGTGTCCCCCCATTCTGAAACCCACCCACACATCCCTCCCCATCCCATCCCTCTGAGCACCCGGAGCACCAGCTTTGGGTGCCCTGCTTCATACATCGAACTTGCACTGGGTCATCTGTTTTACTCAACTACTTTTAAAGCCCTCTAGAAGTACACAGTATCACTGCTATGAGTGATATTACAGAACAGAAACCTTGCAAACCCACAACTAAATTACATTTTATGTTATCGACTCTAGATATTACATGTGATTGAGCACACATAATATGCTTTGGGAAATATCAAGACTTATAATTATAAAAAGAATATGAAGTGGCATGGATATTCTGCAGTTTCTTATCAAGTCTTTAATTGAAGACTTCCTTCATTTCACTCTCTCAAGAATGGCATTATATGCCCATCACTGAAAGGGAGAGATAAACAAATTTGATGCTCATTTTAAATCTTTTTGCCAGTAACAACATCCTTCCCCAATCAGCCTAAGTTCTTACACAGAATTTGTTAGATTACTAAGATTTAATAATATCTATTTACAGAGAACCCAAAGGGTACTTTACTATTAATAATGCACTCCCAAATGTCCTTATTATTATTTGCTAAATGTAATTGGCAGCATACACTCAAAATGTTCTTCCCAGTATGATTTCTCTAATAATTCTTTTTTTTTTTTTTTTGCATAGGCTATGTCTGCATGGAGCATTGTGCTAAGAAGATTATTTTTATTGAAATTTCTGGTCATTTCAGAAAATAAATAAAATGAACATTTTTGTCAGATAAATTTGCTTTATTTTCACATCTTCAACTTATAGATTCAAATTACAGAATTAACTTGGTTAATCCTGAGGTATAGGATCCATTCATTTGGTTTAAATAAAAGGGAAGATTTTTGTTATAAGGTCTCTGAGTTGCTTCCCAAGGAAGCAGGCAGGCTCAGGAGTGGAAAACTGGAATGAAGAATTGAGGCAGCCTCCTCTGTCCTCACACACGTGGGCTCTTGTCTTTGCTTATACTAATTAATGGCTTCCTCATCCTCCCTTGTCTTCACCGAGTGGCTGACTGAGATTCCCCTAAGGCATCTCACTAAACATGTGGCCTCCAAGGCAGCCACCAATCCACATGGCATGTATGTGTCAATTAGAAATAGACTTCCTTCTTCAATAACTGTAATTCCATCAGTCAGAGAGTTATCATAATACAATGATTTTGTAGTAATAAGACTCTTTACCACTGAAAAAAATTGTCAAATGAACATACAACATTTGCAATGTGAATGGTGCCCCCCTTCCTTTAGACGTGATGCCCAAGTAGAAGGCATAACCAGCTCCACCATGCAGTGCCCTGGCTCTAGATCTGGTTTATATCTCTTCAGTTCAGACCTACATTTGGAAAGGAAGATTAACCAGGAGAGAGCCGTGTGACAGACTCACTCTTCTGTATGCAAATAGGAAGGGATGGGTTCAGGCACATCATGACTGCCAGATGGGGTGATCAGCCATCCATCACAGTTTGCCTGGGACTGAGAGGTTTTCAGGGCAGGGGCAAAAGATAAAACTGAGAAAGTTATGGACAAACCCAGATAAACCGGTCACTCTGCAGTGATGGCTAACTCTTCACGACAGGTACAGTCCTCACCAACGAGTATAAGGGAGAAGACTTCCAAAGAGGATACAGTGAACATCATAGGCATTACTGTTTGCCATTGAATTACTGAAGCGACTTTGTTATTTTGAAACTGTGGAGGCTCAACTCTGCAATACATTTATTCCATTCGGCTCTATCGTAAAATGATCCAATCTTTATCTGGATATACTGGGTTATACATAACTCTGCTATTTCTTTACTGTTCAAATTCTATTCCAACAAAGGAATTATTATTCTATATTAAATTTGTTTTTTTTTTTTTTGGTCTTGACAATTTGCATAAGTTAATGTTATTATTGCTTTTTCTTAGGAAGTTTCTGAAGTGTTCTATTAAAAAAATTATTTCAAAGACAAAATATGTATTTGTTAACTGGATTGTGTCCAGTTGTTATAGTTCTCAGTGAAGATAATTACATATGATATTTAGATAAATAATAAAACATTTAGTTTCTCAAATTAATGTTTCTATCCAGTCTGATATTTAACACATAGAAGAAAAAGAAGTGAAGCAGAATTGGGTTTCTTCTCTGTTGAAGGGCAAGGAAGGGCAAGAGTTATCCTTGGAGCCCTACTTTTCAACAAAAAAAACAACTTAATTTAGGCTTATAATTTATATCTTTTACCTAAAATCAAACCAAAGAGAAGCAACAATAAAACCCCTTACTTTCAATTAAAATTGCCATCAAATTGTGTTTCAATCTATAACCTACTTCAAGTCCTATCAGAAGAGGACTTATCAGAAATCTTAAACACCTACTGAGGAGTGTAATTGACCTGATATTAAATTTTAGAAAAGGAAAATACATTTGATAATTAAAACAAGAGTCTTAAACGTACTTCAGTTCCTGCTGAGGGACCAGGCAAGTCGTTGAGGGGGGAGGAAAGCAGAGACTGAGAAAGGAGACAGGAGAAAGTATTTGGAACAAAGTGAGAAGGTCACACTCCATGGTAAAGAGGAAGAGATGGTGAGAGGCAGGTAAGGATAGGAATAGAAAAGAGAATAAAGATACCCCCAGGAGATTCTGAAAAGAGCTAGTTTTCAAATTACTAGAAGCTCAGTAAAATGGCCTGTGAAACAAGACAGTTGGAGTCAAAGCCCACTCTCATCCTGTATGAGCTCTGTGACCACATTTCTTCTCATTTCAGCTGCAATTATTCCATCCATAAAATAAATGGAAATGCTTATTCCATGGAGCTGTTGTGAGGATTGCATCTACTATGTTTGAAGGTCTTGGAACATAATCGTTGCTCAATATATGGGTTCCTTTATTCCTGTCGTGTCTTATTCTTTACTTTGAGAGTATTACCATTATCTTTGAAATGTTAGTTGTTAGATTACATGCTGCTTTTAAATTTTAATATAGTTCAAGTAACTATTTATAGAAGCTACCATAGAAGATGCCATGCTAGGTACTAGAGATAGGAAGATAAAATACTATCCCAACTTGAAGGTCTCAGCTTCCCAGGTGGCACTAGTGGTAAAGAACATGCCTGCCAACACAGGAGACAAAAGAGATGTGGGTTTGATCCCTGGCTTGGGAAGATCCCCTGGAGGAGGGCATGGCAATCCACTCCAGTATTCTTGCCAGGAGATTCCCATGGACAGAGGAGCCTGGTGGGCTACAGTCCATAGGGTCACAAAGATTGGACATGACTGAAGTGACTTAGCATGCTTGCAAGATCTCAAAGTCCTAGTACAATGGTAGAACTGAAAAGATAGAGGTATGTTTTAGGCAGGTGTGGTTAACAAGGCTATAGTGGCTGTGAGAGAGCTTCTTCAAGTTCTAAGATGAGCCTTCAGTTCAGTTCAGTTCAGCTGCTCAGTAGTGTCCGACTCTTTGTGACCTCCTGGACTGCAGCACGCCAGGCCTCCCTGTCCATCACCAACTCCCAGAGCCTACTCAAGCTCATGTCCATTGAGTCGGTGATGCCATCCAGCCATCTTATCCTCTGTCATCCCCTTCTCCTCCTGCCTTCAATCTTTCCCAGCATCAGGGTCTTTTCAAATGAGTCAGTTCTTCCAATCAGGTAGCCAAAGTATTGGAGTTTCAGCTTCAGCATCAGTCCTTCCAATGAATATTCAGGACTGATTTCCTTTAGGATGGGCTGGTTGGATCTCCTTGCAGTCCAAGGGACTCTCAAGAGTCTTTTCAACACCACAGTTCAAAAGCATCAATTCTTCGGTGCTCAGTTTTCTTTACAGTCCAACTCTCACACCCATACATAACTACTGGAAAAACCATAGCTTTGACTAGACAGACCTTTGTTGACAAAGTAATGTCTCTGCTTTTTAATATGCTATCTAGGTTGTTCATAACTTTTCTTCCAAATTTGAACGGGCACACAAATTACTGATGTAGCTTGTTACTATGTAAATTTTGAGTCAGTGGGTCTCAAATAAGTCCTGAGATTCTGCATTTCTAACAAACTCCAAGATGATGTCAAGGCTGCTGGTCAGCAGATCACACACTGAGCAACAAGTGCAGAAGTGGTTCCCAACCCTGCTGGCACATTAGAATCATCTGGGGAGTGTTTACAAAAATGATTGATGCTCAGTTCCCACTTCTGAAATAAACTGATTGCATTGGTCTAGGGAGAGACCCATGCAAGCTTCGGTTTTAAAGGCTCTCCAGGTGATTCTAATGTCTATCCAGTGTTGACACCTTGGTCTTAAATAATGAGCTAGACCAAGAGTCTTTGACAAGAAGGCAACTTTGCAGAAAGAAAGAAAATTATGTGGAAGAAGTGTGAATGTGTGGATCCAAATAGTACATTTAGGAGATTACTCATCATTCAATTTGAAGTTATGGTTGGAACAAAGGATAGGGGTGGAGATGACAGATGAGACTGGATGGGTAGGCCAGGGCCAAATCATGGAGGCCCACACTCAGGACTTCCCCTTTCTTCAATGGACAATGAGGATTTGGTAAATTGCTTTAACTAATGCAGTGACCACCTATCAAATGTTTCTTTGACAGGTGGTTTGCTTCATCTCTGTTAGGTACAGAAATTCTCAATCCTAGTTACATATGTCTTTTACCTTTTAAAAACCTTTTTGTCATGGTAAAATGTATATAATAGGGAGTTTATAACTGAAATTAGTTGTAATTTTAATTATTATTGTAACTATTTTAAGTGTACAATTTAGTGTGCAATAAAAGACATTCACAGTATCAGTAACCATTACTGCTATATATTTCTGAAACTTTTCTATCACCTTAAAGAGAAGCTCTCTAACTGCTAAACCTTCCTCTTCCTCCCCAGCCCCTGGTAACTTCTATTTTGTGTCTCTATGAATTTGCTTACTCTAGATGCTTCATGTAAGAAAAATCATACAGAATTTGTTCGTTTGTGTCTGGATTATTTCACTTAGCATAAGGTTTTCAAGGTTCATTCATGTTATAACATATAACAGAATGGCATTCCTTTTTACAGTTGAATAGTGTTTCACTGTGTATATACACACATCTTAATTATTTATCCATTTGTCTGTTGATAGACACTTGAGTTACTCCTTATATTTGAATATTGTGAATAATGCTGCTAAGAGCATGCAATTCTAGTTATTTATTAGAATAACATGTTAGGTATCACCTCAGGCCAGACAAATTAGATATTCTGGAAATTATGTGCAATCATGGTTGTGGCTTTAAACCTCCCACAAGTGATTCTATTGCACAGCCAGGGATGTGAACCACTGATTTATATACAGCTAATTGAATCCAAGTCCCTGGAGCAATTCCTTTAAGGGCTATTTCTCAAGACAATGTGTAGGATTTAGTGTATAGGTGATCACCTGGAGAGCTTGTTGAAAAGGCCTAGTCCCAGTTCCCAGACTGGGGAGAGTCTGATTCATGAAGTTTTGCACAGAACTTAGGAATCTTGTTTATAAACAAGATGCCTTTTAGGGGATTCTAATATAGGTGCGTGTAACTCCACCTTAAAGAATGCTGACTTCAAGATTGCTTTTAGCTTGACATAGAGAAACTGTATGTCCTTGTGACATTCTGATGACTATGCCATTCTGCTTTTTAACTACTTGAAGCCACTTGTCATAGGAGAAACTAAAGGAAAGCATAGAGATGGCTCAGAAAAATTCTTTGCTGTTACAGAGGAAAAAAAAAATCCAGGACCAATTGAAACATTAGCTCTTATGGTGCTTATTATAAAAGTAATCCGCACTATGCACTATCCGCAGAGCTAACTTAGGGATTCTGGTTCATTTGTGAGTTCTGTCCCTTGTTATGTGAATTAGTCCTGATGTTTGAAGGATTTTATAATACATGTAGATTGCATCTACCAGTCAGTTAAAAAAAATAGATGTTAAAAATAAACATCAGTGCCTTATATTTTTCTGACCCCTATTTTGTATTGTGTCACAAATGCACATAGTATAATGACATTTATCCAGTTGTACCTGGATTCATTTAACTGGCATTTATTTTATAATACTTTAGATCATAATATTTAAATATACAATATGAAAAAGGTTATACTATATAAAAAGTTAATACTTATACATTTTTTAAGAACAAAAACACTTCTTTTTTACATGCTTTGTTGTCTCAAGTCCCACTTTCAGGGGTTTTGATCAATTATCCCACACCTAGATGCCTACATAATAGAGTGCCAATGCATTTTGCACATCCTTGTGTTCACTACAATAAAAAAGCTTTCAAATTCTTTCAACCTTCTTCTCTGGTTATTGCAGAGCAAGGTTATCAGTATTTGAGGTGTCAGACATGAGGAAAATTCTCTGTCTTTACAAGCATGGTCAGAAATGTACTTCACTTAAGCGTAAAATTATGAAGGATGTAATTTTGCACTCAAACTTCGATTACAATAATTCTTTCAATTAACATGCCCTGTTTCTTGTTTGCTTGGGCCCTTAAATCTGACAGTCTTTCTTTCTGTAAGAGAACTAATAGAATTTTGCCAAAATACAGCTTGGAGAGAAATGAGGAGTTGGCAGTTTTACTACTCCTTTCTTATTTTTATTATCCTCTAAGTCGACCCCTTGTGTTTTGACAACTTTCAAAAAAATGCTCTCACAATTTTGCTGTGTCCTAAGAATGACAAGTTCATGGTGAATTTTGAGTGTTTTGTCAAAGCTGAGTCACACAAGCACATGGTTTCTTTCTGAGGACCTCCTGGAGTGGACACAGAAAAGTACTTATATGACAACTGTGTGAGTGTAAGTGATATAACCTTCTTCCTTTGGTTCCTGAAATAAGGATACCCAATATTCTGGGACTAAAACCCACAGAGGATCTGGTCCTCTTGAAGGGTCTTCTGGGAAAATCTTATCAAGATGATGATGGAATGCAAAACATCTCTTAAGAGGGAGAGATGATAAGTGAATTATGGATATCTAACCTAAAGAGAAAAGAGATTCAGTAGGGGACCTATTCATTGTCTTCCAAGGCCAGGAAGAATGCCAGATCTTGCCGTCCACATGACGCTGTTCATGCAATGAAGGCATGATTCTCTGAATCAAGAAAGCATCCTTAGTACTTGGAGTTGATTTCTATTATTTACCAATGAGCCTGGTCTCTGGGACTAAGGGGCAAAGTTACTCTTGAGCCCTTTTCCTGGAGTCCAGCCAGTAGCTTTCACCAGCTCCAACATCATTGTCCTGGCATTTGGTTTCAGACAATAGCATCCTATAAAACTATTCGAGTTTGAAATAAGAGGGAAGATTTTTACTTTTTTTTTCTTTCCAATGGGAGCTTGTTGTCGAAGCCATAAATACTGAAAAATTATTAAATTTTAAACTAATAAGACCATAGAAAACATATCTTCCCAGTGGGGGTTTCCAGCCAAAGTTTCTGTAAAGTCTCCAGCAGACTCAGTGACCTTTTGCAGGACTTCCTGAAACCCATGGGGTGTTTGATGGATATTCATATCGCCACGCTTGTCAAACTAATGTCACTCAGTAAATACAACGGGTGATACAACAAAATTAATTATTTAAATATTATTAATAGAACAAAAAGCACTGTGCATTTTTGTGAATGCCACATCTTTGTTGGAATAGGCAATTCCTTGAGTAACTGATATTAACAGGGAAGCACTTAGACTGCATGTCATTCTTTATGTTTGTCTGACCTCAAAGTCAAAGTTATGTGCAGCTGAGACTCTTGTTGGTCTTCAGTTGTCAGCCTGAAGGGTGTGTATGCTCACCAATCAACTAACCTTCCTGCAGCTCCCTTAGAACTTTCTCATGCAGGCTCCACAAGTTTCATTTTGTTAATAGTCTCCTGGAAGACATGACTCTGACTTGCTGTGGTCATCCTGTCACTCAGTCATAAGCATGAAAAGAGATAACATCTCCATGGAGTCACCTCTACCCAAAGTCAGGCTTTTAGGGTTGCTGGTCTGAAAAGCAGATCTTGTTTCCTCAGCCAAAGTCATACTAATCAAACACGTAACAAATCAACGTCTACACCAGAGGATTAATTTCCATGAAAGCTCAAACCACCCCATTGGACTGGATAATCATTTCCCAAGATCAGCATATCCTGTTCCACTGAGCAAATGTATATGGGAAAGGGCTTGATCATCAGAGGGTCGCATTGGTGACTATATCATCCAAGCACAATGATATGTGTGATGAATAGCATCAAAGAGCTATTGAGTGCTTACTATGTATTAGGTGCATCCTAAATTGGGCTCTAGTCATCACGGACTTCTATAGTCCTTATGTGCTGCACAGGATTTGAAATGCATTCATATTTCACTGTCCATGGGGTAAGTAATATTATTATCACCACCTCCATTTTACAGGTGAGTAAACAAGCCCAGAGGGTTTGAGTCATCAAACTGGTGAGAAAGAACTGGGATTTGAACACGGGCGTACCTTCTATTTTTGCCCTCTACACCCCTATGCTCCTTGTGGTGTTTCTAATACACTTTCACATTTTGCCCAATGAGCCCCTCTTCCCAGATGACTGATGTGAACTCTGAACATTGGCCCTCACACTCATTTTCTGGATTTCTAAGGTGCAAATTCCATACAGATGATATACATTTTCTTAGGCTATGTTAACCCCATGATTAGCCAATGCCAAGACCTGATCTTGCTGCTTTTAGCCTGTGCCTTCCCTGTCCATATGACTTTTGCATGAATCTGATCTTATTAATCATGTGCCAGCTTTATTAGTCTGTCTCTCAGGGTGCCAGGGATGCCCCTCTAACAGGAGGGCCCGCATTATATTTCCTAGGGGTATATTCAAAAGTGGGTCTTCCCTGGTGGCTCAGGAGTTAAGAATTTGCCTGCAATGCAGCAGACACGAGTTTGATTCCTGGGCTGGGAAGATCCTCTGGAGAAGGAAATAGCAACCCAATCCAGCATTCTTGCCTGGGAAATCCCATGAACAGAGGAGCCTGGCAGGCAACAGTCCAAGGTGTTGCAAAAGAGTTGGACACAACTTAGCAACTAAACAACAATAACATATTCAAAAGTACCAGGAGAGGGAATTCCCTGGTGGTTCAGTAGTTAGGACTTGACACTTCCCTGCTGGGGCCCTGGATTTGATCCCTACATCTGAGAACTAAGATCCTGCATGCCGCATGCATGGCCAAAAGTAAATAAATAAATATAAATTAAAAACAAAAGTACCAGGAAAATGTGCACACAGTAAAACACACCAATTAAAATTTGAAAGGCAAGAATAGGGGAGAATGTGATGAACAAATCATAATATTCAATATATTCTGCATAATACATAGTCCTAGAATCTTTGCTAATATGATTGATATATTCAGCTCTCATTTTATTTCACTTTTCCAAGCACCATGCCCAGCAATACACATCGAGTAAGAAGCAGCTATTGAACTTGGAGAACTGTCTAAAAGGTGGAAAAAGAAATGGGTGTATAAACCATGAATAAGCCAAAGAGACAGCTTGTAATTATTCCTTCACTTCTCTGAGAGAAAAATAGCAAATAATGTCAATGAAACAGGCACTTGCAGTGACAGAATTCTGTCAATATCAGTTGGTGGAGTATATTCCATTTGCTGGTCAGTGCACTTTATGATAAACAGAGGTTGTAGCTGCGCTTATGCAATGGCAAGTAAAAATCTCCTTCCAAACAGTCAGGGGCTTCCAGACATTCCAGTGTTTATTATACTGTGTTAAAAATAAGATTTAAAAATATATTTCTCACATTTTTTCTGGTTTTAGCATTGTGCAACAATCTCTGAATCTATATTCTGTGGCTTAAGTAATTTATATACATTAAGTATTCCATTTGAAGTCTGTATAGCAAGCTGAACTTTGATTATTCCTGGCATTATTTTGCAATTAGTATGGTACCAATGAAAGTAGCTATTGATTGTTGTTCAGTCGTGAAGCCCGCAGGCTTCTTTGTCCTTCACTATTTCCCGGAGTTTATTCAAATTCATACCCATTGAGTCAGTGATGCTATCTAACCATCTCATCCTCTGTTGCCCCCTTCTCCTCTTGTCTTCAATCTTTCCCAGCATCAGGGTCTCTTCCAATGAGTCATCTTTGTATCAGGTGGCCAAAATATTGGAGCTTCAGCTTTAGCATCAGTCCTTCCAGTCAATGTTCAGGGTTGATTTCTTTAGGATTGACTAGTTTGACCTCCTTGCAGTCCAGGGGACTCTCAAGAGTCTTCGCCAGCACAATTTAGGGCTCAGCCTTCTTCTGTACATGACTACTGGAAAAGCCATAGCTTTGACTATATGGACCTTTGTTGGCACAGTGATGTCTCTGCTTTTTAACATACTGTCTAGGTTTGTCATAGCTTTCCTTCCAGAGAGCCACTGTATTAATCTCATGGCTGCAGTCACTGTCCACAGTGATTTTGGAGCCCAAGAAAATAAAACCTGTCACTGTTTCCACTTTCCCCCCTTCTATTTGCCATGAAGTGATGGGACCAGACGCCATGATCTTAGTTTTTTGAATGTGGAGTTTTAAGCCAGTTTTTTTTTTTTCACTGTCACTGGATGTTTCAAGTAACTAGAAATAAAAGGCAGATACTTTGAATATAATTAAACTATTTCAGAGTCCCTACTGGAAGGTAAAATGACTATAGCAAATCAGAAGTCTTTTTTGAAATCAGAGAAATACAAATGAAAAGTCATTCAGTGAGTTTCTCAAATTAGTAAACTTGAGAAAGCTCGATTTTATAAAAGATCTGGGAAAAGAGACGTACTTTCAATAGATGTTGGCACAAGAGATTGACTGCAACTTTCTGGAGGACAGTTTGGTAGTAGGTTTTGGAGCTTCTGAACCATAATTTGTCTTTCTTTCAGGCAGGAATTCCAGTTTTGGAAAAAACCTAAAATGTAACCTAATGGAGACCAAACTAAGTGGTCTCTCACACAGGTGTATTCCTGTATATAATAGTAAAAATTTGACAGTAACTCAGATGCACTACCGAAGGGAAACAGCTAAAACAAGTTGTGATATCTTTAGAAATGTAACAATCAAGCAAGTATTAAACATAAATATGTGAGCTTTATCAACATATGGAAATATGTGAATGAAAAGAAGAATTGGAAAAAATGTCAACCCCAAGACCTAATACACTGAACTACAGAAAAACTTTTGAGTATAATTTACTTAAAGCCTAGAAAAAAATCAATCGATGTAGGAGTTAAAACTTTACTAGTGCATGTTTTGCTTCTTTATTAATTATATGTTACTTAAATTTTCCTTGGCTTGCTCTGTCGTGTTATATCAAAACAAAGGTAGGAACTAAAGGAACATATTTCAGGAATGTGTCAATCTTATATCTAAATAGAATTACTCCAAACATGTCTGATGTGATCCCAAATGGAGCTGCCTGGGCACCCCATCTGATAAAAACATTAGGAGAAGGCACATGGGGAATAAAAAAAAAAGAGAGAAGTACATGCATGTAAGGTCGGGAAAAATAGTCTGAGCATTCATCATCCTTGGCTGAAACATACATCTGAAAACCACCCCACCCATAACTAGTCACAAATGCTCTGCCAAAATAAAAAAGTAAAATAGCAGCATATGCTGGAAATTTTTCTGTTTTTATGATATGCAGAGAGACATTTTCTTTCATACATTCCCTTCCTTCACACTGCTAAGAATCCAGCCCTAGCTTTGCTGTGATTTCAGACTTCTTTTCTGGGCAAATGTTCGACTTCTTTTTCACCCTGCACAGTGATCTTCAGCATCCAGGCTGAAGGTGTCTGTTTGATATTTCAAAAATATACTTGATACACCAGAGCCTCTATTTCCATTTAACTTCCCCCCTCCCTATCATCACCATTTACCATTTACTGGGTGTTCTACATATAGTCAGATTTGCTTCAGTTGCTGTCATTACGAATATTAAAAATAGAGTTTCAAATGAAAACACATATCCTTCTCTATGCTGTACATTTCTCTGAGAAGCACAACACCGCATAATTTCTCAAATGCAATCCCATTTTCATCTTGCCAGCAATTTGGCAGTTCTCAAAAGGTTACTGCTCTGAATTTGTTTTCTTTGTAATCTTGCAGTCCATTTGTTCTGCCTTAATGCTGAAAATCTATGTAAGATCTTGACCTCCATATGCCATACCAGAAGATTTACCCTTTTCTTTAAAGTTTTCTTCTACACTAAAATGAGAACAAAGAAATCATTTCATGACTTGTTAAAATGTCATATGGATTAGACATTTAAGGTTAAAATCGAGGGGGTCTCAAACCTTAGGTAGGGTTTAACTACCTGCTGTACCTCTTAGGGCTGGTTTTTTGAAACTATAAATATCTTTCTAAATTTCTAGGACACATACAAAAAATTCATATCCTTGAAAGGAAAGGTGCAGTTAATCTATCAGTCCTATTAGTCACATTGCACTGAAGGTAATTCATCTGTATTTTAACGACCACGTAAAAGGGATGGTTACAGAGGGTTGTAAACGAAAATCCAAAAAGTGAAAGCTAGCTCAGTGTACAAAGCAGTGGGGGGATGAGTATTTAAATGCAAGGGACACCTTCTGTGTCATCTGCCCATTTCCTATGCATTTATGGGACACAGTGTTCCCAAGCATCCCTGTGACACCAGGTTCTGTGGGGCCAACCAACTGTAAAGGTGAGTTTCCTAACCTCAAAGTTGATTTTTAATTGGGAGAGAAAGAATGAACACTTCTAAAATAATTAGAAAATAAGAAATGTTTAATCCTGTGACTACATAAGTCTTTAGGGACAGGAAAGAGCTGCTGGTTGGAGGGGCAGACATGTTTTATAGAAGAATTAGAGAGTGAGGTGGGCATTGAAGAAGGGGATGGAAAGAGATGAGCTAAAAACTCACAAGAGGAATGTGGGATGGAGCACACAGGTGCTAGAGTGGCAGGAGGAGAAACAGCATGGGCAGAAATGCCAGGGAAGGATGGCTAAGGTGAATGGTAGGAAACGCAGTTAGATAAGGAGGGCTGAGGACAAGGATCGAGGTCTGCACTCCATAGGTAGGCACTGGGGGAGCCCCTGGGGCTTTGCGAAGAGATAATGGTACTCTAGGAAAACTATTCTAGTCCTGGCTGGGGAGTAGGTGAATGCAGAGATGAAGGTTAGAGAGCTCCCCTCACTCATGCTGACATGAGTTCAATGCATGTTTCCTTTCTTGGAGACAGAACAAAGGGAAAGTTTGAGGATGGAAGTTCTTCATGGGGGTTCCATCTAAAGAATAAGAGTTAGTTGAAGTGGAGGGGCGGGGGTTGGCAAATGGGGCACTTTGCATTTGACTCTTTATACTGTTGAGGACAATTTTGTGTGTGTGTGTGTGTTGTTTTTTGAAAAGGCCATGTGTTATTTTTATAGAAAAATTTTAAATGTAGTCCTAAGATTTATGGAGGACTTTAAAATGATGACACGGCTGACAAATGGGGTAAGCATGGAAGGAAGCTGGCTTCACTGGTAGATGTATCTGTGCATACAGGACTTCCCAGGTGGCTCAGTGGTAAAGAATCTGCCTGCCAAGAGGGAGACACAGGTTTGACCCCTGGGTTGGGAAGATCCCCTAGAGAAGGAAATGACAACCTACTTCAGTATTCTTGCCTGGGAAATCCCATGGCCAGAGAAGCCTGGTGGGTTACAGTTCAAGGTGTTATAAAAGAGTTAGACATGACTTAGAGACTAAACAACAACAGCACCTGTGCATACACACACACACATGCACACGCACACACACACGCACACGCATCTCTCCAGGTCCAACGTGCACAGCATATATGTCCTTAATCAGCTACTTTCTGTCTCCCGGATCCTGATTCCTTGTGGACCCAGAGCTGTTTTGCCTCTTGCCCGCCCCTCTCCTGTGATGTCTCTGTCACTCTATCTCTGATTCCCCTCTGCCAAAAAGATCTGGGTCTTGCAGCGGCTTCTCAGTTGTCACAGTCTACTTGGAGATC
This sequence comes from Cervus elaphus, assembly GCF_910594005.1. Classification (NCBI taxonomy): domain Eukaryota; kingdom Metazoa; phylum Chordata; class Mammalia; order Artiodactyla; family Cervidae; genus Cervus; species Cervus elaphus. Next base: position 41,479,023 of record NC_057822.1, read on the forward strand.
TTCTACCGAGTCTTTCTCAAGTTTCTTCAGCCTGAAGTCCCCACTGTCCTTTGCATCCTCCCAGCGCCACGAGGGCTGCTCTGCGATCCATCTTCCACACTTGTCTGACTTGGTGAAACTGACTCTCAGTCCAAAGTGCTCCCGCGCTGGTGGCTTGGCCTGACGCCAGGACTTCGTTGACTGCAGCCCAGTGTGTGGATTAATGTTCACGGGGCCCACATTCGCTAATGGGTAATCAGGCTTTCCAACTGATTTCATAATTTATGGAAGAGATGGCCCTGCCCCTGTAATATGCAACAGTGGCATCATACATATGAATTAAGAGACTGCAAAATAAATCAAGCCCCAGAACCTTTAGAGGCTTCGTGTGTGCCAGCTGGTCAGCGGGAGCTTTGTGATGTAAACAGTAAACAGTGAACAGGCAAAGATTTATTTGTTTGAACTCCAACATGTATGCATGACTTTGCATTAAGAAAGCTCTAGGGAGAATGCACCACATTTTGTGGGAACAGACAAGGGGCGGAGATAAAAGTGGTTGGAGGTGGTGATTTGGCCAACATTAATCACAGAGTAGCAATAGTTTCTTTAAGCTGAGATTAAAACTCCTAATGTATGACCACAATAGATGTGTTTCTAAGGATAAGATGCAGCCTCATGTGGATTGACTGTTAGCTATACAATCCCATGAAAGTTTTAATTTTTTCCCCCTGTTAAGTTCTGAGCTTTTCCAGAGAACTAACGTACCTATGAAATAACAGAACTTTATTTAATGTTTTTTTCATCAATTCATATAAAAATAATTAGATTACAGAAAGTCAAAAGCCTTAACACTTAAAACTTTCTATGAAATTGTAGGACAAGTATTGCTTATGATGTTCTGAAAAAGAAGCCTTGAAATCAAGCAAAATCTATAGATTTTAAAGAGTCAGATGTATTTTTTGGTCCTAAACTTAAATACTTCGTTACCATAAAAAATACAAAACGTTTTTAGAAGTAGGATGAAATGTATACTATTTACAAGATTTTGGGTAAAATCACAACACTTGACAAAAATTTTTAAGTAATTTTACAGTTTAGGGAAAATTTTTAGATGCAAAGAATTACTGAGATTCCAGGAAATTCCAGGCACTGTGCCAGAGGCAAAACCTAAAGAAGAACAATGGGTCCTGCCTTTTAAAGCTTATGTCCTAATGGGGAAAACAGAAACAAATAGTAAACAAGTACATGAGATAATGATAATATGTAATACTTTCCATGAAGGCAATAAACACCATGTTGTGAGAGATCTGGATGGTGGGCAAAGGAGGTAGTCAGGGAGGACTTCTCTGAAGTGGTGACATTGATACTGTGATTTAAAGGATGCAGGTGAGCCAGTAATGTCCATATGGATGGGAGCAAATTCAGGAGGAGGGAACAGTGAGTAGAGGTAGTAAAAGGAGGTCATTGTACTTGGGGCTGAAATTAAGGGAATATTCCCTACTGGCTCAGTGGTAAAGAATCCACTTGCAATGTAGGAGATATGGGTTTGGTCCCTGGGTTGGGAAGATCCCCTGGAAAAGGAAATGGCAACCCACTATAGTATTCTTGCCTGGGAAATCCCATGGACAGAAGAGGCTGGCGGGCTACAGTCCAATGGGTCGCAAGAGTCGGACACGACTTAGCAACTAAACCACCACCATCAGGGAGACCCTGGCCTGTTCTGGGATCTTTATGGCCTTTACAATGAACTGATGCAAAAGAAAGCCACAGGAACATTTTGAGTAATAAAGAGATCTGATCTACATGCTCCCATTTACATTTTTAAAGGCTTATGTTGGCTCCTTGAGAAAAATGTATCGGAGGGGACAAGACCTGAAACAGAGAGCCCCAGGAGGTTAGTGGGGCCATCCAAGGCAGATGGGATGGCAGCTTGACGTGGTGGATGATATGAAGATGGGGAGAAGTAGGCATACTCGAGTATGTTTGCAGGTAAAACTCACAGGACTTGGATAAGGACTGAACAACTAGAAGAGACAAATCAAGGATGAACCCTAGGTATTTGGCTTCAGTAATGCTGGAGAGCACTGCTATGCACTCGGGTGAGAAGTCTGATGGAGGAACAGACTTGGGGAAGAGGAAGAGGATCAAGAGGGTCTGACGAAAGTCTAGGCTGACTATTTAACATCCAAGTGAAGATGTAAAGAACAGGGAAGTGGATATGAAGTCTGGGTTTGAAATATTGATAGGAGACCATCAGCGTGTGAATTTAAAGCCAAAAATCAGGATGAATTCCCCTAGGAACAGTGGCTGGATAGACAAGGAGAAGACCTAAAATTAAAAATAGGTAGAGAAAGCACCAGGAACTGGAATATAGAAAGTCATGTGTATATGCTGTTTCAGGAAGAAGAGGGGGACGTGATTAACGTCGATCCTGAAAATTCAAGCAAGATGAAGTCAGAGAAATAGATCTTGAATTAAGTAACCTAGAAAATAGCAATTACAGTAAAAATGAAGCCAGACTGAAGTTAGGTGAAGAATGAATGTGAGATAAAGTTCTAGGTACAGCAAGAGTAGCAACTCATGTGAGGAGTTTGGGTGAAAAAAGGAACAGCGGAATGAGAGGTAACTGAAGGGGAGATACAGAAGTGCACAGAAGCCTGTAGTTTTTGCCCATTTAAAAACAGATGTTTAATACAGAACTGGTTTAAATGCATTGTGATACATCTACACAATAGAATTATACAGCTATAAAACGTAATGAGTAAGATGTGTACCTTTAAGTGAGAAAGACAAGTGCAGAATAATTCTAGTATGCTACCTTTGTTTTCAAAAGGGGAAAATGAACATATTTATTTGCATTTGTAACTACATCTATGCATAAAGTATTTCAAGAAGGATATACTAGATGGTGAAAATGCTGCCTGTCCCTACAGTAGAGAATGAAGTAATTTGAGCACACTTGGGAAAGGGAGGCTCTCCTTTGTAAACCTTTTTGTACCTTTCAAAACTTGAATGATGCAAATGCATTACCCTTCCAAAAATTAAATAAATAGCCTCTGCTGGAACATGTTTTGGTGACCAACCAGAGACAGAAATCATTTGATGGTGCTGTAAATAGAAATGATAACTAAGGGGTGACGTCTACTAAGAGTGAGAGCAGGTGGGTATCAGAATCCCCGTGAAAGAAGCCCCCTTGGCCACGAGCAGGACTCTTGTTCCTGTACAATAGAATGTAACAGGCAGGTGTGTACATTTGGTGATAGGGGAATAAAGGTGTTTTGCTCAGATGGTATTTATTTTGTGAATGAAGGAAGAGACATCAGTTGGGTGCAGAGAAATGAAAGAGGTAGGGAAAGTTTCATGGCCTCAAAAGTTGAGCCACACCCCCTAGGGAAAAAGAATATAATTGATGAGTAAGATTGAGTGGTCACAAATTGAAACCAACAGTAGTTAGTCTGGTTGTTTAATGTTTTCCAGTCACAATGAGCTGTCCAGGGGTGTGTCAAGTCAGGGGGTGGTTGAAATGTTACCATTTCCAGTCTGACCAAGGCCAAGCAGGGCAGAAATTTAGGATATCTGCATCTGTGATTCAGGAAAGGACCTTGGAATCTATCTGGATAAACTGGAGAAGACCAGGATAAAGGCCTGTTATATCCAGGATAAAGGATAGTTAAAAATAGGAGGATCCAACAAATTGGAGATGTCATGATATGGATGAATTGTTGCAATAGAGGTACACAGCTCTCTCAAAAGAGAGTGACAGGACTTCTCTGCTGGGCTAGTAGTTAAGAATCTACCTGCCAATGAAGGGATCATGGGTTGGGTCCCTGGTCCAGGAAGATTCCACATGTGGGAGAGCAACTAAATCTATCACTGCTACTGCTGAAGCCCCTGCACCCTAGAGCCAGTGCTTTGCAACAAGAGAGGCCACTGCAATGAGAAGCCCTCACACCGCAACTAGAGAAAGCCCAAGGACAGCAAGGAAGATCCAGGGCAGCCAAAATCAATGAATTAATTCATTAAAAAAGAAAGAGAGTGACCTAGAAAGACAGGCAATGGAGACTAAGAATGAGAGCTAGAAAGAGTGACAGACCAGAACACAACCAAGCGAAGAGATGGCTGAGGCAGATGGAGGAAAATGATGGTGGCAAACGTGTGCCTGCTCAGTCATGCCCGACCCTTTGTGACCCTAGGGGCTATAGCCTGCCAGGGTCCTCAGTCCATGGAATTTTCCAGTCAAGAATACTGAAATGGGTTGCCATTTCCTCCTCTGGGGGATCTTCCTGACCCAGGGATCGAACCCACGTCTCCTGCATTGCCAGGCAGATTCTTTACCACTGAGCCAGGTACCAAACAGGCACACACCTCCCCGGCCCCCGCCAGACACAGACTGGGCTGTTGAATGGGGCCTTGGGATGAGAGCAAGACAAAGAGGTGAGTGCTGAAATCCTCCATAACGGCGTGGGGAGGAGGCGTGATGGCTGGACAGCTGAAGTGGGTAGTAGAAGTCAAGCTTCACCTGAGTGGGGCTTTCTAAGGAGGAAAGAGAAATGGTTTGGAAGCCATAATGCTAGGGGGAGGGCTTCCCTGGTGGCTCAGAGGTTAAAAGGTCTGCCTGGAATGCAGGAGACCCAGGTTTGATCTCTGAGTTTGGAAGAACCCCTGGAGAAGGAAATGGCAACCCACTCCAGTACTCTTGCCTGGAGAATCCCATGGAGGGTGGAGCCTGGTGGGCTGCTGTCGATGGGGTCGCAAAGAGTTGGACACGACTGAGCGACTTTACTCACTCACTCACTCACTCACTGCTAGGGGAGGGGACAGAGGGAGGAAAGATCTACAGAGAGGCTTGTGTGCCTCTCCCTGAGGGGACCTAGGGCCTGCACTATCCTCAGGGAACAGAGCAGTTGCAGGAGGACTGAGAAGAGTTTGAGAAGACCCAGGCGTTTCCTGAGAAAGCCTGTGTCCCTGTGGGCACAGTGACATGTAACTGATAGACATCTCCTTCCTTCTTTGACCTCATTTCTTTCTTACCCAGCCAAACAGCCACTCCTTCGCACCTGGAGCTAAGGTTCTTATCTTTTGACCTGAAGTCCCTGGCTCACCACAGATCAAAGTGGTGCCAGGTGGAGGTTGGCCATGGCTGCCTGGATTTCTGTGGGTTGGAGGACATCACCTAGCAACTCGCAGTTTTTTTGGGTGGTGACAGAGTATAGCCCAGGGGAAAAGAGATTCCATGGGAGCCATGTAAGGTAAGGATTATACTGACAAATTGTTGTCAAAGTTGAGCATACCATTGTGCCCACATGCAAATAGGTACAGAAAGCCTCCCTTGGGCACCTGGGCTTTTGCGCAATAGGTATGTAGGCCTTTGCCCTTACTCAGAGCTAATTAATGCACCTCAGTATGTTAGGAGACTGCAGATGAAATTAAGATGCTTGCTCCTTGGAAGAAAAGCTATGACAAACCTAGACAGCATATTAAAAGCAAAGACATCACTTTGCTGACAAAGGCCCGTATAGTCAAAACTATGGTTTTTTCCAGTAGTCATGTATGATGTGAGAGGTGAACCATAAAGAAGGCTGAGCTCCGAAGAATTGATGCTTTTGAACTGTGTTGTTGGAGAAGACTCTTGAGAGTTTCTTGGACAGAAAGGAGATCAAACCAGTTAATCTTAAAGGAAATGAACTCTGAATATTCATTGGAAGGACTGATGCTAAAGTTGAAGCTGCAATACTTAGGCCACCTGATGGGAAGAGCCAACTCATTGGAAAAGACCCTGATTCTGGGAAAGATTGAGGGCAGGACAAGGGGGCAACTAAGGATGAGATGGTTGGTTGGCATCACTGACTCAATGGACATGAATTCACATGAAAACTCCAAGAGATAGTGAAGGACAGGGAAGCCTGGTGTGCGGCAGCCACAAAGAGTTGGACACAATTGAGCAACTGATCAACAACAAAGTACATTAGATTGGGTTGTCACTAGGTTGGGTTGTCACTGGTGGTATAGACTGTGCAATAAAAGTGCAATCGAGAATGAGGAGAGGAGGAAGGAATTATGTCAAACTGTTCTCCAATTCTAAAACTAGAAGGAGGACACAGGAAGGGACCCATCACTCATTTCCTGTAGCGGTCAATTCATAAATTGTGAGGCCTCAGGGTCCTGAGGAGGTCCTTGTGGAGTGTCTGAGTCACACATCCCAAGGGCCTGAGGCAGTGAAGAAGTTTATCTTAAGAGCCTCAGTCATCAGGGTCCTCACCATTGGAAAATGACTTGAAGAGCTTGAGAGCTTAAAGGCTTAATTATACATACAGTAAGCAGACCTTGCAGCTAATACTTTCTGCCTGAGACAGATTGAAAACCAGAAAGCCTTTTAAAAACTTGCCACCTCTTTTTCCTGTGCCCCCAAACTCTGCAATTCTAATAAAATCCCGAAGAGACCTAATATCAAGCCATTCCTTGCTTTATCACTCATTTCATGGTCTTGCATGTGTCTTGGACCTGAGTAAATCAAGCATCTTGGCTCATCTCCTCAGAGTTTCTAGCTTGAGTATCAGCTCTAACCTCTAGCATACAAGGTTCTGAGTTCAGGCTCTGTCTGAACCTGGCTTTCTTCTCTCTCAAGGTCACAGACTCATCTTTAACTGCGGCGAATTCTAGGCCAAATTTCAGCCCAAGTAGAACCCGATCAGAGAGTCTGGACCACAGCTAGTGCACAAAAGGGCTGTTTTTCTTCTTCTATGATCATATCCTCACCAGTCTTAAGGCATTCTTACAAGCTTGTAGTCTTGGCATTTTCCCCACTCTTTATTCTTGCTGAGCCTCTTAATATTGCTAACAGGATATACAGAAGTGGTCGAATTTTTCTTCCCTTCCTCTATTGGCAGTTAGACTGTTGCAGCTGGAGGGATCAGAGAATTGGATTTACTATAGTGATTAAATACAAAGTGTAAGAGCAAAGAGTCCAAGAGTCCCTTGGATCGCAAGGAGATCCAACAAGTCCATCCTAAAGGAGATCAGTCCTGAGTGTTCATTGAAAGGACTAATGTTGAAGCTGAAACTCTAATACTTTGGTCATCTTATGTGAAGAACTGACTCATTTGAAAAGACCATGATGCTGGGAAAGATTGAAGATGGGAGGAGAAGGGGATGACAGAGGATGAGATGGTTGGATGGCATCACCGACTCAATGGACATGAGTTTGGGTAAACTCTGGGAGTTGGTGATGGATAGGGAGGCCTGGCGTGCTGCAGTCCATGGGGTTGCAAAGAGTTGGACATGACTGAGTGACTGAACTGAACTAAACTGAACTGAACTCTAAGAGCAAATCAGGGGTGAGATGCTAACTCATTGCTATGGTTAGAAGTGAAGATATGTAGGCAATATTGGGAGAGGTTTCAGCTGGGGTGAAAAGTCGCTCAGTCATGTCTGACTCTTTGCAATCCCATGGACTATACGGTACATGGAATTCTCAAGGCCAGATCACTGGAATGGGTACGCTTTCCCTTCTCCAGGGGATCTTCCCAACCCAGGAATCAAACCAGGATTTCCTGCATTGCAGGTGGATTCTTTACAAACAGATATCTGGGAAGCCTCAACTGGGGTAGTATTGCGGAAAAGAGAATTGACATGAGAGGATGGTCACAACCCAGATCACATCCAGATCCTCAGGACAGCTGCTAGGTGTGGGCTCTTGGCTTCGTGTAGGAAAGAATTCAAGAATGAAATAATAGGGTGAAAGAAGGTTTTATTCATGAAGATACACACTCTGTAGACAAACAGTGGGCTGTCTCAGAAGACGAGAGACAGCAGGGTATGGGGTTGTCATTTATTATGGGAGGTGGGGGTTACATAGTCTATTGAGTGGGAGGAGTATTCCAGATATTTTGGGGAAGGGGTGGGGATTTCCAGGAATTGGGCCACCATCTACTTTTTGACCTTTATAATCATGGTGCAGGTGAATGTATCATTTACCTTGCTGGTGTGTTAGAATGATCATCGTATACTGAGGCTCAAGGTCTGGTGGAAGTCAACTTGTCCGCCATCTTGGACCTGTTTGGCTTGAATCAGCTTATATTGTGTCCTCGGGCTTTGTCATTCTTTTAGAGACTGTGCCTTGCCCCCTTCTGTCTCAGTAGGGCAGATTTGCACCAAAAGGTATGGCACTAGCTCTTGATGGTTTATGAAAATGTAGCTCTCCACCAGTCAGAGCATACTGGCAATAAGGAGCAAAGGAGCAGTGCAGGCCTGGACTTCTGCCGCAGGCTCAAAAATGTAGGAATACCCTCGGCCTTGGAATAATCAGATAAAAGGATACCTCATGTTGTTCTAGTTTCCACGGGCACCCCTCTGTTCCCAGGATAAAAGGGCTTGGCCGAACAAAGGATTAGGTGGCAGAATCCCAGTTCATTGCTAGGAACCAGTCATGATGGAGAAAGTATGACTCTAGACAAGGGAGTGATGTGAATGGCCTAAGGGATCTTCCAGAGCACATGAGGCCTTTCTCCTCAGTTCTAGTACTCCCTTCAGGCAGAATGATTTTTTAAAAAAATAAAATACAGAAAAATTTAATGGGAGGAAAATGAACCTCATGTCATTGCAGGGTATTCAGCCAGCTACTGCAATGTTTGTCTTGACAGCCACATGGAGATGCCGAGCTGGGGGAAGCTTTAATGCTGATGACAAGCGCGTGTGCATGCTAAGTTGCTTCAGGTATGTCTGACTCTGTGTGATCCTATGGACTGCAGCCTGCCAGGCTCCTCTGTCCCTGGGATTCTCCAGGCAAGAATACCGGAAGGGGTTGATGCGTCCTCCTCCATCCCAACCTAGGCATCCAACCCACATCCCATAAGTCTATCTGCATTGGCAGATAGGTTCTTTACCACTAGCACCACCTGGGAAGTCCCAGTGCTGAAGACAACCTATGTAACAAACACAGCTACCCTACTAGCCCTGGCCTCAGTGGAAGACCTCTCTGAATAGGTGCTGCTTGAACAATGCCTCCCCGTGGCTCTTCCCAGTACTTGTAAAAGTCCTAATTACTCACTATTCTCATTTTCTATAGGTTCATTCTCTCTGATCTGGTAAAACTGAAATTTTACTGAGTGACCATGATTTTCATTGGGAGGATATGTGGGTAGAAGGTATGTGTATTGATTTCCATTTATGTAGTAAATACAGCTTCCAACACAAGAACACTAAATTAGGCCTTTGAATCTAAATATCATGTGATTCCCATTACAATTAGCTGGAGCCCCACTTGTACATCCATAACCAAGTAACGGTAGCATGAATTGCAGAATTAGCTCATTAGACAGCCACTTCAATCTTTCCCCAGAAATGGTGAAATTGTACAGCTGATAAGATCACAGGTCTTAAATAGCAAAGAAAAACATGAAATTTAGTTTACTCAATCTCTAAGCAGTTTAGGATTCACATATTGCAATACTATATATAAAGTAAATCAATAACAAGGACCTTCTGTATAGCACAGGGAACTATACTCAATATCTTATAATAATGTATAATGGAAAAGAATCTGAAAAAGAATATATATATATATATGCATGTATATGTGTATGTATAACTGAATCACTTTGCTGTATATTTGAAACTAACACAACACTGTAAATTAACTGTACTTCAATTTAAAAACTTTTTTTACATGCAAAAAAAAAAAAAGAATCACAGTGTGTCTTTTTGGTATTTGACAGCCGTAGAGCATATTTTTCTGTTCCAAGGGTTAGATGCATAAGGTACAAAAGCAAGGGAAAGAACCACAACCAAACCAATATTTCCCCTCAGATTGAAAAAAAAAACAAGATACCACTTCATAATACATGATACAACTCCCACCCTTAGCAAAGCAATATTTTAAAACTAAAATTATATTGTAATTAGCCTTTCAAACATGTGAACACTTCAATATAGGAGTCCATTAATAATCTAACTGCTGCTGCTACAAAGCTTGTTCCTCCCACACGTGTAACTTAATTAAACTCAGGGCCTCATATTCCAAGCGTCAGTCAGTCATGAAGAACAGGTGGCTCCCAACTTACAGATAATGCAAAGATGGATCTTACTCTGACTTCACACGTCCAGAGGAAATTATCTAAATGTCTTCCTTATTCTTTCTTCTGGCAATTTCTATTTCAAACACACATTTGCTTCTACTATATAGGATTTAAAGTTCAAGCACTACCTAGGACAAGTCTAATGAAAATTAAATATATGTTTATTTAATGGTCTGTGTCATTCCTTGTACAAAGATTGCAACACACCCTTTCTTACAGAGCTAGAAGGTTAGGTTGAGAATCACTGGGTATTGTGATTTCAAGGACGCAGACAGGAGATGACAAATAAAAGCAGTAACCTCTAAGAATCTTTTCCCTCTTCTCAAATGTGCTAAAAGTCGGGGACATCAACGCAAAAGGCTAGAAAAGCATGTGTGACTGGATTGAGTGAGACGCTGAATGTAGGGGTGGTAGGGATGTGTGGGGCTCACTGGAGAAGGCATGCCTGGTCTAGACAGTGGCCTCCATCCCACCCAGCAGGTCCTTCACTAGAGTCTGGTTGCCAGATCATCTGATGCTTTAGGAGAAATAGGGATTCCACTTTTTAGATGAAATCTTTTAATTAAAAAAATATGGCAGCTAATTAAAAAATAAAAGCCGTTATTGGGACAAACCAACCTTTGCTGACAAAGGTCTGTGTAGTCCAAGCTACAGTAGCTTAGCTGGTAGAGAATCCTCCTGCAATGCAGGAGACCCCAGTTTGATTCGTGGGTTGGGAAGATCCCCTGGAGAAGGGAGAGGCTACCCACTCCAGTATTCTTGGGCTTCTCTGGTGGCTCAGACAGTAAAAAACTCACCTGCAATGTGGGAGACCTGGATTTGATCCCTGGGTTGGGAGGATCCCCTGGAGAATACCCACTCCAGTATTCTGGCCTAGAGAATTCCATGGACTATATACTCCATGGGGTCACAAAGAGTCGGACAAGACTGAGCGACTTTCACTTTCACAGTTTTTCCGATAGTCATGTAAGGATGTGACAGTTGAACCACAAAGAAGGCTGAGCACCAAAGACTTGATGCTTTTGAACTGTGGTGCTGGAGAAAACTCTTGAGAGTCCCTTGGATTGCAAGGAGAGCAAACCAATCAATCCTAAAGGAAATCAACCCTGAATATTCATTGGACGTACTAATGCTGGAGCTGAAGCTCCAATACTTTGGCCACATGATGTGAAGAGCCGACTCATTGGAAAAGATCCTAATGCTGGGAAAGATTGAAGGCAGGAGGAGAAGGGGACGACGGAGGATGAGATGGCTGGATGGCATCACCAACTCAGTAGACATGACTTTGAGCAAGCTCTGGGAGATGGTGAAGGACAGGGAAGCCTGGTGTGTTGCAGTCCATGGGGTCACAAAGAGTCAGACACAACTTGGCAACTAAACAACAACAACAACAAACATTGTATAGGCCTAGACTCATCTTTGGGGACTTCCGTTGATTAAGACTTTTATCTGCTTTGCTGTCTAAGAAGGGAGATGTTTGAGGTTATTAAGCAGACATGCTTATCCATAATCTGAGATAAGCCTGATTAAATCCATAATCTGAGAGAAGAAGCTTTAAGACAGGAGAAGATGTCCTACCAGTAAGTGGATGAGAAATATGTCTGAAGGTACCAAGCCTGGAAAGTCAGAGGAGAGAGTCTATCACAATTAAAAGATACCAGTCACAAAGGTGACAGGGATACAATGGCACAGAAAGAGAGCTAAAGTCCATCTCCACATTCTCACTGAGCAGATTTGGCACTGTGCTACCCCTGCTGACACCGATGGCTTTGAGGGCAGCACTACCCTTGTGCACCCAGCCTTTCACTGGCTCATCTTCATGTCCTCCATCAAGCACCTAAATCTCCAGGGTTTTCTCTCAGCCTGGACAGAGAGCCAGAGTGTTAATCCTATCTGCCCTCCAAAGAACAGCCTTTGGGTGATAATAGATGGGAAGTGGGACATCAATGCCCCAGTTTCCCCACTTTTAGGGTGGACCACTCACACTATCCAAAGAGCCTCCCTGTAGCATTGAGCTGGAGCAGCCACAATGGTCACGTGTTCATAGGGTACCCTGTACTGTCTCCCATCCTGTCTTCTTTCCCCACTCCCTCCCTGGTACTTCCTAGGATCATCTCTCAAATCAATTAAACACAAATCCATGTTTCAGGTTCTGCTTCTGGAGGAAACCAAGCTAAGACTGTGCATCACCATGGGACCACCTCCTGTACATCTTGCTTGTCTTAGCTGACCTGAGGTCTTGGAAGAGGTTTTTCTATGACTTGAGTCAGTAGGAAGTGTCCTCCTATGCACAAAATGGGAGTTATTTTATAAGAGCTGCTACTCCAAGCTTAAAGTATTGCTATGGAGATCAAAGAAGAAAACGTTCAGTAATGTCCTTTATATGTTGGAAAGTGTTACACAAATGTGATTTTTAGACGTCTTCTTGTTACTAAGATGTAGTAATTGTGTGTCTCCAGGAGCCAAGATGGGAGTGATGGCAAGGGAAGGATGAGCAAGGTGAGCTGCTTTGCTGAACTGCCTGGTGAGTCTCAAAACAAAAACGCCTGGCTGCATGTGGCAGCTTTTATTAGATGCCTTCAAATTTATGATACTGCAACAAGGTCCATCAAGGTGGCGCTGTGGAGGCATGTACTATTTACAATGTATTTAATGCGTTTGGAAACTGAATTATTGTTCCCAGGACTGGGGAAAGATGAGAGTGGCTGACACAAGGCATAAAACCACAGCTTCGCAGAGAATTTCATCTGCGTAAACTACAGTGACTAATTTAAACAATGAAGTATTTAGTGCTTCTGAGCCTATTTATAGTAGAAAATTAATGGGTCTTTTACACTTGATTTAATGGCCTTTTAAAGAGAATAAGTATAATCATGCCACCATCAAGGGAATGAGTGATATTTACAGATTGAATGATGATTAACTATAGGAAGAAGGGGACAAATTTTTCTCTAGCACTTTGACAGGTGAGGTAGCCTTGAGCTTTAGCTGGAAAAAAATAACTTATATTTGTGGGTATGTATCTGTGTGAAACTGGAGTCTTTAAACACTGTGGGCAGCAGGCAGAATGCATGGACTGTTTACGTCTTATAGCAGCAGAAATTTCCTTTTTAGGGTTTCTTTTATTAGAGCATGGTTTCAGGTGATTTGCTATTTTTTTTCCCTCATAATGCTAGGTATTCCCCTCCTCAACCCATGAACATAGGCATTCTATTCAAGAGGAAAACCCCTAAAGATCTATTAACACTTAAGGTTTTCCACTGACTTTACAACTTGCCCCTGGCTTTGATAGTTTTCAGCCAAGTATTGTATGCAAAACGGAGTCTTGTTAAAACATTTAAATATGAAGATAGGCCTACATCAGTTTTCCTTAATGTGAGCACTGTTTTAATTTGAGGCTGAAAACTGTTTGGTTATGGGGCTATCCTACACACTGTAGATGTTTACACGTCCTGGAGTGTGAGTCAGAGAGTGGTTGTAAACTGTGTTTAAGAGAATGGGGGTTTGGGGTTAGCAGATGCAAGTTATTATATATAGGATGGATAAACAACAAGGACCTACTTATAGCACAGGGAACTATATTCAGTGAAGTGAGGTGAACTCAGGAGCATGCTCAGTTGTGGCTGACTCTTTGCAATTCCATGGCCTGTAGCCTGCCATATTCTGTAATAAACCATAAAAGAAAAGAACATGAAAAAGAATGTACATATATATATATATATTTATGTATAACTGAATTACTTTGCTGAACAATAGACATTATCACAACATTGTAAATCAGGTATACTTTAATTAAAAAGTACTCTCACTTGGGGCTTGCTGGGGTATATTGAGACATGCTTGAGAGACAGAGGATGTGATAAGACCACCAGCTCTGCCAGTCCCTTAGGTGGTCTCTGAATAAGACTGTTTCCTCATCTGCTATGTAGTGCCTACCCTTACAGAGTCCTGTGAGAATGAGAATAGAAAATTGCTGTCTAACGAACATTTACTGTGTTCTAGGCCCAGTTCTAGGTGTTTTGGATGAGTCAATTCATTTAATTCCCATATCAGTCTATGGGGTAGATACTATAATTGTCCCCATTTTAGAGCTGAGGGAACATAAAACCATTTGGTTGTAATTTCAGGGGCTCCAAAAGAGCTCCAGTACCATAGTCCTTTATGTCTCAGTATAGAGAAAAATTCAGCGAGAACAAAGCTGATAGATAGATGAGTTATTTATTAGAATAGGAGGTTTGTGAGGCTTACAAGCAGGTGGGTGAGAAATGCCACACCCTGAGAACTTAGTGGGCTACAGGTTTTTAATCAAAGGAAAAGTTGGGAGGGGGAGAACACCTTCTATGTCTTTCTGGAGTAAACCCCATGTTTCCAAAATCAGCTCCTCCTCCAGGTTGGGTAGGGGAGTTTTCTTGTCCCTACATGGTCAAGCTAGGTTCACAAATTGTTGTTTTTTATGTGTGCAGAGAGCATATCCTAGGGATCATGAACTTACTGAGCTCCCTGGGCAGGATGTGGGTCTCAGGCCACCATTGTTTTATTGTTTGGGGGTACGTCTTGCGCTTCTGTTGCATGGTTTTGTTGTTAGGCAAGCTTGCTTGGTTTTGTGGTTGAGCAAACCTGATTTCTCGAATAATCATTAATTTGCCGGTGGTTGTTGTTCAGCTGCTAAGTTGTGTCCGACTCTTTGCGACACCATGGACTGTGGCACGCCAGGCTTCCCTGTCCTTCATTATTTCCCAGAGATTGCTCGAATTCATGTCCGTTGAGTCAGTGATGCAATCTAACTATCTCATCCTCTGCCCTTCTCTTCTCCTTTTGCCCTCAATCTTTCCCAGCATCGGGGACTTTTCCAATGTATTGGCTCTTCTTATCAAGTGGCTAAGTATTGGAGCTTCAGTTTCCGCATCAGTCCTTTCAATGAATATTCAGGATTGATTTCTTTTAGGATTGACTGGTTTGATCTTGTTGCAGTCCCAGGGACTCTCAAAAGTCTTCAGGAGCCTTCAATGCTTTTTCTACTTACAATCCCCTAATGGGATTAATTATTTAATTACCTACTTTGTCCCTTTGTCTCTTCCCTGGTGGCTCAGATGGTAAAGCGTCTGCCTACAATCTGGCAGACCTGGGTTCAATCCCTGGGTCAGGAAGATCCCCTGGTGAAGGAAATGGCAACCCACTCCAGTACTCTTGCCTGGAAAATCCCATGGATGGAGGAGCCTGGTGGGTTACAGTCCATTGGGTCGCAAAGAGTCAGACACGACTGAGTGATTTCACTTTCTTTCTTTCTTTTCTTTTGTTCCTTTACTCTGTCCCTATCAAATGGAGGGAATGATGTCATACAACAGTTTAGTGACAGAGTTGGACTATGAACCTAGGCACCATGGCTTTCAAATCTTCATTTCTACCTCCATATTACACAAGCCCCTCTAAGATTGAGTGGATACAAGAGTCCCCGGTCTATCTGTGGTTTTACTTTCCATAATTTCAACAGTTACTTGCAATCAACCACTGTTTGAAAATATTAAATATAAAATTCCAGTAATAAATAACTCAAGGTTTAAATTTCACACTGCCTTGAGTCGCCTGATGAAGTCCCTCACTGCCTGACACCATCCTGCTAGGGATAATAGGAATCACTCCTCTGTCCAGAGCATCCAGCTCGCTGGTCACTTAGTAGGTGATTTGGTTACTGTTGTAGTGTCACAGTGCTTGTGATCAAATAACCCTTATCTTACTTAGTAATGGCCCTAAGTAGAAGAGCAGTGATGCTGGCAAATCAGTCATGCCAAAAGAAGCCATAAAGTGCTTCCTTTAAGTGAGAAGATGGAAACTCTCAATCCAATAAGCAAAGAAAAAAAGATTGTGTGCTGAGGTTGCTAAGAGCTACAGTCAGAATCTTCTATCCTTGCAATTGTGAAAACAGAAAAAGATTTGTGCCAGTTTTTCTGTCGCACCTCAAACTGCAAAAGTTATGGCCAGAGTGTGGGATAAGTGTGAGGTTAGGACGGAGAAGAGCATAAAATTTGTAAAATAAGGTATTTTGAGAGAGACCACATTCACGTAACTTTTATTGCAGTGTGTTGTGATAATAGTTCTATTTTAAATTTAGTTACTGTTGTTAATCTCTTACTGTGCTTAATTCATAAGTTAAACTTCATTGAAGGTATGCATTTTAGGAAAAAACATAGTACATATAGGGTTGGGTATTATCCACAGTACCAGGCATTCATTGGTGGGGGGAGTGGATCTTGAACCTCCCCACCCAAATAACAGGGGACTATTGTATAACACTTTGTAAAGGTTAAAGCAAGAAATGCCTTGTTAATAACCTTCCAGGGCATAGCCAGACCCCTCTCCCTTGGGCCAAAACATCTAAAACATCCTAAACATCTTAGTAAGGAGTCTCGCTGCTTTGATATTTTTCATTTGCATTGTTTACTTTCCATTTCTACAGATTAAAATTCTATGTATCCTTCGAGACCTAGCTCAAATGCCACTGCCTCCAAGGAGCCCCTCCCCTTAATTCCTTTTAATTACTGCCACAAGAGCTTCACACCTCCTTGGATCACCTTCACATATTATACTAATATTATGGAACTCATCATCCTCTAAAGCAGTGCTTATCCCCATTCTAACAGAAAACTCCTTGTGTTCATAAAGGACCCTCACAGTGACAAACTCTCACAGAAGCTGACACAGAACCTCATCATTGTACCTACTGAAAGATTTCTAAATTAATGGAGAGAGTTCTAAATTGAGAGGATCATGGGATTCAACAACAATGATTTCTACCTGTAACCATTTATGTTTGAGTTTGAGTAAACTCCAGGAGATGGTGAAGGATGGGGAAGCCTGGTGTGCTACAGTCCATGGGGTTGCAAAGAGTCAGACACGTCTGAGTGACTGAGGAACAACCACCATGTACCTCTATTTTACAAGTGGAGCAGTGGGAGGTGGGTGGGGAGGATAAATCACTCCCCACAATAATTTCACTAAAGAGAGAAATCTTTAGTCTCTCCCTACACCCAGAAGCAGAGAAGATACAGATGCTGTAAGCACCTGATTTCAGAGCACAGAAATCAGCTGAGCACAGCTGCTTGCATAAAATAGTGAATGAATTCTGCTGAGTGAGCCATGGGTAACAAGAGTCCTGCAAGTTGTAATCTACCATATGCAACTCTCTCCTCCATCTAGGAAACACTTTCCTACTTGGTTGTTGTTGGGTCGTTGCTGTTGAATACCACCTTACAACTGATGGATGATTTGCCATAGATGTTGAAAAATATCTCATTGATCACATTTTACCAACTGTTCAGGCAAGAGATCATGAGAGGAGAGAACGGTTGACATGGGCCTGATGACTTTGCTTACAAAAGCTTTTTGTAGCTGTCATTATCTGGGATTTGCTCCATACTCTAGAGTGTCAATTTCTTAGAGAGATTGAACAGGGCTGCCAAAGGCATTCTTCTTTGTCAGATGTTGCGCTTATTATTGAGTTTGTACCCAGGGAAACATTTATCTCTTGTGGCAGTGTTGCGGCCCTGTTTGCTTTTCTGATATCAGATCTGGTCCCAGTGAAGTTTAAGGAAGTCTTGTTAGGGTAGAAGGAGAGGGTGTTGAGTGAATGAGACCAATTAGCTTGAAGATGTGTGATCAGGGTGTCAGCACGGTACATTGCCACAAGGTTGGAGAGTCAGAGGGCTTCCGCAGCTGGAGATGTTCCG
The DNA here is from genome assembly GCF_910594005.1 of Cervus elaphus. Taxonomy (NCBI): domain Eukaryota; kingdom Metazoa; phylum Chordata; class Mammalia; order Artiodactyla; family Cervidae; genus Cervus; species Cervus elaphus. The sequence continues at coordinate 41,496,799 of NC_057822.1, forward strand.
AATTAACTCATTGAGATCATGATGTGTTTCTTAGATACACCTTTGGTTGCCCTTTATTCCAGACTCTGTTTCTCAAAGATGCAAGCCCACAAGAATTCTTCATTAATGAGAGGCAATAGCAACAGAGCAAGTAGTATTTGATTTCTTGGTGATACATGGTGTTTGGAAATTTTTAATTAATTAGTTAATTAAAAAATTTTTTTTAATGTGGGCCATTTTTAAAGTCTTTTTTGAATTTGTTACAATCTTGCTTCTGCTTTATGTTTGTTTTTTTTTGGCTGAGCGGCATGTAGCATCTTAGCTACACCAAGGATCAAACTTGTATGTAATCCCTGCACTGGAAGGTAAAGTCTTAACTACTGGACCACAAGGAAGGTCTGGTTTTTTTTTGTTTTTTTTTTTAAATAATAATCTAACTGCGTCCTAATACAAAATATCATCACAACACACACAGTAAAATCTGAGATTCTGGTTAAAATGTCATTGTCTCATGGGTTATTTTTCCCTTTTCTATCTGTCTTTATAATAACCGGGGGACCAGTACCCCCCTGAAAGAAGAAGCAGAGTCTCTATCAATTGCATTATTAATTTCTAACTAATTGCTATATAAGACCATATTTTATGATGCAAGGGAGAGATAGAATGTAATTTCTACTTCTGATGCAAGAGGCAGAAATAGCCCAGCTTTGATGAATGGTCAATGCTTGAGCATGCAAGTAGAAAAACCCTTCTCTTGCTTGTAAGTGTGATCCAGATGTGAGTGAAAACAAATACCTAACTCTTAAGTATTCTAAGCCAAGGAACTCTGCTTAATTTTCTCCCCCAGGCACAGTCATATAAGCGGGAAAAAATAGTGCAGCAACTTGACAAGTTTTTCTTATTTTTTTTCCAAAGGTTTATTTGTTACAAGCAACCAACTTTCCTTCTATCTCTGACTTTTCACACCATGTGAATTCAGAACACAGCTCCTGTTTAAAAATAATATTTCTTCAGAATAGAAAAATAAACTTGCCTGTACATGGAACATTTCCAAAGTGAGAACATGAACAAACAGGTTTTTAATTTCAGGTGGAAAGTAGATCTTTTGGCCCAAACTTAATTGCAGATAAGAAACTCTCTTGTCTAGGACTTAACTAGTTACCGTCCAATGATGGCTTATTTTATATACACAAATTAAAAGAAAGTATTTGTTTATAGAGGAAAGGGATAATTAGTCACATGCAACACACTGATACATTTGGAGATGTTAGTATTTCAGAAATCAAGTAGCTGAGGAAATTTTTGTCATCATCTTACAGCTCAAGTACAAGATGACAGTCTCTCTGCAAACAAGTAACATTAAAATGCTTTCCGTGTAGAAATCAACAACCTGAAGGGCTATACCTTACAGTGCTGAGTAGAGAACTGCTTGCATGACAGCTTCCAACCTCCATGAGAGTTTAATCCTTATGAACTGTATCTTTACCCATATGACTCTCTATTCCAAAGAGCAAGAGTCTGACTTCCTGTTTTATAGTCTGCTGGGTTTTGAAAATTGGAAGCACATCGTTCAATTAAGAACCAATTAATGTGACATTCCAGCATGAAAGAATCACTGAGGCAAGAGGAACCCCTTGCAAACTAATCAGTTTAAAGTTTCATTGACTCACAATCTGCTGTGTTTTAAAGACATGAGTGTTTTGCATTCATATCCCCTCTACCTCTTGGAACTTGTCTGAGTTGATGCACTATGCAGGTTCAAGTTGGGCCAGGATCACATGGTGACCCTCCCAGAGCAGCCCAATTTCTGCAGAAATGTTGCACCCCTTGTATACCATCTCCCTCATGCTGGTACTGTCATTGCTTCCCTGCTGATGCTTTTGTTTGCCATGTGACTCAAAAGATAAATGGTAACCGGAAACTCAAAAGGCATGAATCACAACCCAATTCTCTTGAGCACAGTTTGCGGCCCTGAACTTCAGTTTCCTCATCTCTTAAATGGAAGCAACAGGATCTATTAAATGGAACTAAGTGAAGTATCTTGCTCACTACCAGAGAAGAATAAACCCTGGTTTTTTGAATAAATGCCAGCCTCAGCAATTAGTCCATCAACTTAAATTCTTCTTGCAGTTTCAATTAGATTGAGAACTCTTCCCTGGTTTCCACTCAGGCTGTTGTGCAACATTTCTGCAAGGCTAACAGCTGTCTTATTCCACCCCAGAGAGAGCTCTATTTCAGCTGCTCCTGCATTCGTAGTTCATAAAGCACTCCGGGATCTAGTGGGTGAAAGTCACTCTTTAGCATTGCAAGATGATATTTGCTAGTAGTAAATAAGGTATGGTAAAAAGGCAAGCAGTGATGATACTCTTTTTAACAAGTCACTCAACACTCTAGTTGCATTCACTCTATCAAGAACAAGTTGAATACCAAAGAATTTGAAGTGACAGATTTCATAGAGGATTTTTTTTTTTAATGTCCAAAGCTCTCATAAAAGAAAAAAAAAAAAAAAACCACCAAAGATGGAAGCTCACAGTCTCTCAGCATCATCTCTCATTTCAAAATGAATGCACCAGGAGATATTCTATACTGCTGTTTGGCAGATTGATTTAACATCATTTAAGGCAGCCTTTCAAATAATATTCTAAGAGAGATGGTTTTACCCACATTCTAGTCTGACCCAGACAGCTATTAATATATTTGATTCCTTTTTCCTTCATTCTGTCCATTCATTTCCATTGTCATTCAGCCATTCTCACCTCCCTCCACTGTGCCCCTGATATTAGGAGACCTCAAATACTGCCTCCGGTAAGTTCTCCATGGAATCCCCTCTTGGCATCTCTGTTGCTTATTGTCCATTTGTACTCCTGCCCATCATTTTTCCTGCTCTGAGTCAGAGAGCCTAGCCCTGGTGCCTCCTTCACCCAGGCCTCCTTGACAGCTGGCATTAGGTTGGGTTTGGTCAATGGGATGTAGGAGGAGGGAGGTCCAGGTATTTCATTTCTCTCCTCTCTACTCTGCCTCTTTCTTTTGCCAGGGGCTTCATCCCCTCATGCTATAGCTCCTAGTACCAGCTTCTCATCCAGAGCTCCAGCCAACATTTCCTTCCCTTGCCCTTCTTCCTAGCGGCAATAATGAAATTCTGCTGTTGCTAGTCTCTGCCTGCAGGTTTCTTTACTCCTGCTCATAACTCTGCCATAAGTCCTTTCAGTTAATGATTTGAGCTGGATTCTGAGTCCTAGAGAGCTAGGACTCTGATTCTACTCCTTTTTATCTCACATACACACAAATGAAAAGACAAATACAAAACTGTGTTGAATGCGTTTGGGGCTTATATTATCTGATTTGAATTGATCGACTACTGCCTGAGCTCTCTCAGGCTCTGAATGTACAAACCCTTATTTCTGTTCTTAGTTACATAATGCAACTTATGTCACATGATAGAATTAATCATGAAGGAATACTACTTTATTTGGGAATTATGTTGATATAAAGATAGTAATGAAGTAACAATTTAAATGATGAGAAAATCATATCCAAATACTTTAATAACAGTGAAAATGAACTATTAGCCAAAGTAAAACTTCTATTTATTCTTTAAAAATAATGAATGTCTTTAATTAGCTACTACTGGTACTAGTAGATCTCTTGGGGATTAAGCCTAATTTCAGTATTGGCCAGAAGGAGTCCTATTAATTTAAAAGGTAGCAAGTATTTAGTAAAAGAGTTCAACTTGAGGAAGTATAAATTTACTCATTACATTATAAAGGATTATATTTTTTAAAATGGTAACCAAATATTCATAGTTTGTATACTTCCTTTCACATTATAATATTTTTCATGAAGATGAATTAATGTTGTGCCATTTTCTGCTCTTATTACAATCTTGGGCCTGAGATGAAATATTGGATATTTAATATTTTTACGAATTATAGCAGAAAACTGTATGATGTTGACCTTTTTAATATTCTGGTTGCTGACTGGCTGGCATTTCCACTCCTCCTTTTCCTGCAACAATTTCTACTAACATGGAAGAAAAGTTTAGGATAGATAGCCAATGAGAAAGCAGAGTATTAAAAAGGTCAACAGAGTAAAATATTTTCTATAAATTCAAGAAAATTAAGACATTAAAATTCAAATACTTTAGCTTATAAGTGAAATATGTAATTAATACTTATAAAAATAACCCTGTATTAAAATCTCATTACTAGGATAAAAGTACAGCATGATTATTCAAGAGTTAAAATAATGTACTCAATATTTTATAACAGACAGAATATATTTTAAAAATCACTAAAAATGGACACAAAGATCATTTTCCTCTCTCTCTTTATGGTAAAAACAATGTATTATTTCTTCAGCAATAGTTCTAATATCAACAGATAGCTATATACATGCATGGAAACTTATTTTGAATAGTTGTAATTTTATTCACTGTTTAAAGAATTCTTAATTTAGATTTTGGCAAATAAAAACACCCAAACATTTTAAATCTCATATTCATATTCACTGTTTTATCTAGCACATTTTAGTTGTTCAATAAATTATTGGCTGAATGAATGTATATGCCGGAAAAGTAAAACAAAGTATAGAATTATAATAGAGCTTGAATTTTGCGGGGAGGGGTATATGAATCATCTGGCTTCCCTGGTGGCTAAGTGGTAAAGAAACTGCCTGCAATGCAAGAGACCCGGGATCAATCCCTGAGTCTGGAAGATCTCTTGGAGGAGAAAATGGCAACCCACTCCAGTATTCTTACCTGGGAAATTCCGTGGACAGAGGAGCCTGGAGGGCTACAGTCCACGGGGTCACCAAAGAGTTGGACATGACTTAGAGACTAAACAACATAAGAATCATCACAAACAGTAACAACAGCAAAAATAAGAAAAGGATTATAAACTACTACTGGGCTTTATGGTTCATGGTGTATCATTCTTCTTACAGCACCTGATGTAAAGTGACTTTTCAAAAATGCTGCATGAATAAATGAGGAAAAGGGAAAAAAGAAGCAGAAAAGGGTATTATTCATGGTGTGTAAATTGCAGTATCACCCATCCATATTTTTAGTCTGTTTGGCATTCTGGCCTTTCAGGAATAGTTCAGTCCTAATTATTAATACTCCATCCTCCACCATTGTCCCCTCACATAATGATCACTGATCTTGGATGACAAAGAGGTCTTCCTCCTTGATACTATGTTTGAGTGAGGTGGACATTTACCACAATCAGGGTTGATGTAAATCCACACTGAAGGACTGGTAGGAATACTGAGTGAGAAGTATGCTGCTCTTTTTTTCCTGGTCCCCATGCAGTGAGGACAAAGTATCCCTGAACTTCCTGAGGCCATATCTGCCACCAGCTAGAGATGACTCGCTGGAGACTGACACCAACAGAGGAGAAAGCAAAGTTACTGGGTGAAGAGAGGGAGGGAAGGCATGGAGAGATTATTTCAGTGCCTGGATAGGGCTTTATTTAAAACTCACACCACCTCTTGAATGTCTCAGTTATTAATTCCCTTTTTGCTTATGCTAATTAAGCTAAATATGAGTCTGTTACAGTTGGAAGACTCTTAACTATGGAGTTATTGTGAAGCTTTCTAAAGATCCACGTGCACCCCAAGCATTAAATGTATACTGAATAATACATAGAACTATTTTCAAATGAACATGGATGCTTTGGTTAATAAATTACAAATGTATATGAACCCAGAACAATTTTGTCATCACTGAGTAGAAAATGACAACCCATCCCAGTATCCTTGACTGTAAAATTCCATGGTCGGAGGAGCCTGGCAGGCTATAGTCCATCCGACTGAACATGCACTCGTGAATTACTGTATAGTAAGCCTATTAATATGTGTGTGTACTGTAAAAATAATCTACACTTGGAGATCTTCATACTTAAACAAATTGAGAAAACATTTTAAATCAATCTGTGATCTATTAGTATTATAATTACTCATAGTTAATTCTCCTAAGAGCTAAGTTTCTCTGATCTCAGAACATGGATGCAGGTCTTATCTTGTCTCTGAATCAATCATTGAATATCTATCACTATTTACATATGTAGAGCACTTTACAAGGTGCAAAGACAAATTCAATCTTATGGCTGTCTTCAAGAAGCTTAAAATCCAGAGGGGAGGACAAAGGATACACACATGACATGCAAATCAACAACACCAGGCCAAAATAACTTTTAAGGGAATGGTGCCAGCCACAATTCTCAGAGAATTTGAGCTCATTTATTTTGCGTATATAAGAATGGCAAAATGGTAGAAGCTGATCTTAAAAGAGTGTCCATGAGAGAAGGAGATGCCTAAAACAGTTCAAAGCTCACTCTTCGATGCCTGCAGTTCCTGGGCATGCGAGGCTAACTTCTGCCGTGCCTCTGGCTGGTCCCGTCGTATAACATGTCCTTCGCTTTCTCATAGTGGTCACCACTCTACTCTCCCCACCCTGCTTCTCCTACCCCTACTTGAAGGCCTTCTTCAGTGTTGTCCATTTCGCTAAATAACATTGTGGGTCCTGACCTCTACCCTGCCCTCTGCCTCTGGGTGCTGAACTTGGGGACTGCATCAACCAAGCTTTCTGGTCTCCTGGCTTCCATTCAGGCTGAGCCAATGGGAGGCCTTGGTGGGAGCTGAGAGCTGGGAGGGAAGACAGGACAAGGATATGTCCTCTTGGGCAGCCTCCCTGTTGGGTCACTGCAGGTTGACATATTCCCTCAACCAAAAGCCATCACTGCTTCCTCTGAGTCCTGGTAGTGCCCTTTCCTCTGGCTCCTTTTAGGTTGAGAGCTGGAAATGGCTCCATAGTTGGTGGCTTTACCATCCATTGTGTGTTTTCCCTAACTCTGCCACATTTTTTATAAATTATCCCTTCATTAACCTCCCTAACTGATCAGTTTCCTTTTTGAATCCCATCTTGCTGGTCCTTCATTGAATCCCAGTTGAAGGGCCTACTCCTTCCTTTGCCCCCACTCTGATCCTTGTGATCCCCTGAATCATTGCCCAGGTCACGCTCCACTGGCCACTTTGTTTCCATGTTCATCTCCTCCATTGTCTGGGAGCTCCTAGAGAGTAGACTGTATATATTTCCCAGTCTTAGGGCCATAGCAAGTGCTTCAACGCTGAATGAATGAATGAACAGCTGAGAATACTGCCCTAAGTCAAAGTAAGTACCACAGATGGTCATATTAGAGTAGCGGGAATTTCACAGTATTTTGAAGGGTATTAATTCTTGCTTCATCATGGTGAACTCTGTTATGTCCAGGGTTTGATCACTCAAAGCTTACCAAGGTTAGAAAATCCATTCTTTATTTCACTTAGACTGTAGTTAATTTGTTCAAATTTGCCAAACTCAAGCAATAAGGATTTTTTCTAATAAAGTAATTCCATGTTAATAGTGGATGTTAGGAACTATACTTGCCAAATGTATAGCAGTTATTTTCCCCAGAATTTTATTGTGAATTTTCAAACATAAAAGTTTAGCAAATGCAAAACACCTTTATAATCACCTCCTAGATTTAACAGTAACATTTTCTCCCCATTTTTACATCATTTAACCATCTATGTTTATAGGTATGCATGTGGGGCTTCTCCAGTGGCTCAGCAGTAAAGAATCCACCTGCAATGCAGGAGGTGCAGGAGATACATGTTCACTCCCTGGGCTGGGAAGATGCCATGGAGGAGGAAACAGCAACCCACTCCAGTATTCTTTTGTTTTTATATATAGTGAAAGTGAAAGTCACTCAGTCATGTCCAACTCTTTGTGACCCCATGGACTATCCAGTCCATAGAAATCTCCAGGCCAGCATACTGGAGTGGGTAGCCTTTCCCTTTTCCAGGGGATCTTCCCAACCCAGGGACTAAACCCAGGTCTTCCTCATTGAAGGCAGATTCTTTACCAGCTGAGCCACAAGGGAAGCCCAAGAATACTGGAGTGGGTAGCCTAGCCCTTCTCCAGTGGATCTTCTGGACCCAGGAATCTAACTAGAGTCTCCTGCATTGCAGGCAGATTCTTTACCAACTGAGCTATCAGGGAAGCCCTGATATTTTATATATGTATATAAAATATTATAATAATATATTAATTATATATTAATATATCAATCATAACATATATATTTATTTATTGGCTGTTCTGGGACTTCATTGCTGCTCGAGCTTTCTCTAATTGCAACTAGTGGGGGCTACTCTCTAGTCGCAGTGAGAGGGCTTGTTGTGGAACAGAGGCTCCAAGGCATGCTAGAGCCTTAGTAGTTACAACTCTCAGGCTCTAGAGCACAGACTCAATCATTATGGTGCACGGACTTAGTTGCTCTGAGGCATGTGGGATCTTCCTGGATCAGGGATTGAATCCGTGTCTTCTGCATTGCAAGAAGGATTCTTAACCACTGAGACCACCAGGGAATCCCCCCCACTCCAGTCTTTTTGCCTGGGAAATCCCATGGACAAAGCAGCCTGATGGGCTACAGTCCATGGGATCACAAAGTGTCGGGCATGACTGAGCACACACTCATGTGTATATACACATATTACATTTATAACATTTTTTGCTGAACCATTTGAAAATAAACTGCAAACACCATTAAAGCTTCACCCCTATATACTTCTGCACGCACCTCCTAAGACTGTGCACAATCTCCTTCTAACCACCCTACCAGTATCATAACTAAGAACACTAGCAAGAGTTCCCCCGATAACATCTAATATGCAGAGACGCAGTGTGTTTGCCAGCCAGAGTTGGGGATCAGGGGCACCTTTGGCCCTCAGAACTGCTTTGATTTAATCTCAATTTTATTTGGCCTGCAGCATTTTTTCCCTAAATGTCAATATCTGTCAGCTTCTGCTGCAAACGTTGAGATCTACACATTTAACTGCACATGTATCTGAGAGTGAGAGTAAGATTAAGGGGAGTTCTTTCTGGGCTTCTCTGGAAGCTCACTCTCACGGATGGGGCCAGGACTGCCGGAGACAGCAGGCAGCAGGTTCTCAGCATAAAGAAGCTGTAGCTCTCCCTCTTTTATTTCTTCATCTTTTTCTTAAGCCTAGGCCAGGATATCTTTCTTTCTCTGGGCTATACTTCTATCTTTTTCCAAAATAAAGGGAGGAGAAACATCTAGCTGTTAAAGATAACCGTCCTATGGAACATGTAAAATAATCCAAGCCACTCCAGGACTCTTGCTGGGGTGGGGTCGGGGGGTGCCCTGGCCCACCCTCTCTCATTGACACTCAGTGGTTGTGCTAATATATATGCTTTAATTGTTGCATTAGTCAAAAAGCTTTATGTCCTTCATTTTTAATTTACAAAAAAAAGTGAAGTCCCTAAACTAACAAATTTTAGTCATTTTCATTGACAATTTCCCCTCTTGGCAGAGGAGTTGACTAGCTATTTAAAAAAAAAAAAGTTTCTCACACTTCGGTTGAAATACCAACATGGCAAATGGAATTAGGCTTGAGGTATGAGGGCTAAGCTACTTGGTGAATATTAACTTAGCGTGAGGGGAAGTGGATGGTCTTCAAGGACCTCCACTGTGCTGGGGCAGTGATCCACCAAACGCACAGAAGTCGGGCTCCCAAGGGTCACTCCTCTTTCCTTCTCCCTTTCCTGACAAGAAAGTGCCAGTAGGAGGGGACATGGGTATTGTTCCTCTCTCTCTGCTTTTATGGGCCCTCCAGTTTTGGGTCCATTAGCACAATCTCTTCCCAATTTCCCTCCATTAACAGTCTCTGATCCTCACCTCATCATCCACTGTTTGCCTTCACAGATCTCTGCTGCGGAGCTAATTTCCTATATTATATATACCCTATAGAGATGTGCAGTAGTTTCTGTTTCCTTAGCTGGACCCTAACTAAAACATCTTCCAAGTATGGCCACTTGGGTAACTTCCCATAAGAATGGTCAGGACGAATTCAAATTAAATGAGGGTTTTCTTCCTAAGTTATTTAGTGCCCATTATGTGTAAGGCACTGGGTCTAGGCACAGGAGAAGCAAATAAATAAATACATACTTATTTATTTTAAGTAGCTCACAATTTGGTGGAGGAAATATATCAGCAGATAATTTTAATAAATGGTGATAAATGCTATAAGGACACAGAAAGTATATTCAGAATGCCTTCACAGTTTTGCTTTACTGTTTACAGGCTACCTTTGGTGATGCGGCATAGGAAATGAGCACTAGTTAAGAGCCAGGCTAGGTCTATTATCACTAACTAGTTGTGTGGTTTTGGGCAAGTCATGAAACCTCTCCAGGCCTCTGTTTCTTCATTTATGAGATAACATGTGCATTTTCCTTCTAATTGCCAACACTATTACTATGACATTTTCAATCTTTCATTTAACAATTCAGAGAGCCCACTAGCACTTATTTTAAAGTTCTTTCCAAGAGCTTGACTGAAGCATGACCCACCCCTATTTAACCTAGGAGTCCTGCTTCTCCAGCTGAGTATACAATACAGCACAACACAAAAAATCATGGACATACACACAGTTTGGCACTCCAGGGTGTTTCTGGGGGGAATGCAGAGATAGCAATTTGAACAACTGGATACAACAGACATCATCATCTGAGAATCAGCTCAGAAGCTGGAGAAAAATGATGAAGAGCTCCCTGTCCCCAGTTCTGGGCTCTCGACACACTGGTGAGGTGCATCCAGTTTGAACAAGGACAGGTCTTCCTGGCTGAGTTCTTCATAGACATCTCCATGATTTCACAGCCTTTGATTGATGGTTCCATTTCAGTAGGAACAAAACAGCTTCTTAAGGGGGAGCCATACAGGAAATCAATTATTTAAATGTATTCTTAAAAGTACATTCTCACCAATATGATTTTTAAGTTACTACATCATCTGGGATAACAAATCCCTTAATCAATTAAACTATTACACTTGAATACTTAATGCCCATCAAAGTACAGGTTAAATAATTTTTTCCAAATAATATTTTTATGACCATTGAATATACTGAAGGGCCTCACAAGACCCTACCCTTTTGTAGAAGCGTAATGACTCCTTTTAGTAGACGACAAACTGATAATAAGACAACATTTTCAGCCCTACAATATTATCATAGGTGCTGGAGGTATAGTGGTAGACAGACCAGATAGAGACTCACCGCAATATAAAGAAAGTGAAGAGAGCCTAAGAAAAAATACAGTGGTTGGTGGGCCTTTTAAAGCAAATTTGCCATATTACTCTCAAGAGAGTTATGATTTTAAAATGTACTGCAAATACATGGAGAAAATTCTGCTTTATTTCTATTCAGTGTTCAGCACAAACCAGGTTTAAATTTTGGCAGCAAACTGAATTTTATTAACAATGAGTTTCAGCCCTATGCATTGTGGGAAGTACAGCCCACTCGCTGAGTCTTCTGTTCTAAAGGGGAATGGTGCGCACTTTGTATGGCAGACCAGAGGCTCTTCATTTCCGTGCAGAAAGCAGGTTTCCCATCACAGGAAGCTCCTGCTTTTCTTTTTCTCAAATGCTCCTTAGGTTTGCGCTCAGAATGGAAGGGCCTCCCCTGCGCCGCGCCCCCGCCTCCCGCCCCCTTTCCCACGGCCCTAGAATCTGCGTCCTTCACTTCCTGGCAGTCATCAGCTGCTGGGTTCTCCTTCGCGTCTTTTGTGAAGACAGGAAACACAGAGGAGGAGCCTTGGAGACCGAAGGCAGCTTGCGCAGCGGCATGACCTCTGCTCCACCCCACTTGGCTCTCTGCCAAGGGCATTGGGGCAGACATGTGACCAAACCCGAACTTCAGAGGCAGAAGAATCTCCCTGCCCGCACCCTGGCGAAACTAGTACCCGGCTATTGCAGTCAGTTTTGTTCCCTTAAAGCTGGGGGGTGGGGGTGGGGGGTTGTTGGTTTTTTTTAATTAGGTCTGATGACAGGAAGGACTTAGTGGATACAGAACTTCAGCAAAATCTGCAGTTAGGTATCTGTGACATTCCAGATACAAAAAAGGCCCTGAATGCACACTTCACACCGTCTTATTTAAATAGCGCGCTCAGCCAAGGGTGCTTCATAAAACACCTTGAGCTTTAATTGTGTTCTTAGCCACAGTCTTGACTGAATTAACAGAAGGTATAAATCTATCTGTTAAAATTAGTTTGCCTGTATATAACAGAAATGCTTTCAATGATGGTGGCTTACACAAAATAGAAGTTTAATTTTTATTCATCTAAAAGGAAATTGAGACTAACTCAAGTTCCTTGTAGCTCATTTCTCTGCCATTCCTGGAATGTGAGACTAGAATAGTTTTAGTTTTTAAGTTTAGGGCACTTTATAGCTTTAACACCCTTAAAAATTACTCAGACCTCTCAAAGAGCTTTTTTTAACGTGATTTACTATGTTAAAAATGAAAACAAATTTTTTACACATTTGTTTATTTTAAAATAATACTAAACCATTGCAAATAAACATTAATAACACAGATTTCTAAAAATTAATGATATTTTTGAAAACAAATTATTGAGAAGAATAACATTGTTTTACATGTTTTTAAATCTCTAGCTGACTTAATTAGAATACAATCTGAATCAAATATCTATTATTGCATGCAATCTGGTGCAATGTATTACTTCGGTTGAAGTCTATGAAGAAAATTCTAGGCTTCACATAAATATGTGATTGGAAAAAGGGCTTTAAACCTCCCACACAAAAGTTTAGGAGATTCTATGTGTCCTTAGTCTACACTTTGAGAATTACTGTCTTAAACCTCATAATCTAAAATAGCTGCTGGAGCTCCAGCCATTATAGCCACATTCACAGTGTCATAACAGAGAAAAGTTTGAAGAAAAGATTGGTACTCTGCCTTTAAGAAGAATACCTGGAAGGCTCGGAGCACTCCTGCTTACATCTGTTCAGCCAACTTTTTCACATGGCAACATTTAACTGCAAGAGCAATGTTTCAGTAGGACAGCAATGTGCTGGGCTAAAATTCTCTTAAAAAGAAGGGGAGAAAAGCTACTGAGAAGCAATTAGTAGTCTCTGCCACAGGAAGCATGAGTTAAAAGCATTCCAATGACCCAAAGACTTTATGTGCTGTTTCCATGACTGCAAATTATCAAAACACCACAGATCCCTTTAGGAGTCTCCTGTGAAGAAATTATTGTTTACTTTGTAAATGATTGGTCTATAGTGTTCAAGTGCATTTGAAATTGTCTGCAGAGGAATGGGGTGTGAGACAGAAGTCACCGGCTAAGTAAAAGAGACAAGGTCTGGGCTTTCTGACTAGAACCAGCTTGTGAAATGGTAATGAAAACCCTGACTAAAGAAGGACCATGGGTGCTAAGAATTTCCTGCAGCTGTACGGACATTTCTTTGTCTTGAAAGACTTTGAGTAACCTTCAAAGAATAGCTGTCAAGAACAGAGTTTGTTGGAAAAGAAAAAATCATTTTCTTTCTAGTAAAGAGTGACAGCACAGAAGGTTCTTAGAGTTAATAAAAAAAAAGTGTTAAAAACTAATTTAAGAGAAAAAGGTGCTATTATTATCCCTATTTTTCTGATAAGAATTTGAGACACAGAGAAGTTCAACCACTTACCTAAGGTGATGAAGCTGATGAAGGCTAATTTGACTCCATGTTCCAAGTTTGGCACCACTAAACAATCCTACATGTATAATCTGAGGGGGACCTGAGGCAAAATCTTGAGACGGTCCACTGGATGAAACAGAAATTTATTACAATACAATTTAGTAATAATAAAATATTGTGAGTGAGTTAAAGTTGCTCAGTCATGTTTGACTCTTTGCGACCCCATGGACTGTAGCCTGCCAGTCTCTTCTGTCCATGGAATTTTCCAGGCCAGAGTACTGGAGTGGGTAGTCATTTCCTTCTCCAGGGGATCTTCCCAACCCAGGGATCAAACCCAGGTCTCTGCACTGCAGTCGGATTCTTTACCATCTGAACCACCAGGGAAGCAAAATTTACTGAGAGCCATGTATTTCCTGTAACTGGAGGCTGTTTATGTGAATATGTATTTAGTACTCTGTGTTTAAAAGGAAATATTAGCTATTACTGAACAATGTCCTTTCAATTTGTTAGACTGATCTTTCTGCAGAATGATTGTTAGTTCATCAAGGTAACCCCGTACCCTCTCTGCCCCTCTCTTTCAGTAATTCGAGCTGAACACTGAAGCATCACTCACAGCTCTGATTTCAGATGCCCCTTCCTTCATTAACCCAGTGGCAGGCACCTAAAGTAGGAACCTATATGTCTAACAGGAAGTGGCACCTAAAAGAAAGTAATGAGCCTCATGAGACATATATTAATAACCCAAACCTTTTCAGCGGAGAGTGCAAATTAGTAGCCTGCAAGCAAAATTTTGCTTCAGTTCAGTTCAGTTTAGTCGCTCAGTCGTGTCCAACTCTTTGTGACCCCATGAACAGCAGCATGCCAGGCTTCCCTGTCCATCACCAACTCCCGGAGCCCACCCAAACCCATGTCCATTGAGTCGGTGATGCCATCCAACCATTTCATCTTCTGTCGTCCCCTTCTCCTCTTGCCCTCAATCTTTCCCAGCATCAGGGTCTTTTCAAATGAGTCAGCTCTTCACATGAGGTGGCCAAAGTATTGGAGTTTCAGCTTCAACATCAGTCCTTCCAATGAACACCCAGGACTGATCTCCTTTAGGATGGACTGGTTGGATCTCCTTGCAGTCCAAGGGACCCTCAAGAGTCTTCTCCAACACCACAGTTCAAAAGCATCAATTCTTCAGTGCTCAGCTTTCTTTTTAGTCCAACTCTCACATCCATACATGACCACTGGAAAAACCATAGCATTGACTAGACGGACCTTTGTTGACAAAGTAATGTCTCTGCTTTTTAATATGCTGTCTAGGTTGGTCATAACTTTCCTTCCAAGAAGCAAGTGTCTTTTAATTTCATGGCTGCAATCACCATCTGCAGTGATTTTGGAACCCAAAAAAATAATGTCAGCCACTGTTTCCCCATCTATTTCCCATGAAGTGATGGGACCAGATGCCATGATCTTAGTTTTCTGAATGTTGAGCTTTAAGCCAACTTTTTCACTCTCCTCTTTCACTTTCATCAAGAGGCTCTTTAGTTCTTCTTCACTTTCTGCCATAAGGGTGGTGTCATCTGCATATCTGAGGTTATTGATATTTCTCCTGGCAATCTTGATTCCAGCTTGTCCTTCCTCCAGCCCAGGGTTTCTCATGATGTACACTGCATATAAGTTAAATAAGCAGGGTGACAATAAACAGCCTTGATGTACTCCTTTTCCTATTTGGAACCAGTCTGTTGTTCCATGATCAGTTCTAACTGTTGCTTCCTGACCTGCTTACAGTTTTCTCAAGAGGCAGGTCAGGTGGTCTGGTATTCCCATCTCTTGAAGAATTTTCCACAGTTTATTGTGATCCACACAGTCAAAGGCTTTGGCATAGTCAATAAAGCAGACATAGATGTTTTTCTGGAACTCTCTTGCTTTCTTGATGATCCAGTGGATGTTGGCAATTTGATCTCTGGTTCCTCTGCCTTTTCTAAAACCAGCTTGAACATCAGGAAGTTCATGGTTCATGTATTGCTGAAGCCTGGCTTGGAGAATTTTGAGCATTACTTTACTAGTGTGTGAGATGAGTGCAGTTGTGCATTAGTTTGAGCACTCTTTGGCATTGCCTTTCTTTGGGATTGGAATGAAAACTGACCTTTTCCAGTCCTGTGGCCACTGCTGAGTTTTCCCAATTTGCTGGCATATTGAGTGCAGCACTTTCACAGCATCATCTTTCAGGATTTGAAATAGCTCAACTGGAATTCCATCACCTCCACTAGCTTTGTTCATAGTGATGCTTTCTAAGGCCCACTTGACTTCACATTCCAGGATGTCTGGGTCTAGGTGAGTGATCACACCATCGTGATTATCTGGATCGTGAAGATCTTTTTTGTACAATTCTTCTGTGTATTCTTGCCATCTCCTCTTAATATCTTCTGCTTCTGTTAGGTCCATACCATTTCTGTCCTTTATAATGTCCATCTTTGCATGAAATGTTCCCTTGGTATCTCTAATTTTCTTGACGAGATATCTAGTCTTTCCCATTCTATTGTTTTCCTTTATTTCTTTGCATTGGTCACTGAGGAAGGCTTTCTTATCTCTCCTTGCTATTCTTTGGAACTCTGCATTCGAATGGGAATATCTTTCCTTTTCTCCTTTGCCTTTCACCTCTCTTCTTTTCACGGCTATTTGTAAGGCCTCCTCATGCAGCCGTTTTGCTTTTTTTGCATTTCTTTTTCTTGACGATGGTCTTGATCCCTGTCTCCTGTACAAGGTCATGAACCTCCGTCCATAGTTCATTAGCCACTCTGTCTATGAGATCTAGTCCCTTAAATCTATTTCTCACTTCCACTGTATAGTCATGGGACATATATTAATAACCCAAACCTTTTCAGCAGAGTGTGCAAATTGGTAGCCTGCAGGCAAAATTTTGCTTATGATATGCTTTATTTGGTTCATAGAGTGTAATTTTGAAAAATTGATTTTGGGGAGAACAAAATCCCAAACCAAAATTTTCCCTAAGAATCCAGATGAGAATCTCTACCCCTTTCAGATAGGCCACGTTCTTTCCAGTTTCAGCTTAGCCCCCACCACACCTCGCCTCCCACACCCAGGCTCTCCACGCCATTATATTACCTGTCTGTCCCCTGCAGGCAGTGGAGTTTGCAACCCTGTCTTTTCAGATATTAAACTCCAAATCGTATTAAACCCCATATTCTACTGTAGCAGAACCTGTTCTGAAATGATTCCTCCTGCAATTTTCAGTTGAACTGATTACTCAGTCACAGCTTATCCACATGGTGGGTTCTGCAATCAATGGAAGCATAGAAGGTAGGAGCCAAATTGCCTGCTGGTGGATAAATGATGGGCTGAACATGACAGGTCCAGGCCAATCACAAAATGATGGGGCAAGTGTCTGGAATATAGTAATACAGAGCCTGGTCCCTCGTAGAAGCTGAAATGTTTTTGATGAAGGGTTGATGGTACACAGGGAGAGCTTTACTAGCTGGAATGCTGGAGTTTCTGTTCTGCTTTGATTATCACTATCCTGCCTGTGAAGGTCATTGCTATTCACTGACTATTTCTGGCTCTCTGACTTTGGGTATGTGGTAGGCTTGCACTCCCTGCCCTCGTGTGGTTGGGTGGGGCCAGGTGACTAATTCTGCCAAATGTGTTGTCGTTGGAGGGACATCTGTCACTTTGGGCAAGATCATATATCTGCCAGAAAAAGACCCTCCAGATCCACCTTTTCTCTGACATGATGACCAGCAGTGTTTGAGATGGTGACAGCTCCATTAGTCTAGAGTTCTGAGTGTCTACAATGGGCAGAGGCTTGTGCCAACCTATAATAGACATGTTACGAGAACAAAATAAAACTTTATTAATAGCCACTAACCCACTAAGTTATTTAGAGGTTTTTTCCATTTGTTTTGCTTTTTAAACTGCAGTATAGCTGCGGATAGTGACTTCAGCCATGAAATTAGAAGATGGTTGCTTCTTGGCCGGAAAGCTAAGACAAACCTAGACACTGTTCTAAAAAGTAAAGACATCACTTTGCTGACAAAGGTCCATATAGTCAAGGCTACGGTCTTTCCAGTAGTCATGTATGGAAAAAGGCTGAGTGCTGAAAAACTGATGCTTTCTAACTGTGATGCTGGAGAAGACTATTGAGAGTCACTTGGACAGCAAGGAGATCAAACCGGTCAATCTTAAATGAAATCAACCCTTGAATATTCATTGGAAGGACTGATGCTGAGGCTGAAGCTACACTACTTTGGCCACCTGATGCGAAGAGCCAACTCATTGGAAAAGACCCTGATGCTAGGAAAGATTAAAGGCAGAAGGAGAAGAGGGAGACAGAGGATGAGATGGTTGGATGGCATCACTGGTTCAATGGACATGAACTTGGGCAAACTCTGGGAGACAGTGAGGGACAGGGAAGCCTGGCATGCTGCTGCAGTCCATGGGTGACAAAGAGTTGGACACGACCTGGCAACTGAACAACAACGTAACCTAACCAAGTCTGGCTAAAATATTCACTAAATACTAGTAAATACTAAGTTAGGATTTTTTAAAAAATCTGAATTTGGTGATTTGAGCCATCAGTTTAAAAATGGTACAGATGAACCTATTTTCAGGGCCGAAATGGACATAGATGTAGAGAATTGACATGTGGAGTGGAGGAGCAGACGAAGAGGAGGGATGAACTGGGAGATTAGGATGGACACATATACTACTTTGTGTAAAATAGACAGCTAGTGGGAACTTGCTATAAAGCACAGGAAGCTCAGCTCGATGCTCTGTGATGACCTCGAGGGGTGGAACGGGGGTGTGGTGGGAGGCAGGTACTTGAGGGAGGGGATATATGTGTACATATAGCTGATTCACGTCATTGTACATCAGAAACTAACAGAAGATTGTAAAGCAATTATACTCTAATTTTTAAAAAAGCAGCAATGAAAGTGCTTCTTTAGGTTCTGGGTCACCCTGACTCTGATTCTAGATCCCATTTTTGAAACCTGCTGTTACCCATGAATTCTTCTGCCTTTCTGGTATGTATCCTTTATTGAACTGGTCAATAACAGAGCTTTCCTTTCCACTTAGGGAAAAGATCCAGCAAGCATCAAGAAATAGCGTGACTTCTGAATGCAGACTAGCAAGGTCTTTCCAGAGCTACATTTGGCAGCAGCCTGACACTCAGAGGCCACAGAGGAGTAAAACCAGTGTTGCCCGCTCCTCAGGGCCTTGGCACAGTCCCGCCTGTAGCATTTCTGTGTGTCCGGTGATTACAAGGCTTGGAAAGGCCCAGGACCTGCTGCTCTCTAGAAAGACCTGAACCCGACCACATCCAGTCTGCAATGCAACCCAATTTCTTACAGGCTTCTTTCTCTGTGTGCGTATGTTAACATCGCATCTGTAATTTAATTTACCTTCCAAACTAGGAATGCACTTTATATTGTTGCTGTCAATATTTTAAAAAGAAATCTCTTTTAAGTTTATTTTTCAAAGTGCAGGAATTATCCCCAGGGACCTACTGCTTGGAAGCGTATGATCTCATTTGTTGGCAGAAATCACCTTTCTGAATGGGAAAAGCTTTTCTCAGACCTTATTTTAGACCGTTTTGATCTGAAAAACTCTGAGTTTGGGATGCTCACTAGTGGTTTTAATATATTATTGGAGAAGTTAGTATCTGAGTAGCTCTTCATTCTGAGCTTTTTAATATGATGTTTAAAGTATTGCAGTAAATCTAGCAAGTGCTGTTTAGTAGGCAAGATGGTCCAGTTGGTGGCTTAATAATCCATTTTCTTTATCAGCAAAGAATTTATTGAGCATGTACTAGACTATGACTGATCTCCTCAGCAGACAGGACTGTGCCTTGTTCAATGAAAGTGCCTTATATTGCAGGCACTTGTAGCCTAGTGCCTGAAATATAATGGGTGTCCAAGATACGCTTTCATAATTCCTACTCAAAGTGCCATGCAAATGCACCCAGAGAAACACAAGGAAGTCTTTGTATTTGATGAATTAATAGTCTAGAGGATTAAAGTAAATGTACAAAGCCATGAAATTAAAAGACACTTACTCCTTGGAAGGAAAGTTATGACCAACCTAGATAGCATATTAAAAAGCAGAGACATTATTTTGCCAACAAAGGTTAGTCTAGTCAAGGCTATGATGTTTCCAGTGGTCATGTATGGATGTGAGAGTTGGACTGTGAGGAAAGCTGAGTGCAGAAGAATTGATGGTTTTGAACTGCGGTGTTGGAGAAGACTCTTGAGAGTCCCTTGGACTGCAAGGAGATCCAACCAGTTCATCCTAAAGGAGATCAGTCCTGGGTGTTCATTGGAAGGACTGATGTTGAAGCTGAAAATCCAATACTTTGGCCACCTGATGTGAAGAGTTGACTCATTGGAAAAGACCCTGATGCTGGGAGGGATTGGGGGCAGGAGGAGAAGGGGACGACAGAGGATGAGATGGCTGGATGGCATCACCAACTCGATGGACATGAGTTTGAGTAAACTCCAGGAGCTGGTGATGGACAGGGAGGCCTGGTGTGCTGCGATCCATGGGGTCACAAAGAGTCGGACACGACTGAGCCACTGAACTGAACTGAACAAAGAATTGTAGTCTGTGGTAGGAAAGAAAGAATGATTTGAATATTAGCAGTGTGATGTCAGAAGTGTGATGAAGCAAAATCCCACCTGCTATATATTTTACACATGGTAAGGTATATGTTTGCTGTGGGACACAGGGAGCCCGACCCAGTGCTCTGGGACAGCCTAGGGGGTGGAATGGGGTGGGAGCTGGGAGGGGGGCCTAGGAGGGAGGGGCTTATGTATACCTGTGGCTGATTCATGTTGGTGTATGGCAGAGGCCAACACAATACTCTAAAACAATTATCCTCCAATTGGAAAAAAAAAAGAAGTGTGTGATGGAGAAGGAAGAGATATGTGATGATCCCAAATTAATGCAGGGACTTGGGGTCCTGGGTGCTGCTGAGTCTCCAAAGACAAGCACTGTGACTGTAAGAAAGTTGTTCAGCCTTTCTGAGCCCCTGGGTATCCAACTGTTAAGTGAGGAATTGACAAGCTTTCAACAATTACAAACTTTAAAAAATTAATTGCCCTTGCATGCATTCTTAAGAATTTCTACTAACACTGATAGAGCAAAAATTCTCCACTGTTTTAGCTTCCTCCCATAAATTTTGGTGAGTGTGTTTTCATTTTCCTTCATCTCAAAGTATTTTCTGATCTCCCTTGTGGTTTTATTCTTGGACCCATTAGTTATTGAGAGTGTGTTGCTTAATTTCTGCATTTTTGTGAATTTCCCAAATTTCTTGTTATTGATTTCTAACTTCATTCCAGTGTGATTGGGAAACACATGCTTTGTATTATTCAATACTTTTTAATTTTTTGAAATTTATGACCTAACATATGGCCTGTCCTGGAGAATGTTCCATGTACACTTGAGAAGAATATGCATTTTGCCATTATTGAGTGGAGTTTTCTACAAATGTCTTTTAAATCTAGTTTTTTCATAGAGTAATTCAAGCGTAATTCCTTGCTAATCTTTTGGCTAGTTGTACTATCCATCACTGAAAGTGATATATTGAAGTTTTCCATTATTGTTGAATTGTCTAATTCTCTCTTCAGTTCTGCCTGTTTTTGCTTCATGTATTTGGGGTGCTCTGTTGTTAAGTATATTTATATATATATACATATACACACACATTATATATATACACACACATACACCAGAGAAGGTAATGGCACCCCACTCCAGTATTCTTGCCTGGAAAATCCCATGGGCAGAGGAGCCTGGTGGGCTGTGGTCCATGGGGTCGCGAAGAGTCAGACATGACTGAGCAACTTCACTTTCACTTTTCACTTTCATGCATTGGAAAAGGAAATGGCAACCCACTCCAGTGTTCTTGCCTGGAGAATCCCAGGGACGGCGGGGCCTGGTGGGCTGTCATCTGTGGGGTTGCACAGAGTCAGACACGACTGAAGCGACTTAGCAGCATACACATACACATGCTATATATATATATATATATATATATACACACACACACAAAGATATATGCATTTATTTGTGCAATGTATATTATATACATCTATATAACACGTATATGTTTTACAATATAATATAGCTATATAATGTATGTAACAAATAATACATATATATGGTGCATATATATACATATGCAATATTCTCTTGACCCTTTTATCATTATAAAATGTCCTTCTTTGTCTCTGGTAATAATTTTTGCCTTCAAGTCTTTTATCTTCAGCCACTTCAGCTCTCTTAATGATCATTGTTTATCTGTTATACTTTACCTTCAGTATATCTTTTTCCACTATTCTACTTTCAATGTATCTGTGTCTTTGAACCTAAAGTAAGTTTTTTGTAGACAGTATATATTTGAGTCAAATTTTTTTAACTCATTCTGCCAATCATTTCCTTTGACTGGAATGTCTATTCAATTTATGCTTTACTATAGTTGCTAAGCTAGTTTTATAGATTGTGCATCCTAAAATTCATGTGTGAAAACCCAAATTCTGAGTGTCTATGCAGCCAGCCTCTTCTTTATAGAGGAAAAAACATGGACTTTTTTTGTTGTTGTTGTTGTCCATAGTGTCAGAATTCTCAGTTCAGCATCTCTGTGCCCCAGCCTTCCTTGAAGCTGAAGTGATGGCAGGAAAAGAATTCTTACCAATGAGGTAGAGGCAGAAGCCTCCTGGGACTTCTGGAAAAGTCCTGCTATCAAGAAACATCCAGTATTCCTTGTTTCTTTTATTTATTTATTTTGCACTCCTGCTTAAAATGGAGACATGAAACTGCAGGTTGGGCAGCTGGTCTCCCTGGAGACAATGAACATGAAGGTAAGAACATGTGGTTCGGAGGCTGGAATATAAAGCTGAAGGGAACATGGATCTTCTGAGCCTCCACTTCTCATGTGAGGAAGATAAATCCCTGGTGATGAGGCCACTATTTTTCAGGTGTCTGTTACTTGCTACAGAATGCATTCATAACTTATATTCATCAATTTTAAATACCACCATATCATGTACCAAATGCCCATAGATACATGATTCTCTTTCTACACTTTTAAGCTGTCCCACTGATTTTTAGAATACATTTCTATGATAAAATCACACTCTTTTAACAGCTATAGATTTATGGTATGTTTTGCAATCTGTTAGAGTAATGCCTCTGTTTTTTTCTTAAAGGCCTTAGTTAATTCTGTCCATCTTCGCTTCCATTTGAATTAAAAAAAAAAAAAAGCTTGTCAAATTCTGTAAAAATTCAGTAGAATTTTGATTGAGATTACTTTGAATTTATGGGTTCATTTGGGAAGAATGAAAATCTTTAAAATTTTCAGCATTTCCATTTAAGAACATAGCATAGTTCTACCTTTATTTAGATCTTCCATATTTATTTAGATTTTTCATATTTATTTCAGTAGTTTTAGTTTTACTTACATAAGTTCTGCACATTCTTGTTAAACTTATTGCTATGTATTATTTGGTTTCTATTGTGAGTGGGATTTTTTCCCTATCACCTTTTCAAATTGGTTTTTGCTAGTTTGTAGCAAAACTATTTATTTTTATTAACTTGATTTTGTATTCAGCTAGCTGGCTAGACTATTTCCCTTAGATGCTTTCTAGGATTCCCATTTCAGCTCTAAAAGTGCTAGAACTTAGGCGTTATAGAACTTTGTAATTGCAAGGTGATACTTGGTCAAGGTCAAAGGAAAAGCTTCATGAAAGGGGTGAGATTTCATTGCTATCATTATTTAAGACTAATTTTTCTGGTGGGAATATCTTAAGTCTGTTTATTTTTAGTGACAGGCTATTTCTGCTTCCTTCAGGCTCCTCTGCATTTTTTTTTATTATTATTTAATCCCTACCTGCACAATTATTTCCAAAGGTTCTATTATGTGATAGGCTGAATAAGCATTGCATCAAAAATTCCTAAAACATCTCCAGCATTGCTCACAGTGTTCTTCATGGTAATCAATAACATTTTTTGTTCCCAAATCCAAAGAGCTAAGACCTAAATTCCGATTTCCTTACTAGGAACTATGTTGGAAGACAACAGCCAAGCTTTTTATTAAACATTTTAGACTTTTGGCTTACTAGGTTGAAATTGAACTTAGAATGCTTCTGAAAGACTGGCTGGTAGCCAAAAAGTCTTATTGTCTTCTTTTACTCCACAACCCGCACTCACATCCCCAGATCCCTAAGCTATGTGTCTTCCATTGGTAGTGTTAACAAATATTTAGCCCTCAATCCCCAAAGTCTTGCTTTCAATTATGGGAATACACATGCTTTAATGGACCAGTGTTCAAAACTTGGACTTAACCATGACAGCTGCATTGCATGTCATGCGTGTATCTTCACATCTGGAACATTTTAGGCCCTTCCAGACTAAATGAACAGTGGGGGAGAGGAAGGGAGAGACGGGAAACTCTCTTTTCCAAGTCAATAAGTCTCTGAAATATTTCCTAAAACTCTTTGAAGATATCCGAGGGATAGTAATCTTTGAGTCAAGAGGCCTGTATTAAAACCTGTCTCTACTATTTAATAGCCATACCATTCCCATTATTCATCCTCGACCTTCCTACATCTTGCTTACCACTCATAGGAATGTTATAAGGGGAAAGTGAGATGAGGTTGACAAAAGAACCGTGTAAACTGTAAAGTGCCCTGCAGAGGTGAATTGTTAGTAACTTCAGAATGCTGAACACTTCTCTTTACCTGCTGTAATGTGCCTAGAGATGTGTAACCCAAACGCAAAAAGAACCCACAAATGGTCCCAATACATAAGAAAATCATACTCCAGCATGATGAAAATATTTATAAAATATATCATTAAAGAAAAACTCATGACTTCATGATAAGATATTAATGAAAATCTTCAAAAACAAATCATAAAATATAAATACAAAGTAGTTCGCATTGTTTTGATGTTCAAACTAGTGATTTCAAAATCTAAACAGAAAAAACCACTGTGACAGCTTGATTGAATCCAGTGAACAGAATCACTTCAGTCTTATCAAGCTCCCTACTTAATATCTTTCCCCAATGTTAGAGAGCATACCCTTTTCTGATTGGTTAGATTCTGTTTGTCAACTGTGTGTGGGAGGCACTGACTTTCAGATGATCCTTGTCATTACCATCATCATCACATTAATTTCTGTTGCTGCTGTAACAAATCCCCCCAAACTTGGTGAAAACAACACAGATTTATTATTTTGTAGTTTTAGAGATCAGAAGTCCCAAACGGGTCAGGAAGGATGTTTTTCTTTTGGAAGCTCTAGGAGAGAATCCATCCCTTGCCTTTTCCAAATTCCACAGGTTGCCAGCCTTTCTTGGTCAATGACTCTCTGCATCTGTCTGACCTCTGTTTCCATCATCACATCATTTCCTTTGACTCTGATCCCTCCTGCCTCCCTCTTGTAGTCATCACATCACATCAGCCCACCTGGAAAATCCAGGATACTCTTTCCCCATCTCAAGACCCTTTGTGACTTCTGCAAAGTCCCTTTTGCCTTGTAAGGTAACATATTCATAGGTTCCTGTGGAGGTGGGCATCTCTGGGGGAGGGGTTTTATTCAGCCCATCACAATCATCGACAATACTTAACATGAGCATTTTTTGTGTGATAAACACCATTCTAGCGACCTCAAACACACTAAATCATAAACCCTTATGAGAAAGACATTATTCTCTCTACCTTAAGGTCATGACATTGAGGCACAGAGAGGTTAAGTAACTTGCCCAAGGTCAGACAGTTAGGATTTCAACCCAGGTAGGCTGACTCCAGAGCCCAAACTCTTCACCAGTATGCTTGTGAGAAGTGAACAGATTGGTCCACCAGACTTTGAGGAAGCAGGAGCTCCTAAATATAGTTATTGAAGAGGCTGTGATTTTATAGCAATGATGGTAATATCTTATATTTTTAAATTGTGGTTTATAATTTCTAAAGCATATTCTCAGCAATTTCTATGAACTGTCTCATAATCCTGTATTGCAGAATAATCTTTCTTTTCACTAAATCTTCTTCATTTTTGATTTATTTAAATCGCAAGGGTTCATAATATGTCTTCCACTGGAATGTGTATACCTGTGTATTTGTTATGTTTGTTCAATTGTGAGACCCCTAAGTAAAGGTAGAAACAAACATATACTCCATAAATAAAAACAAAACCCAAAACAAAACTTAATATAGTTAGTTGAAACTGATAGCATTCATAAATATGTGTTCAGCTCAATAATATACACAAGTGAAAGCCACTCAGTCACGTCCAACATGGACTGTAGCCCGTCAGACTCCTCTGTTCATGGAATTCTCCAGGCAAAAAATACTAAAGTGGGTAGCCATTCCTTTCTTCAGGGGATCTTCCTAACCCAGGGATTGAACCCATCTCTCCTGCATTGGAGGCAGATTCTTTACCGCCTGAGTCACCAGGGAAGCCCAGTATTCATGAGACCTAATATTATTCTGTAAGTACAACAGAACCTGCAAAATAGATATGATAGACTGTTTCTTTGATGACCCCAAAGAACCATGCCTTTCAGTATCCAAGCCTTTGAGCATTCCCCTCTCATCTGAGTCTATAACTTCTCTGACCAATTGAATATGATGAAAATGATGCTTTCTCCCTCTTGGAAGGGCGGCCTGGATTTGTACCCAGTGCCTTACAGGCCCTTGGATCTGGGAAAGAACTGAGAGTCTGTCATTTTCCAGGCCCCTGATGCTGGATGCTCTCAAGGAGTTTCTCAGAGCATGGTCCCTGAGAGCACTAGGGGCCAGTGCAGGGTAGGAGGGACTCACACAGGGCTGGCTGCTGGGCCCCAGGGAGGCCGGAAGCTGCAGACCACCTTGGGACTCTCAGTCAAGAGCCTGACAGCCCAGCGCTGGTGCAGTGGAGGCCAAGCACAGTGCCTCCTACTGGACACAAAGGCTACAGTAGAAAGCCCAGGAGGGATTGCTGGGACCCCTCCCTGAGGCTTTTCTTAATTGCTTAAACTGTAGAATTCATGAAAGATATATAAAAAAAGAAAAGGGGTAGATCTCACTTTCACACATATGGTGGGGTAAGCCTACCCCGTGGGTGCGTGCTAAGTCACTTCAGTCCAACTCTTTGAGACCCCATGGACTGTAGCCCTCCAGGCTCCTCTGTCCATGGGATTTTCCAGGCATGAATTCTTAAGTGGGTTGCCATGCCCTCCTCCAGGGGATCTTCCCTACGTAGAGATCAAACTGATGTCTCTTATGTCTCCTGCATCGGCAGATGGATTCTTTACCACTTGGGAAGCCCCCAAGCCCACCCCAGTGTTGTTGAAATGGACATGTTTGTTGGATGATGACTGTGCCTGGCCCTTGCAGACATTTCTCCTTTGGTGCTCGCAACAGCCCTGTTATCATGTAGACCAGGTCTCAAAGCTGGAAATGTTTGCACTTCCAAACACAGATCCACCTGTACCTGAAGCTCAGGCTTAGCCATCCCCTTACATCACTTTTCCCAACTCTAAACCCAATTTTAAATTTGAATCAAATTTAGCAGTTTAATCCTATGATGTTGGGGGGTGAAGTAGGGTGAGGTTCAAGAGACAGGTTTAGGAAAGTTTTTCTTTTTAGGCTCTGCAGAAGAAAACCATATGCAAACATCAAGTGTTACTGGATTAAAGAGAATACATTTCAAAGAGAGTTGTTATCTTTTCAGGATTAAATGCCTTCCTTTTTAAAATCCTCGGTTTGAAGTTTTAAACATAGACAGCCAGTTTGGAGGAGTGGTGGCTGAGAATAGGTGTTTCTTCCTACCACATACCACCCTAGTCTTAGCCCTGTATCCCCATGTCCAGGTCGCTCTGCTACAAGCCACACCTGAGTCACCATTTTTGGACAGAGTCTGTGGACCCCATGAAGGGCCCTGTGGGCACCAGAAATCCAGTACACTCACAGGAGTCAAAGATGTTTACAATGTGAATCAGCAATTAAGAATAACATTCCCCCTCCCCCCCCACCCCGTAAAATGTCATACAAGCAATACTAATTATGCTGTTTAGTTTTGTTTTTCCAAGGCAAATGACAAGAAAAATGTATAACCAAGGGAGTGGTTGACAGAAGTGAGGAAATATGAGACAACTAAAACTGAGAACAAAAAATAATGAGAAAAATGATTAAAAGAACTGAATTGCGTGGCTTGCTTTACTGGTAATGAGCCTGAACTAAGTGAAGACGTTGCATGTATTTATGGAACCTACAGGAGAGCTGGGGGAAGTAGGTTGCTCCCAATCTCTTACTGGATTTTGTTCCCA
This sequence comes from Cervus elaphus, assembly GCF_910594005.1. Lineage (NCBI taxonomy): Eukaryota > Metazoa > Chordata > Mammalia > Artiodactyla > Cervidae > Cervus > Cervus elaphus. Next base: position 41,524,613 of record NC_057822.1, read on the forward strand.
AACTGGGTGGATGATATAAGAACAAGGAGTGAGAGGGTGGCCCTGGGGTCACCCTTGTTGTGGCCCCTCAAGAGAAGCTGGCCATGTAGACAATTTCTGCTTTTCCCCTGCTCTGCCCTTGGATTCCACCCTGTCTGGACTTATCTGGGATTTCACACCCATTCATACCCACATATTCATTACCTCTGCCTCTACCCACCTTCCTTAGACCTGTTGAACTAGAATCTTCCACCCAACATTAGTTTCCTGTGTGATAGATTACCCCAAATTGGGTGGCTTAAAACCAACAGCAACTCATTCTTTCATGGTTCTGGAGGCCAGAAGTCTGAAATCTAAGGTGTTGGCAGGACTGAACTCCCATTCAAGGGTCTAAGGGAGAATCCCTTGTGGTCTCTTATGGCTTCTGGCGGCTCCAGGTATTCCCTGACTTGGAGCCACAGAACTCAAGCCTCTGCCTGTCTTTGCCTGGCCCTCTCCTCTTCCCCCTTTGCCTTTCTCTCACATGAACACTTGTCTTAGGATTTCGGGCACACTCAAATAATCCAGGATGATCTCATTGGGTGATCATCTTGACTTACTGACATCTGCGAAGACTCTTTTTCAGAATAGCATCCCACCAGAGGTTTGGGGTAGACACATCCATTGGTGGGAAGCCATCATTGAACCTCTTCTAAATTCAGATTTCTTACACCCTAGGTAAGAGAACAATCAATCAGAAAGAAATCCATTCACAACTCACCAAGGCATTTTGTAGGATATTTTTTCTCGCCTCTCCAGTTTTCTTATAAGCCAAAACTGTTTAAGAGCATCATTCACTTGTGATCTACTTCTCAGATCTTCCTTGAAACTCACAGTCCTTTTGGCCTTAAGATTTTACATATTCAGCTCTCATTCTAGTAGGTATACCTTTCATCAACCTTCTTTTTTTACTTAACTATGTAGCTCAATTTAACTTTCCAGACCAGTGGTTGTACATCATGGTTTGTCTGAGACAGTCCTGGTTTGAGCCTGTTCATCTCAGTGTCATTTCTGGGTGGGACACTGTTTAACTGTCAAAATCTTGGTTTGGATGATACCCCTTAGCTGGATCACTTTCCTTTATGGAGGGAGGATTTGAAGGACAAGTGACAGAAATGAGTCTGTTTAGTGTGTGATGAGTGATGAAAGGGGAGAGGTCTTTGAGCTTGTACATTTGGAAGCTAAAACAGGAGTGGGGACAGTCTGAAAGAGAAAAGCGTGCACAGAGTAGGTCACAGTATAGATCAAGACCAGACTTTAGTTCACTGACTAATAGGGGGATGTCAGCATCTCCTAATAGCTCCCGGTCTCAGCTTCCCTGTCTGACATAGTCTAAGAGCAATTAGCTTCTGAAATTTGAGCCTCTGATCCAATCTTAGTATTTGATTTGGTGAAATATGGTCTTCACAAGTTCACAAGCAAAATATTTCCCTGAATGACTTGGGGACAATTTCAGAAGCTTTTTCTCCTGCTTTACCCAAGGAAACAAGGAATTCTGTATTTCAGGGAAGATGCCCATAGAACAATGACCTTCACCTCTTTGTCTCTAGAGACACTCAAATCAAAGGAGCTCTGCAAAGAGCTTGGCATATTGTTCAGTTTGAAAGACCAGGCTTGACGTTTTTGTACCACCCTCACAGTCCAATTAATCATCCAAGGGAGTATGAATTGGTTTCTTAAAAGGTTAAAATACCCCTCCCTCTTGACCCAGCAGTTTGACTCTTAGGTGTTTACCCAAAGAGAAACCAAATTATATGTTTGTAATAAGGGTTGTACAGGCATCCTTCAGTTCAGACGCTCACTCATGTCCGACTCTCCACGACCCCATGAATAGCAGCATGCCAGGCCTCCCTGTCCATCACCAACCCCCAGAGCTCACTCAGACTCATGTCTTTCGAGTTGGTGATGCCATCCAGCCATCTCATCCTCTGTCGTCCCCTTCTCCTCCTGCCCCCAATCCCTCCCAGCATCAGGGTCTTTTCCAATGAGCCAGCTCTTCACATGAGGTGGCCAAAGGATTGGAGTTTCAGCTTCAGCCTCAGTCCTTCCAATGAACACCCAGGACTGATCTCCTTTAGGATGAACTGGTTGGATCTCCTTGCAGTCCAAGGGACTCTCAAGAGTCTTTTCCAACACCACAGTTCAAAAGCATCAATTCTTTGGCGCTCAGCTTTCTTCACAGTCCAACTCCTACATCCATACATGACCACTGGAAAAACCATAGCCTTGACTAGACTAACCTTTGTTGGCAAAGTAATGTCTCTCCTTTTTAATATGCTGTCTAGGTTGGTCATAACTTTCCTTCCAAGGAGTAAGCGTCTTTTAATTTCATGGCTGCAATCACCATCTGCAGTGATTTTGGAACCCAAAAAAATAATGTCAGCCACTGTTTCCCCATCTATTTCCCATGAAGTGATGGGACCAGATGCCATGATCTTAGTTTTCTGAATGTTGAGTGTCAAGCCAACTTTTTCACTCTCCTCTTTCACTTTCATCAAGAGGCTTTTTAGTTCCTCTTCACTTTCTGCCATAAGGGTGGTGTCATCTGCATATCTGAGGTTGTTGATATTTCTCCCGGCAATCTTGATTCCAGCTTGTGCTTCTTCCAGCCCAGCGTTTCTCATGATGTGCTCTGCATATAAGTTGAATAAGCACGGTGACAATATACAGCCTTGACGTACTCCTTTTCTTATTTGGAATCAGTCTGTTGTTCCATGATCAGTTCTAACTGTTACTTCCTGGCCTGCCTACAGGTTTCTCAAGAGGTAGGTCAGGTGGTCTGGTATTCCCATCTCTTTCAGAATTTTCCACAGTTTATTGTGATCCACACAGTCAAAGGCTTTGGCATAGTCAATAAAGCAGAAATAGATGTTCTTCTGGAACTCTCTTGCTTTTTTGATGATCCAGTGGATGTTGGCAATTTGATCTCTGGTTCGTCTGCCTTTTCTAAAACCAGCTTAAACATCAGGAAATTCACGGTTCACGTATTGCTGAATCCTGGCTTGGAGAATTTTGAGCATTACTTGACTAGCGTGTGAGATGAGTGCAATTGTGTGTTAGTTTGAGCATTCTTTGGGATTGCCTTTCTTTGGGATTGGAATGAAAACTGACCTTTTCCAGTCCTGTGGCCACTGCTGAGTTTTCCCAATTTGCTGGCATATTGAGTGCAGCACTTTCACAGCATCATCTTTCAGGATTTGAAATAGCTCAACTGGAATTCCATCACCTCCACTAGCTTTGTTCATAGTGATGCTTTCTAAGGCCCACCTGACTTCGCATTCCAGGATGTCTGGCTCTATGTGAGTGATCACACCATCAAGATTATCTGGATCATGAAGATCTTTTTTGTACAGTCCTCCTGTGTATTCTTGCCATCTCTTCTTAATATCTTCTGCTTCTGTTAGGTCCATACCACATCCTTAGAGCAATGTTATTCAGAATAGCTCCAAACTGGACAAATCCCAAATGTTCATCCATAGGAGAATTGACAAATCTATTATGATAGAATCATTTAATGGAACCCAAGTTAGCAAATAAAAAAATTTATTGATTAAGCAATTAAGCACCAAGTCCTTTGGATTGTACAATCTAAAATCTACCTGCTTCCCTCCCCTCATTAACACCAAGCTGGTAAATTCCCATTATCATACTTCACCCTGAGGAATGCACCAGTATTTACTTGGCTTCTTCCCTCTTATGCTGGTCCTTCCTTACTTTCATTACCACACGCAGCCACAGTGATCTTCCAAAACATGTCTCTGATCCTGGAACCCATTTACTGTGACCCTTCCTCTTGGATTAAATCTAGAGCCATCGAAGCCTCCCAAGCCTTAGAGAATCTGCTCCCTTCCTCCTTCTTCCTGCTTCTGGCTTTGGTCACTGTGATGCAGCCCCCTCCCCACCAAAGTGTCAAATTTGTTCATGCACTGGGAGCTGGCCAAGGTTGTTCTGCCCAGAACACAGCACTCACCATGTTCTCTAAGGAGTTTCCCTCTCGGCTCAGTTGGTAAAGAATCCACTTGCAATGCAGGAGACCCTGGTTAGATTCCTGGGTTGAGAAGATCCCCTGGGATAGGCTACCCATTCCAGTATTCTTGGGCTTCACTTGTGGCTCTGCTGGTAAAGAATCCACCTGCAATGCAGGAGACCTGAGTTTGATCCCTGGGTTGGGAAAATCCCCTGGAGAAGGGCAAGGCTACCCACTCCAGTATTCTGGCCTGGAGAATTCCATGGATGGTATAGTCCATGGGGTTGCAAAGAGTTGGACTTGACTGAGCGACTTTATCTTTCACCATCTTCTCTTGCTCAACTGACTCCTCTGTCTACTCCAGGAGGGGCCGTATTGAGGGAGGTGGGCTTAGGTCCCATTTCAGAGTGCGACTCTGTCACTCCTACTGGTGGTGTCCTGTGCTTTCCCTCATGGAGCCCTCACAATGATTGTGAAACAGGGTTTTGAGTGATTATTTGCCTATTGGAGCTGTAATGAATTATCGCAAGCTTAGTGGCTTAAAATAACACAAATTTATTATCTTGCATTTCTGGAGGTTAAAAAGCTAAAAAAGGGTTTCCCTGGGCTGAAATCAAGGTGATAGCAGGGCTGCTTTCCCTCTGGAAACTCTAGAGGAAAACCCATTTTCTTGCCTTTTCTAGCTGCTAAAGGTCACATACATACCTTGGCTTGTGGCTCTTTCTCTCTCTCCCAAATCTGTTTTGTTATCAATGCTCTCTTGCATCTTGTCTTCCTACCTCTCTAAGGACCTGATAATGGCCTTGGACCCACTTGGATAATCCAGGCTCATTTCTCCATCTGAAGAACCTTAACTTAATCATATCTACAAAGTCCCTTGACTGTTTTGCAAGTCACACTTACAAGGTCCAATAATTAGGATGTGGAAATCTTTGGGGGTCATTCTTTGCCCTACCACATTTGTGTTCTCCCTAAATATGAAGCTCCACTGAAGATAAGGACCACGCCTGTCTTGTCCACTGCTGCCCTTGGACTACCAACAGGTGCCTTGCACATTAAAGTGCTAAATAATGCGTTTGCTGCACAAAGTGACAGCATTGGAGCCACTCGCAGGCAATTGGCTTAGATTTTATTATTCCATTTTCAGTTTTCTTTCCAAGTGTAAGACTAGACTGTCTTTTGTAGCTCTGCAACCATTAAGGAAAGAGGGCCCATTCTACCTAGACCTTCTAGCCTCACATCAAAATGGTTCTAAAACCCACCTGTTCCATGACTTGGTAATTCAGTACTTTTATCTATAGAGTTTTTCTACTTTAAATTATCTTGACTAATTCATCTAACACTTAGGCCCAAACTCCCTTGAACTCCTCCTACTTAAAAGTGTTCTCCCCTGCCTTCATGAATGCCGCATTTTGCATGAGTCATTTGCATCCTCCAGCCCAAAAGGCTTCGAAGAGACATTTGCCCCTGAGTGTTTCTCCAAGTCACATTTCTTCAAACACTATTTCCAACCTCAGCAGACCATTTTATTGGCAACTCTACAAATGGAATACCTGATATCAGTATTCTTTGTTAAAATTTATTTTATTGAACTGTAGATGACTTGTGATGTTGTGTTAGTTTCTGCTGCATGGCAAAGTGATTCTGTTGTGTATGTGTATGTGTGTGTATATATATATATATATATATATATATACATTCTTTTTCATATTATTTTCCACTATGGTTGTAGTATATTGAATGTAGTGCTCTGTACTATACAGTAGGACCTTGTTTATCCATCCTGTGTATACTAGTTTGCATCTGCTAACCCCAAACTCCCAACTCATCTCTCCCTTATGCTGTCTCCTACTTGGCAATCATAAGTCTGTTCTCTGTGTCTGTGAATCTGTTTCTATTTCATAGATAGGTTCACTTGTGTCATATTTTAGATTCCACATATAAGAGATATCATATGGTATTTGTTTTTCTCTTTCTGACTGACTTCACATAGTATGATATACATGGCACATCTTTTTCATCCATTCATCTGTCAATGAACATTTAGGTTGTTCCCATGTCTTGGCTATTGTGAATAGTGCTGCAATGAATGGAAACTATATTTTTAGTTTTTTGAGGAGCCTCCATACTGTTTTCCATAGTGACTTTGCCAATGAACATTCCCATCAATAGGGGTAGGAGGAGTCCCTTTTCTCTACACCCTCTCTAGAATTTATTATTTGTGGGCTTTGATAATACTATTCTGAGGGCCAGATGATGGTACAAAAAAGTAGAATAATTTAAACTCAATTTTATGTGTATTGTTTTAGCTTCTGCCATATTGAGAATCTCTCAGGGCAGGAGAGGGAAAGAAGAGGTGAGAGAAAGGTGTGTGTGTGTGCGTGTGTGTGTGTTTAAAGCAGGGACACACTATAACTGCATATTGAACCCATTTCTAAATGGAAACTTTCGTAGGTAAGTGAAATAAGTGAACACTTAAAATCTACTAAAAGAAAAAGAGAAAATTATCAGTCAAACCAATTCCTCAATGTCATGTCATCAAGAAAGGAAAAATTGGTTATCTAAAAAAAATTTTTTCACAGCTGTCTTGATCCTATATAGGTACAGTCTGATTTGAAAGTATTATTCAAAAGAACCAAACAGATTTGAGCACTATTCAACTTAGTTCTGCTCATGAACATCTTGTTTCACCTGTTCTGGTTTGAAATCTTGTCTTAGCTTGTTTCACGAGGACCTTATGAAGCATTCCTCCTGCCCCGCACCCAGAAAATGGAGCAATACAGTCGTTAAGCCCATTGTCTCCTCCCAGCCTTGCCCAGACTCAGAGCACAATGCCTGGACACATGAGGCTGCAGATTGTTATTCACTGCTCACAGAGAGGCCAAGTGAGTCGGGATTAGCCTCAACAATGCACCCTGCTATTTGCTATTTGGCCAGGAGCAAGGTTCTCATCCAATACAATGCTTGTGCACATTCAGCTCATTGCTTGCCTGTGCACATCCCCACACGCAGGGAGGACTTTTACAATCCAAAGTGACAACCATTTGTCCTTGGCTCTGTTCCCACCAGGGACAGGAAGGAGACTTATCCGCTCTCTGCCTTCTATCTCCTTGGCTGCTGACCCTCTAAAGCATTTATCTGAGCAAAAGATTTGAGTTTGCTTGTACTCTTTATACAGACATCTTGTGCTGGTTATTAAGGCATTTTCATTAATAAAGAAGCATTTTGACTTTACCTCAAGTGGGCACAAAGGTATCCAGACATTATGACAAGAACTTCACTGGATCAATACTAGAAAATTCCTTCAAGCAAAGGGAAATCAAGATGAAGAGAAATATGGCCAAGAGAGTCATATGTGGGATTTCCCGAGTGGTGCAGTGGTAAATAATCTGCCTGCCAATGCAGGAGACTCAGGAGATGTAGGTTCAATCCCTGGGTCAGAAAGATCCCCTGGGGTAGGAAATGGAAATCCACTCCAGTATTCTTGCCTGGAAAATTCCATGGACAGAGGAGCCTGGTGGGCTGCACTCGTGAGGTCACAAAGAGTCAGACATAACGGAGCACATACACAAGGCTGTATTTCTGAATATAAGCAAGAAGTTTGAAGAATAGAACTTAAGTTTCATAAAAGAACAAGACTGTTGCATTTAGAGTGCTAAAATTGTTATAAAATTTCTAAGGCCAGGTCTTGTAAAGTCTTACCTCCCTTCAGTCCTTATTTGATTAGATCCCTTTTGGGGGTGAGGGTAGGAAGCCAGTGTTACTACCAGTATCTGCCAAAAAACTATCATTTTAAGTCCAAATATTTACTCCAGCAATGGAGGCTGACAGAAACTGACCATCATTTTGAACTTAGTCCTTCATACACCAACAGGTACGCAATGATCACCAGTGTGTGAAGAAGTCTCCATATGAGAAGTTTACTCACCCAAGTTATCTCCTTGTTGTGCCTAGAGCAGAAATCAACCCTTCTAATCAATACCTGTATTACTTTCCTATTGCTCCTGAGACAAATTTCCCCACCATTACAGGTTTTAAAGCACAGACTTAGCATCTTATAGTTCTAGAGTCCCAAAGTCCAAAATCCGGCTCTTTGGTGGGAAAAAAAAAAATTCAAGGTTTCAGCAGAGTTGCTTTGTTTCTGGAGATTCTAGGAGGAAATACTGGGTTGGTCAAAAAGATCATTTGAGTTTTTTTCTGTAAGATGTTACAAACTTTTTGACCAACATGATACATTTCATCTTTTTCAGCTTCTAGAAGTTGCCGGCAATCCTTGGTTCATGGCCTCTTCCAGCAAACTCACACCTCTGACACCTGCATCCATCGTCACATCTCCTTTTATGACCTTCCTGTCTCCCTCTTTCTCTTATAAGGACACTTGTGATTGCATTGGGCACACTCAGATAACCCAGATCATCTCAAGATCATTAATTTAGTCACATGTATAAAATCTTCTTTGCCATGTAAGGTAATACAGTCACAGTTTCAGTGATTAAAACTTGGACATCTCTGGAGGCTGTTACTCTGCCAAACATAATACCCCTTTCTATATACAAACTGGAAGTTATTGGACATTTCTGTATTTAACTCTTCTCACTCCACTCATCTAAACTGACCACCTGAGCCTTCTCCCCCGCAAAGTATTTATCTGTAGCTTCCTGCTCCTTTACATGATAGAGAGCTTTTTGAAAAAGCAGATGCTGTGTTCTACTTACTTATTATTGTATTCTTCAGAGTCCTTAGCATGACGAAGAAAATGTCAATAAAATGGACTTATTGAAAATTTAAAACTTGCTCATTGAAAGATATCATTGAGTAGTGGGGCAAAACTATATGGAATTTCCGCTTCCAGTGATGTCTAAATAACAGGGACCAGATTTACCTTCCTTCCTGAAACAGCTAAAAAACTGGACAATATATATAGCACCACAGTAGTGAAGAGACATTGAGCCCTGAGAAATGGGAAATATGTGCTTAAGCCCTGTCTTGCCCTGATTTGCTCCCAGGAGAGGGTTTCTGTCTGAGGCAGAGGGAAGGGGATAACAGGGAGAATACATTGATGGAGTGTGTGTGGACAGAGTTTGCAGGGCAGAGAGTCGGAGGAGAGAATAGAGATCTGTAGAGGGTCCTGCTTCAGTCTTCCACTAAGTACTAATCAGTGCAGGTTTGTGAGGAGACTATCTAGGTCTGGGGAAAGAGCTCTCTGAAAAGATTAGAACAGTGCCAGGAACTCACACAAAGCCAGAAATGGTTCCTGTTCCCATCACATAGAGTAGAAAATCTCATAATTCATGGGGCATCAGGTAGAGTTCTCACAGGCTTAGCGTAAGTTTTAAGACAAAAGTACCCTAGAATAAAATCCGCTCTAGTTCCACATAACAAAGCTCAAAAGCAAATTCTGAAAGAGCAGTACTGATTGTAAGTAAATCTACTGCATCTAGAACAAAACTCAAAAATATTTACAGAAATACAACAATATCCAGCCAATGAAAAGGTAAAATTCACAATGTCTGACATCCATTCAGAAATGAACAGAATTAACATTCTGAATTAATATTCAAAAGAGGTCAAGTATGACCCATAATGAGGACAAAAATCAATTGATAGAAGTTGATCTAAGAAGTATACATATAGTAGAATCAGTATCGTAGATAAGATATTAAAAAATTATTATGAAAGTATCTCATAAGTTCAAGAGGTTAGAGGAAAGATTGCACATGAAAACTAGTCACAAAAAAGACACAAAAGACCCAAATTATCTTCTAAAGAGGAAAACTATTGGGTTGGCCATGAAGTTCATTAGAGTTTTCCATAACAGCTTACAAAAAACCCAACTGAAATTTTAGGTCAACTTTATACCATATCTGATATAAAAAACATAGCAGACTAAAAACTGTAGGAAAAAAAGATTAGTGAACTTCAAGACATAGCAATAGAAGCTATCTAAAATAAAACCATGAGAGAATTTTTTAAAAATTGAAAAATAAAAGGAACAGAACATCACTTGACAGAAGGGACAACTTTAAACATCAAGCATATATCTAATTGGAGTCCCTGAAACAGAGGAGAGATTTTCAGTTCTGATCTATTTTGAATAAAATTGTTATGAATATTTATATAATATGTGGATGTATGACTTAAATTCTCTTGGGTACAACATCTAGGTGAGAAACGGCTGGGTCCTAAGGATCATGTAAGTTCAACTTAAAAAAAAAAGTCAAATAATTTCCCAAAGTTGTTTTATCATTTTATACTCACTCCAGCAATGTATTAAAATCCCAGTTCCTTTGTATTCTTGCCAATTTATTTACATTATCACAGTTAAATTTTAGTCATCTTAATGTTGGTGTAGTGATATCTCATTGCAGTTTTAATTTGTATTTCTCTGATGATTAATATTGTTGAGCCTCTTTTCATAGGTTTATTGGCCCTTCATATATATTTCTTTATGAAATGTCTTTTGAAATCTTTTCCCTATTGTTTTATTGGTTGTTTCTCTCCTTATTATCAAGTTGTAAGAGTTATAAATCAAATATAAGTATTACAAATATTTTCTCCTCATCTTGACCTTTATCATTTTTAAAATGGTGTGTTTTTAATAAGCTTTGTTGAGATATAATAGACATACAACAAATTACACATTTTTTAAATAAGCAGTTTGATCAGGTCCAACATGTGTGTCCACCCAGAAAACACTGATTTCAATAAGCTAATGGACATTTCCATCAAAGTCAACAGTTTCCTGGTACACTGCTTTACTACGCTTCCATGTCCATCCCGAGGCAACTATCAATCTTCTTGGGTCACTTAGATTACTCTGCATTTTATATATTTTTATATACCTAAAATCATAAGTATTACATCTTTTTGAAGCTTTTTTTCACTAGCATATGTATTTTCAGATGCATCCACATAGTTTGCATGATAATATTTCTCTTTTTTTTTTTTTTGAGTACTAGTCCATTGCATAAACATAGCACGACTTATGTATTTATATATCTGATGATGAGCATTTGAGCAAATTCCAGGTTTTGGCTATTAAAAATAAATCAAATGACTATTTATATAACAATCTCTGCATGCACATATGTTTTCATTTCTCTTTGGTCTAAAATCAATGACCTCAGCATCCACTTTAAGATATAGAAAAATAAAAGCAAATGAAATCCATGATGAACATTTGAAAAGAAAGGGTAAAGATGAGAGCCAAAATTAATGAAATTAAAAACAGAAAAACATGGATAAAATTAATAAAGACAAAATTTTGTTTTTCAGAAGATAATAAAATAAACTTCTAGCAGACTGACAGACTAATAAGGAAAAGAAAACACCCTGTGCGCACACACACACACACACACACACACACACACATATGTATGTGTTTGTATATATGTGTATATATATATATATATATATATATGTATATGTATTGGGTTTGGCCATAAAGTTCATTCTGGTTTTTCCATAACATCTTGTAACTTCACCAAATTAAGAATGCCTGCTATTCCAAAAATAGTGCTAAGAACATGAAGAGAGAAGACCCAGAATAGGAGAAAATATTTTACAAATTGTGTATCTGATAAAAAGCCTATATCCAGAATATAAAGAACTCTCAAAACTTGATTTAAAATAAAAAGCCAACACCCAAGTTAAACACTGGCAAAGATTTGAACAGTCACTTCATGGAAGAAAGCCATTATATTGGATGGCAAATAAGAACATTAAAAAATGCTGATCATTAGTCATTAGGGAAACGCAAATCAAAATCACAGCAAGATATAATCATGTTCCCATTAGAATGTCTATGGGTAAAAAAATGGGCTATGCCAAGTATTGAAGAGGAGGTGGAAGAACAGGATCCCTCATAAGCTGCTGGTGGGAATGTAAAATGGTGCAACCACTTTGGAAAACAGTTTGTCAGTTTCTCAAGAAGTTAAGTACACATCTACTATCCCACTCTTACATAGTTGCTAAGATACAACTTTAAATCTGCACATTTGGGTAACCCAGACTTTGGAGGGAGCTTCAAGTTTGTGGTTTAGTTTCCTTCACAAGAAAGTGTTCTTCAGAGGTTTGACATAGATAAAATTCTGCCAATGTGACATTGTCGTCCCTGTCAATGTGAGGTTTCCTGTTGCTGATTGGAGAGCCATATACAGCCTCTAGTTTGAAAGATAATTTTATATTTTTTCTAAATCACAGCATTATTTGAAGAGTAGCCTTCATTCATTCAACATTTATTAAATACCTATTCTGAGTAGTAAATGTTTGTCCTCCATGCTTAAGGAGGCATAAAAGCCTTAACTAAAGCTCTAAACAAAAAAAATTTTTTATTAATTTGATCACTTTTAAACTCCCTTTCAGTATATCATTATTTTGCACATTTATTAACTGCCTATTCATCATCATCTAAAAATCTTTTAATAGTTCAACTACATTTGAAACATTTTTTTTCCTAGCCTAGTTCAGTTCTTCCATTATCATCTGATTCATATTTTCCAGTGAAAAACTATTTTTAATTAAATACATCTTCATTTTAGAGTCTTCAAGACAAAATTTCAGCAAGCAGGAGCCTGACTGATATGTCAAACCTGAAGATGAATTCAATGCCTGTTCTCTTTATGCAAACTCGTCTTCAGACATGCACAGTAGCTGGGTTCTCAGATCAGCAGAGGTGATATGAGAAGCACATTGGGTCAAGCCTCTATCATGAGATCAAGGAAAATCCGTTTTCTCGCCAGTAAAAACAGCAGCGTGTTTTCAAATCTCACAGCTCCCAGCAAGCCCTCGTGTCTCCATTTGGTCTGTGAAGCAGTTAAGCTCACCCTCTCCTGCTGTTGCGACAGGCTTTGTCTATGCCCTAGCAGCACAAATGCCAAAGGAAAATGGGGCCGGTAGCTGCTTTCCTTGCTTTGGAAAAAAACAGACATGATTTCACAGCAAAAAAAAAAAAAAAAAATAGACACCTGATCTTTTTAGCCCCCTTGGTTTCTTCTCCCAAGTTTTACAGCTCTTTTTATCTGTTTTTTTTTTTTTTGTAAGTTATACACACATTTTCAAAATGTGCTGCATAATACAACCTCATACATTTAGGAGGCTGTCAGCTGCCCTCTGAGGCACAGCCTGACAGCCTAAAATCCAGAAATCAATCACTTAGATATAGTGATGCTCTGCTATTGCTCCTGGTATGTACTGCGGCACCCAGGAATCACTTATGTGAGATGTGCCATCGTAACTCTGATAGATTAAAGCACCACATCCAGGAAACAATTGTGTTGGGGGGGGAGGGGATGCTCTCATAGATCTGCCATGTTGCAGCCCAGAATCCAGCAGCCAACTAGGCAAGTCTGTGCTGAATCGGAGCTTCCAGAAACCTGTGAAGCAGCAGGATGACAGCTCTGTTCTTCAACAGCCCATTATGAACTAATTAGCATACATGAATTGCAGATTTGAAGCATTAAAGTGATGTACAAATCATTAATTTTTTGTCAAATCCATGTCATCCTTGTGTATGCCTTCCTATTTTAATGTTGCATGACAGTGAAAAGAGGTACAATCCTCTGTATATAAAGAGGAGAGATTTGGTGTAGCTGATATAATGAGATCTATTTAAACACTATGTATTTTCCAGCTTTGAATATATCTACTTGGAAAAATGCTACACTTGTCCCATTAGGGTTAATTGTAAAAGGATGTTAATATATTCAAAACCCCAGGGGTGGTTCTACATGTTGTCTGAGTGAAACAGGAGATGTAAGACCAACTTCACATTTAAGCTTGCTTTTTAAAAAGTCCTCTTTCTGATGAATAAAGAGAGCCATAAAATCTTTCTCATTGACTATGGAAGGTGTCACTATTCAGAATGGGAGCTGAGCTTTGGGGTGGGTGAGGGCTCCAACACAGCAGATCTATTCTCATTAACCCAATGCCAAACTTAATTTATAAAGATGTACAATGCAGTGCAATGGAAAAGGGAAAATAACATCAAAACTGATTTTCACACTGGAAAAGGCTTCTAAATATTAATTTGTGGGTTTTTTGTATTGTCTCTGTGTATTTAATTGCTAAAGCTATTTGTACTTAAGCAAATGCTTGGTGTTTCATTTGAATTTCTTTTTTTCTTATTACAGAGGAGTCACAATGCTTAATTTGTTAGTACTGTAATAGTTGTCATGGTAACAGACTCTAATGTTACATATAAATATGTATGTGGTATGTATATACGAACATATTACAAATATATAGTACGAATGATTATGACTTGATACCAAGAGCATATTTGGAAGATTTAGCTCTCAAGGAAAATCCTAATTAAAAATACAGTTATATTTTATGAGCTTAAAGATACTGGTCACAAACTCAGATCTCTTTTCATTTGGGAAAAAGGCAAATTCTGAGGAAAGGGGAGATGTTTGCCCTCTTCTTGTGGGGTCTCTTCTCCCTGTCATACATGCCTAGAGTTATTAACTCTAAAGACCTTTTTCTTCTTCCCACTTCCTTCCCCACCAAATTTTTTTTTAGTCTCAAAAAGTACATAAAATGAAAACCAAGACCAAATCCCAGGGGCAGATCATTTTCCAAAAACCATTCTTATTACAAAAAGAATACAGAAGGATGCGTTGAGGAAGGAGTAATAGAGGATGAGATGATCTGTTCCATATTTGTATTAGTAAGAGAGGTGACTTCATAATAATGAAAAATATGCACATATGTAACATTTGAGTTTGGCATTCCATGCAACTCTCAGTAAACATTGAAGGTCGATTTGTACAGTATTCTTTTTAGAGGTGAGGAAGCTGAGGCTCAGAGTGGAGGAGTGAAAATTGTCGTGAAGTTTAGATTTACCAAAGCCCATGCTCTGTACGATGTCACGTTGCTACTTTGAGGCCTTCTTTAGTACAAGGTCCCAGAGCCATAAGTGTTCTCCTTCCAGGCTTATTAACATCACACCTGTTCTCTGATACAGTTGAAGCTAGGTCAGTGAAAATGATATGTCTTATGCTGGAGATAACTTTGGTAGTAAACAAAGAATAAACCTGATCAAAGGGGAGAATAGCAGGCCTACCTCTATCAGTTGGTATTGTCTTCAGCTTCCCGTAACAATAACAGCAACAATAAAGCTACTGCAGCTTAATTAAATAGAGGTTTATTTTTTGTAAATCATCACAAATCCAGAGATAGACAAGTTTAGGCTGGTACAGAGAATTCTTAAACCTATCAGGGACTTGGCAGTTAAGCAGTTGTTTATCCTTCTGCTGTGCCATCCTTAGCAAGGACTTATAATCCCCAGCCAGGCTCATGAGATGGTTGCTACCCCACTGGACATCACAACTACATTCAGGCAGGGAGAAGAAGAATGAATAAAGGGAAAATGCATGGAGGGCTACAGTCCATAGGGTTGCAAAGAGTTGGACATGACTGAAGTGCCTGAGCGTGCATGCACACATGAGCCAGCAGAGCTTGTCTCCCTCCTCCTCTGTCTTTCTCTCTCTCTTCTTTTGGTGAGGAAAAAAAAAAAAAATCACAGTTTTAATATTTGATTCTATACATTGTGCTCTGACTCATCTGTTCTCTTGGTATTAGCCAGTGAAATAGCAAATCTTCTGAGAACTCTGCAAAATACAGAACACTTCACAAATATGTATGTCACCCTTGCACAAGGGCCAGGCTACTCTCTATATTGTTGCATTTTTAGTATTGCCAGAGCAAGCCCAAGCTTGTATCTTTTTAGCAACAAACAATAACTCTTCAGGAAGCCCTAAGCAAAAGACTGTGCTTACTTGTACATCATTGGACAATCTTGGGTCATATGGCCAGCCCATAGAGGCAAGGAAGTCTATGGAAGTGAATCATCTTAACTGAGCCTACTCCTGCCCTTGGTAAAATGGGAAGTTCTGTTAGTAAAGAATAGAGAATGGTTGTTGGGCAGACAATGAGCAACGGTCATCTCCTGTGGTAGATATTTCCTTCTGACTTCATCAAGAGTACACACTAGTGTGGAGAAAGAAGGCCTTCCTATCAGGGAAAAATATTAAGTGGATATTCTGGCATATGCTTAAACACCATCTTGGACCTTACTCATTTTCTTACTATTT
Source organism: Cervus elaphus (assembly GCF_910594005.1). Taxonomy (NCBI): domain Eukaryota; kingdom Metazoa; phylum Chordata; class Mammalia; order Artiodactyla; family Cervidae; genus Cervus; species Cervus elaphus. The sequence goes on from NC_057822.1 coordinate 41,540,693, forward strand.
CTGGAATCTTCAGTCTCCATTTCAGAGGTCTCCTCTATTTAATTCTCCTAAGTTGGAGTATTGATATTTGTCTTATTGACATTTAGCTATTGCCTTGCTTGCTTGCTGCCTCTATTCCCCACGTAGGATGGTGGCAGTGTTCACAGTTTGAAGGATCTGATTTTTCACCAGCTGCATAGCGGGCAGTCAAAAACTAAGGATTCACAACAGAACTGGGTTAAACTCAATTTCACTTCTTATAACCTGAGTGACTCTACCCAAGTTTCTTAACTTCTCTGAAACTTGGTTTCCTCATATGACAATAAAGATAATAAAAATGCCTTCCTCAGAGGGTTTCTATGAGGAAGAAGTAAGTCAGTGCATATAAAACACATAGAGGGATGTCTGATACATAGCAAGCATTAGATTGATTTTAGCTATTATTGTTATTGTCGCTGCTGCTATTAATCAAGTTGACCTGGATTCAGATCACTGATATACCATTTTCTTAGTTAAGTTATGAAAAGTCTTTGACTCTCAGTTTCATTATCTAGAAAAAGGTCACTGGGTCATGTAAGAGATGGTAAGTATGTAAAGTATAAGACAACTGTTAGTCAGTTGTGTCTGACTCTTTGTGACCCCATGGACTGTAGCTCACCAACCTCCTCTGTCCATGGAATTCTCCAGGCAAGAATTCTGGAGTGGGTAGCCATTTCCTTCTCCAGGGGATATTCCTGACCCAGGGATCAAACCCAGGTCTCCCACATTACGGGGAGATTTTTTTTACCACTGAGCCACCAGGGAAGTCCTGAGTATATGACAAAGTGACCGATAAATAGCAAGATCAGTAAGCACTACTAGTCACCTGTCACTCTCCATTTCCCCATTGCCTTGCAGCTAGGGGATGTGAAAGTCAATGTAAGTTTAATTCCCTAGAGAGACTTTTCCTTCTGAGTAAAAAGGCAAAAACTTATTTTGTGAAAGCTCTTTGCTCTCTGTGCTTCCCCTTCAGATGCCTGGAGATACTGCACTGATCTTGAAAGCATGGGGGCAAGGGCCACAAACAAATGATGATGGAGCAGAAAGATAGGCTTTCATTCCCAGATTGCATCACTGAGGCCTAGTACCAGCTTTAGATTGCCCAATTCTAGATGTATTATATGAAAAGAAAAAAACCTTAGTGGTTTAAACCAATATTCCTCGAGTTTTATTTTCAGTTCAATTCAGTCACTAAGTCGTGTCCAACTCTTTGTGACCCCATGGACTACAGCACGCCAGGCCTCCCTGTCCATCAGCAACTCCTAGAACCTACTCAAACTCATGTCTGTTGAGTCGGTGATGCCAAACAGCCATCTCATCCTCTGTCGTCCCCTTCTCCCAACTTCAATCTTCCCAGCATCAGGGTCTTTTCCAATGAGTCAGCTCTTCACATCAGGTGGCCAAATTATTGGAGTTTCAGCTTCAGCATCAGTCCTTCCAATGAACACCCAGGACTGATCTCCTTTAGGATGGACTGGTTGGATCTCCTTGCAGTCCAAGGGACTCTCAAGAGTCTTTTCCAACACCACAGTTCAAAAGCATCAATTCTTCGGCACTCAGCTTTCTTTATAGTCCAACTCTCACATACATACATGACTACTAGAAAAACCATAGCTTTGACAAGACAGACCTTTGTTGGTAAAGTAATGTCTCTGCTTTTTAATGTGCTGTCTAGGTTGGTCATAACTTTTCTTCCAAGGAGCAAGTGTCTTTTAATTTCATGGCTGAAGTCACCATCTGCAGTGATTTGGAAGCCCCCAAAAATAAAGTCTCTCACTGCTTCCACTGCTTCCCCATCTATTTGCCAGGAAGTGATGGGACCAGATGCCATGATCTTAGTTTTATGAATGTTGAGTGTCAAGCCAACTTTTTCACTCTCCTCTTTCACTTTCATCAAGAGGCTCTTTAGGTCTTCCTCACTTTCTGCCATAAGGGTGGTGTCATCTGCATATCTGAGGCTACTGATATTTCTCCTGGCAATCTTGATTCCAGCTTGTGCTTCATCCAGCCCAGCGTTTCTCATGATGTACTCTGCATTTAAGTTAAATAAGCAGGGTGACAAAATACAGCCTTGATATACTCCTTTCCTAATTTGAAACCAGTCTGTTATTCCAAGTCCAGTTCTAACTATTGCTTCCTGACCTGCTTACAGATTTCTCAGGAGGCAGGTCAGGTGGTCTAGTATTCCCATCTCTTTCAGAATTTTCCACAGTTTATTGTGATCCACACAGTCAAAGGCTTTGGCATAGTCAGTAAAACAGAAGTAGATGTTTTTCTGGAACTCTCTTACTTTTTCAATGATCCTACAGATGTTGGCAATTTATCTCTGGTTCTTCTGCCTTTTCTAAATCCAGCTTGAACATCTGGAAGTTTTATTTTACATGCAGCCTAACACAATCCATAATGACATTGATTTTAGCTCTATGGAAATTGTATTAACAATCATCATCATCATCATCTCTGTCTATGTGGTTCTAGGATGTCCACATCTGTGTTAATTACCAAAGGGCTTGATCAAGGCTCCATGGAAGAAACTTAGTCTGTAGAAAGTATTGCTTAAGACTCCTTGGGTCTTCAGTTCTCATAAGGACAGTGGAGGAATCTTAATTGCCTCTGGAACTTGGGGGCAAGGACTATTCAGTAGTCAGAACAAACCATAGAGTCCTGAGGGGACTACTCACCCAGGAGAGCCTTGTGCATCCATTGAATCCCACTGAATCTCTCTGGGGCTAGAGTCTGGAGATCTGTGAGGTTTATACCAAAAATACCTGGGTGAATTTAAGAATATCTACCAGGTGGATAAAAAGAGATCAATGCTGAGCAAAGGGTAATGTTGTAAGTATTATTCTGTGGATAATGTAACCACCACTAGAGATGAATGAGGAGTGACTGTGTTGAACACAATCTCTTCACCAGCTTATATTAAAAATAATTTTCTGACCAAATTTAGTCATACATAAAGGTATGTATTAAACATTTATTACAAAGCAGGCACAAAACAGCACATATAACCTAGTTTATAAATTTAATGAAATCTCAGCTATTGGCCTTTTAGGTTGCATGCACTGTTCACTTGAAGCAGAAATGACCATGAAGCAGAGTTCCATTAACCTTATAGTAGATATCAGGCCCTGGCATCCTGAAGACTAAGCCAATGGCCAGGCACACGACCATCTAGGAACAATATCCCTAAAGGTACAGGTCACAGGGTTTTCTAGATTTTTACTGTTTATACAATGGGAGAGAGAGTCTTTAGACAATGTTATACAATCCATATATCTTTAAATTCACTATTTGCACCAGTTAAAGCCCATTTCTAATATTCCTAATGCAAATAGACAAGTCATTAATTTTACCAATGAAAATCCATTTTTAACAGACATTCTACTAATTAAGAATACTCTGGTGATGGTCTTGGAAGGCTAAGATAGCTAAATCCTTGCTAGGAAGAAGCCCTGGAGGGTGAGATTTCTGAATAGAAGACTAATGACACATAGGGTTGACATTTTGATTAGGGCAAATGATCATCCTTCAAGTGTAGCTTAAGCTAACTGACATATCCTAACTTTATACTCCTTATAAACTAAAGAGGATGTTTAAGTTACACACATTCTATTAAGCAACTCATATAACTAATAAAGGACAAAATCAGATTGGCTCCTCCGACTCCCCAGTTTGAAAGTTCTTACTACTATTGTATCCCAACTTGACATTAATTCTACAAACAGTCCACACTCATTACCCTGAGAAGTAGCCTATTCTAAGTTAGCCTATTATCAAAAATTTTTCTACTTAAAGTAAAAATAGCAAATTTTGTAGCTGCTATTTATCTTGGAGCATCATTTTAAATGGCATTAAGGCAGAATTTAAAAAACAGAGCATCAGGTAATGAAAGTTTAGATTTGTAAGATGTGGTCAAATGTAAAATAACAAATCATTGACTATTAGAAAACAAGAGAAAACAGGATAAACATTGATGACAAGTACAAAGCAAACTTTGTCTTTCTATCATCCTTCTTCTATTTTGACACTGGTGTCTGTATTTTGCAGGCCTACTCTGATTTCATAACCATTTATGTTAACCTCTTTGATAGCTTTTTTTTAAATTAATAAGTGACCACACTATGTATGGCTGCTAATTTATTTTTCCAGAGGAAATTCTGGGAAAACAAAGAGTTCCCAAATATGATTATTGGTTTGTAGTGGTATTGTCTACACCAATGATCTCCAACCTTTTTGGCACCGGGGACCAATCTTGTGGAAGACAATTTTTCCATGGACCAGGGGACCTAGATCCCTTCTGTGTGCAGGTGGATACGAGTGATGGGGAGTGGCTATAAATACAGATGAGGCTTCACTTGCTGCTCCCTGTCACTCACCTCCTGCTGCACAGCCCAGTTCCTAAAAGGCCAAAGACCAGTACTGTCCTGTGGCCCAGGGGGTGGGGATCCTTGGTTTATATTTTTGAAGAAGCCAAGACAGATTCTGCTGTGGGAATTCAGGGGTCATCTGAAGATATAAAGAGGGTCTACACCTGCCATTCCTATGCTTCTTCCAAGCTGGGCCCAGAGATACAGAGGGGCCAAGCTCACACAGAGGGGAAGCCTTTCAGTTCCTTCACGTGCGTCATGACTATATGTAAATGTGTTTAGGGTTCTTTGGCTTTTCTTGTTTAGGTAAATCATTCTTAACTGTGATCTTATGTTTGCTTGATGGTTCTGGAGGTGATGGCTGGAGATTGCCAATAAAATTTTTGAGAGGGTCTTGTTTACTGGAGAATGAGGTTCAGTAAACATGAGTACATCAACTGAAGCCAAAACTATGATGAAATTGTTGGATTTCCTGAGGGAGTGGTGAGGAGTTCAGTTCAGTTCAGTTCAGTTGCTCAGTTGTGTCCGACTCTATGGACCCCATGAACTGCAGCACGCCAGGCCTCCCTGTCCATCACCAACTCCCGGAGTTTACTCAAACCCATGTCCATAGAGTTGGTGATGCCATCCAGCCATCTCATCCTCTGTCGTCCCCTTCTCCTCCTGCCCCCAGTCCCTCCTAGCATCAGGGTCTTTTCCAATGAGTCAACTCTTCGCATCAGGTGGCCAAAGTATTGGAGTTTCAGCTTCAGCCTCAGTCCTTCCAATGAACACCCAGGACTGATCTCCTTTAGGGTGGACTGGTTGGATCTCCTTGCAGTCCAAGGGACCCTCAAGAGTCTTCTCCAACACCACAGTTCAAAAGCATCAATTCTTTGGTGCTCAGCTTTCTTCACAGTCCAACTCTCACATCCATACATGACCACAGGAAGGAAAAACCATAGCCTTGACTAGACTAACTTTTGTTGGCAAAGTAATGTCTCTGCTTTTTAATATGCTGTCTAGGTTGGTCATAACTTTCCTTCCAAGGAGTAAGCATCTTTTAATTTCATGGCTGCAATCACCATCTGCATTGATTTTAGAGCACCCCAAAATAAAGTCAGCCACTGTTTCCACTGTTTCCCCATCTATTTCCCATGAAGTGATGGGACCAGATGCCATGATCTTAGTTTTCTGAATGTTGAGCTTTAAGCCAACTTTTTCACTCTCCTCTTTCACTTTCATCAAAAGGCTCTTTAGTTCTTCTTCCCTTTCTGCCATAAGGGTGGTATCATCTGCATATCTGAGGTTATTGATATTTCTCCTGGCAATCTTGATTCCAGCTTGTGTTTCATCCACCCCAGCGTTTCTCATGATGTACTCTGCATATAAGTTAAATAAGCAGGGTGACAACTTACAGCCTTGATATACTCCTTCCCCTATTTGGAACCAGTCTGTTGTTCCATGTCCAGTTCTAACTGTTGCTTCCTGACCTGCATACAGATTTCTCAGGAGGCAGGTCAGATGGTCTAGTATTCCCATCTCTTTCAGAATTTTCCACAGTTTATTGTGATCCACACAGTCAAAGGCTTTGGCATAGTCAATAAAGCAGAAATAGATGTTTTTCTGGAACTCTCTTGCTTTCTTGATGATCCAGCAGATGTTGGCAATTTGATCTCTGGTTCCTCTGCCTTTTCTAAAACCAGCTTGAACATCTGGAAGTTCATGGCTCATGTATTGGTGAAGCCTGGCTTGGAGAATTTTGAGCATTACTTTACTAGCATATGAGATGAGTGTAATTGTGCATTAGTTTGAGCACTCTTTGGCATTGCCTTTCTTTGGGATTGGAATGAAAACTGACCTTTTCTAGTATGGTGGTCATTGCTGAGTTTTCCAAATCCGCTGGCATATTGAGTGCAGCACTTTAAGAGCATCATCTTTCAGGATTTGAAATAGCTCAACTGGAATTCCATCATCTCCACTAGCTTTGTTCATGGTGATGCTTCCTAAGGCCTACTTGACTTCACATTCCAGGATGTCTGGCTCTAGGTGAGTGATCACACCATCGAGATTATCTGGGTCATGAAGATCTTTTTTGTACAGTTCTTCTGTGTATTCTTGCCATCTCTTCTTAATATCTTTGGCTTCTGTTAGGTCCATACCATTTCTGTCCTTTATTGAGTCCATCTTTGCATGAAATATTCCCTTGGTATCTCTAATTTTCTTGAAGAGATCTCTAGTCTTTCCCATTCTATTGCTTTCCTCTATTTCTTTGCATTGATCACTGAGGAAGGCTTTCTTATCTCTCCTTTGGAACTCTAAATTCAATTGGGAATATCTTTCCTTTTCTCCTTTGCTTTTCACTTCCCTTCTTTTCACAGCTATTTGTCAGGCCTCCTCAGACAATCATTTTGCTTTTTTGCATTTCTTTTTCTTGGGGATGGTCTTGATTCCTGTCTCCTGTACAAAGTCATGAACCTCTGTCCATAGTTCATCAGGCACTCTGTCTATCAGATCTAGTCACTTAAATCTATTTCTCACTTCCACTGTGTTGTCATGAGGGATTTGATTTAGGTCATACCTGAATGGTCTAGTGGTTTTCTCGACTTTTTTCAATTTCAGTCTGAATTTGGCAATAAGGTGTTCATGATCTGAGCCACAGTCAGCTCCCCGTCTTGTTTTTGCTGACTGTACAGAGCTTCTCCATCTTTGGCTACAAAGAATATAATCAATCTGATTTCAGTGTCGACCATCTGGTGATGTCCATGTATAGAGTCTTCTCTTGTGTTGTTGGAAGAGGGTGTTTGCTATGACCAGTACGTTCTCTTGGCAGAAGTCTATTAGCCTTTGCCCTGCTTCATTCTGTATATCCAAGGCAAAATTTGCCTGTTAGTCCAGGTGTTTCTTGACTTCCTCCTTTTGCATTCCAGTCCCCTATAATGAAAAGGACATCTTTTTTGGGTGTTAGTTCTAAAAGGTCTTGTATGTCTTCATAGAACTGTTCAAGTTCCGCTTCATCAGCGTTACTCTTCAGGGCATAGACTTGGATTACCATGATACTGAATGGTTTGCCTTGTGAAAGGTTGTTGCTGAACAATAAGACACGGGATTCTTGGCCTCTGAAGGAGACGAATTCAATCCGGGGCCAGAGACGAGGCTGGATTGCTCAGAGCTTTTGTGTAATCAAGTTTTGTTAAAGTATAAAGGAGATAGAGAAAGCTTCTGACATAGGCATCAGAAGGGGGCAAAAGAGTACCCCTTTGCTAGTGTTAGCAATGGAGTTATATACTCTCCAATGAATCCAAAGAATGTCTGGAGCTTGTAAAGACCTCACCAGATCTACTCCCATAATTTACATTTTAAGATGACAGAGTTGGCCAGAAGGTTTAATCCAAAGATTGTCCTCAGGCAGGATACATCATTGTAAAGACCAGGCCTACTCCCATAATTTATGTTTTAAGATAACAGAATTAGCCAGAGGGTTTAATCCAAAGACTGTCCTCAGGCAGGATACATTATTTTTATATAGTCACTCACAATCTGTTAAGAAAAGAAAGGAATGTCATAAAACTTAGAATGGCACCAGATAACTCATCCCTGGCCATAAAATGATTGACTTGAATCTTGTAGAAGGGCAGATTACCAACAAATAGTTTTGTTTACATAGATTAGGGGAACAATACCTGAGTAAGTAGGTTGGGCCATTTGGCAGAACCAACTTGAAGATAGAGTCTGGGGTACATTAACATAGCTTAAGACAACATTTCCATAAGAAAAAGAAATGTATTGGTTAACTTAAGGTTTGAGAGTAGTTAGCTTCAGGTGAAATCAGGTGTCATGGCAACACAGCATTTTAAGAGAAACCTCCTTTTAAATTTGTATAGAGAAGAAAAAATATTGCTGGTTTGTTTCCTCCTGCCGCTTAAGAGAGATAAAAATGTTTGGCACTTGCAGCCTCTTTCCTCTGTTTGGAGACCCCTGGCCTTCCTGCCTGTTACCCTCTCACTTGGAAAGGAACAGAGATCATTCTGTCATTTTTGAGATTGCATCCAAGTACTACATTTCGGACTCTTTTGTTGACTATGACGGGGACTCCATTTCTTCTAAGGGATTCCCGCCCACAGTAGTAGATATAATGGTCATCTGAGTTAAATTCACCCATTCCAGTCCATCTTAGTTCTCTGATTCCTAGAATGTCGATGTTCACTCTTGTCATCTCCTGTTTGACCACTTCCAATTTCCCTTGATTCATGGACCTAACATTCCAGGTTCCTATGCAATATTGCTCTTTACAGTATCGAACCTTGCTTCTATCACCAGTCCCATCCACAAACGGGTGTTGTTTTTGTTTTGGCTCCATCCCTTCATTCTTTCTGGAGTTATTTCTCCACTGATCTCCAGTAACATATTGGGCACCTACCTTCCTTGCCTGGGGAGTTCATTTTGCAGTGTCCTATTGTTATGCCCGATGTCCGAATCCCTGAGCGGGAAGAGAGAAGGCTTCCAAGACAATGCAACTCGCAAAAAAAGGGAAGTTTATTGCTGACTCGAGTCAGGGCTTACTGCCGCAACCAACGCAGTGGTGCAGGGTCAGAAAGCCCTGAGCGCAAGCTGTTACACAAATTTATAGCGTGAGCATAAGCAGTTGGTAGCTGGCTTAAGCGGATTGGTTACATGTTTGCAAAGTAATCTTATTGGCTCAAACCTTCGCGGGCTTTTTTCAAACTTGGGCATTTGTGGGCTTTTCAGCTTTCCCCTGATAGGTTCCCTTTTTCTTACTGGGCGCATATTGATTGGCTGGCTCCAGGTGGCCTGATGGGGGTAGGGAATCTTACCATTTCGGGGAAATCTAAACTTAGGTCCGGGCCGCCTGTCATGATGTTAGCCCTGGCAGCCTCACACTATCATTTTGCCTTTTCATACTGTTCATGGGGTTCTGAAGGCAAGAATACTGAAGTGGTTTGCCATTCCCTTCTCCGTGGACCACATTGTGTCAGAATGTGAGGAGTTGGTAGCATTAAGTTACAGCTAAAGAATCTGGTCAGAGAAGGCAATGGCACCCCACTCCAGTACTCTTGCCTGGAAAATCCAATGGATGGAGGAGCCTGGTAGGCTGCAGTCCATGGGGTCGCTAAGAGTCAGACATGACTGAGCGACTTCACTTTTCACTTCTCACTTTCACGCATTGGAGAAGGAAATGGCAACCCACTCCAGTGTTCTTGCCTGGAGAATCCCAGGGATGGGGGAGCCTGGTGGGCTGCCATCTATGGGATCACACAGAGTCAGACAAGACTGAAGTGACTTAGCAGCAGCAGCAGCAAAGAATCTGGTACTTCCCCATACCTCCCTCACCAAAAAAAAAAAAAAACAAACAAACAAACAAAAAAAAACAATGGTATACTATCTCACATTTTGTCCATCTGTGAAACAAAGATAATTCTTCAGTCTCCTTCACGGCAATGACAAAACAAAAGCTCCTATAAAAGGCTTAGTTGGACTAACTGTTAAGTCAATTCTTAATGATAATCTACTGAAGTCTTTATTACTTCATCTTCTGGGAATTAAAAACCACTGGGCCTTCCTTGAAACCCTCCACTGAGAATAGCATATGGCTCCTAAAGTCTGTGCAATTAAGTTACTGGAAAGGAGACAGGGAAATTGTAGACCTTTGAACTGACAGATGAAAACAAGAAACAAACAAACAAAAAGATAGGTGATAGGTAAATGGGTTAAATGGTTAAGCAGTGACCCATCTGAGTACTGGTTCTTTCTCTATTAAACCTAATATCAAAGGAAGAATGTCATGATAAGGAGTTCAAAATACCCTAAGCTTAAAACAGCTTTGGAAAAACCAAGCTGGTTTAACTGATATAATTATTGTGGATTCATTGAAGTCTGAACAGCAAAGTATTTAAAGCACTGTCAGGAAGTATTAAATCTCCCTTCTGAGACTAGGATGGAAAAAGGTAGGACAGCTCATTTTTTACATTAAAGCAGGATTGGGCCTGATGAGTATTTGAAATATTTCTTTCCCAATTTGGGGCGGCATTAGATTTTGGCTAGTAAAATATAAATGAACATCATTTGTACATGACAACTGCTGAGCCTAACCACTTAAAATTCCCTGAATGTCTTTTCTTTAGACGGGTTGCCAGATTCTCATCATCAAAGCCAGCAGAGCTGACCAAAGGCAGCTCTGTGGTGGAGGCCCCACCTAAGCTGTGATGGGCTAGAGAGATAGATGTTTGTCTTATGCAGACATGAATCACTATCAGGGCCATTACAACATTTCAAGCTAGATCACAGTACTCCAGATCACTCTACATTTTGCTCTGAGGCCAGGGAGCTCAGAGACTTGCTGTTGCCCGCTTGTTTCAGTGGAAATCAAATCCATTTCAGCACTACTTCCTACTGTTTCTGGTTGAAACCAAAGAGTTGAAGAGAAATACACAAGCATCAAGAGTTAAAGCCACAAAACTAAAAATGACGAATCTAGTAAATGGTTTTGTTTATGATTTAGAAAATGGATTAAGACTAAAAAAAAAAAAATTAACTATCTTTTTGTTTGTCCTTGGAGGGAAATTTAATCATGGTTAGTCCTTGCCATTATAATGGTTTCATTGAAGCTACTTCCTAGGCTAAAGGAAACAGTTCATTACATACAAACTAATTCAAGAGATGAGATTGATTTGTCTCTTTCTGGAATCAAGGTCCTTATCTTTCCATTAGTCCAGTTTAAAAATATGGTGGCCAGATTCAGCTAAGACTCTCCAGCTCTCTCTAATACCCTCCTCCCCATGACCCAACTTGATTTCAAGATCTTGTCTAAAAGATCTATTAGAACAAAGAGCCTACTAATTAAGCAGTTAACCCAAAGACTGCGCCTTTAGCCCGGGGGGACTTGTTTTATTCCATTAATTTGAGACCTGTTACTTTATCTCCAGCAGTAATTGGTGTGTTGAGTCTATCTGTACCCGCTTATGTGGGAGGAGATACAATTTACTGTAATTTGGACTCAGTTTTATACCACAGTTTAGACTGGCAGGTCCCAGATTTTTCTTTGTTAGAAGGATCCTGAAGAAGCATCCTTGATGGTGTTTTGGAACACTGTTTCATCTTTATCTGTTATCCATGCAAACGTTTTGTGTTTAGTTGAGGCTGTAGCTGATAGAACCAAAACGCTTAGCAGATTCTGGATTGATTCTGCTCTCTGCCACCCAGTTTGCTCTTTGCCGTTTGAATGGAGCATGAAAGGTCACAGTAAATAAATCCTGGCCTGGGTTTGCAAAAATGTGAATAGAAGGTAGTCAGTCATGGTAGCTCCCTTTTGTGAGAAGGTTATTAAAGTTCACTGGAAAACAATTTCCCCAATCTCACATTTATAATTGAATACTGCTGTTGTGAGGTTTCAGTGAGATGAAGTGTGTGAAAGTGCTTTGTAAACTCTGCAAAATAAAAAGTTTGAAAGAAGAGCCATATAGCTATTAACTGGGGTTCCTGCTGAAAAATAGGATTGTGAGGGAAACTGTCTCATTTATAGAGTTTTCTAATGATTGAATTTTTAAAGCTACAAATACATGTGGCTTATAAAATCAGCAAGATATGCAAGAATCTTTCCTCTTTAAAGTGTTTTCCACAGGAAAGGATGTTAAAAATAGGCAGTCTTTTGCCATTAAAATTCACTGTGCCTTGGATTTCAAATGACTAAAATAGGGGTAATTATCAATAGTTTTTCAAGAAAAAAAATCAGATATCTCAAATATCATATATGAAGTCAAGAGGGCTTTCTCGGTGGCTCAATGGTAAAGAGTCTGCCTGCAATGCAGGAGACATAGGAGGCTCAGGTTCGATCCCTGGGTTGGGAAGATCCCCAGGAGATGGATGTGGCAACTCACTCCAGTATTCTTGCCTAGAGAATCCCATGGACAGTGGGCTACAGTCCATAGAGTCACAAAGAGTCAGACATGACTGAAGTGACTGAGCACACATGCCTGAAGTCAAAAATACAAAAACTGAAATTAGATTTTTTCAGAATCATAATATATTCTATAGGTATAATTTGGAAACTGTTTAAGAAATTTTGAAATGTCTTATTTTGCTTTTAGCTGTTCAGTTTGTTTGCTCAGTCATGTCCAACTCTTTGCGACCCCATGGACAACAGCATGCCAGGCTTCCCTGTCCATCACCAACTCCCGGAGCTTGCTCAAACTCATGTCCATTGAGTCAGTGATGCCATCCAACCATCTCATCCTCTGTCACCCTGTTCTCCTCCTGCCCTCAATCTTTCCCAGCATCAGGGTCTTTTCCAGTGAGTCAGCTTTTCGCATCAGGTGACAGAAGTCTTGGAGCTTCAGCATCAGTCCTTTCATTGATATTCAGGATTGATTTCCTTTAGGATTGACTAATTTGAGACAAATACAGAAACTGAAATCCCAGATACATCAGGGAGGTCTAAGGGGACCCCCTCGTCTAGGGGACAAATACCCCACCTTTTCTCCCTTTTTAAAGTAGAACAAAGCTTTATTAAATGTTTTCTTTGCGATGTTGTGTTAGTGTGTGCTGCACAGCAATGTGGATCAGCTTTATGTACACACGTGTGCCCCCCCTCCCGAGCCCCCCTCCCCCCACACTCCCCATCTCACCCCTCTAGGTTGCAGAGCAGCGCGCTGCGCTCCCTGGGCTTTATAGCAACTTCCCGCTAACTGCCTATTTTATCCACGGTGGTGTAGATATGTAATCCCAATTTCCCAATTCGTCCCACCCTCCCTTTCCCTCTCCTGTGTCCGCATACTCATTCTCCACATCTGCCCCTCTTTTTCTGCCCCGCAAATAGGTTTGTCTGTACCATTGTTCTTGATTCCATATATATGCTTTAAAATACAGTATTTGTCTAAGAAGTCCTCACTCTGCCGTTTGCTCTTCTTCCGTGTTCTCATTCTGGGCTCCAGACATCCGCTCTTCATTTGGACTGTGGAGTCAGAGGATTCATGCTACCTGTTATTATTAGCTGTTGGAACCTGGGACCATGATTTACGCTTATTGTAGCCATCTCTGTTAAACAGAGGTCTGTGATGGTTAAATGAGATTGATAACAAAAGCCACCCAGAAAGTACACTGTTGCTCTTTCTCAGTCTCTCAGTTGTGTCCGACTCTTTGCAACCCCACGGACGGCAGCACACCAGGCTCCCTTGTCCTTCACTATCTCCTGGAGTTTATTCAAACTCATGTCCATTGAGTCGCTGATGCCTTCTGACCATCTCATCCTCTGTGGTCCCCTTCTCCTCTTGCCCTCAGTCATTCCCAACATCAGAGTCTGGGAAAGATCAGAAAGTACGTATCCATAAACAAATGGAAGATAGAATTTTATTTATTTCCTTTTCCCCACTATCTTGTCCCTGTTGACATTCATGCAGCCAGAGTCCCATTGCCTGGGGACGTTGTTTGCTGCAGTTAATCTGATAAAGTAAACTCTGCTTATGTGTTAAAAGGTGCTAATAAGTTAACTTAGTGCCCTTCTCAGGTAATATATTTACATTTGGAAGGAACTGAAAGGATCTTTTTCCTTCTTAGATTTGGGAAGGGGAGGAGATAGTGGGAGACATTTAGTGTCAACACTTAGGACCTTCCCCTTGATCCAAACGCTCTGATGGGAGCTCCATAGTCACTGTTTTTAAAATCCACACAACAAACCTATGAAATGTGTACATGGGAAAGATTTCCTAACACGTTTTGTGTAAGTGAATCAGTTCATTAGGGAAATTTGAAGGTTATACTGTGATCGAAGCAGGGATGGGCACCATGATTTGGAACTTGCATCTTAGGAAGAAAGCTGTCAATTGCAGTTCATTATTTAGTGCTTTGTTTATCTTAATAATGGTAATCAGAATTTTAAGAATGTGTATGCAACCCAAGGCTAATGATAGTGCTGGAAGGGAAAAGAAAAGAAAAGGACTTTCTCTTTTAGTTAAAAAAAAAAAAATGTATAGTGAACCACCATTTATTCGACATTTGCCAAGATTTCTCATTACTCGTTTTACCCATCTCCTCTTTTATTCTGAAATATGTTAAAGTGAATTAATGACTTTATGTTATTTTGCTCCTACAAAACAATGGTGAAAATGATAATCTTTCTTAAACTTTTTTCTCATTGACCAGGGCTGATTACGCTGAAACACAATTCATACAGGAAAGTTAGGTTCAATGCTTCATTTTCCCCTTTAATTGCCAATTGTCAGAGTGAAGTATTATATACTGATGATGTCCAGTGGGGACCAAGGAGGGTGTGTGTGTGTGTTGCATTTTGATTTTTGCTTTTATTGCCTTGACCATTCCTCTTTGTTTCAGTTCCATTATGAACTCACAAACTTTTTAATGTGGTCAGTGTTGCAGCAGATGTCATTGATGCCCCCTTGTTCACGTCACCCCAACACTCACTATTCCTGAATAGGAAGATGGCAAACACCTGCAACTCTTCACCTGAGGATTTTTATCTCATCTTTTGAATAGGACAGGCAGGAAGTGCCAGAAAATGGACACATTGGGAGCCTCTCTCAGTCAGGGCTATAGAAGGACAAGTCTGAGATGTGCTCTATGACGATTCCCAGAGGTCCCAGCAGGACTGAACCCCAGTTGTCCTCCACAGTGACTTGCTTATTAACATACCTTCTATTGGCTTCCTACCCTTTCCTGTCTCGCTGTCTCATTCTCTGACCCCTCCCTTCTAGAATCAGCCCCCCATGAACCACATACACTCAAATCTTTGTTCAGAGGCTGCTTCTGGGAGAACCCAGCCTAAGGACATTGATACCAACAGTTGTTATAGGAAACAGACACTCAGAATGAGATACCAGTGGGAAATATGGGCTAGCCCCACTTAAGTCGGGTGATGATTACCTCTGGCGTGGCAAAGCACTGCTTTCTTAGATTTCACCTATTTTGGATTGAGAAGGGCATCCTGTGGAAGGAGATGTACTGGTTTATGCAGTGGCTCCAAAGCTTGAAAGACATGAGGACTGGGAAATTAGTTGCTGTTGTTAACATGCAAATTAAGGAAGAAAATAAAAGATTCAGATCAATAATCTATCAATTCAAGGTGTGGTCTGAAAACCAAATGTATCAGTGGCATTGTTTAAAAAGATCCAGAAGGCTGTGCTAATAATCAGACCCAAGATTTAGATATAAGTGGTGAAACTATGAAGTCAGCCTCTTGAAGTCATCCACGACTTGAGACCTAGAATGAGGACTTCTGGGAGGGGGTGCTTGAGCTCTGTCAATCCCTAGATTTCTCTGACCCCTGGACCAGTAGAGGTGAGGCTTTCCCCTTGGCTGGAGGAAAGCAACCTTGCATTTTCTGAAGACTATGCAAGATCCTTTCCTGCAATGATGACTTCAAGATGTGTTTGTCCTCCTTGAGATCTCTACTTTTTCTGGACTTCTTCGCTGCTTTAACATTTGTGTTGTCCAATCTAACAGCCACAAGCCTCATGAAACTATAAACTAATGCAAATGAAATAAAATCAAGAATCTTTTCTCTGTCACTAGCCATATTATATGTTCTCAGTAAATACTTGTGGCTAGGAGCTACCATGTTGGACAATGCAGTTAGAGAGTTTCATCATCATAGAAAGGTCTATTAGACATAACTGATGTAGACTAGGGTTGGCAAACTTTTTAAAAGAATCAGAAATTCAATATTTTAGGGTTTGCAGGCCATATGGCCCTTGTTTCTACTACTAAACTGTGCCTCTGTAGCGTGAACAGAACCAGATAATACATAAATGGGCGTGGCTCTGCTCTTTAATTTTACATCAATTTTCAGTGTCCAGCTCATGGGCCTTCATGGACCCACCTCTGGTCTATATAAAAAAACTAGGGTTGAGTCTTAATATAGTGCAAGTACGAAGCACTGTTCATACATCAGATGAGTGTAATTCCCATAATAGGAAAATAGCTGGAATGACAATGAGGACCCATGAACCACAGGATTCTGGGAAGGTATCTAAGAGACTACCCTATTCCTAGGGGCAAGAAAACTGGGCATTTGATGATTCTGTTGCTTGACTCATATGATCAGAACATCAATAGTGGGAGAGTAGAAAGTTGATGTTAAGTACCACCTTGGAAAATTACAATTTCTCACAGTGTCCAACACTATGGGAAAAGGGGAATTATTCACCAAAGGGCTTACATATGGGCGTTTCCCTGGTGGCTCAGATGGTAAAGACTCTGCCTGTAATGCAGCAGACCCCGGGTTGATCTCTGGGTCGGGAAGATCCTCTGGGGGAGTCCATGGCAGCCCACTCCAGTTTTTTGCCTGGAGAATCCCATGGACAGAGGAATCTGCAGACTACAATCTGTGGAGTCACCTAGAATCAGATATGACTGAAGCGACTTAGCACATGTGTATGCACACATGGGCTTATATATACCAACAAATTTCAAGGCAACATGCTTGGGAATGCAACTTGAGGCTGCTCAGAGAGGAGGAATATAAGGTTTGATAAGGAAAAGTGTATTGATAGGAGTGCTGGCAGGATCTACATCCTGGCAAGGGCTACTGGAGCCCAGCCTAATCTACTGCAGCAATGGCAACTTAACTCACAAGCCTCCCATTTTCTGGAGCCTAGAGTAAATAAAGTGAAGATGCCAGAATTGTCTTGGCAGCATATTAAGGAAAGGGTCAAAAGGATCATAGATGTGGACATCTATGAATGGATTTATTACATAATAAAAAAGTAAAAAAAAAACAACAAAACAGCTATGTTCCCTATGGGGTCCAGAAGATATCCCTTCACTATTGCAATAGGGGAGGAGAGAAGTTAATGGTGGTTATCATTTGTGAGCCAGGCAGGGTAAAATGAAGGTTATTACAGACCCGGGCTACTTAGCATCATTGGGGATGATAAGCCTCCAGCCCACTAGAGGCCAGGTGGCAGCATTTAACCATCAGAAGCAAGGTGAATATAATTTCCATAATGGGTGTACAGCTAGAATAACAATGAGGAGCCCATGCCCCACAGGAATCTGTGAAGATATCTAACAGATCAAGGTATTCCTAGGGGCAAGACAAGTGAGCCTCTGATGATAGTGTTTCTTGACTTTGTTATAGCCATGCTTTCCGAGAAACAAACTCACTCAGAAGGACAGAGTAGATAGTGGAGTGCAGTTTATTACACCGGCGGGCTCAAGGCAGAGTCTCCTCTTAGCCAAGGACCCCGACCAGCATTTGTGAAAATCTTTTATACCCCATGTGTACGTGTCCAAACCCACCACACCAATCCCTTGATGCTTACAAAGGAAGGGTAAATACAATCACAATAACCCCATCATTCATGTGTTATGTGTTCAAACAGTTAATAATCAATAAGCCCGCGGTTACATTCCAACCAGTTAATAACCGATAAGGCTGTGCTTACATTCTGATAGATACTGTCCGGAGGCAGGGATGATTAGTGTCTGTTTTCTCTTAGGTGATTAAGTAACCTGGATATGATCTTCAAGGTTCCCCTGTCCGGAGGGGTCTTATCCTTCCATTGTCGCTCCCACAGGCACTAAACAGAGAGTTCAGAGCCCACTGGAGAGGTGGCCGAGCACGATCAGCACGGACAGGCCTGAGATGGAGCCCAGGCCCTATGAATTCCTTCTTCAACTTATATCACAAAAAATCAGTGGTGGGCCAACAGAAAACTGATGTCAGATGCTGCATTTTGGAAAATCACAGTCCCTCACACTATTCTCAGACCCAGAATCCACTAGTTGAAGGGAAGTTTATTTCCTTTGGAGGAAAGGTGCTATGATGTCACAGAAGTATGACATCACATAGCAGTATGTGATGTCATAGCAGTAGCTACTTCCCCAATCTACCCCCAAAGGACTTATGGTTGTTTACCTGATAACGGCACACTCAGGAAAAGCAGATTTTCCAAGGGCTATTGGGTATTGGATTATAGATGATAGTGATAGAGTATTATCTATCAGGGATATGGAAGTCGTGTGATAGAGTCCAGTCCCAAGTCCATCTTACAGTGAATACAGTGGATCTGTGGGACATGCAGTGATGATTTTTCAAGCCCTAAATGCACCATTAGGCTGAATTTACCTAGAGGTTGACAGAGCCCTCACACCCATTACTTGACTGAGGAGTGTTATGTTAGAGGAAGGTAGTGGAAGCATGGTGGCTTTGCAAAGATGTCCATGTCCTACTCCCTGGAACCTGCAAATAAGTTAAGTGACATGGCAAAAGGTTAAGATTGCTAACCAGCTGAACTTCGGCCAAAGAGACTATTCGAGATTAACTGGGAGGCCCAATGTAATCATGGGTCTATAAATAGAAAAAGGAGGCAGAAGAAAAAATCTGATTTAAAGAGAGATCTGAAGATGATATGATGCTGGCTTTGAAGGCAGAGGAAGAGGTCACAAACCAAGGGATGTAGAAAGACTTTAGAAACTGGAAAAGTCAAGGGAAGAGATTCTCCCCAGATCCTCCAGACTGAATATAGTTCTCCCAATACCTTGATTTTATCACAGTGAGACCTTCAAAACTGTAAAATAATAAATTTCTGTTGTTTTAAGCACTAAATTTGTAGTAATTTGTTATAGCAACAATAGAAAACTAATAGAGGACGCTCTTAAATTTGTACCACTACTCTCCACCTGGCAAGGAATTAAAATTAAAGCAATATTGCATCCTGGATGAATGGCAGAGCTGAGTACTACTCTCCAGACTTACAGGTTGCTGAGGTGGTGGATACTATTCTTTTTTGATTCACTCTATGGTCCCTGAAAACTCAGATGGATCATGGCAGAGGATGGTGAACTATCACAAGCTTAAACAAGTGGGAGCCCTAGCTGCAGCTACTGTGCCAAATGTGGTATCTTTACTAAAAAAGGTCAAAATAGCCTCTAGCTCTTGGAATACAGCTATTGATCTGGTGAATGCATTCTTTTCAATTCCCATAATGAAGGAGGATCAAAAGAAGTTCAGATTCACCTGGGAATGAGAAGAGTACATGCTCATTTACAGTTATGCCCCAGGGTTATGATGCTTTCCTAGTTTTGATAGTCTTGACATTCCAAAAGATAGGAAGTTGATCCAGCATACTAATGTTATCATGTTAGCCAGAACTGTTTAGCAGGAAATGGCAAGTACTCTTAATGTCCTGAAACAAGTGTGCACACCATAGTGAGAAAGAAATCTTATGATGATCTAGGGGTCTCCCACATTGGTGATGTTCTTAGGGGTCTAATTGTCTTATTGTGCCAGGACACTCCCTCCAATGTAAAAGACAAATTACTGCATCTTGAACCTCCAACCATGAAGAAAAGAGATATGAATTTTAGCACTATTTCTTCATTTTAATTTTTTTGTATAGTAAAAAGTATAAATCTTAAATATATTATTATGTATATATATGTGTGTGTATATATATATATATGAAAAAGTGAAAGTGAAGATCGCTCAGTCATGTCCAACTCTTTGCGACCCCATGGACTATACAGTCCATGGAATTCTCCAGGCCAGAATACTAGAGAATGGGTAGCCTTTCCCTTCTCCAGGCAATCTTCCCTACCCAGGGATAGGACACATGTCTCCCACATTGCAGGTGGATTCTTTACCAGCTGAGCCACAAGGGAAGCCCAAGAATACTGGCGTGGGTAGCCTATCCCTTCTCCAGCGGGTCTTCCTGACCCAGGAATCGAACTGGGGTCTTCTGCATTGCAGGTGGATTCTTTACCAACTGAGCTCTCAGGGAATCCTGTATATATATGAGAGACAGAGATAGAGAGATAGACGAAGTAATCATGACATAGATTGGCTCATATAAAGGACATTCCCAGAAATTTTTTCATGACCTTTCCAGTAAGTATCCCATCCCCCCAAATGTAGCAATTATTTGATTTCTATCTTCATACATTAATTCAATTTGTTATCACTTCATATAAATGAAATCATAGTACATGTACTTTTATGTTGGCTTATTTGACTCAACATGTTATTTTTGAAGTATGTGTATGTTGTTTCATGTTTAGTAACTGCTTCTTTTTTCTTATGGTGTAGTATTTCGCTGTGGATACACAGCGAATGGATACACCAAAATAAGCTTATCTATTCTTCTGCTAAAGGATGTTCAGGCTGTTTCCCATTTGGATATATTATGAATGAACTTCCATGAATATTTTTAGATCAACCTTCTTGTGGACACTTGTACTCATTCATTTTGGGTATACAGATGAGAATGAAATTGCTAGTCACAAGTGAGTGTATATCAACTTCTTTAGAAACGCTCAATTTTCCAAAGTGGTGGACCATGTTATATCTCCACTAGCTACCCATGAGAGTTCCAATTTTTCTCTACCCTTGTCAATTTGGTTTTGTCCATCTTTAAACAATTTTAGCCATCCTTATGTTTGTGTTTTTAATTTCCCATTGTGGTTTTAATTTTCAGCTCTCTATTGATCGATGATGTTGAGTATCTTTGCATGTGTTTATTGGCCACTTGAATATCTTCTTTGGTAAAGTACTTGATGTTTTACCAATTGCTATATTGAAATTTGTCTTTTTGCATAGTCTTGATACATACATATTGCAAATATTTGTTAGACAAACATATTGCAAATATTTTCTCCAAAGCCTTGGGCTTGCATTTTTTACTTTCTTAAACATTTCTCTTGATGAGAAGTGGACCATTTGGACAAAGTCCAACTAATTTTTTTCTATTGTGGTTTGTGTTTTTTGCATTCTGTCCAAGAAATCTTCCTTTACTGTAAAGTTATAATGATATTTTCCTATAACTTTTCCTATAACTTTATAGTTTATACTTTCCCATTTATGTCTGTGACCCATCCCAAGTTACTTCATATGTATAGTGTGAGTTAGTGGTCAAAGTTCATTTTTTCTGCATAGAGATAGGCCAGTCACTTTAGCATCATTTATTGAAAAGAATTTTCTTTCATCTTTGAAATGCACTGAGGCCTTTGTTGAAAATAAGAGAATTAAATACATGCTGGTATATTTTTGGACTTTGTATTCTGTTACATAGATTTATCTATATCCAAACACCACACTGTTTAATTGCATAGGTTTAGAAGAAGTCTTAAAACCTGACAGTATAAATATTCCAAACTTCTTCATCTTCAAGATTATCTTGGCCATTCTAAGTCCTTTGAATTTTCATTTAAATTTTAAAATCATCTTCTCAATGTATATACACATAGTTTGCTGGGATTTTGACTGGGATTATATGATGTCTATAGATCAGTTTGGTCATTTTACTAGAAAGTAGATTCCCTTTGATTCTCTAAGTATGTAATCATATCATATGCAAAAACAGTTTTATATCTTCTATATATTTTTTCTTGATTTATATACATAGATATGTACTGGTTAGGACCTCAAGTTCAGCATAAAATGGAAATAAAGAGAGTGAAAGTCATTGACTTGTCTCCAATTTTAACAAATTTATCAAGATAATACTTCATGTTAAATATTGAATACTTTTCCAAATTTAAGGGAAAGACGTGCTGGGTCATATAGTAAATCAGCTGGAGCAATATTATCAAATGTGATGTATTCTCTCTATTTCTACTTTCAGTTGAGATATAGGAGATTTTGGCAAATCATTATTTCTAGGGGGAAAATGAAAAATTAAATTTAAAAAATTTTATATAGAATATATTAAAATTAAAATTTAAAAGTTTTACATATATATATTTAATAGATGATTTTTAAAAATCATCATTTAAAAAGAGAAGTTTTAAGTTCACACCAAATTCAGCAGAAAGTACAGAGAATTCCCATATATCCTCTGGTCCTCTTCCCTGTCAAACTCTCCTCCATTTTCAACACCTCACACTAGAGTGGTGCGTTTGTTATACCTGATTAACTACATCTAGACATCATAATCTACCAAAGTCTGTCATTTACACTCACTCTTGGTGTGCATATTCTGTGGATTTTAACAAATGTATAATGACAGGCATTCACCACTGTAGTACCATACAGAACAATTTCACTGCCCTAAAATTATCTGTGCTCTGCCTATTCATTCTCATCCCCAGCCTCCCACCTCCTAGCAACTGCTAATCTTTTTATTGACTCCATTTCGTTATTGTTCAGTCACTCAGTTGTGACTGACTCTTTGTGACCCTGTGGACTACAGCACACCAAGCTTCCCTGTCCATCACCATCTCCCAGAGTTTGCTCAGACTCATGTCCATTGAGTTGATATGTCATCTTACCATCTCATCCTCCATCGTCCCCTTCTCCTCCTGCCTTCAATCTTTCCTAGCATCAGGGTCTTTTCAAATAAGTCAGCTCTTTGCATCAGGTGACCAAAGTATTGGATCTTCAGCGTCAGCATCTGTCCTTGCAATGAATTTTCAGGACTGATTTCCTTTAAGATTGACTGGTTTGATCTCCTTGCAGTCCAAGGAACTCTCAAGAGTCTTCTCCAACACCACAGTTCAAAGCATCAATTTTGAACTGAGTTTTGTAAGAAATCAAACTGTCTTCCAAAATGGCCATACCATTTTGAATTCCCACCAGCAATTAATGAGAGTTCCAGTTCTTCAAATCCTCACGAGCATTTGGTGTTATCGGTGCTTTGGATTTTGGCTGTTATAATAGGTATGTAGCGGTATCTCACTGTTGTTTTAATTTGTATTTTCCTATGACATATGATGCTGAGAATTTTCTCTATGCTTATCTTCCACATGTATCTTCTTTGGTGAGGTGTCTATTCAAGTTTTGCACATTTAAAAAATCTGGTTGTTCATTTTCTTGTCATTCAGTGTTAAGAGTTCTTTGTATGTTTTGGACATACAAAGAACTTTATTAGGTATGTCTTCTGCGAAGACATATTATTTATTAGATATGTCTTTTGTAAATGCTTTCTCCTAGGCTGTGGCTTTCTTCTCACTCTCTTGACATTATCTTTTTCAGAGTAGATGTTTTTAATTTTAATGAAGTCCAGCTTATCAATTATTTCACGGGTTGTGCCTTCTGGGTATTTTATCTAAAAAGTCATCAACATAGCCAAAGTTGCCTAAATTTTTCCTATACTATCTTCTAGGAGGTTTATAGTTTTGCATTTTACATTTATGTCTGTGATCCATTTTGAGTTAATTTTTGTAAAGGGTGCAAGGTTTGTGTCTAAATTCTTTTTTTTTTTAATTTAAATTTTACATGTGGATGTCCAGTTGCTCCAGCATCATTTATTGAAAAGATTATCTTTTCTTCAAGGTCATGTATTTTTAAAAACATATTGGAACACTGTGGATGCAGATATGCCTAAGGGAAGTAAATTCTAGAAAGAGACAAGCCTGTCCTAGTTGGGCAGAGATTTCATTTAATTTTCACAAAAACTCTGTGAAGTTTGATTAATATTAAACTACTTTCTTAAAGTCACACAACTCAAAGGAAATGAGGAAACGTCCAGAGGAAATGTAAAAGTGTCAGTGATCTACTTGTCAAAACCAACAGAAACACTTTAGCCCACATCTTGTTGGTAGTATTTTGGCCTTGTTAAATTTTTTTTTGAAAATTCTCCTCTTTGATTCTTGTGACACTGAACTCTTCCTTCTTTTATTCTGGCCCTTCCTTTTCAGTTTTCTTTTCCCATCTCCTTAGGTGTGGGTATTCCCCAGAGAGCCAACTACAACATTCTTCTTGCCAATGTCTTTCCTGGGTGATGATGTTTCTCTATTCCAGTGGTCCAAACCAATGCTAATGATTCCCCCAAATATTTACTACTAGTTTAGATATTTTTGCTAGATTTATGGCAGGATCTCTACTTGAATTACCTCACAGAAGCCCAAACCCAACCTGTCCAAATCTGACCTCATCTCTGTGCAGTCTGGTTTAGAGACTGGAACTATTTGAAAGTTTTCAAGCCTGAAAGTTAGCCATAATCATAATTCTCTCCCACCCCTGCTTTCAAGCAGTTACTAATGATTATCACTTACACATTCTTAAGTAGTCTCTTATAGCCACCCTTTCTGTTTGTTCTCACTGTTAACATCTTATTCCAGAACTTTTCCATTTCTTCCCTGTTACTGCAACAATCCCTTAACCTCTCTCCTGCCTCTAGCCTGACTCCTGTCCAATCCATCATCTGTCATGGTGTCAGGATGGTCTTTCTAAACCCACATTTCTTCATGTGCCTCCCCTTCTTAAAACCCTTTCCAACTGAGTTTGGGGAAAAAAAAACACATTCTTTAACATGACTTCTAAACCTAGTCAGTGAAGTAGCCCCCAATTCATCTCTCTAATGGCACTTCTCATGACTACCATTTGCATTTTCCTAAGCAAGCTGTGTTCTCTCTTATCTAAGAGATTTCTAGCATATTATTGCTTCTTCCTGGGAATTAGGATGCTTCTCCTTTTATGTCCTCATCACCTTTTGTTATTATGTTACTTATTAAAGTTTTTTTTTATTATGTGTTTACTTCAGGCCTTCCCTGTTACACTGTAGATACCTCAGAGGCAAGTATAATTTGGCTTTAGCATCTCCAGCCTCAAAAATTTTGGTTACAAATAGGTGAACAAAGTATGTTCTCCACAGCTGAGCTCTGTACTCTGATAACTGTGACTGCCTACTCTGGTTTTTGTTTGGGGATTTTTAAGCCTCAACATGGTGCTCCAGTGTTTCTCCAGTCCTCTGTGGCCTGGTTTAATCATATAAACAGTCTTGCTATGGTCCCTACATGACTTTCTAACACCCACTGACATAGACCTTCTGTATTTTGAAGAACTAGGCATTGGGGGGTGGATTGGGCCTCTTTGTAGACCACACTCCAACCCCTATAATCCCCAGACTCAAGTTTTCCTTTGTTTTTGTTTTATTTCAGCTTGGAGATCCCTTAGCTACAAGTTTCAAGAGTTAACTTCTGCTCAAAGAGGTGTCTTCTGTCACCTACTAGCCTGCCATTGCTACCTTAATGGCAATTAATGCGTAGGGTCCCCAGCAGCTTAGAAATAAAATAACACAAAGATTGTGATAAAAGGGGTTTAGGATAGCCAGTACATATCTAAAAGAAATTGTTGGCATAGATTTTAAGGGAAAATAAGGTGGATTTATAATTAGCAAATGGAAAAACTAAGCCTATCATTTATCTTTGCCACCAAAGGACAGGGGCCAGGAATGAATGAGCAACCTTTAAGCAACGGAGAAATAAAGAAAGTAAGAAACATCATCCTATCCTCGGGCACTTCTACAAGTTACTTTGAGATAGCTGTTCATGGGGGACTCTCAGAAGGGGCTCATAGACTTCTAAGTCATGGCTCCTTAGGGCCCTCTGAGAAGAGCATGTGAAGAGGTTCAGATCTCTATTGACTGGAGGTAGAAGAGTTTAGGTAGCATGGGGGAGGTGAGGGAGCAGATGGAGAACGGGCTCTGCGACTGGACAATCTCTGTCATAACACTGGTTCCATTGCTTCCTAGGACAAATTTATGACTTCTCTTAGCTTGAGTTTTCTTGTGGAGAAATAATAGTCTATCAGAAGAGAGAAGGGTTACATCAAATAACTAGTATAAATATCAGATGATGATGATGTGATTGTTATTTTTCTTTTGTGACAATATTCTGAGTCCTGAGTACTTATCTTAGACTGTGGGATTGTATGGCTTATTCCATTCCAGCTATTAATATTTCCTACCCCATGCAAGTCAGTCCTAGCCTATTTGCTCTCAGATCCACTCTAGCTCTTTTTTGTTTAGTTCTATATTTCCAGGGGTCTACTCCCTGAGGAGAGTGTCCCAGATTCCCATGCCTACTATCTTCTGTTTCATTTAGTACAAGGCACCAGAAGAAACTGGAGTGTGGGAGGCAGAGAAGTCAGGATATTTCCCCCTACCTGGCAGCCTCAGGAGGTGTCTGCAGTCACCGAGTTTCTTCTCTGGTTACAGATCCCGTGGGATAAGTCCATCACGGTTTCAGCTTCCACTGAGCTCCACTGACTCGTCCATGCAAAGGTGCTAATGGCTTCCTCTTCCAGCTAATCTCTGGGTTGCTTTACTATCTCCTGGTTGACTTTTAGTGCTTCCATTACCTGTATACCCAATCACTTTGATTAAATCCCCTCTTTTTAAAAAGAAAGTGGTTTCTGTTTTCTGACTTGGATTCTGACCAATACCCTCTGCATTCCTGTCCCAGCCCTCCTGTCAATGTTTTTGGATGCCTGAAGTTAGGAAGCATTGCCTGGAGCTCGTGAAGCTCTAACCAGTGGATGCTGACTGACTCCTCTGCCCTCTCGCCCCTGAAAGTGCTCAGACTTAGGGACAGGAAGCCCCTTAGCTATGCACAAAGGCTGTCAGGAGGCAGCATTCCCCAGCCCAAGATGTGTGGGATGATTCCCCAACAGTCCCAAACATTGCTGCTATCTATATGACAGCAAAGAAATGTTTTGGCAGAAGCCAGTCTGGGCATCAAAATGCTGAGGCCCATATGTTCCTGCTAACTTCCTGCCAAAATGTTGTTGTTTGAGTTATGAAGAGTATAACTTTTTAATCCAGAATTAAAAGGGAACTCTAACCCAGGGAAACATTTTAAACTGAAAAATAAGATAACAAAATGAGTTCAAATGTAATAAAAATGGCAAATGGGAGTGATTGAGATTGTGTGGTTTGGGAGGCAAAGTCTAGAAATTGTATCAGGGTTTCTGTTGTCTGCTTCATCCTGGACTTTAACCTCAGCTGCTCACTTAGCCTGACTTCTAAATACAAGCTGAAGATAGCAGGCATTCCCAAGCAATTGCTTTTCCCACTGATACTCAACCAATCCTTGCTCACCTCTGGCCTTCCTGATCCCGGGTTCTGGACTCTACCTCAAAAGTAGCTGCTCGCTGCCCTCTCTGGTTTTTGTAACTCACCCATCCTCCTCTTCTCTGTTGGGCTTATGTGTGTGACTCTGCTTTCACCTGTTTTCTACCTTGATGGTAGCCATCTCTTCAGCTTCAGTAAAAATTCCCTCCACTTCTCAATAACTCTACCAGCTGGGTAGTCAAGAGCTGTTCAACATTGTTCTGTGGGGGAAAAAGGCATTGTTTTGTGACAAAAGGGAGAATTTGGCACTTATAAAATATAACAAGAAAGAGAAAGTGGCAAAATCCAGTAAAGAGTGGCAAGACAGCCCTGCACGGGGAAAGAAGCAAATTTTACAATGTATAACTTCTTTATTTCTTGGGAGAAACCATAATTTGAAAATTTGAAGATACATTGAAGAGTTATCAATAATAATAAAAGAGAGAGATGCTGGTAAGGAGTTGTGGCTACATGGCCTGGCGATTCAGAGATTCCAAGGGAAATTACTTTAATACAGACTCATTGCTGTTTGTATCCCACTCATATCTCCAGCACCACCTCCACTCCAGAGGGCACCTGTGGACAATTTCCAGATGCTCCAAGGGTGTCTTCTCTCTTGCTGCCTGGGGGAGCTCTCTGGCTAGAGGAACATGCCCACTTGTGCAGGAGGAGGGCTAGAGGTACGGAGAGTAACGTCCCAGGAACGATCGTCAAACATTAAGAGACAGGAGTCGATCCAGGTTCTTCAAGCTCTCATGGAAAAAATATAAAGCGTGTTCTATAGAATGTCCTGGAAAGCCCCAGAGAACTCCCCATTACCCACTGTGGTAACCCAGTCACAACATACCCGTTACTGTCTTCAGTTCCTTCTTCAGTTCCCTTCTCACTTATCCTGCTTCCTGGAGTCACCTCTCAAACTATCCTTGTCAAATAGCCAGTCCAAAGAGAACATCACCTCATCTGGACCATCAGTCCATCCTTCCTATCAGATCCTTCAGAAGTTATCCAATCTACACATAAACTGAGGCTTTTGAAAACAACACCATAAGGAATGCCAAGATTCCCAACAAAACCCCCTAAATCTTAAAGTGGTGATGGTGGTTTAGTTGCTAAGTTATCTCTTACTCTTGCAACCCCACGGACTGTAGCCTGCCATGCTCCTCTGTCCATGGGATTTCCCAGGAAAGAATACTAGACCGGGTTGCCATTTCCTTCTCTAGGGGTTCTTCCCAACCCAGGGATCAAACCTTCCTCTTCTGCATTGCAGGCAGATTCTTTACCACTGAGCCACCAGGAAAGCCCCTAGTTTTAAAGTTGCAATCAACAGACATCTGAAAGGGAACTTGCATGGCTGCCAATGGTCAAAACTGCTTCCTGTAATTATTTTATAAAGGACGCAAAGTCCTGAATTAGAATAGGATATCCCAATGCATGAAACCTAGAACAAGCTGGAAATACTCTATTGGGTTTTTACAAACCTTTTTTGGAGACACTATTCTAACCAGATATTATGCTAGAACTTTACATGTTATGGTGTTAAATATTCACAATCACGCTTTCATAGTTAAATAAAATAAAGTTCATTTTATAATGAGAACAAAGACTTAATGGTAAAGTAACCTGCCCAAACTTCAGATTTCTTTTGTGGCTATTTTTGGATTTGGTATTTTGGTGCTAGATGTGACAGAGTGCTCCATCTCTAAACCCATGTGCTCTATGTTTCTTAAGCTACTCTGCACTTAGGTTAGGGCTTTTCATGGGGATCTGACCAGTGAAAGGTGAGATGAAATAATGTAAACCACTTCTAGAACATCCCTTAAAGTTTTCTAGTGTGGTTATCTGGCATTTTTATCCCCCAGGTCCAGTGACCTTGGGGGCCAGGAATCAGGATGTTATAGCTGTGATACAGGAGAGGGCTATCTGTCATGGACCATACATCGTATGAGCTGGAAATAACATTTTGTTAACTCACTGAAAACCACTAAGTCACTTTTGTTAAGTCACAGGTATTAGTATGTGGCAATGAATAGCGGATGACCACTAGATGGTGAAGAAATTAACACTGAAGTCTCGAAAAATCTTGATTCATGTTATGCGAGCCAAAATATTTGGAAAACTTACTATCTACAATAATTTGGGAGACAAACCATGTGCCTAGTGAGCTGTTATCTCTAGGAGAAAATGCTGGAAAACAGCATGTTAGTATTGTGTGTTGGCTACAATTGGCTAGTTTTGGGGGTTGGGGTGGAAGAAGAGATAAAGAAGAGATGAACTCAGAAGAGAACTGACCAGTTTACAAACAAAAATTGATTCCAGAACTCTGAGGCACTGTAGGATTGGAAAAGCTTATTGCTTCCAGACTCTGAAAAGCAAGAAGTAGAAAAATGCTTTGAGCAGCAGACACCCAATAAAATGCTAAGTGACTGAGCATAGATCAGATTAAAGGAGTGACTTTCCAAACTTGAAAGGTGGTCACCATTAAGTTGAAAAAGATAGGAATGGAGAGAAGAAACAAAGAAATAGAGTAGACTTGAAAACGATAACTAACAGATATCTTTGGATGTATTTATTACTACACGGAGATGATTAGAATCAAATAGATCAAAATTCTATTGAATTTTTGAGGGAGCAGTATTTTGAGTTCTATAATGTTTGGTTCCCAGCCTTCCATGAACAGAAGCAAATGTTGAAAGTCACAGCCTTGAGGAGGAGATGATTTCTCATCCCTGTTTCAGGAGTGATCAGAGAAGAGGATATATAAGTCCCTTTACAGGACAGTTCAGTTCAGTTCAGTCACTCAGTCATGTCCAACTCTTTGCAACCCCGTGAACTGCAGCACACCAGGCCTCCCTATCCATCACCAGCTCCTGGAGTTCACCCAAACTCATGTCCATTGAGTCGGTGGGCTAATCAAGGAACTAGCCTCTCCCTGGGTGGAGTCTCTACAACCTGGCCAGCAGGATTTCAGAACCCCAGATATGTGGTTACTTTGTATCTCTTTCTTCTGCTTTTTTAACTAGGAGCATCTATTTTTGGGCTCCAAAATCACTGATTGCAGTCATGAAATTAAAAGAGCTTACTCCTTGGAAAGAAAGTTATGACCAACCTAGACAGCATATCAAAAAGCAGAGACATTACTTTGCCAACAAATGTTAGTCTAGTCAAGGCTATGGTTTTTCCAGTGGTCATGTATGGATGTGAGAGTTGGACTGTGAAGA
The DNA here is from genome assembly GCF_910594005.1 of Cervus elaphus. NCBI lineage: Eukaryota > Metazoa > Chordata > Mammalia > Artiodactyla > Cervidae > Cervus > Cervus elaphus. Next base: position 41,571,077 of record NC_057822.1, read on the forward strand.
AAGCTGAGTGCCGAAGAATTGATAGTTTTGAACTGCCGTGTTGGAGAAGACTCTTGAGAGTCCCTTGGACTGCAAGGAGATCCAACCAGTCCATCCTAAAAGAGATGAGTCCTGGGTGTTCATTGGAAAGACTGATGCTGAAGCTGAAACTCCAATACTTTGGCCACCTGATGTGAAGAGTTGACTCATAGGAAAAGACCCTGATGCTGGGAGGGACTGTGGGCAGGAGGAGAAGGGGACGACAGAGGATGAGATGGCTGGATGGCATCACTGATTCAATGGACGTAAGTCTGAGTGAGCTCTGGGAGTTGGTGATGGACAGGGAGGCCTGGCGTGCTATGATTCATGTGGTCGCAAAGAGTCGGACACGACTGAGCGACTGAACTGAACTGAACTGATTGTGGTGATTCTGTCTTTATTACACCGTTGTACTTTGGACAAGACGATCTTTTTTTTCGCTGCATTTTTCTTTTTGTCATATTTTTAAAAACTTTTGATAGTAAAATTTAATTTTTACAATTTTGTGCTGGTTTCTGCCATACAACATGAATCAGCCATAGGCATACATATATCCCCTCCCTCTTGAGCTTCCCTCCCACCCCCCACCACATCCTACCCTCTAGGTGGTCACAGAACACAGGATTGAGCTCGCTGAGTCAGAGAGCAAATTCCCACTGGCTAGAGAGACAATCCTTTTTCAGAATTCATTGGTCTCTGGACTGGGAGAAACCATGTGCAAACTTAATAGAGACTATTGCCTATCACACAGAGAGCCTGAGCTTGAAGCTGAATGTAGTGGATTTAGGGTTGACTCTGGGAGGTGGGGGTGGTGTGACTGGTTTCTGTATGTGAGAGCAAGGAAAAAAGAGGTACTCGGAAGCATAAATCAGGCTGAAGCAGAGCTGATGGTGCTCACTATATCATGCATAAGCTCTAGTGCATTTGCTCACCAGCTTCCCTAGTAGGTTGGGGTCATGTGACTGGGGTCTGGTCATTAGAAGCAGGTAAAATGACGCCATCTAATTTTCCAGCTCTCTTCTTCTGCCATGGTGACCACACGGGTCTTAGATCCTCATGTTCCTGATGCTGTGCTGATAAGATGAAGGAAGACTGCCTCACACACATTGAACTAAGCAAGAGCTAGAAATAAACATTTATGGAATGAATAAAACCATGGAGACTTTAGGGTATATTTGTAACTGTATCATAACTTAATCTATTCTGGCTAATATTCTCTCCTATTCAGAGAAGATTCATAATATGGGAAATTTTGAGATAATTCTCGAGTCTAGCAAATTTGGAGAGAAGGCAGGCAGAGTTCTTTTTTATTTTTATCTCAGAGTAGAAATTATGTGTAAGATGAAATAAGATTTTAGAATTTCATGAGATGACATTTTATATAAACTGAAAATTAAATCCAAGGATCTACGCATCGCAAAATAATTTTTGAAGAAAAGCTATTTTGCAAAAGGTTGCTCTCTGCCATTGCTGGGAGCACTGGTTCAGGCTATTAGATTTCTTCTGTCTCCTTAGTCTAAGGTTTGTCTTTAGCTTAGAGGTTTCTGTCTTTTGAACACAAACCCAAGAGTTTGCCCAAGAAAAAATCTTAGCGGTGTTCTTTCATCTTCTGGGTCAAGAAATAAATCAACTCTTAAGAAGAATTATAATATTGTTTTGAGCAAAAATGAACAATGTAGGATCCTTTAAACTTGTAAACATCTTCAAAAATCTTTGACAGTGCTATAGACTGATACTCCTACATGGAATTCTGAATGTTTATTATTAACTGATATAAAGCAATTATACCGTGACTGAATTCTATACCAAGTATCTGACTATAACAGTACTGTTTCAGATATTAGTTTCTTTATCAACCTTTATAGCATTTCTTGATTGGAAGCAAGAAAGAAGACTATTCATCAGAAACCTAATCACCAGAAGGATTCTGTAGTCCTTGCTCTATGAAAAGGTCTGGAACAATGATTAAGTAACCATCACTGCAATTTATATCACCCACATATTTGGAATTTGGTGTCTGCCAGCTGAATAAAGCTTGAATGACAACCACAGCTTTGCTTGTGTTAAGCATTTTGCTGGTATAAGCCTCAAGGCATTCCAACTGGACTCCATGCCCATTACTCCATACTGTGATCTTAGGACCAATGTTACATGCACAAGGAAAAGCTCTGTTAGCCATTAGAGTAATTAATGGTTTTCTTGTTATAAGACTGAAGTGCAGACCAAGAATTGCTCTACCTCTGACTGTTGCCTTGACACCACGTTCTATGTACCTAGAAGGGCCAAAACACGAGGAGAGGTTCCTGTTTTCCTCAAACTCAGATGCTGTTCTTTTATTCCTTCCCTGTCAACACTCTCACCTCCATATGAAGACCGCTGCTTCTAGGAGTCCACTTCATCTCACATTCTTACTAAAAAGTGAGCTCCTAAGGCAGACACCCACCAACTTCCCTTCCCCCTTTCTGAGCCCTCATTCTTTTTCAGATATCCACCCATCCACCCAAACCAAAGATTTTCCTTTTGTCATTGAGTTTGCTGTCTCTATTGCCAGTGCTGCCAGGCACGGATCATTACCATTTATCTACATGAAGCCCTCTGCTTTGGCAGGGAGGCTGCTATTTTAACCACCACCCCTACCCAGAAGAACCATTTCCAGAAAGCTTGCACTTGCTGGTCCCTCTTCAAGGGCTGATTTCTCTCCAGATACCCCATCACTTGCTTCTTCACTCTTCCTGACCATCCTATTTAAATTTTCACTTCTTAGCTCCACCCATAGAACTCCGATTCTCTTGCTCTACTGCACCTGACACATCATTTGTATTCTTTTTTCATTTCTTTCTTTGCTGTTTCCCCAACTTAGATGCAAGCCCCACGGAGGCAAGAGTTGTATCTGGTTGTTTACTGTGATATTGCAGGCACCTAGAATAGTGCCTTCCATTTAGAAATACAGTGTATGGAGTATATGACAAAATTGAGCTGATTTTATGATTCTGCAATCATTCAAAGGGGCTCTGAGGGTCAACACATCTTTGGTGTATGTGCTGAGGAGGGTGAGGAATCCTGGAAAGTAAGGTCAGTGCCGGGCCAAGTTATTTTGAGTACAAGGCAAAAGGAAAAAAGTCACCAATCTGGTCTTTATATAACATTTTATTCCCTATAGATTTTTTGCTTAATTAAAAAAAATGTTGCATTAATTTTAAAAAATATTGCATTAAGATATGATTTACCTATTGAGATTTTGTGTCCCCCTGAATTTGTGCTTGAGACAGGATGTTACTAGCCTCTCCTTAGTCCTGACCCTGAGTAGGCGCACGGGACCTTAGAACTGATCCCCGAGTTGTGTGATGATCAACTGAGAGAGCCTGAAAGACCCTCTGCATCCCACCCCAAGAGACCCTAGGGAGAGTTCTGTTGTACAGTGTGTGAGGTGGGGAGACTTTATAATCTTTTGAGGGGAACTCTGAAGCTCCAATACTTTGGCCACTTGATGCAAAGAGCCAACTCATTAGAAAAAACCCTGATGCTGGGAAAGATTGAGGGCAGGGGCAGGGGGTGACAGAGGATGAGATGGTTAGATAGCATCACTGACTCAAAGGACATGAATTTGAGCAAATTCCAGGAGATAGTGAAGGACAAGGGGGCCTGGTGTGCTGCAGTCCAGGAGGTCACAGAGTTGAACATGACTCAGCAACTGAATGACAACTGAGGACAACGCCCAAAGATGGGATTTCCAGACTGACCACAGGGACTTGTGACAGGCCATTAGAGATGATGATGATGACGACTACCATGATGACTATGTTTAAGGTGCCAGTGTAGCCAAGGAAGGAATTAGAATAGCAAGGCAAAGCCTAGGGCAAGAATGACATTTCATCAGAATTGTCTTTGATTTCTTATCAAGTCATTCTGGAGTCCAGGAAACCACAACTCTGAATGAGCTTAACATGTCTGTCTGTTCTTCCAACATCAGAGCAGATTGGTGTTTCTTTAGTGTGTGCACCAGACGAAATAGCTGGCTGACATTTAAGGTACATGGCATGAACAAATGCATACTTTAAAGATCTACTGAGGGGCAAAGAAATGCTCTTGGTATGAGAGGCACTTAGGCGCTGAGACTGACCCAGGGCCCACAGAGTCATAGCTTCCTTCTCCTGCTCCCCTCAGGTTGCACACTCACTCATTTAGTGACCACACAAGTTAACTATTTGTATTCTCTTTTTTCTTGATCAATTGTTGAGGACATAGGATGAGGCCAAGTTCAACGTAAGTTACAATTCTGCTACTTTGTCTATTTACTATGTGTAGACATTGTGCTAACTGCGTACATGCATTATCATTTAGTTTGCACAACAGCTGTCTGAGGTAGGCACACTTATTACACTCTACTGAGCACACACGCTCATTCTTCCCCCAAACCATGTAACACCAGAGCAGTGGGAGTCCCACAAAGCTATATAGTTATCAAAGAGCTGTCTTCTCTAAAAAAATTTCCTGCTTTTGCACAAAAGAAGTGGCTTAGACATTCATGGCTTTGGAGGATACATGCCCATACAGAATATCTTTGAGGCTGAGAGTGTCCCCTTCACTGAAATTCTCTTTCTTCTATAATTATTTCCTAACTCACTTTCAAATCTTATCTCGGCTTTAGAGTGACAACAGTTTAAAGTGGTAATAATTCAATAAAACTATGTCATAAGTCTTTTCCAATTAAGTGTTTTGTGGTAGCTACAGACACATTAGATCATGAAATGGAATCATGGACGATTCCAGCTGAGAAGGTGGTGTGGAAGATAACCTAATTATTTGTGTCAAATGGACTATAGCCAGCCAGGCTCCTTTGTCCATGGAATTTTCCAGGCAAGAATACTGGAGGGGGTTGCCATTTCTTCCTCCAGGGTAGCCTCCCCACAGGGATCAAACCTGCATCTCCTGGGTCTCCTGCATTGGCAGGCAGATTCTTTACCGCTGAGTCACCTGGGAAGCCCTTGGATGTAGAACAAGGTTGAGTAAAGTAACCCTTGTATGAGTAACACAAGTATAGTTACTGAACTCTGTGCACTGGATAAGGAACGACTGGAACTTATGGACAGACTGCTCAGTTATTCCAACTGAGGAATGAAAAGTTTTTGAAATCAACACCAAAGTACCAGGGCCAGGGTGGGATCTTCAAGGAAGAAACTCGGGTTGGAGATATAGGACCATACAGGGATCTTGATTTTAGGCTGATGCCACCACTTACAGGAAAACTTTTACCATCACCCTTGATAAGGGATCAGTTCAGTTCAGTTGCCCAGTCATGTCCAACTCTTTGCAACCACATGGACTGCAGCACGCCAGGCCTCCCTATCCATCACCAACACCTGCAGCTTACCCAAACTCATGTCCATAGAGTCGGTGATGCCATCCAACCATCTCATTCTCTGTCATCCCCTTCTCCTCCTGCCTTCAGTCTTTCCCAGCATCAGGGTCTTTTCAAATGAGTCAGCTCTTCGCATCAGGTAGCCAAATTATTGGAGTTTCAGCTTCAGCACCAGTCCTTCCAATGAACACCCAGGACTGATTTCCTTTGGGATGGACTTGTTGGATCTCCTTGCAGTCCGTGGGACTCTCAAGAGTTTTCTCCAACACCACAGCTCAAAAGCATCAATTCTTTGGCACTCAGTTTTCTTTATAGTCCAACTCTCACATCCATGCATGACTACTGGAAAAACCATAGTTTTGACTAGACAGAGGGATAGAGTATCCTAAACAATGAAACCATTCTCTACAACAGGGGTCCATAATCCCCAACCCCTGTAGGGCAGTCATTAGGAACAGGGTTGCTCAGCAGGAGGTGAGCAGTGCCCCATTGCTCCCTACGGCTTGTATCACCGCCTGAATCATCCCCCTCCCCAAATGCATGGAAAAAGTTTCTTCCATGAAACCAGTCCCTGGTGCCAAAAAGGCTAGGGACTATTGCTGTACAAAATTTATCATTTACTGTGAATGTTTTACACTTAATTGATTTTGCCCTTTGTAGTCTGTTTTACAGGGTGAATTTAGTTTTTCCCCAATAATTAGAACCTTTCCTTACAAAGCCCCCCTCCTTATAAAGCCTCCTCCTTACTCTTCCTCCTTCCCTCCTCCCTCCTTTCCCTCCACTACTCCCATCCTTTATTTTTAATACATATTTACTGGCTGCCTCATTTGTATCTGTATACTGTATATGTATAGTATCCGAATACTATGCCTATAATGTTGAATAGAAAACAGATATCATTACTGCTTCACAGAGTTTTTAGAGTTATGCCAGTGCAGAACCTCTTCCAGTTGTATTAAGGAGGGTTCATAGGAACCAGGGAGAAATAATTGCCATTTGCCTTCACTCTCAGGGTCCCCAGGGTTAGCATGAGCCCCTTGTACACAAATAAACCTCTTGAGCGACATAGCTTCTAATAGCTCTCATGTATAGAACATCCACTTAACCTCCTGGGAAAGCAGCAGGCAGCATAGTTAAGAATGCAGGAAGTTTCAAAAGTCATTTTCACTAAGGTAAGGGAGGTCTCTAGAACAAATATCTTAGTGCCTCTGCAGAAAATGACTACATAATTTCAGTTCATTTCTCTCCGTGTGTACTAAACACACAAAAGGTGTTAGCTACCAACTACAGGGTAAGTAATTGTGGACTCCACTAACTATTAGTTGTTGGACATTCAAAAGTGGATGAGAGGGACCTCTTGGTGGTCCAGTGGCTAAGACTCTGCACTCCCGATGCAGGGGGCCCAGGTTCTGTCTCTGGTCAGAGAACTAGATCCCCCATGCTGCATCTAAGAGTTTGCATGCTGCAATGAAAAGGTCCTGCATGCTACAATGAAGATAGAAGATCCTGCATGCTGCAACTAAGACCTGGTGTAGCCAAATAAATAAAAATAAATATTAAAAAAAACAAAAACAGTGAATGAGACATGGTTCCTGCTTTCACATTGTTCACAGGTCAGCAGTTCATTTAACAAATGAAACAACAAACGATTTCATTTGTTGATGAAAAAAACATCAACAAATCATTACAACAGAGTGCAGGAGAGGACGGTTGTGGGAATGTTTTATAAGGTACTGAAGTAGTTCAGGAAAAAGAGGGATTAATTTCACCTTGTGGTAGAGAAAGGCCAGAGAGACTCTCCCAGTGTTGACTGTCTCAGAGAGTTTGAAAAGTTGAATAAGAATTTTCTAGGCTAAGGGAGTGGGCTGCTGGGATGGAGAAGGATCGGTGGGCATGCAGAGCAGTCCAAGCAGAGGAAACTTGGCATACGCAGGCATAGAGGTGGGCAGAGGTGGAGGGGCATGCTAGTAGCTTCGTGGTTCTGCATCAGAAAGCATGAATGTGCTGGAAGGTGAGTGGAGATGGAGATCAGGCCTTACTTCTCATTCATCTGCTTGAAGAGCTTGGGTTTCTATCTTCTAAGCAATGGGGGTAAGGAGGCTGCCTCTGAATGAGTTGAATGCATGAGAATGGCAGGGTTATAGTTGCTTTTCCTTCTCTCCCCAGGGCTCCATCAGACAGGACCTTTCATAGGTTCATGCAGGTCACATTCAAAGTTGTCCCTTTCCCATGTCCATTGGTGTGACATGGTCCAGATGCCTCAACTCTCTCATACCCCACCTGGAGTCCTGCTCACCGCTGGTGATCTCTGGAAAGCTGCAGATGGCAGAGAGCTCAGGTCTCCTGGCCTAGGCCCTGATCCTCTGTTTGATTCTGCTTTCTCTCAGAAAAGCCGTCAGGTCCTCATGAAAGGAGCTTCAGCTCCTGAGAGGGGCTGGAGGATTCATTTCCCTCTTGGGAGCTGATATATAAACATAATCTGTGACTTCCCTGATGGCTCAGTTGATAAAGAATCCCGCCTGCAGTGCAGGAGATCTGGGTCCAATCCCTGGGTTGGGAAGATCCCCTGGAGAAGGGAAAGGCTACCCACTCCAGTATTCTGGCCTGGAGAATTCCATGGACTGTATAGTCCATGGGTTCTCAAAGAGTCGGACACAACTGAATGACTTTTACTTGCAATCTGTTGGGTATGATCTAGTGGGCTGCAAGTAGCAAACCAGTTCAATCTAACTTAAAAATAAACATTTAAACCACATCATCTGAGGATGAAGTGTTAACTCAAAGACTTAAGGGCAATAATACAATCAGGCTTCAGGAAGGCTCTAACTGGGAGCCTTAATCCTATTTTTACCTTTTTCATCATGTCTTCTGTATTACTTTTCTTTCTCTCTAGACCAGCTTTCTTGGCTCTCTGGTCCAGGAGGAAAATTTTAATTCCTGACACTGTATCTTCTAGATCCAGCTATATTGAATGACTTCCTAAGTGCCAATTTCAAATTCCCAGAAGAGAGGATTTCACTGGTCTGTCTTGGGTCAGGTGTTACTGCTGGTCCAGTCAGCCATCTCCAAGGGCAGGTGTTACTCTCCCAACATGGACAGCAGGGTCGTGCATCTGTGCTTTCAAGAATCTGATGTGGAGCAAGAGGACAGTTGCACAGTAAGGAAATTACCTGAGAGCTGGGCAGACACTCTGGAAGTAGGTCCTGCTAATACAAACACAGTCACTGACCACATACACACAACATCCAAATGTTTGCAGTATTCAAGAACTGAACAAAATTGTAACTACTTAAACTTCTACAGTCAAGCAAAAAGCATTGTCTTAAGTGAAATGTCACCATTTTGACCTTCTTATTTCTCTCAACTAAGGGTTTGAATTTTTTAACCTCTAAGATTTCTTCTAATGCTACAGTTCTTTGATTAAAGGCACAGGGGCAGTGTGAATTTTCACATGTCTTACATTTGCCAACAAGCACTTGATAAGCTCAAAAGACATTTTGTGTTGCTACAGCCAAACTTAGGGAAGAAGATGTTATTTAAACTAACGCTTAGCTGCCCATTCACTAGTTACCCTGGCTCCAGATAGTATTTGACTATTTCCAAAAATCAAAACCCACCCTCGAGCGACAAAAATTTTTCTCCATTGGAAATATTCAATAGAAAATATTGGGCAGCCTTAGTAGCAATTCCTGCTGTGGTGTTAAAACAAAACCACTGTTAAAAACTAAAAGCTAAAATTAAACAAAACCTCAGCCTCCTAAGGTGACTGTTTTAAGGCATTGATAAAAGTCTAGGCTGTATAGAAGTTATAGTATGTTTGTTAAAAAAGTCAATATCATTATCTTACTATTGTTACATTTCATGTCTATAGACTTTGGCTAGATAAAGAACCATCACAGGGTTCAAACATTCATCAAGGCCACACTTCTTACACTCTTAAAGAGTCTTATCCTTCATCTACCCTTTGCTTTCTCAGGTCAAAAGAAGACAAGGGATTAAGAAAATACACACAAAGACTGCAAGGTATATCTGAATTCCCATGAAAACTAAAAAGAAAGGGAATAGACAATGGGCATTTAATGTCATTTCAACCTTGTGCATAATTTAGGACTCTCTGCAGGCTGACTTAGTTTAGATCAGTGGTCCTTTAGGTAACTACATTCACATAGCCTTATATTATAAGTCTACTAATTAATTTTTTGCCAGAAGGAATTCTAGAGGTGATTTCTAGCTGCAGTCCTTCACATAGATGATAACAGTAGACATGTCATCTGGAGCTTCTGATTTTCTTTAGTCTAACAAACCATTTCTTCCCATCGCATATTTAGAAGCCCTGGAGCATGAGGGGCAAAGCTGGATTTTTAAATGGACAAAACAAAATCTTCATCCTATATTTATTTCCATTAGTAAGAAAAATATGCAAATCTATTGGGAGTACAGCTGAGGGATACATAGGCAGCTGATGAAAGACATTCATTTGAAATACACTTTCTCTACAGTTGTTGGAGCCCCTCCCCACCCTCTTCCCCAACTGTCTGGACTAGGTGGGGGAGAGGTTACTGAGCTATGAACGTATTTCCCACATTGGATCTGAAGCAATAGCGCAGCTAATGTACTGTGTATTCAAATGAGACTCTTTAAAGCAGAGCTGAATTGAACTCAGATGCAAATCGCTATGGCAGAAGCACTTTCTGCTGGCCTTTGTCCTTTCTGTCTGTGTCCTTAAATACACAGTCAAGGACTCACAGCCGAGATGTTTAGCCTTCTGAGAAAGTAAACAATCTTGTCCTCCCCCTCTCAATATAGATGCGGTCTTGATGTGCTCAGCCTGCTGAGAATGTGTCAGCAAGAATGTTCTCATCAGAGATGGGTTGAGGCTGGGGGATGGTTCCTGAAGGAATGACCAGGCTCAGAAAAGGCAAGAAAGCAAACTCTCAGCTAAGGAATGAGAAACGCTGCAGATGAAGGAAGGAACAGTGGTGACAAGAGGGAAGGATCTGAAATTCACTAGATATGATGGCAAAAGAAAAAAGGTGAAAAACAAAGGAGATTCCCTTATATATGAATAAGATGTGGCATGACATTAATAAGTGAAACTTACAATCCCATGTGAGACCAAAAGGCCAGGTCAAGGCCTCAGTAAGCTGGACCTTCCCCCACCTGGGATGCTCTGAGAAACAAAGCAAACAAGATAAAGAAAATGTACCCAGCCCTCCTCCTCCCTCCAAAAGGTGGTATATTTTCATTTACACGATGCATTGGGCTTGAACTTGGTTCTTAAATGAAAACACCATGTTCTCTGAGGCCCCGTCTGCTAATGTTCCCGAAAGAATTCCTGCCTGGCAAGGTGTTCCCATCAGGTGTGGTGTTTCCACTGGAGAAGGAAGAAATAAGGCCGTGCACACTCCCCTGAAGTCACCCACAGTCAGACAGGGTGAAGCCAGATGAAGGTTATAGATTCCAAATGCTCCCTTAGGCCCTTGTCTTTCTGCCCTCTCCTCCTCTCATCTTCAGTCCCCTCCCTCACAGAGGTTAAAGATTCATTGGCAAAATCATGCATGGCACTGAGAGAAAACTACCCAGATCATTTGGCTGGAAACGGAGCCCTAAACAGCCTTTTACGGGAGAGGGATGCGGGAGAGCTGTCTCTGTGTACTGTATTAGTGGCTGAATTGATATAGGAATAAAATAGAATGTGATCTCCTTCAAAAATTGCTAAATAAAATGCATCAGGCTAATTTAAATATATGAGCTAATTATCTGTTGCAAGTGAATTAAAAATATGGGAAGTTTCACCAGGCATATTGATTTTTTTAACATAATTTTACTTTCTGCTAAGTAAATGTCATCTCCAATTGCAGGATCCTGTTATATTCTTTTCAGCTTTCATGATTCTATTTATTATTCATAAGAGAGCAAAAAATTCCCATTTCATACCACCACAATGAGAAACATCTTGCTCTAGGTGGACACATGAAGAGCAACATTTTGGAAGAGTGGACCCCTTATAGCTTCAACGGATGAGCTCAGTTTGTTGGAACACTGGATGCTGTGTGTGTACAAAGTAATTTGGGCTAGTTGGGCATGTCTCTAGGGTCAATATACATTGAATGTGCCAGAGATATAGTTATGATGGAATTCAATCCACAGCAAGTAAGCGTCCAGTTTCTCATCCTTGTGGTGAGTTTTGGTCATGGGATTGGGTCCACCACAGAAACTGCTATTATCAAACTGTTATTATCAAAGCATGCAGCTCTGAAGGGCACACATGATGTTGGCCCTCCCATCCTTATTTTGCCACTGCTGGTGGTTATTTGTTACTGCATGCTGTTTCAATTGTGTCCAATTCTTTGCAACCCCATGACTGCAGCCCACCAGGCTCTTCTGCTCATGGAATTTTCCAGGCAAGAATACTGCTGTGGGTTGCCATTTCCTCCTCCAGGGGTTCTTCCTGACCAAGGGATTTAACCTGCCTCTTCCTGCATCTCCTCCACTGGCAGGCAGATTATTATTATTATTTTTTTTAAACCACTGAGCCACCTGGGAAGCCCAGGTGGTTGCTGATGGTTGCTGACACTTATTACCCACCATGGGCAGACCCTCAATTCACCAAAAAAGACATAACTTCCTATGACTTCTAGTGAGTTGGAGGGTGTGTTTTTCACTCCTGTAAAGGAAATGATCCACTCTCCCCCAACCTAGTAGCATCTAAGTCACTTCAATTATTTTATCAAATGGAAAACCAGGATAGAAGAATAGTCAACAACACACTGCATCAGAGAGACTCTCAGAAATCAAAAGAATATGTGTTTCTAGGACGGATGGAGGACAAGAGGCAAGGCAGTGTGTTTTGGAAGACAAGTCTCTTATCACCAAACGAGGGCAGCAGGGGCACACCTCACCTTCAAATACCAGTCGTAGCTAATTTACGGCGTCAGCAGTGGGGAACAATCAGCAGCAGCCCGCTCAGCTAAGTGATGCCTGTCAGGTGGTGCCAGGACTTTGTTTGGGGAACCTAAGAGTAAAAGTGATGAGAGAGGTGGATTTTTAAAATGCAGCACGTAGAGGTGGAACAGGTTTTATCTGCTGCCTTTACCAAAACAAGGCTTCCTGCTGAACCAGAAGATGTATGAGGTTCCCATGGGGCTTCTGTACATGGAAGGGAAACAGCATTGGGTTCAAGAACTTGACTCTGAATGATTTTGATATGCTCTGTGTGTCTCTAGACAATGTAGTTTTCACTTTTCACTTTTCACTTAATCACCTCTTCCCAGAATCTTTCTAGGGTGAATAAAGAATACAACAAGATATTTTGTAGGGCTGCCAGGAGATCAGGTATAAAAATAATGTTGAAAAATACTTAATTAACTGATGTGTCTCAGAAAACTTTCTTTGGGAAAGTCTTCTACAGCAGTGCAGAAGGAAAAACTAAAAGGAAGCAGGAAAAAAGAAAGGAAAGAACAAATGAGGCAATGAGATGAAGATTTTCAAAAGGAAGAGAAAACCAGACTGCTTTTATTCGCCCTTTCACAAGCATTTTAAATAGGATTTTTCTTCAACCTGCCGCACAATATTCGTGTTCTGTCAGCATTATCAAGCTGAGCATTTTTTTTCCCAGTGAATAAACAGCAAACTGTTTCTTCAGGAGTAAATTTTATTTACTGCATACCCAATTAACCATAGTGCTTACATGTCTTTGGAGTTGTTTTTGTTCACAGTCTGATTGTGTGGAGGAACTTGGGAATACACAAATGATCAAAACTCAGCACAATTTTCTCCATCATCTACTCAAGAAAATCAATCTGCTTCTGAGATGTCAAAGGTGCTCTTACCCCTCCACAAACAGTGGAAGTCAAAGGCCAAATAACTTATTATCTATCTGACTTACTAAGACTTTTTATTACATTTTGGGGCTTAATGTGTCTTGCTGTGATCTTCAAGGATGAAGGATGTGTATGTTGGTGCTTGACCACTCCAAACTTCCTCTTAATTGTTTACATTCCTTGAAGGTGGCCATGTGGCTAGGGTATGGAGTGAGGTTTAGGGAAATAGGTGCCAAGTCTTCCACTTAAAATTAATTCTTAAACGATTTAATGGCAGTTGTGGAGATACACTGGCACCTCTGCTATGCGACTTCTGGTTCATACAGAAGAAAATAGTTTGGCAAAATCATTCCTGGTCAAACCTGAGAAATAGGAAAATGATTAGTCATGGATAGAAATAGACTATATATCTGGCTGCATATTTTGATTGATAGGATGAAAATTATTAGAGGTGATATAAGAGTCAAGAGATTTCCACGTCTGGAAAAAGCAGAGATTTAGGGTTGAGATCAATGAACAACCCAAGTATGGATATCTTAGATGATAATAAAATATTTAGAGAGGTCATAATAATTTAGCTACAGTGTTGGGTCCTAAATTTATGTCCAAGGAACAGTGAAAGGTGTTAGTCACTTAGTTGTGCCTGACTCTCTGTGACCCCCATGGACTGTAGCCTGCGAGGCTCCTCTGTCCATGGAATTCTCCAGGCAAGAATACTAGAGTGGATAGCCATTCCTTTCTCTAGGGGATCTTCCGGACCCAGGGCTTGAACTCAGGTCTCCTTAATTGCAAGCAGATTCTTTACCATCTGAGCCACCAAGAAGCCCAAGGAATAGTAATAACAACAACTCTAACATAGTATTTAGTATAACCCATGTGCTATTTAAAGTGATTTAAGTGTATTTACTTACCCAATGCTCACAATGACCCTATGAAGGAAATAATAAGAGTTATTCTCCTTTTACAGATAAGGGAACCATGGCTCAGAAAGTTTAAATAAGTTGACATCTATGCTAGCAAGCAGAAGAGACACACTTGAACCCAGACAGTTTGGTTCAGAGCCTATGATCTTGGGCATGACATGAACCAACTCAGATATGGGGAAGTATATTCTTATCAAGGGAATTTTCCCCATATCTACAATTACCATTAGTGCTTACCACTTGCTGAGCTAAAAAAATGATTCTGACACATTCACTGCCAAATTTTGAATATTCAATGAGAGGAACATGCTATAAAATAAAATATTTAAAAAATGATTTTTTACAATAATCAGTGGAACTTTTAGTTCTCTGGGTACCAACTCTTTGTCTCTTGTTATTCAAATTAGGCTTATAGTGATTGCAATCGGTACCTTTCAGCCTGCTCTCAAAGAGAAACTATAGTCTGTAATTCACCCTTCTAGTATCCAGTCCTTTTGCCTTAAGGCAGTTGTCACAACTGCTGGGAATTAATGACTTATTTTGTTACATGTTCAATGTTTACCTCCTCTGTATTTCTGGTTCACAGCCTGGCACCTGGCACACATGCTTAAGAAATTTTTGTTGAACAAATGAAGAAATCAAGGGGTGACTGCAACCCAGCAGCATCTTCCTATGTTCACTAAAGTCAACTTCTTTCTAGTAGTTTTTACCCTATGGAAATGGGGGCAACATATGGAATTTTTACCCAGCACTCTTCCTTGTCAATTCATCACAGAATTTTCCTGTTCACCAGCAGATCCGCGTGCTTGCTTTGTTTAGAGGGGATTTCAATGTGCTACCCAGGGGATTTTTTCCCCTAAGGATATGATTATTCCCGGCTTGCTCCTGCTGCTGTGATATGACCACGCTTGGCGCAGAGCTCACGTGGCCTGGGACTAGGCTGTCTTCATTGTGTGGAGTGCCTTGGACACACGCGGCGCTTATTAGAGTGGGTATTGTGGATCACTTTACAAAGGCAACAGCTGCAGCCGTTACTCCAACAGTTATGTCATAATTTTGTATGTGCGACACCTCCGCACGATGCACGCAAAGAAAACATTTATTCTTCTCATCTGTCAATATATTTGTGCCTTGCATCTCTCTTCCTCTTGTTTCCTCCTTTTTTTTTTTTTGCTCCTTTTCACAAGTGGCAGAATGCATCCCAATTCCCAAACAATTGGCTCCTCCACAGAAATATTCTTAAGGCA
This sequence comes from Cervus elaphus, assembly GCF_910594005.1. Lineage (NCBI taxonomy): Eukaryota > Metazoa > Chordata > Mammalia > Artiodactyla > Cervidae > Cervus > Cervus elaphus. The sequence goes on from NC_057822.1 coordinate 41,586,447, forward strand.
GCTGCTTTCTTATAGCACATTTTTGAATGATTATGTGTATGTAAATATATATGTTTCTTAATAAGAAATAGGCTTTTTGAAATGCAGAGCCAGTTTCACAGCCTCTAATGATACTCAATTAGCCAAGTATGGACAACATCTCTGTGGTGCGGGTGAGCACAAACATGGATGCTCGAGGTAAACTAAGACTTTCATGGGATTATTTGGTTGAAAAGACACCAAATCCTTAAAGTAAGCCAGAGGAAGGCTCTTTTCTTAATGCCCCCACTCCATCCTCAGTCCCAGATGACCCCGGATCTGAGATGGTGTGAGATAATCCCCCAATCAGGTTCCGCAGGAAGCTGAGCTGAAATGGTTTCTCTGAAGTCACGCAGTTAACCAACAGTAGATCAGGACCAAGGTCAAGGTAGCTGGATCTCAGCCATGTGCATATTACACCTCTTTCAAGCCATGAGTCCAGAAGCCAACTCGACAATGACTGGTGTGGGCGGGGTTGAAACGTTAGGCTCAGGTGCCTGAGTCAGTCCCGACACGAATATATGGTGACAATGACACGAATATGCTGGCGCATGAGGCAAGTTCTCCTGACAACTCCGTTTCTACCCCCCGGCCCTAGGGGCTATGTGCCTCTCTCTATTTACAGAGCCAGAAATGTTCATTGCCTGCCTTGAACCTGGACAGTAGGTTTTTCCTACAATAAGTCCCTCCAACTGCCAGAGTATGGGAGGACCAGCCGTTCACTAAACTGAAGGGTCTGATGGACACTTAGGAGGAGGCAGCAGGAGTGAGAGATGTCAGCTAAAGCAGTGAAGAGGTGGAAGAGGATCACACCAAGACAGTAGTGTTTATGGAGTTTCCACCACGCACGGTGAGACTTTCCCTGGTGGCTCAGACAGTAAAGAATCCATCTGCAATGCAGGAGATGCAAGAGATGCAGCTTCAGTCCTTCGGTCGGGAAGATCGCCTGGAGGAGGAAATGGCAACCCACTCCAATATTCCTGCCTGGAGAATTCCATGGACAGAGGAACCTGGGGGGCTACGGTCCATGGGGTCACAAAGAGTTGGACACAACTGAGCAGCTTTCACTTTCAGCATGCGCCATTTGTGATGACAAATTTTCCTGTTTTCTTACTAATGAGACAATGAGATTTTAGGAGGTGGCTTGACATGCCCATTTTCCAGTAAAGGCAGAAAAGCTTTGAACCTCAGTTTGTCTAACTCCAATGTTTCTGTCCAGAGCATCCCTCAAGGTGTTGCCAGTTGTGTGCTGGTGCAGAGGTACCAGGTGCAGGGAGTGAGTAGAGATGAAATCCAGCCTCCACCCTTCTTATCCACCATATCCACCTTCAGCTGGCAGCAGCCTCTCCATGACTCATTTCTTCCCTCTATCCCCGTGGACCGAGCATCCAAAGAGTGGAAGATAATGATCTAAAAGCTTACAGTGGACAAAGGTAGCCCCAGATAACAGAATGCCCTGAGGCTCTAGTCGGGGTTTTAACTTATTGCCTTTATAATTGCCTGTCTTCTGCTGGGTGTAGGTGGCCTAGGATTGCTAGGTGAGGATCATAGTTGGAGAAAGACCAAACTTTTCAGGTGTATCCTGGTCCTGATAGAAGCAAAAACTTACATGCCCAGATTTCCTGGAGAATGTCTCTTGCTGAGTTCTGTTTATTGCTTTTAAATCAAAAGTCATGTCTGATTCTTTGTTACCCCCATGGACTGTAGCCTGTCAGGCTCCTCTGTCTATGGAATTCTCCAGGCAAGAATACTGGAGTGGGTTGCCGTTCCCTTCTCCAGAGGATGTTCCCAGCCCAGGGATTGAGCCCAAGTCTCCTGCCTTGCAGGCATATTCTTTACTTTCTGAGCCACCAGGGAAGCCCTTTTAAATCAAGTGTTAGGTGAAGTTTTGAGATTGGGAGAAGTAGGCAGTGAAGACTCAACTGAAATTGATAGAAGCATCACAGGAAGGCTGTCCAGGCTTGTAGGGCTGAGCGGAATAGGAACAGGAGAGTACATTTGAAAGCATAATGGAGCCTTCACCCCAGGGTGACCAGGTCAAATCATCTTTACAATGCGAGAATAATTTGTATCCAAGATCTAAACCAGACTCCAAAGCTAATTGGCTTAAACAATAGAGAAATATATTTATTATCTCATGTAAAAGGACTTCCTTTCAGAAATAGGGAAGGCTTCAGGGTTTATTAATTCCAGAGCTCAGAATTTTTCAGACCTAGGTTCTTTTTGGGTGTTCTGTCAATGTCTCCACTTTATCCTAAAAGTGGTTCCCCATGTGGTCACATGACAGCTGCCATCAGCAACTGATACAACATGCATACTTTTGTGTTTATCTCTATTTGGATGAGAAAGATGGACTTTTGATTTCCAGAAGCTCAGAGCAAGCCTCTCTATGCATCTCATTGGCTTAGACTGACTTGGGTCTGTTCATCTCTGAACAAATCCCTGGCAAGAGGATAGAACCACCTGGGTTGGCTTTGACTAATTATCTGGGGTGGAATGAATGTTGGGAAGTCTCCCAGTTCTTCTCCAAAATGTTGCTACACCCTGAGACCCCCACTTGTAAGTGTATCCATCAGAGCTGAATCAGAGAGGCAGAGTTACTATGAGCAGCACAGAATAAAGAATTTATTATGGGGATTAGATCTTATTCAATTGTGGAAGCTGGTGAAGTGGGGGTTTTGTGCAGGACACTACCTCCATGGCTACTGTTAAGCCTGAAGTCATTAGAATTCAGCTAGACTAGCGATTGGGAAGGAAAGCTGGTGCCCTTCACTCAGGACTCAGCTAACAGGAGAGCTGGCAGGTGCTGGAGAAGCCAAGGGGCTCGGTCCCCCGCAGGCCGACAAGGCGAGCCAGGAGGCCAGTCACAATGCGCGAGGGCTGTCACAGTGCCTGGCACTCTGCAGAACCTCAGCGCATAACCAAACAGCTGAGGCTTCACAGATCTCATGCAAAATGCCTCTTGTACCCACTGCCAACCTGGAAACATACAAAAGAAGGAATTCTGGGGGGAATTAGCTCCCGGTTAGCTAAACTGAGAGAGGACAAAGCAACCACAACAAGAATAATACAGTGTATTGAGTCTCAATCTGGGGTATTTTGCCTCCAGGGGTCATTAGGCAATGTCTAGAGATGTGTTTTGGTTGACTCAATTGAGAAGAAGCTATTGGGATCTAGTGCAGAATCCAGAGATGCTGCTAGCTATCCTAGAACACATAGGACAGCCCCTCACAGACGAGAATTATCTTATCCGAAATGTCAACACTGATCAGGTTGAAAAACCCTGATCTGGGGTGACCACCAATTGTAAACAAATTATGTTCAAACTCTGACTCTGTTTCAGCTTCATAGAGCAGGGAGAACCACGGCTTAAGTTTATTTGGCGGTGGGAACTAGTGGTGTATGTCTGCATTTGAGAGCATAGCATCTGTCCAGGACATTTGACCTCTATTTTATGCGTTTATTATCAGAAGGCCCTTACTTTGATTAAAAAAAATATATTAACAAAGTTTTATCCCCAACTTCATGTCAAGTCCATAAAGAATATGACTCATCCTTTATATGTCTCCTCCCACCCCTATAGTGACTTGTTTCCAGGGTGATATCTGTTGTTTCTGGACTGATTTTACTAGAGTATGAAGGGTCAACCAGCCTTTCGTATCCAGCCACACTTCAGTTCAGTTCAGTTCAGTCGCGTTCGACTCTTTGTGACCCCATGAACCACAGCACTCTAGGCCTCCCTGTCCATCACCAGCTCCCGGAGTCCACCCAAAGCCATGACCATCGAGTCAATGATGCCATCCAACCATCTCATCCTCTGTCAACCCCTTCTCCTCCTGCCCTCAATCTTTCCCAGCATCACAGTTTTTTCAAATGAGTCAGCTCTTCGCATCAGGCAGCCAAAGTATTGGAGTTTCAGCTTCAACATCAGTCCTTCCAATGAACACCCAGGACTCATCTTTAGGATGGACTGGTTGTATCTCCTTGCAGTCCAAGGGACTCTCAAGAGTCTTCTCCAACACCACAGTTCAAAGGCATCAATTCTTCTGCACTCAGCTTTCTTTATAGTCCAATTCTCACATCCATACATGACCACTGGAAAAATCATAGCCTTGACTAGACGAACCTTTGTTGGCAAAGTAATGTCTCTGCTTTTTAATATGCTGTCTAGGTTGGTCATAATTTTCCCTTCAAGGAGTAAGCATCTTTTAATTTCATGGCTACAATCACCATCTGCAGTGATTTTGGAGCCCAAAAAATAAAGTCTGACACTGTTTCCACTGTTTCCCCATCTATTTCCCATGAAGTGATGGGACCAGATGCCATGATCTTAGTTTTCTGAGTGTTGAGCTTTAAGTCAACTTTTTAACTATCCTCTTTCACTTTCATCAAGAGGCTCTTTAGTTCTTCTTCACTTTCTGCCATAAGGGTGGTGTCATCTGCATATCTGAGGTTATTGATATTTCTCCCAGCAATCTTGATTACAGCTTGTGCTTCATTGAGCCCAGCGTTTCTCATGATGTACTCTGCATATAAGTTAAATAAGCAGGGTGATAATATACAGCCTTGACGTACTCCTTTTCCTATTTGGAACCAGTCTGTTGTTCCATGTCCAGTTCTAACTGTTGCTTCCTGACCTGCATAAGGTTTCTCAAGAGCCACACTTATAAGAGTACACACTTATGTGTACACAAAATCCATTTGTCAATAGAAACTTTATACTGTACCAGGAGATAGGCTCTCAAGACTTTTGGGACATGGTTTATAGGTACAGTATGGATGCTTCTTTGGTTGATGTTTCCAATTAAATTCTCAGGCAAGTTCTTCCTGGTGATTTTATGACATCATTTGTGTCTGATGTCACTTGACTGATGAGATGGAAATTGCTGGAAAGAAGCCTAAGTCAAGGAGGGTAGTGTATCCCCTTGAAACTTTCATTTTCTATTAGATTATTTGTACTTCTCAGAAATCCCATGATATGGATTCAGTAACAGCCCAGGAAGCAGTAGGTAATACAGAAGAAAAAAAAAAAAAAAAAAAAGGGAAGAGACACTGATGGATCACAAATTGCTTATGGATCTGATGCTATAACTCTCTGGCACTTTCATTGATGTATGAGGATAATATCTAGAGAGATGGCTGCCACTCCTTGCTAGACTGCCACTATGGTGGGATTCATTCTAGGAATGTGGGCTTTGGCCAGCCATAGGGTGGAGAACCAGTGAGGAAATTTTGATATCCCTCGACTTCCCAATCTCCAGGTGAGATGTGGATATCTATTCTAGAACAATTAAAAGTAAGGAAATGTGAATATATACACATGATATAAAATATAACATTTGCATCATGTAAAGGATGCTGTGGAATTGGACAGGTGAGTGAGGCCTTGATTAAGTGGGCCTGTATGGACTATAATTTTAAGGCATAGATTAGCCTTAGTTATTTCATTGAAGTTCTTCTTGAATCTCCTGAATCAAAAGCTGTTCATTTGGAAGTAATAGAAAAACAAATCCAAACTGAAAGGAGGTTTATTGGCCAGAAGTATGCCAGGCGTCAGATACAATTTTTCCTAAGGCTGGCTTTGCTCCTCATGGTCACGAGAGGGCTGCCCTCAGCCACTGATGTTCTATGTTTTCTTTTTCGTGTCCAGGGACTGTTAGCACAACACTTAGCACAGTTATTCAACAAATGTCCTGATTTCTGACCCAGTGGAACTCACCTCTATCACTTACTGTGGTTGGGGAAATGCTATGCTCTGGGTGGATTAGGCTAAGGATTACTACTCATTGCTCATCCACTGTGGTTAAAGGATTGATGTCATGTTACTGATTTATATCCCTGGCCCCCATTTACACAGCCCTGAGTAGGGAAGGTTGGTTTTACAAAGGTGAGTCTGGTTGCTGTTGGGAATTGAGAATATGGAAAATGCATGCAGATACAGAAAGAGCAAATATCTCCTCTGTCCCTCCAAATTGATAAATGGAGACTGAAAAGATTCCTGCTTTAAACAGTGTTTTTCACCCAAACAGAGTGTCTCAAAGCACTTAACTATCAGGGGATATTATTAAGGGGTGAAACAGGAAGAAAATGATGCTTTATGATCAAATCGAGTTAAGGTAATTATTTGCTGCTGCTACTAATTTTCATTGTGAATCTGCGAAAGAGAAAGAGAGGGAACAAGAAAGATGTTTTCTAAACTTATTTCACAAGGGAACCCCGGCTTTGAAGAATTCCTACCACATATTTCAAGACATGGTTTGGGAAATGCTACACCCTATTGCTTCCTTTGATTGAAACTAATTCCCCTTAAGGTTTCTAGGCTAATAAAGCTTTAATAATCCTTTCTGATTATAAAGATAAAGCAAAAAAAAAAAAAGATAAAGCATACTCACTTAAAAAATAAAAAGAGAAAGCCATAAAGAGCAATATAAAAATCAGTATTTCTACCCAGAACTACTATTAATATTTTAGTGAATACCCTTTTTCTTCTTTTCTCATATATATACTCTCTCCATATACATTTAAACATTTAGCCCAAAACTTGAATAATATTTTATATTCTGTTTTGTAACTTGCTCACTTATGAGTTTCCTCATCGCAATAGAAATCTATTTTTTCACTATTAATGGTTAGACAATATGCAGTTAATAAGATAAACCACACTGTATTGGATTAGTCTCCAATACTGAAATTTAGGACTTTAAAAAAACATGTATTACAAATAATCTCTGCTGAACACAGGCATACCTTGTTTTATTGAGCTTTGCAGATATTATGTTTTTTATAAATTGAAGATCTGTGGCAGCTAGGTCAAGCCAGTCTATTGGCACCATTTTTCCAACACCATTTGCTTACTTCTTGTGTCTGTGTCATATTTTGATAATGTGTGCAAGACTTCACACTTTTTCATCATAGTTATATTTGTTATGGTGATTTGCGGTCAGTGATATTTCATGTTACTATTGCAAAAAGCTTGCAACTCTGAAGGCTCAGATGATGGTTAGCATTTTTTAGCAATAAAGTACTTATTTAAGTTATATACCTTAAACTATCAGTTAAGGCATATCAAATATGGTATATTAAAAAGCAATGTTTGTTTTGGACATAATGTCCTGCACACTTGGTAGACTACAGTACAATGTGAACATAAATTTTATATGCATTGGGAAACAAAAAAATTTGTGTGACTCACTTTATTTCAGGGTCTAGAACTGAGTCAGTATCTCTGAGATAAGCCCATATCCTTGATATACAAACCTTTACAAAGTTGAACACTTGAACATTTCTTTCCTCAGGAAACATTTCTGCCAGTAGATTTACTGGGTCAAAGGGCATTTATATTTTAAGGCCTTAGACATTCATTTTGGAGCTAATATTTCATTAGCAATAGTATATGCTTAATCCAGGGGGAGGGTTTGCACATGAATTGCAATCATGGGTTTTATAGGATACAAATGGCGTTGCTCTGTGCTTTTTCTTTTTTTTTTTCTGAGAGCAAATGTGCCTGCTAGCAGTAAATATTAAACAAAACCTCAGTTCTGCAATCTGGCACTCAATTGTTCATTTCTTCAACATAGCAGGGGGAAAAAAAGTTATTTTGATAGTGTAACAAACACATTGATCTATTGAAGTACTACCACAGACATATTTAATTTCTGCGGAAATAATCGAGTCTGCAGGAATAATTATAGCTATCAAATTGTTTCTTCCAAAAAAGAAAAGAAAGGGGGTTTCTTTCTTTTAGAGTTATAGTTCTTTTGATCCTGAGGAAAAGAAGCAAGAAACTTGTCCTCAAATGGGAGGGTGGGCAGGGAAGGAGAAAGGAAAGGGTGGTCCTTCTGGGTCCCCAAAACGCACAAAGGGTTGGCAGGATCTCAGGCTCATTCAGCTGTTAGCTGTCCTCACTCTTGGCCTCAGACTTCGGGCTAAGGAGGCACAGGTGGGGGGTGTTGCTGAAAGAAGAGGCTTAAAATTTTGTGCCTTCTACATCGCAAGGGCAAAAACCATGTAGCCCTCGCTTATAAATCTGGCTAATACACTTGCATACATTATTTTGTCGAATCATCGAAACTATCCTATGAAGTTTGTGCCATTATGTGTATTTTACATATGAGAAAATAAGGATCAAAGAGATGAGAGGTTGAATTGATTTGCTGTTGTCATCTAAATTATAACAGAGCAGGAAAAGGAGTTTGAACCCCAACACTGAAACTGTGTAATTTCCTGGTAACCCACACTCTGCATTTTCCCGTTATTCATTAAGGGGAATATACCATATACTTTCACATGAATAATCAAAGGTTTAATCCTTGGAAAAATCCCTTGAAGTAGATGTTACCATCTGTATTGGTTTGCTAGGGCTGCTATAACAAAGTACAACACACTGATCTGCTTAAAATAACAAAACCTTGTTGCCTCATAGTTCTGGAGGCTAGAAGTCCAAGATCAATGTATCAGCAGGGCCACGTTCCCTCTGAAGGCTCTGGAAAAGAATCTATTTCAGGTCTCTCACTAATTACCTTCTGGTAGCTGTTTAACTTGTGACTGCATAAACCCCAGTCTTCACATGGCATTCTCCTTATGTGTTCCTGTCTCCAAATTTCCCTCTTATAATGACACCAGTCACACCGGATTAGAGGCCCATTCTACTTCAGCATGAACTCGTCTTTACTAATTCACTTGAGTCACTCACTTATGTCCGACTCTTTGCGATCCCATGAACCGCAGCACACTAGGCCTCCTTGTCCATCACCAACTCCCGGAGTCCACCCAAACCCATGTCCATCAAGTCGATGATGCTATCCAACCATCTTATCTTCTGTCGTCCCCTTCTCCTCCCACATTCAATCTTTCCTTTCAGGGCCTTTTCAAATGAGTCAGTTCTTTGCATCAGGTGGCCAAAGTATTGGAGTTTCAGCTTCAACATCAGTCCTTCCAATGAACACCCAGGACTGATTTCCTTTAGGATGGACTGGTTGTATCTCCTTGCAGTCCAAGGGACTCTCAAGAGTCTTCTCCAACACCACAGTTCAAAAGCATCAATTCTTCAGTGCTCAGCTTTCTTTATAGTCCAACTCTCCCATCCATACATGACCACTTGAAAAACCATAACCTTGACTAGACTAACCTTTGTTGGCAAAGTAATGTCTCTGCTTTTTGATATGCTGTCTAGGTTGGTCATAATTTTCCTCCCAAGGAGTAAGCGTCTTTTAATTTCATGGCTGCAGTCACCATCTGCAGTGATTTTGGAGCCCAGAAAAATAAAGTCAGCCACTGTTTCCTCATCTATTTGCCATGAAGTGATGGGACCAGATGCCACAATCTTAGTTTTCTGAATGTTGAGCTTTAAGCCAACTTTTTCACTCTCCTCTTTCACTTTCATTAAGAGGCTCTTTAGTTCTTCTTCACTTTCTGCCATAAGGGTAGTATCATCTGCATATCTGAGGTTATTGATATTTCTCCCGGCAATCAACCAAGGCACTTATTAAAAGTAGATTCAGTGAAAGTCACTCAGTCCTGTCTGACTCTTTGCCACCCCATGGACTATACAGTCCATGGAATTCTCCAGGTCAGAATACTGGAGTGGGTAGCCTTTCCCTTCTCCAGGGGATCTTCTAAACCCAAGGATCAAACCCAGGTCTCCCACATTGCAGCTGAGCCATAAGGGAAGCCCAAAAGTAGATTCAGAGACAAACTTATTTAGAATCTCCAGGGAGGAGCTGGAAGCTACATCTATATCTCTATGTGTTTACCAGACAAACTTTTAAGCAAGTTCTCTGGCTGATTGTTGGGTCATCAGAACTAGCAGCCACGCCAGCAGGAAACTATACACCCATTCTCCTCTCAGAAGAAACTAGGAGATTCATCCCCCACCATTTCTATCTTCAGAATACACAGAGAGGGTAGAAAGTGGAGAATGCTAGTTTCTGCTCAATTCTTCTGTGTCTATTTCCAGAGACACTGTTTTTGTTTTGCAACAAGCATACTTAGGAAAGACAGAACTTACTTTCTGGATAGAACTTTTTTAGATACAACTTTTTTTCCCTGTCACTCGGCTCACTGTGATTGCCTGATAGCCATGTTTCTGGCAAGCAGAAGGAAGCTGGGGAAGGAAATGGAGGTGGTTTGAGGAGGGATGCCAACAGAACCTCAGCACAGGGTAGGTAGAGAGGCCTCAGCTCTTGGTGTCGAGTTTTTATCTGGGTGGAGGATGAGGCGGGTTCCAGACTGTTAACCAGTGGCAGCTGGCAGTTTTATTGTTTTTTAATTAAATCACCCCCAGCCACAGGAGCGCACACCTCCTCCTCATGAAACCTCATTAAGCAGGAGGACTGTAATTAAACCTGGAATCCACGGCTGACACGCCTTGATCCGTCTGTGGCTCCTGCGCCGGCTTTGGACACCAAGGCAGCTCGGTCCTCCGCGTGTATGGGCAGAGGGCGAGGACCAGGGCAAGGCCATCTTTATTTGTCACTTGATGGGCAACTTGGCCCTTCCTCCAGGGTAACCAGATGTGCCTTTCGTCCTTAGCCACCTCCACTGTGGATGGGTGCCCATCAAATAATGCAGGGCATCTCCTCAGAAGGGCCAGTTTACCTCAAACAGGTGAAGACTGACTCCTGACAGCAAGGGAATTTTCCAGATATTCCATTGCCCAGCGTTTGGGCCCTTTATGTCAGGAATATTTCCACATGATTGGAGGTGGAGAGCCATCAGCATTTTTAGCTTAGGCCTATTCTGTCTTACTCAGGGCCCTCTGGCTACAGAGGAGGCTGTTTTTCCTACCCTGCCCCTCATTCCCTCCTCCCCTCCTCCATGTGTCAGCCTCACCCTGTACCTTAACCCGTTCCCAGCTCTCTTGACTTCTTGGTCAGCCATCCTCCTGTTTCTGAACTCTCCCCACCCCCACCCCAATTTCTAATTGCAGAGCTTATTAATATGGGGTGGTTCTCCTTGATATCAGGAAACCAGTTTCTTAAGATAGGACCAGACTCCTTTAACATTCTGCAACATGAGGGAGAGAGGGGAGGGGAGGTGGGTGGGCGGGAAAGAAACGCAGAAAGGCCTAGCTCTTTTCAGATGTAATCTATGTAATCTATGGTGGAGAGCCAAGCTCTTCTCCCCACCCCCAGCTTGGCCAAAGCACTGGTAATATTATTTCCTGCAAAGCCCCCAAACCCAGTGAAGACGAATTTATCACTTACATCATTTCTCTTTGTAGCTCTGACAATTCATATTACCGCAGAACCTGACATCTCCACTTTCCTCCAATTGATAAATAATCTCTTTTTGATTTCTGTAACTGAGGGACATCATAAGCCTAACATACAAAGGAAGATTCATTGGTCGTTTATTTCACATGTGAGCTCCTTGAAAAATTGAGTTTGCGTCGCCATTTGGGCATTAATTCCTGACACATCACTTATCATGTTTTGATTGTTTCCAGGAGAACACCATATTTTAACTCTTTGGGAATAATTTAACTGATCAAATACACGGCATCTGGTTGTTATGGTAACCAAAGTTCTAAAAATAATATAAAGAAAAGACCACCTTTAATTGAAATCACAAGAAGTTGTTATGGTAACTGGAATTTTAAAAGTAACTAGGTTAAACTACATTTCATTTTATCTAGCACTTTACACAAACAAATTCTGATTGAAATATCAGGTTTAATTTAATCAGTTAATTAATGTCACTAAATGTCATTTATCTTATAACTTATTTACATTCACTGTTGCATTATCCAACTTGCTAATTTATAACCATTCTGTCTTCAATTTAACATTCTGGAACCTGGGGCAAAGTATTTAGTGAGAGGGTGAGCGAGCGAACCTAGGATTGGTGGATCTGACCCTACCTCTTAAAGTTTGCTGAAGCCTCTGTTTCTTTATCTGTCAAGTGGGGATGATATTACCAGTTCTGCTCTTGTCACATTATTTGTATGGATCCAATAAAGCTATGAATATGTTCTAATGGTCAAGAACCTACTACACACAATATTAGTATGCCATATTATTTTGTCCACTCATTTTTTTTGGATATTGAATTTTAAAAAAGAAACCACATGAAAATATGCTAGAGACATTTACAGTTACAATAATGAGTACATAATTTTGAATCTAGTGATGAAATTAATTTAAAATGACATATTTTTATCTCATAGGTCAATACTCTTACACAAAAATTAAATATAGCTAAAAGGGTGGTATGAAACCTTTTCTTGATACCCCCATGGTGTCTTTCATGTAGGAGGTGCTTAAAAGCTACTTAATGAATTTACATTAATACATGATGTTTCAGAAATGAATTCCACAGGTATGAGCCACTGTGCTAAAATAAACTTGTATAAAAATTCAAATTATCCCTGTCTTGAGAGGCAAAGCTGACATTAAAACAAGTGTTCTCAAACTTTAGCTTCCATAAGAGCAGAGGGACAGTTTAATGCTACAGGCAAGTGGAGGTATTGCAAGGAAAACCAATTTTTACTCCATGTTGGAACCGTTTCTTTGACTTGCTTCTCGTTGCTTTCGTTATTATAGTCACACATAATGGTCTGCCTCAGAGAATCCTGCCCCTCTGCCTGACCGTTAAAGAATGCTGTCCACCTGTAGATGGCAGGAAGGAAGAAATTAACACATCCTTTGCTTGAGGCTTGCCATTCTAGGGAGATATTTGCAAGAACAATTGAGGCCTTTTTACTTTATTTCCTCACCTCCCCCCATCTCTGACCTATAAAAGAAACTGGCATCCAGACCTGGACAAGATTGTTACTCTGAGACATTAGTCCGCCATCTTCTCAGTCAGCTGGCTTAGCTGGCTTTCCACATAAAGTCCTATTCATTCCCTAAACACATCATCTCTGATTCATTGTAATGTCGTACAGTGACCAGAGCGAGGTTGGACTTGGTAACAGATGTTGTGAGAGGATTTAAGAAAGGTCTGATGAGAAAGTTCACCTTGAAGAATGTGTCCCAGGCTGGGAGAATCTGGAGATAATGGAAGTCATTCCATTCATTGGGATAACACTTGTTCCAAGAGGTTGTCGGTATCAAGAGAGAGGCAGCTCAGATCAGAATATACAGAACCCTAGGCCATTGCCTGTTCAGTACTAGAGACGCAGCACTTCAGAGCTGAAAAAAAGTATCAGTCCAAAAAGAAAACTGCAAAATTGAATTTAATAAATGTTTAAACATCTACAAACTGTAACATTGGGCCAACTTTATTAATTGTCATGTTTATGACTCCTAAATATTTCATCACACCTAAAACAATTTGAAAGTTAAATTTTTCACACTTTGCAAGATTCTTGCAAAGTGATTGCCAAGAAATTCTAGCCAATCTCAAATTAATTAGTTATCTGTAGCCAAATAATTTCATAAGCAAAATTACATTTTTTTACCCCAAAAGTAGGTAAAGGTTAGTATTTGAAATGAGGTTGGAGAGGAAGAGAAATTTTCTCTACCCTTCCTGGACTTCTGGATGCTCTAAAAATTAAATTGACAGACAGATTAACAGGAGAAAAGTCAAATTTAATTTTGTATATATGGGGGCCCCACATACCTGAGAGGGTCTGAGGCAGGTAGGATGAGGTACACGTGTCATCTTGAACTGAGGAATAGCGTAGAGATCTGGAGCTTCCTAGAACAGGAGGGTCATTCAGAGGACGATAAAGAGAAGAGAAGATATTGGTAATTAGATGTTTACTGGCCATATAGATAGGGCAATTGAAATAAAATTTATCTCTGGTAATAAATCATTTTTTGGGGGAAAAATCCTCAATTTAAATTCTTCTTCTCATTGTCCACCACAATGAGAAATCCATGCACCATGGCTAGAGAGTGGCCCCCGCTTGCTGCAACTAAAGAAAAGCCTGAGCAGCAGTGAAGACCCAGCGCAGCCAAAACTAAACATTTTGAAAAAAGCATGTTGAGGATTTAAAAATAAGAGGTGACAACTGGCAAAAAAAAACGATGTAAGAGGTACATATGTCAGAACAATAACGACAGAAGTTTAATGACGAACAAGGCTGTGCTGCAGAAAGGTTAGTGAAGGGAGTGAGACCTGAGTTCAAGTCCGGCTCCATCCTCTGGAGCTCAGCTTCACATTCTCCAGTGTTGCAGACAGCTATGACCAGCACCAGCATCTTCCAAAACTTCTTGGAATTCCCTCACTCTGAAAGCTCTTTGCAAGGATGAGATCAGGTGAAACCTTTCCTGGTCTTCTTTCCTCTAGCCTTTGCAACAGCTTTATATTTAATCAATCTCCTACATGAAATCTCCAGGAGTCCTGATTGATCTGCTGTTATTATTTCAGTTATTGTTGTTGCTGGAATGACTCCCTACTAGTCTTAGAAACAGGATCTAGTTTTATACACCACGGTATCCCTTGAGTGGAGTATGGGGACTTGTGCAGAGATGGCAACGTACCTTGAGCTGCTTCCTCCTTCTTTGCCCAGGGCTGGACTCGATTGAAAATCAGTCTGGCTGAGCATCTTCCTTCTCAATACAGAGATCCAAACAGCTACTACTTGCCCATAGAAGATGGTATTACATACGAAATCTATTTGTTACTCCTGAGCTAGCTGAGAAAAGAGTATTGTAAGGAAAAATTAATGCACAAATGTAAAACAACCTTGACTTAAACTCTCTGCCCTTTTAAGGATAGAGCATGTGTCCCTTGCTCCTTGGAAGAAAAGTTATGACCAACCTAGACAACATATTAAAAAACAGAGATGTTACTTTGCCTACAAAGGTCCGTCTAATCAAGGCTATGGTTTTTCCAGTGGTCATGTATGGATGTGAGAGTTGGACTATAAAGAAAGCTGAGCGCAGAAGAATTGATGCTTTTGAACTGTGGTGTTAGAGAAGACTCTTGAGAGTCCCTTGGACTGCAAGGAGATCCAATCAGTCTATCCTAAAGGAAATCAGTCCTGAATATTCACTGGAGGGACTGATGCTGAAGCTGAAACTCCAATACTTTGGCCACCTGATGCAAAGAACTGACTCACTGGAAAAGACCCTGATGCTGGGAAAGATTGAATGTGGGAGGAGAAGGGGACGACAGAGGATGAGATGGCTGGATGGCATCATCGACTCAATGGACATGAGTGTGAATGAACTCCGGGAGTTGGTGATGGACAGTGAGGCCCGGCGTGCTGCAGTTCATGGGGTCGCAAAGAGTCGGGACACAACTGAGCAACTGAACTGAACTGAACTGATGTGTCCCTTACCTTCTGCTCACAGGTGTGGTTGCTTTTTTTTTTTTTTTTTTTTTTGCTTTTTAAAAGAAAATGTATGAATTTAGGGCATGGAAACTTCTGAAAAAAGTTACTTTCTGCTTTTTCTTCAAATACAGGAAATTAGAGAATGAATAGTATGGGAAATATGCGACCCCATGGACTGTAGTCCACCAGGCTCCTCTGTCCATGGACTTCTCCAGGCGAGACTATGGGAATGGGTAGTCATTCCCTTCTCCAAGGGATCTTCCTAACCCAGGGATCGAACTCTGCATTGCAGGCAGATTCTTTACCATCTGAGCCACCAGGGACTCAAAGAAAAGTAAAGGAGTATGTATAATAATGATGTGATCTATATAATATCTTACAGAAGGTATCTCTGTTCCAATCTGCATTGATATCCTGGATTTGTGCATGTCCTAATATATAAATTCACTTCAAAATGAGGAACTTTCCCTTTACTGAAAAACTAAAAACAGGATGTCTGTAACGTGATCCTTTGGTTGATGGTTTAGAAGTGAGATCTATTAATGTAATGGTTTTTAAAGTTTTTGTTTTTGATCATAGAATCCTTAAACCAGAAAAGTTCCCAAGGGCTCTGAGGCTCTACCCTCTGCCTGGACCTAAATGTCCTCTGACTAATGATCATCATCTTCTCCTCAGTGACTTACTTCAAAGTAGTCAATTTTTATTTTACTTTTATCTTTTTTTAAAAAAAAACCTACTTTGTCACTGTTTCTCTATGATTAGCATGTTTTTAATTGGCTTACTCATCTTCTCTCTCTCAACTGAATTTTCCTTTTCACTGATTTTTAAAGGATACCTACCCCATCCTGAGTTGAATTTCTCTTATCAAGCCATCATTTCACCTACAGTACTTTTATAGCTAAGCTTCCAATATCTGGGCAAAGGTAGTTAATTTTTATGTTTTTTTTTATTACCTTTGTTACTAAAGAGTCTGAATTATTGATGTTACATGGTTCTTCCTGAAACAGTAACATTATCTGTTTATGTGTTAAGAATACCTTCTTGTGTAATAACACTTGTAGAATGACTATACCTATAAAAGTAACTATCTTCTGATTTCCATGTTTGGCACAGAGGATGAGACAGTTGGATGGCATCACTGAATCAATGGACATGAATTTGAGCAAACTCGCAGTGATAGTGAAGGACAGGGAAGCCTGGCATGCTGCAGTTCACAGGTTGCAAAGAGTTGGACATGATTCAGTGACTGAACAACAACAACAAATCTTGCGATTTTCATGTCTGGCAATATTGTAGGTGCTAGTACAGACTTGCCCTCTCACTGTACATGGCTATTTTCAGATATTGGATAATAGTACAAGACTGTAATCCAAGATAGAAGGCAAACAAGGTGAACCTAAGAATCACAGTTAACTTCTTTGAAGGCACTTTCTGGACACTGGTCCACAAAAAGGAAATCCAAACAGAGTGCAGTAGTTCTGCTAAATTAAAAAGACAAAGACAGACTTTGTACAGGCCAAGACACCTGGGATTTATAAGACAGTACTAAAGAGGAGAAAGATATGAAGAGAAGTGGCTTCAAAAATCAATTGCATCTCCTCTATTGTCTTATTCTCTAAGCCACTTTGTTCTATTTCTTTTTTTAGTGTTTTCTCTAAGTTTTTTTTAGTGTTTTCTCAAGGTTTACAATACTCATCTTTGACATATTCTTGATATAGAGCAAAAATAATGCATGCAAAATATAATATATCATGACCAAACAGGGATTATCCCAAGAAGCAAGGTTGACTTACCATTTGAAAGTCTATTAACACAATTCACCACTAACAGCATAAAAGGGAGGGAGGGTAAATTCATACGAACTTCTCAATAGAAACAGAAAAAAATATTTTGACAAAGTTCAATACAAATTCATGACAAAAATCTCTCAGCAAATTGCAAGAGGTGAAATTTGTTCAAGCTGACAAAGGGCATCTATCAAAAAAGAAAAAGGAGCAAATATCATTCTTAGTGATGAAAAGCAAAATGTCCATTTTATTAGTAATAATAAACAGTATTACTAAGTCTTACAGTTAGAAGGAGTAGAACCGTGACAGCTGAAGAGCCCTATTCCTATAGATTGGAGAAATTTCCCTAAGGGAGATATACAGCTCTTTTCGACTTTACATTTATGACTTTTCTGGGCTTCCCTAGTAGCTCAGCTAGTAACAAACCTGCCTGCAATATAGGAGATCCCAGTTCAATTACTGGGCCAGGAAGTACCCCTGGAGAAGGGATAGGTTACCCACTCCAGTATTCTTGGGCTTCCCTGGTGGTTAAGACGGTAAAGAATCCTCCTGCAATGCAGGAGACCTGGATTTGATTCTTGGGCTGGGAAGATACCCTGGAGGAGAGCATGGCAACCGACTCCAGTATCCTCACCTGGAGAAACCCCATGGACAGAGGAGCCTGGCAGGCTACAGTCCATAGGGTCATGACACAGCAACAGTATGTACCCTTCATTAAAAGTATTATTTTAAAAAGTGTTTCATTGTAAAAAAAAATTTAGACAGCGTAAAATTGTGTCAAAAGAGTCTTTACAGACAGAAATAAAAATCAAACAATATGAATACAGCCAAACTTGTCTTCCTAATCCAATCCCCTCTTCCATCTTCCTCCTAGAAGCAGACAGTAACCCCTTTCAACAATTTCATGTTTTTTTTTTTAATTCTGGGGCTTTTTTTTTTGCTGCATATGCAAGCATATATATATATATTTGTGTTCCTTACTGTATGGTTCCATATCAAAGGCTCAAGGCTGCTTGCTGCTGCTGCCCTTGATATATGTGTGTTTACAAGCACTGAAATGGCCAAAGAGTAAACAGTGGGAGGTAAATGTGCACAGCAAAGCACTTGGTTAATTTGGTTAATCAGCTTTGTCATAAGTGACCTGGCCCTGGCTACACAGCACAGCATGCCAGAAGCTCCCAGCAGGGAAGGAGGAGGGAGCTGGCGATGGGGGAAATTAACTGATCATCACGACCTATTGAGTCTGATTCATGCTGCTGTTTACATCTGAAGGGTCTGATTGGAGGGAGTAAAGGCAAGAGCAACTGTCAGCATTTCAGGACATCAGCCTTTCTTGGTTTTAGTTTACGGAGATTCAGCGTGCACGATTCAAGGGACATTGAAAACATTATACCAATGCAGAGTAAAGCTTTTTAGCCCATTTGGCTCAGTTCAGAGCCTGGAACTTTGGGGCCCAGGCTCTGGATGAGCTCTTTCCAGGCATGTCTGGGTGACACTGGGGAAGGCAGATCCTAGCGAACCAATGTTGGTAGAGTGGAATCTAGAGAATTTTACACTGTGAAAGTTTAGATTTCACTTCTTATTAAAGATTTCTTCAGTTCAGTTCACTCAGTCATTTCCAACTCTTTGCAACCCCATGGACAGCAGCACACCAGGCTTCCCTGTCCGTGACTAACTCCCAGAGCTTGCTCAAACTCATGTCCATGGAGTCAGGGACGCCATCCAACCATCTCATCCTCTGCCACCCCCTTCTCTTCTTGCCTTCAATCTTTCCTCGCCTCAGGGTCTTTTCCAATGAGTCAGTTCTTCGCATCAAGTGGCCAAAGTATTTGAGTTTCAGCTTCAGCATCAGTCTTTCCAATGGACAAGCAAAACTGATTTCCTTTAGGATTGACTGGTTAGCCTTTGCCCTGCTTCATTTTGTACTCCAAGGTCAAGCTTGCCTGTTACCTCAGGTATATCTTGACTTCCTACTTTTGCATTCCAGCCCCCATGGTGAAAATGACATCCCTTTTGGGTGTTCATTCTAGAAGGTCTTGTAGGTCTTCATAGACCATTCAACTTCAGCTTCTTTGATATTAGTCATCGGGACATAGACTTGAATTACCGTGATATTGAATGGTTTGCCTTGGAAACGAACAGAGATCATTCTGTCACATTTGAGATTGTACACAAGTACTACATTTCAGACTCTTTTGTTGACTATGAGGACTACTGCATTTCTCCTAAGAGATTCTTGCCCCCAGTAGTAGATATAATGGTCATGTGAATTAAATTTACCCATTCCAGACTTTTTCAGTTCACTGATTCCTAAAATGTCAATGTTCACTCTTGCCATCTCCTGTTTGACCACTTCCAATTTGCCTTGATTCATGGACCTAACATTCCAGGTTCCTATGCAATATTATTCTTTACAGCCTCCGACTTTACTTCCGTCACCAGTCACATCCACAACTGGGCATTGTTTTTGCTTTGGCTCTGTCTCTTCATTCTTTGTGGAGTTATTTCTCCACTGATCTCCAGTAGCATATTGGGCACCTACCAATCTGGGGAGTTCCTCTTTCAGTGTCCCATCTTTTTGCCTTTTCATACTATTCACGGGGTTCTCAAGGCAAGAATACTGAAGTGGTTTGCCATTCCCTTCTCCAGTGGACCACGTTTTGTCAAAACTCTCTACCATGACCCATTTGTCTTGGGTGGCCCTACACAGCACGGCTCATAGTTTCATTGAGTTGGACAAGGCTGTGATCCAAGTGATCACTTTGATTAGTTTTCTGTGATTGTGGTTTCTATTCTGTCTGCCCTCTAGTGGATAAGGTAAGAGGTTTGTGGAAGCTCCCTGATGGGAGGGACTAGCTCTGGGCAGGGCCATGCTCAGTAAATCTTTAATCCAATTTTCTGTTGATGGGTGGGGCTGTGTTCCCTCCCTGTAGTTTGGCCTGGAACCAAACTATAGTAGAAGTAATGGCAGCAATGGTGACCTCCTTCAAAAGGACTTATGCCAAGACTATTGTACTCAGTACCCCTGACCCCACAGCAGGCCACTGATGACCCACATCTCCACTGGAGACTTCTGGACACTCACAGGCAAGTCCGGCTCAGTCTTTTGTGGGGTCACTGCTCCTTTCTCCTGGGTCCTGATGCACACAAGATTTTGTTTGTACCCTCCAAGAGTCTGTTTCCCCAGTCCTGTGGAAGTTCTGTAGTCAAATCCCACTGGCCTTCAAAGTCAAATTCCCTAGGGGTTCTCAGTCTCACCGAGATCCCTAGGTTGGGAAATCTGTTGTGGGCCCTAGAACTTTCACAACAGCGTGAGAACTTTTTGGTATAATTGTTCTCCAGTTTGTGGGCTGTCTGCTCAATGGCTCTATGGTGGGGCTCACACATCACCTCTTCCAGGACTGCTGCAGCCAGAGCCCCTGTCCTCACGGCAGGCTACTGCTGACCCATGCAGGAGACACTCAAACACTCAAAAGGAGCTCTGGCTCAGTCTCTTGTGGGGTCCCCGGGTCCTGATGAGCACATGGTTTTGTTTGAGCCTTCTGAGCATCTCCGGAGGGTATGGGGTTTGATTCTAAATGTGATTTTGCCCCTCCTACCATCTTTTGGGGGCTTCCCCTTTGCCCTAGGAAATGGGGTATCTTTTTTAGGTGGGATCCAACATTCTTCTGTCGATGGTTGATCGGTTAGTTGTAATTTTGGAGGTCTCACAGGAGATGAGCACACATCCTTCTACTTCACCATCTTGTAGCCGACCAGGCTCCTCTGTCCATGGAATTCTCCAGGCCAGAATAGTGGAGTGGGTAGCCATTCCCTTCTCCAGGGGATCTTCCCAAACCAGGGATTGAACCCAGGTCTCCCACATTGCAAGCAGATTCTTTACCATCTGAGCCACCAGGGAAGCCCAAAGTTTCCTTAAACAATTTTTTTTTTTACTTTAGGTTGCATTTCGAAATAGTGATAGGTTTATGGAAAAATTTTGAAGACATCCCTGATAGCTCAGCTGGTAAAGAATCCACCTGCAATGCAGGAGACCCCAGTTGGATTCCTGGGTCAGGAAGACCTGCTGGAGAAGGGATAAGCTACTCACTCCAGTATTCTTGGACTTCCCTGGTAGCTCAGACGGTAAAGAATCTGCCTGCATTGTGGGAAACCTGGATTCAATCTCTGGGTTGGGAAGATCCCCTGGAGGAGGGCACGACAACCCACTCCAATGTTCTTGCCTGGAGAATCCCCACGGACAGAAGAGGCTACAACCATGGGGTCGCAAAGAGTCAGACATGACTGAGCACATAATCACAGCACAAAGCAGAATCCACTTACTCCCTAATACCTAGTTTCCCCTATCATTAACATCCTCTATCAGTATAGTGTGTGTCATGATTAGTGAACCAAAATTGAAGCAATGTTATTAAATAAGGCCACATTTTATTCAGATTTTGTTAGCTTTTGCCTAATGTTCCAGGACCCAGGATGTCACATTACAGTTAGTCATTATGTCTCCTCTTGGCTGTGACAGACTTTCTCAGACGTTCAGTGTTTATGATAACCTTGAAAGTTTTGAGGAATTAATGGTCAGGCATTTCATATATACACGTGTATATATACATGAATTCAGTTCAGTTCAGTCACTCAGTCATATCCGACTCTTTGCAACCCCATGAACCGCAGCACACCAGGCCTCCCTGTCCATCACCAACTCCCGGAGTCCACCCAAACCCATGTCATTGAGTCAGTGATGCCATCCAACCATCTCATCCTCTGTCGTCCTTTTCTCCTCCTGCCTTCAATCTTTCCCAACATCAGGGTCTTTTCAAATGAGTCAGCTCTTCGCATCATGTGGCCAAAATATTGGCGTTTCAGCTTGAGCATCAGTCCTTCCAATGGACACCCAGGACTGATCTCCTTTAGGATGGACTTGTTGGAGCTCCTTGCAGTCCAAGGGACTCTCAAGAGTCTTCTCCAACACAGCAGTTCAAAAGCATCAATTCTTCAGTGCTCAGCTTTCTTTATAGTCCAACTCTCACATCCATACATGACCACTGGAAACACCATAGCCTTGACTTGATGCACTCTTTTCTCAATTTCGAACCAATCCATCATTCCATGTCTAACTGTTATTTCTTGACCTGCATACAGGTGTCTCAGGAGGCAGGCCAGGTAGTCTGGTATTCTCATCTCTTTAAGAGTTTTCCACAGTTTCTTTTGATCCACACAGTCAAAGGTTTTAGTGTAGTCAATGAAGCAGAAGTAGATGCTTTTCTGGAATTCTGTAGAGTTTTGGCTTTTCCAGAATGTCATATAAATGGAATCAAACAGTATATAACCTCTTCAGATTGACTTCTTTTATTTAGAACATGGACTTAAGGTTCACCTACTTCTTTGCCTGATTTGATAGCTCATTCCTTTTTATCACTGAATAATATTCCATTATGTGGATGTACCACAGTTTGTTTATCAATTGACCTATTGCGGGACTTCTTGTTTGCTTCTAGTTTTAGTGATTATGAATAAAGCTTCTGTAAACATTTCATGCATATTTTTTATGGATATATGTTTTCAAATCAGTTGGGTAAATATCTCAGAACATGATTACTATATTGTATATTAGTACCACGTTTAGCCTTGGAAGAAATAGCCAAACTGTCTTCCAAAGCAACTGTACATTTTTCATTTCCACCAGCGATGGATAAGGTCTTGTTGCTATGCAATTAGGATAATTAGTTTTTTGGATTTTTGCCATCTAGTCACAGGAATGTTCTAGTATTACTTTGTTGTTTTAATTTAAATTTTCCTAATAACCAACAATGTTGGGCATCTTTTTATATGTGTATTGGCCATTTGTATATCTTCTCTGGTAAGGAGCGTATTCAGATCTTTGCCCAATTTTAAATTATGTTGTCTGTTTTCTTATTCAGTTTTAAAAGGCATTTTTTTTTGTATATTGTGGATATATGTTCTTTATTGATATGTGCTTTGCAAATATTTTTCTCTAAGTCTGTGGCTTTTTTCCCCATTTGATTAGTAGTATCTTTCACAGAGCAGAATTTTTGAATTTTAATAAAATCCTCAAATTTTAAAAGTCCAATTTTAATACAAAGTATTTTTTAAAGTAACAAGTAAAGCTTTTTCTTTCATGAAGTATGTTTTTTGGTATTGTATTTTAAAACATATCACTAAACCCAAGACCATGTGCATTTCCTCCTACATTTTCTTCTAAAAGTTGTATAGTTTTGTGTTTTATGTTTAGTCTTATTGAAGTTTTAACTTGCTCATGATATAATTTCTTTTCAGGTGGTTAGGTGTATGGGAAATGGTAATTTGTTTGACAGAGCCTATTTCTCTTTCTGTGTTTGTTTTTCTTCCTTCAAATGGGATAAAGCAGAAAAGATGACTAACTCAATGTGATGATGACTAGCTCTCTGATGAGTTCAGAGAGAAGTTGTTTCTATTATGGATTTAGAAATGGTTTTACAGTGACTTTTTAATTCTTAACAATTTTCATATACTGATAAGCTTGATTTAACAAAAAATAACCTATGGCAGGATTGTCAGGAAAAAAAGTGGAAAGAAATATCATCCTAGTTCTAGGGTTGGAATAGGAACTGAAGAACTTTTCTTTGGACAACAACATCAGAAGCAGGGGGCAGACCTCATATAATGAGATCACCGTGGCCCTCAAAAGCATCCTTTTAACTTTCCTCTGATGAAAACATTCTCATAGTCACATCAGTTATAGGGCATTTATTTCCATTTTTATTCCATTGTAAAAAATAATTTAAATTTATACTTTTTTTAATCCCATTTTGGAACATCCTATAAATTTTGTTATTTACCATTCTTACTGTTGTTAATTTCTAAACTACTGTTGTTTCTAAATTGTTTCTAATTTCTAATTATTTGTAGTGTTTTCTTCTTAACTCAGTAATGACTCCTTACTCTCTAATCAGAGTATAAACTGTATACTTTTGGCTTTTTGTAATCTTATTGGTATGTGATCTTTTTATTTGTTTATTTTTTGGTAAATTTTTTAGTAGTATTGTAAATAAAGGTACATTCTATGCTTGTGTGGTATAAAGTTTGGTTTACATTTATCAGCCACCAAGAAGTTATTAAAGCTTCCCATTAGTATTTCACTTCTGTCTATTTCTCCTACTTGATAGCAGATTTCACTTTTTGGATTGTGTTTCATTGTGAAATATACTTTCTGACAGGACCTCTTCATTCCAGTTAGTAGTTCTGCTTTAATTTCTATCATATTTATTATTTGTATTGTGATTCTTTTTAAAATGTTTTTGCCTGATATATTTGCCCATTGTATAATCATTTAATGAATTTTTATCAAATAATTTTGTATCTAAAGGTGGTCTTTAGAAAATGCCACATAGAAGAGTTTCTCTTCTTACTACAGAATCTAAGGATGTATTTTTTTTAATGAAGGAGATGTTTCCAGTTGTAGTTACAGATGTAATGAACATATCTGGCCGTATTTTGCCATCTTATTTTTGGATTTCTCCCATTTTGTTTCCTTTCCTTCTCCTAGTCCTCTCTACTTTTTCTTTCTCTTTCTTCTCTTCCCTCTCTTTCTCCTTATCTTTTTTTCCTCTTTTGTTTACTGCCTTTTATTAATACCATATGACTATATTTTCTTTGCTTTCATTGTCTTTAATATTTTGGAAAGATCTGTGCTGTTTTTTAAGCCACTAATAGTTACCATCATTTGAAAATCTACTTCAGTCCAGGGGTGGCAAATATGCAACATCATTCTCTTCTCTTCCAGGGGATAGTGTAAGTAGATCAGAGCAATTTCCCAGATATGACCTCAACAAAACCCCCAGGCAGTCAATGCCAATTAACAGGAGTGGAAATTAAGCTGAAATCTGGATGCCACCCTTGCTTTTTCCTATTTAATGAGTCAAGCCACTGGTTCCCAAACATTGCTGTGTGTTGGAAGTAGCTGAGGAGATTTTAGTTGCATTCCATACCCAATAAAAATGTCAGAGGGAGGAAGTCAGACATCAGTGTTTCGTAAAAGAGTCCCAGCAGATTCCAATGCACAGCAGAATTTGCCAACTTCTAACTTTAAGCACAATTTGACTTCTCACCCTTCTCCCCTTCTCATTTATGTCATTATTAATGTTTAAATATCATTCTTAATGACTAAAACTCTCTGCGCCACTGTGTCTCCCTTCTTCTCCTCTTCCCTCTCTTCTTTCCTCCGAACCATTTTTTGTTGTTCAGTCACTAAGTCATGTCTGATTTTTGTGACCCTATGGATGCAGGACACCAGGCTTCCCTGTCCTTCATTATCTCCGAGTTTACCCAAACTCATGTCCATTGAGTCGGTGATGCCATCCAACCATCTCATCCTCTGTTGTCCCCTTCTCCTCCTGCCTACAATCTTTCCCAGAATCAGGGTCTTTTCTAATGAGTCGGCTCTTTGCACCAGGTGGCCAAAGTATTGGAGCTTCAGCTTCAGCATCAGTCCTTTCAAGGAATATTCAGGGTTGATTTCCTTTAGGGTTAACTGGTTTGATTTTCTTGCAGTCCAAAGGACTCTCAAGAGTCTTTTCCAGCACCACAATTTGAAAGCATCAATTCTTTGGCTCTCAGCCTTCTTTATGGTCCAACTCTCACATCCATACATGATTACTGAAAAAACCATAGGTTTGACTATACAGACCTTTGTCAGCAAAGTGTTATCTCTGGTTTTTAATATGCTGTCTAGGTTTGTCATAGCTTTCCTTCCAAGGAGCAAGTGTCTTTTAATTTCATGGCTGCAGTTACCATCCACAGTGATTTTGGAGCCCAAGAAAATAAAGTCTGTCACTGTTTCCTTTTTTTTCCCAACCATTACATATATTCTAATTTAAAAATAAGTTTTGAAGTGGCATTTACATAACCACACTTAAAAATTAATTTGGATCTCAAGAAAAAAAATTAATTTGGATCTCATTCAGTTCTAAATGGTTCAGTGTTTGTCACCAGCACTTTTATACAATCACCTTCACTTTTTGAAACTTCAAAAACTTTGTTTTCTTTCTCAGGTAGTAGAAGCACATCTTCAATTTTTTTTTTTTTCAAAAGTTCATGTGAATAGCATATTGCACTTTTGAAAGAACTTTCTTCTGTTTCATTCACACAAAATTTGTCAAGGTTACAAAATTCTGAGATGACATTGTTTCTCTTTAAAATTCTGTAGACATTAATCCCTTGTCTTCTAGTATCTCAAACTATAGAAAAGATGTTTGAGGCCAGTCTCATTTTCATTCTTTTGCAATATATATTTTCTTCTGGCTTAGGACCTTGCAAATTTTTCCCTTCATTCTTTTAGTGCCAAAGTTGATCAGACTGTGCCTGGATTGGGTCTTTTAAAATCCATTTGACTTGGATGAAATGGGTGCTTTGAACCTACAAGTACAGATTTTTTTTTTTTTTTTCATTTCAAGAAGGCATTTTTCTTCTTAACTTTATTTTTCTCTTTTACTTAAACTGATTTCCCTTCTGGGAAACAAATGATCTATACATTCTCTCCATTATATACCTTCTGTATCTAGTATCTTTTGGGGCTTCCCAGGTGGTGCTAATGATAAAGAACCCACCTGCCAATGCAGGACATGAAAGAGACACGGTTCAATCCCTAGGTTGGGAAGATCACCTGGAGGAGGGCATGGCAACCCACTCCAGTATTCTTGCCTGGATAATCCCCATGGACAGAGGAGACTGGCAGGCTACAGTCCATAGGATCACAAAGAGTCACACAACTGAAGCGACTTAGCATGCACACACTCACTTATTGTATCAGTTCAGCCGTTCACTTGTGTCCAACTCTTTGCAACCCCATGAACTGCAGCACGCCAGGCCTCCCTGTCCATCACCAACTTCTGGAGTTCACCCAAACCCATGTCCATTGAGTCAGTGATGCCATCCAACCATCTCATCATCTGTTGTCCCCTTCTCCTCCTGCCCTCAATCTTTCCCAGCATCAGGGTCTTTTCCAATGAGTCAGCTCTTAGCATCAGGTGGCCAAGGTATTGGAGTTTCAGCTTCAACATCAATGAACATCTTCCAATGAACACCCAGGACTGATCTCCTTTTGGATGGACTGGTTGGATCTCCTTGCAGTCCAAGGGCTTGTATATCTGTCCTTTTTCTTGGGTAAGGGCATAGTGGTTACTATTTTTTAAATTTTTTAATTGGAGGATAATTGCTTTACTATATTGTATTAGTTTCTGCCATACATCAATATGAATCGTCATAAGAATACATATATCCCTTCCCTCTTAAACCTCCCTCCCACCTCCCACCCCATCCCACTCCTCTAGGTTATCACAGAGCACTGAGTTTGAGCTCCCTGCATCATACAGCAAATTCCCACAGGTTATCCATTTTACATATGATACCTGTCCTTTTAATTTTTCTGATTTTGCTCCTGCAATCCAGGAAAACTTTTCAAGTTCATTTTCCATATGACTGATTCAAAGATTCACCATATGATTCAGATTTTAGCTCTGTGAATTCCATTTTTTCACTGCATTTATCCAAAAGATCTATTTTTATTGATGTATAGTTGACTTACAATATTGTATTAGTTTCAGATATATACTATATTGATTCAATATTTTTATAGGCTATATACTCCATTTAAAGTTTTGAAAAGTAATGGCTATACCTCCCTGTGCTGTCCAAAATATTGCACAAAGGATCTTATACATTTTCTGCTTTTGAGATTCATTTTCAGAGCATCCTGTTCTTGTTTTACATATGTAACTCTTTTATCTTTGGAGTGATATTAATTACAGTTTAATTTTTGATCTCTTCTCCCCGCACATTGTCTTTTTCTTCCAGTTTCCTTTCGTCTTTTGTTTTTGCTCTAGTGTTTTACACTGTGGGTTCTTTTTTTTTAACTAATAGATAACATTGGCTGTTTGCTCATATTTAACAGGGGATGCTAATGAGCTAATAAAGTGTCCTCCGAGAGCCTGGGTATAGTTTATTCTTTGTGAATCCCTGAAGAGTTCTTACTGTCCCCATTGTTAATATCTGGGGGCTTTAGCAATGTGGGATGGCCATATCCCCTAGGGAAGATCCATCTCCCCTAGGGAAGATCATCCATTTCCTTCTTGAAAAGTGAAGGCCTGCATTTTGGGAGCCAATAGAGGAAGAGACGAGAGTTCAGCAGTCATTATGTGTGTTAGTCACTTCAGTCGTGTCTGACTCTGTGACCCTATGAACCACAGCCTGCCAGGCTCCTCTGTCTTTGGGATTCTCCAGGCAGGAGTACTGGAGTGGGATGTCATGCCCTACTCCAGGGCATCTTCCCAGTTGAGGGATTGAACCCTCGTCTCTTAAGTCTCCTGCACTGGCTGGCGGGTTCTTTACCACTAGCTCTACCTGGGAAGCCCATCGGTATGTATATGTGTACTTAACCCTCTTGGGTGTGGTATAGAGCTATAAGAGTATCTATTGGTGCCCCTAAGTCTAGAGATTCTCCACTTTACCTTATCACATAAACCTCAGCTTCGAATTTTTCAGTTTTTCTTCTTCTATTTTTCACTACAGAGATATACATATAGTACTTACATGCATATGGTATCTATATGCAGAGATATACATATAGTACTTTTATAAGGGTTTTGCAAGGGGTGAGATTATAGTTCACAGCTGCATCTTTATGTGGAAGTCTCATTACCTTTTAATACCTTTTGGGATGTTTGTTAATTGAACTGAGTTTTAATCTCAGCTTTTTGTCTCCTTCAGCACCTAATTTGTAGTGGCCTGTCTTCCTGAATTCTTCCAAGCATTCCCAATGATTTCCTGATGTTATCTTCTGAGTCTTGTAGTAGATCCCTTCCAGAATGAGCGCCTACCTTGAGTTAAATGTTCCCATTTTTTACACTGTAGTATTTTCTTTCATGAGACTCATTAATGTTTATAACAGTATCTTTACTTGTTCTAGAATAAGAATAAATACATCCAGCCTTGGAAAAGGAGTACGTCAAGGCTGTATATTGTCACCCTGCTTATTTAACTTATATGCAGAGTACATCGTGAGAAATGCTGGGCTGGATGAAGCACAAGCTGGAATCAAGATTGCCGGGAGAAATATCAATAACCTCAGATATGCAGATGACACCACTCTTATGGCAGAAAGTGAAGAAGAACTAAGAGCCTCTTGATGAAAGTGAAGGAGGAGAGGGAAAAAGTTGGCTTAAAGCTCAACATTCAGAAACTGAGATCATGGCATCCGGTCCCATCACTTCATGGCAAATAGATGGAGAAACAGTGGAAACAGTGGCAGACTTTATTTTTGGGGGCTCCAAAATCACTGCAGATGGTGACTGCAGCCATGAAATAAAAAGACTCTTACTCCTTGGAAGGAAAGTTATGACCAACCTAGATAGCGTTATAAAAAAGCAGAGACATCACTTTGTCAACAAAGGTCCATCTAGTTAAGACTATGGTTTTTCCAGTGGTCATGTATGGATGTGAGAGTTGGGCTATAAAGAAAGCTGAGTGCCAAAGAATTGATGCTTTTGAACTGCAGTGTTGGAGAAGACTCTTGAGAGTCCCTTGGACTGCAAGGAGGTCCAACCAGTCCATTCTAAAGGAAATCAGTCCTGAATGTTCATTGGAAGGACTGATGTTGAAGCTGAAACTCCAATCCTTTGCCCACCTGATGTGAAGAGCTGACTCATTTGAAAAGCCCCTGATGCTGGGAAAGATTGAAGGCAGGAGGAGAAGGGGATGACAGAGGATGAGATGGTTGGATGGCATCACCGACTCAATGGACATGAGTTTGAGTAAACTTAAGGAGTTGGTGATGGACAGGGAGGCCTGGCGTGCTGCGGTCCATGGGGTCACAAAGAGTCAGACATGACTGAGTGACTTGGTCAGACTCAGTGACTGAACTGAACTGAACTTGGTGTTTATCAGTAGGGAGCTTTCACTACTCTTTTGGTCTCATTTGCCACTATTGGGTCATGGGAGTCTAGGAGAACCAATATCCAGTACTTCCAGCCCTTAGGGTGTATGCTAGGGGTGGATGTTTGCATCAAGGAGGAAGGTGACAAGGAATGCCTGTGACATAAGCATCAAACAGTCCTTGCTTCCTGCCCTTGAAAATCATGACTGTATTCTCTATAAGTAAATCATGAATACTCACTAGGACAAATCAAAGACCTCTTTTTATGAGCAAGATCTGTGTAGTCTCCATACGTGGTATGGTCCTTCTTTTCCTGACCAAGATCAATATAGACACTGTCAATAGTGAAAGTGAAAGTCGCTCAGTCGTGTCCAACTCTTTGAGGCCCCCATGGACTGTAGTCCATGGAATTCTCCAGGCCAGAGTACTGGTGTGGGTAGCCATTCCCATCTCCAGGGGGTCTTCCCAACCCAGGGATTGAACTCAGGTCTGCCTCATTGCAGGCAGATTCTTTACCAGCTGAGTCACCAGGGAACAGCAAACCAATTTTGTTTGATTTTGTATTAGCTTTCAGAAAGCTCCAGGACAATTTTATGGCTCATCACTGCTAAGCATTATTTCTCATCATATATAATATTTGAACTTGCAGCTTCACTTGAATTCCCCCCTCCTTAATTTTCCCAATCCCATCTCATGCAATACTGTTTTATTTCATTTTGACTTACCGTATGTATGTCTACAAATACTCTTAGCCCTTAGATCCTTTTGGAACGAGGCCAAATCTAAATAACAATTAGTTAACTACTGATGTTTTTATAGCCTGGTATTAAATTTTACTCTAGAATTGGAATTGGGACTGTGTCTTGCTGACCTTTGTATCTCCTATGTTTCTATGTATATAGTAGTACCCAATAAATGTTTGTGGAATTGAATTGATGCATCCCCAGGGCCACAGGGGTCCCCCAATCCCCTGAAAGTGGCCTGCCTGTAATTTTCTAAGGGCTTTTAGGATTATAGGTATCAACCATCTGAGCTTGTGTTCATGGACAGATAACTAGAGACAAGTCATCCACATCCTTGTGGTCCAATGTGTGAATTCCTGGACTGGCCTAAGAATATTGTATCCGACAATACTTAGAAGTATTGATCTGATTTGACCAAAATATTAGCTCAGACAAGCCAGCACACAGCCACTAGAGTCACACTGGGCCACAACAACTGGAGACAGGCGAAGGAAACTAGAAATTATTCAGTCACAGCCCCTCCAAACCACGTTTGACACGCTATTTATCTTCTCCCACTGAAACTCTCTCTTTCCAAATGAATGGGAGTGGGTGATAGCTCGGGGTTGTTTACCTTCTACTGAACAAACAAGTCTGAATTAGGAATTAGAATCAGCGAGTCTAAAATGATGAACGTGCTTACCCTGGCATTACTTAGAAAATGGGAAAAATAAATCAGATTACTACTTGGAAGGACTCATTGGTTTGGAGAGCAGCAGGGACTTAATTGCAGGTCTAAGGCAGCACAGCCTCCAGTTTTCTTCAGCACAAGCTAGGACCTTTCTCAGGGCAATGGGCAGAAAGGGGATCCCTTAGAAGGTTCTTCGATGTGCAGCAAGCCAGCAGAGACAGCAGGATAAGATCTGTAATTTGCCCGCTAATGACATGGTGATGCCACCGTGTCTTGGACACTATGGCTATTACCTGGCATCTTGTTTAACACACTGACTGTCTTGGAGAGCCTCCGGGCACATCTTTTTGTGCTGGGGGGATGTGTGAGAAGCAGCATTATGAGAGAGCTTATGAAGTGAAAGAAAAGATTTTTATTTCTTAGGCAGAATAAACAGAATGCTTTACTCCATCAACAGCTGTCCTTGATGTGGCATATTCTCTTGGAATAACATACAACAACATAATGCAGTTTGCTTCAACTTCTAATTAAAATGAGGTACTTGTCTCCTGCCTCAGCCAAATGAAATTATGGAACAAGACTTCCAAGCAGCAAGGACTCATTTCAACTGTGCAACTAGCCTGAAAAATAGGAGTCCCTCAGCCACAAAGTCAGCATTCAGAATCATGGGACTTGTGGTGACTAGAGGCCCCAGCTAACAGCATGTGTGTGAGAGTAAGTGTGTGTGCATACCTGCATGGTTATACACACAGAATAAAAAGCTGATGCTTCTAAATACTGTACCATTCATGGAGCAGTAATACAACTTGTGTTAATATTGACATGCAATATAATACACCAGAAGCTTCACATAATGCCAGCCTTCTGTTCCATGGCATTGACTGACCTTTTTAGGTAAAGCCACCTTATAAAGAGGTCCATTTGTTATTTCAGTAATGACTGCCCTGGCTGATGCCCAAGGTCCACTGGTTATATGTTGCCTCATCAATAAAATCCCAACACATTAATATGAATGGCATTCCATGTCTCCAGATAGTTTTCTGTGGACGTAGGTATATTTTAAAACCAGATTCTGTGAGAAACTAGAAGAGAGTGTAGTAATCCATGGCCACTCATACCAGAACAATTTTTTTAAGGACATAGAACAAATATTTTGTCATAGAGTTCACCAAAAATAATATGAACTGATATTGTATATTGATGAATACCTTCTAAATGTCAAACACTGTTTATCATTCATTGCTTCCCAAAAGAATCCCCTGAATTCTGTCATCATCCACACTTAACAAATGAAGAAGCACATTCAAAAGGGTAAATTACCTGCTCCAGGTTGCCCAGATAAGATGAAACAGACCAAGAATCTGAATTCAGGCAGCCTATCCCAGACCCTGGACTCTTAAATACGAATACCAATAGCCAACACTTTTGTAATTCTGTGGTGCACAAAGTGCTTTACATTTTTGAGACTCATTTAACCCTCACATTGACATTATGAGGTAGGTGTTGAAATTAACCTCATTTTATTGGTGAGATGGAGAAACTACACAGGAGCCGTGTAACATGCCCAAGGTCCCCCACCTGGTCAGTGGCAAGGTCGAGTGGGACCAGGGAGTGTTCCAGCTGTGAAGCTCTCCTCTCCATCAGGCCATTCCAAGATCTAGCAAGCTTTCAAAACACACTTCTTCCAAAGGTTCTGCTGGAACTGCATTTTGTTGGTTTTGATTTATATCTTCCTTTTTAAAAGCAAGAAAAGCCATTAAAAAAAAAAAAAAGAGGCTTCCCGTAATTATCCTTTTATATTTGCCTCTGTTTTTGCTTTGTGGATGGCAGCTGGCAGCTAAGAGAAAGAGCTAAATAAGTGACAGCAGAGGATGAGATGGTTGGACAGCATCACTGACTCAACGGGCATGAATGTGAGCAAACTCTGGAAGATGGCGTAGGATAGAGGAGCCTGGTGTGCTGTAGCCCATGGGGTCGCAGAGTTGGAAATGACTTAGTGACTGAACAACAACAATAACGACAAAAGCTTAGGGCAACGTGGATGTTATTGGACATGGGGATTGGAAACCCCTCCTCATTTCTAAGTCCTAAATGATTTCTTGGCAATAAATGAATGGCCCAGCCTTAGCTATTCCTTAGGCTGATATAGCGGGTATTTCGGTATAAATCTGAGTGATCAGGTGCATAACAGGTTTGCTGAAACAGCTGAAAGCTAAGTATCAAATGAGGTAAATTAACTTAAAAATGTGTTCTCTTAGAAGCTCCCTCTCCCTAAATATGAAGAGCAACCAGTGCCAGGAATCACACTATAATATAAAGCTGAGATGCTGTGTTAGAGACAATTATACAGATAAATTTGGCCACAGAGGCAGTGGGGGTGGGACAGGGAAAGACAACTCTCTTTGTAAGCCAGAGTGATAAATTAGGTTGGACATCTACATCAGTGTGTGCTCGGGGAATGCCAGTTAATCTCACTATTAACCTGGGAACCTAGAATTAATAAAGCATAACTCCTTGCATAAACTTCCACATCATATAAAATATCCAGAAGTAAACTAGGAATGTAGTCTGTGCTGAGTTCACTTCTGGAGACCGAATTACAGACGTAGACCAAAGGTTGAGGAAACTAATACAATGAGTGGCTTCTCATGGTTTTAATAACAAGGCGATCGAAACATTGACAACATTCAAAATCAACAAAGTGTGGCTTCTATTTATATATTCATCTGATTTCTGTTGTTGTTTTTGTTGCTCTTTGGATTGGACTTCTGTTTCTGGAAACTGCTGGTTCCATACCTGTCTCAAGTTGTGGAATTCAGATCATGGACTCACAAATAATAAATATAACTTATCAGGCACCTACTAAGTGCCAAGTATTTTTTAGATGTTATCACCTTTATCCTCCCAACAGCCTTCAATGATCAGTAATAGTTATCCTGATTTTACAGGCAAGGAAACTGAAGATTAGTGAGCTTGCCCGGGGAGCAACGTGACTGAGATATAAATGCAGGTCTGTTTATTTCCAACATACTGAGACTACTGTCTCTACGAGAATATATTTGAAGAGTACTCTGACTATGAATCTGCAAAAATTCCAGTATAGTTGAGGAACCCTTTTGGAAAGGAAGTAGCTATAGTTATAAAAATTATGAAAGCAGTTCTAATCCAGAGACAAAACCTAAAGGTATACTTGTATACTGGCTGTAGAATGTTCAGAGTTTGAAACCGGAAAATTAAAATAAATAATATTTAATAGAATAATATGCAAATATCCTCTGATATCCTATGGAACATTAGGCACTTGTTAAAGGGAATGGGGTAGTGCCATATGTACTGATACAGAAAAAAATCTTCAAATCATATTCAATGGTCAATCAAGTTGCAGAACAGTATGTATGGTGTGATCCAATTTATTTTTTTAAAAGATATGTAAGCATGTACATGTATATTTGGAGAAGGAAATGGCAACCCACTACAGTATTCTTGCCTGGAAAATCCCATGGACAAAGGAGCCTCGTAGGATATAGTCCTTGGGGTTGCAAAGAGTTGGACATGAGTTAGTGTCTGAGCATGTGTATTATACAATCATAGGAAAAGAACTGGAAGGATCCATCTGCTTTCCTGGAAAGGATGGGAGAGTTTAGAAAGAACAGAGGGGGAATGAAAGGCAACTTTAAAATTTTTCTCTATAAGTTTACATAAATGTTTCAATCTTTTATAGTGAGAAAGAACTCATTATTGGTTTATGGGATTAAAAAACAGAGTGGCCATTGTGACGACTACAGTCAGCTGGCGAAAATAAGTTTGTGTTTTCTCAAACTCCTAAGATATGTTAGTGTACAAGGTATTTTCTCTTTTAGAAGCTTGTTAAATCCTTTCAATTCCCACCCTTTTCCCAACCTTTAGACAATTTCTGCAGTTCAAGCATATTCCAGCCATGGATGATTGATGCTTATTTCAGATAAGAGTTTTGGTTTTGTTCTGTGACATGTTACAGGAAGAACATCAACAAACAATAATAAACATCAATAAGGATAGGGTCTTTGTTTAGCAATTTCATAAACTAAACGTACCATTTGGGAACATCCCCTTGATGACTCCAGTGGCCCCCAACCCAGGCAAGAGCATGTGGGGACTCATTGACCAATGTTCAGTGACTTCTGCATGAGAATATTGGAAATTCGCTCGAGGACCCGAGAGCATCCATGTTATCTTCTCAGAAAAGACTCAGATTGGAAAAGGAGGTAGAACACAGGACAGCTTCCTAGAAGGAAATCCAGGCCCTAGAATTCACCACCCTGGATAGTCACAGAATCCGTATTCATGGGCCTCAAGCCAGGCAAAATGTACTACATGAGCACATCCCAGCACCCAGTCAGCACTGAAGGTCTGGTGTTTGAGATATTCTCTCTATTAGATTGGAAGGTTGTGGGACACAAAGAAGCTGGTACATTCACCAAAAAAGAGAAAAATGTGACATTTTCTAGCTTTAGAAACAGCTAATCCCAGACCTGTCTATTGTGTTGTCCAAGTGACAATTCAAATGGACTAAAAGATAGCTAAATGATCAGGCAGCCAGGGCCACTGTCTCATTATTTTGATAGTGTAAACATGGCCTTTAATAGCACCTTGTCATTGTCATATTTGTCTCAGGAACATTAGATGATGATGGCTATTAGTTTGCATTTTTAAAATGTGCCTGGATATCTGACAAAGTTTATATACAAATTAAAATAATAACAAGAATTCAGGCCGGTGGCTTGTCCTGCAATCATCCAGGGCAATATTATAACCTATGATGACATTTTCCCCACTGTTAGTTCCTAAAGCTACAGAACAAAATCTCCATAATAATAGCTTCTTCTGCTTTTAAATGTGAAATATTGAAACAAACAAATAAAACACACCATATCAGATACATTTCCACAACACACAGAGAGGCTGCTTAGGTTTTTAACCTCAGGGATAAAGACATATGAAAATATCTCATTCTTAACAATTCTAACACATCATGCTTATTACCCCCCTAAATTTGGCTTTTGTTTGGGTTGCTAATTATATTTCCTTCTAATCTGCAATTATCAATTTGCCCATCCTGTTTTACTTTATCCTATTATCCATGTAAGTATCATCTATTTAAGATTATTATCTCATGTAGAGCCACTATCAGCAGTATTTTTGCATTGCAGGCCAGAGGAAACGTGCTTGAGAAAGAAAGGGGGTGAAGATGGAGGTACTCAGATAGGCAGTGGTCCCAGTGTAGGTGGTTCCACTTGTAAGACTGCATTGATGTGACCTCCCTCTGCTCCTACCCGTCCAGTGGAGGTGGCCCAAGACGGTATAAAGAAACAAAAGCCGACAAAGACATGTGGCAGATGGTAAACCACATGGGGACCATGAGCCAGTGGGCAAGAAAGGGCACCGTCAACGCCCCCTTGCAGGCAGTTGCCATCCTCTGCCAAGGAGACCAGAGCCCTGCCACTCTGCTCTATTTTAGGCAGTGCTCAATGGTGTGGCGTGCAGCAGAGGCTTGTTAAAATACATACGACAATGGTAAATACAGATTACAACAAAATGCTGAGAAGCCAAGCCTATTAACTCACCTTGAGGCTCTTGCCCTGATGGAGAAGCCAGGCAGAACAAATGGGCCTGTAATGCTCCAAGCCAAAAGCCCCCAGTGGGAAGACTTTGTGACCAGCATGTGTGGAGGAATTAACTACACACTCCCTTTAATGTTCATCAGAATTGAACACCGCTAATTTACAGCACTTCAGCATTGCTGGGCCCCTTAGAGTCTTTCCAATTATGCTAGTGGGGAGGTGACTGGCCCATCCACAGTCCCCATGGCGAGACTGTGGAAACAGAATTTGGCACCAGAGGCCTGGGGCCCCTGCGTCCCCGTCCTAACGAGCTGCATTGTTCGCGCCTTTCGTCCAGTCTGTGACCCGGCCCGCGCTCCTAGTGTTCGCTTCCTGTCCTCACTCTGAAACAGAGAAGCTCTGTGGTCACAGAGCCAGCTCCGGGAGCACAGTGTGCATAGCCTTGTATTTCTAGTTAAAAAGCAATAAATCTTAAGGCAGGTAATGAATTCCATTTTGAGTAATCTCATTATGGACATCTATTCAAAGAGTCTATATAGCACAAGCAGGATGACTGGAAAACCTAGTATAATGTGCTGGCTTTTTTCCCTGTGCCAAATTAACAGTGAAGGCCTCTTAAAAGGATGCTTCATTTGGGCTGTCTTATTATCAGAAATATTATACAAGTTGGAATCGGGGCCTGAGTGCAGTCACACTGCTGAGATAACTCCTACTGTTGGATCAATGGCTGGCAGGAATCCACCATTAAAGGAGCTCTGAGCAGCGACACAGGCTCCTACCCAAAACCCCAGTGTGCTATTCTCTGCTGGAGCCTAGAAGATGAAGAATGAATAGGGGAAAGAAAGTCTAGGGAGGTATTTTCTAAGATTATCTTGCAGGATCAAATAAGGTATATTGTGCAGGATCTGTTATATTCAATCCATCCTATACACAATGATCAAATTATTCTTTCCAGAACCTAATGAATTATGTCACCACTCTATAACCTTCAGCTGCTGCCCATTACTATCTTAAAAACTTTAGGTTTCTCACCCAGAAATTAAAAGGGCTTACCAACCTTTACATACCCATACCCATCTTGTTAAATTCTGGTTCTGATCCATTCATTAGCCACAGGGTGAGGCCTGAGATTCAGCATTTGTAGTAAGCATCCAAGTGATGCTAGTGTAGTGAACGAGGCTGTGGACCACATTGGAATAGCAAGGTTCTAGAATACTGATTCTCCAACTTTTGACCTGCATTCGACTCACCAGAGGGCTTCCCAGGTGGCGCTAATGGAAAAGAACCCTCCTGCCAATGCAGGAGACCTAAAAGACTTGGGTTCAATCCCTGGGTTGGGAAGATCCCCTGGAGGAGGGCATGGCAACCTGCTCCAGTACTCTTGCCTGGAGAATCCCATGGACAGAGGAGCCTGGCAGGCTACAGTCCATAGTCACAAAGAGTCAGACATTGCTGAAGCAACACAGCACACAGAATTACCAGAAAATGTTAAAACTGAAATTCTGCTCCCCCCCGGAAGAGTTTCTGATTTAGGGGTCTGGAGTAGGGCCTGAAAATATGCATTTCTTATGAGTTTCCAAGTAATATTGATGCTCCTGGTCCAGGGGCCACACCTTGAGAACCACTTCTCCAGGGTACCAGTTCTCAAACCTGACTGCACGTTTATCCTATGTACTTAAAAAGATGAAGCTTCAAAGACATACCGATTCCCAGCTCTACCACCAGACAAATGAAATGAGAATCTCTGGGAATGCAGCCCCAGTATCAAAATCATTATCAACTCTTTAAGTGATTTTTAATATGAATTGAGAATCCCTGCTTTAAAACATGGCTTCCAAAATAACTTTCCATAGTGTCCAGACGGGAGAACAGGATGCTATGATCATCCTCAGTGTAGCTTCTGGTACTATTACTTTTCAGAATTTGGCTTAAACGGATTTTTTTTCTCTCTGAAATACCTTCTATATCGACCATCAAAACTCCATCTGTCTTGCAGTTTACCTCTAACCCATCTTTTCTGAAGCCTTCCTATAGGTGAAAGGACAGCTCAGAGGCATCATTTCTTGAGCTTCTTAAATACATTGCTTTCTAATTCCAGTCGCGTTTGAGATTCTCACTAACCTCCCCTTGGGCCTTCCTCCTTCCTGTCCCGACAGCCCTCCTGAGAACTTCTTTTGGAAACTTGTGCCAGCACTAGGGTGTTTCTGTATATCCATTGGTCCTCCCCCACAACGTACAAGTGCCCTGCGGGTAGGAGCTGGGTCTCCATCATCCGACTTGTCTCTCCCAAAGCTCTGTGGTACCTTGTCCTACCCTAGCTGCCACTCACAGAGAAGGCAACGGCAACCCAGTCCAGTGTTCTTGCCTGGAGAATCCCAGGGACGGGGGAGCCTGGTGGGCTGCCGTCTATGGGGTCGCGCAGAGTCGGACACGACTGAAGCGACTTAGCAGCAGCCACTCACTATCTATGAGTTGTTCTGCGTGCGGACCTCTGTAGATCCTGACATGCATGTTCTCTCATGGTATTGTTGTTTGTGTCCTTGTCTTAACCTTCCTGAGGGCAGGGACTGTACCAAACACACCCTTACGTCTGCTCCTCCCCCACCCACCCCCTCCTCTGGGCTCTTGCTACTCAAACTGTGGTCCGCGGACCAGAGGCGTTGGCAACATCTGCTGCTCCTTAAAATGCAGACTGCTGGGCCCTACCTAGACCTACTGAGTTAGAATCTGCATTTTAACAAGATCCTCAGGTAATATGTGTACACACCAAAGTTTGAGAGGCACTGCTTTAGAAGGTAAAATAGTTAAGAGAGTGGGTTCTGATCTGAACTCTGAAGCCTGGGATCTTGAGTGAGTTATGTCTACCATACCAGTTTCCGCATCACTAAATAAGAGTCTTCTTCTCATAGCGATAGAGGGAGATTTACACAATGTAATGTAAATAATTAAATTGTGTCCCGTCAGTAAAACCCTCAGAATGTGACAAGCCTTCAATGACACAGTATGAACTATTATTCCTCAATTAAAAGTGGTTAACTTTAATTGATTTTGAGCTGCCATCCAGAATAGATAAGACAATGAAACACAATTCTGCATGGATTTCAGAAACATGAAATGTAAAAGGCAATAAATAAAAATATTTTTAAAAAAAACAACAAAAAAAACCTTTAGCAAATGCTAAGGAGCATGTCGAATCATTCCTGTGTTGAATCTTAAGCAATGCAGCGGCTGGAGCCTTTAAATGTACCATCCCCTAATTTTCTGCTGTGTCACCGGGTTTTCCTCTACTGCGCAATTCTTTCAGGCCGCCTTTCTTCTGTTCTACCTAAAGAACAACTTTGTACAGAGCATTTTGTTTCTCAGACAAATCTCTTGTTGCTGTGGCGATTACCTCAGCAGCCATAAAAATGTGCCGCTTGCTTGGCTGAAACGTATGCACACACTGCCCCCTAGGGGATCTACTCTGTCATGACCCTCAAAACCAAGAAAACCCCACAATCTCTGGGGGGGTGGGTGAAGTTGGCTCAGAGGGCAAGGGCTGACTCTGACTGTGAGAGTCTGTAGCACTTTGGAAATTACTCCTGGGCCAGGATGAATGTTACAGAGTAATCTAACACCACGTTGGGGCTCACTAGAATTTGTGAAATAGAATTTGATACATAGGATCTGGGTTTGATTCCTTCGAATGTTAGGAGTAATGGCATTGACTTCAATGAACATCTGAAATGACAACCAACATTTGAAGTGAAAACTTAACTACACAGTATTTACTGAATGAAAACGATGCATTGATACCTCACAGCAAAGTCACCAGATCAAGACGTTGGGAGAATAGGGTAAAGTTGGCAAATGACGAAATGCATTCACCAAATAATTATTGACAGGCTACGGGTACCACGCAAGGTTGTTGGGGACTTGGCGGTTCTCACTGAATCAGAGGTGAAGATCCCTGCTCTCGTGGATCTGGAATCCTAATTAACATCAGGAGTATCCCTCTCGTCTCCCTGCTGTGAGTGCTTCAGTGGTTCCAGGAGATGCTGACTTGCCTGAAGTACTTCAGAGGCAGCTCACAGGCAAACCCTGTCTCCTTGTGACCTCATGGGGGTTTTCTTTCTCTTTCCTATTTGTTTTCTTCTGTTCGTTTTTTTGTTATTGGTTGTTTTGATGTAGTATAAATATCATATACAGGTGACTCCTGAACAACTCTATGCGTGTTGTGTGGTATATGTGTGTTGCTATGGCTACATGTGGATTTTTTTTCAGTAGTTAACACTCTAGTACTATACTCTAAGCAGTTGGTTCATGCCACTGGATCCAGAACCACAGTAGGGAGGAGCTGTGAACTGTGTATGTAGTATATACAGGGAGGGCCAAATATATATCACACGGAGATTTTCGACTGCATGGACTGTGGGGGCCATTAACTCATGTTGTTCAGGGATCAACTGTATACATATCTATGGATTCATCAATAAATAGGTAGGTGGATAGATATCTTTGCGGGGGAATGTGCTACAGCACATCAGGGAATCTGATCCTTGTCTTAGGCCTGGAGTTGGGGATGGAGAAGAACTTTAAGAAGTCTCCTTGGTGGCTCAGTGGTAAAGAAGCTGCCTGCCGGGGGAGGAGACACCAGTTCGATCCCTGCTCTGGGAAGATCCCATGTGCCACGGAACAACTAATTCTGTGCACCTCAACTATTGAGCCTGCTCTAGAGCCCAGGAGCCTCACACAACTGCTTAGCCCGAGTGCCACACCAGCTGAACTGTGAGTGCCCTAGAACACATGCTCCCCAAGAGAAGCTCAGGCACTGCAACGAGAGAGAGAGTAGCCCCTGCTCGCCACAACCAGGCAAAAGCCTATGCAGCAAGGAAGGCCCAACACAGCCAAAAATAAATAAATACATACAATGATTAAAAAAAAAGAAACCTCAGTGAAGGAGTGCCATGAGGCAGTCAGGAGACTCAAACTGCCTTCTGCTAACAGGAGGCCCCACCAGATTCACCCCCAACTAGGGTGCAAAGGCCCCATTTGAACCCCCAGACTTGGTGTGTCAGCACGCAGAACCCGCCTCCCGGTACCTACACTGCCTGCTGACAGTCTGTAATTCCCTCCTCATCACCACTTCGGGGACGCGCTGGCTGTGCCCCCTTGCTGCGACTGTGCCGTGGAGGGGGCTGGGGTCCCTTTGCCTGCCAGGTCGCTAGGGGCCAGGTCTGCAGTGACTACGGAAGCCTTGCCTGGAGCCCTTCCGGAAACAGCGCTCCAGCAGACAGGGAGGCCTGAGGGGACATCATCCAGCCCAGGGTGGTCCCACGCGTGCAGCACCCCTCCCACCTTTCCCTGGAAGCTCCTGAGGTCCGTGGCCTTCCTCTTCCTCCAAGGCTCTCTGGTGCCAGGATTGAGACAACGCAGTGAAAGAATGTCTTCCTCCACACAGTTCTCAGTTTGGATTCATTGCTGAGCTCACATGCCCTTCCCATCACCCGACCACTCTGATCCATTCATTGCATGCCCTTGCCTGGCCTGTTCTCTAGTACTGGAAGTGCCCACCGCATGGTAAGGCGCTCGGTAAGGAGATGGGATAGGGACTGGCTATGCATGGGGCACTGTTCATTTCTTGTTTTAACTCATCTTCGTGCAACTCCCATTTTTTTCTAGCTGAGAAATAGGAGTCCTACAGAGCCTAAGTAACTAGGCTGTACATGGTGAGGATGGACTGGAAACCCAGGAGTCTAACTTCAAAACCTTTATCCACTATGCTTTGCTACTTCCCTTGGGGTCAGTGTCCCTATTTGAGACCTTCCTGCCTCCTTGTTTGGGAAGTAAAACTGGTAATTCAGTTATTAGGGAAACTTACAGGAATATAGGTGTTAATGGTTAATCCTACATTCAAGAATCCTTTCTTATTTCTTCCATCCTTCCTTCTTGGACTGGGGTTGCAGCATTTCTTCCCAGCTTGGCCTCTAGATCAATACAGCCTATCAGGCCCCTCTCCTCCTCTCTTCAAAGGCAAATACCAACTTTCCGCTTTGGCTTCTTGGCACAAAAGAGAATATAAGCTCTGCAGCAAGCCAGGTGCCCCAGGAACCAGCTGTGGGAATTGCTCCACCACCAAACACTCTATCTGCCTGTCAGTGGTTTCCTAACAAACGGCTTGGTGGAGACCTCTCTCTTCCAGGTCAGCCGTTGTGTGTCCACCCCAGGCTGCTAGAGGCCTGGTTCCTACACTCTTTCCTGCTCTGGGAAATGGCACCGAAACCCTAGTGAGCCTGGAGGAAGTCAACCAGACAGGAAACAAACCCACTTGGGTGTGTGGGCTTGTGGAAGAATTTTGGAAGACCTTTCATCCCCTGGGAAGACATGTTTGATACAGTCACAACCAGCAATT
Organism: Cervus elaphus; assembly: GCF_910594005.1. NCBI lineage: Eukaryota > Metazoa > Chordata > Mammalia > Artiodactyla > Cervidae > Cervus > Cervus elaphus. The sequence continues at coordinate 41,629,807 of NC_057822.1, forward strand.
CTTCACCCTCTCATTGGTGGGGGAGGCAGGTGGGGGTTGATTTCCAAATGAACTTGAGGTTGAGAGAACAGGTAGGGTGTGACTCTGAGAGGCTACATGACAAGGGCTGGTGGTGATGTAAGAGAGGCTTTGGTCAGGATTTCCCGGGGCAAGGGCAGAGCCAAGGAACTTTATTTTTAGATGGTATTGATATTTTTAGTGAAAGTTCAACAGCGTCTCCATTTTAGGGGGTGGGCTGGAGGGCAAAGGGATGCTTTCCTGTAGTGAGTCATTTCCTTTTTGCTGGGGAAGACATTTAGCTGTACTCCCATGTCACAGGAAGTGCCTGGTGATGGTAAACACTGCTGACATAATGGGAACTTAGACCGCCGGCCTGTCAGTGTACACGTATTCCTTCCTGGCCCCTTGGCCAGGTGAGGGGAGATGCTTCCTGTTTTTTGGCTCCCGGAGGAACTTCCAAATTCCGAGAGCTGCCTGGAGAATAAATCACAAGGACTGCTGGGGTAAGCAGCCAGGGCACAGACCCCGGAAAGTGATTTGGTGGCAAGGATCGTTGGAGGCACCCTGGCAGCTCCCGGAACTGCTGAGTCGTCATGCCCGCGTATGAGGCGTCCTTGGAAGCCAAGTGGGTTTGTTTCCAAAATCATGAAGCAGTCCTCCTTTGACACTTGCTTGTTGGCCAGAGATGCCCCCAGTGCCTGGATCTCATTCATTCCTAAATTCCTTCAGCACATCCTACTGATTTCACCTCCAAAATCTCTTCTGACTCTGGTTACTCCACTGTAGCTCTGTGATGTCACTGACATCTATCACCTCTTGGGCAGATGAGTAAAATCTCTGCTCCGCCTGATGATGATCTCTTCCGTGAGGTTCCTCCTCCACGGTGCGGGTAGGTGCAGTGTTAGGAAACACGAAGCGGCTTTGTCACTCATTCCCTTCTCCCTAATCCCTAGTAGACAGTGCCAATCAGTCATGGCACTTTAAGTACTGAGCCCAGACATGAGTGACCACATCGTCTTTCTTAGCATTATCTTTCCTGCTCTCATGACCAATCAATTGGAACTGGCATTTGACACAAAGTCAATTTGCCATCTTGGTGCTCATGTTATCTTCCTAAAAACAAAATCCAGTTGTGTCTCTTCCCTGGCGTGAGGCTTCTTCTGTCTCTCTAGTGTCTTCAAAATGAATTCAGACTCCTTGGCAGGGGAATGGGGGCCTTTCACATCTCACTTCTCCCTAGATGTGTAGCCTCATCTTCTCACCTCTGCTCCACCACCTTCCCTCACCCCTGCACACAGAGGCCAGGAACTTCTCATTCTTTCCCAAACACACTGTGCTCTCGCATGATTCCTGGCCTTCACAAGGTGCCCTTGCTTTCTAGATTTTCCTTTCTCTGTTCTGTGAACTCACTTGTTTCTTCAAACCCACAATACTCTTCCTTTTCATGTTTTCACGATTTCACTAGTCAAAGTCAGTGCCCCCTCTGCTGTGTTCTCATAGGCTTCTCTTTTTACCTCTATTAGAGCATTTGTCATTATAAAACACATTGTATATATGTTCTACTGTGGTTATAATAGTCATGCCTTGGTATCTGTGGGCCAGGAAACCCCACATATATGAAGATCCCCATAGTCATGTTCAAGTCTGTAGTCAGCCCTCCATATCTACTCTTCCAAATCTGTGGGTTCAGCCAACTGTAGTATTTATTGAAAAAGATCCATGTACAAGTGGACCTGCCCAATTCAAACCCATGTTGCACAAGGATCAACTGGAATTGTATGTGTTATAATTGTGGTCAGATGTTTGCTTTTTCATTCAACACATTTATTGATCACCTTCTATGTGTTGTGTTAACAATAGATAAATTGATACACAAAACAGATGTTTAATAGTATTTACTGAATGAATCATTCCTAATCTAAGATAACTTTAGCCTTTGTATCTTTAGCTTCCTCTAAAATCCTAGGAGTCTGTAAGTAAGACTTAAATCTTTCCTTAACTCTTATAGGGATTTGTGAAAATAAGTATTTTTAAAGCTTTATTTTTACAAATATGAACCAGATAAATACTTTCACATGAATGTATGTATGATTACATAATCTGAATCATATTTCTCTCTCTTTTTGCTTGCCTTCCCCTCCTTACTCTATACATTGACATCTCTAGGATAATCAACCATCCCAGGATACTTGAGACTGTCCCAATTTCAGCAGAAAACCCTCCAGTCCTAAGAAAACCAGAATGATTGGTTATCGTCACTCTCTACACCCCTATATTTCTTTCCTAAGTTATCAATTAAAAAAATCTAAAGTATACTCGTCCATATTTTTCTCTGTATTAATATAGTATAGGTTATACACTCTAATCTATTGTATAAGTGCTTCCTCATTCTGACTTGCCTGTGAAATCAACCAGGTCAACTGATAAACGCTATAAAGAGAGCCAACCAGAGCTGTGATATTCTGTGTTGTGAACATTCTATGACATTTTGGTTATTTTCTTATTGATGAACATTTATTTTATTTCCAGAGGGTATTTTTGGTCACTTTGAACAATGATGACACACAGGTATGCACACAGGCACACACAAATATCTTCATGTATTGGTGCTTCTGTTTCTACTAAACAAATTTTCAAGAGTAGAATTGCTGAGTTGAATAGTAAATGTAATTCCAATTTTTATAATTATTGCTAAATTGCTTTCCTAAACAGCTGTAACGCATCACATTTCTGCCATTGTATGTACGAATATTCTTTGCATTTCATCCCTACCAGCCCACATCACTTGGCATGATGATTCTTACTAATTTGTCCATCTGATGGTTATAAAATGGCATATCACTGTTACTTTAATTTGCATTTCCATGACTACTAGTGAATTTGAGCACTTAAAAAATGCCTTTGGCCATTTTAGATGTTCTTCAGCGATTTGTCTATTTGTATCTTTTACTGACTTTCTCTCAGATTGTTTGACTTATTCTTGACAATGTTAAGAAAATTTTGCATGTTATAGATACTACCTCTTTTAAATCTGGTACAAACATCTTTTTTTTTTTTTCATTTTGATATTTCTTTGTGATTTTTATTTGGTCTTTTTCCATACAAACACTCTTGACTTTTAATTATTCAAATATGCTTATTCTCTTATCTAGCTTCTGAATTCCTAATATAGGTTAGGAAGTTCTTCTCAGCCCATAGGTTATATGTGTGCATGTATGCTAAAGCAGCTTCAGTTGTGTCCAACTCTGTGACCCTATAAATCGTAACCCACCAGGTTCCTCTATCCATGGGATTCTCCAGGCAAGAATACTAGAGTGGGTTGCCATGCCCTCCTCTGGAGATCTTCCCAACCCAGGGATCAAACCTGCATCTCTTACGTCTCCTGCATTGGCAGACATATTCTTTACCACTAGTGCCACCTGGGAAACCCCATAGGTTATATGGTCTCCTACATTTTCTTGAAATGTTGTTTGTTTTATGTTTTATGTTAAATTCTACTATTTTTTATCTTGTGTGTTTTAATTGGCCCATGGCTGATTCTTCTCTGGTTTCTGATCTGATTGATCCAAGTGGTGTTAGACCTTCCCCATTCCCTGGAAGATGGGTCATTGCTAATATTCTCCCACGTATCCAGAACCCCAGGTGGGTTCTCTTTGCCCAAGCCACCTCCCTTCTCTTGCCCATTCCCATACACCTTTGACTATGTCTCAAACCCCAAATCTAATATCCATTGATCTCTTTCAACAGTGCAAATAGTCTACTCCAGGTTGCTAAATCACCTTTGTGCCAACACAACCACAATAGTTTAAGAGCACAAATTGTGGTATAATATTGATTTTTAAATTTTGGTCACTTAACTTCTATCCTCCTCCTCATTTAAAAAACCATGTTCTGATTTTCGTTCCAGGAGACGGCGCCTTTACCCACACTCAGTCTGGGGCTTCCCTGTAAAGTGGCCTCTATCTCCAGATCCAGGACTGGAATAAGAGGCACATTCCTAAGCCATTCAGCACATCATGTTGCTCTGGCCATCATGATGGCTCAAGCCAGTGAGATACAGGAAGATATTTTGCCAGGGTTTCTGGGAAGAAAGTTCTGCCTCCTCTTTTTCCTGCTTGTAATACACAAAGAATGATACAGTAATAGGATATGCTGGCAGTTACCTTGGCACCAACCAGCCTGATCACAGAGCCAAGGAAGTGGAGCCGAGAAATAAAAGGGGAGAAGCTGAGTCCTGAACCCATTGTCTGAGGGCTGAATCGAGCTGTGTAGACGTGGATCCATCTGACTGTTCAAGTGTCTGAACTAATGGGTGTCCTGTTTTTTTTAAAAAAAGCTATTTTAGATCAGTTTTTCCACCTGCCATAATTAAGAGTTTTGACGCGCAAGACTTTTCTTCTTAGTTGTGGTGATTTAAAGGGGGATTCCAAAGGAACTTCCCATTATCATGTTGCTTGTTGTCCTGTGTGGGGGAGGGTCTCAGCTTGATCATAAGCCACATCCATCCCAAGGACTGAGATAATCAGGCACATAGTCACCTACCCTTACGTGTCTGCACAAGGGCCGAATCGCATCGTGGGAGAGGCGTCCACCTGAGGGACGAGAGAGCCTGGATAGGGTCGGGGTGGGGGGGGACTCTGGGATTACAGTGAGGCTGTCCCTGGTCGCCCGTGTTGGAGTCTTCAGAGAGTGGGAACCGTGTTTGAAAGCGGAAAGAGTTCTTCACTGCGACTTCTGCAAGACCAGGGTCTGAGAACACTAGGGTAACTGAAGAGGGTGGGGCGCGGCAGCCGTGGGGCTCTCGGGGGCAACTCTGTCTTGCGGGAATCAGGAGGTGTTGCCCTGAGACCGTGGGACTGGCTGGCACGGAACTCAGCAGAACTGGCAGTGTGGCCAACAGACACAGCAGCGCCTGCAGACTCAAGGCTGCCTGGCCCTGGGAGGCCCGAGTCAAGAGGACAAGGCAGTGGATGCGGGTGATAACTGCTGGGACCTCTCAGGTGGGCACGTGTTCGATACCTCCTGGAGACACCATGAAAAATTGGAGTTGGGGGTGAGGTGGGGAGTGTGAGGGCACCTGAGGTCCTACATTGAGAGTTGGGAACCAGATCTTGCAAAATAAGTCACTGTCATAAATAACATATAATAGAAGTTCAACCACAATGTGATTTTGCTCTCCGAGGCCGCTGGTGGTGCCATGTTTGTTTTTCTCTTGCTCGCCTTCTAAACCCCTACTGTCCCTATAAGAGAGTCTGTGCTGATGTCTGCTCAGTCAAGCTTGCTTTCTGTATTTCCATAATTTTTGAACACTTGGTTCTTAATGATTTCCACGCTTTCTGTAATTTGGTAATGTGTCTCCCTGACTACACTCTGAGCAACCTGGGCTCATATTTTATTTTCCTTGAATTGAGCATGATAGAAAATGTTTATCAAATTACCACCTCGGTGTGTGTGTGTCTCTGTGTGTATTTCTCTAGCTTTGTCTCAAGAGGTAGAAAATATTTAGAGCCAGAGTCTGGTTGAACTGCTACCCCATTTCATTTGTAAGATTTTTGCGGGTTTAATAGTGAATTTTCTTGTTTCTGCTTTCCTGGAAAAATCACAGTTTCTCTGGTTATTTTTCTAAACGAGAGGGGATATGGCTAGAAATTGAGGGCAGCTGACTAGGCTTTTTGATTTGGTGACCTTAATCTCCCATGCCAGAATTAATCTTTCTTTTGTGAGGATGATCTAGTTGAGAAAGAGTTAATACTTACGCTCCTTCTCGAACAAATTGCCTCATTCAGGAAGGAAAAAAAAAATTCTCCTAGAAAATTGGATGGTAGTGGATTATGCCCCCTCAGATCTGTGGATTAGTGTGTGTGGGGAGGGCATCCAAGTGGAAAAAAATGTAATATCACTGTATTTGAGGGCAGCGCTCGCTCTTTCACACCACCTCAATTACAGGTCTCTTTATCACGAGCATCATATGATGTGTGTCTTGCTGCCTACTTCACTTAAGCCTATCACAAATTTTTTTATTAAATATTTGAGAGCTCTTTAGAATTAAGATACACTCGCATCGGCATTGACTGAATCAGCCCTCTTATCCTTCTCTCACCCAAACACTGGCAATTGAAGAATTCTTTAAGACGAGGAGGACCTTAAAATATTACCTCTTATTTTATAGACTTACGATAAAAAAATAAGTTTTATGTAGGGAAGACATATGAGCTTGTAAACTAAATAAACATGTATTTTTCTTTAAAAAAAGATTCACAATTTATGATTCTCATTGAAAAAGATAAATATTAGGCTTAGTAAGCCAAGAGTGAAGTTACTGAATATTAAATAAAAAAATCTTTGAGGTATGAGTGCTCACTTTCCTTGATCATTTAAATAGCCCTGGATGCCTTGTAGAGAACTTTGAAATGCATTCTTCATTACTAGTGACAGTTTCATGAAAGCAGATATTTTTTATTTAACAATCTGTCTCTCTCTCCCGCATGTTCTTCATCTTCCACCACAAAAGGTTGAGGGCACGTTTAAGTTTTTACAAGGTGACTAATAAAATCAGAGACCTGATATTTTAGGACCTTGGTTTTTCCTTGAAGATCGTCGATCTGGAAGTCCTAAGCACACTGGCTGGAGGACGTGTCTGCCATAAGGAAATGGATGAGGGGTCATTATCACCTCCAAGAGGAGCTACAGTTATTGATCTTGGGTTCCTGAACATTTCAATCAGAGTAAACATCTTGGTGTCATCTCAGGTATGTGAAAGCCACAACCATGATGGCAGGTAGGACCCTGTGATGCCAGGCAACTACTGGTCTTAAGAATTACGATGTCACAGACACAAAGTGGGACTTGCCCATGGGGACGGTGAAGGAGGGGATCAGAAGAAACACAGAGCAGGGCTTTGGCCGACATGGTGCTCTTGGATGCTCCTTACGTCTGGGCAGGAAGAGGGTAACCTACAGTCTGAACTAAATGATGTTTTCCAAAGATGTTTTAATTGTGCCATGTTCCTGTGTATGCTTAGGAGCAGTTTCTCAGACTGCAGCATCCTCTCAATCAAGGAGCGTCTCCAGTAAAAGGCTTTAGTGGCCATTGGCTGTTGGCACTGGGAACACCTGCCAGCCCCTAGTTAGTGGCTGCTCCAATTTCTTGCAAGGCATGCTGCCCTGTGGAGGAATGGCATGTTACCAGCTCCCTGGCATCTGAATGGGATCAGGCATAAATCTCACCAGCAAGAGGAGATGAAAGTGAAAATAAGGTGTGAGGAATCAAAAGGAAGTTGCAGAATGCATGGCAGATGTTGTTAGATTTGTCTAGCAAAGCCCAGGTGCCAAGCACATGATTGATGACATTAGCGAGTGAGGTTAATAGCCCTGGACAGCGCTGCTTGGGCTTTGGAAAAAGTAAGCACAGCGCAAACACTAAGGCCTCAGCAAGCATGGCCAAATGAAGCAAGTGGGGCTTTCAAAACAAATAGCACGTCATCTGCTTATGTAACATCCATGGTTGAGGCAAATGGAAGCCAAAAGAGTTCGTGGTTGCGGTGACGGTTGGGGAAAAGAGGGTCCTTTGCTAGCTGACTCCCTTAAAGGTGATAGGTTCTGAGTGACAAGCAGGTCAGTATGAATTCTGCAGCAGGCAACGACTTGCTTAGTTTACACCGTGAATATTTTGGCCTTAATTTATGCTGTGAGCAATGGCTGAGCCCAGGTTCATTACGTGCCCACTGAAGATGATTTATGTGGGTTTCATGTACTTGGACTTTAATTATTCACATGATTATCAATAAAAAATAAGGGCAGAACAGTGTTGGATGTGAACAGGTTGGCAGGGGCCAATAGCTGATTGTAGAGACTAAATTTAGACGAGGAGGGGAGAACACTGCCTTTCCCTTCACATCAGGTATGAGAACAAATTCACAAGCAGAATTTACACTTTTCCTCCCTTTTTCACAAACATCCAAACTGCCAACCTGTTAATCAACTCCCTGATGGCAGACAAATGTCTCTGGGAAGCATGTGCCAAATATCAATTGTTATTGGCTGAAACTCAATAGGATGAAATGAATTGAGGCTGCCATTCTATTCCACGCAACGCAATCGCTGATCAATAGTGAGTAATTGGACATCCCTCTGTGATGAGGAGAATGCTGAAACAGGGATCTTGTCATGAGTTATGGTGCATATTAATCACTGTCTAAGCATTTCATCAATGTAATTTCCTTCCAACAACCTGCTATGGTAGCTAACTATATGGGGAGGGGGACCCTCCCACCTTCCCCTGCAAGTCTTAATTCAAAAGTTAAAACTGCATGACTCAAGAAATCTGTTTCTCGCCCCTCACACTCGGTTTGGTGTGAGTTTCACTATGTTGAGTAATAACTCTGCACCGCATGTAGAATGGGGTAAAAAAAAAAATGCTCTCAACCCCAGGGAGAAGGGAAAACATGGGAATGAGCTAAACAATAGAAATTCATCTGCAATGTGGCTTTTCCTCAGAAGTAGCATTTGTTTTAGCTCTTGTTCTCCTTCTCACACCTAAGCAATTGTCAAGGGACCAGTAGAGAGGAAAAAAAATTTTTTTTCTTAAGAGTCAGGCTCTAGAAAAAGTTGAACTAATCTGAGGATGCAAATGGAAATAGTAGCATTCCCTTTTGAGATTCAATGTGTTGCTGCAAACGCATGTTTTGACTGGGGGGCAGGTGGGTGACACTGGGGGTCACTGCTGCCTACTTCAGGATGTGGTTATGCATGTTCTTACCTCATGACTGTTTGCATGTTGAATTTGATGGGTTATGTAGCCCAGTTGCTGTCAAATAAATACTGCCCTTTTCACTTTTTATTCCATTTTTTTTAGGGAGCAGAGTTTTCCTGAGCTTGAAGATTTAAGGGCAATTCTCATTATGGTTCTCTAGCTATTAGCCAACTCCTTCCACTAAAAGACTTTTTCTCCTCTTTTCTTTACTTAGTATTTTGGGGATAAAAAGAACTGAAAATAACTGAGTTTGGGTTTTTCTAGAGTAGATTCTCAACAAAGGTCTTCTGGTAAATCAACACTGATACCTGGAGAACAACCAACTCCGGGAAGTTGTCTCACCAGGGGAGGTAGTTTTGAAAAAAGGAAAATGCAGGGAAGGACTTCCCTGGTGGTCCAGTGGCTAAGACTCTGTGCTTCCAATGCAGGGGCCGTGGGTTCCATCCCTGGTTGGGGAACTAGGGTCCCACATGCCACCTGGCAAGGCCAAAAATAAATACGTAAATAAAAAGCAACTGTTAAAAAAAAATGACAGGGAAGGTGACAGCAGGAACACATACAGCAGTGAGAGGGTGGCGGCTCTTCTGTGTTAAATGCAGGTCCCCTGAGAACAGGCCCAAAAGTGGTGATGTGGTTTCTTAACACTTTCCCAATTAGTTGACACTCACCAAATTAAGGAGACATTGCAAGAGGAGAGAGGGAAAGGCTGAGCCTCTGAGGCTCGTCTGTGGTCTCCTCTGACAGCCTCTTAGCCACGCAAATGGCATCAGCATGTTGCAACGTGAGCCATTTTCCAGAACCTGCACTGGGGTCTCTTGGGTGATTTTCCCTAGCTGCCTTTCAAGCCATGTGATCCACCCCAACTCGCAAGAAAATCATTTGGGAATGGTTGGAACAGGATGACAGCCCATTCACCTGGATCTAATGGAGCCAAGTGGTTGATTGGGAGCTCAGATGTTTGCCCAGGTTTGAAATTCTAGTTGGAAGCCCTTGTGTTTGTCAGACTATCAGGAAATCTTCCAAGGCCTGACTTCAAAGTGAAATTCTCTAACTTTCCTCCTGACAGTGGGTCAGGGGTATGGTAAGAACAGCCAGCTGCACCTTGAGAGTTTAGGGTTTCTTTTGTCAGACTTGATTCAATTCTTAAAGAAATGAAAGAGAAAGAAAGAGAAATATGATGTTTATATAAAAATACCTTTCCATAATTATGTTTTTCACTTGCATAACATAATTATTTTTGCTGTTAAAAGCATTTTCATTTCTTAATTGATACTTCAAGTAACCTCATGATGTAAGCAATGCATTTATTTTGGGCTCCAATTTTACAGGTGAGAACACTGAGCCTGAGGTAATTATTCTATCTTCTTAAGAACAAATAACTGAAAAAAATGAAACTGTAAATGAGGAAGGTTTTCTTGGCCTTAAATCCTGATGTTTCCTCCTCTTTAAATACTAATTCAACAGAAATTTTATACTAAATTGACAAATGAGCATCAGTAGAGATTATAAGTCTCTATTTAAGAATGTTATTTTTTACAAAACAATTCTAAAAATGCTTTCTTAGTTTTTCATACCAGAAGATCCCCCAAAAGAGATTATTTGGTCATATCTCTTCTATCCCCCAAGTATTAGGCTGGGCCTTTAAATCATTCAAGACAGCTACGAAAATCTCCTATTTTAAAATACCCCAAGAGGAAGAGATTCTTCAGCCCTTGTGGGTAACTTTTCCTGATGTTAAACATTTCTCAAAGTCAGGAAATTCTTTCTTGTGTCCTAAATCCCTAATGCTGTAGCTTGAACTCGTTTCCTCCCGGTTGGTCTTCAGTGGAGACGCTGAACAGCTGGCCGTGTTCCTTGGCGTGAGAGCTTGTTCCAGAGAGAAGCAGCAGGCTCTTAAAGGACCCCTCAGCCTTGCCTTCCTTGGGTTCTATAATCCCTACTCCTTTCACTATTTCTCATAGGTCTCATTTTCCAGTCCTTTAATCGTCTCTCTGCCTTCTCCCATATAACTCAAAGTTTCTGTTAAGACAGCGGGAGCGGGGGAGAAGTGAGCCTTTGTTCTTGGGGTGGGGGCTCTTGGAGAGGGGAAGAAACCTCCAAACCTTGTTCATACTGGCCAGACTCATTCCCTACCATGAATACTGATGGTGTCCCTGGCCCTGGCACTCAGAAATCCAACATTCTCAAGGAACTAAATGGATAATTAGTCTATTAAATGCCAAAATACCTTTTGAATAGCAACAGGATATTTGGCAAAAGCCTTCTTGAATATCTCTGTTGGTTCCCAATGAACCCACTTCTTCGGGCTGAACTGTTTCAAAGACTGTCAAGATGACTCACTGAAGAATGTTTCTGGGGTGGAGGGGTCCAGAATACCATTAGTTATTTAACATTTCACACACTTTTTGCATCCTTACTATAGTACAAAATGGACTCACGAAGGTCCAGGCTTTATATAGTTCTACGATTTTACTCCTGTATTTTATATTTAGCCATGGACTTAGCAGGTAATTATTATAAAATCCACGTGGTGAATAGGACTGAGACATCAAGCAGCTTCCTATAAAAGAATAAAAACTATGGGATAACTTTGAACTTGAGACCATTTCATGTCCTGGCTGAATTCCTTGAGAAATAGCTACAGGTGTTCCTTGAATGAGGTCAGGGTGTCATGTGAAGGATGTGGCGATGGGAATAAATCCTTTTAGGGGTAGTTTCTAAGCACTCTGTACATCTGTTAGCCATTCTAGGGTTGGCTGGGTAAGTAGCAGGTCTAGCGGTCTTAAATTAGGTTGCACAACCACTTAATAACTACAGTTGGTGACCCAGTTGGCACTTGCCAATAAACTGAAGTCCGTAGACCACTGGCATCATGTTTGGGAAAAGACACTTGAAGAGAAGTAAATGGGCCACAGAGAGTCAAAGATTATATCTCAGAATGGTCCCAAGTGGCCTTGTTAGTTGCTGGTAATGTTTACCAAAATACTCCCCCTCTCTTTGAATTTATTTTTTTAGCCACATAGGGTCATTACTGAAATCTTTTTGTAAAAGGGAAATAACATGCGCCATGTAGAAGTTTTATTTTCGTAATGAGAGGTAATGGATGAGGAAGACAAAATGGAGATTAAAAAGTTTCTATTCATAAGATCTAGTTACAAGGTCACCCAAGTGACCTTTCTCTAGTCAGGAAACAATTGCCTACTTTGTTTATCTTATCATTAGGAGTAAATGACCCTCTTAACACAGTGTCATCTCCTTTCCACTGGCTCTTTCATTCCTCCCAAGGGGGTTTAAGAGAAGCAAAACCCTGGGGTTGCTGTTGATAACCTGAGATCTCCCCCCACAACCCCCACCCCTGACCAAGACCAACTGTGGGCAGCCAGATGTGAGAACTGCACTTCTTCAATTGTTCCAGACCTTGGTTTCTTTATACTTGCTACTGAGGCCCTGGCTATACCATGTCCTAAACAGAAAGCAAAGTAATTCACAACCCAGAGTTGAAAACGGTCCTACGTGCAGACCTGGCCTTATTCTCTGCCACAGAGAAGGAGATGGAGGGCAGAAAGCTAGCACAGACATGGGCACAGTCAGAAGGGAGGATTATCTGCTACCCCACGGACCACTGCAAAGCTTCCCAACTCTGGCTAAACATTGAACAACCTGGGGATTTACAAAAATTACCCATGCCCTGACCACACCCCTCAGAAACTGTGATTGAGAGTCCTCTGCAGTCAAGTTGAGAACCACTAATGGGACAGTCATGGTCAAGGAGATTTCACAAGCAGCTCCAGAATTTGGGCATAGGCGGTAGGGAAAACCTTTAAACATTGGGAGATCTCAAGAAGTAACCAGATTTTATAAATCTTTGAGTAGAAAAATAATAGCCATAACTAGATTGTATGAATCTTTAAGTAGAAAAAAGTGGCCATAAGCCAGGGAGAAATGTTTCCATCATGTTTGTATTCCCAGTGCCCAAGACACTGTCTAGCATGTGACAGACAGTTTGATTCTTAGTGAGCTGGGGTCTAGCTGCCCGCATCTGAGTCATGGTTCAACTACTAACCACCATGGTGACTTGGTCAAGTTACTCAACTTTTCCGAGCCTTAAAGTTCTCTTCTATTGAAGGATCTAATAAGAATCCCATAGATTTCACCTCCACTGGGATGTGGAAGCAAATCAACACACTCTAGATAAAGTTTCCTTTATCTAGATAATACATTTCCTGGCACAAGGCAAGGACTCAATAGCTATTTGGTATTATTGTTAAAATGCCTGAACAAATGATGATGTATCAGTCCAGGCCATGCCTTCATCCCTCTAAGGCCTCTCATACTGTCTTCTGCAGTATGGATGCGGGTGACATCCTCTGTGTATCAACAGCTTCTGTGTATCAACAGCTTCTGTGTTCTCAAGTTGTTCTTTGTTTGAGGGTGCTGTCCTTACCTCAAATGGCTTCAGGGCCCCTGAGCCACTTCTGCTTACAGCCCTTGCTCAAAATTCTATTATTTAAGGCTGTATTTGGCTTTTATCTGAATTTTCCCAAATAAAAATGTTACAGGAAGGAGAAGGGGCATGTGGAATGATCTGCTGTAGACCTCATGCAACTTTGTCATGATGCTGGTGGTCAGACTGGCTTTGAAATCCTGACATATGGAACCATCCCTTTAGATATTTGTCATTTCCTATAGCTCTGAGTTTATTCCAATTGCACTGTGGTATTTAGATAAATATACCTCATGGATGGGCTTCCCTGATAGCTCAGTTGGTAATGAATCCGCCCACAATGCAGGAGACCCCACTTCGATTCCTGGGCTGGGAAGATCTGCTGGAGAAGGGATAGGCTACCCCACTCCAGTATTCTTGGGCTTCCCTTGTGGCTCAGCCGGTAAAGAATCTGCCTACAATGCAGGGGATCTGGGTTCGATCCCTAGGTTGGGAAGATCCCCTGGAGAAGGGATAGTCTACCCACTCCAGTATTCTGGCCTGGAGAATTCCATGGACCATATAGTCTATGGGGTCCCAAAGAGTTGGACACAACTGAGCAACGTTTACTTTCTCTTTCACTTTTCACCTCATGGATAGTCCCAAACTGCTGGTAGACAGCTTTGATGATTGAGAAAGGATGGCACTAAGTTAATGAATTGGAGGAAAGTTGGTATTAAGCCATATATCCCTTCAGATATTACTTTTAAATGATGCTTGTCTTTCTCTTGGGAGAAACTCAATATGGTCTTTCTCATCTAAAGACAAGGCATAGCTAAGAACATATTGGGTCTTTATTTCTTCTTTTCCTTCATATACCTGTGATCAAAGCAGGAACAATATCCCTGGATTCAGGGCTCCTGGGGTGCTAGAGTTTAGGATCAAATCTCTCCTTAGAATTTTCTTCTCTAGGCGCTTCCAGGGGAAAATCATTTATTCTCGGTATAAATGAAAAACTTGTTTGGGTTTGACCTGCTTAATTCTCCTTGAGTGAAACTGCATGTGAATGAAGACACTTTTAAAGCAGATCCAGCCTACATCAGGAAACCACAGCTCATTAAAGGAAAAGAAGTCCCTCACAAGATCCCCTCCCACCACCTTTTTTACAGATCCGATTTTCAAGGTAATAAGAATGTGATGTTTCAAGATAACTTCACTCCTACTTGGGCAGAAAGGGCACAGAAGGTTAAACCTTTTAAATAGAATAAAAATTTTAAAGCCAGTATCTTCAACACAAACTTTTTTTTTCCCCCTCTCTGGTTTAATAGTGCTTCTGAAATTCATTTTAATGGGGTGAAGAAAGAGGTAGAGAAGAAATGGAAAATCTTCTCTGTTATTCCTAAAACACTATTAGGAGTTCACTTGCTTCCTTTAGATTTACATATAACTTCTACTGAGTGACACCCCTCATTCTGTCTTTATGGTAGCTTTTATTTAACCTCATTGCATTGCCAGGAATTTCCAGTCTTATTGTGACAGCATTTTCTGAGCCCGCCACGCTTAATGTCCTTTCCTTCATGCTTGCTAATTAGCTTCCCTATTCTAGGAATTGGGCTTCCCTGGTGGCACAGTGGTAAAGAACCTAACCACCAATGTAGGAGGCACAGGTTCGATCCCTGGGTCGGGAAGATCCCCTGGAAAAGGAAATGGCAACCCAGTCCAGTATTCTTGCCTGGGCAATCCCAGGGACAGAGGAGTCTGGCAGGCTATAGTGCATGGGGTCACCAAGTGTTGGACACCACTTAGCGATTAACCAACAACAAAGTGGAGACGATGACCATACTACTGCATTCGTCGGGGTTCTGAGGTCCTTCTCGCTTCCTGCCCTGCCGTCCCCTCTTGGTTGGTTGCGAGACAGCCACTGCTTCTCCAGGTATCTTGATCTGCTTCCATGCTGAGAGAAGGAGCAAGGGTAGGTAATAGGCTAGAAGCATATGCCAGCTGAATGTGTCTTTTTATTTTTATTTTTTCTGGTCAGGACAACAATAACTCCCCTGAGAGCCCTCCTGGGTAGACTTACATTTACTGTTCACTGGTCAGGGTTATGTGATGTGGTCTCCTGCAGCTGCAAGGAAGCTTGCGGTTCAAGCTGGCTTCCTTGGCAGGTTGTCAGCAAACTGCTCTTATTTCGGGTAGAAAACAGGGGAGGATGGATGCAAGAGGCCATGGCAAGGTGCACATCCATCTCCTTCACAGCACTTTGTGAAGATTACCAGAGACGTTTGTGTAGAAGCCCAGCCACCTAAGGGCCCTTCACAACGTGACTGGGATGGGGCCTCATCCGTCTTGCAGACGTGGGAGCGTGCATTCAGGAGGAGGCTCAGCACGCCCTGAGGGGTTCCGCAGGGATCCGTGCTGCCATCAGCGCCCCCGGCCCCACCGCGACACTCAGGGAGTCTCCTGCTCCGGGTAGTCAGCCTCTCTCCCCGACAGCGCTCCCAGGAGCGCAGGAGGAGTTGGTCTGCCAAGGCCCCCGCGGGTGCTGGTGCCCCGCAGCATCCTCCGGCCTCACCGATGTCTGAATGTAATGACATGTTGATAAAATGCCTTGTCAAGCTCCACAGCGGTTCTCTGCCATGCAGCCTCATTACACTCCTGCTTCATGATTAAAGTTGAAAGAACGCAAGCCCGCTGGACCGCTCATTAGCAGGCGGTGTGGCCGCCACCAAGGGAACGGCACTCGGCTCAGGTGCTGGCAGGGGCCCGGGACCTCGGCTCGGCCTGTCCATGCCCCCTCCTCCCGTTTCGCATCTGAGCAGATATATGTGCATGGGAAGCTGGGTGTGTGCCCTTGCCGGGAAGGTGTAGGATAGATAGCCCTTGAGCTGGGCGGGATGACGGGGAGATGAAAGAGACTTGTGAGAAATGAATAACCTGAGACTAAACTAGGGGCCTGGATACTGGTGAAAATGCAGTCCTTCAAACATGTCCATGCTATTCACTCAGGGATGAACTGATGGTGTACCTTACAGTCTGCAGGGCTTCCCTAGTGGCTTAGACTGTAAAGGATCTGCGTGCAATGCAGGAGAGCTGGGTTCGATCTCTGGGTCAGGAAGATCCCCTGGAGAAGGAAATGGCAACCCACTCCAGTATTCTTGCCATGGGAAATTCCACGGACAGAGGAGCCTGGTGGGCTACAGTCCACGGGGTCCCTGAGAGTCAGACATGACTAAACAACTAACACTTTCACTTTCATAGTCTACATTTCTAAAGTACTCAGGGAACTGGGAGAAATAGACATGTATACAGTTTTAGGGGTCTCTTCATTTAGAAATTCATGGTAGAGCATGAATTGTACTCCACTGGGACATAAATAAACTTTGTAGGGTTAGAACCTGTAAATCAAGCATGAAGTTGCCAGTTCTGTTTACTAAATTTGGTAGGCTGCTGCCTGCCCCCAGGAAGAAGGAGAAAGCTGAAGTCTCCTGTATTTGGCTACAACTTTATGTCCTGCAAAGACCCCGGGAGAGTCAGGATCCAGTTAGTCTTCCCAAATGACAACCCCAACCCTGCCACAGCGGGCGCACACCAAGCCATGTCCTCTGCAGGTCAGGCTCTGTTACTTTTTATACAGGAGGAGAGGAGGAGAGATGTGACAATTTACTTTTGTGAGAAAACTTCAACTGTAAAATCTTTTATATCTTCTGGAACAGTATCTGTATAAAAGCAGGTTTTTCAGGTGCTTGAAAGAGTGTGGTCAGGAGGAAGTAGTGAACTTGACAGGCAGGGAACACATCAGACGTGGTTTATATGTGACACATGTACTGGCCTGCGCTATTCTTGTTTCCAGTGACAGAAACTGTATTCAAACTCTCTTAAGCAAAAGAAGGAATCTGTTTCCTTGTCACTGGAAACGTCAAAGGTAGATCCAAATGCTTTAGGCAGCAGCTGGATCCATGGGCTCAAATGGATTTGTTTTGCTCTCCCATCTCGGCTTCTCTGGCCCCTGCCTGGCCTCATTCTCAGCTGAGCTGTCTCCGCAAGACAACCGTAAGCAATCTGAATTTATGTTTTCCTGGTTTAGCCACTCCATGGAAAGAAGGTATATCAGTTAGCTATTTGTTTTCCAAAAATGCTGCATAAGATCCACAGATCTTAATAACACACACTAAGAAGCATGTATTTCTTATCAGTTTGCCGTCTGACCGTGCGGAGACTTTGCTTCACTGAGGAGCCAGAGGAATACTGTCCCATGTGCGCTTGTTCTCTGGCCAAGGATGAAGAGGCAGAAGCTACCCCAAGGAAGTTCTTCTCGAGACAAAAACAGAGATGGCAGTGGGTGAGTTCACTAATATTCCATTGACCAAAAAGCCATATGATCGAGTCCAAAAGGGAGGGGCAAGGAAATGCATTCTGCATTTTAATTGGAGGAACTGCAAAGGTACACAGCAAAGAAGGTGAGTGTGAAGAGAGGTGAAGAATTAGGAGTAATAAATTCAGATGACCACAGGTGATCTCTCTTTTCCAGGGTTTAGTTTTTCATCCCAGGGTACCCACAACTGGGCCCTGTTTGAAGAGCGTGGGTATCCCTAAGCCAATTTCTGGAATGGAAATGGTGAACTTTGGGTCAGTCTGAGCGATCCTGTGATCCTGTGCATCCTACAGAGGTGGTGTTAATGTTAGGACAATGATGAGGCATCATAACTGATACCTCCCGAGGACACGTGGAACACAAAAGGAGTTCTCCAGGGGAACAAGAAGGGACCTGAAACAAAAATGCAGAGCAGGTAGAAGCCCTTGCAGCCATTATCCACTGTAACAAAAAAAGGGCTCTAGACTATCACATGCACATGCAAGAGAGTGTTTACTCTTCAACTGTCTGGAACTATTTCTAAGATGAGCAAGGGGCAGAGAAGGCACAGGAGGCGTAGGTTTGTGCATCCTTGTCATGAATTTGACCAGTGCCCAGTTCAAAGCCTTCATGTATACATGTATTTATGCACCCATACAAACACAGGCATGTGCTTAGAGAGAAAGAGAGAGGCATGAACTTGTCCTTTATGCTAAAATCATGATTCTAAGTATTGAGTTGATCTGTTTCCTGTGATTGTCACTATTATTCTGAGTGTAACAAATTACTTCAAAACATGCACACATGCTAAGTTGCTCCAGTGATGTCCAACTCTGTGACCCTTTGGACTGTAGCCTGCCAGGCTCCTCTGTCCATGGGATTCTCCAGGAAAGAATACTAAAGTGGGTTGCCATGTCCTCCTCCAGAGGATCTTCCTGACCCAGGGATCGAACCTGCATCTCTTATGTCTACCTGCATTGGCAGGTGCGTTCTTTACCCCTAGCACCACTGAAACACCGTCCATGGGATTCTCCAGGCAAGAATACTGGAGTGGGTTGCCATTTCCTTCTCAGGATCTTCTTGACCCAGGGATTGAACTCGGGTCTCCGGCATTGCAGGCAGATGCTTTAACCTCTGAGCCCCCAGGGAAGACCCAACCGGAACACATAGCAGTGGCTTAAAACAATGGTGACACTGATTTTGTCCACCAATCTGTAATTTAGGCCTGTGAGGTTTAACTCATCTTTGCTCCAGGTGGTGTAAGCTGGGTCAGCTCAAAGGCTGCAAGCTGAATCATCTGAAGGTTCACTCAGAGGGAGACAAAAGAATGCAGGGTGCCATTTTTGACTTTGAAAACCTCATGGTGTCCCTTCTGTTACAGCTGTTCATCAAGACAACTGCAGAGTCCCACACACGTCCAAGGGAAGGGGATGTAGACTCTGCCCTCTGTTGACACGGGCAAGTTTATACAAGAGCACATGGGATTGGAAACATTACTGTGGCCATTTCGGGAAACTACAGTCTGCCATAGTCACTTTCTCTTTCTGCTCTGATCTGAGTGTGATGAGAGCATGGGCCATTCAGATGAGAATTAAAATCCTCTCTCCCATTGGCTGGCTATGTACTCCTAGCCAAGCTTTTCAGTCTCTCTGAGCTTTAACTTTTATCCACAAAATATAAATACACATTATGGCAGGCAGTTGTGAAAACTAAATGGTTTTGGTGAGGATTCTAACCCAACAGAGTGCAGTATTATTTCTTACCATCCCTGACGTGCCCCCAAGAGTTTCCTTGAGCCATTGATGGCCGTGGGGTTATAGCCACCATGGGTCCCTGGGCTTCAGGACAGACAGACCATAACAGCTGACTTGAGTGGGTCAAGAACTCAAATCTGATCATGACCAGATAGGGTCCAGTACTCCTTAGATCTACAGATCTTTTCACAGAAGTCAGTGAAGTAACTGAAAGCTAAGTGTAGTTTAGTACTCAGCTTCAGTACAAAAGTGAGTTCAAAACTGACAGTGGCTCTGTCCTTTATAACCCTGGAAAATAATATGAAAATGTAGACATCAGGAAAGAAGCAGTTTATCCAAATAAAGTTATCATCTCAAATGTTTTATTACTTTTTGATATTTCTATTTGATCTGTATAAATTAGTATAAACATACCATCTATTGAACCAAACACCATCTGATTTGGCTCTGCTTATATCTCCCCTACAAAGAGCCTTGTTTTAGAGACTCTCAAAATATTCTTCTTCCTCAAAAGATACAGTCTTCTTTCATGGGAAATAAAATCTTATTGCCAATTCCTTCCCAATTCACTCTTCAGTTTTAATGAAGAATTATATTTTTTCCAGCAAAGGATAACTAAATGAAAATGTGCATTTTCACTGCTATAATTAGCTAGAGCTTCAGAAGGTCCACAATCCAGGTATCACCAGCTCTTTTCCCAGACCTCCTTTCCTGCAAACCAGAGCTCCCCAGTGATAGCCCTGCCTGACATATTCAGGCCCAAAGGACTTGGGAAATGGGATTTTCCTGGGGTCACCTTAGGATTTTAGTTCAGGACCTCTAGATCGATCTTCCAGGCAACACTAGAAAACTAAATATACTGATTGACCTGGTCTCTTCAAACTCCCTTAGTTTGGGATCCACCTAGAAGAGACTCAGACTCCAAGGGGTAAAAGACACTCAAATTGAGGGTGAGAGAGGTTAAGAATAAAAAATTAAAAAATAAAAGAATTTGCCATATTAAATGCTCCTCGAGACAGACCCCCTATTCTTTTCTCAGCAGGAAGGCACAGCCCCATCGGGAAGGCTGGCTGGTTGTGAAATGAAACACTTGCAGAAGAATTGTTTTCCACAGATCCCTCAACAACTAATTTGTCTCCTGAAGCATGAAATTTAATTACCCATATTGGACATACTTGCATAATCACATATTTTTACTGCATGAAACTGTTCGGTCTTTTAAAATATGGGGACAGAATTCTGGTTACAGAGATGTCTTTGACAATAGAGATTTCTACAAGTAAACATTGGATGGAAATAAGTGTTTCCTAGAATGGATTCTCACTAGCTGCCCTTTGATTGTGGAGCAGTCACTTGCTTTTACATTTTGCTTTATGTTGACAAAGAGGAACCACGGAGTTTTTATTAAAATCTCACCATGCGGAGTCCAGCTATCAAATTTATCCTTATCTTTACCTAATTCTATTCTTTGCTGCCTCTCATAGTCCATCAGTCTTCCTCAACCTCTAAATGAGGTCAGGCCCTTCGCCAGCATTTTTCAATCTCTGTGCCCCTTCCCTCGAAACAACATGACAAGAAGTGAACACGAGACTCCCCACGAGGACAGAGACACATCATCTCTTCAAGGAGAAGCCAATTAACTGTGAAATGATCAGTAATGTTTTTAGCATGCTCCTCACTTTTGCAAAAAGGTTGAGATGTCCTACTTATTTGGCTAATGGCCATTGCTCTCAGGAAAGGCAGAAGTTAACTTCAAAGTAGCTCATCGTGACTATCGGAACAGAGAAAGCCAACTTACCCCACTAGGGAGTCATGATGTTCACTGGAGGGTTGCTAAGGCTCTTTGGGAAATCCTATCTGAATATTAAAAGAGAGATATCTGTAGGAGGCCAAACATGATGCTGAGGGATGGGTAAAGAGAGGAAGACTAACAGTCCAGGGATTGAATAATGAAGATGCATGTGTGCTAAGTTGCTCCAGTTGTGTCTGACTCTTTGTGACCCTGTGGTTGCCCACCAGGTCTTCTGTCCATGAGATTCTCCAGGCAAGAATATTGGAGAAGGTTGCAATGCCCTCCTCTAGGGGATCTTCCCAACTCAGGGATTGAACCTGTGTCTCCTGCATTGCAGGTGGATTCTTTACTGCTGAGCCACCAGGAGGCCCAATAAGGAGGATATAAACATCAAATCTAATCTGCTGTATTTCATAGAGCATAATATGTGCCGGAGGCTATTTGCAGGTGCCATTTATTGACTAGTTCATTTAATCCTCCCCACAGCCTTAAAAAGTAGCAGCTATTACAAAATCACTTTACAGAGGGGGGGAGATGGAACCTTGGAGAGATTTTCTGAACTTCTGTAAATCGATGACCTTAATTATAACATTTTTCATATCATCAGGCCCTTCGTTTTAAATACATTTGCTCACCTAATCCCCACAACAATCCATGAACTCCCCCTTATACTGATGGAAACCAAGCCCCAGAGAGCTCAAGAGCTTCCTCAAGTTCACCGTCGGCCAGTGGCAGAGATATGGTCCAAACCCAGTTGCAGCTGACACACCCAACAGGCTTTGTCAGCACCAGTGTCCCAGGGTGCTCAGTGGTGGCCACTGTCCTGACTTTCCCCAGCAGACAGCCATTTACTGCTTATGTTGCAGGATGGCAGGGCATGCTGAGGCCTTAGAGGCTTGGGGACATAGCGGGGTGGTGGGGGGAGAGTGACTTACCCAAGGAAATATGTCAAATCCTAAGGTGTCCTGGTGGCTCAGATGGTGAAGAAGCTGCCTGCAATGTGGGAGACCTGGGTTCACTCCCAGGGTTGGGAAGATCCCCTGGAGGAGGGCATGGTTACCCACTCCAGTATTCTTGCCTTGAGAGTTCCATGGACAGGGGAGGCCGGCGAACTATGGTCCACGGGGTCACAAAGAGTCAGACACAACTGAGCAACTTTCACTTTCAAGGTGTTCCTAGATTTTCCATCTTTCCCAGTTTCTTACTTTTCTGTCTTTGGACTCCTTTAGATCTTGACTGGCTCATACCTATGGCATTTTAATATCTACCCTGCATTCTTGGGAGGCTCAAATTAGCTGGATAGTTCTTAGGGAAGCTGAGTTTGTAGGCAACCACTGAGTCCGGCACTAGCACACTCATGCTCATGCTTACTCCTCAGTCATGTCCAACTCTTTGACCCAACGGACTGCAGCCTGCCAGACTCCTCTATCCACGGGCTTCTCCAGGCAAGACTACTGGAGTGGGTAGCCATTCCCTTCTTCAGGGGATCTTCCCAACCCGAGGGTCAAACTTGGGTCTCCTGTGTTAGAGGCAGATTCTTTACTGTCTGAGCCACCAAGGAAGTCCCACTAGCACACTAGTGACCATCAATAAAAACAGAAAAGCCAAGAGGCAACTAGAGTGTAACTGTCTGCAAGTGGTAAAGGGGCACACCCTCTCCCACTCTTAAGATCTCTAACTGGTTACCCTGGGACAGCAAAGTCACCACACCCACGAGTGTAGTAAACTGACTCTCAGATGGTTTACCTTGTGAGGACACATATGCTCAGCTTTACCTATGTTCATTATTATGACTTCATTTTACAGGTGAGAAGACTGAGCATCTGGGAAATTAAGTAACTTGCCCCAAGCCAGGAATGAATAGTTCATGGCAGGTCACCCTGTCCACATTGAGAGCATCATCGGCTAGCATTAGAACCCAGTCCCAAGTCCTCACCTGTTTGGTTAGCATGCTGCTGACCAAGCGAATGTCACATCCCTTCTTTTCCTTTTCCACTGTGTCTCTCGGGGACAGGCCTCCGTGTCTCCTATTCACAATTTCCATACAACCATGAGGATTTGCCCATAATGGAAAATGAGTCTGAACAAAAGCCCTGTCAGTTACGACCGCTTTCCCCAGGTTTCTGCTGTCATGGAGGACACAGTGATCAGTTCCTGTTTGCTGTGATTCCAGACACATTTCGTAAACCTGCTAACTGAAGTGTGTGTGTGGCTGGCCCAGTGACCACCCGCACAAAAAGCTACAAATTATCTCTACAGAACATTCCTCGAAGGTCTCTGTGCTATAGAATCCTCCTCTCAATTAGAGAGCTGTCTCGGGAGTAATGTTCTCTCTAAAAATCATGATATACACAGCTCTATAAATCGATGAAAGACTTGTGACCATTAAACTTAATTGATACTGAATTTAGAGAAATGCATTTCAATCATGTTGCCATTTTATTGGAAAATGAGTTTCTGGCACTTCCTCTTTTCTTCTCTCAGCATGCGGGGTCACGTAGCACCCTGAAGTGAGAGGGCTCGGAACCAGGAGCAGCCGCTCTAAGTGGAAGGACCTCAGAACTGGGCAGACAAGCGGGAGATGGTGCAAGGTGCTGTAAGTAAGCAGACATAAAGTGGGAAATAAAAACTGATTTTTAAGTAAAATCAGCAACAACTTGGTTTTATATAGTACCCCATATGTTCCACCGGAATAATACCCTATGGCACTTTATAGTGAAACAAGGTAAAAAAAAAAAAGGCTGCTCCAAGGACCACGCGAGGAAAATAATTAACTTCTTGACTATGTTCTCAGGCTTGAGTAGGTGCAATTCTTTCTTTGAGATTATTGTCGGCAGTAGTGCTAGGGAGCTGTTGTTTTCTGTAATTGGCTCTGGATGGAAGCCATACTGAAAGCAAAGAGCAAAGACAGACGCTTATAGTTAAGAGGGCTGGGGGCAGGGGGTGGGAAAGGGGGGAATGAGAGAGAATTGTAGGAACTGGTCTCACTATATAGAAATCTTCCCCAACTGTGATCAGACTGTCTAATCCTGAACTGTCATTGATGCATTGTGATGAAATAATATTAATGGAAGAAACTCTCTAGAACCCTTTCTGTCTGGAGTGCCCCAATACACTTATCCTTTAAACATTTTCTAAATGCATTCATGTAGGGAAATAGCTAGGAGAAAAACACCTTTCTTTTTTCAAAGAAAACAAAATCCCCACAAGAAGTAAGTTTTTCACCAAACCTTCTAGAAATGTATTATATGCATGGTAATTTTTTCCACATAGGGCTTATGTATCCATCTTATTGAAGCCCTTTCTAGACTCCTGGTTCTTTTTCTATCTCCTCTTTGCTACTGACTGACTCTATCTCATCCATATTAATTATTAATGGCATACGACTATGCTTTTTTCAAACATCTTTCCTCTGAGAAATAAAATATACAAACATAGTTAATTGACTCTCTCCCCTAAATTTGTCTTAAGTTCCTTTATTCCTATCTCTGAAACTCTGTACAACAAAGAATACATAAATAATACTGGCTGGGAACAAGTTTATAATGGCAAATGTTTGCCATGAGAACAATACTTGTTCATTGATGTACAGTGTCTGCCTGAAAACCCCACCTGTAGTCACTGACTATACATACCTAAATGCTGGAAATATCTAAAAATCCAGTTAAGTAAGTCAAAATAAATATAGTTAAGTTACTCATTCACCTCCTAAATGCCTACTGGTTAAACTTTTTACTTTTTAAAATATTATTTCCATGTTTAGGTGGAAATCATAGAATATACTTTTAAATACAATGTTTTAGCTGTCTTTCAAGTTAGCCAATGGGTGGTGGCCCTACTTCTGCTTTATTGACTATGCCAAAGCCTTTGACTGTGTAGATCACAACAGACTGTGGAAAGTTCTTCAAGAGATAGGAATACCAGACCACCTGACCTGCCTCTTGAGAAATCTGTATGCAGGTCAGGAAGCAACAGTTAGAACTGGACATGGAACTACAGACTGGTTCCAAATTGGGAAAGGAGTACATCAAGGGTGTATATTGTCACCTGCTTATTTAATGTATATGCAGAGTACATCATGAGAAACTCTGGGCTGGATGAAGCACAAGCTGGAATCAAGATTGCTGGGAGAAATATCAATATCCTCAGATATGCAGATGACACCACCCTTATGGCAGAAAGTGAGGAGGCACCTGATTGAACAAAGTGTGGTCAGAGAGTGTTGACTGGAGAGTAGAAAATGTGAAGAATGGAGATGGAAGTTAAATTGAGAAAGATGTCCAAGCCTCCTAAATCACTAGGATAAAGAGGGTTTTATTTTATTACATGATCCAAGGCATGACTTTGTGAAAGTTGTTGTTCATGTTCGACTCTTTGCGACCCCAAGGACTGCAGCATGCCAGGCCTCTCTGTCCCTCACCGTCTCCTGAAGTTTCCCCAAGTTCATGTCCACTGCATCGGTGATGCCATCCAGCCATTTCTTTGTGAAGGAGATTGCATCAAATAATCAGCACTACAACTTATTGTTTGCAAATAAGCAAAGAAATTGTTCAGCTTAAGCTTGAAGGAGCTTAGCTAGAAGTATACTTGGTAGCTCAAGGAATCAACAAGAAGGCTGAGAAGGAGACTTGGGATATGGGCAATGGATGATGCCGAGACATGGCTGACTGTGCTGCAGGACTCGGGGTTAGAACCCCCTATGCCCACTTACAATATTGCTGGTGGGCACTCTTGGACTCCTGACTCCATGCTACCATTGTTCAGGACACACGCTGTAGACCACTGCTGCCATCACAGTGGATGCATCCTTTCATCCAGGCTCAGTTTTAGATGGATCATCTGATTGACTAAGCTTAGGTCACGTGCCCTCACCAGCTAAGTTTCCCAAAGAAGAGTTGTGTGGTCCTCTCCATGTCTGCAGTGAGTGTCTCCAAACAAGAAAGAGAATTCAGGTGTTAGGTGGTCAGAAAGTCCAACAAATGCCCATCATAGAATCCTAGATGAAGCCATGTTTATGCAAGGTCACTAAAGGTGGACAGAATTTCTAAGAGAAGGCCATCAAATGTTGCTGTGACATAAAGGAAGTGGGGGAAAAAGTCATTGGGCATTACAGTTGGGAGGTCATCCATGCCCTGAAAATTTGAAATGAATTTCATTTGCATATACACTCCAAGCATATAAATGCACATTTGAATTATGTGACATATGCAAATATGCAGCTTTAATTATTTTCTATGCAAATTTACATTTTGAGAATTCAGTATATCACTTGGAAAAGACTATTAACTCTTTCAAGACAACATAGAGCCAAACATTCACTACTTTTTTGTGTGGCTAGGTCTGAATTTTGAATGAGAATAATAAGTTGAATAAGACATCCAAATAGGACTGGAAGAGTATATGTGACACCCTGTTCTGTCTTCATGCTATGTGACACATGAAGCACCTAGGAAGGAAAGTTTTTTTTGTAATTGTAGTTGATTTACAATGTTGTGTTAGCTTCTGGTGTACAACAAAGTGATTCAGTTATACATGTGTGTGTGTGTATATATATATATTCATTTCCAGAATATAGTTCCTTGTGTTATACAATAGGGCCTTTCTGTTTATCTATTCTATAAGAAACTCTTGTTTTAAAACATCCTTCAATGCACATGCCACAATCTCTCTTCATAATCAGATAACCATTTTAGTAGAATTAAGTATCCTTTGTGACTACAAATGTGAATCTTAAGAGAGACAAGCAAAACTTTGTTAATACCTTATAATTTGAAGAAAGAGTGAAGCTGATGGTGAGAGAAAATCCACAAATATGTTCAGAAAATCTGCAACTTGAAACATCTGGGCTATTGCTAGTATTTAAAGGTTATGGCCGTCGTATTGGAAAGTGGCATAAAGTTTTCACCCTTTTCAAATAATCGGGCATCATACTGATGGATAAAATGATGCATGTCAGGGATTCCCTCGCTGATGTAGGTAAATTGACAGACATTGTTTAAAGGGAAAGTTTTTGTGTATCATGATGTCATGCTGGGAATAATTATACCACTGTTTTGTTACCCTCGGCATTGTGCCATATATTATAATATGCACTGATTCTTGCACAGTTCTTTTGTTTGTTTTGCATAGTACAGCAGGTCTGGGAAACATATATTTGTAAAATGGTTGTTGCTAGTACACTTTATAAATGAAGACCAAAATTTAGTAATTCTGATAAGCATTGTCATTACTGTGACGGGTGCTTTTGGATATGGTCTTCACTCTGTATTCATTAAAGTTAGCATCATCAACATGAAATTACAGGCTTCAAGAGGTCAATTGGTTTTTGCTGCAACCATCAAATAAGCTTCCACTCGAGTTATCCATTGTCATGTGAATCGTCATTGATAAATCCTATAGTACCCATTGTGAGTGTGAGTATGAGTGTGTGTGTGTGTGTGTGTGTGTGTGTGTGTGTGTGTGACTGTTTCAAGTGCTGAGCAAAGTCAGGAAGGGCCAGTTGGCTCAAGATCTCTTCAGTAATATCTCCTCAAGCACCTTGCTACTATTTACATTTCACTTCATATTTGCAGAGGGATTCCCGGCACTTATGGATCCTCAGAACATTAGTGTAAGAAAGGGCAGTTTTAGTTCTTTCACACAAAGGCACAGCAATTAAGAGGCTTGGAGAAGTCTGTAAACTATTGACTGAGTAAGGATTAGAATTTACAGTCCTTGACCCTGAATTCTTTTCAAATCCACTACCTTTTTTAAAAAAAATTGACCTTTCACTTTGGGTATTATCTTAATCCATTAGGTCCTGACAAATCCAGTAGGATTGGGGGTCTGGGCAGGAGGGAACTAAAATTAGATTTCTCAAGCTCTGGGCATGTGTTCACCAAGTGACTTGAGTTCCAGAAGATTCATATCCGTTGGAGGGGCTTGTACCACTTTGCACCATTGTTGGATTAGTCCGCTCTTGGCCCAGGGGATGGAAAGCCTGGGAACAGGGGCGGGGTGCGGCACTCAGGGTGAAAGGTGTATATATTTGAGGATAATTTGACAGACTGGAGCGAGGAAAACAAAATATGTCCCCTGTTAAAAAGAGAACATATTGCAATAAATAAAGACCTCTCTGACTTTTGTCATCGACGTTAATTAATACTGCAGGTTGGTTGTATTTATTGAGCCTGCCCAGGTGCACTGCAGGGCTGGGGATCTTAGTCCATATTGCAATAATTATGGCCAGGCAAACAGGTTGGAATGAGAACCGGATACTTCTTATTCTTAAAACTTGCTTCAGATGTCCCTTTGGAACTGACAAATTGCTCAGGTGAAAGTCATCCCCTGCCAGGTTTCTGCAATTTTCCCAGCTTCGTGCAACTTTTCATTTTCTTGTTTCTTGTCATGAACATAGAAAAAGAGCCACCTAATACCTTTGGGATGGCATTTATGGTTTGGCTGCAAAGTGGATGTGCTGGACGAGTCAGGAGAGGGTTGTCTTTCACAACAGGATTTCGGGATTTGTCAGCTGTATTGCAGCTAGCTGACAAATAACCACATGGGGTGATTTCGACCGCAAACAGGAAGTACTTTTGTTCTGAGAGGGGCAGTGAGGCAGCAGTGATTTAACTCTCTGCCAACTGTGCATACTTTACCCAGGAGGTAACCGCCACATGGGCAAAATCCTGATGATGCCATACCACTAGGGCTAGAGGAAAAACCTACAATCAACAATTAGAAGTTTTAGGCTGAAAAGAGAAATAATCTCAATATAGATAAATCAATGATCTCAGGTTATTCTTTGCTACTTTGAGGTAGACATTGTCCGCCTTTGTAAATGAACTCAATATATTTCTAAATACATGTAACTGTGGGGGAAAAAAGCCATTTGCACGGGCATGTGATACCTTGGTGGGGTGGGGGGAATCATCAAGCATTTGTCTCTGGACATGGCAGACCCAAGGAAACTGACCCAGCCAGCCCCCGGTAATATCTATTTATACAATAAAGCAAACTTTAAAGCCTCTTACTGATAAGAGTACTAGAGACTCTCGTTGAACATTAGTGAGCCCTTTTGGGAAGGGACCTGTGTTACTGAAAAGTGTATTTGGTACAAATAATAGAAAACCTAATCAAGAGTGGTTTCACCAAACAGGGTTTTGATCCCCTTGTATAAGGAGAGGTGTGTTGATGGTAGAGGATTGGGCCAGGGACTCCTGGACGTCACTGCTGCAGACCCTGCTGCCTCCCCTCCTCTCGAGCATATTGAGTCCTGTCCTTCTTTCACTACTTGGTGATGTGGAAGAGCTGCTTATCTTCAGCCTCCCCTTCTACCTCATCTCTCCTCCATGCTCCCTTCCTGCCACTTCTCTGACTTCCTCTTCTCCTTTAAGGACTCCCGTGATGAGGTTGCCTACCTCCACCCCAATAATTCCAGGAGAGTTGTCTCTCTTAAGGTCAGCTGATTAATAACCTTAATTCTATCTGCAAATGAGGCACTCTTTACTTGAGGAAAAACTAGCAGGACAGGTCTTCAGATAGCTAGATATTTTCAGGAGCCGATTTTATGAGCCCAATTCTTATATCTCCCCATATCTAGAAAAGCATTAAAGTCCTTCATGGTGTTTACTGTTCCTGGTGACTAGCAAAAGCTTCATAAGACTAGTAGAAAGTGTCTAGAAAAACATGTGCTTGACTGCATGCATTCCCCCTTCACGAAAATCACATGTATACTGACATTTCCCCGCCTTGCCTCTTTGGAGCAGTTTCTCAGGACTATCTGAGGTGTTGTCTCCTGGGCTGCAGTCATTGTTTTGCCCCAAATAAAACTTAACTCTCACACACAAAAATAACCTTAATTTTATCTGCAAAGTCCCCTGACAGTTTATAATTTAGTATTTGACTGACTAACCAAGGGATAGGATTTAGGAGATGTATTCAGAATGCTGTCTACCACATCAAGAAGCCTACAGTCCATAATTTCAGCTACCTGGAAAAATCCTTTCCAAGAAACAAAGCTGTAACCAAATGACTATAAACTAGTAAATCACCATGTACTCAGATTATACAAAGCCAAACAGAACAAGATGCTTATGAAGTCCATTGTCAGTGAGTATGTCTAAAGCACACAAAAGCAGAATATACCAGGGAATCCCAGGTTCCATTAGTTTTTTTCAGTGTCACTGGACAGTTTTACTCAGTGGTAAAACACAGATTTTAACTATAGCCGTAAGAAGAGAGAGTAGTGTCCGAACATAAATACCTCAATATCTTTTATTACAGTGTTCCTAAACTATGGGGCGCCAGGAGGTGTGTGAGTGAATTTTAGGTACTATACTAATTATTTTTAGTTTTGACACTTAGGCATTTATTTTTATATGTAATTTCACACATGATATGGTTGAGGAAAATCCTAAGTATGGATTTTCCCTGAAAGTTACAGCAAACCGTGTTCACTTGGACAGGTATACCATCTCGGAAGCAGATGTGAATCTGGGGGAGAAAACAGTGATGGAGGAAACCCAAGAGATGCATGCATGATTGATTTGACCACTGCTGTGCTTTATGAGCACTTGATCCCCAGGACCTTCTGAGGCACCCACGGCATGAATCTCAGGGGATGAAAAGAGAAAATATCTACCTGTTGGTATCTATCATCCATGGATCAAAGATGGCCCCATGAGCATTAACACCCCACACTTCCAGGTTGTGTGAGTGTGAGTGGCCAGCAGTTCTGCCAGGTATTCTAGTGCACTAAACAAGCTGTAACTGTGCAAGGATGGTTAAAACCTACCAGAACCTGATTGCTTCAGCAGTATGGCTGGAGTAAGAAGTGGGACCAAGAGGAACTGAATCACGATCTGGAGGTGTCCCCATGACATGGAAAGTTTATGATAAATACGTACATGATATATACATAATGGTATGTAATTATATATAAAAATATAATTGTACATAATTGTGTATAATCACGTACAAAATGCGGGTGGTTTTACCTCCATGTGTTAATCTTGTCCTTCTGAGATGCAGGCACAAAATGACGCTGATTATACAAGAAACTTGATAGCAGAAATACTTATAAGAGCAAGTGGAGAGGGAGCCAGAAAAGCCTGAACACCATCAGGGTGACATCCGGGCTGACCCTGAGTGAAGGAGAGAGAGAAGGACGGAAAGACAATCAGGTAGCCAAGTCTCGGACCACGGAGCAGTTCTAGGGAGAGTTTGGCGAGACTATCTTTGGAGGCCTCCGTCACACATCTTTGTATTGGTGTCCCTTCTTTTGTGTTCCAAATTCTCAGACCCACTTCTGCTTCCTAGGATACTTTTCCGAGTGAACTCCCAACCAAGCCTTTGTCTCATGTGTTCTCACTTTAACAACATCTCCCAGGAGTAGACCTGCCTTAATATCCCTGGCGCGCTCAGCCACTGGCAGGAAGGAGCCATGGGAAGCCCAGCTCATGGCAAATGTGGCTACAGGTTTCAGAGGCAGCAGCTGGAATCCTCCTCCCTAAAATTAGAGGGTTGAGCAGTCTGTTCTCATGGCCACCGCTGTACACATACAATAAAATGATGAAGGCAATAAACACATGGCTGAAGTTTCGGAAATCCAGCCCTGTCACAATTGCCAAGAAACATATTGTGCGTGGACATTGTTCCAAGATGCTAGTCCTTAAAATTCAACCTCCAAACAAGGATGACCCTTTTGGCTCTGCAGACGAAGGAACAAATGGGTTTTGAGCTGGTTTCTTTACAAAGCTGCTCCAGACTTAGTGAATGGATATTTCTTTTCCTTGAAAGTGAAAGAGGAGAGTGAAAAAGCTGGCTTAAAACTCAACATTCAGAAAACTAAGATCATGGCTCTGGTCCCATCACTTCATGGCAAATAGATGGGGAAACAGTGGAAACAGTGGCAGACTTTATTTTGGGGGGCTCCAAAATCACTGCAGATGGTGGCTGCAGCCATGAAATTAAAAGACACTTGCTCCTTGGAAGGAAAGTTATGACCAACCTAGACAGCATATTAAAAAACAGAGACATTACTTTACCAACAAAGGTCTGTTTAGTCAAAGCTATGGCTTTTCCAGTAGTCATGTATGGATGTGAGAGTTGGACTATAAAGAAAGCTGAGCACCGAAGAATTGATTCTTTTGAACTGTGGTGTTGGAGAAGACTCTTGAGAGTCCCTTGGACTGCAAGGAGATCCAACCAGTCCATTCTAAAGGAAATCAGTCCTGAAGGTTCATTGGAAGGACTGATGCTAAAGCTGAAACTCCAATACTTTGGCCACCTGCTGCAAAAAACTGACTCATTTGAAAAGACCAGGAAAATGCTGGGAAAGATTGAAGGCAGGAGGAGAAGGGAATGACAGAGGATGAGATGGTTAGGTGGCATCACCAACTCAATGGACATGAGTTTGAGCAAGCTCCGAGAGTTGGTGACGGACAGGGAGGCCTGGCGTGCTGCAGTCCATGGGGTCACAAAGAGTCGGACACAACTGAGTGACTGAACTGACTGACTGACTTGCCTTGTTTTGCGTTGTTTCCTTTCTCACCTTCCCCACTCAAGTTCATATGTGTCTCTGCTCTTTGGCTTTCTAATTTGCTCTTTCCCAGTCAGCAGAGGAGCTCTCTTGATGTAAGCATGGACAAAGAAAAAAAAAAAAATGCTGTTATCTGAATAATAAGAGCTTCCTCCAAGAGATAAGTGTTCTGAAGACTATTTTGACTATGGGGGTAGTAATAACAGGTTTAATGAATACCTATTTAGTTAATTATTTCTCCTTTGAAGCAGGTATGTTGATATTCATTTAACAGTGGATAAATCCATTTTACCCAATCTCTCTCTCCTTTTGTAGTTGCTGAAGTGACATCCCAGACCTGTCATTATATCCTTTAATCCCAGTTAAAATAAAAACTACAAACGTGAAATAAATCATAAGAATGGTTCTAAAAGATGTGTGGATGCTTTTGAGTTTTCCATACCGAAGATGTTGAATTAGAAAACATTTTAAAATGATCTAGCAAGTCCCTGAATGCTTCTGGTGATGTGAACATATTGTGAAAAACGTGCCCCGGGAGGCACCAGCCAGACATATATTGAGAAGGACAGAAAATGGGTTTCAGCAGCCTGAAGCCTTGATGAAAGGTAAAGGAGGGTTCGATTCCACCTGTTTTTGGCTACCTTCCCAGAGCTATCACCTTATTGCTGCTTCTGGTGCATTACACGGACAGGCAGAAGATGAGGATATGATTTTCATATTTTTAATCCCTTTCCTGTCACACTAAATAAATAACTCACCATGAAATACTTTCAGGGGAAGACTCTAAACTGCAGTAGGAAATGGAGCAATGGAAAAATTTTCAGATGTGAAAATGAATAAACCAAGCCAAGGAACACAGCTTCATAGGTTGTCTTAGTACCAGAAATACAGGTGCCATTGAATGCAAAGTTTATCTTCATGCTTAGTTGTCTCTTAAACTGTGAACCCATGAATCCCCTGGAAGCAACTGACTAGAAGCAAATGGCACAACAAAATTCATCTTTCCCTGCCACCTAAGAATTGTCCACTTTCAGCAAAGCCCAGGATGGTAGATGTGGACCTGTTCTAGTTCACATCTCCTCCCGGATAATAGAACAGTTTTCTGCTTTGGAGTAGCAAGATGTGAGTCCTACAAAGGTAAAGATATTTGTTCAAGGTGACCCTGTGGGACTAGTTAGGAATAATAAACCAGAGATAGAACTCAA
This sequence comes from Cervus elaphus, assembly GCF_910594005.1. Lineage (NCBI taxonomy): Eukaryota > Metazoa > Chordata > Mammalia > Artiodactyla > Cervidae > Cervus > Cervus elaphus. The sequence goes on from NC_057822.1 coordinate 41,663,604, forward strand.
GCTTCCTACCTTTTCTTTTAATATTTCAGTGTTTAAGTCTCCCCCTTGGACATTACTTATGTCTGGAACTCACATACATACAGAGATTTCTCAAATACCTGTATTTAAGGATACTTAGCTGTAGCCCAGTTATTCAGGTCTCCCCACTAATGCTACTGTAGCAAAGAATAAAAACAAGGGGAGAATTTAATGCCTATTGAAAGCTGACACCAAGTGTGTTAAGGTCAGAGAGTGTGGTTTGGAAGACTTAACTGCCTGTTGAGTTCTTTTATTCAATAACTCAAGTAGCCTGTAGTGAGTTGCTTTCACACTATTAACACATCTGGAGCGAGTGGTCATACATTTGGGACTTTTTAGAATGTAAAAGTAGCTTTGTAGGCAAACTTGTGTTAGAAAGAAATACATCTGAAGAATAAAGGCTAACTTTATAGAGTACACCCCTCCCCCTCTCCTTGCCTCAATTCCACTGGGCTTTGGGTTGAGCGTGTGTTAAACCTGTATACTTATCTGGAGTAATAAACATTGTCCTTCTGTTCTGGATTGTTTTTGCTTTTAAGGTAGCCCTCTGGATCTCGGATCAGAGCCCCAGATCAAACAAACAAAATAGCCAGCAGAGTGTGTGGTGTCTACTCATATTCTCTATCTGCTCCTCTGGTCCTGTCCCTGCCCAGCTGCATGCCCCAAGGGGCTGGCCCATGGGGGCTGCATTTGTGGGCTGCCTCGCCCTTTGGTTACTGGTAGACTTTGGCTAGTGGAAGGCACTGGTGGGAGGTCAGAGGGTAAGAAGACTGGGAGGCCAGGTATTTATCCTATATGTCTGGTTTCATCATTGCTAACACCTCCTTTCATCTTTTACCTCTCTAGATTTCTGGGATTAAATCCCAGAATAAGAGTCTGTCCTCCTGGTAGGGTCAGTTTGGGGATAGCTGCATTCCTATATAAAGTCCTGGCTTCTTTCAGGCAGCTCTTTCTCTAAATATAGTCTCTTCTGGTTCTAGTAACTGCCCCTAAAGGGCCAGAACTAAAGCAGGAAGCAAGCTGAAGGCTGAAGAATCAAAATGGTTCGGAAGCAATGAAGTGAAAAAGTAAAGTGGCAAGTGTCTCCCACTTTCTTTATTGTTGGTCTGTGCATGGCACCCAGCTGGGATACTGTGGACAGAAGTGGGGGATGTGACATCTTGGAGCTACCACCCACTGTTTCTTCCCCTTCCACCAGGCCTCTCCTTCCTCCTCACTCCTCTCTGAAAACTGAGTGACAGTCAAGGGCAAGGATATTTATTGAACCAAAAATGCCAATGGTTGCTGTTTTCCTTGAAAGGAAAAAAGGGATTAAAAGTCAGTCCATGAGGATGGACTCTTATCTGGAATTTACTTGCAGAAATTTACTTGCAGAGGTACAGGATTAAAGGAGATGATGAAGCCAGACATATCACATGCATTCATTAAACGGAGCAGCGGTTAATGGATGCTCCCTTACTCGTTTTTCTTCTCAAAGATGGCCTTGATTTTTCTGCTTGCTTTCATGCTACCATTCCAGTGTGAAGGCTTGGGGGCAAAGACGCAGGTGTGGTCTGCTTCTAGATCTTCTCTAGCCAAGCAGAATGGGTCCTCCATTTCTTGAGGTTCTCGCTGAGTTTAAGGGCCAAACCACAGCTCTCTGTGCTAGAGAGCTCCTTGTCTATCAAGAGAAGATGGCTCTTGCAGGCAGACACAGCAAAATATCATTGTAGATACCTAACCATTTAATGGGATTTGCAATATCCACAGTCAGTCTCAGCAAGTTTCTGTCACATTTAAGTGACTAAAACACACCTAGAAGTCCTGGGTTTCAATCGTTTCCTAAGCCAGGATTGAAAGATGTGTTTGCCAGAGACAATCCTCTAAATGCTGAATCTTTTTAAAACTTTATTTTATTGAAGAACAGTTGATTTACAATGTTGTGTTAATTTCTGCTGTACAGTGAAGTGATTCAGATATATATGAAAGTGAGAGTGAAAGTCGCTTAGTTGTATCCAGCTCTTTGCAATCCCATGGATTGCAGGCCAGGTTCCTGGCAGGCTCCTCTGTCCATGGAATTCTCCAGGCCAGAATACTGGAGTGGGTAGCCATTCCCTTCTCCAGGGGATCTTCCCAATCCAAGGATTAAACCCAGGTCTCCCACATGGCAGGCAGATTCTTTGCCAGCTAAGCTACATATATATATATATGTATTTGTCGTTCAGTCACTAAGTTGTGTCTGACTCTTTGTGACTCCATGGACTGCAGCATGCCAGGCTCCCCTGTCCTTCACCCCCAGAGTTTGCTCAAACTCATGTCACTGAGTCAGTGATGTCATCCAACCATCTCATCCTCTATCATCCCCTTCTCCTCTTGCCTTCAATCTTGCCCAGCATCAGGGTCTTTTCTAATGAGTCGGCTCTTTGCATCTGGTAGCCAAAGTATATATTCTTTTTCATATTCTTTTCCATTATGGCTTATCACAGGAAATTGAGTATAATTCCCTGTGTTCTGCAGTAAGACCTTGTTGTTTATCCATTCTATATGTATTAGTCTGCATCTGCTAATCCTAAACTCCCAATCCATCCCTCCCTCATCCAAATACTGAATCCTGATGGTTGTTTCCACTCTCCTAATGTCCAAGGAGGCTGGAATTTCTCTCAGTTGACTGCAGGTCCTCTCTGACTTATGAAAGAAGCTTTGCTTTCAGGAATCTCTAGATTGAGGTATCAGTATATTGACAGCAAAACACATCACCTGCATTTATGCCATGCCAAAATTTTGGATGTTACCTTATTAATATTCTTTTCTGCGAAGCCCACAAAGCAGCACACATCTGGCCAGGAGCAGAAGGCTTCAGCTTACACCTTACAATAGTATATGCCATAGAGACAAAGTAATTGCTGACCCCCAGCCCAACCCTGTTTAACTGCTGAGATCTGATGGGATCAGAGCAGAAGGTGAGATGGCTGGGAGCTTAATTAAAGGAACAGTTTTGTTCCATCCATTCTCATCCTTTCCCCCTTCTCCCAGTGATGCTCACACATGCCAAGAAAATCACATTGAGGATGAGATTATGACCTGGTGATCTCATTCGGGATGTGACACTATCTCATTTCAACAGCCTGGGAAGAGCGATGTCATTTTCAGCTCTGGGAGAAATTTGACCAGCGACAGAGCAAAATCTAGCCCAGACTTTTCACTTTCCTGTTGCTCTCCAAGGCAAGGGGTCTCCAGCCAGCTGTGTCAGGGAGTCCAAACTCTTTCCTAACCTCTAATAAACAGCTTGCTGGCCAGGGAGCCGTCCCCATTCGCCTTCTTTCCACAGGTGAGTGGAACCCACATATGTCCTAGAAGTGAGACATATACATTCAGGGAAGAGAAAATTATCTAGTCTTCTCATTCCAAATCTTCGATTCCTCCCCAGCACCCAAACCAGGAAAAGATTTCTGCCTTCTTCACAAAAAGGTAGAGATTTCAACCTCTTAAACCTATGACTCAACATTAAAAGGATTTGGCTACTGAATAACCTTCTTAAAAATACTTTCCTTGGCTTTCTCTTCCACTGTGCTTCTGGTCAGTTTCATTCATCTGCTCATGGCTGGCTGCCTGGATTAATTTTCTGGACTGAATACATTTCCTTGCATTACCAACATATGGGACAAATAACTAATCTGACTCATCAAAATGCATTAGAATGCAATGTTCCAGTTACTGAAGGACATTTGAAATTCAGCAAGTCGTCTCCTTACTCTTACTGCCAGAGATAGTAAAAAATTATGAAGAGGTAGAGATGGCGCGAGAGCCCATTTTGTGCCCAGAATTTGTATCAGATTTTGTCACTGCTGCTCCAGCAATCCCAGAAAACTTGGACCCACCTCTGTTTGCTTTATACTCCCTAAAACATTTTTCAAATTAAAATTTGAAATATAACCAGAATAACTTCTAAGAAGCATAGCATAGCCCAGGCTATAAATCATCCAAAACGGAATTAAGTGGATGTACTAAATATACCTAACACTGTTTAAAGTATCCTAAATATATTACTCCTATTCTAGGGCCATTTCCATATTCTACATTTGCACGCAGACCTTCTAAATCAAGCACTAGTTGGGCCATATGAGTAATAACTCTAAATGAGATGCAAAAGACATGTCGCATAGAACATGGTACAAATACAAGTACTGCTTAATCGGGTGTAATGGACATCTTTCAAGACTCTCTCGATATTTCCAAGAAGAGACTGGAAAACAAATTACGCAGAGTGATTTTTACAACTCTATCTTAAATTATAATTTAGAAACTGTTTTAGCACACAGAGCTGATATGGAGTCAGAATTCCAAGAATATTAAACATGGTTGCTATACATAGACAAATACATTAAAATATTTTTACCAGTATACTAGTGAATGACTTGTAATTTCTTCTCCAGCATAGTTTTATCTTGTTCCTTTCTTTCCCTCATGGTTTTATCTTGTTTCTTTTTTGGAGTCTCCTAACCCTGTGTTTTCACCATTCCAGGTCTGTGGGGCTTTTTGAGGGAAAAACGAAACTTGGATTAAGAGTTGGCGAGAATTCGAGGGCTGCAGAGCCAAACCTTGGCTTTCCTTGACTTTCTTCCTAATCTCAGGTGATTCACTCTTCTTTCTCTGCCTTTATTTATCAATAAAGGGAAGATTTTAAGTGAGTTGCCTCCTTGGATGATTGTGAACGAAAAAAGCATCTCTCATAGAAACAGCATCAAGTGCACCTCCAGTAGAATAAGTGAAGCTGATACAGCCAGACGTTCAGCGCAGGGAGGCTGCAGATGTTCATTATCTCATCATGGAATCTCATTGTGGATGCCTCTCATCCACATAGAAGTGTTCTCCTCATGCAAGCAGATGCCGTGTGCCTGTGGCATTTTGGTCAGCCTCGCCGGAGAGCAGTGCAGGACGCTGCTGCGTATGTGCCAACATGTGGGTTCTGGGTCTGACTGCATGGGTTCAAATCCTAGATACTCTGCTTTTTGCTTTGGCCCTAGGAAAATATTTGTTTTAATTTTTATTTTAAATTGGAGTACAGTTGATTCCTGATGGCTCAGTGAGTAAAGAATCCGCCTACCGATGCAGGAGACACAGGAGATGCAGGTTTGATCCCTGGGTTAGAAGACCCCCTGGAGGAGGAAATGGCAACCCACTCCAGTTTTCATGCCTGGAAAATCCCATGGACAGAGGGGCCTGGCAGTCTACAGCCCAAAGAGTTGCAGAGTTGGACATGACTGAGTGACTAAGTACGCACAGTTGATTACAATGTTGTGTGAGTTTCAGGTGTATAGCAAAGTGACAGACATGTATCTATTCTTTTTCAAATTCTCTTCCCATGTAGGTTATTACAGAATATTAAGCAGAGTTCCCTGTGCTATACAGTTGGTTATCTATTTTAAATATAGCAGTGTGTACCTGTCAATTAATTTAACCTTTCCAAGGATATGGAAAATCTCCAAGAGTAATTATAAGGAACAAAAGCAGTAATGATTGTAAACCACCCAGCACTGTGCCTGGTAAAGAGTAAATATTTATTTGTAATATTATTACTAAGAAATATATGCTAAGATTTAGGGGGTATTTAGAAAGAAGAGATCATCCAAAGGGATAAAAAGATACACATCCCCACCTCAGGGACCTGCAATCTGATTAGAGAAAAGGCACATATATCCAATATACAGAAATCCCTATAAGACTGGTGAGGGCAGAAAAGCAGTTTTCTGCTCTTGATTAAACTTCTGGAATTGTCTTATTCAGGGATTTAAGAGGATGAGAACATTGGCCACATCATGGATAGAACTAAATTGGATTTGGATTAGCCAAGACTAATGGTAGGGTGGGTCAAATTTATTATTGTGTGGGGTCAGGTTTTAGAAATTCATGAAAGGGGAGAGTCCCTTTAGGGGAAATTTATTTAAGACTGTATCAATTTGTGTGCTTTCCACGGACAAACTATCTTTCATGTATACTGTGTTAGACTCTTAAAAACTTTTTTGTCTACAATTAAGATTATGTCTTCTAGAAGATGAGAGGAAAATCTCCCACTGGAAATGGCTTTCAATCTACTTGCAAACTCCCTGAGGACCAAGCCACTTCTAAATTTCTCTGTATGTCTAATTATACCTAGGACAGTTTGAGTTGGAATTCAACGTATTTTAATGCAATTGAATCAAACCGGATTACATAATTGAAGAATTTGGTTCTTGTTGCTACTGTTTTGAGATAGCCTTGATAAAGGCAAACTAGGCTTGCATGCTGGCTCTGAGCCCTTCTGTCTTTCCTTATCACCTTCATCCTGGGGATATAGTCTCTTGAGCAAAGAAAACAACTGATTAGACTTTAAAACTCCCTCTGATAACCCAGAGCTGCCTAAGCTTAGCTTCCCACAGACTTAATTCACAGTCTTTGCATTTTATTCATCTATGCATGCATGCGAGCTAAGTTGCTTTAGTTGTGCCGACTCTGTGCGACCCTATAGACTGTTGCCTATGAGGCTCCTCTGTCCATAGGATTCTCCAGACAAGAATACTGGAGTGGGTTGCCATGCTCTTTCCCAGGGGATTTTCCCAAGCCAGAGATCCAACCCATGTCTCTTTTTTCTCCTGCATTGGCAGATGGGTTCTTTACCACTAGTGCCACCTGGGAAGCCCTTATTCATCTATAAAGGGCTTTTAATTTAGAGAGGACTGTATCTGAATTGAGGTGCATCAGAGCCTTTGGTAGCTATAGAGAGTTGTAAAAGCCCCTCAGGTGATTCCCCACTATCTCTTCCACCGACAACCCCTGAAACACAGACCAGTTGGAAACAACTGCCCCAAAATAACATCCTTATTTTAAGTCTGAAAGTTGACTTCTTTCTCAAAACCCTTGCCACTATGTGACTGGGAACAGTGAGATCATCTTTACTTTTATTGAGGAAACATCACTATCCAAAGTTCTTGCGGTTGTTTAGTAGCTAAGCCATGTCTGATTCTTTTGCAACCTCATGGACTGTAGCCTACCAAGCTCCTTTGTCCATGGGATTTCTTGGGCAAGAATACTGGAATGGGTTGCCATTTCCTCCTCCAGGGGAATCTTCCTGATTCAAGGATCAAACCCACATCTCCTGCATTGGCAAGTGGGTTCTTTACCATTGAGCCAAGAGGGAAGCCTATCCAAAGTCCTTACTGTGCCTAAAACACTTGGTATAAAAAACACTTCTGAGGATGGGATGAAAGACAGTCCAATGGAGGATGTAATACATGATGTTACAGACTAGAATTTATATTGCTTTGTCTGTTAAACTGAGACATATTTCAGGAATGTTTGAGACAATAGGATGGAGAAATGTGCCTGGTGTAGAACATAGGGAAAGCCAAGAGTTGGATTTTAAAAGTATGATCCAGAGAGTGCTCTTGGCTACCCATTTCCTTCCCTCATCATTAAATCACAGTCTCCCTTTCACCAGGACTGTCGTTGAATCCCAGAAATGCCTACTGGGGCAGTGTCCTGGGGAAAGCAGCTCTTGACGAACCACCTTCCCTCCTCCTCTGGCAGAGTGTTCACCTCCATGACTAATCTGACATAGTGAAAACTTAGGCTGTTCTCTATATCTGCATCTCTATTCCTGCCCTGCAAACAGGTTCATCTGTATCACTTTTCTAGATTCCACAGATAGGCATTAATACACATTTGTTTTTCTCTTTCTGACTTACTTCGCTCTGTATGATAGTCCCTAGGTCCATCCATGTCTCTACAAATGACCCAATTTCATTCTTTTTGATGACTGTGTAATATTCCATTGTGTATACATACCACATCTTAGAGACCAGACTTGTTCTCTAAGAACAAGAACAGACACAGCAGGGGAAGGAGAGGGTGGGACGAATTAAGAGAGTAGCATTGACATATATACAGTACCACGTGTAAAACAGATACGAGTGGGAAGCCGCTTATAGCAGAGGGACCTCAGCTCAGCGCTCCGTGTGGACCTAGATGGGTGGGATGGGGGGGTGGGAGGGAGATCCAAGAGAGAGGGCATATATGTATACACAGCTGGTTCATTTTGTTGTACAGCAGAAACTAATATAATACTATAGAGGAACTACACCTGAATTTTTAAAAAAGATATAAGAGAAAGAAAAAATAATAATAACTTAGGCTGGGTGTGCTTTCTTCTAGGAAGGCTCTCAGGTTAGGAGAGCAAAGCAGATCAGAGAGGCCACAGGGAAAGAAAACATCTGTTGGTTGCTCAGTGGGGATGCAAACTTAAGAGAGAAAGATGACAAAGGCCAGGGGGTTTTGTCTCCAAGCAGGAAAGCAGACAGGAAGTCAGAAGTCAACGCAGAACCAACAAGGAGCCCAAGGCTGGTGTTCATATGCCCTAGAGTCCCTAAATATGGCCGAGCCACGGTCAATCCATACAACACACACGATGAGCTCCCTGCTCATGTCCTCAAGAAGCATATGCCCAAGCTGTGGGTAATGGAATAGGGACATGACTTCAACAGAGGTGAGGAGGCTGAAAACCTGACTTGATCATGGTGAGCACACTCCATCAAAGCCAGAGAATTCAAGTTGAGAGAATAGTTCTGATCTAGAGAGAAAGGACAGCACTCAAACTTATTACAAGAAGAATGTTCAACACATTCTTACAGGAGTGAGGTGGGAGAAGAAGAGAAAACACACACACACACATGTCAGCTTGGGGCAAGAGATGAAATTAGGGAATCAAACAAGAAAGGACAAAGGTTCAAGATGGAAGAGAAGCCTGACAATGATAATACTAGCTGCTCATATGTAGTATTCACTGTGCATTCAGGTCTCACAAACAGGATTAGCAAACTTTTCCTGGAAAGAACGAGGTAGTCTTATGGCCCATATGGTCTCCATCACAGCTACTCAGCTCCAAGAAAGCAGCCATAGACAATAGATAAAGGAATTGGCAGAGCCGTATTTGCTCCTCGGGCCTTAGTTCTTTACCTGATGCAGAGAGATGGTGGTACGATTATCCCCATTGTAGACATGAAGACTGAGGCTCAGAAGGATTAAAGGAGAGTGAGTGGTCTGGTTCTCCCTTGGCTGGAACAACCACGGAGCTTGAGTTCACCTGGAAGTGACGTGTGGAATGCCAGGTACGCTAGGCACCATGGCGCTGGGCTTAGGTGCCTGGCAAGAACCTGGCATTCTTCAGGTAGTCCTCACATTAGGACTGAAAAAAACCCAACCGCAAACCCAAACTGTACCATTCAACAGTCACCACAAATGTGATGATTCAAAGGTATGTTGGGGAGGAAGATATGGGATATAAAGGAACAAAGCCTGTGTAATCCTTGGTTGCATTCTTTGGGGGCGTGTGTGCGTGCTTAGTCACTTCAGTCATGTCCGACTGTTTGTGACCCCATGGACTGTAGCCCACGAGGCTCCTCTGCCCATGGGATTCTTCAGGCAAAGATACTGGAGTGGGTTGCCATTTCCTCCTTCAATGGATCTTCCCAAGCCTGGGATCGAACCCAAGTCTCTGATGTCTCCTGCATTGGCAGGCAGGTTCCTTACCCTCAGTGCCATCTGGAAAACCACAGCCTCTCAATTCTTTGCCCCTCCTAGTGCTGCTGATACAGAATCACCCAGGGGAGATGTGACTGGCTGGTGTTGGGAAAGCGTGATGTCTTCAGAGCCAGACAGCCCTGTCTTCAGGCTCCTGCTCTCCTACCAGTGGGTGTACCATCTTGGGCAGTGGACAGATGGGCCCCTGCCTTTTAAGAGCTTGAAATCTAGAACAGAAGGTATGTAACAGATTTCACATTATCACGGCTCTTCCTGAAGTGGTTTCGCTATTGTATCTTTAAGACTAACATATTGGAGTATATGTTTGCCATTGAAGTCTCGTGTTTGGCACTCCCCGAAGGTTAGGATTTTCTGCTGCATCACTTAGGGTATTTACAACACTGATGCTGATAAAAATAAATACCACTGTGACAGTAATGGGGGTCTGTATTTTAATTGCCAAAGGACTGGAAAACTTCACTAACAGAAAAAGAAGACGTGAAAGAAAGCAGAGTCATGACGTGACATACATTTCTGTTTCAGTGGAAACCCTAAAATCACAAAGATGTCACCCTCTTTAGCAATTTTTTTAAAGCTGTGGGAATTCACAGCCAAGGTCTGAGATCCAGACAGGCTGCTTCTTACCTTCTTATATTTTCCTCTTCGGGACAAAACAGGACGTCACTTGCAAATGAAGACAGTACCAGAAAGCCTGCTAATTTTCCTGGGAGCTCTGCTCTGCGTGAGGGAAAGGCTAGCACTCAAGACTGACCCTGGGTGAGCAGGGAGACCCATGCTCCAGGCTGCACCAGACGGAAGGGCTTCACTCAAGAACAAAAGGAGCCTGAAGCTCATTAAGTGTCTTTTAATTAGACTTTTCTGACCCAAGCCTTCAGTGCTGCTTCTGTCACCCCGAGAGGGCGATGGTTGGTGTGTACTCAACTCTAAGCTGTGGCTTCCACTTGTGTGATTTGTCATGTCTACCTTGTGTGGTCCAATACAGTGACTACTAGCCACCTGTGGGTTATTTAGATTTAAATCCGTCATAATTAATTGAAATGAAAATTTCATTTCCTCAGTGACACTAGCTGCATTTCAAATGTTCATCAGCCACATGTGGTGAGGGGGGCTAGCATGTTGGACACTGCAGACACAGAACATTTCTATCACTGCCAACAATCTTCTTGGATGGTACTGTCCCTGAAGAATGATAGCCATAGAGCAAGTATTGTCCAAGGACCTATCTTGATGAAGCTGATGCAAATGCACTCATGTCCTCATTGCATTTTCCACTGTGCAATGGCTGGCTTGGTTTAAAATTTACATGTAAACAATGTAAAAAGTGCAAAAAAAAAAAAAAAAAGAGAGTGAGAGAGAGAGGAAGAAAATATGTCAAAATATCAAGCATGATTGTTTTGAGGGGTTGGAATATGGGCTATTATTTTGTTTGTGGCTATCTGTAGTGAACTGTGAAGCTAGAGCTTTTGTTATGTTTAGTTTTTTATTTTAAATCTGCCCCTCCCACAGCGTATGACATAGGGAGAGTTCCTGGAACCAACCATGCCTGAAGCTATCCACTCCAGTTTAATTTCCTCCAACTGAGCCAGTCCAGCTGATTTGAGCTGGGTTTTTGTTACTACCAAACAAACAATGACTAATTTTGAGCTTTTATGAATTTTTATCACTTCTAAAATGTGTATATATTTCTCTTAAAAGTGGAGGAAAAAAGACTTTTGAAAAGTATGATAGACGATATTCTATTCTGTTTTTCTTGCTTGTGTTGATATTTTAATCCTTACGAAGCAGTTTATCCAAATAAGCTAGAAATGATTTCCAAAAATCCACAAGGAACACATAAACACACCCAAATAACTTTGCTTATTAAGAGGAAATTTGAGACAACTGTTATTGCTCAACTGTTTGGAGTCTTGGCAGAAAAACTCCCCCAGATATGATTGGAACATCTTCAGTGATTCCTGTCGTCAGACTTGGTTGTGAAATACAGAGTAACATCTCACTTGACCAGTGAAACCCAAATTAGCACAATTTATCATTAGAAAGCATTCTCATTTGTTAATCTGGCTAGTTCCAGGGATAGTAAATCACAATTTTCCATTTTAACAAATAAGCCTATTTGCAAGTCCTCTGACACCCAGTTTGGCTGATCAAACGCCTCTACCAGAATTGGCTTGAAATAGACTGGAGGGAATTTGCCCTGGGATGAGATCTGAGTTGGTGATGTTGTTGAAGAGATTTCGAATTATCCCATTCTGCAGATCCTTTATCCTTTTTAATTGACTGGCCAGCATGGAGTCACATAACTATTTATATCTCTCACTTTTGGCAGCTCCACTAAGCACCAAATGTGTCTCCTTGACTATGTCTCTTGAGGCTAGCATGGTGGCTTCTTTCTCAGCCATTTGTCTGTATTTTCTAGGCTCTTTTTGCTTCCCAGGTGGTGCTAGTGGTAAAGACCTGCTTGCCAACGCTGGACATGTGAGAGACGCAGGTTCTGTCCCTGGGTTGGGAGGATCCCCTGGAGGAGGGCATGGCAACCCACTCCAGTATTCTTGCCTGGAGAATCCCATGTACAGAGGAGTCTGCTGGGCTACAGTCCATAGCCTTGCAAAGAGTCAGACACAACTGAAGTGATTTAACATAGCATTTAAACACACGAATACTTTCCTTGAAGACACACATTCCACAGTTTGCTTAGAGGTGGCTCCAGAGGCTGGATAAGGTCCATGGGAATGTGCTGCCTGCTGACTTTTTGCCCTGCCCACCCCCCACGCCCACCAAGGCTTGTCCCTCATTTGCTATAGCAACTGCTTCTGTCTTGGTCTCTTCCTTCGAGGGGGAAGGTAGAGCTCCAGGGCCGGCCGCTCACTAAGGGCTGAGTTGTCTGCAGCTGCGCGGGAGGAAGTGTCTGACATCAGCTCCCTGGATGTTCTGGTACCTGCTCCCTACACAGAAACCTCTCTTCCTGCTATTGTTACCCCGTGGATTTTCCCTTCTGGCCTCCCCAAAAGCAAACCTTCCCTTCTTTCCTTGCCCAAACTGGCTCCCTTTTCTCAGCAGCCTCTCATTTTGTGTCTGAGCTTCCCAGCATGGCCCTTATGCCCAGCAGCATCTGTGACTTGTATAAATCTGGGATTTCTCCAGGCCATCATCTCACATAAATGATATCACTGTGGTCAGGGGGCACACTTTTCAAAGGTTTTTCATATTTGCTATCTCATTTGAGCTTCATACCCTCTCTGAGAACTAGATAAGGTAGCCTTATCATCTGTATTTTGGAGATGGAGAGGCTATTACATTTTTTCCTACTTAAAATCTAATAGGACATCATTTCTTTTCACTTGACTTTTTGGCTTTGAGGCTTGTCAGTAATGAACATTCTAAAGGGTATCGGAGATGGTTGCAATGGTTCCCAGTCATAGGAAGAGCAGCAAATAATACAGTTTATCAATATTTCTACTTATCAAAAATATGTTTTATTTATTAGCTTTAGCTGGGCACTCTTTTACAACTGTGTTAAGGAAGATAAAAATGTATTCTTCTCTTTCTGTTTCCCACTGGGAAAAATTTCTACAGCCTGAATATTATTACAGCTAATAATAATAGTAACTTAAATTCATGGTGGTGTTTTCCTGGGTGTCAGGTACTATGCTATATTCACATAGAGTATACTATGTAATCCTAATAATACGAAGCATTTATTTTAAAAATAATTACTAAAATAACAATATATAAAGACTATATAGTAGGCAATATAGCATCCTAATTGTTGTTCAGTCACTAAGTCATTTCCAGCTCTTTGTGATCCCATGGACTGCAGCACGCCAGGCTTTGCTGTCCTTCACTATCTCCCAGAGTTTGCTCAAATTCATGTCCATTGAGTCAGTGATGCCATCCAACCATCTCATCCTCTGTTGACCCCACATCCTCCTGCTTTCAACCTTTCCCAGCATCAGGGTCTTTTCTAAGAGTCGGCTCTTCGCATCAGGTGGCCAAAGTGTTGGAGCTTCAGCTTTAGCATCAAGTCCTTCCAATGAATATTCAGGGTTGATTTCCTTTAGGATTGACTGGTTTGATCTCCTTGTCCAAAGAACTCTCAAGAGTCTTCTCCAGCACCACAACTTGAAAGTATCAGTCTTCAGCACTCAGCTTTCTTATACTGATTAAGAGTATAGAATTTGGAACCAGGCAGTCTAGGTTCAAATCCCTGTCCTCACACTAGCTGTGCTGGCATGGGCATGTGACAACTTCTCTGTGCCTCGATTTTCAGATATATAAAGTGTGATAAGAAGAGAAGATACTTCCAGGATTGTTCTGAGAATGAATGAGTCAATAATTTGTACATGGTAATTGCTTTGTAGCACTTGGGACAGTGCTCAGCCCAAAGTAAATTCTCTACGAATATTGCTATGATTATTATACAGCTATGTAACTAACTAGTAACCTAGTTAATCTCTCTGTGCCCTTATTTCTTGTGTTTTTCATTTGTAAAATGGGGATAACAACTTTGTCTGCCTAATAAGGTTGTTATGAGTATGGCGGAGATAGTTGTAAGTTCTTGGTATCTGGCGTGTTGTAAATGCTCAAATGAGGTTAATTATCATTGTCTTAGATCATAACTTGATGGATCTGGGGGCTGGTAACTATATTTAAATTGCTGGGTCGATCTAATTTTAGATATGGTTGCACCCATACTCGATTTTAGGGCTTCCCAGGGAGTGTGGTGGTAAAGAGTCCACCCGCCCGTGCGGGAGACACAGAGATGTAGGTTTGACCCACTTGAGATGTGGGAAGAGCAATTTGAGTAGGAAATGGCAGCCCACTCCAGTATTCTTGCCTGAAAAATTCCATCGACAGAGGAGCCTGGGGGGCTACAGTCCATGAGGCCGCAGAGCTGGACATACACAACTGAGTGCACATACACACACACCCAGCACACACATTCACAGCTTTAAAAAAAGTGAACAAAATCATTTATAAAAATGACTTGTGAATGAAAAGAAGTGAAAATAACCCAGAATATGATCACTGTCAATTAAGTCAGTCCCACCGTTCTTTTCCATGGGCAACTCAGCCAGCCTAGTTTATCTTCTAAGTTAAAAAGCTTTTCCTCATAAGGAAGGTGGTCCTGAAAGCCACTGCTTCCTGGTAGAGGCATTTGGCTCTTTGAAAGGTCACAGCCTCTGCAGAGGGGCAGGGCAGCGCAAGGAGCATCTCAAGGGTTTTGAGGACTTCAGTACCTAATGAAAGCCCAGGTGGCCCATTCCTCCTCTGGGCGAGCTCGCAGCACTGGCAAGGAGGACGGGAGTTAAGAACCGAGAGGAGAATCTGAACATACCCAGAACTCTGAATTACTGCTGGAGTCAGAGGCTCAGAGAGTGTTGAGAAACGGTTGTGTACGAGCTTACCGATCATACCAGCAGAAGCTTGTGTTGGAGCCGAGGGAGCAGGTGTCTGGCGCCTCTCAGATCTGGAGCCGGTTCCTACCTCAGCTGACATTTAGAAGGCATAATGGCAGCACGTATCTCTGCCAAGGATTGCAAGCATGGGTTTCTACAGCCTGCGCCACCTACTCGCTCCATGTGAAACTGTGCTCTCCCGCCCACCCAATTAAGAAAATAGGATACAGAAACCAGAGGAGGACTTGTTACTGAATTGTGGTTGGTTTGGGTCACAAAGTTGTCCCTGAGCAGAATTCCGGATTGGCACCTTCCTGGAAAATTGAAAACCAGACCAAAACCAAAACCCACCTCCATACAAAAACCCCCTCGTCTCCTCCAAAGCATCACGATTAGAAATCTTCCCTGACTACCATCTGCAAAATCACCCCAGTGACCTCTGGCTGGTCAGAAATTCAATACTGCGACAGCTCTGACAAAGGAGATGAGTCTGTCCCCTTTCCTGAGATATGCTGTGAATGAATAAAAGTCAGAGGTAGAGACTTGCTCTCCTTTGTTTAAAGCCATGTCAAAGCAGGCCTTGAAAGTGCCCAACTTCACGCCTGACGAAGTCCGTTCTGAACCCAGACTCCAGAATGGATTGGTACTCACAGGCCTTTCAAGACTCCTGCCTGGAATTTCATTACTGGAATTCTTCAGGTCATTTCCCACGGAAGTCATCACCCTAATGACCGTGCACTGTTCACACTCTGAAGGGTGGACTCAGCATCTTCCAGACTCTGCAGTAGTGACAGGTCTGTTGTTGCAAGAGAAGAGGAGCTATTTACCTTGAAAGAGAATTTGTCCCCCTGGAGATATGAGTGCCAGTAGCCTGCAAGGGTCCCACGAGTGGAACAAAATTTCCATTCACAAAGATGCTATGGGACATAGTGGGGAGAACCAAATGTATCCCTTAAGTCAAGGTTTAGATGAGCCCTTGGTTCTTCTCGCCCTGCTTATCAAGTTCTGTGGACCTCTTATCACTGCTCTGGGAAACAGTAGAACACCAGCCAAAGCGCTTCCTTAAAGGATCACCAGATCACAGTGCACCCAAATCTTTAAGTACATGCCAACACTCTTCTGTGCTTTAGAAACACAGACACAGACATCCCCTTTGTCTAAGTGCCAGGACACCACAAAGCTTCCCAGTGTATATGGCCCAGACTGCAGTATATGGCGTTCAACTGCCAGACACAGAATTTGCTTAACATCAGTTTTTCTCGATACAGTGAAATCTGTAGCTTTTACATTCATCAAACTAGTTATAAGTTGGGCTTTGAAGGCCTGAACACCTGATGCGAAGGCTTCTGTCTGATCCATGCTGAGTGAGCTGGGCTCCCCTTGCTTCCCCCTCCTTCAACCCCTCCTCCCCACTGCAGGAACTCCCCATTTGTTTTCCCACC
Source organism: Cervus elaphus (assembly GCF_910594005.1). Taxonomy (NCBI): domain Eukaryota; kingdom Metazoa; phylum Chordata; class Mammalia; order Artiodactyla; family Cervidae; genus Cervus; species Cervus elaphus. Next base: position 41,680,012 of record NC_057822.1, read on the forward strand.
CACTTTGGAAAGAGTGACTTGGGATTTGGTGCTGGTGGTTGAATTTTTCAAACCCATTTAGCTTTCAGGAGTAACTGTGACTTTTTAGAAACAGAAATGCATCCTGCCAGAGCTGGTATTTGGGCTTGAGCTGTAACTTCAAAGTTTCTTTGATCCAAGCCCTCACCAGCATCTGCCGTCCCCGATTGGTGTGCTGAGTGATCAGTGGTGCTGTTTGTCCACAGAGGACATGGTGTGAGGGAAGCACCCAGACAGTCCCCATTGTGATAGAAAATATCCCAGGTTTTAAAAGTCTGCCTCAGTTAATGTGGTTGCAATTAAGGAACTGCATGATGGTTTTTTCAAGTCTTAATGGTGAAAAATTAAAAGCAGCAAAGCTTCAAATGGATCCACAATGAAAGCATGTTTTAAAGCCTCTGGTAAGTAATTTTTGTGTCACTTCTTATAAAATTATTCAGAGACTCATCTCCTTGAGAAAAGGAGAGGTGGCAACTTCCTTTACCACATGATCATGCAGATACCTGATCAGTGCCCATGATCTATCTGCTGGATGAAGAATTTGTGCTTTAAAAATACAATGCTGGGGGGTGGTCCTAAGATGGCAGAGGAATAGGACAGGAGACCACTTTCTCCCCTACACATTCATCGAAAGATCATTTGAACGCTGAGCAAATTCCACAAAAATACAAGGCTGTAAAGTTCTAAGCCCTGGGATCTTTTGTATACAATATTTAAGACATCTGGAGGTCTTGCTGGCAATCTGTTCAAGTTACTGAATAAACCTCAACATAGTAAAGCAACATCTTGCTAATATAGATCTCTGATTCCTTTTCTGAAACCCTTGAGGGCATATGTGTTGATATTCAAGATTTTTAGATTTTAGAAAGGGCATAAACACGGTGAGCATGCCACCTATTGCCTTACACTCCAGGGACATCGGGAACTCCCTATAATCAAACATTAACATTTCTGCGGAAGTGTGTGAACAGCCCCTCTTGGTAGGATAAATACAAACAAAAGCTCCAAATAGCTTTGGATCAGTTCAAGCCAGGTTTCCTTCTAGACATCTTATGAAAAGCTTTTATTTATTAAAGCTCTTTGGATTCTGGCATTATGGATAAGGAATTGGGGCCTGTATTCTGTATGGGAATCTGCCTTCTCCTCCAAAAGCAAGATTATCAAAATTAGGAATGCTTCGCTGTACTATTTTTGCTTATTTCCTCCATCTCAAAATATGAGTTAAATCAAAGTATCCTTTATGTATTAGCTCCTCAAAAAAGTTAGCTGGCACTTTAGGAAGTTATGTTTTAGGCTGCTTTCTTCCATCTGCAGTTAGCTTAAAACAAACTGCTGTCTTCCAATGCAGAACAACCTTTTGATTCCTCTATCTACCCAACCATTCATTCACAGCAAAGCACTTAAGGTTTGATAGGTGCAAAACACCATACTAGGCTCTGACAGTCTCTGAGTGGTGAGGAAGTGGTAGTGAGTAAAAACAGCAAAATGCATGAATTTAAATTATCAAGACTGATACGAAAAAACAATACTTATAAGATAGTCATTTTCAACCAAGGCAGCTAATGTAATTGACACAAGAACCAGGGGTCTGACCCCTGGAGTTCTTTGGCCATCTTAAGCTAGAGGGTGCTTTTTGTTCTAGACTTTGTCAGGAGGCAGTGGTAATACTTAGCAGTAAACTTTGCTGTTCTAAAGAAGAAAGCAGAAGGGAAACAGACACTTAAAACAGATGTCACCTTGACATGGAGACGTGGCGCTGGAAGAGTTCATGCCAGAATACACCAGAAGCTGTTATTTGGGGATAGAAAGGGATAAATACACACACACACACAGACAGCGGGGGAAAAAAATCGCTCATCTCTAATACCTGGTAAGCTTTAAGAGAGTCACTCAGATTAGCCAGAGACCTCGGGTCACTGTCTTTGAGAAGATAAAATCCTCTCAGCCCTTTATTCTTATCTAATTTTGCCTACAGTATGTTATAATGAATATCTCTGTCTTCTTAAAAATTCATTGAGAGGGAGAAAGAGATTGTATGATTCTTTTCCCTGAGGTTAAAAAAAGACAATGAAACAAAGATTTCCAGAGATATTATGTGAAACAAAGAAGGCTCTAGAAGGCACAGGGGGGAAGATGTAAGAAAAGACTGCTGGGGTGAGAAGAAACGACAGAGACCTTAAGTAGACACACCCTTCTCTGTGATGTTGCGGAATCCTCCCTAGTTCTTTCAGGAATGCTCAGGTCCCCAAAACTGTTGCCACAGGATGGGCGATCACAAAGTGGCTTGTTCCCAGCCCCCGGACGTCCCGTGGACGCCAGCAGATGAAGCTGGCAGTGTGCGCCTTGTGGCCACGTGGTGGCCTGGCTCCATGAAGAGCTCTTTGTTTTTCCTCGGTGGCCAGCACAGTGCCTCTGTGTTTTATTTTCAATTAAATTTCCCTTAATCCTAAACTGCAGGAAAACATAGCTGCTGGCGCTCCCATTTCCCTTCCCAAAGCAATACAGTCTGCAGAGAAACCTTTTATGGCAGAAGCCCCGCCTCGTACATGCTGTAGAAGCCCCATATGCCGCTGGTTTGCCCACAAGTGCTTTCAAAAAGGTGTTTCATGGGCGCCGGACCCCAGGCAGCAAGGCAGCCTGTGAATGGTGCCCCTTGTTAGAGCGGTTGCTATAGCGAGTCCTTGTTTTTAATTCAATTGCACAGTAAATAATACTTTATCCACAGTGGGGGGCGGTGGATGGTCCCTTCAGATTGCCTCCTCTTCATCCATCATAAAGGAGCATGTGAGGCATTGAGGAGCAGAGCAGAGCACCTGCTTCTCCAGCTTCCTTGGACTTTGATGCTTTCCTTCCTCGCAGTGGTGTGGGGGTTTGTAACACCAATATCAACATGAACATCAAGACTGTATTAGCATTTAACAAGAATAACTTTTTTTCTGGTTGGGTTTATTGGCATAAAGTGGTTCATATTATCTTAATAGTATTCTAATGTCTATCAATCTGTAGTGTTAGCTTCTTTTTCATGTATATTCGTGGTAATTTATATTACTTTTTCCACTGTTTTTTTCCCCAAATCTAAAAATACTATATAAAAGAACTGACTTACAAAACAGAAACAGACTCACAAACATAGAAATAACCTTTGGTTCCCAAAGGGGGAGGGGAGGGGAGGGATAAATTAGGAGTTTGGGATTAATAGATGTGTGTGCCTTGGTTGCTCAGTCCTGTCCAACTCTTTGCGACTCCATGGACTGTAGCCCACCAGGCTCCTCCTCCTAGGAATTCTCTAGGCAAGGATACTGAAGTGGGTTGCCCTTCTCTTCTTCGAGGGGAATCAAACCCAGGTCTCCTGCATTTCAGGCAGATTCTTTACCATCTGTGCCGCCAGGGAAGCCTGGGGTTAACATGTACCCACTTCTATATACAAAATAAGCAGGGACCTACTGTATAGCACAGGGAATTATACTCAATATCTTATAATAATCTATAAGGGAAAAGCATCTGAAAAAGAATAAATGTGTTCTTTTATTCCTCACACATGTATATATAACTGAATCACTTTGCTGCACGCCTGAAACGGACACAACACTGTAAACCGACTGGACTTCAACAGAAAAGAAAAATAAATTTAATTTTAAAAAAAGTTTAAAGAAACACTTCCCCTATTTGTTTGGGATGAAATCTAAGTGGGAAGTCGCATAGCTACTCCCCGGCAGACCCTCTAAACTCTACCTGCCGGGTCCTTGAAGAGATGTTTGGTCACATTTATGGGACCTTGGGGAGAAAACCGCAGCCGCCAAGAAACAGCAAGTGTGGTCTAGCTGAGCCTTTACATTACACGATAAACAGCTGACAGCTTTGGGAATATCTGATTGTCCTGGAAACACAGAAAAATGGGAATGAACAGAGAGAACTCAAGAGGGGAGAAAAGGGACCCAGGTAACACACAGCTGGGGTCAGGAGCGGTACCCTGGTGGGGAACCAAAATAAAAGGAGCGCAGAGGTTAATAAAATGGGGACATAGTCCTCTCTCCAGACACAGTCGGGCGAAAATTACTTATCACCTGCTGGAGTGGATGTGAGAAGCGGCCGGTGACAAGTGTGTGGCAGGGAGTATCCTGTGAGGAGGAGGCCATCTCCGCACAGCGCCCTGCAACAGGCTTCCTCGGGCTCCCTCCCCAGCAGACTCCCAGGCTCTGTCTCCTCATTAGAGGACAACAGCTGTTTCTGCCTATAATTAGCTCACAGCTCGATAGTTAGCCCCCGGTCCCTTACACCTGTACCACACGCAACATGGAAATTACAGAAGCACATGTTGTTTTTTTCTTAAATTACCTCCACTTACACACGTTGTTAAGCATCTAATAGAAAACAACCGCACCTTCCCGCTCCCTTCCTCCTCAGAAGGCTTTGTAAAAGGCCAGCGGGGGAAAGTCTTTGTTTTTATGGGCTCCAGTTTCCATTTCCCACCTCACCTTGGTGCTCCGCGAGCCCGTCCCCCCAGCCCCCCGAAGGAGAGAAGTTCTCCAGGGCTGTCAACCAACGCACCAGGCGTCAGGCCATAAAATCTTATTTTCAGCCACCTGCGGGATGATGGAGAGAAGAGGAAACTAGACGGGGGGAAGGGCGGGGGTGGGGTGGGTAGCGCTCCAGCTGGCGGCTGAAGATGGTTTCAACAGAATTCACTGGGGGGTGGAAGGGTGCGGAGTCTCGGGTCATTTCCTGCCAGGTCTGTGCTGCGTGGGGGAAGGATCCATAATCACACTGTCTCACGGCTCCATTAGTGTCAGAGCTCATTAGGAGCCCCATCCACTCGGCAGCAGTGGGCACACAAAAGAAAGACCCAGCCAAAGTCTGCAGAGCGGCAGGGTCGTGGTTACAACGCGGGGGCGGGCGGGAAGGAGGGATTGTAAAATTCCCGGCTGGGTAATTAGAGTCAGCGGGGAAGCAGCCGGGCCCTAGCGGGCCTCTCATTGCTCTCCTGGTTGTTGTGGACGATTGGCAGGGCCGTTTCCTTCCAGGGGCGAGGCATGTGCCTGGGTCATAACTCAAAAAAGAAAATGATCATCAATTTGCGCCCTGCTCCCGGGATAAACTGGGGAGGTGGACCGAGGTTACTAGAGTCGTCAGGGTACAGGTAGAGCAGAGAGAGGAGGATGGTAGGAGGCCCGTTGCCTTGGTGCAGTTAATGGAACAAACTTACATTGTTGCCTAATCGACTTCTACTAAGTTAATTTGAATAGATTCACTTTCCTTATGCATCGGGTAAGGAAACCTACGGAGGCTGTGGAGCCATGACAAAATCCGGTGGCATTATTAGGGATCCCAATTTGCTTTCTCATTACAGTATGTCATTCTGATTTTCTTCAACTCCAGGTGCAACGTGAACGCTCATGTGCTGGAGGCAAAGCCTATAAGATGGCTCACTCTGGCTATTGTGTTTGCCTTTTATGACAGTTTAATAAATTATGAAAATGTATCCATCCAAAATGGATTTTAAAAACTGTGTTGTGATTGAAATGTAATCTATACACGATAAAATTCACCTAAGTATACTGTTTGGCGAGCTTTGACAAGTGTAGACCTTTGTATAATTATCGCTACAATAATGTTCAGAATGCTTCAATCTACCCAGAAGTTTCCCCTTGCCCCTTTGGAGTCAGTCTCCTTCCTGACCTCTCACCCCCACCTCCAGACAACCAATGACTTGATTTCAGTTATTAGGACTTTGCCAGTTTCTAGTTTCTAGTATTTTCTATGAGTGGAACCGTGGAGTGCAGCCTTTTGAGTCTGGCCTCTTTCAGTTCTTCTACACTGTTGCATCTTTCAGCAGTCTGTTCCTTTGAATTGTTGGGTAGTATCTTCTTGTAGGAATGGCATCGCAGTCTATTTACCCGTTTGCAGGTTGATGGATATTTGGGCTACTTCTTATTCAGGGTTGTGATGAATAAGGCCGCTCTGAACATTCAAGTACAAGCGTTTGTGGAGACATGTTTTCATTTCTTTTGGTGGTCTTCCCCTCTGTTGTCAAATAGGGAAATAAATAAAATCAGATCCATTTGACTGATCATCCAGCCAAAGACGGAGGGGGGTGGCTCTTGGCCTAACTAAGATGCAGGAACAAGCGTAATTCTATATATTTCAACATGTGACAGTAGAGGAAAGAGCAGGCAACCACACAGGTGCGGTCTCTTGCACAGGCACTCGGCAGGCGCCCTGAGCCCCAGGTTCAGTATTTGTGTGACTGTGTGACGTGGTCACGTTTGAGGTCAGTGAAAGCAAGCTCACATCAGTTACAAAATATGCACGCTAAGTCACTTCAGTCGTGTCTGACTCTGTGCGACCCTAAGGACTATAGCCCTCCAGGGGCCTCTATCCATGGGATTCTCCAGGCAAGAATACTTGAGTGGGTTGCCATTTCCTCCTCCAGGGGATCTTCCCAACTCGGGAATCAAACCCATGTCTCTTATGTCTCCTGCATTGGCAGGCAGGTTCTTTACCACTCGCACCACCTGGGAATATGATGACTCTATTAAGCACAAAACTCCAAAACCAGACCTCGTTTTGGTAGCTTATCACCTAAAAAGGCTAGCAATTATAGAAATGAACACACAATGTTTGATGGAAATGACAAATATATGAAAAATGATGAAATCTGGAGTACTTTGTGCTTCACCAAAAAAATAAGAAACATTTTCTTATTTCTAAAAAATAAGAAACAGAAGAAGACTCTGAGAACTGGGCTTCTATACTCTGATGACAAAGCACTGAGCTGAGGGCTAATATCAAAGTATGGAATGGCCCATGTTTGGACTCTGAAGGTTCCATTCCCATATCAGATCCATTGGGTTTATGAATCAAAACGCGACAGCAAACAGCCATGCTTTGTTGGACTTGACTCAGAAAGTTCAACTGCACTCTTTGGGCTTCATCCAGCAGCAAGATGGGAGACTCCATGGCAGCGATGCCTCATGGGTTGCTGTGCTTTGGAGGAGAGAGCAGGACAGCTCACCCTCCTCCTGCTCTGAGCTGGCCCACTGCTTGGCCATCATAATAACTGTCCTGTGACCAACAGAAAATAATTTCTTTCATTCTCAGAAAGGTTGCACAAGTACAGAAATACGAAACCATTTAAGCATCCATTTTTAAGCCAAGGCTTCATTTTTCAAGAACACCTGAAGCCACAATGATTCTCATTGCATTCTGTTTGCCTAGCTCCTTTGTTCAGGGTCTGACCTTAACTTTGCTCTTACGCATTTTGGAATTTCTGGAGCCCAGCTTTACCCTGAGGGAAAATAAGGAAACAAATAAGCTTAAAAAAATTTCTTTTTTGACCTAACCCTGCACCCTAAGGTCGCCGTTGAAATACATCAGATTTAAAATCTGCAAGCTCTTCAGGCCAAACTCACAGGAAAGTCAGGAAAACTAGAAGCTGTGAAGGACACGGATCTGCTGAATATATTAACCTCGGCTATGTGTGTGGATGTGTGTTTTCTAATCCTCTAAGGTAAATTTATACCAATCCATACAGATGTGGTCCTTTCTGTTTATTATTCCCAACTGTGTAATGGCAGTAAATGTCGTGCAAAGAAGAAAAAAAAAATTCTAGAGTTTGACAGCACAGTTTTAAGGCAAAACAAAGAAAAGGAAAGCTTGTTCTTTCAGCCATTGCTCACTCCCTCATTCTACCCAGACTGGATCGTCTTAAATCTGATTTGGGATTTGAGTATTATTTGGATTAGCTCATTAGTGGGGCACCAGTTCTGACAAGCCACTAATCTGGGGCACTGGAGCACAGCGCCATGACAGCATTATGCTGAAAATGAGAAATCTAATGAGCTTAGACAGATCCTGGTGCACATGGTCTGAAGGCACTTTGTATGGAGACCCACGAGCTAGGGAATGCAGGAGGTGGCAGATTGAGGCATCAGCTCAGCTGAGCTAGAACACAGCCGCTTGAATGCCCAGAAGTGATCTCATTCAGATAGGCCGGGGTGCACCTTTCCTAAGCAAGTTCTGTAGAATGTCAACCAATTGCCTAGATTGAAAAGCAAGAGTAATAAAAGGTGATTACTTTAGGGGCCGGGTGTCAGTGGGAGGGGCTGTGAGCAGAGATGAGGTTTGAAGGTAAAACAGTCTGATGTGGTTTTACGTCTCAGAAGCAGAACAGTTACAGGTGAGGCTTCATTGGCATCTGGAACTAGCAACCTGTTAGGGTCTCAAGTTACTTGCCCAGGACTGCTGTCTAAGTCAACTCCACTGATGATTCCCCCTCTGTGAAAATGACTTTCTTTCTTCTCTTTACTTGTGATTTTAGTCGGTTTTAAGCTGAACAGAACACACTGGTTGTTTTCAGCTCAGAATGGTGCTGTTGCTAAAATCAGAAAATGCTAGGCTTCCACAATGGGTGACTTATAATGTCCAGATGTAGCTCAGGGGCAACGCACTGCACACAGTGGAAGGGGTTTGGCGCCTCCCCCACCCCTCTCTCTCCTCCTTCGCTTGAAGAGGAAAACAAAAGTTTCCATGGCATTTTCTTGCTTGTAAGTGGAAAATCAAGCCATTAAGGGAGACTAGGAGTAGGCCCCCCGGGACTAATTCCTTTCTTTGTATTGTGTTGGTGTGCCACCTTGTGGCGACTTTTAGAACTCCATGGAAGACCTGCGCTTGTTCACAGAGCTGCCCCTAATTTTAGTATCCTTTCTAAACCCTAGAAAGAAATTCGTTGTCAATCTGTTCTGTGAATCATCTTTAGAATGAGTGTGTGTGCAAGACAAAAGCAAATGTATTTTCAGCACATGTGAGCAATATGAAATCAAGCACGTGACTTCTTTCGTGTTCTTCCTTGCCAGGCAGGGAATGACCAGGCAAAATGAATGACCCTTTTGACTTAAAAGTCAAGAATTATCCTGTAAGTATTTAGAAATGAATGCACAGCAGAACTGATTCCACTTTCTTATTTTAACATTTTCAAATTTTTCGGGATTTAGAAGAAAAAGTCAGAAACTAAGAGATGACACATTTTAATGGAGTCCCTGTCTTTTAAACACCTTAGTCAAATGTAGGTGAGGACCTTAGGTATATATTAGAACAGGTTAAGAATTCTAGGCCCAACACAAAACGGATAAGAAGAGGAAGTGACAAATCCTGGTGTCACAGAATTCTAGAAATTTTCAGAGGCTGAGGAAAGGAGTCCAAAGGAGGAGAGTGAAAAAGATCTTTACCTGAAAAATGTATCTTTGAAAACACATTTTAACCTTTCCTGCCAGAAAACAGAAAGCACAGTCCAAAGTATTTGTCAGAATCTCAAAAAGAATTGGAAGGATCACTGGGAGATGACTTTGGACACTGGGCTGCTCTTGTGAGCCAAGCATGGATTGTTATTTGCAGGGCCTTAAGTGTTTGAAGCAGAAGAAAAAGCTGAAAAGAGTCAACCGTTCCCAAAGCCTTGGTGAGGTAGGGGGAATGGTTCATGATTCAAAAGATCATTGTTCTAAACATAATTGTTTACAAGAATCCAGGCAGCAGGAGAAAGAGGTTTTTAAGATTTTTCCCTTTCAAAAAAATCCATTGTAGACTATTTTGTATTGCCTTTTCTTCACGAGAGTCATCAAAACCTCTGCCATTCAACTGTGGTTGAGCAGTGATCTATTATTTCACTTAAACACACACTAAAAGAGCTGATGTTGATTAATCAGAAGTGGGAGAAGCAGACATGCTTTGGAAACAGAAACTCTGTTACTGCTTCTAAAGAACGTCCACTGGCCACCGGGACCTCTGTTGCTAGGGAGATGGTTACCAGGCACAGGTGCTATAGTGCCTGCCCCTACCCCACCCCTTCGCTTGTTTGATACCCTTTGGACTGATGTCATGAATGAAAGGTTTTCAAATATTTAATTTTTCCTGTGTGTCCTCGAAAGAAGGGACAGTGCTCATGTGACTGATTTTCAAAGGCAAAATTAGGAAGAGAGGAAAGGAAGAGTGGACACATGGGAGAACATGGGCAGATAGCCATGCTGAGGAGGGGCAGCTTGGGGGAGGCTTGGGCAATGAAATAAAGCCAGAGACAACACCCCATCTAGTAATACTTGAACAAAGTCCTGAGTCAGTGGTGAGTCTGACCCATGAGGACCAAAGAACCAAGGCAATGTGACTTCTACTAACCATATTTTATTAACGGCTGACCATGTGCCAGCCACCCTGCCTGCTTCTTACACACCCCATCCTATTCATGCTTACACTCACCCAACACAAGGCCTTATTATCACTGTTTAACATAAGAATACCAAGCATCAGAGTGGTTACAGAACTTGCCAAATGCTAATGCCCTTGTTTTGGGTTTTGTTTTTTGTTTTTTTTTTTTGGTCTGATTTCAAACTCATGTCTGCCTCTAAATAGCTTCTTCCAGGGCCTCTCAGAGGACTTGAAATTGCTAAGATGTATTAGCAAAAATTTACAAAACAGCAACTCTGTGCAATGACACATTTTTGGATGAGAGTGTGTGTTCAGTATAATTGCAGACATGGGTCTTGCCTTCAGTGGAGCTCAGAAACCTGTAAAAACTAAGCTGATGAGGAAATAGTAAAACACTTCTATGTCTGAAAAATTAAAGAGTGAAGAAATGTTACGGGTAGGTGCTAAGGAGCAACTTACCCAAACTAGAACACTGGAGGTCGATGCTGGATGCATTTCAGGGAGTTGTAGAGAGCATCTTTCCTGATCTGGAGTTAGAAGACAGATACAACCAGACTGATGATTGAGCTGACTCTGGGTGGGTAGAAGGAATTTTGAGTGGTCTGACTTTCTGAGATGTCCTAGGAGAGTGGGCAGACCTCAAGTGAGGTGATAAAATGGACCATTTTATGAAAGGGTACCTGTATGCTCAGTCACTCACTCAGTCGTGTTTGCCTCTTGCGACCCCCTGGACTATAGCCCGCCAGGTTCCTCTGTCCATGGGATTTCCCAGGGAAGAATACTGGAGTGGGTTGCCGTTTCCTCCTCCAGGGGATCTTCCTGACCCAGGGATCAAACCCTCGTCTCCTGTGTCTCCTGTACTGGCAGGCGAATTCTTTACCCTTATGAAAGGGCAGTGGGTGATTTGATTGGGGTGTGGGGGAGTGTGTGAACTGAGGTTTTGGCCATGTGAGTGTGTGGGTCTGTGTATGTGCTCAATGCTGAGTCTGAGATAGGTGGCAAGGAGGTGGCCAAATGGAAGGTGAAAAAGACAGAGGGAAAAGCAACTGATAATCAACGTGGTACAGTGGTAAAGAATCTGCCTGCCAATGCAGGAGACTCAAGAGATGCAGGTTCAATCCCTGCATTAGGAAGATCCCCGGGAGCAGGAAATGGCAGCTCCGGTATTCTTGTCTGGAGAATAATTCCGTGGACAGAGGAGCCTGGCAGGCTACAGTCTATGGGGTCTCAAAGAGTTGGACACAACTAAAGTGACCGAGCAATCAATTTAGCTTTTCTCAGAATTTTGCCGAGAACCAGTTCAGGTTAGCATATTGCTAATGTATATATGTATAATGTGCTAATACACATTCAGTCATGGAAGTTTCTGTCCTTTAACTTAGAAAGGAAAAAAAAAACTATAGCATATTTGCATTTTGTTATTAATTCATGAGTTTAAAAAAAAAGTCCCTATAGAAAGAAATATATATTTATTTTTTCAATACCCAGGAGGAGGCAAGCGCTGTTCAGAGCAGTTTAAGCCCTTCATCCTTCACCACAGGCACCAGCAGACCTGAAGGGACTCTGCAGAGGCAGCAGCTGCAGTGGGCAGACATGAAAGCGCCAGGCCACGAAGCCCCATTAGGAAAAGGTGAGGCAGTGAATTATTTTTATGGCCTGGAAATGACATATCTCGTTCATTCAGTGAGTTATTTACCCTCTGGATTGAGTTCATGGACCTATGAGTCATATAAACACATCTATTGCTTTATCTTGGGGGACAGGAAGAGGGGAGAAGGTTATGCTGTGGAAGCTGGGGGGAAGGGGAAGGATGGGCTGATAAATGTTTTAAGACCTCATCGAGCAGGTCTGGGTCATGGCAGAACCTATTCTGTCTTGGTAGATTCTAGGCCCTGTGAGGGTTTAGAAGCCACACCTGCTTCCTCTCTGGTATGAAAGCTTGCAAGCCAATCCCTACAACCCTGGCTGAGATGCATTTCAAAAGGGAAAGGATTCCCTCTACTGCAGTTTGACCAGTTTTTCAACTGAGGAGGGTGTGTGTGTGTCTGTGTGTGTGTGTGTGTGAAAGAGAGAAAGAGGAAGAGAGGAAGAGACCATCTGCTGGCCATGAAATTACTTTTGTATTTTTATCCAAATCACACCAAATTGGACAGGTAATTTATGGGCCACCTTGCAATGCCTGCCTTACTGATAACTATCCCCTGGCCCGCCTTGCTGTATGAAACTACCATCTGGGCGAGGTTAGGGGGACAACCTCGATGCAAATACTTCTCTGCTCTGCTTTGGTATCTTCGTGCAAAATCAAACCTCCCTGTCTTTGGTCCCATTTAAATAAAAACATCGCTTGCCTCCAACCAGTAGAATACATTTTCCCAGCTGATGGATGCTTTTCCATTTATTTTATAATGTATTTTTTTCCTCAGCAAGGGATTGTTCTTCGGAATGTCAAGGAGGAAATATTTTCCAAATCATCTGCTGTGATTGGCTGGCTTGGGCCTAATCAGATGGTGAGCGGGGCAGGGGGAGAGGCAGTCATTTGTCACGCTGGAGCTCCAGCCCAGGATAAAGAGGTGCTTTGTAATGCCAGCCTGCCTGATCTCTGGGCCACAATCAAATTACTCTCCCCTCCCCCCAACTCTTCTTCCCCATCCCTCCCTCACCCCCATCTCTCTCTCTCTCACACACACACACATGCACACTCACACCCTACCTCTTCAGATCTATCACTGACAATACAGTTATTAAACAAAATCTTAGCCGAGGGAATTAATAACATCAAGGATTCATTTCTTTATCAAATGTTGTGGCCTGAAGGAAGAGGACTTCCTGCTTACAGAAAGATTCAAGTACATTCATCACCTGAGGGCAAGGGGTGGGTTTGTGATTTTTAATACTCATCAAATGAGAAGCAGAGGAGAGAGTGGGAGGGAGATCCCCATAAGTGTTTGCAAATATTAACAGGTTGCAAACCTGCTTTTTGAAGGATTCCTGGTCCCACGGGGGCTAAAGAGATTTGGGGGGAGGTGGGGCCGTGAGATGGGCAGTGAGTGAGCTGACCGACAGTGGCCAGAGCCTGGGAGTGTCATTGCGTGATCTTTAAATCCGGAAATGTGACGGTTCTGCTGTCTCTGCGATCAGATAGCTATGGGGGCAGGGGAGGGCAGGGAGGTTACAGGAGACAGGAAGGAACAAAGCTACAGATGTGAGTGAGAGGATGCTCGGCCACATTACAGGTGGAGTCCGTCTGAGAGCTCAGCCCCCGCTCGCCCCCAGCTTGGCAGTAGCTGTCAGCCAGCAGCGTGTGATGGCACATGAAGGATATGAAGTTTGGGCAGGAAACAGCCTCTCTTTATTCCTCTTGACCTTATTCACTGGGACGCTTGTGACTTGTCACTCCCCTGGATACAGGAGGAGAAAGAAGTCAAGAGGCTCGTGGGAGAACTAAAATCAATGCATGGTGGCAAGACACGCCGGGCAGCCTGTTCTGTAGCCATCAGTATTGCCAACTTAAATTGTCGATTTGAGCACAGCCGCAATCATCATCACAGGGAGAGTGTCTTCATCTAGGATCTTCATTTCCTAGTCTGCGTGTCTATTGTGTGAAGTGTGCTGCGCTGGAAGGTTTCTTCCTGGTGGCTAGGTTGCAATTACAAATCAGAACCACTTGTTCCCTGCTGCTCCCAGAACCATCATGGAATGCCTATGGGCAGCACCCTGGTTGCCATCTCACAAGCTGAGCAGAATGGAATTGCAAGGGAGCTAATGCCCATGGGATTGCTCTTAATCAAGGGAGGATGGGAGCCTACAAATGAATTCCCTAATCTCCATCCTTTGGTAGATATTTGTAGAACGCATTCTTTATACTTCTCAGAAATCCCAGCCAATTGGAGTCCCGTTGCCAACAGCAGCAACCTTGATAACGCATCTTTATATAGGCTTTTCCTTCCTTTCCATCCACTTTCTCTGCCCCCTTGTTCCTCCTTCTGTGTTTATTTCTCAGATAAACTACCTTCACCTTCAGTCCTTATCTTGGACTCTGCTTGCTGGGCAAAACAAATGCAGACAGCACCAACTGAGAAGTCTGGTTTTTCCCAAGTGCTCAGACATTAATGAATCCTTTTCCAATGCCCTCTTTCTCAAATCTAAGACCCAAGCTGCCAAAGCTGGTCATGGTCTGGTCACCTCCACCATGGCCTGGGGAGGGAGAGGAAGCCGGCAGGAGAGGTGGTACAGTCGCCAGCCAGCATCCAGGGGTGTGCGAGCATCTACAGATGCCTCCTCCAGTTGTCAAGGGAGGGGAGTGAGTTTAGAAATGCATTGTTAAGATGATGAGTCAGAATTCTACCACGGTGGTAGTCTCTGGCTGTGGCTGTGGTACCTTGATCAGACTGTTTCTGCTACTGAGGTTCCAACGTTTTCTCCACCCTTCCTTCTCTTCTAGAAGTCTCTGTATCACAGATGTGTGTGTGCATGTGTGTGTGTGTGCATGCTCATGCCCAGTCATGTCTAGCTCTGTGTGACCCCATGGACTGTAGCCCTCCAGGCTCCTCTGTCCATGGAATTTTCCAGGCAGGACTACTGGAGTGGGTTGCCATTTCCTACTCCAGTATTAGAGATTATTAAACTACAAATCTGGCCCATTATTTTGTTTTCCAAATAATGTGTTACTGGCACACACACAAAAGAAATGTGTGGTTAACCCTCCTACAGCCAGGCTGGCATCACAAGAAGGGAATGAATTCATTCAACCCTGAATTCATTAAGTATTTACTGAAACTCTACCAAATGTTCCAGCATTGCGCTAGTGTCTGAAGCCACAGTGGTAAACAGAGGGCTCTTGCCTGGTGGAATGTAGTGTCTGATAAGTAATATATTCATCAAATAATGACCCATGTCCACATCAAAGTATCATTATAATCTCTGCTAAGTGAAAGGAGCCATCACAGAGATTGGATCTCTGCTGCTGCGACTAGGAAGGCTTTCCTGGAAGAGTGGCGTCTGCGGGACAAAGAAGAGTTGGGGTTAAGTGTGGATATGGGGAGAAAAATACCCAGAAGGAAGAGAGCAAGTGAAAATCCTAATCAGGCAGCGGGTGGGGAAATCACCTGTTGAAGGAACAGGAAACCAGTGTGGGTGAAAAGCAGAGTAAGAAAACTTGGAGGTTTTAGGGAGACTAGAAAGGCAATCAAGGGCCAGATCAAGAATGTTTGTCTTTATCCTAAGAGCAACAGGAATCAACTGAAGGTTGGGCTTTTTTTTTTTTTTAATTCTATGAGTAGTAATGAATATACCCTTATTTTTAAAAGATCTAAATAATATATGTAATTCAACAGTTTGCCTGTATCAGCTTCCCCAGTCCAGTTATTTTCACAGACACTACCCCTGTGTCAAAAGAAACTGAATTTGGTGGTAGAGCAAATGGATGGTCTGATACTGCCAAATCTACACATTAAAAAAAATCAGAAGACGTATATTCAGTTACATTGCTTACGTATATTCAGTACTAGTTCTGGGAGTGCTAAAGAAATATTTTGGCCACTAGAAAAATAAAATGATATTTTCAAATAGAATTTATTTTAAAATATTGTTTATATTTTCCTTTAAACATTTCTGTCTTTTATAATTTAAAAATTATATGCACATTATATATAGGATGTTTCCATACATATATATAGGATGATTGCTCAAACTTTTTCACTCATGGAATCTATGAATATAAAGCTTGGAGACCACCATCACAGTAGTTAAGAGCATAATATATTATATTACATGTTGATGTTTTAATATTATATTATATATTGATTTCCTTGAGTTCAAATCTCAAACTCATCGTATACAAGCCAGATGCTCTTGGAAATGTACTCAGTCTTGCAGTATCTCACCTCTTAATTAGGGAGGATAACAATACTTTCTCCAAAGGGTTATTGTGAGTATTGGATTAAATAAAACCTGCAAAGCACTCAGAATGGTGCTCAGCACATTGCAAACCCTCAATAAAGGTTAACAATTACTCTTAATGTTGTTAGTACTGTGTTGAGCTTGCATTCAATAACCTTACTGAACTTTCTTTTTGGTTATAACAGCCTATAAATGAATTCTTTTGGATTTTCTCAATCAACAGTCATTTCCTGTCAAACATGACAATTCCAATATGAATTTCTTATTTTTTGTCTCATCATACTGCCCTGCTTTCACACTGAAATAGTAGCAGTGAGGGCAGGTGATTTTATTTCTGTCTTTAAAAGAGATGGCACCACTGTATCACCACTAAGTATGATATTTGCTAAAGATCTAGCACATTTCTTTCATCAAGCTAAGAAAGATTACTTTTGATCTTAGGTTACTAAAAGCTGTTATTTTGTATTGTGGATGAAGGTATCAGTATTCAATAACTGAAATGAAAAGCTGAATTCATTACTTAAGTAAGAAAGAGTTAACTGGTTAGATATAATCTCTCTTTGCAGAGAAGTCTGCTGATCTTTGGTTAGATATAATCTCTCTTTGCAGGGAAGTCTGCTGATCTTGGAGTTTGGGGTCAAGGATTATTTTGATCTTAGATGGGGTTTGGAGTCAAGGCTTGTTTTGATGCAGTAGTTGTTATTATTCAGTCACTCAGTGGTATCTGATTCTTTGCAATCCCATGGACAGACTTCTCTGTCCTTCACAATCTCCTAGAGCTTGCTCAAACTCATGTCCATTGAGTCAGTGATGCCATCCAACCAGCTTATCCTCTGTCATCCCCTTCTTCTGCCTTCAATCTTTCCCAGCATCAGAGTCTTTTCCAATGAGTTGGCTCTTCGCATCAGGTCGCCGAAATATTAGAGCTTCAGCTTCAGCATCAGTCCCTCCAATGAATATTCAGAATTGATTTCCTTTAGGATTGACTGGTTGGATCTCCTTGTAGTCCAAGAGACTCTCAAGAGTCTTCTCCAGCACCACAGTTCAAAAGCATCAATTCTTCGGCACTCAGCCTTCTTTATGGTCCAACTCTCACATCCATACATGACTACTGGAAAAACCATAGCTTTGACTAGATGGACCTTTGTCAGTAAAGTAATGTCTCTGCTTTTTAATAAGCTGTCTAGGTTGGTCATAACTTTCCTTCCAAGGAGTAAGTGTCTTTTAATTTCATGGCTGCAGTCACCATCTGCAGTGATTTTGGAGCCCAGAAAAAGTCAGCCACTGTTTCCACTGTTTACCCATCTATTTGCCATGAAATGATATTCTTCCAAAATAGCAGCCTAGAAAGATGCGCTCAACTTCCCCTTCAAGAACTCCAAAATTGCAACTACCTGCTTAACAGCCATTGACAGAAGAATGTTGGATCTCACCAAAAAAAGATTCCCCGTGTCCAGGGGCAAAGGAAAAGCCCCAACAACACAGTGGGAAGGGAGCAACTACATTTAAAATCAAACCTCAGACCTGCCAGAGATGCTCAGAGGTTGAAAAACCAAACCTGTGCACACCAGGACTGAAGGGAAGGAGCAGTGACCACAACAGACTGAACCGGTCCTGCCTTTGCGTGTTCGAGGGTCTCCCGTGGAGGCTCGGGCAACAGTGATCTGCCGCAGGAACAGGGACTCTGGCTGCAACAGACCTGGGAGGTACAGCATGTGGCATAAGACCTCTTGGAGGAGGTCGTCATTCAGTTCAGTCGCTCAGTCATGTCTGACTCTTTGCGACCTCATGGACTGCAGCACGCCAAGCCTCCCTGTCCATCACCAACTCCCAGAGTTTACTCAGACTCATGCCCATTGAGTTGGTGACACCATCCAACCATCTCATCCTCTGTCCTCCCCTTCTCCTCCTGCCTTCAATCTTTCTTAGCATCAGGGTCTTTTCAAATGAGTCAGTTCTTTGCATCAGGTGGCCAAAGTATTGGAGTTTCAGCTTCAGCATCAGTCCTTCCAATGAATGTCCAGGACTGATCTCCTTTAGGATGGACTGGTTGGATCTCCTTGCAGTCCAAGGGACTCTCAAGAGTCTCCAACACCACAGTTCAAAAGCATCAATTCTTCAGTGCTCAGCTTTCTTTATAGTCCAACTCCCACATCCATACGTGACTACTGGAAAAACATAGCAGTAGTTAGTTGACATCAAATTTGAAAGTGTGTTTTGGGAAAGAAAAGCTTGTTAGTTGGTTTGGTTTCAGAACTGTCATTGGAATGACTCCTCTACTAATTTATTGACCCTCAAAAGTGTGAGAGGGTCACTCACTTGGCACTCAGATGTGGGTTCAGTGAACCGGGTGGCCATTGATCATTTAGATCATGGTGAGTTGTCACTGATCGATCAAGCATCAGGTATAATATGGTGTGTGAGTGCCAAATTGCTTCAGTTGTGTCTGACTCTTCGGGACCCAGTGGACCATGGGGTCCCAAAGATGGCTACATATGAGTCCCAAAATGTGACAGTGTTGTGCGTTCTAAGGATTCACCATTTGATTCCTTTAAGATATATATCTTCTCTAAATAGAGTGTGTGTGTGAATTCACTTCAGTTGTGTCTGACTCTGTGCAACCCTATGGACTGTGACCTGCCAGTTTCCTCTGTCCATGGGATTCTTCAGGCAAGAATACTGGAGTAGGCTGCCATTTCCTCCTCCAGGGGATCTTCCTGACCCAGGGCTCGAACCCATGTCTCTTACATATCTTGCATTGGCAAGATACTAGCACCACCTGGGAAGTCCCATAATAAGGTACCCGGGGTGGTTTTCCTGGCAAGCAGCTGTCTTTAGAGGTGTACAGAGGAATGTGAGCCAAATGGCACATGTGGGGAGATTCCTGGTCTTAGGAAGTAGATCTAAGGTTGGAAGTCCAGGGAAGCAGACAGAACATGCCACCTGGAGAGCGTAATAAACCAACAGGTGGTGCAGGTATTGTAGTTTGGCTTTTTATTTTATTTTATTATTTTTTTTTTTAATTAATTTATTTTTTTAAATTTATTTATTTATTTTTTTTTCAGTGGGTTTTGCCATACATTGACACGTAATATAAAATTCTTTGAATTGCTTGCTATAGAGTAAAATAAGCTCTCCAGAAATTTATTCCATGATTATTCTATAACTTTGTATATTTTTAAGAACATAGACATCTACTATAATACTTCTTAGAGAAAGTTGATAATTGTGGGAAAGTAACAACATATGTTTTTCTTATTACATAAATAATTTTATAGCTAGGAAATAAAGATCTTGCAAGCAAAAAAAAAAAAAAAACAAAAAACAGGTGGTTGTCCTGGTTGAACTGGCGAGCCATTGTCTTTACAGATATACAATCCCTAGTCACAAAACACAGCAGCAAGGAAACAAAAAGCAGGTACTATTTAGATATCTAAATACTGAGAAGGGAAGCATACTGAAAAGAAAAGATTTTTAGTAGGAATTCAGGTGCCAGAATTTGGGGTGGCAGAGTTATCAAGATGAAAGTACAGCTCGGGATCTAGAAATTCTGGGGTGACAGACAGGGTGTCCAGGCCAGGAACCAGGATAAAGACCAAAAGACATACGTCTAGTTAGTGGAATGAGGCCACAGCATGGTCAGAGGAATGCGGAAAGGCTTTATTAGGGCAAAAATCCAAGGACAGACCAGACCCGTACCAAGACTGTCTTGATACAGAGTTCTGAGTACTGAAGCCAGAGTTCTGAATAGGAATGGACCTTTCAACCCAGACAGGTGGTTCTTCCTGTACCTGGAGGAAGCAATTCATGGAGGGACTGTTTGCATAGATGTGGGCAGAATTAAGGGACAATGAAAGGATAATGAGGCAGCCACAGGCTAGAGAAGAGGCACACCCAGGACTGAAGGGGCAAAGATTAGAGCCTAGGAGGAGGGAATTTCCTAGTGTGTATTTTTGTTGTTGTTGAAGTATAGTTGATTTACGATGTGTTAGGTTTTACTATTCAGTAAAGGGACTCAGCTATACATATATATACACTTCTTTTTCATATCCTTTTCCATTATGGTTTATCACAGGGTATTGAATACGGTTCCCTGTGCTATACAGTAGGACCTTGTTGTTGATCCATCCTCTATACAATAGTTTGCATCTGCCAACCCCAAACTCTTAGTCCAGCCTTCCCCTTCCCTTGGCAACCAGAAACATGTTCTCTAAGTCTGTTAGTCTGCTTTTGTTTGTAGATAGGTTCATTTGGGTCATATTTTAGATTCCACATATAAGTGGTATCATATGGTATTTGTCTTTCTCTTCCCAACTTACCTCACTTAGTCTGATGATCTCTAAATCCATCTGTGCTGCAGCAGATAGCATTCTTTCTTATGGCTAAGTAATATTCCATTGTGTATATATACACCATATCTTCTTTATCCATTCATCTCTCACTGGGCATTTAGTTTGTTTCCAATTATTGGCTATTATAAATAATGCTGCAATGAATATTGGGGTCTATATATCTTTCCGAGTGACAGTTTTGTCTGTATATATGTCCAGGAGTGGAATTGCTGGATCCTATCAGAACACTACTTTTTTTTTAGTTTTGTGGGACTTCCATACTGTTTTCCATAGTGGTTGCACTCACTTGCATTCCCGCTGACAAGCTTTACAACCCTCTGTTAGGTAGTTAGAATAGAAAAAAAATGTCCAAAATGGCAGTGGCTAAAAGACAAAGAAAGAGAAAAGCCCGAGAAAATGGAACAAAAGAAAATCCATGAACCAGAGTGAGAAGTCAAGGTGAAACAAACACGCCCCCTTCTTGGCTAACCCAATTTGCATAGGGCAGGCTCAAGGTAGGGTAGGAGACAAACATATAAAAGGAGGAAGCCAAGCCGGACTGAGGCCTCGCCTTTGAGATCAGCCTGCCCTCACGCCTCGAGGGTGTACTTTCCTTTGCTTGCTGAATAAAACTCTGAGCTGTAATTGAGCTGTAACACTGGTCCACCATTTCAAATCTCTACTGCGGCAAGACAGAACTGAGGAAATTACACGCTCCCCCAACACCTCCATGTAGGAGAGTTCTCTTTTCTCCACATCTTGGTGTGTATTTTCAGTCCTGGAGATCACAGATACTCCAAGAGACTGAACACTGAAGCCGAGAGGGAGCAAAGAAAGAACTACCCTGATCTCACTCTCTTCCAACCTCTGACCTCCTACCAGGGTTTCCCTAAAGCAGAAGCCAGTGGGTGAGGAGCCTAGCTGATACAGTCCCCAAGGGCGGACAGACAACAGTGGAGGATGACTAGAGGGAGGTAATTAACACACAATAGCCACCAGACTCCCCAAGTAGCTAGAAGAGGATCCAATCATGTCTCATCAATGGTGATTCTGAAATGCATTTTGGGGGCAGAGGCACATGATAGACTCCGAAAGAAGACAGCACTGGCTCCTGGTTGAGCATGGGCACTTATGCTGGTCTTTTAAGCAGAGCTTTCCTGAAGCTTCTGTAACATGGAGACATGGTGCAGAGCCAAAATCACAGTGGAGATGCCATTTCTGTCACTGTGTCAAATTACAGTACTCTGGGGAGACAAGAAAGCCAGCCAGTTAAGCATGTTTTGTGATTTGGTGTCTGAGGCCCAGAACCCCAGTGTGCATGAGTCAGAAGGAGCCTCGTGAAGAGACACAGGGAGCGAATGCAGGCATTTTCCCCTTTATGCAGAATCGGCTCGAGTCTCTGCAGCAGACGATAGCCAGCATTTTGTGAGTTAATGGTGTGTGACGCAGAAAAGGAGCTGTGAAGGGAGCAAATCTCTCTTTAAAGTGAACATTTTATAGAAATCCCATTTTCTCTGGGGCTCAAAGCCAGACTGACTTAGTGGATTAAGCTCTGAGGTTTCACTCCAGGGATGGATTTCAGGTCAAGGCCAGCCTACAAATCTACATGGGGGATGGGGAGAGACCTCAAATGAGACTAACTGGTGGTATCCAGAAGACACTACCTCGGACGTCCAGCAGCTGTGTCGCAGAGCCCTGGGGAATGAACTGGGGAGGAACAGTGAAGGGGAGGTGCTGTGGAGATGATGCTAATGTTCACTGCCATAGCTGTGGAATTTTTCACCTGGGGCCATTGCCCTGTGCCAGCTCGGATGAGGGCAGTCTTAATTGCTTTGTGCCATCAAGTGCATTTTTTGTCAGTTTTAGACAAACTGACATAATTATTTCTGTCACCTCAGGATGATTTTTCCCTCCAAGTCCCTTCAGATGAGGCAAGAAGCAGGTGCTTCTTACCCTAGCCGCACCAGCTTCAAGCACCCAAAGCCTTCTACACAACCAGCTGCCACGGTCCAGATGTACATGTATTTGCACTTTCTCTGTGAGAGTACATTAAAGATAGTGCCTGGGGGTTCTTGAAATTGGTAAGATTCAAGTTAAATCTGTACAATATGCCTGATGTGATGGAAGCAACCTCACACACTTCTCTTCCCCAGTCCCCTCACCTCTTAGCTAAGATGTTTCTGGGTCTGACAATGGGGAGATGTTATCAAGAATACACACACACACTCACACACACACACCCACACATACAGCCTTCCTCGGTGGCTCAGTGGTAAAGAATCCGCCTGCAATGCAGGAGACTCAGTTTTGATCCCTGGGTCAGGAAGATCCCCTGGAGAAGGGAAAGGCTACCCACTCCAGTATTATTGCCTGGAGAATCCCATGGACAGAGGAGCCTGGTGGTCTACAGTCCATGGGGTAGCAAAGAGTCAGACATGAATGAGCAACTGAACATGCTCTCACACATACATGATTTTAAAATTTATTTTTTTGGCCATGCTGCACAGTATGTGGAATACTAGCTCTCCGACCAAGGATTCAACCCATGTCTGCCTACGGTGGAAGTGGAGAGTCCTAACCGCTGGACAGTTAGACTTGCCACTAGTTCAAAGAGGGCAGCAGAGGCTTTTGAACTGTCTTTTTAGTTGACAGTGCTCCTATTTTTCTGTCTGGGATCTATAACACCCCCAACCTATAGGTACAGACATTAGAGAAAAGTCTCCAGATTCATTTTTCTCTGATGTGCTCAGGGTCAGGGTTGGGTTTTGGAGGACTTCTTAAGTTATTACTTTTGTGAGTGTTTATGGTTGAAATCCTAGGCATTTGGGTTGTTTTCTTACACTTCCTTTGGAGCCTAGAAGCTCCATGTACTTGACTAGAGTAGTAGCTCACAGGTAGACAAATGAAATACTTTCTAGTTCCTGTGCTGTGCTGTGCTGTGCCTGGGCTTGAATAAAATGTATCATATTCTATCACTCAAGCAGCAAAAGCTAGTGACATTGTTGGGTGTTCTTTCATGGTTTGGAAAAAAGCAAAGTAATCCTCCTGCAGGGTCTGGATTTCCATCTCTTTTAGATATTAGTATTATTCCCACAATGATATGCTTATTTATTTTATAACAAATATTTATTGCATTCTGGGCTAGAGTTGAGGCAGGAAGACCATCTGTGAGGTTATTGCATTAGTTCTCCCTCCAAGGAAAGATAATGGTGACTTGGACTAGGATGGTAACAGTGGAAGCAAGGAAGAGATTTAAGATATATTTTGGAGGTAGAATTGTCAGCTAAAGCTGCATGCTAGGCACTGGGCTTTGCCCTGAGGCTACAGTGGTGAATGAAACAAATGAGATTACCTAGCTCATAGAGGTTATACTGCAATACGGACTAAAGACAGTAAATAGCTATATACATTTAAGATATGCATAGAGATTGTGATAATCTCTAGGGAAGAAATATACAGTGATGTAGCAGAGAATAATCAGGGGGATGTAGGTGGCTACTTTAAATTGGGTTGTCATGGAGCAGCTTCCCATGAGGATGAAACAAGGAGTCAGACAGGCAAGGAGCTGGGGATGCATAATCCAGGCATATGGAAGGCTGTGTGCTGTTCTCGAGGTAGGAGAAGCTTGGCACATACTAGTAATTGTCAGAAGACTGATGTGCCTGGGTTGTCAATGATGGGAAGAGAGAATGATCTTGGCAGACCTGCCAAGATCATGCAGAGCCTGAGCTCAAAGTTTCAATTTTACTCTGAATGAAACTAGAAATCCAGTGAAGAAAAGGTGGTGGTAGGGGGAACAAGATATAATTTTTGCATAAAAAGATTACTCTGGTCAGTCTGTGAAGTATGGACTTTAGGTGGGCTAGCGTTGAAGCAAGGGCACCAATTTTAAAGCTTTTGCAATAGTCTTGTTGTTATTCAGTTGCTCAGTCATGTCCAACTCTTTGTGACCCCATACGGCAGCACACCAGGCCTCCCTGTCCTTCACAGTCTCCCAGAGCTAGCTCAAACCCATGTCCATTGAGTTGGTGATGCAATCCAACCATCTCATCCTCTGTCATCCCCTTCTCCTCCTGCCTTCACTCTTTCCCAGCATCAGGGTCTTTTCCAATGAGTTGACTCTTCACATCAGGTGGCCAAAGTATTGGAGCTTCAGTCTCAGTATCAGTCCCTCCAATGAATATTCAGGATTAATTTCCTATAGGACTGACTGGTTTGATCTCCTTGCAGTTCAAAGGAATACAGGGAAGAAAGAATGTATTCAAGGTGTATTTTGGACGTAGTGACAGGACTTAGTGATTTATTGGATATTGTTACTGGGCAGATTGAAGCAAAGGGAAATGCTTCTGGCTTAAATAATTGAGTGGAGAGTGGTCCATTTAATAGAACAAAGACTGTAGTGGATCAGAAATTAAAATATTTCTTTCCTTCCACTCTTCTTGTTCCATCTTCTGATGCCACATTACTTATTCAATAGTGAAATACTGGGAAGAGTACTTACTCTGCTGAGAGTTAGGAGATATAGATTTTTGTCCAGCGGATGTGCATAAGCAGTGGAATGACTTCAAGTCATTCAACTAACTCATAATGCCTCGGTTTTTCTCATGGCTACTTCAGACTTCAGAAGACCCACTATGCTTTGAATTGCATTGATTCGTTCTACAGGGACCTGAGATTTCTTCCCACTTCCAACACCACCTCTAGGGTACCACATTCAGAGGAAGGGACATGGGTCTTTACAGCCTAATATCAATTTCTGTAGTAACAATGGCTCTTGGAGGGGCAAATCCTTGGCCTCCAAATTAATGATAGCTATTGCTCACCTGCAGAAGAGTCATTAGCAGTACAGAACTAAGGAGGTTGACAGATTTTATCATTTTAAGTACCACAACAGACAGTGTGTTATAGGGCATTTAGACATTGTCATCACATAATTTTTTATTAATTCATTTGCATGAAATAAGGCTATAAAGTATCTGCATTTGTAGAATATGTTTATACATGCCCTTCTGTCTCTGGAACTCCTTTAGAATAATATTTTACAGAAGCATTTGAAAAGTTTAAAGTGCTATGCAAATACAAGGTGTTATTAATATTGACCTATGTACTAACTAGATATTGGCGTAAAGAGAACTTATCTTCCTTTGTAGGTACTATTTAAAATTCCAGGAGTCAGCTAGAGTTTGAATCCTTACATTTTGTTTTTTTAATATTTTATTTATTTATTTTTCCATTTATTTTTATTAGTTGGAGGCTAATTGCTTTACAATATTGTAGTGGTTTTTGCCATACCTTGACATGAATCAGCCATAGATTTACATGTGTTCCCCATCCCTATCCCCCCTCCCACCTCCCTCTCCATCCCATCCCTCTGGGTCTTCCCAGTGCACCAGCCCTGAGCACCCATCTCATGCATCCAACCTGGGCTGGTGATCTGTTTCACCCTTGATAGTATACTTGTTTCAATTCTGTTCTCTCTGAACATCCCACCCTCGCCTTCTCCCACAGAGTCTAAAAGTCTGTTCTGTACATCTGTGTCTCTTTTTCTGTTTTGCATATAGGGTTATCGTTACCATCTTTTAAAATTCCATCTATATGCTTTAGTATACTGTATTGGTCTTTATCTTTCTGGCTTACTTCACTCTGTATAATGGGCTCCAGTTTCATCCATCTCATTAGAACTGATTCAAATGAATTCTTTTTAATGACGGAGTAATATTCCATGGTGTATATGTACCACAGCTTCCTTATCCATTCGTCTGCTGATGGGCATCTGGGTTGCTTCCATGTCCTGGCTATTATAAACAGTGCTGCGATGAACATTGGGGTGCATGTGTCTCTTTCAGATCTGGTTTCCTTGGTGTGTATGCCCAGGAGTGGGATTGCTGGGTCATATGGCAGTTCTATTTCCATTTTTTTAAGGAATCTCCACACTGTTCTCCATAGTGGCTGTACTAGTTTGCATTCCCACCAACAGTGTAAGAGGGTTCCCTTTTCTCCACACCCTCTCCAGCATTGATTGCTTGTAGACTTTTGGATAGCAGCCATCCTGACTGGCGTGTAATGGTACCTCGTTGAGGTTTTGTGAATCCTTACATTTTGACACAGAGCATTTTACTGTGGACATAGTCCCCTAGACATGGCACTTTTGGTGCTGACCTCACGCCAGTTCCTGCTGAAAGGACAGCCATACATTAATGATGGGCACCAGTGCCAGCTATTAAAGACAGTTGGATTAGAAGAGGCGACTGACTCAGGGGTACTCATCTATGGTTTGGCCAGCAACTTGTGGCCAAATTCTGAGGAAATAAGGAAGCAGTTAACTGACAGAGCTGAAAAATTGCATAGAGAGAAACCAGGAGATCGAATCAAAGCCATTACAAACTCCAGTTTTGACATATCAGAGATAATGAATAAACATGGACAGTGAGGTAAGGAAAACACCCCATCCTCTTGCAGCTCTCATAAAAGCCCCCTGTGGCTACTAACCACCAATTCCAATAACATCTCAGTCCTCATCCTCTTCGTTTTCCATTGAGCTTTGCACATGTTTGTTTCCTTTGGAAACTCTCCTCCTCTACTGCTTTAATCCTTCCTCCTTTCTGCTTCTATCCTTTTTTTTTTTTTTTTTTTGTAGGATCTCATCCCAGAGAAAGCAATGGAAACCCACTCCAGTACTCTTGCCTGGAAAATCCCATGGACGGAGGAGCCTGGTGGGCTGCAGTCCATGGGGTCACTAAGAGTCAGACACAACTGAGCAACTTCACTTTCAGTTTTCACTTTTGTGCATTGGAGAAGGAAATGGCAACCCACTCCAGTGTTCTTGCCTGGAGAATCCCAGAGACGGGGGAGCCTGGTGGGCTGCTGTCTATGGGGTCGCGCAGAGTCGGACATGACTGAAGTGACTTAGTAGCAGCAGCAGCAGCAGGATCTCATCTACTATCTTATAAGTCGTCGTATGGAGATGATCTGAGCTACATTCCCTCTGAGGGTGAGCTCAAGACACCATTCTTCCATTTTCATGAGTATCAGTATCTGTACCTGAAGTGATTTCCTAACACCTCAAACTTTTCCCTTCCAAAGCAAAACTTACTATTTTACAGCTATCTTTGACTCACTTTCCTGGTGGCATTCCATTTTCTCACAAATACAGACTTTAAACCATGACATTACCTGTGATTTATCTTTCTCCCCCATTCTCTGTGGATATCTTAATATAAGTCTTTTGCCTCTTCTCCTGAATGTCTTCTCCTCTTTCCATTCTAACTGATGGCCAGCATTCTACACATCCAGATGACCCGCTTCTCATTTAAATAACTTAAATAGCTATCTCAAAGAACTTCTTTTTTTTTATTTATCTGAATTCTTTATTTTTAAGTTATGTTTTCATTTTTATACATTTTACTTTCAGTATATGTTACTTGTAAAATTTCCATGACGTTGTGTTTTGCTTTTAATTTTTCCTACTTTTTTAATTGGAGTGTAACTGTTCTACAATGTTGTATTTGTTTCTGCTGTATAATGAAGTGAGACACAAACAGATGGAGAAATATACCATGTTCTTGGATTGGAAGAATCAATACTGTGAAAAGAACCTCTATCTTAAATAGCTTTGTATTGCATTACAGTTCATTGACTAATCCTTCTGGTGACATGGTCATTTTCTTGGAAAACGAAATTGTCTTACTTATCTTCGTATGCCCATCCCCACCTTCCCCCATAACTGAGCTCAACATAATTTTCTTTCACATAGGAGGTTGTGGATAAGTATTAGTTGATTTGTCTTAAGGAACTTTATTGAATGCCTTTCTAAAATAATGGCATCTGAATCTCACTCCATTGTTAGTTTTGAGTTAGTGAACTCTTATTCCTCTGCCAAATACCTTTGTACTTGGCTCATTTTGGAGGCCTGCCCTATTAACACCTATTTGCAATCCTCACTCCTCTAGTAAAACTTTAATGTGTGCAAGTTTATTCAAGCAGGGAGAATCGCCAAATGCAGTGCAGTAAAAACAGATCTTGTGAGAGTTGTGCTATCTTGGGCATGTCAGATGGCTAAGAAATAAATAGGTTTAAGGGGAGAAAAAAACTTACCCTCAGATTAGAAGAAAGACATTTGGTAAACAAAACAAAACAAAAAAGAAAACTCTTGAAGAGGGATGGAGGGAAGGAGACAAGGATATTCTTCAGGAAGTAGCTTGATGAGATGAGGTTATTAGTATAAAGTGGAGCCTGACCTGACATTTACCCTTGCTTCACAGACCTTAATTGGGCTGTAAGCATTCTCAAAAATGGTAAGATGTCAGTATTCATGAAAATAGAACCATTTATCCTGAAAACGTCTATACTAGATATTTTTAAATGGTGTTCTTGCCAAGGTTCACAGAGTGACAAAAGAAGTTACATGTTCCTGTTGAAAGGAACAGTTGAACTTGAGTTAAGTTATCACTGAATATTCCCAGAACTGGAAAAAAAAAAAAAGACAATTGGACTGGAGGTTATCTGAAGTCTCTCACAATGTAACTATTAATATTTGGCAATTCCAGTATTTAAGTAGTAAAGTTAATTGATGGAATCCCAATCTGAGTCAGACTCTCCTTGGACAAGATCTTGAACTTCTCTGGACCAGAAGGCTGCTTCTGTACCTTCAACTTTGTTGTTGTTCAGTCGCTAAGTCGGGTCCAACTCTTGTGACCTCATGGACTGTAGCCGAATATCAGAGCATGTTGCCATTTCTTCCTCCAGGGTATCTTCCTGACCCAGGACTCGAACCCGTGTCTCCTTGGTCACAACTGCTCATGCAGCTGCTCCTAAATTGTTGCTTAGAAGTTCTCAGGAGCTACTAGAGAAGGGGGCTGCTGGGGAGAGACCGCAGGGGTTGGGGAAGCAGGCTGGGAGGAGGGGTGCATTGTTTTGTCCCCATCCCCCACCTCAACTCTGGCAGCTCCACTTGTATCTGTTTGATATAAATTTTTGTTTGAGGACAGAGCTCTGCTGCTTTTTAAAAAAGAAAGACAAAGATAAAGGGGAAAAATGAACTTTAGAAAAATCACAGCTCTAGCAGCTTGTGAAATAACCTGTGCTTTTTCACTCCCCCAGCCAGCCTTCCGGGATGGGGTGGAACTGTTGAGCGTTGCCCTGGAAATATGAACTAGAGGCTTGACTTCTGAGCAATCTCTGGTCCCACCAATAAATGAAAATTTTCTAACATGTTTTTTAGAACCTTGTGATACAGACAAACACTCTGCCACCAAGGTATTGAAGAGCCTGGAGAGGCTCGGCGTATTTCTCATTGACTATTGTATTCAGTCCTGTGGCCATTTCAGGCATCATTCATGGAAAAAAAAAAAAGTTTGGGTTTACAGGAATTGAGGTTTTGCTTAAAGTTTTATTTATGGGGGATTGGAGAGAAAATAGGAAGGAATGTAGAGTTGGATCATAAGAATATATCTAGATGTTCAACAACTAATT
Source organism: Cervus elaphus (assembly GCF_910594005.1). Classification (NCBI taxonomy): domain Eukaryota; kingdom Metazoa; phylum Chordata; class Mammalia; order Artiodactyla; family Cervidae; genus Cervus; species Cervus elaphus. Next base: position 41,709,924 of record NC_057822.1, read on the forward strand.
ACTAGAGAAATGCAAATAAAAACTACAGCAAGGTACCACCTCACTCCAGTCAGTATGGCATCATGAAAATGTCTACAAATAATAAATGCTGGAGAGGGTGTGGAGAAAAGGGAAACTTCTTACACAGATGGTGGGAATGTGAAGCCACAGTATGGAAATCCCTAAAAAAAACTAAGAGTTGTCAAATGATCCAGCAATCCCACTCTTGTGCGTATGTCTAGTGAAAACTCTAATTAAAAAAGATACATGCACCACAAAAAGATACAAGTTCAAAGCAGCACTATTTGAATAGTCAAGACATGAAAGCACCTAAATGCCCATCAACAGAAAAATGGGTAAAGATGTGATACATACATACCATGGAATATTACTCAACCATAAAACATGAAATAATGCCACAAGCAGCAACATGGACGGGCCTGTTGCTGCTGCTGCTAAGTCGCTTCAGTTGTGTCCGACTCTGTGTGACCCCATAGACGGCAGCCCACCAAGCTCCCCTGTCCCTGGGATTCTCCAGGCAAGAACACTGGAGTGGGTTGCCATTTCCTTTTCCAATGTACGAAAGGGAAAAGCGAAAGTGAAGTCACTCAGTTGTGTCCAACTCTTAGTGACCCCATGGACTGCAGCCCACCAGGCTCCTCCATCCATGGGATTTTCCAGGCAAGAGTACTGGAGTGGGGTGCCATTGCCTTCTCCGATGGATGGACCTAGAGATTATCAAACTAAGTGAAGTCAGAAAGATAAAGACAAGGACCATATAATGCCACTTACATATGGAGTCTAAAACATGACACAAATGAAATTATCTACAAAATAGAAACAGATTCAGACATGGAGAACAAATCTGTGGTTGCCAAGGGAGGGGAAGAGGTGGATTAGAAGTTTGGGGTTAGCATTAGATGCAAACTAATATATAGAGAATGGATAAAAAGATCCTACTGTATAGCACAGGGAATGATATTCAAAACCCTGTGATAAACCATAATGGAAAAAAAAAAAGTGAAAAGGAATGCATGTATGTGTATAACCAAATCATTTTGCTATATAGTAGAAAGCAACAAACCATTGTAAATCACCTATACTTAAAATAAAAACAAAAGAATATGTCTGGGAGATAAGAATAAGGTATAGGGAGGAGTGATGAGTACAAATAAAAATCATACCTCCTTATTTTATTAAATGCTTTCCAGTTTACATGATAAAATATACACTTGCTTGCTTGCCAAGTCACTTCAGTCATGTCCGACTCTTTGTGACCACATGGACTGTAGCCTGCCAGGCTCTTCTGTTCATGGGATTTCCCAGGCAAGAATACTGGAGTGGGTTGCCATGCCCTCCTCCTAACATATACTATTTCACTCCAATAAACAGACATCGCATATTCTGCAGTTGGAAGGAAAAAAGGGAAGATCTTTCATTTCCTTAACCCTCTGTTAATCTCACCTATAAACCCCATATTCCAAGTTACCTCTCTGTCTGCTTGCTCCGCTCCTGCTTCCCGGTTGTCAAAAACTGCTGGAGAATTATGCAGTCTTGCAGTCTTGAATGATAATTCACGTGTCCAAATCCAACTTGGCCACTTCCACACTCATATTTGTTCTTCTCTTCCATGCCCCAAGGCTGCCTTTCTGTATCAGTTAATCCAGACCTTTTTCACTCCTCATATAATGGGTTGAATGGTTGTTATTGCTCAGTCACAAAGTCATGCTCAACTCTTTGCAACCCCACGGACTCCAACACATCAGGCCTCCCTGTTCTTCAGTACCTTCCTGAGTTTGCTCAAACTCATGTCCACTGAGTCAGTGATGCCACCCAACCATCTTATCCTCTGTCATCCCCTTCACCACTTGCCCTCAGTCTTTCCCAGCATCAGGGTCTTTTCCAATGAATCATTTCTTCGCTTCAGATGGCCAAAGTGTTGGAGCTTCAGCTTCAACGTCAGTCCTTCCAATGAATATTCAGGACTGATTTCCTTTAGAATTGACTGGTTTGATCTTGCAGTCCAAGGGACTCTCAAGAGTCTTCTCCAATACCATGGTTCGAAAGCATCAATTTTTGGGCACTCAGCCTTCTTTATGGTCCAACTCTCACATCTATATATGACTATAGGAATAGTGATCCTCAAAAAAATATGTACATCTCAGCCCTGGTCTGTGATTGTTACCTTGCTTGGAGAAAGGTGGTTAATTTAGGACCCCGAGATGAGGTCATCCTGGTGTATCTGGTGGGCCCTAAATCCAGTGACAGAGGCAGATCACACACACACAGCAGAAGGCCTTGTGAACAGGACCAGAACTTAGATGAATACAGTCACAAGCAAGGAATGCTAGCAATACCATCAGCTAAAAGAGATGAGGATAAATTCTGCCCTGGAGGCTTCAGAGGGAATGCGGTCCTGACAACATTTTGATTTTGGACTTCCAGCCTCTAGAAACATGAGAGAATAAATTTATGTTGTTTTGAGCTACCTAGCTTGTACTCATTAGCACAGGCCTAGGGAACTAATACAGGCTTCCCTGGTAGCTCAGATGGTAAGGAATCTACTTGCAGGGCAGGATACCTGGGTTCGATCCCTGTGTCAGGAAGATCTCCTGGAGAAACAAATGGCTACTCCCTCCACTCGTATTCTTGCCTGGAAAATCCCATGGATAGAGGAGCCTGGCAGGCTATAGTCCTTGGGGTCACAAAGAGTCAAACACAACTGAGCAACTAAATATACACACACACAGGGAACTAACACACTTATAACGCCTCTATTCCTTCCATCCTTCTTAGCAGTTGATGGTTCAGACGTCTGCTTTTCTGAAGAGATTGAAATCATCTTCCCAAATCTCTCATTAACCCTTTCTTTTACTCTAACCTGTTTCTTTATCTCCCCAAATATGTCTCTGTAGAAGTATATCCACTGTTTTTTCCTTTTAGTTTGTCTATGAGAAAGATTCCCACTCTGCCTTCTTTGCAAATGCTGAATTCTCCACCTGTGCTCCTGATTCTGTCCCTCCCCAGGACCTGAGAGACCCAGTTTTCTCCCGCCCAGCCTTCTTAGTGCCCAGCTGGGAAGGACAACACATCCAAGGTGCGTGTGCGCAGATCCGTCGTGGAAGGAGAAGTCTGAATCAAGGGCTGGATCAGAAGGGAGGAAGATATACTCTGAACTAAAGAGTGGACCAGGTGGACTAGCCAATGGGATCATCCAACTAGAGGAGTAAGAGATGGAGAAATCAAGAAAGGACTGAGACTAAGTAGAAAAGAGGACTCCTCCAACCCCTCTGCATGTAGACCCCCATTCTGGTTGATTTCTCATCTAGTGGGCATTGGCTTGGTATTCTCACCTTCCTCCATCTCCTTCTTCTTCATTTTTATCTTTTCTCCTTCTCAACTTGATCTTTCCTTATGCCGTTAGACATGTTCTTCTTTTGTTTAGTTTAAAAGGCATATACGTTTCCTAACTGCTTGCCGGGGACATAATGGGGTAAGTTCACCCCATTGCCTGTGTTTGTCCCATGGTCTTCTGTGTTCTGGGAGCCAGTAATCTCCTTTCTTTCGGAGACTGCCTTGCTTTCTTGTACCTTCTCATATGGTCTATCCCACTGGCAATAGTGATTGCCCCATTGGATATAAGGAAATTTCTTTGGATATAAGGCAAAGCTAGGGGTATAAGAGCTACCGGCCACAATTCTCTGGGCCAAGTAGAGAAAGTTAGTCTACAGTGAGAGAAAATGAAGCCAAAGCTCAAAGAGGAGCGGAGATGGAGTAAGGAAAGTCCTGGCAGTCCCAGGCCTTTCAGTCCCTGGTTACATCCATTCCTGAAGCTACTACACCCAGGCCCCATCTGGGGTTTGAACAGGTGAGGTGGTAAATTCACCCCATTGCCTGTGTTTTCTCAAGTTCAGGTACTGTCACCAAGAAACCCACAAGCTCTGACCAAGAGGTCTCTCCTTCAAGCTCCTAGTATTCTTGTGTCCCCAAAGATCACCTCCTCTTATGGTGTCCCAAGACTATTGCTTCCATTTTAAAGTTGGTCATCTAGGCATATTCTAGAACCTTCCTTTTGTTTTTGACATTTTCTCCCAACAGCATCAGATTGTCTGCTTTCGAAGATACTCAGCTCTTCACCCCTCACATTATAGCAGCCTTGTCTCTGTCTGTTCCTGTCTGCTTCTTTGCCAGTGCTTCATCATCTTTCCACACCCAAACACTGGTAGTCACTAAAGGTTAGCCCGTGATCTCCTGTTACCCACTATTTCTGTTCCATTCTCAGTCATACACATGTTCTCTTTGTCTGCACTCTGGAGTTGACTTTAGTCTAAGTTTGTCACTCAGATTCTTATTGAATATGTCTAAGACCCAGAGGGACTGAGTGACTTTTCCAAGTCTGGTCAGCTGGTTATTATTGGCTGCCCTATTTTCTGAGACTCCCCTGATGATTTATGATGATATTGTTTTATTCTTAGCATATTGCACACTGTGAATTGAGATTCACAATTTAGTGGTGTATTATTACATTGGTCTAAAGCTGTGTAAATGGCCAGATTGTAGGGAGATGTTATCTCACCATTTCAACCATAAGAATATATTCATTCCATATTTATGAACACAATCATTTTATTCAGAATTATATCACCATTGCCAAGAAAGACTTTTTTGAATCAAACTACATTAAGGCAATTTCATTATTTGGTCAATTCTTCTATATAAACCATTTAAACAGTTTCCATTTTTTCTATTTTCATTTAACTGAAATTATTTTTCTCAAAATCAATTCCTTCTCATGAATTTTATGATGAGAATTTGATTTATCCATCAGGTTTTTTCCCCAAACATATAAAATGTTACCTATTATATCGTCTACTATTACAAGTTTTATTTTAAGACCCTTACTTCCACAAGCATAATTGTCTGGGGTCAGATTTTGTAGATATAAATTTTGTTTAGAAGATTTGTTTCTCCTGCTTCTTTTTAGTCAATGGCGAAATTTCATAAATGCAGTTTTAGCTATTGTCTGTTTTATTTGTATCAATTATTTCAAGAAAGTATATTTTCTCTGAGATCAATTTGTGAATTTTCAATGCCACCAATAAGATTGATTCTTTCAGTCAATTTTTCATGTATAGTAAGTTTTTCTGTGTGAAAGTTTTAGTCATAGTCAATTTTGGTTTGTGTTTTCTTCTATGAGTAGTATTAATTATGAATTAGACAAAAGACTGACAGTTTGTATTTCATTAATTCAGTCCCAAGTGTGGCGGGGCGTCCCACAGTACCATGGGTGCTAGTCTAGGTCCTTGAAATGCAGCTGTGACGGCGAGAACATATCTTTCTTTCTAATATGGGCTGGAAGAGAACACACAAGCAAACACATAAATGGGAAAAAAGGATTTTATATTGAAAAAAGGGCTGTGAAGAAAGTTAAATAGTATGATGTGACCGTGACAGGTTAGAGCCCTACATTAGACTGGGCTGTCAACAAAGGTCTTTCTGAAGAGGCAACATTTGAGCTGAGACCTGAGTGACAAAGTGACAACCATGGAAAGATAGGAAAATGAGTTTCTTAACTGCTATACTGTGAAAATTCTAAATATGTGTTCTTAAAACTTGCCGACATATTGTGTACCACTTTCCCATACCACATGAGGAAGAAAAAACAAACTGCGGGGTGATAATGGTGAAGCTGAAACATATTGTTACTGCATATTGCTTTTGTGCTTATGGCCACATATGGCAAGGAAGAAATATGCAAATGAAAACGGTTGGGCCAGAGCGGTAGGAGAATAAGTGTATTTTTGTTCCCCAGGTTATTTGTTTTGGTGTATCTTTTCAATAAAAATATATAAGGACTTCCCTGGCAGTCTAGTAGCTAAGACTTCGGCTTCCAATGCATGGGGTGTGGGTTCAATGCCTGGTCAGAAAGCTAAGATCCCACTTGTCTTTTGGCCAATAAACCAAAACATAAAATAGAAACAATATTGTAACAAATTCAATAAAGGCTTTAAAATGGTCCACATAAAAAAAATCTACAAAAAAATACATAGTACATGTGCCTTGGACACTAATTTTTCACTACTGTGGGCAATTTCCTATCTCCTCAGCAACACTGAAAGTTCAATCATGGGAACACACTGTATTTTATTCTTCTTTTGTCTCACCTTTGAGGACTAGACATTCAAAAAGTACTTGTGGATTGATGGTTCCTAAATTCTCTAGTTGCAAATATAAATGAAAATTTAAATATGGATTTTCTGATGAAAAGCAGAATTTGAACTTCTACAATAAAATAAAATAGTAAGTTCTTCATGGCAGGTTTGAACCATTTGAATGAAAGTACATCGCTAGCATGAACATTTGTAGACTTTTCTCTCCCAGGGAGATCTGCTTGAAAATAGCTAAACTCTTCTTACAAAATGTCGTTAGGCCAACTCCTCTCCTCATCAAATAGGAATAACTTCTGGGCAAAGAAACTTGCCAAACAACAGAACAAACTCTCCTTGAAGAGCGAGGGGACAACAAGCAGCTGTTCACACAAAGATTGTGACAACACTGACCATCTGCAGTTTAAATGGCAGTCACATTTGCTCTTTCTTCCAAGGACTCCTGCTCGAAAATGTTCCCTTCATGGCCTGGATGGAGCCATAATGCGAAGCCAGGGGGGAATTCAGCTGTACTTTTACTCAGTAAGTGATGGGGGTGGTCTTTCCTGCCTCCCCTTCCCCTATGCAATCCCTTTTCCATTCTGTGATGTGTAAATACACACATTTCACATCCACTGACATTGGTAACTTTCAGCTAAGTGTAGGTTTTGTTTAGAAAGCCCATTTTAAACAAACAGATGAAGTGCACATAATATTTTTGCTACTCAAAATCTGGACTACTTAGCATTAGATCGAATCATTGAAAGAGCTCCAAGGAAAACTGTATACTACAATACACTCTGCCAATGCTTGAATCTTTTTTATTTTTCCTATAGAATCACAAGAATTACTCCTGAAATAAATAAATAAAAGCCAGTTGCTACCCAGAAATCTAGATTTGTGTAACGTGGTTTCATATAAAGCGACAATACTTAAACCTTTCTGGTAGTGTACTCTCAGTGAAAACATTAGTCACAAAAACACCACATCCCAGAGTAAGCATAGCATTTGGGCAGCATTACTGTGAAGCCGTGAGCAAGTCACTTATCCTTTAAATTTTGACACTATTTTGTAAAACAAAATTTATTCATCTATTCATTCATTTTACAAATATCTTTTGAGTATCAACTATATGCAAAGGACTAGTCTAAGAACTAAGAATATAAAGATCAAAATAAAATTGGTACTTGCCCTCAAGAGGTTCATTGACCAGCAAGAAGAAAAGCAGTCACATAAATAGTTATAATATGGTATGCTATATCATAGCCTTTGTGCTAGTTTTCAATTGCTGCTATAACAAATTACCACAAACTTAATGGCTTAAAATAACATGTATTTATTCTCCTACATCATGAGTACATCATGAGAAACGCTGGGCTGGAAGAAGCACAAGCTGGAATCAAGATTGCCGGGAGAAATATCAATAACCTCAGATATGCAGATGACACCACCCTTATGGCAGAAAGTGAAGAGTAACTAAAAAGCCTCTTAATGAAAGTGAAAGATGAGAGTGAAAAAGTGGGCTTAAAGCTCAACATCCAGAAAACTAAGATTATGGCATCTGGTCCCATCACTTCATGGGAAATAGATGGGGAAACAGTGGAAACAGTGTCAGACTTTATTTTGGGGGGCTCCAAAATCACTGCAGATGGTGATTGCAGCCATGAAATTAAAATACGCTTATTCCTTGGAAGGAAAGTTATGACCAACCTAGATAGCATATTAGAAAGCAGAGACATTACTTTGCTAACAAAGGTCCATCTAGTCAAGGCTGTGGTTTTTCCAGTGGTCATGTATGGATGTGAGAGCTGGACTGTGAAGAAAGCTGAGCACTGAAGAATTGATGCTTTTGAACTGTGGTGTTGGAGAAGACTCTTGAGAGTCGCTTGGACTGCAAGGAGATCCAATCAGTCCATCCTAAAGGAGATCAGCCCTAGGTATTCATTGGAAGGACTGATATTGAAGCTGAAACTCCAATACTTTGGCCACCTCATGCGAAGAGTTGACTCATTGGAAAAGACCCTGATGCTGGGAGGGATTGGGGGCAGGGGAAGAGGACAACAGAGGATGAGATAGCTGGATGGCATCACCGACTCAATGGACATGAGTTTGAGTAAACTCCGGGAGTTGGTGATGGACAGGGAGGCCTGACGTGCTGCAATTCATGGGGTCGCAAAGAGTCGGACACAATTGAGTGACTGAACTGAACTGAACTGATTCTCCTACATTTCTGAACCGCAGAAGTCTAAAGCTAAGTGTTAACAACTGAGCAGTTATATTCTTTCTTGGGGTAACAAAAAAGAATCTGTTTTCCTTTTTCACTTTCTGCCATTTTTGTTTTTACCTTTCCCACCTATTCTAGAAGCCTACAGTCTTTGGCTTATGGCTCCTTCTACACCTTCAGATTGCATCATTCCAATATTACATCAGGTTTCCCAGGTGGCTCAGTGGTAAAGAATCTGCCTGTCAATGCAGGAGACATAAGAGATGTGGGTTTGATATCTGGGTCAGGAAGATCCCCTGGAGAAGGAAATGGCAACCCACTCCAGTATTCTTGCCTGGAAAATCCCATGGACAGAAAAGCCTGGTGGGCTATAGTCTACAGGCTCCCAAAGAGTCAGACATGGCTGAAGCAACTTAGCCCATACACAGTGTTATATCTCCTTTTCTTAACTTTGATCCTCTTGCCTCCCTCTTATAAAACCTTTGTGATTACATAGGCTCTACCACCATCACCTAAATCATTCAGGATAATACATATTCTTATCTCAAGATCCTTATCTTAATCATGTCTACAAAGTCCCTTTTGCCATGGAAAATAACATATTCACAGGTTCTAAGATTAGAGCATCGATGTTTTTGGAAAGATGTTATTCTGTCTCCCATTGTATGTATAGTTCACGAGTACAAAGGGTGACCTCTTTATAATGTAAAATGTAAGCTTAAGAGAAGGCATCTTAAGTCAAATGAGAACCAAAGAAAGGGCAATGTTTGAGCTGGGATCTGAAGGCTGAATAAGAGTTTGCCTGAAAGAGATGTGGGAAGAAAGCTGTGCAGTGAGAACAATGATACGCTGTTTGAAGAAAGGGAATTATTGTAGAGGAAGAGAATGTCCAAAAATAGGAGAGTACCTTAGAGAAACTCTGGCTCCAACCACCATGTTTAACAATGGAAGAAAGCAGAAGGCTGAAAAGGTGTGATGCCTTGACCAAAGCCTGACAGCTAGAAAGGGACAGGCCACGAAGAAACTAGACCCCTGGTTCCCTTTCTCCCACCCAGTTTCTTATGAAGCCCCAATGTTAAGCTATATACTTAGGTCCAGATGGCAGGGACCACTGCCTACTCTCAAATTTCAATAAAATTAATGAGAACTTATTGCAAAAATCAACACATTGTTAATGGGCAAAATGTAGTGTTTTATTTTGACTGAGAAACATTTTTTTCCCCAAAAAAGCTTCAGAGGTCTTCTGGATTGATAGTTTAGAGCCATCTGAAAGATATAAATAAAGATAATAAACCATATTCATTTTTTAAATGACAACTCTATAAGTTCAGTAATTTCTTCTTAGACAATGAATTGGCAGATGTCACAGGCAAAAACCGTCTGACTACAAAATAGATGTTTGTTGAGTAAAACCTATGAATGCTTATAGAATTCACTGTCTCAGAGATGAGTTCATGACAATGCAATGTTCACAGAGACGTACTATATGCACTTTGGTGCATTATTTTAGTCTGCGGTGGGACAAAGGCCAGAATTGGCTGGTGCAGCCTGAGGGGCTTCCCATGTGGCTCAGTGGTGAAGAATCCACTTGCCAATGCAGGAGACCCAGGAGATCCGGGTTCGATCGCTGAGTCAGGAAGATCCCATGGAGGAGGAAATAGCAACACAGTCCAGTATTCTTGCCTGGAAAATCCTACGGACAGAGGAGCCTGGCAGGCTACAGTCCATGCGGTCCCAGAGAGTCAGACACGACCGAGTGACTGTGCTCAGGCACAAGCGCTGCCGTCTGAGCTTTCATAAATACTGGCTTCAATGATGGGCCACAAGGAGCCCGAATGGGGGTGCTGGAGAAGACGCCTGAGAGGCCCTTGGACAGCATGGAGGCCAAACCAGTCCATCCTAAAGGAAATCAACCCTGAATCAACCCTTCATTGGAAGGACTGATGCTGAAGCTAAAGCTCCAATACTCTGGCTGCCTGATGCAAAGAGCCAACTCATTGGAAAAGACCCTGGTGCTGGGAAAGACAGAAGACAAAAGGAGAACTATGTGACAGAGGATGAGATAGTTGGATGGCATCATTGACTTAATGGGACATGAGCTTGAGCCAAGTCCAGGAGATAGTGAAGGATAGGGAAGCCTGGCAAGTTACAGTCCATGGGGTCGCAGAGGGCCTACTGAGCAGTGGAACAGTAACTGCGTCCCAGCACAGTGACAGCCCTTAAGTATGACTGCGTGGACGCCTTGTGCACACATCATAATCACACATCATAAACCCCTTTCATGGGAGTTCAGAGAATTAATCCTGGTCTCATTTCCAGATGTACCTTTGGGAAAGTTATATATTCATCTACATCTTTGTTTGGGTTTTAACTTATGGAAAGGAAGCAATAGATAGTTTTGCCTGATTCTGTATTATTGAAGGCCCAATACTCCCCTTCAAACTGCTGGGTATACTCCTGTATTTGGTGTTTAGTTTGGGGGACCCCACAACGATGAATTTCTCTTTAATTTCATAGTTTCCACTTTGGATAGCAATGTCTATTTGGCACAAAATACATGAGGACTTAGAGTAAGATATCCCTATGGATGCTGAAGCTGAAACTCCAATACTTTGGCCACCTCATGCGAAGAGTTGACTCATTGGAAAAGACCCTGATGCTGGGAGGGATTGGGGGCAGAAGGAGAAGGGGATGACAGAGGATGAGATGGCTGGATGGCATCACAGACTCAATGGACATGAGTTTGAGTAATCTCTGGGAGTTGGTGACGGACAGGGAGGCCTGGCGTGCTGCGGTTCATGAGGTCACAAAGAGTCGGACACGACTGAGCGACTGAACTGAACTGAACTGATCCCTATGAAGTCAAAGATAAGTTAGAAGAAATTCCTTTAAGAAGAAATATTCTTCTTCACCAAATACCATTAAATGAAATTTAAGTCCTATTTGACCAGAGACCCAGAAGATGGTCACCAATATTTTTTGAGAATGCTAACACTGCAAAGATATAGAAATGATGGGGCAGCCTTTGATAAGTGCAGAAAATGATTAGATCTGGATTGGGAAACCTGTACATTAGCCTGAAAGAAGCACCTTGGCCGACAAATTAGTTAGAAATGGGTACAAACAGTTAGGAGGTTTGTCAGGGCAAAGAGAAATTGGTTAGAGAAGATGAAGAGCTGGGAATGAGGGACCTCAGTTGACTGTGAACCCAATAGCAAAACTGATGAAGGTAAGAAGGGCAATATCCCAGACGGGGTGTTGAAGAAAAAGACTGTCATATTCAACGGTGGACAGACAAGGAATATAAGAATCCAGGGACAGGGAAATTAAGTTGCCAGGGGACTGGGAGGCATGAGTTTTGCAACCCTAACATGGTTGAACCCAAGAACCCAAACCAGACGTGACAGAATCTTGCTTTCTCTGTGTTGAAAGATGGATCAGGGAGACTGGTATTTTGAGTGCATCTGGAAAGGATTATCTCTAAGTAACATTTATATTACATTTAGCAATAATAACAGACTAATTTAGGCTAGATTGTGCAGTTGGACAGATAGAGTTCAAAGCTTTTCTAGCCAGTAATCTGTGGCTCTACTTAATCTCTCTGGAATTCAGTTTCATTGTCAATACAGTGGCATTTATACCATCTCCTGGTTTGTTGGTGACAATAGAGTGAAATAGCGTAGGTAAAGTGCTCGATCCCATAGCTGGACTTGGTGAACGCTGGTTTCCTTTGAGGCCATGCTCTCTATGACTCTCTGGGCACAACACCAAGGACGGCTCCTATGCTCATGATCTCCCTATTCTTGGTTCTTTTGTGTTTTCTTAGACATCTCCTACCTGCACTTCTTATGTTATGAAGAAGCCTTACATAAAGCTAATCAATGAACATGGATCTTAGCCACAAATTCAGCAAAACAAAGAAAAAAATAAAGTGCTTAATTTTTCCATAACAAAGTCTAATTTCTATCACAAGCCCCTATGTGCCTATTTTTTAAAAATTCCTTAAATTTTGGTGATGTAACACAGCAAAGGTTGGTAGGGGGCTCTGTTCTGCACGGTGTAAGTGACCCATGCAGACATGGGCTCTGTTATCTTCTAGCCACGTGATCTTATAGACATGGCCTCTAAGTCTCTGCAGAAATGAAAAAGAGAGCTGGACAAGGTGTACTGTTTCTTGAATGCTTCTGCTTTTGATCACATCCACTCACAGTCTTTTGGCAGGAACTAGTCATGCGGTCCCAACCTAGGCTACAGAGAAGGCTGGCAAATATAAATGAAATACATTGTCTTCTTGTAAACTTTAAGTTTATTAGGGCTTTTGGGGATTGGTAAATAATAGAAGAGACCCAACTAAAACTCCAGTAAGCAAAAGAGGAAGTTTATTAGCTCACAAAACTGGAAAAGGGGGTTGTTACTGGAATCAAGCCTGGCTGGATCCAGAGACTCAAATTAGGTAACGAGTTTTGGTTTCTCTCCATCTCTGAACTCAGCTTGGCTTGGCTCAGTCTTTAGGATGTTTTTCTCTGTGTGGTACTTAATAAAAATGGCTGCCAGCGACCCCCAGCCCATATCCCCTCAGCTTAGTAAGACTATTGGAATAAACCAGGCTTCCCTTAAAGTGCAGGAAAAATTCTGAGGACTCTGATTGGCCCAGCTTTGGTTCATGACATCTCTGTGATAGAGACTGGAGGGAAAACAGATTAATCTCCATTCAAACCACATGACACAAATTTCCAACTGGAATATTGAGTTCTGTTAGGGCCCCTCTGAAGGGGAGGACAACCAACAACGCCAGCTGCCCATTGCAGCAAGAAACACTCTTTAAAGCTCCCTGTTTACCACATATTGCTTGGGGCCCATGAGTGGCTTCTATCATGCTAGGAGCACATAGGTGCTCACATGTTGGGCACATAGGTGCCCATGGGCAAATAACCACTCAATATTCCAATATTTTGTGGAAACAATGGTTATATCTTTTGTAAATTTGACACAAGAACACAGCTGGGAGATATTTGAAATACAAAACTATGATCAATGATCTGTGCCAAATCATAAAATCTTTTTTTTTTTTCCATTCTTCTTTTAAAAGTAAAAAAATAAAAATAAGGATGCATCACAAGGGAATGAAGGATTTCTCACAGTGGTTTTGTGGCATGCATTCTGGTCAGCCTGGATTACAATGTTTCTGTATCTCAATCTTTTCTGGGAAGCCGTCACTCCATCTCCCATGCCCATCAGCCTGAATTCAACCCTGTGCTTGCCAGGCCTCCATCGAGCGGCCATCTAGCGAAATAACCAATGATATTAGTGACTGTGGCCTCCTGACGACTTCCCCAGTTCTGCTTCGAAAGCCCATTTAAAATACATTTCTCATTTTACTACACATTCAAATTTTATTCCTCTGGTTATAGAACTATAAATGTCTGCATTTCACATAGACTCAAAATGAAGGGTATATAAGCATATATAAATCACACTGCAAAAGTTGCATTTTCTTCACAGTGCTCGATATTTGGCTGGGTGAAAATTATATTATCTGGCGACTGCTCACATTCTTCCACATCTAAATATTCAAAAGAGGCCCACACACAATGCATTTTTCACAATTAGGCTCCTATAGATCGTATTTTAAGGTGAAATAAAATTTTCTTCCTGAAATCTTAACAATGCTCCGGTGGGTATGCATATTTTTATGCCCTTATGATCGGAGTTAAGTTTCATTGTAGAAAATTTGGGGAAGTTCACTTGTTGGGAATTGAAAATTGATCTACTGTGTAAAATGTGCCAAATGGGAATAATAAGACTGGCCCTTCCTCGGGAGGTAGCTTAGAAAACATGACACCGCCTCTGATGGCATACCTGAAGGTTCTTCAGACTTGGGACTTGATAGCTCTATAGAGGGGAAAGGCCTCTGGAGCTTCATGAAAATAGGAAAGGAATGTCTTTCCCCACTGCCTGGGAGCAGAGAGCCTATTTCTTTGTTCCTTTAAGAAAATAAATAGTGACCTGGTGTGGTGGCTACATCAGAGAATGGAGTGACATGAGCCATCAAGGTCTCCATCCTCTACGGCTGAGGATACTACATAACAGAGGCGCCCTAACGGCCTATTTGCTCTGGAAAGAAAACAAATCTCTTTCTCAGTATTTTAGAGGAAGTAGACTTAGGGTTCCTGAATTTAACCTTCTGCTCACCCAACCACTACATCTGTTTGAGAGGTCCTTAAATCACTCCCATATCCATAGTTTCCCAAAAGCTTGTCATTGCACCAGGGTTCTTGCACAAACTAGCCGGGATCATCTCAAATAAAGGTGTATAAGCACCCACACACAGTGCATACTTGAAAAGAAAAGACATCATCTTGAAAATTCTCTCTCTTTTCTGGCAATCTTTTCCATGATCTTCAGCTTCTGGAAATGATAGAACTTTCCAACCCACAGGAGTACAGTTTCTGGCAGAAACCAGAAGGCCAGACCTGGAGACTCTAACTCCCCATTTCCTGAATGAGTTACATCTTTAAGGATCCCATTTTTTATGTGTTTTATTCAATACCATCACTACAGTTGAGTACTCAAGAAATATGATGAATACACATGAAGAAACAAATTAAGGCATGATTGTAATATCTCTCCAGTTGTCCTGCAGCTGGCAAGACTATATGAGTTTCTAATTCTCGCTTCCTCTCCTCAAACTTTGAAAGCCAAATAAGGGATTTTCAGCAAATTATAGAGTTTTAATTGTTTAAAGAGGGGTTTTATGTTTCCAAGAAAAGAAAAACTCTGAAGTTAAGCACTTCCAAAATCGACATGGCAAAATGTTCCATAAACAATGGATAAACATAGATTATATAGACAGAGACTATGCACTTGGCAATTCAACCCAACTGGTACTTGAGAATGGGTAAGACTTGGTCATGTGCCCATTCCTTAGTTTGGTGTTAAAGTTCCCCAATGAGAAATCAGAGGAATTGATGCTGGGTATGGGAAACCCAGAGACACAGCCTCACACATCCATACTAGTCACACAATAGCTGAAAAGTTACCTTGGGGTCATAGAAAGAATAAACTCCAGTCTTACAAAGTCTTGGGTTGGAATCCTGGGTTTCACATTTTTGTATGCGTGTCTAGGCAAATTACTTACCTTCTCTAAAATCCAGTTTTCTTTCCTGTAAAGTGGGCATAAAAATACCTACCTACTTTGCTCACACATCAAGAGAGCCAGTGGAAAGGTGTACTCCTGTTAGGGGATCTCTAAATTTAATTATAAATCTTTAAAAATAAGCAAACCAGTGTACAGCGTGTGTGCCTGCTCAGTCATGTCCAACTCTTTGTGACCCCATGGACTGTAGCCCACCAGGCCTCTTTGTCCATGGAATTTTCCAGGCAAGAATATGAGAGTGTGTTGCCATTTCCTCCTCTAGGGGATTTTCCCAACCCAGGGATTGAACTCTGGTCTCCTGAATCTCCTGCACTAACAGGCGGATTCTTTACCACTGAGCCACCTGGGAAGCCGTGGACAGCACCAGTGAAGAAATCACAAACTAGAATTGCATTTGGATTAAAATACATCATCGAGATCCTGAATGAATTACAAATTCCTGGTTGTTTCTCCTGATTTTTGAATAATTAGGAGCATTGCAGACTTGAACCTCTATCCCTCTTAAACCCTGTACCCCACATTGAAAATGCCCGGTTTTTCCTCCCCCGAGAATTCCCCAATCTCTGTATCATTGGCAGTGCTCTAATCCCATGTAATTGTATTAGTCTCAATAGCAGATTAGCTCTAAATGCCCCACAGAAAGGGAGCTGTCAGCCTCGCTATTGTTTTCCACTTAATGTGATTCTGGGCAGCAAAGAAGAAAGGCAGCCAGAGCCCTCCGTCTCACATTACAGACCACAGTTTCTAAACCAATTAAGGAAAAGGGATTTACAGTCCTCAGGATTAGAGACTCTGTTTATATTATCCTATATTTCTTCTCATAATACCCTCCATTTTATGTCTCCTAACTGCCTTCTCTCCATCTCTGGAAAGCTCCTGTTCACTTACCCATACGTTTCCCCATTTACTTCTCTGGGTTTGCTATTTGAGTGCAGTCACCGAGCTAGCTAATTCTTCCTGATTGTTTTAATTATGTTTCAGAATCCTCGTGTGTTTGCTGTCAGGAGAGCGGCAGCCTGAAAATGCTGGGGCTCAGCCTGAGCCTGATATTCAAGCAGACCTTGATAAAGCGGTACATTTCTGTGCAAGCCACCATTTCAATTAATGGAATAAAAACATCCTGCAGGATGTTTATCAGAGAAATAAAACTTGGCTCTGGGGAGGCAAATTGGTCAGTATCCTGATACTGCAGCCAAAGGTGCCAATTTTTTTTTTTTTTTTTTTAAGAATCACATCTGATGTGGAAGGTGAAATGAGGTTTTACTGAAGCAAAGGAGCAAATACGAAGATGCTCTTTAAGAAAGCTCCCCAGATCATTCTAAACAAGTCATGTCCTGATTTGAGTGTTGGTCTGAGTTCCCTCTTTTCTCTTACTTTTCTAAGGGAAGCTCATGCCACAGGAAGACCCACTGATATTCTTCTACCCAAACGTATGTATAATTTTTCCCTTGGCTGGTGCCTGAACAATGAAACCCTCACTCGATGGGTTTCTATTAGAGCCAAATGGGTTTGGAGAAGCATTTTTACTCTTAATGGAGCTTTTCTATTGAATTCCATTTTTCAGAATTTTATTTTAGTTTCAGCTGAATATTTAAACAGGTTTAAATTTTAAATATCTCTGCTGAACAAGCCCCGATATATATCTTTTAAATTGCTGTAATACTTCACTGGGTTTCCTTTTTAACCCAATACAATATGCATAATCCATTATGTTAGCATTACATAAGTTGGGTATGCTCAGACCCTGGGCTAAGGCACCCTTTCTGCACAGTGAGGTCACACCATTGCAATGGACTGTCTTATCAAATTATTTTTATAACAGCTTTGTTACTAACAAAGCATCAAAGAGGGTTCTAAAATTCAACCCAGGGCTCAATATTGAAGGAATACTCATTTGGATTAATGAAACTTTTATTTAAGGTTGTCCTTAAACTGAATTTTCCTATTCTAGGCTTTTTAACATCATCAGGAATAAAAGCAGGGTCTCCTTTGGGGGAATCATATTTCTAGGTCTACTAGCTTTATAGGTTCTGGTTGTTATCCTGGCTTTTCCTAGGCTCTTTGAAATGAACAGTTCTAGGCACAAGGAGGAAAACAAAGACATGCAACTAACACCTCGCTCTTTGAGAGCTTGGTCCAATGTGAGAAGCAAGATATTGACATCAAAGTTCTGAACAGCTTTAGTCTGTCTGATCAGATCTCAGCTCTGGCCCTTACGAATTCTAAGACTTTGGACAAATTATTTCACTTCAGCTTTAGTTTCCTCCTCTATAAAATGGGGATAATAATTGTGCCTATTTCATAGAAGTATAAATATTAAACAAGATGGTCATGTAAAGCATTTAATGCAGTGCTTAGCCTGTGAAAGAGCTCAGTATTTACAATGGTAGATGAAGAATCTCACAGAAACAGAAAATATTTCTAAACACAGGACATGAGACATGGCTAAATGTGCAGCCAAAAATATATTGCATTGAAGGCTAGGTAGTGCATTTGAAGATGGAGATGGGGCTTCAAGAAGCAGAGAGATAAGGGGAAAATCCTTGCCCTGGTATTTGGGGACAAGCTGTGGCCAACACACCCATCAGTATGAAGCTGAATCCAGGTGCAAGACTGCAAGGCAGCCTTTGTCCAAGAAGATTGAAACTGACAGATGCAAGGAGGGCAGTGGGTGAAACAGCTGTGACTTTTTACTCCTTCATGATATTTAAACTGGAGACTCGGCGTACATTAACAGAGCTTTATAGAAACAACCCCTGCTGAATCCATCCAGCACAAAACCCACACTCACAATTCATTCGCTAGGCTTATAAAGTTCTCGGGCTATAGCAAATTGGAGAAATTGATGTTTACTCTGCAAGCTTGCACCATCCGTGATTTGTCATTGCTGTTGCCTCAGTGCATGTCTGCCAGCATGCCTGGACTTAAATCCCTCCGTGATCACCTTTAACTCTTTGCTAGGAGGCAAAATCAATCCAAGGTAGAACTAAGTGGGAGGATGGAGGAGATGGAAGGTGCTGCAGAGACTCAAGGGACACACACACCATCTATCTATAGACTTGAACATATTCTGGGCACAGATGGGAGAAATCAGTTGTGTTAAATAGCTACACTCTCCAAAGTTCCTCCTGTGCTGACACTTCTAAAGAGTTTCTGGTCAGTGCAAGAGAAAAAGCATTTCTGGGAAATAGGACTGATTACCTTGGGAAGGGATGAAAAAGCTGAAGTAAGTGCATTTCTGACAAATGCAGAAAGCACTATTCCTGTGTGAACACTGCAGGATACACAAGTGTGGTTATAAGAGGCCACCATCGCTGTCATGTTCTTGCTCTCTCTCCCCCTTAGAGAGGCTCCACTGATTAATGCCTCTGAGAGCTTGGAAGCTTTCAGCTTCCTCCTGTCTGCTGCAGGTGCTTCAGAGGCTGTGAGGACACTGTGAGAAGTTTTGATGTATGTAAATTATGTTCCTACTTTGAACCTAATCATTATTATAAAATTTATAGATGATAAAACACAGACAGCCATAAAAATAGAATTTTTACTTTGATCATGTAAAGTTATAGGTTCCCTGGGTGATTCATCTTTTATGGGTCTTAAAGATCATTGCCAATGTGAAGACTTAACAGTTTTCCTGGTTGTACGCAAAGCTCCTCAAACAATAGCAGAGTAAACAAAAGTCACCCAGGATAACAGTGATGGGAACAAACATACCTGCTGAGTGGTTTCAGCCCCAACATTAAGGCAGGAATAAAACAAATATACTTTTCATGTATGTGTATGCTTAGTCACTAAATCATGTCCAACTCTTTGTGACACCATGGACTGTATCTTGCCAGGCTCCTCTGTCCATGGGATTTCCCAGAGAAGAATACTGGACTGGGTTGCCATTTCCTTCTCCAGGGAATCTTCCTGACCCAGGAATTGAAATCACATCTCCTGCACTGGCAGGCAGATTTTACCACTGAGCCACCAGGGAAGCCCAACACTGATAAAATTAAATATTGGAGGTGATTTGGAGAGTGGATGGTGGACAATAGATAGTGGAAATTATTTCTTATAACTACTGTAAGCTCTCTGGGGACCTTGGGCATATCGTTGGACCTCTTTATAGTTGTTTATTCACTCAGGAAATGGCGAGGTTGGTTTAAAAAATTGCCAAGGTCCATTCCATTTCCAACATTCAACATGATATTGTTATATATTTTCCATCACTTTAGATGTGTATGTGAAAAAATGAAATCTACCATGCTGAAAAGTTGAGAATTACACAGAATCACATAGCTGATACTAGTTGGGGAGAACAGACCCTGAGTTGAGGGAAACCTGAAAATAAATTCTCCAAATGGATGACTGGCCATGTAACTGAGCAATTCACTTGTCTCCTGAGGTTTACATTTTCATCTTGTATAGATACCTGCTTGTGATACCTGCTGCCTCCACTCAATCAGGAGGCAAGTGAGATACAAGCTATGAATGCCCTTTGGGGGGAAAAGGTTTTATACAGCAAGGCTATGCAGTCCCTGTCATTGTTTTTGTTACTTTCCTCATCACTACGATGTTGTCATAAGAGCAGGGACATTTTCATGGTTTCCGGTATCACATAGTATTTGGCACAAGGCAAAGCAAATCCTACATTTTTATCAAATTATCGTTGAATCAAATGAGTATTATGTTTTCACCACTGAAACCTAGTTACTAGCCTTAAACCTTCAAGGATCAGAAATGATCACATTTTTAAGGTAGAGGGAGGTAGGCAACCTCAGTAGAAGGATGAGCAGGGCTGTGACTTTGTTTCCCAAGAAAGCTCTGGAAAGATAGGGCTCTTTGCTCAAGTGAGCTGGGGAAGCATGCATACTTTCTCATCTTGGACAGTCCCAATTACCATTAGCATATTAAAAGCTTTGAGCATCTCTGCAGCAGAAAGGCAATAACCGCAACAGTCACTTCTATTTAATCCTGTGGTCCTCAAACTTATTTATGCCTCCAATTCTTTCACTAACACTTATTAACATACTTCAGCACCAGAGTTTTAGAGAACACAGCTAGGGAGAGATAAGCTCAGAGTTTGCACAGCTTCATTTTGCCTCTTACTGCTGAAGCTGAAACTCCAATACTTTGGCCACCTCATGCGAAGAGTTGACTCATTGGCAAAGATCCTGATATTGGGAGGGATTGGGGGCAGGAGGAGAAGGGGATGACAGAGGATGAGATGGCTGGACGGCATCACCGACTCGATGGACATGAGTTTGAGTAAACTCCGGGAGTTAGTGATGGACAGGGAGGCCTGGGGTGCTGCGGTTCATGGGGTCGCAAAGAGTCAGACACGACTGAGTGACTGAACCGAACTGAACTGAACTTGGACTCCAGACCAGTCATATAAACCTTCTGCTACTCAGCTTCCTCTTCAATAGAGCCATTGTCTTCACAGGGCCATTAGGGTTAAGATCATTTAAGTTCCCCTTCTTAAGATGTTGCTGCTGAAGATTGTCCCTGGAAAACTGAGCCAGCACCACCTAAACAACCACCTCTCTCAATATGAGAGTCATTTACACTTACATTCACTTTTCGACTATCTTTTTAAACTTTAGGGAAATTACCTTAGATGTGGTAGTCTAAGTCTACGACTAAGTAGGTAGTCTAAGTCTTATTGTAGACTACTATCTCCCTGTTCCTTCCATTTATCTATACAGCAAATATTTATTGAGTCCCTGCCATGCGACAATGAACACGATGATGGAGATAGGGTTGTGAATAAGATAGACAGATGGCTGCCCTCCTTGAACTTTCTGTCCAGATGGGGAGACAGATAATTAAATAAGCCATTATAATTTGGGCTAATATATACTATATATATTACAAAATTATATAAAATTAATATTTACTGTGTGCTCACTAAGTGCTGGTGGACATTGTTATCATATTCAATTTATAATTGTTGAAACTGAGACAAAGGGTGATTACAAGAAGTATATGGTACTAGGAAAATATGAAGCAGAAGACTCAAAGGTGTGTCTTCTGAGACCTGACGGTGGGATAAGAGTCAGCCAGGTGAAGAAGTGCAGGATGAGTGTTCCAGTCTGAGAGGAGGGAGAGGGGGTGATGGTGGGACAGAGAGAAAGAGGGGCATTGTAGGACCCAAGAGTCTTGGTGAAAGCAAGAGACATCTACAGCAAGAGTAGGGTGTTTGAGGTCTGTGCATGGGTGTGTGGGACTTGGAGTGGGTGGTGGAGACAGATTATGAAGAAGGGCCGTGAATACAATAGTTCAATCAAGAAGAGCATTTCAACCACTTTAAAGACTTAATTTTACACTTAAAGCAAACAGAAATCAACAAAGGACTCTGAAAAACAGTGTTTAGATCAGTTGCTCTTGCTGCATTTTAGAAAGATCTCCTGGCTTCAGTGTGGAGAAGGGACTAGGGACAGACAAAACTGGAGAATTAGCTTGAGGACTGCCATGGTAATCAAGGTAAGAGAAGGTGGCCCCCAGAAACAGAATAGAGGTGGTAATGATAAAGGGACTTTGACTGAAAAACATTTGAGAGGAGAAAGACAATGAGTCTTGGTGAAATCAAAGCATCGAGGATGATGCCTGGCCTCTGGCTTGGGTGGCTAGGTAAGTAGTAGTGCCATTCACATACCAGTGAAGAGAGAGCAGTTTTGGGGGGAAGGTGGTAGCTTTATTTCAGGGCATGATGGATTTGAAGAATCGATAGGGCATCATCCAACTGGATATATCTAGTAGAATACTTGGAAACAAGGATGAGAAGCTAAGGGGGCAATCTAAGCTCAGTATAGCCTTGCACTTGGTAAAGAAGAACATGGACACCTTTTAGGATGCAGAAGAAGCAAGAGAAAGTACCCACTTGGACACTTCTGGATCCAGATAGAGTTGGCATTCAAAGTGCAGAGACCATGGGTCAAGAAACAAGAAAAGGAACAGAACGTTTACAGTCAAGGAGCCACCAGCTTGACTTTCCCACTATAGGAGATGTTCTCAATTCCTTGCCCCCATTCCTTGGCTCATCTGTAACCTTAGCCCACTGACAACTTCCTACCTGAAACATCTGAGTTCTGCTTCTCCACTCAGGGCTTTCTCCAGCTCGAGAGTTAATGCTCCTCAATCAAGGAGAAGATGAAATTGATAACTCAGCTTCCTTTGCCTCAGTGGACTGTTCTGAGGAAATGAATGTTCCGTTCTACAAGGCAAGCTCCCGTGAGGTTGAGGATACTGCCCACAGTGCTAGCTAGGTCACTAACACACATGCCGTTTACTTTTTTCCCTTTTAGGTCTCAGTTTCCCAATCCCTTCATTTTGGCTTCTTGGGATCAATTCCTAAATGATTTACCTATACTGCAGTCATTGACTTGGGATTTGCTTTTGGAAAATGCCAAGCTAAAGTCAAGACACCAGCTTACAGTCACATATTTGCTTCTCTGTTTCACATTTCTTGGATAATATAAAGATGAAAAAGGGTTGAAGGAAAATTTAATAACCAAACTGATGTTAAATGGGTGAAGCTGGAACATCTTATTGTGGAGCAACAAGGAAACAGGAAAAGAATAATGAGGTCATATCAAAAGAATAATGAGCTTGAAAGGGCTCCCACTGGCCATATCTGTGACAATTCGAGAATAAAAAAGAAAGAAAATTGAAATAAAATGTATGTGTCTATGATGATACCAAATACTGA
Organism: Cervus elaphus; assembly: GCF_910594005.1. NCBI lineage: Eukaryota > Metazoa > Chordata > Mammalia > Artiodactyla > Cervidae > Cervus > Cervus elaphus. The sequence goes on from NC_057822.1 coordinate 41,733,122, forward strand.
GGAAAATAATGGCATTCACCACCACTGGAAGTGACTTACATTAACTTCTTGATTTAAAAGTGGTTGCCAAAAGACAGAGAATAGAGCATGCATTTGGGCAGTTTTTAATAATGGATTAATGAGAGAAAGTTCTATACACAGAATTTTGAGCCAATAAATGCAGAATCAACTTTAAAATTTTAGAAATTGCATTCTGCATCCCCTAATGAAATAGGCTAATTCAATCAAATCACCACTGGAAACTGAGTCCATTAGGTGAAAAGTTCACTCAGCAACTAGTCATTCACATGACACCAACGAATCAGGTCCCAAATTACCTCCTAATTGTAAAAGGACCTCAGCAATACAGCAATCAAAGGCAAAGCCTGGTATTTGATTGGATCTAGGTTTAAAGAGAACAACTATAAAGAGTATTTTGGGGAAAATTATAGAAATTTGAATATGATATCAGGGGACTACAGCTAATTTTGTTAAGGTGTGATAATGCTTTAGTGATGTATTTACGAGAGAATCCTTGTTTGGGAAGATGCATACTGTAGTTTCTAGCAATGAAGAAGAAACATTCAAATTATTGAGAGAAAAAGACTTATATGCGTATGGTTAAAGCAAATATGTTAATAACATATCTATGTTGTGGGTGTATAAAAGTATTCATTGTAGAAACTTTTCTCCTCCTCTGTATGCTTGAGTATGTTCATAGTAAGGATTTTAAATTGTGTTACTTTACCATTAAAAAATTTGTCAACTTTTGTGGAGTATGAATTTTCAGTTTTCATTTTCTCTTTCAATTTTGTTTTGCCTGGTTTTTTTTCTTTAGTAGTTTTTCACCTACAGGTGTGGGATATCAGGCTGGCTCTTTGTTTACATGCTTATTTTAATTTTTGCCATCTAAATTTCAAATTCCTCTCCTGTTTTGGCCTGCTGTGGTCCAGCTGTCTTCTGTGATTGCATTTTCATTTCAGTTGCTGAGGTCTACATCAGTAAATAGGATGCTGACTGAAGTAAATCTTCTCACTGGTGTTGGGTAGGCCAACATGTGTTTTTCCCAACTTGCCCTCTTGTGATATTACTTTTCAATAGTATCACATAATAATATTTTTCCCAACTTGCCCTTTTGTATATATTGGGGGAAGGGAAGTGAATATACAGGGAATGCTGGAGAGTAACCAGGCTTTAGAAATATCTAAAATGACTGTATTTCTTGCAACAAATTGAAAATAAAACAAGTCTTATATAGCTAGTGGACATGTAAATTGGTATAACCTTTCTGGAGGGCAATTTAGCAATATGTCTCAAAAGGCCTAATATTCTACATAAACTTTGTTATTTCAATTTATATGAACTTACACTGAGGAAATAGTAATGGATAGTGTTCATTGAGGCATGAATATCTTTGTGGTAAGTACCAAAGATCAGTCAAAATGTCTAACAATAACTAAATTAGCATATATCTCTGCTGTAGACTCCATTGTGTCCCCTCAAAACTTATAAGTGGAAGCCCTCACCCTCAATGGGACTATATTTGGAAAGAGGGCCTTTCAGGAGATAATGAAGGTGAAGTGAGGTCCTAAGAATGGAGCCCTAATGCGACAGGACTGATGTCATTTTAAGAAGTAGTAACACCAGGAGTATACACACCAGAGAAAGGGCCACGTGAAGACACAACAAGAAGGCAGCCGTCTGCAAGCCAGGAAGGAAGTCCTCACTAGAAACCAACCTTGATCTTGGATGTCTGCACTGTGAACTGCAAGGAAATAAATTCTGTTGTTTAAACCATGTAGTTTGTGGTATTCTGTTGTTTAAGCCATTCAGTCTGTGGTATTCTAGCAGCCTAATGCATCCCCAAAGGGAATAGTAATGATGATGGTGATACAAATAGATGCTTATATAGTACTTACTATGTATCAGGCAGAGTTCTATGTTCTACACAAATATTAATTGGCTTAATCTACACAAGAAGATTATCTGGGGGTTCTTTTATTATTTCTGTTTTATAAATGAGAAAATTGATTTACATAGAGGCTATGTAATTAACCCATGGCCATACAGCTAGTAGGGAGAATTGAGCCCAGGCAGTCTGGCTCTAGAGGCCATGCTCTAAACCATAAATGCTATATCTTTAAGAAAACATTGAAAATTATGGTATAAATGGGTACTTCCCAATGGTTTAGCAGGAAAGAGTTCACCCGAAATGCAGGAGCTGCCGAAGAGTTTGATCGCTTGGTTGGGAAGATCCCCTAGAGGAGAGAATGGCAACCCACTCCAGTGTTCTTTCCTGGAGAAATCCCATGGACAGAAGAGCCTGGCAGGCTACAGTCCATAGGGTTGCAAAGAGTCAGACATGACTGAAGCAAGTTAGCACACACAACTGAATATAAAGATGATAGTAGATACTTTTTAAAGTTACAATATATACAGTGATATGTATAACTTTTATCAGTACATATATGTAATTAATGTTCCATATATATGTATATCTTCCAAAAATTATCTGTGGCCATCTCTGAGTGATAGAAATAACAACTCTTTTTTTTTCCTTTTTTGGCTATTATATACTTTACACAGTAAATCTATGCTTCATTTCATTTGAAATTTATTATAACATATTTGCTTAGAGTGGGATATTTAAGTAGTTAAGTAAAAAGGTAAGGCGAGGAATGAAGTGGAAGAAATTCATCCCTCTAGATGCAAAGGAGTGAAAGTCAAAAGCTATGTTTTGAGGAGTGGGGTAGAATCTGAATGATGGCCAAGAAGGTTTAGTCAGAGGACATAATTTGGGGTTGTTGAGGATCCAGAGTGAAAATTGAAATCAGCCATGTACAGATCTTAAACCCATGTGATCAATTTATTAACTTGTCACCATTTCTATTGACTAGTTTAGGATTTATGATTTGGCTAAATCCCTTCAATAAAATCACAAATGCTGTGTGAATTGGTAACAAAGGAAACAATAAGAATATCGCAGCTGTTACAATTGTTGCTACATGCTTGTGCTCCCAGATATGGAAAATAGAGTGACATTTATAGGTGACCTGGATAAGACACCGTTTAGAAATGTTTTTTTCATAGCTCAGGGGCTGACAAACAAATGGAGGGCACAGGGAGCCTTGGGGCCCAGGGAAACCTTCTGAGAGGGTTGGGGGAGTTTGGTAGTGGGAGGGGAGGTTGATTTGCCTGGGGGCACTTGAGTATTAGAAAATGAAAGTAATTTCAACTGTCAAAGATCTGATAATCAGAGAAAACTAGTCCTGCTGTGCAAGTCACGTGTCCCCTTGGTGCTCAATTATGGCTATCTGTAAAAATATTATAGGTCAAATCCCATCATGTTGAACTTGAAGGAAAGTATGAGATCTTTTACTGGACTGGAATGTACTGTAATCAACATCATTTGAAATCTCATTGCCAGTACTTCTAGGTCATTCCCCTAAGGTCAAGGGCTGGACATAAAACAAAGCAGGAGCCAAATTCCCTCAACGATGAGGTGGTTCATTAAAGTTGCCCAAGCATGCAGACCTAGGCAGAAATGTGCTCTTGCAGAAGCCAGTCCTCTTTCTTCTTTGACATTTCCCTTTTGGTTTTTCTTAGTCTCCAAAGAATTGGGCCAATTACAATCCACTGTAATTTTTTTTAGAAGAATCATAGTGTACTCCTTACTTGTGCTATACTAGCTAGACCCCTGTATTATGTTTCTTTTCCAGTTCATGCTACGTCACACAGCCAGGTGTCAGATATTTTCATTATCACAAAACTGGTAAAAGAACACTGATTGTACTGATATTACATATACTTATTACATACATCTATATATGACAGAATTTCAGTATAACAAGACCAAAAAGTACTATTACCATGGGCCATTGGTCAGAGCATAGAGATATTTTCATTGGACTAAATTTTGGGTTTCAGTGTTATTCTTAATAATAGTATTTGTCTTATAATAATAATGTATAAACCCCCTACAGTATAATAAAAAGCAACATTTCCCAGTGAAGGGATTGAATTGAAAATATAAATGTGAGCCTCTTAAGCATCTATAATACTAAAAGCTGCTTGTGTATATGTGACTCAACTATGAAAGTTCTTGATGGTGAATGTTTAACAGGATTCCAGAGAATATCAAGGGAGTTTCATATGCTTATTCATTCAACACATTTTTTAGCACTTATTATATGCAGGCTATCATTCTAGGTTGTCATAAGAATGAACAAAACAGACAAATTTCTGCCTTTATGAAGATAACATTCTAGTAACTAGTAAATAAATCTAGAAAATAAATAAGATAAATGAGAAAGTTATTCTATGTTAAAGAGAGGCATATAATAAGGGAAACAGTACTAAGTGGGTTTTCTCAGAGGGGGAGAGTGTTGTAATTTTCAAGAATGTAAGGCAGGAAAGAGTCTTTACAGGACGCCCCTTTGTCTTGTCACTATCCCTGAAGCAGCCCCTGCCCCATGCTCTACTCATCTCTATCCTACAAATCTATTTTCTTTTACAGTTTTTTTTTATTTTGGCACACTGCATGACATGTGGGATCTTAGCTCCCTGACTAAGGATCCAACCCTCACCCCCTGCATAGTCTTAACCACTGGACCACCAGGGAAGCCCTTCACCTCTTTTGATCACATAATACCTTGCCTAATCTGTTGCTTCTTTCCAAAGATTAAAGAAGTAGACATGAAGAATAAGTAATTAACAAATGACCAGATCTCTTCCCTAGCTTCCCCTTCAGTAATCTCATGAACAAGCTGTGTGAATAAGATAGCATTTAAAAAAAAAGAAAAATCTCGCAGTCAACAAGCCTGCACTTAGTGGGGAATGATGACACTGACCCCCATCTCAATGACCAACTGAGATCACATCCCCCTTTTCCCTTTAAATCTTTCATGGCTGAGACAAATCTTCAGGGGTGGTTTTGGGGGGACACTGAGTCACCATCTCCCTAGATTGCCATCATTCTGTTTAAAAGCAATTTTCTTGTCTACCAACTTTTGCTCTCATGAGTATTGGTCTTTGAGTGACAAGCAGCAGGACCAGAGTTTGGTAAAAAGAAGTAAAGTTGGAAGACTGCTCTAAGAATGTCACTTTGGGGGGGAAAGAAAAGGAACTAATGATGAGATTATCTGGGGAGAATTCCAAGCAGAGGGAAAAGTGCTGAGATCTGACTGTACCTAGCGTGTTTCAAGAAAAGTCAGGAGATCAACATGGCTGGAGTACAGTGACCAAAGGAGAGAATTGTGGAAGGGAAGTCAGAGACATAAACCGGGGGCCAGATCAGGTGGGGTCCTGGTAGGTCATGGTTAGAGCATGAAGCCTTTGAAGGGCTTTGAGCAAAAGCAGCATGAGGAGTCAGAAGCTCTCCCAAGTAGTGTGATGGGCAATGCCACATAAGAATAGTGCAACACTGGGCAAGCATTCACTTTTCTGATAATAGTGTGATGAGGTATGAAAAGTTACTTTTAAGTAATAAAATATCAAGCACTTATTCCTTGTGGCTCACCTAGTTAAAGAATCTGCATGCAATGTGGGAGACCTGGGTTTGATCCCTGGGTAGGGAAGATCCCCTGGAGAGGGGATAGGCTACCCACTCCGGTATTTGGGCCTAGAGAATTCCATGGACTGTATAGTCTGTGGGGTCACAAAGAGTTGGACATGACTGAACACCTTTCACTTTCACTATTATATAATTGAGGAGAATGTTATGTCCTCTTTCTATCTGAGGCTAAGAAAATAATCTACTTATAAGCAGCAAGTTTCTTTAAATTGTTTTAAAACCAAGATTGGTCAGGTGATCAGAATTCAAACTAGCTAATCCCAGATATTAAATGGAAACCATAGGCTGCATACGAAGCATTTATAGTTCATTTATGTTACTGTTTTTTTTTCCTTTCTAGAATATATTTTATTTTCAACTTACAAGCAAGTGATGCGTGATGGTGGACTTATTTGGTCAAACTAACTCTCTCACAGAAAGAGTCTTAAAATCTGGGAAACAATAAACACAAACACACTCACAACTGTTTGAAGGTTGAGAAGACTGAATGGCCAACAGCAAACAGAAACTAGAGGGAGTCTTCCCTTAAAAGAGGAACTGTGAAGCAACAGTTAGAACTGGACAGGGAACAACAGACTGGTTCCAAATAACAGACTGGTTCCAAATAGGGAAAGGAGTATGTCAAGGCTGTATATTGTCACCCAGCTTATTTAACTTATATGCAGAGTACATCATGCAAAATGCCAGGCTGGATGCAGCACTGCTGGAATCAAGATTGCCGGGAGAAATATCAATAACCTCAGACATGCAGTTGACACCACCCTTATGGCAGAAAGTGAAGAAGAACTAAAGAGCCTCTTGATGAAAGTGAAAGAGGAGAGGGAAAAAATTGTCTGAAAGTTCAGCATTCAGAAAACTAAGATCATGGCATCTAGTCCCATCACTTCATGGCAAATAGACAAGGAAACAATGGAAACAGTGAGAGACTTAATTTGGGGGGCTCAAAAACAACTGCAGATGATGACTGCAGCCATGAAGTTAAAAGATGCTTGCTCCTTGAAAGAAAAGCTATGACCAACCCAGATAGCATATTAAAAAGCTGAGACATTACTTTGCCAACAAAGGTCTGTCTAGTCAAGGCTATGGTTTTTCCAGTGGTCACGTGTGGATGTGAGAGTTGGACTATAAAGAAAGCTGAGTGCTGGAGGATTGATGCTTTTGAACTGTGGTGTTGGAGAAGACTCTTGAGTGTCCTTTGGACTGCAAGGAGGCCCAACTAGTTCCTTCTAAAGGAAATTAGCCCTGAATATTCATTGGAAGGACTGATGCTGAAGCTGAAACTCCGATACTTTGGCCACCTGACATGAAGAACTGACTCAATTGGAAAAGACCCTGATGCTGGGAAAGGTTGAAGGCAGGAGGAGAAGGGGACGACAGAGGATGAGATGGTTGGATGGCATCACCAACTCGATGGACATGAGTTTAAGTGAGCTCTGGGGGTTGGTGAGGGACAGGGAAGCCTGGCATGCTGCAGTCCATGAGGTCGCAAAGAGTCGGACACAACTGAGTGACTGAACTGACTGACTGTGAAGCATAGGATTTGAAGTTTAGTGAGGGTCAAGTGGCAGAAAGCCAAAGCCTTACAGGTTTGTGGGCAGCAGAATAAACCAATGGAGGAAGTCATGGAAGGGAGGGAGCCATACACAGACTTATACCTCGAGTCTACATGGAAAATCTAAACCACCCCTAGGCTGTAGACCAAAGCTCTTATTTTTAGGGGAACCCGCAGAGAGACCAGAAACCCTCAGGGAGTCCAGATGCTAATGCAATCAGCATTTAGAGGATGAGAAAGTCAGCAGAGATTTCAGCTGCTATTCTACACAGAGAAGATAGAATTGGAGTTTGAGTCTGGACAAAATAACTCCCTTATAGGACAAAGTTTGCCCTTAAGAGGAGCAAAATAGAAGTCAGGGTCTCTGAAAACATACCACTTATAGTGTGTGGTGTCACTAAACATGTGAAGAAACAGGAAAATGTGAGTCTTGGGTTCTTTCAGACACAGCTTCTGAATTGAATGAGGGTTTTTTTCCCTCCCAACACCATACATGTGGTGTCTTCTCCAACCCCAACTCTCCAATTCTTAGATACTAACTCTTCATAATTGGAGGAGATGTCATAAGTTAAGGGCTTAGTTTCTCAAACCTGTCCCACATTCAGATGCTAGTCATAAGTCCCAGGGGGCACTCATAATTCTGACTGACCAGCTATAAATGAATTTGATAATTCACCAGAATGACTCACAGAACTCAGGGAAGTGCTTTTCTTACCAATACCAGTTTATTATAAAGGATGCAATCAGGGCTTCAAAGGTGGCACTAGTGGTAAAGAATCTGCCTGCCAATGAAGGAGACACAAGAGATGAGGGTTCGATCCCTGGGTCAGAAAGTTCCCGTAGAGGAGGAAATGGCACCCCACTCCAGTATTCTGACTGGGAGAATCCCATGGACAGGGGAGTCTAGCAGACTACAGTCCATGGGATCGCAAAGAGTTGGATACAACTGAGTGTCTGAGCACATGTAGTAACAGCCAAATGGAAAAGATACAAAGGACAAGTTATTGGGTGGGGGACAGAGATTCCATGGTCTCTTTGGGTATGTCACCCTCTCAGCAGTTTGTAGGCTCACCAACCTGGGAATTTTCCAAACCCTGCTGTTTAGGAGTTTTTATGAAGTTATAATTAGAAGTCCAGTTCAGCTCAGTCACTCAGTCACGTCTGACTCTCTGTGACTGCAGAACGCCAGGCCTCCCTGTCCATCACCGACTCCCAGAGTTTGCTCAAACTCACGTCCTTTGAGTCAGTGATGTCATACAGCCATCTCATCCTTTGTCGTCCCCTTCTCCTCCTGCCTTCAATCTTCCCCAGCATTAGAGTCTTTTCCAATGAGTCAGTCCTTTGAATCAGGTGGCCAAAGTGTTGGAGCTTGAGCTTCAGCATCAGCCTTTCCAATAATATTCAGAGTTGATTTCCTTTAGGATTGACTCCAAGGGACTCTCAAGAGTCTTTGCCAGCCCCACAATTCAAAAGCATCAGTTCTTCAGCACTCAGCCTTCTTCTATCTTCTCTATCTCATTAGCATATCAGACACTTATTACTCAGAGGATTTTAAGGGCTTTAGGAGCGCTGTGCCAGGAACTGGAGCCAAAGATCAAATATTTTTATTATGTCACAGTGATCTAACATACATCACAGTGTTCGTTGCAGCATTATTTACAATAACCAGACAAGGAAGCAAGTTAAATGTCCATTGACAAATGAGTGGATAAAGAAGATGTGGTACATATACACAACAGAATATTACTCAGTGATAACAAGGAACAAAATTGGGTCATTTGTAGTGATGTAGATGAATCTAGAGTCTGTCATACAGAGTAAAGCAAGTCAGAAAGAGAAAAACAAATATATATTAACACATATGTTTGAAATCTAGAAAATGGTACTGATGAACCTATTTTCAGAGAAGGAACAGAGATGCAGACACACAAGAGACACACTTGTGGACACAGTGAGGGGAGGAGAGGGTGGGATGAGTTGAGAGAGGAGCATTGACATATATATACTACCGTATGTAAAATAGCTAGTGGAAATCCGCTGTATAGCACAGGGAGATCAGCTCAGTGCTCTGTGATGACCTAAAGAAATGAAATGGGGGAAGGTAGGAGAGATAATTAAGAGGGAGGGGATACATGTACACATGTAGCTCATTCACGATATTGTACAGCAGAAAGTAACACATCTTTGTAAAGCAATTATACTTCAGTAAAAAATAAATTTAAAAAGTGATCCACATCAAGGAAAAAATGACCATTAGAAACCAACCTTAAAATGATGCAAGTTTTGTAATTAAACAGATAAAACCTTAATGTAGACATAATAAATATGTTCTAGGACTTAAAGGGAGATATACGCAAATTAAATGAGCAAATGGGAGTGTCAGCAGAGAAGTAGAAACTATTATAAAGAGCCAAAGGGAAAATTCAGTGTGAGAAAGAACAATAACTGAAAATTTTAAAATATGGGATGGGTCTAATTGAAGATAGACCCATCTCTCTCCAATGAGATTGGAGATAATAGTAGAAAAAAAGTAGTAAGCTTGAATGTGTATCAAAAAACTATGCAGAGAGTACAGAAAAAGTAAGATTGAAGGAAAATGATCATAAGATCAAATAGATCAATCTTAAGATCAAAACAGATCTTAATGATCTATTGAACAACATTAAGCAATTTATCATATATGTAATGGAATTCCAAAAAGAGAGAAGAAAGAATGAGACAGAAGAAGTACTTGAATTATTAATGGCCTAAATATTTCCAAATTTGGTGAAAGAGATCAGTTTATAGACCTAAGAATCTCACCAAACCCTGCCGGGAGCCAGCACATGAGATCCCACCCATGACAAGGTCGTGAGGAGAAGACCTGACAAGCAAGGCAGATCAGGACTTCAGGGGTTTTGAAAAGCTGCCCCGGCGCTCACCTTAAAGATGATCTCTGTCTTTCTGATGCTTGCTATATTAGACTACTCCCTAATTTCTGTGACACGGGTAGAAGGCCTTCCCCGATCTCTTTCCAAAGAGAATCAACTTAGAACTTTAATTTATATGTCCGCTGGACGGTGGTATCCTGTAAGATTATCCAGGATGAAAGGAGTGTTTCCATTTAGACCCCTTTGCTGGCATTCTAGCCTGCTTGGCAAATGCGAACTAATGCACATGGCTGCTCACAGCACCTTAATCATAAACAGCATAAAGAACCTGATCACATAAAGGCCCTGATAGGCACAGAGCCCTTCAGGGGTGAGGAAGCCCTATTAGAGAACACAAAAATATTATTCTAAAAGTGGTTATAGTTAAAGATTTAGAAAAATAAGAGTTTAGAATTGTTAATTTTAACCAGGAATGCTAAACAGGGGCAGCCTTACTGGAGCTGCAGAGTCTTTGTGTGGTAAACATTCTAGATAAATTTAACTGATAACTTCTGCAAAAGGACTGACCTTTGTGTTCATTAAAGAATAGATTACAGAAAACAGCTTTGCATTCACCTAGGTCATAAAATGTCAATAGGCCCCATGGCCAGAAGATAATGTACAAGACTCTCACAAAGAAGTATGCAGAAAACACCCTGGTTTCATGAAGGATAAGCCGATGTAATATTAAACTATCTTCCCCTTAAAAATGTACTAACTTAGAATATAAAAGCTACGGTAAAAAATAAAGATTTGCCAGACTCGGCTGCATCCCCCGTCTGGTCTCTCTCTCTCTGTCTCTCTCTCTCTCTGTCTCTCTCTGTCTCTCTGCCTCGCAGACTTGGCCCCATCAAGGCTGGTCTCACGTGTCTTCCCTCGCCAATGCGGTTCATCCTGAGGGTACCCTCTGGATCCTGCCGAGGCTGGACCCCGGCAAAACCCCTAGAAGGATAAATGCAAAAGAAATTACATGCAGTTACATAAAAGTCGAACTTCTGGAAAACCAATGATAGTAACACATTCTTGAAAGTAGGAAAAAAGAAATGGCATGTTGCATAATAATGACAAGAATAATTGTTGACTTCAAAAGAAACAACGAAGGCCAGAAGACATGGTATAACATTTATATACTACTGAAAAGCAAAACTGGTTAACTCAGTATTCTATGTGCAATGAAAATACTATTCAAAATTGAAAGCTAAGAATAAGACATTTTAAGGTGAATAAAAACCAGGGGTATTTGTTACCAGTAGACTTGCACAGCAAGATATGTTGAATAAAGTTTTTCTGGCTGAAGAGAAATGACACCTGAATCTAAATGAAAAATGAAGATTTCTAGAATTAGAAAATATGTGGGCATATATAAAATATAGAGAGATGATAGAAAGATAAGGAACTATAGCTATATCAACATATATAGTACTTTCAGATAAAATATATGTGCTATGTAGTGGGTTCTTATTATTCATTGTAATGTTGTATAACGTAGTCAAGAACACTGAATTAGCAAATACTGAATCATTGTTCCTAGGGGAAAAAACAAGATTAGGTTTCTATGAACCTCTGATCACATTTTTATTCATATATAATTTTATTTTATCTATGTTTCTGCTTCCAGACAAGTTATTTAATATATATCATTGATTCATTAGCATTGAACTCAGCCAGCAGAATTATAACATGCCTGAATGAAGCTTATCTCACACGTATGTCTTCCCACAGCCTTCTTGTGTTTAAGAAATGAATAGAACATGAGCCCAACACTTGAGGGTTATTCTAGACAGCAAAATCACCAAAATATGCACAAAAATGCCATAGATACTGTACTAAATAGACTGTGGAAAGGACACTTGTTCAGTATGAGAGCTGGAGTGATAGAGCAGAGCACAGCTTCATTTGAGCTCAAATAGGAACGTGTGCATCACGTGATTCCCATCACTCACCTCTGTGCTCATGTCTGCAAATACCCTGAAAGAGCCGTGAGTACTGATTTGGGGTTACAAAGACATTTTAGTGGGTTGGTGAATTTGCAAATGCAGAAACCATGAAAACTCAAGATGGACTATACATATATTCTTTTCTCTTAAAAATACACATGATAATTTGCCATTTATAAGATTATAATACTGTATGTGATATTTTAACACAGGTACAGTTAGTATAAATAAAATACTAAAGAATGAGGGGGTAGATAAATCTGTACTTATTGAAGATAATTGTGCTTTATATTAAGAAATATATTATTAATGCTACATAGATTATGAAAGTTAACAACGCATATTGTAATCCCTAGAGCAATCACCAAAATATAATGCCAAAATTTAACCACCAAATTTATATATTTTATATAAATGTAAAGTATTGCTAAAACATCATTGGAGGAAACAAAATAGAATGCTAAAATATTCTATTACTCCCTCAAAAATGCAGGAAATGAGTAATAAATATACATGAAATACAAAAGAAACAGCACAATAGCAGACTTAAAACCAACCATATCAATAATTACATTAAACTGAAAAGACTGCATACATCAATAAAAACCATAAATTGATAAGATCAATTTAAAAATTCTCCAAAAGGAAGTTTTACCTCTCTATACTGGCTATAAAAGATGCACTTTAATACAAAACACAAATAAGTTGCATATAAAATGATGAAAAATGCTTTATCATGCAAATATTACTCATATGACAGCCGGAGTGCCTATATTAATATCAGACAAAATAAACTTTGAGACATGGAGTTTTACTAGAGATAAAGCATAACATTTCAATTCGTCAGAAAGGCATAACAATTTAAAACGTGTATTGGCTTAATTTTACCTCAAAATACATGAAGTTAAAACTTAGAGAACTAGAGAAATAGACAAATGCACAGTGCTAGCTGAGATTTATAACATTCTTTTCTTAGTAATTGATAGAACAACAGGACAAAATAATTAGTAAGAATTTTAAAAATTGGATCACTGTTAATCATCTTGACTACATTACATTTGTACGATGCTGCTTCTATTGCAGAATGCACATTCATTCTCAGGAAACATGAGATATTCACTAGAAAAGACCATAGGTTGGGCTAATAAAAGGCTTCAGCATAATTCAAATTGATTTACATCTTATAGAGTATGTTCTCTGATCACAAATAAGTTAAATAATAAATCAAGAACAATAAGGTATCTAGAAAAGTCATAAATATTTAAAAATAAAACATTAAATTTCTATAAACCCATGGATCAAAGAAGAAATCACAAGAGAAGTATAAATAATTCTTATTTGAATGATAATGAAAATTCAACACACCAAAAAGTTGTATGATGTAACTAAAGTACTGATTTAACTGATATGATGATTTTAAATGTTTATGTTAGAAGAGAAGAAAGATACAATAATCTTTACGATGCTAGAAAAAGATGGGTAGAACAAAGTCTTAGTAGTAGAACAAACAAAATAATAAAGAGCAGAAATCAATACAATAGAAAGAAGCAAAATAGAGAAGAATTAAAAATTAAAGATAATTCTTTAAAAATGTTAATAAAAGCAATACTCCTATAATAAAACTGATTAAGGGGAAAAAGAAGAAAACACAAAACAAATGTCGGGAATAAGTAAGGTCTCAAGATACAAGGTCCATATACTAAGATCAATTATATTTCTGTATACTAGAAACAAAAAAACTGGACAATTAAAATCAATTCCATCTATAATAGCATCAGAAAACACAAAATACTTTGGAATAAACATAACATAAGATAAGCAAAATCTCTATACTGAAAACCACTAAATCACTGAGACAAATTAAAGATGACCTAAATAAATGGATAGTTATACCAATTTGTAGATTGGAAAACTCAATAGTGTTGATACCGCTTATCCTCAAATTAATCTCCAGATTCAATTCAACCAAAATCATAATATTACCAGGATTTCTTAAAATATAAGTTGAAAAGCTGATCCCAAAATTTATATGTAAATACAACTGACTTAGAGTAACTAAATAACAGCAAAATAGAACCAAGTTCAAGGACTTAACATATACTATTGCCTTCAAAAGTTACTACAAAGCTACAATAATCAATTCAATGAGGTACTGGAATAAAGATAACCAGATAGATCAATAAGTCAGAATGGAGAATCCAGAAATAGACCCACACGTATGTGGTAAATCGATACTTGACAAAAATGTCAAATCAATTCAGTGTGGGAATGGAAAGTGCTTTTTAACCAACGATGCTAGAATAAGTGGATATCCACACAGAAAGGGAAAGGATATTAATCCTTTCCTAATACCATATCAAAAGTTAATTTTAAATGATAACAAGTTGAGCATGAAAAATTGTGGCTTTTAGAAGAATAGCTTTTGTGTGTGGGGGTGGGGGGGGGGAACAACCAGCAAACAGACCTTCATAACTGGGGATAAGTAAATATTTCTTAGAGAAAGCAATAACCAAAAAAAGAAAACTGATAAGTCATACATTATCAAAATTTAAGGTCTGCTCATGAAAAGATACTGCTAAAGACAAAAAATTGACAATCCAGAGACTAGGGAGAAAATATTCACAAAACATATATCTGACAAAGGGCTTGTATGCAAAATAAAGAATCCAATTTGTAAAATGGGCAAAGGAAAGTCACTTTGCAAAAGAAGATACGCAAATAATGAAAAAACTCATGAAAAGGTATTCATCATTATTAATCATAGTTGTAGAAGAAGAGTTAACTAAAGTCATAATGAGACACTTCTAAATGCCTACCCCAATGGCCAAAATTAAAAAGATAGTTCAGTTCAGTTCAGTTGCTCAGTTGTGTCCAACTCTTTGCTACCCCATGGACTGCAGCACGCCAGGCCTCACTGTCTATCACAAACTCCCATAGTTTACCCAAACTCATGTCCATTGAGTCAGTGATGCCATCCAACCATCTCATCCTCTGTCATCCCCTTCTCCTCCTGCCCTCAATCTTTCCCAGCATCAGGGTCTTTTCAAATGAGTCAGCTCTTCACATCAGATGTCCAAAGTATTGGAGTTCCAGCTTCAACATCAGTCCTTCTGATGAGCACCCAGGACTGATCTCCTTTAGGATGGACTGGTTGAATCTCCTTGCAGTCCAAGGGACTCTCAAGAGTCTTCTCCAACATCACAGTTCAAAAGCATTAATTCTTTGGCACTCAGCTTTCTTTATAGTCCATCTATAAAGTCCATCTATATTGTCCATCTATGGTCCAACTCTCACATCCATACATGACTATGGGAAAAACCATAGCCTTGACTAGACAGACCTTTGTTGACAAAGTAATGTCTCCGCTTTTCAATATGCTGCTAGGTTGGTCATAACTTTCCTTCCAAGGAGTAAGCATCTTTTAATTTCATGGCTGCCATCACCATCTGCAGTGGCTTAGGAACCCCCAAAATAAAGTCTCTCACTATTTCCACTGTTTCCCCATCTATTTGCCATGAAGTGATGGAACCAGATGCCATAATCTTTTAGTTTTTTGAATGTTGAGGTTTAAAAGCCAACTTTTTCACTCTCCTCTTTCACTTTCATCAAGAGGCTCTTTAGTTCCTCTTCGTTCTCTGCCATAAGGGTGGTGTCATCTGCATAGCTGAGGTTGTTGATATTTCTTCTGGCAATCTTCATTACAGCTTGTGCTTCATCCAGCCTAGCATTTCTCATGATGTACTCTGCATATAAGTTAAATAAGCACGGTGACAATATACAGCCTTGATATACTCCTTTCCCTATTTGGAACCATTCTGTTGTTCCATGTCCAGTTCTAACTGTTATTTCCTGATCTGCATACAGGTTTCTTTCAAGAGGCAGGTCAAGTGGTCTGGTATTCCCACCTCTTTCAGAATTTTCCACAGTTTGTTGTGATCCACACAGTCAAAGGCTTTGGCATAGTCAATAAAGCAGAAATAGGTGTTTTCCTGGAACTCTCTTGCTTTTTCGATGATCCAACGGATGTTGGCAATTTGATCTCTGGTTCCTCTGCCTTTTCTAAATCCAGCTTGAACATCTAAAAGTTCACGGTTCATGTATTGCTGAAGCCTGGCTTGGAGAATTTTGAGCATTACTTTACTAGCGTGTGAGATGAGTGCAATTGGTGTGGTGGTTTGAGCATTCTTTGGCATTGCCTTTCTTTGGGATTGGAATGAAAACTCTCCTTTTCCAGTCCTGTGGCCACCACTGAGTTTTCCCAATTTGCTGGCATATTGAGTGCAGCACTTTCACAGCATCATCTTTTAGGATTTGAAATAGCTCAACTGGAATTCCATCACCTCCACTAGCTTTGTTTGTAGTGATGCTTCCTAAGGCCCACTTGACCAGGATGTCTGGCTCTAGGTGAGTGATCACACCATCGTGATTATCTGGGTGGTGAAGATCTTTTTTGTATAGTTCTTCTATGTATTCTTGCCACCTCTTCTTAATACCTTCTGCTTCTGTTAGGTCCATACCACTTCTGTCCTTTATTGAGCCCATCATTGCATGAAAAGTTGCCTTGGTATCTCTAATGTTCTTGAAGAGGTCACCAGTCTTTCCCATTCTATTGTTTTCCTCTATTTCTTTGCACTGATTACTGAAGAAGGCTTTCTTATCTCTCCTTGCTATTCTTTGAAACTCTGCATTCAAATGGGAATATCTTTCCTTTTCTCCTTTGCTTTTCGTTTCTCTTCATTTCACAGCTATTTGTAAGGCCTTCTCAGATAGCCATTTTGCCTTTTTATGTTTCTTTTTCTTGGGGATGGTTTCCATCCCTGTCTCCTGTACAATGTCACAAATCTCTGTCCGTAGTTCTTCAGGCACTCTATCTTCAGATCTAATCCCTCAAATCTATTTCTCATTTCCATTGATTAATCATAAGGGACTTGATTTAGGTCATACCTGAATGGTCTAGTGGTTTTCCCTACTTTCTTCAATTTAAGTCTGAATTTGCCAATAAGGAGTTCATGATATGAGCCCCAGTCTGCTCCCAGTCTTGTTTTTGCTGACTGTATAGAGCTTCTCCATCTTTGGCTGCAAAGAATATAATCAATCTGATTTTGGTATCAGTCATCTGGTGATGTCCATGTGTAGAGTCTTCTCTTGTGTTGTTGGAAGAGGGTGTTTGCTATGACCAGTGTGTTCTCTTGGCAAAACTCTATTAGCCTTTGCCCTGCTTCATTCTGTACTCCAAGGCCAAATTTGCCTGTTACTCCAGGTGTTTTTTGGTTTCCTACTTTTGCATTCCAATCCCCTATAATGAAAAGGATATCTTTTGGGGGTATTAGTTCTAAAAGGTCTTGTAGGTCTTCATAGAACCATTCAACTTCAGCTTCTTCAGCAATACTGGTGGGGGCATAGACTTGGATTACCATGTTATTGAATGGTTTGCCTTGGAAACGAACAGAGATTATTCTGTCATTTTTGAGATTGCATCCAAGTACTGCATTTTGGAATCTTTTGTTAACTATGATGGCTACTCCATTTCTTCTAAGGGATTCTTGACCATAGTAGTAGATATAATGGTCATCTGAGTTAAATTTCATGCAAAGATGGGCACAATAAAGGACAGAAATGGTATGGACCTAACATGTATGGATGTGAGAGTTGGACTATAAAGAAAGCTGAGCACTGAAGAATTGATGCTTTTGAACTGTGGTGCTGGAGAAGACTCTTGAGAGTCCCTTGGACTGCAAGGAGATCCAACTAGTCCATCCTAAAGGAGATCAGTCCTGGGTGTTCATTGGTAGGACTGATGTTGAAGCTGAAACTCCAATACTTTGGCCACCTGATGTGAAGAACTGACTCATTGGAAAAGACCCTGATGCTGGGAAAGACTGAGGGCAAATGGAGAAGGGGATGACAGAGGATGAGATGGTTGGATGGCATCACCGACTCAATGGACATGGGTTTGGGTGGACTCTGGGAGTTTTTGATGGACAGGGAGGCATGGCGTGCTGCGATTCATGGGGTTGCAAAGAGTCAGACAGGACTGAGCGACTGAACTGAACTGAACTGAACTGAAATCACTGCAGATGGTGACTGCAGCCATGAAATTAAAAGATGCTTACTCCTTGGAAGAAAAGTCATGACCAGCCTAGATAGCATATTGAAAAGAACAGACATTACTTTGCCAACAAAGGTCCATCTAGTCAAAGCTATGGTTTTTCCAGTAGTCATATATGGATGTGAGAGTTGGACTATAAAGAAAGCTGAGCGCTGAAGAATTGATGCTTTTAAACTGTGGTGTTGGAGAAGACTCTTGAGCATCCCTTGGGTTGCACGAGATCCAGCCAGTCCATCCTAAAGGAGATCAGTCCTGAATATTCACTGGAAGGACTGATGCTGAAGCTGAAACTCCAATACTTTGGCCACCTGATGTGAAGAACTGACTCATTTGAAAAGATCCTGATGCTGGGAAAGATTGGAGTGGGGAGGAGAAGAGGATGACAGAGAATGAAATGGATGGACGGCATCACTGACTCAATGGACATGGGTTTGAGTAAACACTGGGAACTGGTGATGGAGTTTTGATGCTGGAAACTCCCAGAGTTTGTGATGGACAGCGAGGCCTGGTGAGCTGCAGTTCACAGGGTTGCAAAGAGTCAGATACAACTGAGCAACTGAACTGAACTGAAATCAGTATTAGGACAGAGATACCAAACTCCAGGCATTGGACTCCATTTGAAACACTATCTCTAATTTTTATTTTTATTTTTTTAATTTGTATGTACTTTAAAAATAAAAGAGTCTCCAAGCTGAAACTTGCTTTGTGGTTTTACGGTTAGCATTCTGACAACAAATATCTGAGTGCCTACCATGCCCAGGTTCTCTGCTTCATATCTCTTAGGAAAACCCTCAAAAATATGGGTATACCTGGGAATGGGGAGTTGGGTGAGTTTTCTTGGAGAGACATTAAAGTTGTTGACTTATAAAAAAATGCACAGTGTGAGAGTTTTACTTGAGACAAAATGAAAACTATAGCATAGGAGATAGCATTTCAGATAGCTCTGAGAAACTGCTCCAAAGAGGTGGGGAGAAGGTTAGTATATATGTGATTTTGGTGAAGGGGAAATAGATGCCATCAAACACATAGGTTTTGCAGAAGGTTTCTGCTAGTCACAAGGAGCAGTTGGCAAGTGCCAATTTGTAGTTGACACAGTGTTGGGAGTAGGTCACATAGGGGGTTACCCAAGACCCGACTGGTCCCAACCTTCCTTGGGGCTGTGGCTGTCACCACAACCTAGGCAGGCTATCTGGTTGTTTGTTGCTATTCTTCTTCTTGTTGGACCCGTACAGACTCCTGTACTCTTTACCAAAATCCTGTAGGGCTAGAAAAGGACTTTTGTCTTGTCAAAGCAACTTTTTAATATTCTTAGGGCTTTCCCTAAGAGAGTTTTCTGGGAAAATAAGGGATGGGGCCTCTTCTGTTGACAGGACATTAGCGTATGGTTAGCAGATGATTCTGAGCTCATGGGTCTTTCCTCTCTCTCATCTCCAGACCTGGTCCTCCCAGCAATGGGATGCAATTGGAAGACCCACCCTTCCAGCTTTGTGCAGAGTGATCATGTGAATGGAAGTAGATAAGGGGACATAGATGACTAATGTCACATCGTATGATGCATAGTTTGAGGACCTAATCAGTTATTGCCAAAGCTCCTTCCTCTAAGGTCCCTGGAGATAGTGAGGGAGAGAGAGAGGGTCTCTCTCTCTTGAGAGACTTGATCCAGCAGTCTGAGAGATGAACATTAATCACATTCCTTCACAGTACAAAGGACTTGTCCACACACTCAGATGTGAGAGAGCAGGGAAACTCGCCCTCCCACCCCAGTAGGAAGAATAATTAGCTTTCCAGGGGCCTCTGCCTCTCCCTGAAACAATATAGTGAGAGCAGTCTGAGATGGAGGAGAGGGTAGGTGAAAAGGATTTCTTCCACTGACACATTCCTAGCAATGTCCAGGAATCCCAGCCTCCTCCCCTAAGAGAAAGAGAACAAGGAAGCCTCATCAGTTACGAGGCCAGAGATTTGCCTTTCTCTTAACATGCATCACCGACTAGATGGACATGAGTTTGAGCAAGCTCCGGGAGCTAGTCATGGACAGGGAAGCCTGACAGGCTGCAGTCCATGGGGTCGCAAAGGGTCGGACATGACCAAGCAACTGAACTGAACTGAACCAACATGTTTCATCTTTTTCACGTTGTATCAGCAATTATGTCTTGTGTAGTTTCATTTTGAAACTATCATTAGCTTTTTAAAGTAAGATGTCTTTGATTTTGTCCTTTTTCTATCTCTGCTCTTCCCCTTTCCCCATGACAGCCCCAAATACTTTAGTTAAAATTAACTCACCTTCCCTAAGAAGGTTGAGGGAATCAGGAGGGAAGAATCTGGCAGGAGGGTTTAGACAGCAGAGAGCAAAGAAAATTGTTTTAAAACCAGATCGAAAACTGTCTATCTGGCTTCCCCTTTCTCTGTTCTTCACTTGGCCAAGTAAACCTTTGCCTGATTACAGTAAACATCTTCTTAACAGATCAAAAGGAGCGATTTTTAAAGGGAGTTGCTTACTCACAAAATTCATTATGGTAATGCCTAGTCTTATTCCGTGGAGCCTGTTCCCTCCCAGCCTCACTTTGATCTGCCACTGTGGCCTCATGTCTGTTCCCGCAGCTCATCTACATTTTGTTGGCGGCAGACTTTTTCAGTAAATATGCCTCAGGTTGTGAACAGCCCAGCAGCATTAGAAGAGCTAGCCTAGAGACAGATTTTCCTTCCCATACCTTAAATATATGTATTTTTTGAAACAATAACGCATGTTAGATGTTTAACTCCTTCTGGTGTCAATGTAGAATGGTATAACCACTTTGCAAAACTGTCTGGTAGTTTTTTATGAAGCTAAATGTGTACCTATTTTTTAATTCTCCAATTTCATTCTCCCTTATTTGCACAACTAAAATTAAATCAAATGTCCCCCCAAAGACATGTATAAGAATGATTATTGCAGCTTTTTTTTCCACAATAGCTGATAGCTGGAAATAGTCCAAGAGTCCATCAAGAGAAAAATCGATAAACCAACTGTGATATATTCATACAATGAAATAATACTCAGTGGAAAAAAGTAGTGAACTACATATGCACACAAGAATGCAGATATATCCCATAAACATTATGCAAAGTGAAAAAAATACACAAAATGCATATTGTATTATTCCATTTATATGATGTTTTAAGACAGAAAAATCATTGTGACACTTCTAAGACATCTTCAAGGGAACTTCCAGGAGAGATCAAAATATTAGACTTATAATAGGGGTAAGGGATGCATGAATATATCCAGTGACTAAAAAATGTACAGCTAAGATTTGCTCATTTCAACATACACAAATTTCAGCAAAATGACAATAATAATAATCAAGTGAGAGATAGGGAGTAGGTAGAGATATAGATCGTACAAAAATAGCAGAATGCTGATTGCTTAAGCAGGGTATTGGGTATAGAGAGGTTTAATGTTGGATTCTATTTATTTTTAATACATTTGAAATTTTCTGTGAAATTGTTTCTGAAATAATGAAAAGCCAGAAAATTCAGTATTAGGGCAGAGATGCCAAATTCCAGGCATTGGACTCCATTTGAAACACTATTTCTAATTTTTTAAAAATTTAAATATTAAAAAAAAATTTTCAAGTGCTTTTAAGGAAAACAGTCTCCAAACTAAAACATGCGTTGTGGTCTTATTATTAGCACTCCAGCAACAAACACCTGAGTGCCTACCGTGCCCAGGTTCTCTGCTGCATACCTCCTAGGAAAACCCTCAAGAATGTGGATGTCCTTGGGAATGGGAAGCTAGGTGAGTTTTTTTGGGAGAGACATTTAAGTTGTTGACTTGAAAATAAAATGCACAACATGAGTTTTATATGGGACAAAACGAGGACTATAGCATAGGAGATAGAATTTCAGATAACTGCCTCCCTGAATTCATCTCTTCACTACCTTCTAAGAAATTCACCCTGTGGTTGATAGCTTTTTCACTGGACCTCTCATGTCTGCAATACAGGTTTCTTGTAGAGCATGGTTTGTTATTAACGATAAAACAAATTATAGTGTGCCAGCCTCCTAAACCTCAAAGTACCTTACAGATGCATAATGAAGAATCAGGCCACCTGGACTCTGCACCCAACAAAGCCCCCTGAACCTGTAAGAAGCCACCTCCAAAAAAGAGTAGTTTTGCTTGCATGGTCTCCCAGGACAGCTCAGGCTGGCAATGGTACTTGGAAAGGGCAGATAGGTAACTGGAGCTCTAATTCATGATGAAAGAACTTGACCTTTGGGAAGGTGGAGTGTTTTGATCTCGTTTCTGCCAATGACTTACCTGGAGGGATCTCTCTATTGCTCAATGTCCTGCTCAATAAAACTGATAGAAAATAATCTGTTTTACCACCTGCCTGCAGCCGCCAAGAGACCAATGGCCCAACTCAGCCTCCTAAATGCCTTGTCTCAATCCTCACTCTCCTTGGTCTCTCTGCAGCATCTAGAACATACGACCAACCTCTCCTGAAATTTTTAGAAACTCTTTCCTCTCCCAGCTTTTATCATGCTAGACTCTCTGTCTCCTCACCTCTTATATATTCATTTTTTGGTCAACACTTTCAAATTAGGTTGTCCATTTCTTGGTCCCTCTTTCTTGTTTTCCTCCTTGATCATTAATGGAATTGTCTTCCCTGCTAATAACAAGGATGACGGTGAACAAGTAAACTCCTCTTTGCTGGCTGTGCTTTACATTTGCTGTCTCCTCAAACCTCACAGATTCCCATGAACAGGGCAGGGCATCTCACCACATTGCACTGAGATCACTCCTTTCACATTCCGCTTGCCTAGATTGTCGCTCTGTGAGGGTAGGGACCATGTCCATCTGAGCGCACTTTGGTAACCGCCTGGCCATGGGAGGAGCTACAGCTAGAAATGGGTATTATTAGCCTTCTTTTACAGATAGCACTGTGTTTAATAGCTATCCCTGATGTTTGGAGTGATTTGCCCACAGTCACAGAGCTAAGAATGTCAAATATCATCTAGTTTTCTGACTCCAAGCCCATTTATCTTCTTACTACCATAAGTTGCAAAATATGAGGAAACCAGTACTTCTCTCCATCATGCTGCGTAACTGGCAGCCACGCTTCGTAAAAGCATGGGAGGGAAACTAGAGTTTATCTACTACTGTGTCTCAGATGTACCTGATCATAAGCATCTCTTGAAGTACTTGAGACTGATGCTGGTTTCTGGACTCCACTCTAGTTATACAAATATCCAGAGGAAGGGCCTAGGAAATTGGATGTTTAATCAGCTTCTTCCTCTCTGTCATTCTAAACACACTGCTTCTCTGGGGCTGTTGGACCTGGCTTCAACTCCAAAGGAGGAGATGAAAGCTGTAATCCAAGAGGGACTCCACTTTGCCTACAGGGATAAAGAAAGAGAGCCCCAGCTCCACATTTGTAAGTGATTCTTGGGTGTGTGTGCGTTTGTGTGTGTGCTCAGTCATTCTTTTGTATCCAACTCCTTGCAACCCCATAGATTGTAGCCCACCAGGCTCCTCTTTCCATGGAATTTTATAGGCAAGAATACTGGAGCCGGTTGCCATTTCCTATACCAAGGGGATCTTTCTGACCCAGAGATCGAACCTGTGTCTCTTGAGCCTCCTGCATTGGCAGGTGGATTCTTTACCCTTGCATCACTTGGGAAGCCCTCAGTAGGGAAATCAAGCAAACAAATTCAAACCAGTGGCTCTTCAAATGTGACCTCAAGTCCATCAGCGTCACCCGGGAACTTGTTAGAAATGTGAATTCTCAGGCCCAGCCCCAGGCCTATCGAATTCAAAACTGAATCAACATTGACACTGACTTCTCTTCTGCAACTCTTTCCAATGTTAATCAGCCACAGTTATAAAGAACTTAAATCTCTCCTGTTCTTGCTTATTTTTTTTTCTTATTCTGAACTCAGCACTTCATAGATTCAGGTTTTATGTCTCTTGGTGGACCAGATAGTTGATGTTAACATTTCTTTAAAGGTATATTTAATAGTTGGTTATTTTAGTGCTTTAGTGAGAACCTTTTCCACAGTGTAACATCCAGTCAAGCAAATATGCAAATGTTTTAGCTGTTTGGTCACCATTTTATACAAATATTGCTCTGTACTGAGCTTAGTACAAAGAACTCAATAGGTAATTGCGATTTTTAAATAATTCTTTTGGCATGGCCACAGTACACTGACCAGAGGTCCTCAGTAGGGAATGGAAATCTCAGAGTCTCCCCTTTCTCTGCAGTCAGTGTGACTGCCTGGTTCCCTTCAAAGTCCTGTGAGCCTTCTTCATCCATGTTGGCCCAGCATGTATTGATACCTTTTGTCTGCCTTTCTCACCCGCTGCCCAGATTTTGAGACACTGCCCTTCCTGTCTTTCATTTCATTTGGTTGCAAGGCCTTCAACTCATTCAGATTTCTGATTTTCAGTTTCCCAAAGTGCTGGTGACCCCATTTTCTCCAGTTCACTGTCACAGACAGGTGCAAAGACTTGGGTGTCTCATCCTTCAGCTCCATTCCAAAGTAGAGTCCTTTGGGTCATCATTCTCCATCTCCCAGATAAAAGCTGAAGTCAGGTTCAGCAGACCCAGAGAACTCATGTGGATAAAACAGCAGAGGAGGAGAAAGGGCGTAGAAGCCAAATTGAATCACATGTGTGGGGGGTAGTCTGTTATTAACATGCATTAAGCACTTGGGCATGCTAAGTGCTTAATACATGTCAATAACTGTAATAATGAGACACATCTTGAGGAAACGGCATTGTGTTTATACCCTCCCCGCCTAGGTAGCTATTTAACATGGTCAGTGGGACATCTGGACTCAGGCCAGTTGGTACCCAGTCTGATCTTTGCTAAGAGATGACTGCAGCTGCTATAGCTCAGGAAGCTCTTGTAATGCTGCCCAGCGCCCAGCAGGGAGATGCAATTGTCCAGCAAATGGATTGAAGGAAACGACTAGGAATAGAGTTTCCCAGGCAGCATTTGAAAAGCTAATCCTTCCATTTCTAACAACAACTACAAAAGAAAATGAAGAAAAATGCAGTGCACTGTGAGAATCAATTGAGATGGGAAATATTCAATAATTTATAACACTTCTACAATGTGTTTCCTATAAAATTTAACCAAATTGAAATTTCATTTTTCTATCAGAGAATCTTCCTACCTCATAACTGAATGGCTATTAGGTATGTGCTTAGTTGGCTGGAAGACTGAAAGGGAAAACGATTATTGATGGGTTAGAGGTTTTCCATAGAGAGGGGCATTATTGAGGCGGCGTATGAGATGGAAAAAGAAACTTCTCGTGGCATCAGGTCATCTGGGTTTAATCATAGCCTCTCAAAATGATTAGTTTCATAATATTTGATGAGTTTCAAAATCTTTTGAAGCTTCGGTTGCATCCTATGTAAAGTAGGAATAATGATCTCTTTCCTACTCACTTTTAGAGCTAGTTTGAGAAAAATGAGATAATACAGACATATAGAAATGGATGTTCAGGTTTTGCAATAATAATGCTACATAACAAACCCACAGTTTTAGTGGTTTATAGCAATACTATGTCTCCCTCAGGGACTTTTAGACCAGCTGTGGCTCAGCTGATCTTGGCTAGGTTTCGTTTCAGTCTCCTTCGGTGCCTTTCTTTCTATGACCCAGGCCGCCGGTGTCATAGTCGTTTAGGTTATACTCTTCTCATGGCCATTGGCTGTGATGCAAGAGAGCCAGTGGAACCTAACTCTGGCTGCTAAAGCTAAACCTGGCAATGACACTCACTTTAGCTCACATTCCACTGATCAAAGCAAGTCACATAGTCGGGCCCAGTGTTGATGGAATAATAAAGTAGTCTCAGGTCATAGAAAAGCCATCGCCTGGATGGAAGGGAAGGAAGAATTTTGAACAGTCTACCAGAGTGCATAGAATTATTCTGAAAATCATAGGTAGCATTTACATGTTGGGGTGGCAATGATGATTACATTAGCCTTGCTGGGTCCATAGTCAGAAACTGTCTACAAAAGATAGATTTGGAGATTTGGAGGGAAAAAAGCATTTGAGCACACACTTCCTCCCATAAACAGTACAGTTCTTGATCACAATTTCAAAGGATGCATCTCCAGCTAACAAAGCATGCATTTAATAGCCAAACAGATACAGGTTGAAAGATACTAAGACAGGATCTGATCAGGGAACACAGCTTCTTGATTCTTCTCAGTCTCTCACAGGAGAGGTGTTGGAGTTAGGGAATTCTGCCGGGTCAGAAGGAGGAATTGTCGGGACATAAGCAGTTCAGAGGGAGGGCTCACCAAGCCTCTTCTGCTACAAGCAGTATCACTTGGAGAGCCTGAATGGCGTTCTCGTATAGTTTCATAAGCCATGTTGCCTGGCTGTTCTATTTCCACATCAGGTAATGTAACGACTAGTCGTCCCACCTCATGCATCCCACCGTGTACTCCTGGATATTTACTGTATCGCCATGTACTCCTGTATGTTTATGATATCACCATCAAAGTGGTTCCTTTTTATTTCCAGCCACTTCCCTTATTTGCCAAGTAGATGTCTAATGTACCAGTCACTGCTGATACATAGCATTGACCAGATGAAGGGTACATGTGATCAGCCACCTCTTATGTTACCAAGCTGGAAGGACAGCGAACAAAGGGCCAGGCCAGAGCTCACACCCTCTCCATAAATGCTCCATAAACTTGCAAGGACTTACAAACTAGAAGAAACGATGATATTGAGGATCAAATTCATACATCAACTTGGCAAATAAGGGAAGTGGCTGGAAATAAAAGGAGCCATTTTGATGGTGATATAGTAAACATACAGGAGTGCAAAACACAAATGGGCATTTCCTACACAAGGGTGGGCCAACTATGTACAAATGTGATTGGAAAAGATGGGGAATCCCCACAGTGAGGCAAATGCTTATTGTGACTTTTCCAAATGGCCTTGATCCCAGCCTTTCTAAAACAGAATACACATCCCAACCCAGACCAATAACAACAAGCATGTAGAGAATGCACTTTTAATTAAGAAGACAGAGCACAGAAGAAAAAAGAGATTAAAAATGAGCATTCTGCAGTATAGACATCAGTTATCAAAATGCATTTTGTCTAGCATCTATACGTTTTTATACTGCGCTTGGTGCTGAAGACACATGCATGAAGGTCAAGATCCCTACTCACAGGAATGAATAGTCCCATCTGTGAGTATAACCTCTGTGTGTACATGAAATCTCAGAGATGGGCGTGAAAACAGTAATTGCAAAACACAGTGGTAAGTGCTTGAATCAAGTTGATCAAAGTCACATCTGCTTTCTCTTTCAGTCATCATTCGCCCAAAGAAAACTGGAAAATGTGGGGGAAAGGACCAGCTAGAGCTGATTCAGATAATTCTCAGATTAGATTGAGTCTTAGACCAAACTAGACTACTCTGAGAGTGGACCAAGGAGTCCAAAGGAGATCAAAGTGAGCTAAATGGTTAAAAGAGCCCAGGGGAGAATAATTGTCAACATAGAAGTCTTTCTGAATTTTGGGTAGGGGGCATGCATGGTCTGTCCAAGCATCAGTTCAGTTCAGTTGCTCAGTCGTGTCCGACTCTTTGCGACCCCATGAGCTGCAGCACTCCAGGCCTCCCTGTCCATCACCAACAGGATGTGAAGATGAGGATGGCATGCTCCTGTTCTCAAGATGTATGTGGTCCATGAGAGTTCTTGTGTGCATCTCATCTCCCTAACTGTATCAAGCTCTGAGAGCCTGTGCTGTGTTCCCATCCTTTTTGTACTAGTCCCAGCCTCTCACAGAGTACGCACCCTGGAAAGAAACAACTACCATGAGAGATAGATGAATAAAAAGAATCGGGAGTGAAAAGAATATACATGAATCCCAAAAGTCAGAAATTAAGCTACAATCCTGGACCGTGATTGGTTTCCAGAAACATAAGCCCCTTGGCTTTTGTTTCTTGTCCTTGCCTCCAGTATCTCTATTACCTGCTGAAAGCATGGCTTGGCCACCGTACTCTCTAAAGGGCCAGAAATGGAAAGGCACTGAAATGGTATCATGTTGTTATTCAGTCACCCAGTCGTGTCCAACTCTTTGCAACCTCATGGACTGTAGCATGTTACTGTTGACTTAATCCTCTGTTTATCATTATCATTTCTGTTAATCACTCTGGGTGTGGGATCAAGGAAGAGATGATGGTGGTTTAGTGGTTTAGTTGTTAAGTTGTGTCCGACTCTTGTGACCCCATGGACTGTCGCCCACCAGGCTCCTCTGTCCATGGGATTTTCCAGGCAAGAATACTGGAGTGGATTGCCATTTCCTTCTCCAGGGGATCTTCCCAACCCAGGAATCGAAGCCAGGTGTCCTGCATTGCAGGCAGATTCTTCACTGACTGAGCTGTGAGGGAAGCCCCAAGGAAGAGGAGAGGCGATGAAAGAGGAAAAGTATGGCAGGGCAAAGGAGAAATGGCCTGGCAGGGTTTGGCTCTGCTCAAGAGAAGAAAGTAAGAATGGTATCATGGAGAAAAGCATGAAGCTTAGATTTAAACAGAGCTGGACTTGACTCCTGACTCAGGATCTTACCATTGAGCCATCTTTGCCAAGATAATTAATCTCCCTTAACCTCCACTAGCTTACCTGTAAAATGAATGGGAGGCTATCTATTTTGTAGAATTTTTGAGAGAATTTAATGAGATGTGTATGGAAGTATTTAGTGCTGTGTCTGTAGGTAGTAAAGGACTGAGTAATCAACCCTTTTTTCACCATAATATGGTTGTTCTTCAAGTTTTTTTTTTTTTTAAAGACGGAGAAATAAAGTTGATCAAATATAATGTGTTCCATAAGAAACCTTCCTCTCAGAAAAATTCAGCATTGGTTACCATGTAACCAACTATTTCTGCCCAAACCTACAAAGGCACATACCAAAAATCTCAGCCAGAGAGGGATGTCTTTGAACCTATAAACCATTAAGAGGATTGCATGAGTTAATGCATGGAAGTGGTTTGAATGCTGCCTGGTACAGAGTAAGAGCTCAATTAACATTGTTGTTGTTATTATTATTATCATTTGTAATAGTATCCTTATTATCGGGTTAATTGGCCACACATATTTCTCCCAAATAGCTAAACAGTCTCATTATAGATGATGGATCCCAAGCTTTATAATTCAAAGGCTCAGGTGGAGAGAGGGTACCCAGGAGGGAAGAACAGAAAAATGCATGGTTTGGCTCTAACTCCATTGTTTCTGATACTAGGACACTGATCCTCTTTATGGCTACCGGGAAAGTGCAGCTAATGTGACAGTCATTTGTGGACCGTTTCCAGAGGGCCTGCATTTGCCTTAGAAGGAGGCACTCTGGCCAGTTTCCAGGAGGATGGACAGAAAATCCCAGTGAGTGATTCAGGTTTGGGATTTAACCCGCCAAACTCTCTGGGAAGGAGGCCTCACTTAAAAAAGGAGGCTTTTTTAATATAGAGGCAGGAGATACGAAGAGCCAACTCATTGGAAAGGGCCCTAAAGCTGGGAAAGATTGAGGGCAGGAGAAGGGGGCGACAGAGGATGAGATGGTTGGAAGGCATCACCGACTCAATGGACGTGAGTTTGAGCAAGCTCCGGGAGATGGTGAAGAACAGGGAAGCCTGGTGTGTTGCAGTCCATGGGGTCACAAAGAGTCAGACATGAATGACTGACAGAACAATGACAGGAGAGTTGTAAGAAATAAGGCACAGAAGAATACCACAAAGCATTATAATTATCAATGCTTCAAAACACAACTGTTACTACACAATTGTTTCATGAGTACCACTCTTTCACTATCAAATGTGGAACCCCTGTTTCTTCACATGCATAACATGTGGGAGAAAGTCACTACAAGACTCATTTCTTCACAACTGGAGGTAGAAGAGGGTGGCTTCCCATGTCTTTACGAATGCTAGACTCTGCCTTAGAGGTACACTACACAAGCCCGGCAGCTTTTCTCTTGACATCTTTGATAATAATGGCTCATGAACTCAGGCATGATTCTGAAGGAATTTTAGCTGGAAGGAAAAACGAAAGGAAGTAGGCTGAGAGAATAAATGTTGGTGACCAGTTCTCCACAGCTGCAGCAAAAATAAAGAGGATTCTCACCACCTGGGAAAGCAGTGAGGAATGCGGATCATGGATCTGGCTCATCCATCCTCCCATCCTGCCCAGTCTATTCCTTCTCCCCCAGAGAGTCTGTAGCTAGAATGCTTTACCTGGCCTCCCAAGTCTCCTTGAGGTAAGAACTTGAAATCAGAGCTTCCTTTGCAGGCTTCATGTGAGAACAAAAGACTCAGACAGAGACTCAAACCCAAAAGCCTTCTCAAAATATATTATGGCGTGAGACCTCATGGCAGTTTAAGTTTAGAGAAAACTCTGGGTGGATATCAAAAGAGGTTGATGGTTTGAGTTGATGAAAAGGAGTTCTCAAAGCTCTAAGGAAGTCACCCCATCTTTGGAGAGCATAGTTCTGAGGCCCAATATAGTCCACAAATGGTGGCTATCTCGGCCCTTAGTAGAAACATGCTTTTTGCTGTGGGATTAACGGTGCCTCGGCCAAGGTCATATGGAACCCCAGGCAGGAACCAAGCCCCTGGGAAAGTGGAGCCTGAAGGAATTATTGGATATGACTCCATTTCCACTGAAACAAATCTTCCCCTCTGCTTCTTCAGCTACTTGTCCTGTCAGCAACTTCACAGGTGGCCTTGGCTCCTAAAAGTCGGTCATCAAAATATCGTGATCAAAGAGAACCCATAGCACAGAGGAGAGACCACCTGCCTAGAAGACTCCTCCGTCAGCATCCTCCCCCTTCTGTTTTTCTAGTCTAGAGTTTCACATGATTTTTTGTTCTTTTCCCTGATGCCAGCTCCAGGTATCAGTCGGTGTTCCTAGATTTAAGTATCCAGGTCAAGAGAGTATATGGCCCGCCCATCTGACAGCTGGGAGGGCTGTTGTGGACACTCTTCTACACTTGATGTTTTCATTTCCACTCATCTTCCTCCCTCCAATGATAGGTGCAATAAGCATCGTTACAGTAAGGCAGCCCTAGACATGAAGAAGGGTTTATCCTGAAACCAAAGGCTAAATCTTCACACTCACCAGACCTGGCACAGACTTGGCTACCTCTGGGTCTCTATGTGCCTGCAAAATATGGCTCCTGCTTTAAAGCAGTTGTTCCCCAGTGGCAAAGGCTCGGGGGGGCATTGCTAAGATCAGATATGCCCTGGTGTTAATGTTTTGAATTTACAAAATGTTGTTTGTAAAAAGCACCATGGTGTTATTTCTCTCTCCTGGACCTATGAAATTCTGGACTGTCTAAGGATGGGACTGGTATTAATAGAGAGAAACCTCAATTAATTTCAGAGCATGCCTTACAATATCCTCTCTGATACAGAAACCATGTGAGCAAAAGTCACAGAGAGACACATGGAGGCATTTAGGATGTCAGAAAGAGGGAGCTTTAACAATAAATTAGCTAAGCTAGCAACAAATGAGCTGGAAATGTAAAACATACATCTGAATCTCTTGGGTCACAGGTAGGGACGGGAAGAGGATTGATTCAGGGAGAGGGGAGTGCTCAGGGTGTTAAGAAAAGGAGAGGGGAAATGGCTGGAGGGTTTGGAAAGCAGAAACCTCACCAAAGGGGAGGAAACACTTGAGAGCAGAAAGGCCAGAGCTAGACTGTGCCAGCGGGCATCAAACAGACATGTGTGCAAGCCCGACAGCTGGAAAGAGGCTTCCAGCAGCTACGACTCACCCAAACACTGACCCATCCTACCCAGGGAGGCGGGAAGAGCAGGTGAAATGCATTCTGAGCTCTGTGCAAAGGACAGAATTAGCTTGACCCTCAGGGTCAGCTTTGCTGACTGACAAGGGCTCTCTGTCTCTCTTCCTCTGCTGCTCCCATCCCTATTTTCCAAGGTTTAAATGACAGACACTCATGCGCACGCACACAGACAATACCCAATTCCCCCTTCAAAAAAGTAATTTGGGGGAGGGGCAAGATAGTTTACTGGAATGTATGATAGTAGTAGGTCTCTGTTAAGAAGAGAGGCTCCCCTGGGTAGTCTAAGTTTTTCCATCTTGAAAAAAAGAAACATGTGATTTAATTTTTTATGTTGAAATATTTTTGACTATACTAAAACAATTGTACTTTTGGGTTATTATTTCTGTAGTTGAATTGATTTACTTTTTGTGGTACATCAGTAGTGATGGATCCCATTGTTTAGATGTTTTCTACCACAGTGGAAAATTCATGGGGGAGGGTCTGATTTACCCCAACACACTCCCTAAGCTTTTGCCTCCCTCCCCCTCCTGCTTGCTGAGATCTGAGTTTACTTTCTGGAGTTTTGTGCCACAATTGTAGAGGAAGACAGGCCTGGCTAAGTGACACAGTGACTGAATGTCGTTCACCCTGATTAGTCTCTCCGTCAGCAAGGTTAAGTGATGGAGAGAAAATTCTTTTCAGTTGGGGGAAGCTTGTTTGGAACATAAGGGTTTTGAGTAGAATCCCTAGAGAAAGGAATGGGAGATGATGTCAACTGAGGGGAAAAAAGGTCAAGAAAGATATATGGAAGAAACTAAGATTTTTATCATTTTTGCTCCTTTTCTAAGAAGCAGACCATACCAACTGTGACGAGGAGCGTCTAATTCATATACTCCAACATTGCATTACTCAGAAACTCAGTGTTTCCTTCTCAACTGTTTGGTGTTACAAGCTAAGTTCATTCATTCAACAAATACTAGTTGATCATCTATGTACGAGTCATGGGGACAAGGTAGGTCTTAGATTCTGGACTTCTTGACAAACAAATAAGTCTATTATTCAGTGATTTTGTTGGTAAGAGCAACACTGTGATTGAAAGTAAATGTTTAGATAAATACAGAGGGAGGATAATTCTCCAGACCCATGTATGTAAACTCAAAAAATCCCCGATTTATCAAGGATATCAACAGTCATCGTCCTATTTTCCTGATACACAATCTCATACTTATCATCCCCATTAAGCATGCTCTGTGAATGCTTTCAGTGAAAAGAGACCACTATGTCTGAAGACCACCAAACTCTTCTTTACTCTGGCTCTGCTTGTTATGGAATTCTTTTTTATATTGAGCTAGAAGTTCTCTTTCTGTGACTCCCCTCACTGGTCCCATTTTGCCCACCAGAGTTACCTTGAATGTTTTTTCCCACTTCGCAGTTGCTTCTCTACTGCAAGATAATCGCTATGTATATACTTCCCACTATTGACCCTCTTCTTAGACTAAACATGTCATATCCATTCACAAATTCCTTGCGTATCACGGTTTGCAACTCCCTTCACCAACCTTGGTGATCTATAGTTTACCAACAATCTTCTGAAAATGTGGCAAAAAAATATACCAAGTATAATTTCTGACCAACCTAGACTGGTCAGAGGCTCAGTCCCCTTTGTTGAAATATTCCTCCTTTATTAATGCAGACTAAGTGTGTACTAGAGTTTGTGGATTGCCTTCTCACATGGTTGGTTTATACTAAGCTTATAAGAAATGATGGTTCCCAAGTTGGTCATGTCCATACCTGCTGTCCTTCCAGCCACATTTCTGCCATTTGTACACATTCACTTAATCTTTGGCCTCAAATATAGGCTCTTTTTGCTATTACATTTCATTCGTTTATAACAAACCCATTATTATAGATGGTTGAGCTTGTTTGGGAGCCTTTTTTCTGTCATTGAGCACAATAAATATCTTTCCTAGATTTATCTGCTGGTCTGCCATGACCAGTATGTCACCTACATCCTTGGCTAATTTATGATAACTGTTGAATAGTTTAGGGGAGAATGGATACTTGTATATGTACAGATGAATCATTTGTTGTCCACCTGAAACTATCACAACATTGTTAATTGGCTATACTCTGATATAAAGTAAAAAGTTAAAGAAAAATCAAAGATTTCAAGAGAGGTTTTTCTATAAGGAATCCAAAGCATCAATGAAATTAACCTAATGACCTCTCTCCAGTCTGGAGCTTGACCAGTGCCAGGGTGAACACTAAGCATATAAATCAGTGTTGACTTGATGACCAAGTAATCTGACAGTTTAAGAGCAGTGAAACTATTTTATTTTGACAATGCAGTTTCTGGGCAATTGTACCTTAACCTAATCATCATAGTTTGCATTAGATTTTTTTTAAAAAATAGATTAGAGTTCCTTGTTCCTTGAAAAATATTGGTGATTGTATCCAAGATTTCCAATAAAATGGTTGGTTCAATGATTCCAAAGTTATTTTCAGGTATGACCCTTTCCAAATTTTAACTTAACATTTTTAATTTACTTTCGGACATCATAGAATTTTCTGTTTTGTATTATATTTATAATACCTCCCTTATGGTGGTATAAGCTACATGAAGGCAGGCACTGTATGTAGTTCATCTTTGCATTGCATGTAGAATCTAATACAGTACTTTAAACTGAATCACTGAGCTGGGATAAGTAGAGAATAAAACTACTGTCTTCCAAGAAGAAATTTAGGGCCATAGAGTACTATGAGGTTGTGAGACAAAACACAATCTCACGAGCATAATTTTTCTTCCACATTTAAAGCAACTGTGTGTCCCTCAGCTTCGTGATCTCTGAATAAGCAGTATTTGCCTTTAAAAGAGCCTGAGGCTCCTCGTTCAACGCTGCAAACTTTTTTATTAGTCTATTCTCCCCAGAATCAGTAAGTTTTCCATCTAACCTGCCACAGAATCGGTGTCTCCCACTCTGCAGTGATTGTCCTGACAAGGTCAATTAGTGTGTTAAAAAATGATGCAGTCACTCGGCTGCTGCTTTTCCTCTTACTCCTGTTTCTCAGCAGAATGCTCCCAGCATCAATTCATGTGGAAGCTGCATTGCACCAGAGGAAAAAAAAATTGTCTATGTTGATGCCAAAGGGAAGTGTCCCTCAGGCAGAGAGAGAGAGAGAAGAGCTTACAGGTGTTCTGGGAGGCAGGGCCGCTCCAGGCAGATCAGGGTGACTACACAACGTGCTCGATGCCTGGGACTTTCCCCTTTGCAGTTTAAATGCCTGAGGAGATTGCTCGGGTCCCGAGCTGCAAGTCTAGAGTCAAGAGAAATCAGTGCAAATGGGGGAGAAAAAAATCCTCTCAGTGAAAGATTTTTAGAAAACCAGCCCCGAAAAAGCACACCTCTCCTGCTGACTGGTGAAGAGGATAGAAATTAGATCAAGCTTCAGTCGAACTCTAAATCCTTGTCGAGTTTTCTTTTGTTTTTCTCAAGCACAAGATTCCTAAGGGTTCACCAAGTCTGTCTATGAAATCATTCTGTGTCTCCCAATGTCTTTTACTGGGGCCAAATGCTACTTAAACAATGTTTAACTACTATTTTACCTTTTGTGCTATTTTTTTTTTCCTCATCTAGAATAGAAGCTGTGATTTTTAGAACCAGGTTTCAATTATGGCTAGTGGCGCATTTTTCACTCCTGTGAAATGGTCAAGGTTGCCCTTCAAGCCTGCATTTAAGGATATGAATCAAAGAGAAGGATTACTCAGGACGGTCAAATCAGCCATTGTAAGATGGGGGTGGGTGCTTATGAGAGAGAATTAAAGAGAGGGAAAATAAAATCAGGTCGAGACTCTCTTTCCTAGAGCACTTCTGTTCCAGATGCTCTATTGTCATCACGTACATCTTCTCTTCTTTAAGACACAGCTGGTCCAGAGGGAATGTGGGGAAAAGGGGTTATCAGGGAATCTTGTCTCTGATATGAGAGTCCCACTATGGGTGGCCTGTAAGCCAGCTTTGCTCTGAGCATTGCGGACAAGCCTGCTTACTCCTTCCTGTGGGTGGAGACCCAGGTGGTCAATGGACAGGACAGAAGAATGGTCAGCATCACCTGTCTCTAGGTCAGGCTTCAAGCTTAAGGGCCAATGGGACTTTCATTCCATAGGACTTAGCCGAGGTGGAAGCAGCCAAATGAAGCAGATTTCACAGGATATAGGCCCGGGACACCAGCCACATAATAACAACACAAATCAGAGACCTATGAGGAGAAAGATTAAACTTCTCTTAACTCTGGGAAACACCACAAGGAAAAAATTAGGTCCTCCAAATAGCTTTCAGTATTGATCGAAAGGTTGACCCCACAAAGAACCGCCTAAAATCTTGTTTGCTGTTGCTTCTCTCCAGGGTCCTAGGGTAATTTGTAATTCAGACTTGGAAAGAATCCTGAGCTATTTCCTTTAGATTTATTCTTTCCACATGTGAAACAGAATAATTAAAACACCTCATCAACTTTTAGAGCTTGCGTGTAAAAAAAAAAAAAAGACAAGGAATTGCTGATTGAATCCATATTCCTCCCAATCTTCTACTAATTTAATTTAACGTCAAAAAATTATTTACTATAATGAACAATAATTTTGCATAGAAATGAATATTTGTGAGTGGATTTTTAAGTTATATTTGTTAGTAAATCATAATAAACCTATCACCCCCATTCTTATTACTCAAGATCAATTTCACAATACTTGAGGGTAAGAGGTCTCATGCATATTTTAGTTCACTTAAGGGATAATATTTCTGTTAGGCTGTAGGATGCTGGAAATAGCTGTGTACAGTATTCAAATGCTTTCATGTGCACACTCGCAATGGTCATTAGGCTAAATTAACAAATTCCTTCTAATTATGGCAGTTGGGACAATTCCAGTTAACTTGTTTCTTATATGGCATATGCCACATTTATCAAAGTAAATGGTTGAATCATATAAAATTTCATGCTAGGATGTATCTAACAGTCTATTTAAAGAATCCTGTCTCTGATATGGTCAATAGGCAATGTCTTCTGGGAGATCATGGTTGACCTGCACAATACCAATTACAAAAAAATTTTTTGTTTGTTTTTAAGTGTACCAAATGTCTCTAACTTCTCTTTAAAAACCCGAGAATAGCCTCACATTACACTTAGCCAAATCCTCTTGAGTTTGTGTATATTTTCAACCTGCTTCACTTGCTAAAATTTTTCCTTCAAAGATGTCTTTAGAAAATCCACCACCTATAATCTTAACTCTAGCCAGGAAAAAAACAAGACAGCAGGGTCTGTATGTCTTATTCACCTCTGTTTCTCCAGGGCCTCACTCAATGTCTGTATGTTCTCAAAAAAAAAAAAAAAAAGCTAATTTTTAATAAATTGCAATTTCTGGCCAGTAATCCCAAGGAAACAAACAAACAAAAGATTATGTATTATTGGGTTGGCCAAAAAGTTGGTTTGGATTTTTCTGAACGTTATGGAAAAACCCAAACTTTTTGGCCAACTCAAATATTTGTTTTAACCTTCTTCTTATATAAGATCTCACCAGAAAGATGGTAAAAATCTACTCTCAGGTTTCTTTCTGTGTGTATCACCAGGGTCACTCACTTCAGGGATGTTCTTTGCTAACCCTCCCACCCCCACACTCCCCACACTGCAACTGGAATTTGTGTGAAACTGTTGATGGACACTTATCACCTCTAGAGTAGAGTCTTATCTCCTCACCTTGGCATGCAATCCTTTTCTCCTGATCCCTCCCTGCACCCTCCCCTCCACCTGCCCACTTCAGCATTTTAACCTCATCTTTCACCGAGAGCTCTGACCCACTTGGTGTTCCAGCCACTCCCCAAGTCACCTTTCCGGTTGTGTGTTGAAGTCTGATCTGTGCTCTTCCATTTTCCCACCACACACTTCCACACCTCTGTCCTGGAATGCCTTTCATCCATACTTCCAAATCTAACTTGGATGTTAACTCCTGAGAAGCTTCGAGATCACCTTCCCAGGACATCCTTTTACATGCCTCAATTCCAGGGATTGTGAATCCTGGCTGTCCTGAATCATTTGGAAAGCTTGTAAAAATGACTGGGTCCCCCCCAAGATCAAAAAACTAGTCATGGTATTTTTAGAAATTTCTCCATTTGATTCTAATAGGCAGTCAGAGCCCCTACTTTCTCATAATCTTTGTATTTCTCCTCACTTCTTACAGGCAAGGACAATGCCTTATCTGTCTTATCCAGTCTTCCCAGAAACTGCAGTAGTTCCTGCCATATAGTGGATGTTCAAGCATTCTTTGTAGATTCAAAATGAAATACTCATGAAGGTAGAGCTACCTTGACAGAGCTTAGCGAGTCCATAAATTCAATTTATAGTGAGTCCTATAGGTAAAAACTTTTCATAGACATATTCTTCAAGGTTCCAATCTCGAGCTCAGAAAGTGTTTGATTTTATTTCTAACCTGGGTCATAATTCTAACTGAAAGCTGAAGCAG
This sequence comes from Cervus elaphus, assembly GCF_910594005.1. Lineage (NCBI taxonomy): Eukaryota > Metazoa > Chordata > Mammalia > Artiodactyla > Cervidae > Cervus > Cervus elaphus. Next base: position 41,771,462 of record NC_057822.1, read on the forward strand.
TGGTGAGGGGAGCAAGCATTTCTTTTACATATGTTCTCTAAAGGTAATTGTTAATTTTAAATACAAATTGGAAACCTGGTATGTCAACATGACAATGTTAAGGCTATGACTGAAGAAGAAAAAAAACTTAGGGAAAACAGTGGGGATCAACCCCCACAGATGGATAGAGAAGGAATCCAAGGGTAGGACCTTTTTAATGATTCCTCCCTATTCAAGTCACAATTCAGGCCCCACCGTCTCCTTATTCCTGTCCCCACCCCACGTTTGAATCCAGCTAACGCTCTCCGGACCTGTCCTCAGTGGGTGAGGGTTACAGATGGATGGTGTGGGCGCTGAGGCACCGCCTCTGTAGTATGATTCTGTAGACCCATTAGGTGACCTCACTAAACCTCAGCTTGCTCCTTGGTTAAACATCAACAGCTTTCTTGAAGGGTTGATGAAAGGATGAAACTGCTTTATACATACAAAGGCTTTAACTCTTGCCTGAGCTATAATAAATGCTTAGACAGTGGTAACGGCTACTATTGTCTGCGTGTTCACAGCAAACACTATTTCATCACATGGCAAAATGAGCTAATGCCTCAGACTGAAGCAGAAAGAAACTACTGGCATGTCTTTTGACCAAAAAACATTTCCTTATATAAAAACACAATTTTGCTTAAGTCCAGACATTATGACCTTTTGAAACGCATTATTGACAATCTACTTAACACACAAATTTAATTTCTGATCTCCAGACATAAGAAAGGAAGCCGTGTTCATTTCCATCGTAAAGATTATAGGCATAGTATTCGAATAATTTAATCAGTTAGAAAAATAGAAATGCTTTCTGGGAAAAAAAGTTTTTAAAATTGTTTTTCAAAGCAACAAATATACTTAATATTTAAACACTATTTCCTCTGTAAAATACCTGTCAAGGCCAAGGTAGCCAATGACTGATTTAACCATTTTCTCCTGAGGATTGGGTACCTTACCAACCTTTCTAATCAGGTTCTTCTGCTCTTGGAAAGACTAATTTGTCTTCCTTTCCTAGGCCTGAAGCAGAAGTTGGTGCTCCCTCCCTTCTTGAGTCTCTGCTGAGGGAAATCCTCTCTGTGGGATGCCATTACAGTGCCCATGCATCGCATTGGCAGGCAGGTTCTTTACCACTGGTGATGGCAGGCTATTCAGACTCCTCCTGTCTAGTTTTCTATGCAGGTTCTAATCTCTCTACAAATCCCTCTTCCTGGATTGCCTTTATCTTGACTACAACATGGAGTGATGCTTTTACCTTCTGCTATTGTTCACTTGGATGCAATGTGAAGTTTCCCTGGATTGGTTTTGTGATTCTTTATGCTCATCAGTTCCTATTGAAGAACTCGCCCCCAAATGAGCACCCCAACACTGACACTATTATTTAGCCTGCGGGGTTTGCTGCCCACTGGAGTTTCTGAGGTCAGTAGGTCTGGAAAGTATGTACATGTTTTTGTTTATGCTGAACTTCCTTGGTTTAGGTATCACTTGTCCATTACACAGCTTCTTCCTCATCTTAGTATCGCCAGTATTAATATACAGCAAAAGTCTTATAGTCAGCATACTATCGACATGCCAATTATATGTCTAAGGATTTATTGTAAGAAAATAATTAAGGACATTGTCCAAGATTTCCTTTAGATGAAAGTTAGACCATCACAAAGAGTTTTATAGCAACACTGGAAATAACATAAAAATCTGCCTTTTGTTAAATACTAATTATGCTAAATTAACATAATGTAACTAATTTAGCATAGTAACAATTATTCAAATATTGGCCCAAACATATAATGGTCTACTTTGTAGTGTACACAGTAGTATAGAATAGAATTTTATGGCTTAAAAGTTGTTTGTTAAATTAAGTGATAAACCAGGCAATAAAACAGTGTGAGTTAAAAAAAAAAAAACAACAAAAAACAGTGTGAGTTAAAACAGCAAGACATCGATGATTGGCTACTTTCAGCCTGATGTGACATAGGTAGATAGGGAGATAGACAGAGAGATACTATATCAAGGCAATAATAAACACAAAACTCAACATAGCAGTTTCCTCCTCTGGGGGAAAAAAGGCCAGAATTGAGAAAGTGAAGACCATAGTGGAAAAGTCGATGGAATTGGTTAATGATTCTATTCTTCAGTTGGTTAATAGGTCCATTTTTTCAAGCATTACTATAACCTGCATTTTTATAACATGCATGTATTGATTTGTAGGTATCAAATATCACATAATAAAACATTAAAAGCTGTATATGCCACATACCTTCATTTCCAGAGCCACTGCATGCACGTCTTTTCTTTTGCCCTAAAACAGTCTCTTACCGGGGTGTACCAGTTGTCCCCTGATAAGGTGGTACACCCCGGTAAGAGACTGTTTTAGGCCAAAAGAAAAGACGTCCTTTTCTAATTTGCATCCTAAGAGTACTTAGGATGTACTTAGTACTTAATTTGCAAGTAAGAGTACTCTCTACTTGCCAAAAGAGGCATCTAAAGGGGCTGCACCTGCCCAGCTGGGGCCAGGTTAAAATTCGATTCCCAAAGAGGAATGTCTGTTTCTATTTCACACACAAGCACTACATAAGCTGACGGGGACATGTAGGTATGTATGTTTGTGTGTCTGTGTGTGTTCTATATATTTTTAAAAATTTGCTATCTACTGCTTTCAACATGAAAAGAAAATTTTAATGCATATTTCCTGGTAAGTCATTTCCTTTCTCAAAGAGCACCTACCTTAAAAATGGACATTCAAATATGACACATACATCAGAAAATTTCAGATCTGACCCAAACCTTTGGGTTTTGACTTTGCTGCCTCCCTCCCTCCCCTAAATCCTACTTCTGACAGAACTCCTGCATCACTGTGTTGAAACAGCAAATCTTTGCACACAAGCAGCTCATCTTTCGAAGGATGCCATGCATCACCCTTTGCACTGTGGACATTTAAGAAATGCTGCTTTTCTTCAGTGTTTGTCAGCATATTGTGGCTCTGGCACTGAAAAATGTCAGGGAAGCCAACACAAATTCTGCACATGGAAAAATGTGGAGGGAGGAAGGAGAGCACTAGGAGAGAAATTTTTTTTTTAATGAGTTGTGTGGATAATTTAATCTATAGTGTCTGGCTTATTCATATGCGAGTTTAAGTATCAAGGGGATGCAGAATCTAATAAGCCTTGTTCTTTCCCCAAATAGAAATGACTTTGTTTCTTTTCCTGATTTAAAAGTAATATATATATGGTTAGAATTTTTATAAAATATACAAATAAATTTAAAAGGAAGTAAAACCTACCTTTGATAATTGATCCCCATAAGAAATTACTACTGGTAATATTCTGGGATGTATCCTTCCTGAACTCCTGTTTATTTACATCATAATTACTGCTTATGAAGAACTTTCTATGAGTCAGCTTAAGTGCTTCGTGTATGCTCTATCTTAAAATTTCTTATAATAACTCTGTGAAGCATTATCACTCACCTACAGTATAAGTGAGAATTGTATCTTATAAAAACCGAAGCCCCAAGGGTTACAGTAATGTGCTTGTGGCCATATAGACAGACAGAGAAGAAACCAGGATCAAAAGCCCATTTGTCTGACTCCAAAATCTGATACGTGTGCATGCCTGCTAAGTTGCTTCAGTTGTATCCAACTCTTTGTGACCCTACGGACTGTAGCTCACCAGGCTCCTCTGTCCATGGGATTCTCCAGGCAGGAATACTGGAGTGGGTTGCCATGCCCTCCTCCAGGGGATCTTCTTGGCCCAGGGATTGAATGCATGCTTTTATGTCTCCTGCATTGGCAGGAAGGTTCTTTATCACTAGCGTACCTGAGAAGCCCTATACAGTATGTATTGTTGTTTAGTCTCTAAGTCGTGTCCAACTCTTTGTGACCACATGGGCTGTAGCCTGCTAAGCTTCTCTGTCCATGGAATTCTCCAGGCAAGAATACTGGAGTGGGTAGTCATTCCCTTCTCCAGGGGATCTTCCTGACCCAGGGATAGACCCAGGTCTCCTGCATTGCAAGCAGATTCTTTATCATCTGAGCCAGAGAAGCTCTATCATATATATATATATATACATACACACACACACACACACACACACACACACACACATATATATACATATTTTTAATAAAACAAAAATAGAGCCATATATGTCTTTGACTGTGATTCCCAAGCTCTGTCTACCTGGAACTTCAGAATATGACCTTGTCCGGAATAAGAATCTTTGGAGGTATAATTAAAGGTATCAAGGTGAGATCATGCAGAAACAGGCTGGGCCCTAAACCCAATGACGAAAGGGAGAAGACACAGAGACACCGGGGGGGGGGGGGGGGGGGGGGAAGGCCATGGGAGTATGGAAGTAGACATTGGAGTGATGCATCTACAAACCAAGGAATGCCAAGGATTGCTGGCATCCGCCAGAAGCTAGGAGACAGGCATGGAACAGATCCTCCTGAGCAACCAACCCTGATTTCATACTTCTGGCCTCCAAAACTGTGAGAAAATCATGTTATTTTAGGCCACCCAGTATGAGGTACTTCATTATAGCAGTGCTCAGAAATCAGTACACCATACTGTGCAGATTATTTGATGATTGCTCTTTTTCACTTATCAATAAATTACAAATATCTTTAATTTACCAGCATATCATAAACGTAAATGTAGATCTACCTCTCTATTTGAAATGGCTAAGTAGAATTCTATCGTAAGGGTTTAGCAAAATACATTTCATCAATCTCATATTGATAGACTTTAGGGTATTTTCAGCTTTTCACTTTTACACACAATAGTGTGACTAAATTCTTGCCTGATCCCATCATTGTGTGTTTTCCCCAACCTTTTTTCCTTGGGGTAAGTTTGTCAAAGTGAATTCCAGGGTCAAGCGTGTATCCCCTGTTAAGACTTTTGAGACATTATTACCAAGCCATCTTCCAGACAATTTATAATCCTACTAGCTGTGTGTGCATAATGCAGCGATGATTGAATATCTGCTCTTCGGAAGCCAAGGTTTTCAGAAAATACTTCTTGAGAATATTGGTCAGAGTGGGCCTGGTTGGTATCCCCCTTTCCCTCCTGGGCCTGCCGTTAACCAGCACCGAGGGTGGGATTCTGAAACATCACAAACAATACCACAACTTGCAAGTTCAAAAATTCTAAGCTGGATGAGTAGAGTCTTATATTGAAAATCTGGAGGCGTCCACTATCTGGCTGCTTTATTACTATGGCACATCTTCTCTGTCTCTGTTGCCTTGCCCAAATTATGGAGGATCTTACAGGAATGGTTTTAACTCTAGAATCATATTGCCTGGGCTTGACTTTTATTTTCAGCTTTATGCCCTTAGGAAATTTATACATACTCTTTAAGCTTCTATCCCCTCACAAGTAAAATGGAAATGATGACAAGCATCCTTACTGCATAAGGAACTGAGAGACACCTAGGAGATGAGCCCCTTCTCAGCTTTATGCCCTTAGGAAATTTATACATACTCTTTAAGCTTCTATCCCCTCACAAGTAAAATGGAAATGATGACAAGCAGCCTTACTGCATAAGGAACTGAGAGACACCTAGGAGATGAGCCCCGTAAAGACATTTAGTAAGAGTCTACATGTAGTAAGTACTCTACAGATGCAAGTATGTAGTATTATTATTATTACTAACAGTCTTGCCATATTTTTGGCCAGTTAGTACAATTGATTTAGAGTTTATTCCCAGGAGGCCGAGGTCATGGTTTCAACCCTGGTTTACTTGGCTTGGTTCCATAGTCACAGATTGCATCCTAGCCCTAGCCAGCTGTCTCCCAGGCAGCCGGAAAAACACATGATTAAATCATCAAGCTCTATTGTCATAGCCATCCAGGAGGAGGGCTTGGAGACTCTGCTCCCACTGAGGACATTGTCTGTAAAGATGGAAGCTGGGAGTCAAAGGAGTCTGAATGGAGACCAGAGTCTTCTGAACCAAGCGGAATTAGGGCAGAGTTGAGCCTATGGCTTTGTGGAAATAAAGTTGTTGTCGTTCAGTCACTAAGTCATATCTGACTCTTTGCAACCCATGAGCTGCAGCCCACCAGTGTTCCCTGTCCTTCGCTATCTCTCTGAGTTTGCCCATAAATTCATGCCCATTAAGTCAGTGGTGCCATCCAACCATCTCATCCTCTGTCACCCCCTTCTCCTCCTGCCCTCAATCTTTCCCAGCATCAGGGTTTTTTCCAATGAGTTGTCTCTTTGCATCAGGTGGCCAAAGTATTGGAGCTTCAGCATCAGCATCAGTCCTTCCAATGAGTATTCAGGGTTGATTTCCTCAGAACTGACTGGTTTGATCTCCTTGATGTCCAAGGGACTCTCAAGAGTCTTTTCTGGCACCACAAATTGAGCAACCACAATTTGAAAGCATCGATTCTTCAGCACTCAGCTTCTTTATGGCCCAACTCTCATATCCATACATGACTACTGGAAAAACCACAGCTTTGTTTATATGGACCTTTGTCAGCAAAGTGATGCCTCTGCTTTTTAATATGCTATCTAGGTTTGTCATAGCTTTTTATCCAAGGAGCAAGCGTCTTTTAATTTAATGGCTACAGTCACAATCCATAGTGATTTTGGAGCCCAGGAAAATAAAATCTGTCACTGTTTCCAATTTTTCCTTGTCTGTTTGCTATGAAGTGATGGGGCCAGATGCCATGATCTTAGTTTTTTAAATATTGAATTTTAAGCCAGTTTTCCCCACTCTCTTCTTTCACACTCATCAAGAGGCTCTTTAGTTCCTCTTTGCTTTCTGCCATTAGAGTGGTATCATCTACATATCTGAGGTTGTTGATATTTCTCCCAGCAATCTTGATTCCAGCTTATAACTCATCTAGCCTGGCATTTCACAAGATGTACTCTGCATATAAGTTAAATAAGCTGGTAGAAGGGGTCTTAGTTCTGAGAGGGAAAAGCAATAGTAATAACATGGTGGGCCTTCTTCTTTTCCCTGTCACCTTCACTGGTAGCTTTTTGAACAAGTGTAGGCTGCCTTTCTAGACAAACCAAGACCCATCAAACTGAATTATTCCACATAAAGCTTAAGAAAAAAAATGGTGTGTTAAATGTTGCAGCTGTAGCCAAGAGATAGTTTTGTGAAGGAAAGTTGTCTGCACTCTTTCTGACAGAACTTCCAATGGAAACTTGTCTTAATAAAATGTTTGTCTTCATCTTTCCAGGTAAAGTGGTTAATGGCAGAGCATAGATTTCTTTGGTATTGAGTTTTGCCTTATATACACACCCCAAGAGGGAGTTTGTGAAGGCCAGCTTTGAAAGATTGAAGCGACGCTTCCACAGATTTTTTCCAAGGGGAGAAACTTCACTGACCTCCTATATACCTACTGCAGTAGGCAGAAATTTCCCTTTTTCCAAAACAATCTTATGAGATCATTTTCTTACATATTCATCTTTGAAAAATAACATCAGCACACCTATTGCTGTAAAAAATGTCACAAATGAGCAAGATTATTAAAAACAGGGTTAGTTTTTGTTTTTCATGGTCATTGACAGCATCTATAAGAAATAAGCATAAAGCCCCATTTCTGCCCTCTTGGGGGAATGTTTTTGAGAAATTTATAAACCATATCACTAATATCTTCAACATGAAGGATCTACAGGAGAAAGTTCTCTCATATCTGAGTGCCAAAAAAGTTTTTCTTTCTTCAAGATATAGTATGTCTTTTCCTTACGGGCAACATAAATCTTATTTTCCTTTTTGCTTAGGTTGCCTGGAAGCTCAGAGCTCAATTTGTAGACTAGTTTCAGTTACTATGTAGAAATCTACAGCTATTTAGTGTTTTCACTTTTCTGATATCTATTTTCTATTTATTCCCTTGTCTTTTGTGGTTTTTTTGTTCTATTGAAAGCAATTTTAAAGAAAGCCTTAAGTCTAAAGCAGAATGAATTAGAATATAAACAAACAGTTTTATAGACAGCATTCTCTAATGTTGTGATGGTTAATTTAATCCATCAACTTGTCTGGTCTATGGGATTCCCAGATAACTGGTTAAACATTATTTCTGGGTGCATCTGCAAGGGTGTTTCCAAACGAGAGAAGCATTTGATTTAGTAGACTGAGTGAAGAAGATCTGCTCTTACCAGTGAGGGTGAGCCTTGGCCATTTTGTGGACTGGAGGACTAGAACAGAACAAATAAGCTAGGGAAGGGCTAATTTTCTCTCCTTGAGTTGACACCTGCATCTTCTCCTGCCCTTGGACATCAGAACTCCTGGTTTTGGGGCATTCACACTCAGACTAAAATATATCCCCAGCTTTCCTGGTTCTTCAGCTTGCAGATGGCAGATCATGGCTTCCATAACCATATGAACCAATTTCTATAATAAATGTCCTCTTAAATATGTCTTTATATGTCCTATGGTTTCTGTTTCCCTGAAAAACCCTGGCTAACACATATGGCAAAACGTTTAGAATTAAAAGACCTGTTTTCAAGTTTCTGCTTGAAACTAGTTCTCTTACTAATTTCTAACCTTGGGACTTTACTTTCTAACCTTGGGACATTACTTTGCCAACAAAGGTCCGTCTAGTCAAAGCTATGGTTTTTCCAGTAGTCATGTATGGATCATAAAGATAGCTGAACACTGAAGAATTGATGCTTTTGAACTGTGGTGCTGGAGAAGATTCTTGAGAGTCCCTTGGACTGCAAGGAGATCCAACTAGTCCATCCTAAAGGAAATCAACCCTGAATATTTATTGGAAGGACTGAGGCTGAAGCTGAAACTCCAATACTTTGGCCACCTGATGTGAAGAACTGACTCATTTGAAAAGACCCTGATACTGGGAAAGATTGAAGGTAGGAGGAGAAGGGGACAACTGAGGATGAGATGGTTGGATGGCATCACTGACTCGACGGACACGAGTTTGAGCAAGCTCTGGGGGCTGGTGATGGACAGGGAAGCCTGGCGTGCTGCAGTCCATGGCATCCCAGAGAGTTGGACACGACTAAGCGGCTGAACTGAGAGAGGCAGCACAGTGGCATAGTAGTTACTAATACGGTAGTAGCTAATATGATCACAGTATAATTATAGGGATTATATTCTACTCAGATAGAATAAAAATCTATGCAAATTAAAGCCATTGTGGTCTGACATCATATAGATGGACAAGGCTTTTTTGAAACTGAGAGATTCAATGGGAGTCATTTAAAGCCAATGAGAGTAAAAGGTGACTTTTAGCAATGGCTCCGACATTACTTGCACCTGAGGTTATAAACAACCTACAGATCTGCTCTATAAAAAGCTGAGATATTCAGGGACAGGCAATCTTTCTTCAGGTTTGAGACTGTTAGGCTTCTACCCTTGTTCCAGCCTGATAAACTTTTCTCCCTAGACGTGCTAGGGAGACCAGGTGGTCCAAGTAGCTAAGGATTCAGCCAAAGAAGACGAAGCAGAGCTGTCTTTCCTGCACAATTTTGGCATACTCTTTCCCTTCTTAGAGCCCTTCAGTGACCGCCCAGCACCCCTAGAATAAGGTCCAAATTCCTTATCAAATCCCTTCAGGATCTTGCTCCTTCCTCTCTACATCTCTAGCTTTATCTTCCATTTCCCTTGCTTCCTGAGTTTCTACCCACACAGTTTTGTGTATCTCTGAGCCTTTGCATATGCTATTCTCCCAAGAATGATCTTTCTCATTTCTTCACCTAGGTTTCCATATTCATCTTTCACTGGGACCTCCCATGACTCCCTTGGGCATAATGACATCATCCCTTCTCTACACCACCTGTGCAAGCAGGCCTCTGATACAGCAGATCTCTCGCTAGACTGAGCTCTTGAGAGCAAGGTCGGAATTTTCTTCACTTCTATATTTCCAGCACCTGGTTATTGCTCAATTAAAACCTGTTAAATGAAGATATTGCAAATGTGCTCATGGATGAGCAAAAGAGGTCAGTCATTAGCCAGCCAGGAAGCAGAGACAGGATTGAAGAGCTGGGAGCTGGGAGAGGCGAGCCCAGATGGCTGCAAAGCACAAAGGAAACAGGCTTCACCTGCTGGGAGAACCAGAGGGTGGGATGCTCAGGCACATGGAACAGCTTACCATGGGAACTCTGACCCTGAAAGTTCCCAGGATTCATTTCCATGTTAAGAGTTTGGGGGTTTCTATTTTCTTCCAAGCCTGACAGATCACCGGGTGCTATGCAGGATTACTATGTATAGTTATGCCCTGCATATCTTGATGCAGGGGATACATAGAAGGTGAAACTCAGCCTGCCCTCTGCGTACACAAGCCATTCACCTTGCAGCTTCCGTATCTGCACATTCCTCCCCCACCCCAGGGTGGGGGGTGCCTTTATCCACTTCACATGGCACAGGCAAGATTATGCCCACCTGCTTCATTTGAGTTAAAGAACTAATCTACATTTCTTCTGAAGCTTTTCACTATCCAGTGTTTAAAGACCAAGGAATTCATTTTAGAAAAGATTCAGGGTGCAATGGGAGCCTAGAGAGGACACGAGATTGAGCCAAAGGCTTAGGGCTTAGCCTTGTGACTATGGGTTTGTCTCCAAAATCTGGTTGTGTAAAGGACAAGCTCCTCCGTGAAGCGTTCCCACCCACACATGCCATTTCAGGGGCCTTGGTTTCCCCGTCAATAGACAGCCCGAGTCCTGTGGTCATTTTGATATGACATCTGCAAACTAATCACTATGTCTTCCCAATATGCTCAGAAGCATATGCATGCTCAGAAGTATGTGCATTGACTAGTTTAAAGACAGGCTCTGACCCAATTTCATCTAAGCCACATATCAGCTATCACATTTGGTTGTGTATCTTAACCTTGCTGTGCTTAAAAAAAGAGGTGGGAGTGGGCAAGGGGAGGAAAGAAACAGTATGTCTCGTGGCAGACACAAAAAATGTGCCTTTCAGATCTCAGGGACTCAAATTGACCGATGGCCCCAGCTCCTCCTCTCTGAAGTCACCGCCTTCAGTCAAAGCCACCCGGGCTGGTCCCAGCCGGTGACCGAGCAGAGCAGGACGGTTGTATGCAGTGCTCAGCCGCTCAGGCCTGTCCGACTCTCTGCGACCCCTCGGACTGTAGCCTGCCAGACGTCCCTGTCCGTGGGGTTCTCCAGGCAAGGATACTGGAGGTGGTTGCCACGCCCTCCTCCAGGGGTTCTTCCCGACCCAGGGATCAAGTCAGGGTCTTCCGCACTGAAGATGGATGCTTTACCCTCTGAGCCATCAGGGAAGCCCAAGACGTGGTTGATGTAGGTCTAAAACAAGACATGGAAGACATGAATCTCCTTTGATAAGCAAATTTGACGCAAGAACTCGACCAACATTCCAAACTTTCCTTACAACCGTACCACAGTTTAAAGGTGTCAACCCAACCATCTTTGCTTCCTTTTCTCCTTCACTCAGTGGCAGATATGCTCTCTTATCCTCCCCTCTTTTCTCATTTTCTCTCAAGCACATTTCCCCTAGTAAATGTCTTCCATGTTTAATTCTGTCTTGGTATCTTCTTCTTAGAGGCTCTAGGCCAACACACTATTTCCTAGAGTTGCTGTAACACTTAAATGATCTGATGTACATAAAGAAACTTGCAATTGCTAGAACATAGTATAACCTCTGGTCCTCCTCACAGTCACTGGCCAGACACCACCCTTTTTTTGCTGTGGGCTTCCTCATAGTTCTTCCCTCCTTATAATGGTAGTTGTCCAACACTTATCACTGGATTTTGTATCTTCTAGAACAAAGCCATCTGTAGATGAGTCTACAGCTTCAGTATCCATTCTTCTATTTTTCAATTTTGAAGTAAAACTTTCCACCCCACTGAGTTTTTGTAGAACCCAGGGCCATCCAGTTGAAGACTACATTTTCCAGTCTTCCTTACAACGGGTGGTGATGAAATAACTAACTTCATACCAGTGGAATTATAAACAGAAATATTGTATGCATTTTCACCATTAATTTCTTCAGACAAAATTGCTTGCTCCCTCTTTTTCTCTTCTCCCCGCATAACTGCACTGAAATGTAGTTACATTGGTGAGACGGCTTCAACCATGTAGGTAAGGAAAATGCCATAATAGATGTCAGAAAAATGAGATAGAAGAAATATGGGTCTCTCAATGATCTTAAGAGATAAGCTGCATGTCTTGGACCACCCACCTTCCTTTAACTTTTGCTTCAAAATAAACAGATTATCTTTTTTGAATCATTGTATTTTTATGGATTCTTTGTTACAGCAGCTAAGCTAGTACCCTACCTAATACACCATCTTTTTGATCTATTGCTACATTCTCTCTGCTTTGGTTGACCTAGGACTGGTCGACAGTGCTTTTTCCTTAATCCATTAAAGTCTATGCCTCAATATGGCATTTAATTACATTTGATGACTTTGAAGGACAGCAAAACTAGTTCCCTTTGGGCAAAGGATTATCTCAAGTCAGAGTTAATAGCCTTAATGGTTTAAAATGGCACTAAATGGTTCTCTACATTTGGCCAAGGCCATCTGGTCATTTGCAGATAAGCATAATAATAAGCACCCGGGCAGATCTCCACATATGGGCTGAACACAGACGTGTTCCAAATTATATATGCTATAAAATTTACTATCTGTCACTAAAACCCAAGCCACAAACGATCCCTTACTTGAATTGCAATAATGAGTCACCACTTAGACAACACAACTGAAATGAATCTGACTACAAACAAAGCTCTAAAACCACAGTGCCCAGATTCCAGTCAAGGTCAAAATGCAATTTTAATTCTGGGGGGATCCTTTGAGCCTGCACATCAGAAACAGCCATGGGACTCTGCGCACACATGTCCATGGCCAATGGGTTTGTTTAAATTTGAGCCCTGACAATTGGATGAAATCATATGCTTTGCTCTCGGAACATTTACATCCTCTCAGTGTGATCAATAACTCATGAAACTAAATTAAGGAAATAATGAAATAATTTTCTTTGCAATTGTAGTGTTTACTTTCATTTCCTGCCTTTCTTTCTGTCAAGGTATCTAGCCAAACTGGATATTGACCTTAAGAAATCTTTAGCACTGAAATTATTATGATAATTCCCTATCTATATTTCTTTTCATAATTCAAAGTAGATTAATAATAAAGCTTAAACTAAGGAGTATCCAAAGTTCTGAATTTTAGCATGAAGACGATTTGAAAGTTATGCATCAATTAACTTTAAAAATGTAGTGCCTTAAGCCACGTAATTTACTTTCTCCTTGAATCATCCAATAATGCCCCTTTGAGTTGGTGGTGGTATTGATGACAACTTTCCTTTTCCATTTCAAGACTCTCAAACCCTAAATTGTTTAGAAAGATAATGTCTTTGTAATGGACAAAACACCAGACTGAGAGGCCAATTCTTGAATGCCTGTGGCAACCATGCCTCAGCTACTGAATATGGAAAGCAGAGATGGAGCATATGAGTGACTAGCCACTTACCTGTTACAAAGAGACAATAATGGAGAATAATGAAAATACCAGCAACGGATCTTGAGTTACTATGAATGAAGTGAGTGTATGCAAATTACCATGGCTTTATTTCTTTTACTGAAAAGCACTGGCCATGAACTTGAGATAATGGTAGAGGCTTTATAGTTCTAGTAGATGATTTTTGCTGTATCTCAGTAACTAAAACCAAAGCAGTGAATGGACAGAATTTTCTCTGTGAATGGCCTACAAACATGGAAGGCTAAGGCAGGGGAGTTTTTTTGTGGTTTTTTTTTTAATCAGTTTTCTTGATCAGATGAGACAGGCCAGGACCAAATGGGTTTTGGGCTGTCATTGCATATTTTAAACCCCCACCTCATCTGCCATCCGGTATAGCACCTGGGTCTCCTTTGGCACCAGTGTGGTCCAGATTTCCTTGGCCCAATGGATATCTGCTTTTTGAATTATCTTTCCCCAGATGTAGCTTCCATGTAGCCAAATTTAACCTTGTTTTATTATTTCCTGTCCCTCATTTCTAACCTCTTTGGGGACATTGTGATCTGCTGGGTGTTGACAAAGCTGCCTAATCCAGAAGCATCTGTGATTTGCATCAGTAAGAGAATCCCTCTTTTCAATTTATTAATAAAGACACTAAGAAATAATATTTCTATCAGAGACTAAGCTTTGTATTCGGAAACACTGGTGTTTCTCACAGACTGTTGCATTTATTAAATCTTAGCCTATTTCCAAACCATATTCTTCTCTAGTCCAGTGTGATGTTGGTGCCAAGCAAAATATTGAGACACTGATTTTGTGGGAAATGGTTTGCTCATCTCCAACACATGCAACTTTGTCTTCACCAGCTGGTGGTAGACAGCACAATTGCTCAAAGTGACTTTGAGTCAGTGTGGCATGGCCAGATCTTTACATGTGGCCTGTGACTCCATGTTCCCTTTGAATTCTGCATAGATTTCCCTTATACTCTGGAACTGTTCTACCAGTAGAATACAAACCTCACATGTGTATTGTCTCCTGGAGTTGGTCCCACTCAACCCACTGCAAAAGACACTTTCTCCTTGAAAGAAAAGCTATGACAAACCTAGACAACATATTAAAAAGCAGAGACATTACTTTGCCAACAAAGGTCCATCTAGTCAAAGCTATGGTTTTTCCAGTAGTCATGTATGGATGTGAGAGTTGGATTATAAAGAAAGCTGCGCACTGAAGAATTGATGCTTTTGAACTGTGATGTTAGAGAAGACTCTTGAGGGTCCCTTGCACTGCAAAGAGATCAAACCAATCAATCCTAAAAGAAATCAGTCATGAATATTCATTGGAAAAACTGATGCTGAAGCTTAAGCTCCAATACTTTGGCCACCTGATGCAAAGAACTGACTCATTTGAAAAGACCCTGATGCTGGGAAAGATTGAAAGTGGGAGGAGAAGGGAATGACAGAAGATGAGATGGTTGGATGGCATCAGCAACTCGATGAACTTGAGTTTGAGCAAGCTCCGGGAGTCGGTGATGGACTGGGAGCTTGGTGTGCTGCAGTCCATGGGGTCACAGAGTCAGACACAACTGGGTGACTGAACTGAACTGAGCCCACTGCAAGGAGCAAATGTTCATTTACATTTTTGTTAACATTTATTGGTCATCTATGGCATGTTAAGGTCTTCCTAGAGCACATTTATAATAAGAAAGATATTTTTTAGGTGCATTCTCAATGGACACAGTTTCTTCCTAAGACTCACCTTATTTCCTCCCTCTTCTCCACCCCATCCCCTTGTCCACACCTGGAATCAGGCCACCTGCTAGAGGGAGAGCAGTTCTCTCTTACTTGGTCCTTACTTGCTACTGTTGTCCTTTTCCAACCCATTCCCTACACTGTCAACCCTGCTCAGATCACTATTGTATTTAAATCCATCTGTGGCTCTGTGATTGCCCTCAGAATGAAGTCTGAATCCTTTGCCACTTCCCACATGGCCCTGATCTGACTCTCCAACCTCACACACTAAGCTCTGGTCATGTGTAGTAGCTTAGTGCCCTGATCTCTCACCTCCAGGCCTTTGTGATGATGGTCCTTCAGTCTAGAATGATCTTATTTTTCTCCACCCACTGTCTTACCTCTCTTCTATCTGCCTCTTCTATAGTAAGGCAAACTCCTATCCATTTTTTCGGGTTTCAGTTCATACATCATTTCCTCCAGGAACCCTAAGAAAAAGTCACCAAGACTCAGATCAGTGACTGTGTTAGATTCCCATCTCACCCTGGGCTGAAAACCTTCCTATAGAATTTTGGCCCTGTAGTCTAAGGGTCTGTTCTCCCACAAGGTACGAATTCTTTCAGTGCAAGATTCGTGCCTTGATCACTGTGCAACATTCAGCCCCAAGCAAGAAACTAACACTTAGGTAGGTGCTTAAAAATTATTAGATTCTTTATGTCTAATTTATATAGATATACTACATATGTCAGAATTCATTTATTTTTATTAAAACTTTCTGTAATTGACTTATTTTCTGTTCTTGGTTTAATTTTGGCTATTTTTACATTGTGGCCATTTCTTTCGTCCTTAGTTAAATCTGGTTGTCTCTCCCAGATGTCTGTACGTATCCTTTGGGACAGACGAGAAGGAAAGCCAACATTAGTCAGAGACAGGAGAGCTACTTCTGGTTTCTTAAGACTTACACTGTCACTCTCCCTGGCCCAGAATGGGCCACTAGGTTTGAAACCATTGATGAACTTTTCCACTTACTTGCTTTTGGCTTGGGTATATTAAAAATCAATTCCACAGGAAACAGAAGTTGCTGCAGCATCCCAGGTGACTTCCTGCTTCAGATAGGACTTGCTGAAATGAAGTGTGGGACTCTGTGGACCAGTGTTTCTTCCAAACATAGGAAGCAGAAGGAAAGGCAGTGTGGCATCTCAGGCTGAGGATAGACATGTTTGACTTCTCTTGGGCAGAAGTGGGGGAGGGGAGCTTTTCTGACATTTTTCTGGCAAATTGTCTTTCCTCATTTTACTGACACAGACTCCCCTTGGGAATGAGTTAAGTGCCCATGTTTTTCACTTCACCCTCTTCATTTTCAGGTAGAAGATTTTTCTCTCTCGAGTCTTTACCTATCCCCTGGGCTTATCTGCACCTACCTCCCTCCATCTGCAGTGCCTCTGAATATTAGATAAATACCTTCCTATTCTTCTAATCCCTCTGGTTGGCATGCACATGGCCATCCATTACATCTGCGTGGACTGCTTCAATCAAAGCAGCACATTCTTGTTTGGCGCTATATCCAGGAGGTTTCTGTCTGGTTACTTTTTTTTCTTTTTTTTTTCATCTTCTTTCCCTTTCCCCATAAACTTTTATTGGACCTTTGTGAAGCCAATAGAGATAGCAGGGAATAGACATTATAATTCATTCGAAAAAGAATCAGCTGCATTTTGATGAGAGGGATCACTTCGCAAGGCTTGTGGGAAGCACGGCTATTGTTGCCTTCTCTGTCTGCAGGCTTGGACAGCCCCCGCCAGCTCTCGTCTGTTCTCACATCGCCTTAGCAGTCCAGTCACATCTCCGGCCTGGCACCAATTGCTAGCCATATCTCACCCTCAGTACGGCAGGAGGCGATCAATAGATGGATTAATCACACTTTGGGGAGCTCACACCCCGAGAAGGAGAGAAAATGAGGATTGGAAGAGGAGGCTGTTAGCCAATGTGTTCTGCCTAGAGTTTGCAGACTGGTGCACACAACGCAGGACCAGAGAGAAACCCACTTTGCCCAGATGGATAACCAAGACCAATTGCATAATGAGGCCTTCTAGAAACTGACCACTAGCTTGACCTCGACTGATTAGCAATGCTTAAAAAATTGATATGGGCCAAAGTTAAAGCTTTAAAAAAAGTGTAATGAGACATAAGTGACCTAGTAAATAAGATGATGCTTTTTCATGCAGCCAATCTATAAATATGTGTACTTTTCAGTATGAAAGAAAACTTGTGTGTGTGTACGTGTTTTAAATGTATTTCTGCAGACTCAGAAATTGGAAAGGGTACAGGGTTTTTTGTTCATTTGTGTAGTTTATTTACTTGTAACTGGGAGATTTTCAGTGAAGAGTCCTAGCCGTTAAAATCAGCTCCTGAATTCTTATTTGGGGGAGGGTTGACAGGGACCCTGGTTACTCAATAAGGGGTCCAGATGGCTTGGAATACAAGAACCCAAGAGCTCCCCTAACAGAAGCTATTTATGTCCAAAAACCACTGCATTTTGGAAACGAAGGTTTAGGTTTGCATCTTCCCTCTGCTACTGACCAGCTAAAGGAAAGCTGCTGGACCTAAGTCTCAGTTTTCCCATCTCTGTAATGAATTAAGGCTGGCTTTTAAGGTTGTTGCAAGGAGCAGACAAGACAATGCAGATGCATAGTTTCATAAATCGAAGCAGGCTTTACGAATCGAAGCACTGTTAGAGTCGAATGGGCTTAGAAAGGATGGGGGGCAGCCTGCATATTTGGATGTACTCATAACTTTACTGGTCCTCGGACATGGTTATTCAAGGTAAAAAGACATAGAAGGTATTATTGTTTCGAATGTAAAAGCCATTAACAACAGCAAAAGCCTACTACTGATTTGTTCTGTTTCTGAGTAAAGCTATTTGCTTTTACCAACACTTATTCTCAAACTCCATTCTAGTTCAAGAGGACTCAGGGCTCAGCCCCTGACTGTTCCACCTCCCACCCTGGATGGAAATCATCATCATTTACAAAACGGTTTGATTAATGTTTGATTAAGGAGTTCTGACCTTTGGGGAATTGGCGTCATAATTACAGAGCTGTGCATTGTCCCAGCCACTCGGCTGGCTCCCCAGTTGAGGCCCCTTTTCAGCCGTGAGTGACAGGCATTGAGGAGCAAATCTCCCCTAATACTATAATCACCAGGTACCACTTAAGTACAGCTCACGATTTTTTGCTCCAGAGTGGAGAGCAAAGGAAGGTGCCTTTTTCGGGCTCTGAATCCTTTTCTGCGTGCTGCATTGCTGCTTTTAACAGCTTTGTTAATTCAATCACCACCTCCATCCAAACAATGGCCAAAGTGGGTTGGGAGGAGGGTAGGAGGCGGTTTTGAGGCTGATCCCAATCTTCATCACACTCCCCCGAACGCTCATGCGCTGGGGGCAGAGGGGGCAGGTGGGTACCAGCTGGGCGAGCTGGCAGGGCTGCTGGGCCGCAGGATGGGCAGCAGGTGCTCCCTGTAAAGGTGGCACGCTTGAACAAGGCATCACATGGAGAAGCGGCCTTCCTCGGCTTCGGAAGCCTGGCTCCCTTTGGCCTCCGGAGTTTTCCAAAGCATAAGGGAAATGAGTGAGAATGGGAAAATTGGCCTGTTCGGTGAGAATTGTCATGTTTCGCTGCTCTGGTTTATCCCATTGGTGAGACGTGATGAAAGAGAGAAAACACAGCCTCCAGAGCCCAGCTGGCCCCCTCAGCCACCTCTAGGACCGCACTGACGGCTGCTGCTTGGATCCTGCTCTCAGAAGCAACCTAAGGAGAATAGGACTGCTCAGTTAGCAGAAATCCAGTCCACCATTTTCTCAAGTGTGTGTGCACGCTCAGTCGTGTCTGACTCTTTGCAACCACATGGACTGTAGCCCACCAGGCTCTTCTGTCCATGGGATTTCCTAGACAAGGATATCAGAATGGGTTGCCATTTCCTCCTCCAGGGCATCTTCCTGACCCAGGGATCAAAGCCGCATCTCCTTGTGTCTCTTGTGTCGGCAGGCAGATTCTTTACCGCTGAGCCACCGGGGAAGCCCATTTCCTCAAGTGTAGGTGATGCAAATAGAGGTCACCCGAGAGAAGGGTTCTGGGCATAAATGTCTTGAAAATTTGGAATCAAATGAATTAAAACTGGTTGCTTCACTGTAGTCCTACTTCTCAGAATCTTAAATTCCCTCCTTTGCCTAGTCAATCTTTAAAAGATAGAGACAATAGCATGTCCTAAACTTGGCCAAGACACAACTCTTATACTTTCACATAAAACCATATGGGAAATGTTGGTTTCATCCAGTCAGAACTTTTTTCCCCTAAGAATTCAGGTTTTCTCTTACTAGAGCAGCTGGAGATTTATCAATTTCGGGATGTATCCAGACTTGGTGTTTTGGATTTTGCTTTTGAATTTTTTGGCCATGCTGCGTGGCGTGCAGGATCTTATTTCCTCAACCAGGGATCAAACCCGAGCACCCTGCGTTGGAAGTGTGGAGTCTTAACCACTGGACCACTAGGGGACATCAACTTCTTGTCTGCACTTCAAACTTTGTTGCTTCCTTGTACATTTCTTTTTAATGTAAGTACATTTCAAAACTTGCCATTAATCATTAGCAGCAGAACATTCCAGTGCCCTGGGATTGTTTAATATACTCTAGGTAGATGAACCTGATGGTGTAATGAATGCTGACCTCCTTCCCCAGTTAGCATCTGAAGTCCTGGGACCATTTGTATCTTATTCCTCCACAGAACTGCTCTTGGAACATAAACATAGACAGGAAAGAGATCTCTGGAATATCCGATGCTGTGGACTTTTTTCCTCTAGCCACAAGTTCTTATGTAGGAAGCATGTAGTGTAAGGGGTAACAGCTTTGGGTCACACAGGTTCAAATCCTGGTTCTGACTCTTAAGAGCGTATGGCTTGGACAAGTCAGTTCATCTCTGTACCTCTACTTCTTCAGGTATAGAGTAGGGTTAATAACACTTTGGGCATCATGGATTGGTGTGAGGATGAAGTGAGATGATCTCTGATAGCACTGGGAAGGCCTAGCTCCTTATTAGAAGTCAAATGGAAGAAACAAGTTGCTGTTTCATAACGATGCATAACATTCGGACACTCATCACAATGCTGAGAGTAATTGGCAGCCAGTATTTGCTTAACTGAATTGGATCCTCAAAATCTGAACCTCAAACTACAATTCTTTTGAGCTCTTTCTTTCTACGCCTAGTCCAGGAATCAGCAGATGGCAGGCATCCAATGCTGCCAGATTTGGGGGGAGAAAGAAAAAAATTAAACTTTTCCCAGGGTCATTCAAGATGTTTCTCTTTATACTTTTTTTTTTTTTTTAAGTTTTAAAATCATTCGTGTGATTTTGATATTAGGAATATAAACAAAAATTTGATTTTTTAAAAACAGTTCTCATAGGTGGCTTCCCTGGAAGCTCAGCAGTAAAGAATCTGCCTGCCAATGCAGGATACAAGGTTTTGATCCCTGGTCCAGGAAAATCCCACATGCCGTGAATCAGCTAAGCCCTTGTGACACAACCCTTGAGCCTGTGCTCTGGAGCCAGGAAGCCACAACTACTGACCCCACATGCTGCAGCTCTGGAAGGCTGCCCTGGCGCTCCACAGCAAGAGAAGCCCCGGCAATGAGAAATTTGTGCACCGCAATGAAGAGTGTCCCCTGCTCGCCACAACTAGAGAAAAGCCTCTGCAGCAGTGAAGACCCAACATGGCCAAAATCAAAATTTTAAAGTTTTTATAAAGATGTTTACCATAGCATTACTTTTACTGGTGATGAAATAGAAGCAAAGCAGTTCTTATAAATAAATGACTCAGTAAATGATGCTGGAGCTGTAAGATGCAACAACATGCATTGAAATTATTTTTACGTATAGTTTTACAAGGAGAAAATAATTATGATAGAATAGAAGTACAAAAAAATGAGGTACAAAATAATATTGAGGATGTGATCATAATTATTTAGAAATCAGGATGGAAAAATTTAGGATGGAAATAACCCAAATGTGAACAGTAATTTCATTTGGGGAAAGGATTTTTAAACCCTAAATTTCCAAAGTTTCCATAATAATCATGAATTACTTTTATGTTTTAAAAAGATAATTCCATGAAAAAAATTAAAAGAAACTATCTTTAATGCTTCCAAACTTACTGCTTCTTTCTTGGTTTTTGGGCAAGCGAGTATTTAGCCATAAGCAGCAATAATGACCCAGACCCAGATGTCTTCTGTCAGCTAGAGATGACAGGTGAGAAGGAGCAAGCAGCTGAGGGTCTGGGGCCAGTGATGCAGAGAAGTCTAAGGGAGCTCTTAACAGGTGCTTTATATATCCTTGAAGAACAGATTTCTTACCCATCACCTAGTAATTTCCATAAGACCTTATATGCCCAAACTTCTGTCTTTGAAAGCTGCTTGCTTAATAGGAGTATGAAGTATTTATTCTATCCCAAGGGTCTTTATGTCTCACCCATTACTAGGAAAAAGTTATTTCTAGTGCTCTTTACAAGCTGGCTACAAACTCTCTTTGCAGGATTTTCTCCCATGACTCCACAAGTCTTTTGCAACAATTAAACTGGTCTATTTACCATATCCGAGAAGTACTTGTAGAATCTGATATTTACAGGCCAGGCAGCAACGTAGCTGTGACATCTCTTACAGGTGAACTTAATAAATGGTGGGCACTTGTGAAAGAGACAAATAGAGATGATATTTCAGCTGTGAAATAGCCACAAAAGAGAATAAAAGGGGCCAAACTCAGGGGAACTAGCCCACACTTTGTCTCCATCTAAAATGTTCTTTGTGCCTTCAAATATCTAAAGCATCTTATGAAGTTAAAATGTCACAGGTATTTACCCAAAAGAAATAAAAACTCACCTTCACACAAAGACTTGTATATGAATATTTATTCATAATTGCCCAAAGCTGGAAACAACCCTAATGTACTTTACTGGTGAAAGGATAAGCAAACTGTGGTCCATACAATGAACTACTACACAGCAACACAAAGGAACAACCCACAATGTGAATGAATTTCAAATGCATCATGCCAAGTGAAAGAAACCAGACTCAAAAGTTACATACCATGGTGATCTGTGGTCAATGATCTTTGATGTCCCTACCACAGCTCACTGAAGACTCAGATAATGAGCATTTTTCAGCAAATAGGTATTTTTAATTAGGTAAGTGCTTAGTTTTTTTTTAACATAATGCTCTTGCAAACTCAGTAGATTACAATATACTGTAGGGCACAAGAGAACTTTGAGATGGTGAAAATGTTCTATGATTTGAATATGGTGGCGAATCCATGATTCTGTGCTGCATTTGTGAAGGTTCAATTGTACACAAAAATGAGTGCATTTTATTCTATGTAAGTTAAACCTGACTTTAATGAAAAGAAAGATGACATGAAACACACACACACACACACACACACACACACACATATATATATATGTATATATATATATATAAGCCTGTGGTTCTCAAGGAGTTTGGCCTCAGGATTCCTTTACACTCTCAAAAATTATCAAAAAGCCCAGACAGTTCATTTTTATATGGGTTATATCTATTAATATTTATTGTATTAGAAGCTAATGGTGAGAAAGCCATCCTTAATTCTTATTTAAAAATTCAACTAAAAGAGCAAATAGTAACCTCATTACATATTAGTATAACCAGTATACTTTTATGAAAAATAACTATTTTCAAAAATAAAAAAATTAGTGAAGGCAGTGGCACTGTTTTACACTTTCACAAATATCTCTGATGTATGATTTCGTAGAAGATATTGGGATTCTCATGTCTGCATTCAGCCTATGGCTGTATTTTGTTTTGGTTGGAGTACATGAAGAAAATCCTACTTCGTGCAACTATATAATTAGAAAAGGAAAAAGTATTTTGATATTTCTCAGATAATTCAAGCTATTCTTCTTTGAGGCTGCACCAAAATTCTTCAAGCAGTAGCTTTTTTTCCCCTAAGATAGCTGCAATATGAAATCTAAAATCATATCATGAAACTTTCCATAATCTGTTACATTAAAAACTGTTCGTCTATCTTACATATTGAATGCACTTCAAAAATAGTAAATTATACAGATCTTTCAAATTTTGGCCCATTTCATCATTGTATTTATATATTATATATGATATATGATGTATATATATTGCATTCATTAATTTCATCACCTATCTCATCAGAAAACTCATCAAATCTTGGGAAGCTGTCAAGCTTATGGTGGTGGATATGGTTTGCCAAAATTCTAATTTTTCACTTGAAATCTCATTTTATTTTTGCCAACAAATACTGTCAGTTGTTTTCCTTGAAGTGACAGGCTCACTTCCTTCAGTTTCAAGAAAATGTCTGCCAAATATCTAGGCCTGAATAGCCATACTTTATCTGTTTGTCATCCCTTCAAGAAAAAATGTTATCCTGTGAAGAAAAAGCAGCTATTTCAAGTTGCAACTCAATCATAAAGTACTTTTTTAAAAGACACTCATCCTTCAAAATACAGCAAAAGTGCTTTTTGTATACTTCCCATTTTATCACACAGCATATGAAAAAAAACTTATACTCAAGAGTTGAGAGTTAAAAAAATTATTTTGTTGTTTCATTGAGAATATCCTTAAGTGGCATTGGCAGTCTGTTTAAATCACGAGTGTAACAGTAAGAGAGTGTCTATATACTACTAACTAAAGTTTGGGGCCACTGCCGTTTTACCAACATTTTTTTTTCTTTTTTCTTTTCTTTTTTTTTTTTTTTTGCATTATCAATACTACAATCAGCTCAGCAAAGAAGGCAAAGTCTTTTATTGGTATAAAAACAGATTTATGCTTGCAGACCTTTTGAAAGTCTGTCTGGGACCACACTTTGAGAACCACTGATCTAAACCCTTCTCATTTTTATGTCTTTTCTTAAATCTCAGTACCTCCTTGAAATTTTCCCTTCCTAAACCACTCTGTAGTTGATATCTTTGCATCTGTATTCTGATGACCCTTGCCGGTTCCGCTTTAAGTCTTGTCTTACCCACTTTTTATCGGTCCTGTCTTTCTCATTACTTTCCACACTTCTTGAGTGAGGAATGTTTCTTTGAACCCTTACCCACCTCTAGCTCAGTAACTAGTAGGGTATCCTATACATAACACACACTATGAAAGTTTTTGATGACTTGTGAATGTTAAATATTACACCCAAGTAAACAACTCCAGGTACATGCATAGACATAATGTCAAGGTTGGCTCAGTTTGGAAAATAAGAATTACTTAAGGCATCATCACTTCTGACTATTTTCAGGATCATTTGAACTGAAATTTTTCTCCTCTGGATCACAACACTTTATATTTTCTCCTTGGTCTGCCTTCACTCTCAGTTTAGGCTAAAGAGTAGACTGTGGTATTATAGAGATAGCCCATGCTTTGGAGGTTTAAAAAAAATGTGAGTTCATATTCTACTTCTACTATTGATCTGACCTTAGCAAGATACTTCAGATCTCTGAGCCTTCAGCTATCCCATCTGAAATGAAGACTGAAATAGCTGCCTCGGCCACCTCATAAGGTTGTAAGGATTAAAGAAGATAACAGCTAAGAAAGACTTAGCTTAGAGATTTTCCTCAAAAAACGCTGGTTCCATTGGCCCAAGTTTCATTTGACCTTCTATACTGGGAAGGAGCAGCTGCCTTCTGCTATGAGGTTGGTGGCCAGGCCAGCTTCCCTCTTGCTCAACAGACCTCACAGAACTTTTCCAATCCTTGTTTTCTCATGACTCTTCCCCTATTCCCTTGCCATTCTGTCCTTGGAGCTGAGATCTCTTAGTCTAACAATTTCAGCCCTTGCACTTATGCTTAAGCCATCATCTGATGCATTTCCAGTCACTAAACAGGGAGATGAGTGCTTGCATGCTCAATCACTCAGTGGTGTCTGACTGTAGCCCACCAGGCTCCTCTGTCCATGGGATTTTCCCAGCAAGGATACTGGAATGGGTTGCCGTTTCCTCCTCCAGGGGATCTTCCTGACCCAGGGTTAGAACTCACGTCTTCTGCATTGCAGGCAGATTATTTACCACTGAGCCACCTCGGAAGCCCCCAGACAAGGAGACGTATGAACCCCCATAGGGCAAAGAAAGTTTTCTTAATCTAAGAAAGGGAAGATTTGTTTCTTACATCTCTTTTTCAAGTTTTCCAAGGTTTGCTATTATTGTATGGTCTAGTGATAATTTTTCAAATATTATTTGAGGCAAGAGCCTGATTTGTTTTGTTTTGCTTTTACTCGTTGAGCTAGTATATTTCAACATTAAAAAAAAAAAATCTAATGTGTTCCTAGCACCATGCTGGAATCATTAGGAATAAAAACAAATTCTCAGTTGGTGTGATACAAGTCTAAGCTAGTTACTAAGGGAATAAATAAATTTGGCATCTCATCCACAGCACTATTCGGTATGATCCTATTACATTTAAATGCTAATCCACATCCTGTAGAATTCTGATTCACTGAAGGACTAATGTTGCTGATAGCCAAGCAGAAAGCCTGGTCAGACATGATATTCTGAGCAACAACAGAGCAAAACCCTCTCAACCTTCAATTCCTCCAAAATGCCCATTAACACAGCTTTCTGACTGGGCTAAGAAAGATACACAAAAGGAGACAAAATTTGTAAATATACACATAAGAATGGTGAATTTTAAAAAACAAAGATGCATTTTATGGATATCATTAATCTCATTATTTAAAAATTCAGCTAAAAGTTTGTTATTATGTTTTTTCTTAAACCTAGTTTCATAAAGTTTATTCCACTCTTAGGTTCAGGGAGTATTGTCCTTAGTTGGTGAAAGGTTCTTTAGCAAATTTAATTGTAGTACTTTTACTCCCCCTCCCCCTTCTAAATTTCCATACTTCTGTTTTCCTCCTTCCGCCATACAAGTATCCAATCCGATGAATCTGATATGTATCCTTGTTGCTGTTGTTGTTCAGTCACTAAGTCATGTTCAACTCTTTGTGACTCCATGGACTGCAGCATGCCAGGATTCCCTGTCCACTATCTCCCAGAGTTGGCTCAAACTCACATCCATTGAGTTAATGATGCCAACCAACCATCTCATCCTCTGTCGCCTCCTTCTCCTCCTGCCCTCAATCTTTTCCAGCATCAGGGTCTTTTCCAATGAGTCTGCTCTTCACATCAGGTGGTGAGAGTACTGGAAATTCAGCTTCAGCATCAGTCCTTCCAATGAGTATTCAGGATTGGTTTCCTTTAGGATTGACTGGTTTGATCTCCTTGCAGTTCAAGGGACTCTCAGGAGTCTATTCCATCATCACAGCTCAAAACCATCAATTCTTCAGGGTTCAGCCTTCTTTATGGCCAAACTCTCACATTCTCCCATGACTACTGGAAAAACCATAGCTTTGACTATATGAACTTTGTTTGGCAAAGTGATGTCTCTGCTTTTTAATATGCTGTCTAGGTTTGTTATAGCTTTCCTTCTAAGGACTAAGTGTCTTTTAATTTTGTGGCAGCAGTCACAAACCACAGTGATTTTGGAGCCCAAGAAAATAAAATCTATTACTGTTTCCACTTTTTCCCCATCTATTTGCAATGAAGGATGCCATGATCTTTGTTTTTTGAAATTTTTTAATTTATAAATTCATTAGGAGAGAATTAACCACAATGATAAATTATCTCAACCTATATATGAGATATCCCTTTTAACCAAATATTTTAATGGAGTTTAACAAACTTTTTATAAGGTGTTATAGATATTTTTATGTTGATTTCTGAATACTTTATAGAATAGATTGGAGATATCATCTTGCAGCTGCTGCTGCTGCTAAGTTACATCAGTCATGGTGTGACCCCATAGACAGCAGCCCACCAGGCTCCTCCATCCCCAGGATTCTCCAGGCAAGAACACTGGAGTAGGTTGCCATTTCCTTCTCCAGTGCATGAAAGCAAAAAATGAAAGCGAAGTTGCTCAGTCGTGTCCGACTCTTCATGACCCCATGGACTGCAGCCTATCAGGCTCCTCCATCCACGGGATTTTCCAGGCAAGAGTACTGGAGTGGGTTGCCATTACCTTCTCCAATCTTGCAGCTATGTTAGTAGAAATTTATTCACACTTTTGTGGTGCTGGAAAAGAGCTTGAACAGCAAGGAGATCCAACCAGTCCATCCTAAAGGAAATCAGTCCTGAATATTCATTGGAAGGACTGATGCTGAAGCTAAGCTCCAGTACTTTGTTACCTGATGTGAAGAGCCAACTCATTGGAAAAGACCCTGATGCTGGGAAAGATTGAAGGCAGGAGGAAAAAGGAGCAACTGATGATGAGATGGTTGGATGGCATCATTGACTCAATGGACATAGTCTGAGAAAACTCCAGGAAATAGTGAAAGACAGGGAAGCCTAGCATGCAGCAGTCCATGGGGTTGCAAACAGTTGGACAGGACTTAGTGACTGAGCAACAACAGCAATTCATATTTTCATGTTGTTCCCCATAAGATTCCAGGGATTGAATATATGAGTATGTGTGTTTACATTAAAATGAATAATCCCCAGTTCTTGAACTCATATATAACAAATTAGCAATTATTAAATTGTTCTTCAAGAATAAAGAGCCTCTTGATGAAAGTGAAAGAGGAGAGTGAAAAAGTTGGCTTAAAACTCAACATTCAGAAAACTAAGATCATGGCATCTGGTCCCATCACTTCATGGCAAATAGATAGGGAAACAATGGAAACACTGAGAGACTTTATTTTGGGGGGCTCAAAAATCACTGCAGATGGTGACTGCAGCCATGAAATTAAAAGACACTCCTTAGAAGAAAAGTTATGGCCAACTTAGCATATTAAAAAGCAGAGACATCATTTTGCCAACAAAGGTCTACCTAGTCAAAGCTATGGTTTTTCCAGTAGTCATGTTTGGATGTAAGAGTTGGACTATAAAGAATGCTGAGCACTGAAGAATTGATGCTTTTGAACTGTAGTGTTGGAGAAGACTCTTGAAAGTCCCAAAGAGATCCAACCAGTCCATCCTAAAGGAAATCAGTCCTGAATATTCATTGGAAGGACTGATGCTGAAGCTGAAACTCCAGTACTTTGGCCACCTGATGGGAAGAAGTGACCCATTTGAAAAGACCCTTATACTGGGAAAGATTGAAGGTGGGAGGAGAAGGGGGCGACAGAGGATGAGATGGTTGGATGGCATCACTGACTCGATGGACATGAGTTTGAGCAAGCTCCAGGAGTTGGTGATGGACAGGGAGGCCTGGCATGCTGCAGTCTATGGGGTTGCAAAGAGTCGGACACGACTGGGCAACTGAACCGAACTGAACTTGTTTTTGTCATACAACTTACCTGAAGCTCAAAAATAAAATAAAAGTATTCTGGATGAGTTCTATTTTGCTTTAGAGCAGTGACTCTCAAAACAGTGTACAAAGTTACCCATGGGGGAAGTATGTTAGTCACTCAGTTGTGTCCAACTCTTTGTGACTCAGTGGACTGCAGCCAACTATAGACTATAGTCTGTGGAATTCTCCAGGCAAGAACACTGGAGTGGACAGCCATTTCCTTCTCCAGGGGATCTTCTGGACCCAGGGATTGAATGTTCTCCCACATTGCAAGCAGATTGTTTACCCACTGAGCCATCATGGAAGACAGAGTTACCTATATTCTTAATTAAAATGCAGATTCTGAGAACCTAACCATAGAAATCCCAATGTGGATAATTCCGAGATGGGATTTAGGAATGTTCTGATGCCGTTGATTTATGAACCAAACCTTGAGGGACATGATTCTAGGCTGTTTTATATAAAATGATATTTTATCCACAAAGATCCTAGGAAGCAGTGAAGCATATATTGGCTAATTTAAATGTAAACTGAACCATGAGGATGTCAGCAAATCAGGATTAAAGCTTAAGCAATGTGTTTTTTTGTTGTAAGAAAGCAGGGTCTGAGAGAGAGGACTCCTACCATGTCCCAGGGGCTACTTTGAGCAAGTCACTTGTTTCCTTGAAACTTCTAGGTCTCTCACACATAACGAGAAGAATGAATTAGATCATTTTAAATGTTGTTTTAAGTTTTACATTTTGCCATACAATTCTATGATTCTATGTTGTGATAACACAGATCTACCAAGAAAGTAGATGAAGGCAAGATTTGAAACTGCATTTTAAAAAATGAAATCTTAATGCTGATTCTTCCTAGGTAACATTTTCTCTTTTTATACTATAGCCTTTGACACTTTTAGGGTGGGCATCCAGCAACCAATTTCTTGCTCCTTCAGTCTTTTACTAACAAGAGTTTTCCCATCTCACACTGAGGCCCATCTGAAGTAACCAGCTCTATAGCTTTCTCATGTCTAATAAGCTATTCCACCCCAGGGACAGAAGACTGCTCTCCACCTCCTGAACATACCAGGCCCATCTCCAACACCAAATCTTCACTCCTTCCAATACTCACTCATTATAGTCTTCATTCATTTGATAGAAGACACTCTTCTCTCTGCTTCTCTTGACTGAATTCCACTCACTAAATCAAGTTCAGTCCGAGGTCACTGGGTCCTGAATGCTCCTCCTGAGCCTGATTACTCTGACCCAGATCAATCTCTGCACTCTGATGTCCTCTAGCATATAACTCAAACAATATACCATTTAACATTCAATCCTATCCTGCCTTATTTCACTAGTTCACGGGTTCCATGTAGGGATAAGATTTTAAGTCCCTTTGGTCCAGGGCTCAAATAGTCCAAGAATTCTAGAAAAGTCCTTAAGCACAAAATACACCCAATCAATTAAAATTCGGAGTCCTTACTCTCTTCAGCCCTTGTCTCTTAAACAGGTCCAGGGGAAAACAAGATAATGTGTGGACAACAGAGCCACATAGCATTTAAGGCACCCAAACTTTTCCATGGTTCTTAAACCTGTTTTACCTCCAATTCACAGCACTATATTAGCGTCCATTTTCTCCTGACTCTATTTTCAGGTTTATTTGATCTCATGTTAATAGCTAGATGGAAGCAGATTGCAAATGGATAATACTTTCCACACTTAAAAAAGTCTATAATGTCAAGGTTTCTGTTAACATTTTGGGTTTTTCAAAAATGTGTCATTCCAAATCCCAAGGAACCCAAAGAAGAATTTCACCCCGCTGACTAAAAACCATCTGTTTTGCATTTTTTTAACTGATTTTATCTATAAGTACAGTTCACCCACCAAATAATTACTATGACCACTTTCTTAATTACATACATTAGTTTCTGAACCTCTCCTTCTATGACCTATTTCTTATGTTTCCAGACTTTTCAGCCTCCAAGGGACCAGTTAAGACTTTGCAAATGTTACTTCATCAAACAAGAATGGCATCTTGACCAGGGAAAGGAGCTTTAAGTTAGAATTCCTGGGTTCCCATTCCATCTCGGTTAACAACCAACTGTGTTAGAATCACAGAATGGTAAAGGTGAAAGGAAAGTTTGAGAAAAAATTGTCCATGTCCTTTATTTTAAAGCTACTTTAAAAATCTTTGTGTAGTTTGTTTCTCATACTCATTGTAGTATGCCATTCATTTGAAAGTACCAACCTCCCTTTGGGAGTAGGTTCAAAGAAAGTTAAATTAATTAACTTTTTTAAAGAATTCTACTTGGTTTGTCCTTGGTATCAGATGAAGGAAGGTTAAAAAAATAAACCCAAAGTGTTAATATCAATAACAATAATGAGGAAGAAGGAACAATTATAGAAATAGTTCCCCAGTGTAGTTTAAATTTCTTGATCACATATTTATAGACCAAATAAAATGAAAGAGGCATCAGAGTAGCTCCATAAAAAACTTGGAAACCTCAGAATTTTTTAAAATTTACCTAGGGCAGAGTATACCCTAAAGAGCTATCAAACATGGTATTTGGTGGAGCTGGTCTTAGAGTGGGTCACGAGGCATGGCAAAAATTTCGTTATTATAGGCAAAGGATTTGAACAGACATTTCTCCATAGGATGTAAGTGGCCAATAAACACAGAAGAAGATGTTCAACATTAGTCACTAAGGCAATACAACACAAACATAATAAGGCACCACTTCACACCCACTGCTATGTACTAAATTGATTCAGTCGTGTCTGACTCTGCAACCCTATGGGCTGTAGCTTGCCAGGCTCCTCTGTCCATGGGATTCTCCAGGCAAGAATACTGGAGTGGGTTGCCATTTCCTTCTCCATCACACCCACTAAGATGGCTATAAAATTAAAAAGCTTACAAGTGTTGGTGTAATGCGGGCTAACTGGAGCCTTCATACATAGCTGGTAGAAATGTAAAATGATGTAGCTACTGTGAAAAACAGTTTGGCAGTTGCTCAGATGGTTAAACATGGTTGCCATATGGTCCAGCAATTTCACTCCAAGGTATATACCCAAGGGAATTAAAGCCATATGAGAAAAACTTGTACAAATACAAAAAACTTGTGAATAATATTGCTATGAATGTTTGTTAACAACTATAAAAAATGGGAACCCAAATTAACTGGCAAATAGATGAATAAAATGTGGTATATCCAGAGGATGAAATAGCATTCAGCCATAAAAAAGAATGAAATAATATAATATGGATAAATCTTGGAAACTTTCTGCTAAGTTAAGATGCCCGACATAAAGGGCCACATATTATATGATTCCATTTGTATGAAATGTCCAGAATAGGCAAATTGATAGAGATATAGAGTAGATTAGTGGTTGCTAGGGCTGCAGGGATAGGGGAAAGGGAGTGAGTGCTTACAGGTATGAGATCCTTCCTGGTATAACGAAAATGTTCAGGAATTAGATAATGGTGACTGTTGCACAACTTTGTACATATACTAGAAACAACTGAATGGTGTGCTTTAAAAGAGCAAGATGTATGGTATATGTGAGGAGGGTAAACTTCATGTGTCAACTTGACTGGGCCATGGGGTGCCCAGATTAAACATTTCTGAGTGTGTCTGTGAGGACGCTTCCAGAGGACATTCACATTTGAATGAACGGACTCAGTTTACCAGATTGCCCTCACCAATATGGGTGACATCATCCAATCCTTTAAGGGCTTGAACAGAACAAAAAGTGGTGGAAGGAAAGATTCACTCCTTTCATACTTGACTGTCTGAGCTGGGACATCAGTCTTCTCTGACCCTTGGGCAGAAATACACACCAGCACTTTTCTGCGTCCCCAGCTTACAGACAAGAGATGGTGGAGCTTCTCAGCCTCCATGTGAGCCAATCAGTCATAGGTCAATCAATCCCACTGGTTCTGTTTCACTATAGAACCCTGACTACTACAGGATGTGAATTATGTCAATAAAAAGAAGCAATTAATTATCCTAGCTTTATATGTTCAGTTCCTTTCCAAATGCAGCAGTGACCCCACACTCCTGTCTACTGTTGCATATAAAGCACCACCGAGCCCACTGTGTCCTTCAGAAGGGTTTCTTCCCTAGGATTCTGATTCCACAGCCATCACCATAGTCCAGACTTCGATCAACCTATACTGGAATTACAGCAATTGCTGTCTAACTGGACTCCATTTCCATCATAAACTATCCCATATGTAACCCGCTCCCCCCCAATATTTTTAAGATAGCTTCTCCTGCACATGCATGTCTTCTCCATCAGCCGAAAAGTCTGTAAGGGCTCCCTGTTACCAAGTCATCACATTTAAACCTTCTCTACGATTCAAGGACTCTATCTAGAATCAGATTCTCTCCTGCTTTATAACTTTCTTTTCCTTTCTGTGAAGATACACCCCCTCTAAATAGCCATGCCAATATCCTCCATATCTCTCACATACATCTTACCAAGTCTTGCCCCTACACTTAGACTTTCACATATAACTTTTCCTAGAATGTTTCTCTATTGCCCTTTCTCTATTGTCCATGCCTCCAATTTTCTTTAAGACTTTCCTCAAAGCTCCCTTCCTTCAGAAAGCTTCACCCACTCTGAATAACACCTTGTCATAGTAAAAGTAATAACTACATCAGTTCAGTTCAGTTCAGTCGCTCAGTCGTGTCCGACTCTTTGTGACCCCATGAGTCACAGCACGCCAGGCCTCCCTGTCCATCACAAACTCCCAGAGTTTACTCAAACTTGTGTCCATCGAGTCGGTGATGCCATCCAGCCATCTCATCCTCTGTCGTCCCCTTCTCCTCCTGCCCCCAATCCCTCCCAGCATCAGGGTCTTTTCCAATGAGTCAGCTCTTCGCATGAGGTGACCAAAGTATTGGAGTTTCAGCTTCAGCATCAGTCCTTCCAATGAACACCCAGGGCTGATCTCCTTTAGGATGGACTGATTGGATCTCCTTGCAGTCCAAGCGACTCTCAAGAGTCTTCTCCAACACCATAGTTCAAAAGCATCAATTTTTCGGCACTCAGCTTTCTTCACAGTCCAACTCTCACATCCATACATGACCACTGGAAAAACCATAGCCTTGACTAGACAGACCTTTGCTGGCAAAGTAATAACTACTTACTAGCTATTAAATGTCTACTGCATACTAGATACTGTGTTTGGAGATTAAACATTCTATTATTGCTTTACCCTTGCAAAGGTCTATTGAAGTAAGTATTACTCCTATTTACAGATAAGGAAACCAAAGTTTAGAGAAGTTAAGGCATATACACAAGGTAATACCGCAAGGAAGTGCCCGAGTTGAGATTTGAAATCGTTGTTATTAGGCCCTACCCTTCATTCTCTTGCCTCCTAGAATATCATATGATACATGTACGATTCTGTCCAAAAGTTTTCTTTGAGAACATTGTTTCCTTAAACTATGAAATATTTTTCAAGGGCAAAATACTGTGCCTACTGTTACCAATTAGCAAACAACCAAAACTATCTCTAAAACTAGAAAGTTGTTAGCTGGATCAATTCCAGAGTCATCTGAAAGCCTGCAGAACCAAGCTCAGAAAACCGGAAGGACCAAGGAAGTTTGGACAAAGGAAACACGTAGCCCAGGTCCTTGCCCCCAGAATAAGCCGGTGAGCAAGCTACTGAGGACATGGCTGCCCCTGGTCGCTTGGCTGCACCATTGCTGAGAGTGATCTCTCCTCCTGTTCCTTGTCCTTTGAGTTATTCCCTCTGGATTATCTTGTGGCAGAGCCAGAGAAGGGGATGTCTTGCCTCTTTAAGCTTCTGAGGTGGGAGGTGGAATGGACAGTGTCCATCAAGCCTCACCCTAGGGGGTTGTGATGGCTCGATTTTTGTTCTACAAATATTCACTTTTCTTTCCTTCCCCTGGGCTCTGCCATGTAACATTTTTGGCCAATGGGATGTTAGCGGGAGTTACATGAGCAAAAGGCCTGAAATACTTGACACCACGGGACTCACTCTCTATGATGCTGCTATCACAAAGAGAGGAACATGCCATGACAAGTGGCCTGTGTCCCAGAATGAGCAACCATGGAGCTGAGCGCCCCCAGCTGACTCCCAGTCCCACAGTCAGGATGGGGCTGCCCTGAGTCACAAAATGATGGCAATGATGACTATTAATGCATATGGCTGTATGCCACTGAATGGTTTGATGCAAAGGACTTCTTCCAAATAGGAAGGGTTATGAGATGCTCCAAAATGTCAAATATTCATGGTGTTTCATCTCCTATCTTATTGTATTACCTACTTTTCAATTCCTTGCATAAAGCCTGTGTAGCATTCAACACAGAATATTCATTCAATATATTTTTGTTAGCTAATGAGTACAGAGTTTCTGATTGCAATTTATACACACAAAGATAAAAAATACAAAATAAACTTTGTCATTTTCTTGAGTCAACAAGACCAGGGAGTGCCCTAGATTCATGAATGTAGAACATAAAATAATTAGTAATGCTCAAGTAAGTAATTTACTTCTTAAAATGGCAGGCAGAATTCCATAGGATCGACAGTGAGACCCTAACTAGAGAAGTTTGATATGGAGGATTTAATTACATGCCTTTTGCTAGTGTGAACTGGGTGTCTTGTGTGGTCACCAACAATAAGCTGTACCTGTCCACCCCAGTCAGGCTCATGGAACTCAAATATTCCCCCATGAGACTGAAGCATGGGATGTAAGGAAATGTAAAATTCTTAACCATCACTTGAGAAAAAAGTCCTCTTGCCCTTGATCCAGTACTAGACCAATCAATCAACAAGTATTCAGTGATCCTCATTTAGGTTTCCCACACTAGCCTTAAATTCTGGCCTTAAATCCTACAAAGCCTATGCCAAGAGTACAAATTGAGGTCCATATATGATATGACTTAATATTTAAAAGTTATAAATCATGCTAACAAACTACAAAATGACATAGGCTCTTATCCTCCTCTCTTGACAAATGTACTTCATAAAAGCAAATAGGACAATGACAACAAAATGGGAAGATGCAAATAAATCTATGATTTTTATATGAATGGATTTTAAAAGACACAATTTAAATATTTTGCTCATGCTTATATGCTCTGTTTATGGGCTGACAGTTTGAATAATAAGATCCATATACAATTCAAAAACAATGATACATTCATTCTACATAATTTGCCTTTTAGCAAAATCACTATGTTAATATAATCAAGATTTTCACATAACTTATAATCTAATAACAGTAATGATCTAAAGCATTAAAAAAGTGTATTGGATTCAAACCAAACACAATTTAAATGTATTTTCTTTAAGAAGAAACTTAAAAATGTACTTCTTCATATTTCCAAAATGTTATTTTTTCCATGGTACTTTAAATTATCTATGAAGAATAAAAGATAAATTCAAATTATAATGAGTGAATATCAAAAATTTAAGTCAAAATTATTTAAATATGGCTGATATTTTTATTTCAAATTTTTGAAAATTTAATTAAATCTTACTAACAATTCCACTCCTATGTACATACATACAAGAAATGAAAACATATCCACAAAAAAAACCTTGTACCTGAATGTTTATAGCAACAATAACCATAATAGCCAAAAAGTGTAAGCAAATTAAATGTCCACCAATTAATGAATGGAAAAACAAAATATCATTGGTATATCTATTCAATGGAATATTATTAGGCAATAAAAAGAAATGAAGTGCTGATCCATGCTACGCCATGGGTGAACCTGAAGCCATTATACTTAGTGAAAAAGGTCAGTCATCAATGACCATATGACATATGATTACATTTATATAAAATGTCAAAAATAGGCAAACCTAAAGAAACAGAAAGTAGGTTTGTATTTGCCAAGGACTCAGTGGCAGGAATGAAGGGATTCAGGATGACAGCTAAGGGGAATAAGGTTTCTTTCAGTGGTGATGAAAATGTTCTAAGGTTGTGGTGTTAAATACACAACTCTGTGAATATCCTAAAACCATTGAATTATACACATTCAATCAGTTCAGTCGCTCAGTCATGTCCGACTCTTTGTGACCCCATGAATCGCAGCACGCCAGGCCTCCCTGTCCATCACCAACTCCCGAAGTCTACCCAAACCCATGCCCATCGAGTCGGTGACGCCATCCAGCCATAAATGAGTGAATTGTACAGTATGTGAATTCCAGCTTCAAAAAGTTGTTACAATCTAATTACATATTCTTACTTTTGTTCTAACAATGATGTCTATGGAGTTATCCAGGTAAAGAATTGACATCATTCTTTCATGCATGATATGTTTGGGTTTACATATATGCAAATTAAGAGGAATATGAATTGTTTAACACAACAAACTGTTCCTCAAACACTACATGCATTGCCATTAATACTACCTAATTTGTGAGGACCTCTGAAACCACAGATTGGAACAGGAGAGGCCGATAATGTTCAAAAAAATTTAAGACTACTTCACTACGTGAGATTCTATTTCAATGATACTGAGAAAGAAAATTTGACACTTCTTTAAACCCTTGTTTAAATGCTTTCATGGATCAAATCCTCCCCAGAGTTTAAAGCAAAGTTCATCTCTGATGTCAGCAAAATAACCCACAAAACTTCCCAGCATTCGGATGCTGCTGCCTTTTGATTCAAGGACACAAGGCAAGAGATTTGAAGGAATATTTCTCTGGGTCCCAAGTGATATTAATCAGTAGAGCAGATGCTTAGAGGCACAGGTCGCATTGAGCCAGAACAGAACCCTGGATTCTGAGTAATAGAAAGGTCCTTGTGCTCTTATGTATGAAATGTGTTTGGAAAAGGAGACTAATTCATTTTGCTGCCTTGCAGAGGTGTAGAAAGTAATTTGTAAGCCCCATGAATCCAAGTTTGCGATGAATGAGAGATAGAGAGCCAAGGGCTATGGAAGCCCCCAAACCAAACTGGATTGATCTGATCCTCGTTGGAAAGATCCATGGACTTTCGGGTTTATATCTGTGGTTCTTCCTTTCCTTTCCATTCCTTATTAAGCTTGAATCAGGCAAAGATGCTGATATGGATGTTCAAAACCCGTTTCCTTTTCTCACTGGATACACCTGCCATGCCAAATCGTTTCAGTAGTGTCCAAATCTTTGGACAACCCCATGGACTTCAGCCTTCCAGGCTCCCCAGTCCATGGCATTCTCCAGGCAAGAATACTGGAGCGGGTTGCCATGCCCTCCTCCTCTGGATTTTCCCGACCCAGGGATCAAACCCATGACTCCCTGTGGCTCTGACATCGCAGGCAGAGTCTTTACCACTGAGCCACCAGGGAAGCCCATATCTAGTTTCTCTTACAATAAGATGGGTCCACATAACTGAGTTCTGGTCAACGGAAGCTAAGCCAAAGTGATATACATCACTTTCCTGCCTCCCCTAAAGTCACTCACACAAATCTTTACTTTGTCTTTTTGCCTTGTCTGCCAACCAGATTCATAGGAGCTGGTTGTTGTTCAGTTGCTTAGTCATGTCTGACTCTTTGCAACCCCGTGGCCTGCAGCATGCCAGGCTTCCTCGTCCTTCACCATCTCCCAGAGTTTGCTCAAACTCATGTCCATTGAGTCAGCAATGTACTCCTCTGCCATCCCTTTCCCCTCCTGCCTTCAATCTTTCCCAGCATCAGGGTTTTTTTCCAGTGAGCCAATTCTTTGCATCAGGTGACCAAAGCATTGGAGATTCAGCATCAGTCCTTCCCAGAATATTCAGGGTTGATTTCCTCTGGGACTGACTGGTTTGAGCTGGGATTGTGGCAGACCGACAAGCATGCCTCCTGCTCCTCATGAAGCAGGTACTGCCCGGGGCCAGCAGGATTTTTCCATGGGGAATGGTGAAACTGCTGCTTCTGGATCTTTAGTGTTTTTTCAATAGATGCTGAACATAAAAATATGTACTAAACTATCTTTTATGTCTGTGACATTATATTTTTAGAAAACATCGTGTGGGCCAATATTTTGTAGGTGAAACAGAACCTATCTGTGGATTTGATTGAACTGAAAAGCTGCCTGTTTTCAACCCTTGCTATACAAGCTAGACCAGCTTCAATGACCTCCATTTCTTTGTAGGCATATAGATAAGATGAAAGAGAATAAAACTGGAAATACTCCTTCTCTGCAAAGTTTCTATGCCCTGTCCAATGTGTTTAGAGCTCATGTGTTTAGAGCAGCTTGAAAAACAGAATCCAAGTCATATTTATAACTTCAGATCTTCTAGTAATCACATTTACAAAGTAAGAAACAATAGGTAGAATTAACTTTAGTAACCTATTTTACTAAGGGCAACATAGTCAAAATATTATTTCAATGTGCCCTCAGTATAAAATATTTAAGTGAGATGTCTTACACTCATCTGCTTTCACTATATATACTGTTTTCAATATATCTACTCTTTTTGGAAATCCAGGGTATTTTGCTCCTAGAACACATCTCAGTTTGGACCAACCACATATCTAGGTCTCAACGGTCACATGCAGTCGGTGACTTCCATATTAGATAGCGCTAGTCTAGTCTGTCTCTAGTGTTGCTTTGGGAGGACCTGGGGTTCGAACTAACAACAGGTGTCATCGAATGCAGTGCTTCTCAAAGTGTGGCTGGTCACAATAAAGATTTCTGGGACCCCCCCCCCCCCATCAAAGACTCTGATCTGGAATCTTAGACGTTAAGGCTGAAGAATCTGCATTTTGAAATGGGCAACCCTGTTGACGCCAAAACATGGTGACATTGGAGAGGCACTGCCTTCCAGCCACAGACTAGGTGCTCTTCATTCTTTTTGTGGTTTTTAAATAACATCTTTGTGGCCTGAATAATTTTATCAACTCAGAATAGACCAGGAGTTGATGGTTGCTATGGAATCAGAGCCACGGTTGCTGTCAGCCAGTAATTATTAAAACTCTGCTCCACCTGTGCAGTCTGACGCCAATCACAGCCCCTCCCTCCTGGCGTAATTTCTCCATCTGAACCGAGCACAGTGGCCCTCTTGCTACCCTGGGGAGAAACCCTTCCTAAACAGAAGTTTTGAGGCTTCCCTTCGTGGCTTGGATTCATCCCTGTGCTTTCTCAGATCCAAATTTTGGCCATTGTTTCTTTCGGATTCGAAGCGGACAGACATGGCTGCATGTTAGTTGTTTGACTAGATTCGCAGCGTATGTCTCCAGCGGAGCATGTCTGACTTCACACAACATGCAGGGAGGGCCCTGGATGGCGCTGTGAGCGCCGGTGTGCCCGCACTGTGACCACACAAGGCCACCCTGCCCCCTGCCCCACTCACGTCCCTGCCAAAAGCTGAGGGCCGGATTTCCAGCCCTGGGGACACAGCCCTCCCTCCCAGCGTGGAGGATTCCGGTATCTCCTTTATCCCAAGATGTTCAGCAGCTTCACAAACTATGGGGGGGGGGTCCTCACAATTTTAGAGCATTACAACACAGTCTCTTAAGCCATTTTTTAAATGCCTTATTTGTGACTAATTCTCCAGGGAAACGTGGCAGGGGGTTATAAATATTTGAAAGCCTGAGGGAAAAGAGCGCTGCCGGAGCCCTCGTGGGTGGTGGAGCGGAGGGCAGGGCAGCGGTGGTTGCAAGGGGGACCGTTTCCAGGGGTGCTGTCGGGCGGGCAGCCCAGGATGTCGGCCGGTTCCTTCCACTTTCCTCCTGGCTCCCCTCCCTCCTCTTCCTGTTGTTACTCCTACTTCCTGTTATTATGTATCTTCCTGTCAGTTTCCTCATGGGGCCCCACCCCCGGCCCCAATCAGGTCCTGGAAATTCTAAGCTCCCGAAAGACAATTCTATGATACTAATTACATGTCTGGGAAATGAAGCCCCAGCCTGCAGGTGGTACCCACTAACAGCTATGACTATCACTATTATTACTGTTATTGTTACATTAGCACTGTAGCTTTCCAGGGCTGAATTATCTTCCTTTGGCTTTGTTGCCAGGCTTTGTGTGCCCTCATCTGCTTTTTGATAAGGCATTTTTTCCCCTTATTCCTCTATGCATCCTTTTCTTCTTTCCCCGGAGTTAAATGCAGCCACAAAGAATGCTCAGTTAATTAAGATGCTAAGAAAATAAAAGGTTGCTTTCAAGCTAAGCAACACTGAGTGACAGAAATATTAACTGAAAGGTGTGACATTTTAATGATGTTCACACAAATATTTGAGGGCCTGCAGTGTGCCAGGCACTCCTCTGGGCTCAACAGATACATCGGTGAACAGGATTGGGAAAAGTTTCTGTCCTCCTACTGCAGGAGGCAGACAATAAATAGATTATAAACAAAACATGTGTCTGGGCTGATAAGTGCTATGAGAAATTAAGAGCAGGAAGGGACAAAGAAAGGGCTGGTGGGTGGCTGCAATTTTAACTAAGGTGGCCAGAAAGATCTCACTAAAAAAGTGACCTTTGAGCAAAGACCACAAGACGGGCAGCCACACGGACTACCTGGAATATTCTTTCCACGGATTGAGGGTGGAGCATGTGCAACAGCTCTGGGACAGGCGTGTG
The DNA here is from genome assembly GCF_910594005.1 of Cervus elaphus. NCBI lineage: Eukaryota > Metazoa > Chordata > Mammalia > Artiodactyla > Cervidae > Cervus > Cervus elaphus. The sequence continues at coordinate 41,812,498 of NC_057822.1, forward strand.
CCTGGTACACTTCCCAGAACTTCATCAGCTTGGATTCCTGATGGTGTAGAGCAGAGATGAGGGGAGTAGCATCGGAAAGAATTCATTTTGTCCGAACTGACACCTTAGGGAATACTGACACCTTGGGAATTTTAATACCTTCCTTTTGCTTAGTAATGCTTCTAAAAAAGGATAGCAGATGAACTTATACTCTTCAAACTTCACTGATACATTAGGATAAGTTCCCCAAATATTAGCCTTCTAGAGAAGAGAAAGGAATGGAAGAAAACTAACTATTTAGCATTTAGTCTGCACTTGGGGTTTAAAAGCCTTCTCAGAGTCTCCCAAGCCTAGGAGCTTTGGAATACTAATCAGATTCCATTAACCAGAGTGCTCTCAGCCCTATGGTTCCTTGCCCCCACCAGCACATGCAGGATTACTGACTCACTTCCAAAGTCTCACCCTCCTGGTAGGTATTGGCGGGCGGTGCCCAGCAGGGTGGGGGTGGAGGGATGGTCAGGAGGTGTCACCTATACACTCAGGCACCAGCGTGGCTGGGCTAGCAGTCTCCCTCTGCTGCCAAGTGCCCGCCCCACGCTGATCTGGAGCACCCTGGCCTCTGCCTTGCCAGTCATTAGTCACCACTGCTGTTTCTGCTGGCTCACTGGCTGCTGGGCACAGCCCACTGACTTCTTTCAGTGGCTTTATCTTAACTCACTTGGGAGGATTTGCAGTGGCCCAGTGAGCTGAGAGTCCTGGGAGGAGCCCAGGATGTGTGTGTAAGCTCTTGTTGCTTTATGGATGCCACTTTGTTACTCACTTGCCAATCCCAATGGACAGATGGGAAGAATTTTCCTTCTATATCAACAGACACTTTGACTCAGTCTCCTTCATCCACTGTGTTCTGATCCCAAACATATGGGACAAGGTACACACCTAAAGGGCTTTGGGACCTAATGATGGCTTCCTATTCCCAGCCAGTCTATTTTTCTCCACTGGCAAGAAAACAGTCCACTTTCTTCCTCCTGCCTGATCTGCCCTCCAATATTTGGGGTAGGGGCACACTTACGGTCTGAAAACACTCAAATCTAAGATAAAACCGAATCTATGCAGATTGAACAGCATAATTGGGAAAGAAGATAATAAATGCCATGAACAGGACATCGAACTAGGAGTCAGAGCCCTGGGTTCACCTGAGTCCAAGTCACCTGCTCGACTCTCATAGCTGATTGGACCCCATGAGTCTCAGTTACTACACGACTCTCATAGCTGATTGGATCCCATGAGGCCCAGTTACTCACCACGCTCATAGCTGATTGGACCCCATGAAAAGGAGCTCTGGCTCTGCAGTTGATGATAAAGCCCGGCAGTAATGTGAAGTTCTTCCCTTGAACAGAAAGGCCCAGCTAAAAAACAGCAACAACACGGCTTCAAGGAAATGGGGCTGTGACAAATAATATTTATTATGCACATATTAAGGGTATGGTGGAAAGAGTTCTGTCCAAGGAGGCTGGGAATCTGGCTAATATTCAGCAAGTTATTTAATTTTTAGAATAGGGATAATTCTAACTTCCTTACCAAGGTATAGAACTAGCTCATACAGATCGTAAATTATCTTGTAAGAAGCATGTGTGTGCATCTGTGTGTGTCTGCCTGTGTGAGTCTACCACTATACCTTTGTTGCTGATAGTTTGGAGGACTGAGATGGCTATTTCAATTGATCATGGAGGCAGGCTCAGAATGATGTAACAAGAGTTATCTGTGTCTGAATCCTCCCATTTCCAGTATAACCTTGTGTCAGTAATTTAACCTCTCTCAGTTTCCTCATCTGTAAAAGGAAGTCAATTGCATCTAAGCCAGAAGGTTGTTGAAAGTATTAAGGAAAACTACATGTGAAATTCTTAGCAGGGGGCCTGAGACAAAGTGAGGCTCAAAAGAAAAAAAAAAGTTATTTCTTTTTCCTTTGGGAGAAAAAGTGCACAGATGAAGCAATTAGAGAACAAGACAATAGGTACAAAATGCTAAATCGCTGGTGGAGTCAGTAAGAGCTCAAAAAGCCAGAGGAAGGGAGAGATCAAAGAAGCTGGGATCAGCCCAGGAAGGGGGAGGATGGGTGAGCTGGGAGTCTTGGGGAGGCTGGGGCACAAGACTTTTACCTCCTGGTTTGAAATGGATTTCGCAACCCTTTAAGGACCGAAGTGCTTTACCCATTTGAACTTCACAATATTTAAAAGTAGTGGGGGTTGCAAACCAAACCACCACAATAAAAACGTGACGTATTTTAAAACGGACAAGGCGGCTCTGATGCAGAAAGTGAAAATGCGCATCCGGCTTTGCTTGCAGGAATCCTGTTTTACACGTTCCTTTTCTCGGATGTGTGACTTTGGGGAGGGGAGGGTGGCGGGATGAAATACAAAATTCTCAGCTGCTGATATCAGCAGAAGTGATTAGAAAGGGGGTGGGGCGAGGTGGAAATCATCTTTGAGTTTAAATTGTTGTAAATCAGACCCAAAACCTAGGCTATACATTATGCTTTTGTTACTCTGAGAGTTAAATTACAAGGAAATGAACTGTGCATGATAATTCCCCTCGTCACTGATTTCTCTGCTTTGAAAAAGCTCAATGTGCTCGCCTTAGAAACAGGGCTGCCTCTCAAAGCGATCGCTGGGTGACCGGCGCCCTCTAGTGGTGACTTCGGCAAGGACGCTGGAGGGGAGTTATGAGGTTCAGAGCTGACCACCCAAACCCAGAGGAGCCTTCTAGCCCTTCCCTGGTTTTGGAGACAGCGGGACAGAAAGGCCAAAGGCAGCGGCTCCAGGGAATTGTTTATCTTCGGTGGACTCTGCAAGGTGTTAGTAGAGGACTGTAAGTTATCTTTTGCCTGTGTCAGTATCATCTCCATCAGAGCAGGGAAATAATAGTTAACAATCAGAAATTCCCACTTAAAGAGCGAATTGAGAGCATTTGATCAGATGTTTGATAAAAGCTGACGCGAGGATGTCTGCCTACCCTTCCCCCACCCCTCCACCCAGCCAGCCCCTCGCCCCATGGCTCTGCCCTGGGTTCTGGAGCTCGCTTTTCTAAGAGAGAACGTCCTCCTGTTATTATAGAAGCCTGTCTAGCCGAATTCCTGCGGAACAGAGTGAAAGGTTCAGATTTTTCTGGGGCCCTGCAAAGCCTTTGACTGGAATGTATTATTTTTTTCTTCAGACCAAAGCAATTTAAAAAAAAAATCAGAGTTTCAACGAGAGAACTCATAAAGAGGCTTCCAACTGACTGGGTTTAAACAACAACTAAAAAAAGGTCTCAGGGAAGCGGAGTCGCTCCCCAGGTTTGGGTTCTCTCCTCGGGTGACTTAAGGAGGCAGACCAGAAAGAGTTCACCCTCTGGCCCCTGCCCTTTGATTGTAACTAATGACATTGACAGTTCTCTGTACCTTGAACAGTGCCTGGCACACATCTCCCCCCTTCTGTTTTGTAAGCGGACAGAGTGAGGAGGTCACAGTGCCGCGTGGCCTGAAATTGCTGAAGCCAAACTCTTTTCATCCCTTCCCATCCCCCTATCAGGTCGTGGAGACCCAGAACGCGTGGTTGTGTCACGTTTGATTCTGTCACAGTCTAAAATATAATGTCTTGCTGGAAACACACTTACACTCGCACATCCTCTGTGAGAATGGGAGGTGTCCGTTTCTGGGCACGCACAGCATCTCTGCACCGGGGTTTTTGATGGGGTTGGGGCGTGTATACACATGCATGGGGTTTGGGGAGGCGGCCCCAGGCTGGGTTGTTGCAGACACCAGCAGGCAGATGCAGGCGCTGTGTTGAAGCGTTACATATGGGCTTAGCCACTGACAGGCTCACGCAGAATTTATGGAGAGCCTTATTCGGTGTAACAGCAATAGGCTCCATTTTAATAAATCCCCTCGGTAGTAGAGTCATCACTCAGACAGGAACAACTGCTCTATGGGGCTCTGCACCCTCGCCATGACCTTTGTACCTCCCCGCTGAAACCGAATCCTTCCCATTTTTTTTTTTTTTTCGTTGCACCAAAAATTTCATCTTTAAAATGAATCAATATGTGCCTGGCGAGTGCAGTGGGAGGGAAACAGAATAGCAGCGTGAGTCCCTCCGCCAGTGAGGCAGGTAAGCCTGCTTACTTGAAGGCATGATTTGCCTTCATAAATGCCGTGAAGTAGAATTTCGTGTTACAAATTAATGTGTGCGTGTGATTTTTTTTTTCCCCAAGCAAATGCTTTGTTTCTGAGAGTGTGCGTAGGCACCACATGCTGCGGTTGCTATGGTAATTACTAGCCTCTGTTGAATAGGGACGGCAAGGGGTTACTTAGAAGTGAACCAACTGGCGAAAGTGCACGTTCGAATGAATAAACCCACTTATTTGTAAAAGGTTGCAAGAGGCACTCAAACCAGAAAATAAAGAAGATGGTGGTAGGGATATATTTTAACAAAGACTCAACAAAACTACTGCAGGCGTCTCTGGGTATCCATGAGTGATTGGTTCCAAGACCCCCAAAGATACCAAAATTTGCAGATGCTCACTCAGGTTCCTTGTATAAACTGTGTAGTATTTGCATATAATCTGCACATATCCTGCCTTTTACTTTAAACCATCTCTGTACTTACAGTAACTAGTACAATGTAAATGCTATGTAAATAGCTGTGAATACAGTGCAAATTCTATTTAAATACTTGCCAGTATGCAGTGAATTCAAGTTTGGCTCTTTGGAACTTTCTGGAATTTTTTCCCCAAATATTTGTCAGCCCTGGTTAGTTGAAAATGCCTATGGGGAACCCATGGATATGAAGGCCAACAGCTGCAGCAGTTTTCATCACATTTCTGGAGTTTAAAATGTTAAAAAACCTTTGAGACATTTGCACATGGGTTTCTCCAGGCAAGGGACACATTCATTTCGAAAAGGGGTACAGTTCCATGCAATAGCAGCACTACTGCAGTAACAGTGATGATTCCTCTTTATTGAGTGTTTGTGATGTTTCCAGTGCCTTTCTTATTTTATCTCATTTAATCTACAGGTGGTGCAATGGTAGAGAATCCACCTACCAAAGCAGGAGATGCAAGAGATGCTCATTCCAACCCTGGGTTGGGAAGATCCCCTAAAGAAGGAAATGGCAACTCACTCCAGCATTCTTGCCTAGAGAATCCCGTGGACAGAGGAGCCGGATGGGCCACTGTCCATAGGGTCGCACAGAGTCGGACACGACTGAAGCGACTTAGCATGCCTGCATGCATTGGAGAAGGAAATGGCAACCCACTCCAGTGTTCTTGCCTGGAGAATCCCAGGGATGGAGGAAACTGGTAGGCTACAGTCCATGGGATCCGGAAGAGTTGGACTCGACTGAGTGACTTCAGTTTCACTTTTCACTTTCATTCATTGGAGAAGGAAATGGCAACTCACTCCAGTGTTCTTGCCTGGAGAATCCCGGGGACAGAGGAGCCTGGTGGGCTGCCGTCTATGGGGTCGCACAGAGTCGGCCATGACTGAAGCGACTTAGCAGCAGCAGCCGCAGAGCACAATCCACATGATAACCTTAAAACATGTCCATTAGCTTGTTTTCGTGTATTTTATATTTGTGAAGCATCTTCTGTGAAGCGCAGAGTTGTTGCCCTGAAGATATAAAGATGGGGAAAGGGGGTCTCTTCAATCATGGAGCTCCTGGCTAGTGAGAGAGGAGAAAATCAAACAATCTCAAGAGGGTGCTGGGTACCTAGGAAGCTCACATCAGGGAAGCCTTCCCCTTGGGCTTCGGGGCAGTGCTGGGCATGGGGGTGGGCAAATGGAGGGGACATCTGCAGAAGAAACGGACATGCAGGCAGGGGCGGGGACTAGCGAGAGATCAGCAGGGACCAGGAGGAAGGGATGTTCTAAGCAGAGAGAGAAACTTGTGCAAGCTTGGTTAGGAGACAAAGCTTCCTATTCCATATTCCCAGAATAGGAGCTAGTTCACTGTAGCTGGGTCAGGGAGCAAGTGGGGGGAGGAGTGGGTGAAGCCAGAGAGAGATGGCAGGGCCAGATTAAGAAGGGCCTTGAGATCCAAGTGAAGGGGTTTGAACCTTGACCTGGGCAGCGCCAGTCAAGTAGGTAAAGAATACTTGGTAGTAACACAAGTCGGTTTGTGTGTTAGCAAGTTTGCTTTGAGAATGCAGTGGAGGAGGGGAGGAGAGAGGCAGGGATAGCCGAGAGAAAGCTTGAGAGAGGGAGAGACCATGATGGGTGGAATTAAGACAGGAGCAGGAAGGAAAGTTCCAGAAAGCCAAACTTGAATTTGCTGCATACTGGAGAGTATTTACATAGCATTTACATTGTATTCACAACTATTTATATAGCATTTGTATTGTACTAGTTACTGTAAGTACAGAGATGGTTTAAAGTGTAAGGCAGGATAAGAACAGGTTATATACAGCCTCAGATCTGTGGCTCCTGAGGGGGCCTGATCAGTAGGACTTGGCAGGGTGGCTGAGGAATAGGAGGCAGTAAAGTATTGGGAAAGTGACTGCTACTGCTAAGTCGTGTCTGACTCTTTGCAATCCTATGGACGGTAGCCCGCCAGGCTCCTCTGTCCATGGGATTCTCCAGGCAAGAATACTGGGGTGGGTTGCCATACCCTCCCTCCAGGGGTTGTTCCCGACCCAGGGATTGAACCCACATCTCCTGTGGCTCCTGAATTGCAGGCAAATTCTTTACTGCGGAGCCCCCAGGGGAAGCTGGGAAGTGACATGATCGCTGTTTTACCAGAGACAGAACCTAAGCAGAGAGAAGTGAAGTAAGCTGCCCAAGTTCCTGCTTCTAAGTGGTGGAGCAGGTTTTGAACCCACACCGTCTGATTCCAGAGCTTCCAGTCTCTCCCATAAGCCCTGTCACCCCAACAACTAAAGGGGATACCTCCTGCCCAAATGGGCCTGAGAGGTGTCTTTTACAAGGGAAGGAAGGAGAGGTACCAGATTCAGCTGAGGAACAGAAGGTCCAAAGACAGAGCAGAGAGTTTTCCAGATGGATCACAAGCATTTAGGAACAGGAACGCAAAATGAATCCTCATGTTCAAATGTAGTAGTTGGTTCTTTCTCTTAGCCCAGCTTCCTATGGAAATATTTTCATTCAGTCACAAAGAGAGGCACCATCTGCTTTTTAAAAAATTGTCTCAAGCAGCATCAATGTGGAAAACATCGTATGTTCTGCAAACCAGAGTTAAAAAAACTTCTTGGTTGTTTTACAATGCCCCTTCTTTAAAAAGCAGCGTGACTGACCAATCAAGTGCTATATCTAATTCCAAGAATAATTTAAGATAATATACATGATTAAATCTCCTTTTAAATTTAATGACAGCTACCAGTTTAACTTTCCAGGCAAAAGAGTGTTTTTCTTTTTCAAAAAGGGAGAGATAGATGAGGAGAGAGAGATAGAGAAGGAGGTAAAAGAGGGGAAGGAGAGGGGAAATAAGAAAACAAGACTAACAACAAAGGAGAATCAGGAGTACATAACCCATTAGAGTTTCTTTTTGGCTTAAGCAGCAAAATTTTATACTATTTCATTTTGGATCACCATCTGATGCATCTTTAAATTATTTCTAAGCTCTCCTTATTTTTTAAACTTTTACTCCCTGTCCTTTAAATATAAACCACTTCCATTTGTTTGAGGAATAGGGTAAAAAATAAATATAAGTAAAAATGTGTTTTCTCTGAGTGCATCTTTAACAGAATTATTAAACAACAACAACAAAGAAACCCCAAGGAGCAGCATGTGCTAGATACACAGAACCGCTGATCTGGACCTCACTGTGCCAGGGATCACACCACCATCAGTCAGGGTGACTGTGGAAACCAGTGCCTACTGGCCTGTGCCCTAAACACACAAAGAAACTCTGCCATCAAGGGACCAAACTATGCCAGTCTTGGGCACCATGAATGTATTTAATGGTCTAGTTTAAGTGTTAAAATAGTGGACTTGAACAGGATTTGAAATGAGTGGAAGGAAACCAGAGTAGATCTTAGCACTCCTTTTCCCCTCTTCCTCCAACTCTTTCATTCCACTCTCACCCTTAACCATCACCTGTTACACCCCGTGCTGCTAGCTCCTGGGGGAGGTGGGCTCTGAGGTAGCAGAGAAAAGCTGAGAATGGGAGCCCGAGGGGTTCGCATCAGAGTTGTCGGGGGAGGAGCCCAGCCACAGGTTGTGAATGTGTCTTCCAGGCCACTATGAGAGGCCAGCTGAGGCTGGTTTTGTGCTCAGCGATTTGATATTTGCATCATCCTCAGAAGACTTAGCACTTTATACTTTAATCTGAGAAATTCATAGGTCTTATGAGGTTCCTTTTAATCATCATACAACCCAACTGTGAGACCAGGAGGTGGTAAATGGCACTATTCTTTTTGATAGAAGTGCACACTAGGGCCTGGATCCATGGAGAGCTGCCCAAGGACACATAGCGGGGAGTGAGTCATTTGACAAAGCAACCCAGAGCAGCAGCTCTCCAATTTAGCATTTATCTACCAGGCTGTATCACTTCCATTTCATTTAGGAGGCAATGTTTCCAGTAGCTTGTGATCGTTTTTTTATATACTGTGGAGACTGGATAAAACTTAGAACCCTAATTGCATTCGGATAGCACTGGCAATGTTTTCTGGAAGAGTGGAATCCCTTCTCTCCCTCTCCTGCCACCCAGAATAAGCAATGGCTGATTGCGGCCTGTCACTTAAGTTCTTCCCCTTTCCCAGCAGTGGGTTTAAAGGTAGGCATCTGCCCCATGCTAGCCACTGAGACTGGGAGGAAAGAGTTGCAGGCAAGAGTTCTTAGAGTCTCACACTCCTTTTCTCCTTGCCCGTGGAAAGGATCATGAGGACTTAATGCTCAGAACTGTGGTTCTAAGAATTGAAAAGAAGCCAAATGAATCACAACAGATGCAGCTAGAATATTGTCATGGCGATGCACACTGATGCCAACAAATTGTGTAGTTGGCAAGTTTCTCTTTCAGCGGCTGCGTTGGTGATGTAATATTTGTGACACACACCTACCTTTCTTGGAAAGAGAGCACGTTCAAGAATGTACTGAACCAAAGCCTTACTAGGAACCAAAGCCTCCATTGGGTTTTCACACTTAGGTCTTTTTTTTCCTCCTTTTAAGTCCAGATGGGACCAAGGATCGTGGCAGAGCCAGGAGCCGATGTCAGGCCACCTCCCTGGCCACGGCAGGTGGCGCTCCGGCCCCAGCCCCATCCGCTCTTGCTGATCCCTCGCTGATGATGTCAGGCTGTCTTTCACCCGGGCCAAGGGGGCTTCGTGGGGTCTGCACCCACATCTGTACCTTCCAATTAGCAAGGCAGTGAGCTCGTACTGCACTACCAGCCCATCCTGCTTTGCTGAATGGCTTTCACATTCTCTTTTGACCTCACTGAATTCCTTTTTGTTAAACAATTATAGCCTATATGGGCTATAATTATAATTGCTGTCTGTCATTGAACTAGGAAAAATCAAGAACAAATACACTATGTTATAAAAAAAAAAACAATCAGGAAACCCCAATACCTTAATTTTGGATCTTGAGGGAAAAAAAATGTTTGCTAAATCATTAGGGCAAAGAAAAGTGCCTCAATTATGATTAAATAGAAAAAGTCTCCATGTGGTGAGGCAGAGGAGGGGTCCCTTGGAATTGTTGAGAAAACATTTTAAGAAGGCAGATCCAACTGAGTTACCAGCCACTGTCAGTGATTGGCAGATGCTTGGTGATGATTTCATATAAGATTTGTGTACCAACTGAAATATTGCAGTACCATTGTACCTCCCTTCACTCATTCTTGAATGAATTTCATTCTTGAATGAAATTTCTGTAAATCAAATCCTATTTTAAATGTCTATTTAAAATCCCATTTTAAATCACATTGAGTGATTGCACATCTAAAAGAATCCTTTTGAAAACTGGGTAATCTGTGTATATGAAAATATTGAATTTTTTGGTGGTTTAGGTTTTGGATTTAGGTGTGACATTGTCTCAGGCTAGGGGCAAACTGGGGACCTCTCCACTGCCAAGACGTTGCTCCTTTATGACCCCCACATGAAACAGAGCAGGATCATATGGTCCTTGCCCCTTTCCCATATACTCAGCCTGCCTTTTGTCTGTGGAAAAACTTTAGCCAAAGAGTAAGTTTAATCAGAGAAGTGAGAACCTGTGGAAACAGAGGGAAACTGTCAAAGGAGACCAGATCATAATGATGTATTCAATTAGCATAGTCAAGGACCTTTGGTTCCTTCTCAAGGGCTATAGAAATATTCTGAGCCATATCCTGTGAGCTGTCTTACAGATACTGGAAACCAATACATGATGAGCAGACTGTAGCCGTGACGTAAGCTGCCACAGTTCTGAAAACTGGCCTCAAGAAATGGAGACAAGCCGATGCTGAAACTACAGATTAACTGTACTTAAAACAATCAAGATGATGCTGGTCAGACCACCAGTGACCAATTTCAAGATGACTATCAGAGCTGACTGTGCCGTTTCTGCATATAGCCCCCTCCCTCAGCCTCTAAGAGCTCTTGCCCACTGGCTGTGGGCTGGTGGGGGAGTTGGCCTTTGGACAGATGTCTGCCCTCCCGCGCTGGCTGCTGGCATCAAAAAATAAAGCAAACTTTCCCTTCCGCCAACATGACCTCTTCAGTTTTTGGTAACATATGTAGGTTGAGGATATCGGACATTGTACTTTCTCTCTTGGACGGCAGCACTAGAAGACAGAACACCCCGCCTTGGCTTGGAGATAATCTTTTATAGGAAAAAGTGGATAGAAGTTGGAGAGTAACTCACATGGGGAGAGACATTTCTGAATGCAGGCAACAAGCTTCTGGAAAAAATTATCCAAGAAGGAAGGGCCTTGGGGCCCAGGAATTGGTGGGATAAGCATGGATGTGCTCACATCTTGAGCACAGATTCCTACTGCCCTGATCACTGTTGTGTGTGTACCAGCTCCAGCCGGGGACCAGGGTGCCTGTGTTTCAGAATCCTGACCCCTGGTCCCCACGCGCAAACATCTCCAGGGGCAGTTGGCTTCTTGAAGCTTGAATGCAGCTCCCAGTGCACTATGAGGACTTTGTAAATGTCAAGGAAGAACAACAAACAGACTTTTTCAAAGCAAACTGTTTTCTCCGATTTCTAAATGAACGCAAATGTGTTTGTGTGGGAAACTTGAACAAGTTTGTAAGAATTTGGTGGCTGGACAAAAGGAGCATAAAATTGGTTTCTAGACACAAAGAACTCTTTAGAAAATGGTTAACCTTTAAAGCAACTCCTAAGAAAGACAAAGATTTTGTATATTCAATGAGACCCTTGGAATAATGATTGCTTGTGTTTTCACTGCCCAGGAGTGTAAAGGGGCAAACAAACCAATTTACATTTCCTTTAGCAGTAGCTTGCTTGTTGTTATTTTCTTTAAGACTATCAGGGTCTGGTTGGTGGCTGCAAATGGAATTTAAATATGTAGAGTAAAGAGTCAGTCAGACTAAAGTAAATGAGATTTTGAATAGCCTCTGTAATATTTATAATCTTGTACACTCTGAATTCCCATCATTTCTTAGTCATCCAAACAAACCCAAATGGGTATTTGGCCCATGAGCCTTCTTTTCCTAAATACAACCAGTGACTGGGCATGCACGCGCACGCATGCGCACACACACAGACACACACACACAGACACACACACACACACCTGCAATATGAAAACGTTCTGACCTAAGATACTGTAATGGCTACAAGAGGATGTATTTGGAAATCATAAGAATCCCTTGTGGTTGAAGCTTTGAGTGACTTTCCAATCAAATGTATTGAGTCCAAGCCTGCATCCACAGGAGTCATTCTGGAGTCAAACACATGGGTCTGGTCAGAAGTCAATGTGAAAAGAGAAAGAAATTAGTGAGTAATTACTTGGAGGGGAAAACAGAGAGAAACAGCCCGGGGGATCAAGAGGGAATCTGCATGGGCAGGAACACAAATTCCCTAGTAATCCACTGCCCCCAGAGTGGGGCTGGAAAATGTCAGGGGCCCCCCGAGTCTACACAATTAACTCCTGGAATGACTTCAGCACACCTGCCTCCCTCGCACACATGATCTTTCGGGGATGATGTGTCTCCTGGCCTGGCCCACCCCTGGCTTTAGCAAATTGGGGTGTAGACTCTGATCTGGGGCTTCACCTTTGTCTCATGCTTTTTACTTGGTCAGGTTCTCTGCATTATCTCATACGACTTTCCCAATAGTCCTGGGCAGAGTGCAAAGCGGGTATTACAATCTCTGTTGTATAGGCGAACCTCAAAAAGGAGAAAAAAGTTGGATCATGACATCCCAAATCAAATGGCTGATGGGTGGCAGGGCCAGAAGCTAGTCCTAGGGTTTCTGACCCATGGGCTGGTCCTTGCAATTTTCCTGCTGCGTTTCCATGCCACCAGCCGTAGACCTGCAGACAGATGAAAGGCTCAAGCACACATTGTCTGCAGTATTCCCTCTGTGTCATGCAAATGGAGAGCTAGTCAGAAGCCTAATAATTCCCTACCCATTTTTGCTTGAATGAGTCAAGGGTAAGTGGACTAAACAATGAAGCAGGCTGTGTTTGATGGTCCTAGATTCCTTCCCTTTCTTTGTTCAACTTTCTCAGTTTTGACCTCCCTGGTCCCTTGAGGAATATGGCCACCTGTCTTCTCCCAAACTTATCATTCAAAGTCTTGAAGGAAAGCTTGTTTTAACAATTAACACAAGTACTGTGAGCCAAGCAGTGTAGCTGGATGCTGGGATACAGAAATACAAGGCAGGGTTCCTATGCAAAAGAAGGTCCCTTGTGATGGGAGAGACAAAGGTCAACACAAACCGTGATCATTGCAAAGAGGGAGACAGGAGGTGTCTGGTCAGAGATCCTGGGGCCAAGAACACCATAGATCCCACCTTCCTCTTTCCCCATCTTTATGCATCCTCTCTAGAAAGTATAAGATTGTTCTATACATAGGTTCTAGAGGCCGGGTCCTCTAGATGAATGGTCCTCCTCCGGTCCCAGGAGATGAAGGATGGAAAGGTCTGCAGTGATGACATTACTTCCTCCCCCAGACCCAGCCTAGGATCACACAGCTCCTGGCTTGACACATATCTTCACCCCCACGTGCTACGATTGAGTCTCGGACTTGCTACTTGAGATGTGGAAAGGAATAGGATGAAAGAGAAAGACCTGGAGTTGGGAAGAGAAGCTTAGGGAAACTCAGCTGTCTGTGTGAGCACTCATGCAGGTGAGGCAGTGGCCAGGGAAGATGTGGGGCACCGGTCAGGTAGGATCCTAGGTGTTGTAGAGCAGATCTGAGAACTGTGCTTGTGTGCAGCTGAGGGAGGAAGAGAGAGGACAAACCCACATGCAACAGGAAGAAAATCTCCGTACTTCCCTGGCGGCAGGTGAAAGCCAGCAGCATTCAAATGGGAGACTTTAAGAAAGGACAATTGTAGGGGACTAGACAGGGTGGAGGGAGGAAATAAAGCTAGATGCTGGCAACAGCAAGAAGGCATTACAACATCTTCAGGGGTCCTCAGAGTAACAGCCTCTGAGAACCATCTGTGGCTGCCAGGTCCTCGGCCTTCTAAAACCCATTCTTGACACAACTTTGCCCAGTGGATCCTGTAGCACCCTGGATGCTCAGACAGCCTCTGATGCCTACATGCTCTCAGTCAGCCAGTAGCTTGCATTGGGACCCATTTTGTACAGGTGCTTCATGGGAGAGTAGCCTGGGGACCTGGGCAGTACTTCCTGATCAGCTCCAAGTTCAGGTGGCCCAGGAAAAATGTACATTGCATTTTCTAACCCTTTGGTTATTTACTTCCACGGCAATCTTCCTGGCTGTGTGTGCAAAGCACGTAGGCATGTGTATGAGGCACATAAAAGGTGCCCAAAAGTGCTTGTAAGAAGGGGTGGGATGGCTGGCTGTCAGATTAGGCAGCCTGTTGGTGAAGAAGGTATGCACTGGGGCCCTCGGTTGGGCTTACCTGAGCCGTGTAAAGAAGAAGAGGGGGACAGTGGTTTGTGGTCTCAAAGCAGTTTCATACTTTATCACCAGGACTAAACATAGGCCAAGGGCAATCAGGTGGTGATTTTCTCAGTTTCTGTAACCGTAAACAGAACATTCAGGCTAGTGTACCTATAACTTGCCATTTGCACCAAAATCAGTGGGTTACATTTTACCTCTGGAAATGAAAAGTACACTTTAAACTTGGAGGGAGAGTGAAGTAAATTTCTTTTTAATAACAGCTCTTTTTTCCAAGAGTCAAATAGTATTATCAGAAAGCTATTTTCAAAGCCTGATTTTGGTTACACTCTTCTCCTCATTTTAAATAAGACTCTCCTTATATTACAAGGTTGATCTTTCAGTCTGCAAGAACTGGTATTCTGCGGCAAAGTTTTTCTTTGACCTGAAATTCCATTTTCCTACTTTGCACCTTCCTCCCAGGTAAGTTGCCAGCTCCTTATTAGTCTAAGTCTCCTTGAGGGAGCTGGGCTAAGGCCCGCCTCTGGGGACTCCGGTGGAAATTGATTTAATTGTCACAAGCCTCTCAGACTAAGTATGTGAAAACTTTGGAGAATAAAAGAAAAGAGAGCCTTTTAAGTAATCATTTGCAGTTCTCTGCTACTAAAGAGTGCAAAAAGAAATTTTTTTTAAAATTTGAAAGTCTGTCAGTCCTGATGGTTTTCTTTTTAAAGGTCAAGAAACATCCTGTGGGATTCTTCTTTTCACTAGGGCTTCTTATCTAGCCTAAAAACTGTTCCAGATTAACAGCCAGAAGGCAAAAGTGAGACATCGCCCAAACAGGTATCAGGAGCTGTCACTCAGGAGGGCCGGCAGGTGCCTGTGGCATGTCCAGCTGAGTTCCTTGTTGGAATTTGCAGGGAGTGAAGGTTTCTGGAATGGACTCTTATCTTCTGAAGATCTGGAAAAATCTTTAAGTTGGCCATCCTCTCAAGCTTCCCTTTAGGCTTAAGCAAAATGATGCCGGGAAAGATTGAGGGCAGGAGGAGAAGAGGGCGACAGAGGATGAGATGGTTGGATGGCATCAACTCAATGGACATGAGTTTCAGCAAACTCTGGAAGTTGGTGAAGGACAGGGAAGCCTGGCATGCTGCAGTCCATGGGGTCACAAAGAGTCAGACACAACTGAGCGACTGAACAGCAACAAAAATTTCCCCAAATGTTGCTGAAAGAACATTTTTCAATCCACTTCAGCTTATCTTCCTCAAACCAATCAGGAAAAAAGACTAAATCTGCAAGAAGGACCTAATTTAGTGCTTGATGATTAGAAAGGCCCTAAACCTGTCGTCACAGGCACGCTAACCACACCACTCTAGGACAGAGGAACCATTCAGTGGCAGTGTGGAGCGTGAACAATTTCAGGATTAGACATGAAAACATTTGCATTGATGTTTCTCAATTGCCAATTACAGCTGCTTGTACAACTCAGTTACCAAAAGCATTGTGGTATGCCTTGATGAATAAACACTTATGACTAATTGGAAAATGTATTTCTAGAGTACCATGTTGCAGTCCTACAGAGCTCCTTTATTATCGCATTCTGGCATCCTGCCCATCGCGAGGAGCCCACTTCTCTTTGAATAAGGCTGAGATGCGATAAGCTGACACTTTCCCTCCTCCGACAGTTTCAACAACACAGCTGATTATTCAACCATTTTCTCTACCCTTTGCTGCCTTCTGTGCTTTTTTTGGTTCTTACCATTCAAAAAATCTGGCTGTTAGAAGCTCCAAAATTACTAGTTCTCTGAAAATATGCCTTCCAAGCTCACTTTGCATCCAGTTTATAAAAATGTTTCTCTTAAAGCACAGTTAGGAGAAGTAGGGGGAGAATGGCAATGTAATTTCAAGCAGTTTTCTCGTTTGTTTATATTAAAGTGATCATTTTAGCAAGTTAGCGTGATTGCAAAATACAGGCATGTGTGTGCACACATGCACACACCATTTGTAAGGCTAGATGTCGTAGTTAATAACTGACTTTATTAAAAGATACTGTAATTTGAAAGTTTTTTTTCTGTATTTCCTATTAGATTGGAATATAAGTTAATTTACAATGTGTTAGTTTCAAGTTACAGCAAAATGATTTAGTTATACATATTCATATATCATTTTATCTTGATCATGTATCACTAATATAATAAAAAAACACACATAAATGACATTAATAATGTTTCATTTACATGAATCATTTTTCTAGAGAAATATTATCATAGAAACAAGAAGTATTAATATTATCTTCTATTTTTGGTACGGTAAGTGAAGTAGCAGAGAGAGTCCATGAGAAAATTAGTTCTTACTTGTATTTCTAGGTGCGTCCGCCATCTTGTTTTGGAGACTTAGCACTGATCCATTTCAAAGTCACTTTCAGGGACATAGACTGAGATGGAGAATGGAGGGGTGGCCAGTTATTTCCCTCTCATTTCTCTATCTGCTGCTAGACTTGCACTCTCTCTAACAAGAGAGGCAAAAATCACTCCAGGGAAATGGACTTTTCCTGTGCTAGCTACATATGAGTCCCAGAATGTGACAGTGTTGCACGTTCTGAGGATTCACCATTTAATTCCTTTAAGATATATATCTTCTCTATGCAATGCATGCGTGTGAAATCACTTCAGTCGTGTCCGACTCTGTGCAACCCTATGGACTGCAGCCTGCCAGGCTCCTCAGTTCATGGGATTCTTCAGGCAAGAATACTGGAGTGGGTTGCCATGCCCTCCTCCAGGGGATCTTCCCGACCCAGGGATCGAACCTGTGCCTCTTACGTCTCCTGTGTTGGCAGGCAGGCTGTTTACCACTAGCATCACCTGATAAACCCTCTCTGTATAGTAACTGCTTGCAAATACTGGAAGTGAGACGTGTAGGGCAGATTCTGAATACTGAAAACTTGTCCTCCATGAGGAAGTTAGAAGGTGGAGGACACCAGAAGGACCAGTACAGAATAATAATACATTGAAGTTTTAATAAAGTTTGCCAGAGCACACACAGGTTTTCACAAAGAACACGAAAAACCACCACATCGTAGACTGGGGCACTCAAACAATTCATTTTGCAAAACTCTGAAAGCCTACACTACTCTCAAACAAGACTTGTGAATCAGATTCTTTTTTGCTTGGGGAATTGTGAGGCTTTAACAGGAAGAGAGAAGAGAGCTGTATGGGTAAAATAAATGTCCAAGTTTAACTTTCCCAAAAAGGAGCATGTAACTATGCTGGATAGAAACTTCTAAAAAGAATGAAAAGTTTCCTCTTGTCTGAGTAATTTGTATTTTATCAGTTTTCACAGAGGGTTTTGCCAAGTTCACTACAGCAGCAAGACAATAGGTTCATTAGTTGCCAGAAAAATAACCAAAGTGAAATCTTCTTCCTCAAAGGAATGATACTAAGTCTCAATCAACAGGCACTGTTGTCATTTCAGGCAGTTTCTGCACTGTCTACACCTAGTCACTTCCTGGGATTTGTGTAGTGACAATGTCCGGCCAGATGTGGCGTGCATGCCTAGGAAATGGGCTGAGATTCAGTCTACACTCTAACCTAGTGGTGAAGTTGGGTCTGATATTTATTGAGCACTAAATATGTTTAAAGCATTTTAATGGACATAGGGATTCCCAGGTGGTGCTAGTGGTAAAGAGCTTGCTTGCCCATGCAAGAGGCATCGGAGATGCAGGTTCGATCCCTAGGTCTGGATGATCCTCTGGAGGAGGGCATGGCATTCCACTCCATTATTCTTGCCTGGAGAATCCTATGGACAGAGGAGCCTGGCGGGCTACCGTTTATAGGGTCACAAAGAGTCAGACACAACTGAAGTGACTTAGCATGCCTTGTACAAGGGATAGCAAAATAAGCAAAATGATTCTTTCCCTCAAAAGGTTAAAAAATATGGAATAGTATAGCCTGTACCATGCTTTAACAACAGTTACTACATCAGAAAATAATCCTAAGTGAGTGCAGCTGTAAAAAGAAAGCATCTACAAAAGAAGAGTCTTTGTAATAGATGGTGAACATTTTTGAAACATCACTGGCAGCGGGGAAGAAGATAAGCTTTATTGAGCACCTATGTGGGTGCCTCGTACTGTGGGGCTTGCTGCTGTTATACCCACTGAACAGAGGAAGCTGAGGCTCGCTGGTATAATGGAGATTTCAGAAAAAGAAAGGAAGTCGAAAATGTGTGTGACTCTCCCATTCCTCCTCTCCTCTCAGCCTGCGGGGAAAGGGGCTGCCGCTTCCTTGGGTATTCAGGGTCTTCTGTGTCACAGAACTGGAGGACTGGGGAGTGAGAAGCCAAGACCTTCTACCGAGTAAAGAGCAGAGTTTGAAAGGAAAGAAGATAGGAGACTAGAGAATGTGCATGGGCTGAGACTCGGAAGAGTTCTGAGGAGTTTACAGTGGCTTAAGAAATCTTGTGATAGAAATATCGAAAGGGAAAGAAAGGAAAAGAAGGCTGGTAAACATGAAGATGATATTCATTAAGAACATGTTCTCGGGACTTCCTTGGTGGTCCAGTGGTTAGGACTTTGCCTTCCATTGCAGGGAGTGTGGGTTCCATCCCTGGTTGGGAAGCTAAGATGCCACATGCCTCATGGCCAAAAAGCAAAACACAACAGTGGAAAACTATATGTATAAATAAAACAGAAGCAATATTGTAACAAATTCAATAAAGATGTTAAAAATGGTTCACATCATACAAAAAGAACCTACTCTCCCCTCCACCTATTGGAGAGTACACAGTAAAGATTTAACCCTTTGATGACTTTTACTGCTGAAATAACATTTCTGACATTGCAGGGCTGAGAGGACGCAGGGAGGTACAAGGATTCGTCATTCTCAACACACGTTGATGGTAAAGGACGGAATCTGGCTTCAAACCTTTCACAGCAAGAACTCTGTGCAGGCCACCCATGGGAGGATGCTTGAAATGCAGATGGGAGATGGAGTGTCCAGAAGTCTCTCTCCAGCATCTAGAACTTTCTCCTTTGTCATGGCACCATAGCTATATCATAGACTAGAACGAATGGAGAGAATGTTTCCATGGCACCTACTTCTCCAGCACAAAAGATGGGGTTAAAACTGTGGTAAGGCAATTTCAGGAGACAGATAAAAAATATTTCAATCATGCAAAATGAGGAGATGTCCCCATCGTGTCAGGATGTGAGAAGTGATGCCATGCTTCCGCTATAATGGAGCTCACATATTTCAAGGATTCATTTAGCAATATTAGGTTGGAAATCCATTTACTGTTGAGACAGTGGGACCACACAGATACAATTACAAATATCAGTTTTCATTATTGTATTTGCAGATTTAAGTGGCATATTTACATCCTGTCCACATGGGAACTTGATAAACAGCTCCAGCAAATTGGATGGGAATGCAGAGGAAAAGAAGATCTTCCCGAGGATTCTACAATCAGCCTTGGCATCAGTGCCCAGCGGCCTCATTGGCCCTGTGATTTTTGCTGCCTTCCTTCAGTTGCTTTACTTGACAGCAAAGACTGCTGACAGCCCAGCTGAATTCCCTAAACTCTGAGTGTCTATCAGACCAAAAGATGACAAATGAGGTTTTCACGCTCATTGATGAGCACATCACGAAAATGACATAATGGTGTAATTTTTTTGCCCGAAGACAAGGAACAAGATGTACTGGAAATCATTGTGTTTCATGTTTTTGTTCCCTACCCACCTTCATCTGACCACAGTTGTCACTCAGAACTCTTAGAGAGGAGCAGAAACGGCTGCCGTCCTTTGAGTGGCTGTCCGGGTGTGTGTGTAGGTCAAGGTCACACTTGTCGGTGCCCAGGACATGCTTTTCTTACTGGGAGGGGTTATCCCCGGAACATTTTATAGGCTGTTAACTGACAGCCTTGAAATTGGATGTGACACCCTGAATAACACCTTTTGGGGGAGAAAGCTTGACAGACACCCATCTAGAGAAATAATGACCTATTTATGTACCACCTAAACAATACTTGAGCAGTACACATGTTCTCTTCAAATTTTGTGATTCTGCTCTTGAGCCATTTCTGACAGTGAGCCCAAATGAACTTGTTCAATTATTCAGGTTGGAGTTAGTGTCCAGATGAACAGTTTGGTGCAGGGTTTTGTGGATTTTTTTTTTTTTTAATCTTATGAAAAGTGTCACCCACTGAACCACTGGCTCTGTCTAGACCCACACTCAGCTTCAGCTTGAAAGTCCTGACTTCTCCTCCGTGGGTGGGGCAGGGTTCCTAGAAAGCTGCTAGCCCATCAGATGGACAGCCTGCAGGGCTTCCAAACTACAACCAGAAAGTTTGCTGTTTTCTACAAAGGGTGCTTTATAGAATTTTATTTTAAACAAGATTCTAAATTCAGGAGGTTAAGCCAAAAGTGGGCATGATTGAAATTACCATTCAAATATGCATAGGTTTTCCCCCTTTATTTGTATAGGCCACCATTTCTTTGGTTTAGTGTAAGCTAACTCAGGGAGCTTGTGTTTTGTTGGCTGCCATTTACACTCGAAGGACACAAAGCAACTGAGAATGTCCCATCTCCTGCTCAGACCATGCACCCATGGGTAGAAGGAGCTGTACTCTGTTGAACAACTGAAATGCTTCACTTCCTTTATGCTTTGCATGCACATTTGATTTCTTAACACTAAATGAATGATGTGACCTCACAAGTCACATCAAGAAAATCTCCCCTGGTGGGTCGGATGGGTAAAGAATCGACCTGCCACGTAGGAGATCCAGGTTGGGAAGATCCCCTGGAGAAGGGTATGGCTACCCACTGCAGTATTCTTGCCTGGAGGATTCCATGGACAAAGGAGCCTGGTGGGCTACAGTCCATGGGGTCCCAAAGAATCAGACTTGACTGAGCAACTAACCCTTTCACTTTTCGCTTTAGAGAAAAATAAAGGTTTTTTGGTTCATTAGAAGAGTAATTTCTTTCATATTCTTACAGTCACCTGCTTAAAAGCTTCCTGGAAATCTTTCTTTTCTGATAAACCAGGCTACCATCAGATATTCTGATCAATGACTAACCTCATTTCTGCATCTCTATTTGGCCATTTGGGAACCTACGACTTATGATTTCCCAAGATAGAGTGGATGTATCAGTGGCCTCAGTTCGCATATCTCCATGGATCTACACCTTTGGAAGTACCTCTCATATTGACTCTGGATCAGGCTATGTAGCTTGTTACGACCAGTGCTGCTGTTGTTCAGTTGTGTCTGACTCTTTGCGACCCTGTGGACTACAGCACTGCCAGGCTTCCCTGTCCTTCACTATCTCCCAGAGGCTGCTCAAACCCATGTCCATCGAGTCGGTGATGCCATCCAACCATCTCATCCTGCTGTCACCTGCTTCTCCTCCTGCCCTCAGCCTTTCCCAGCATCAGGGTCTTTTCCAATGAGTCAGTTCTTCACATCAGGTGGCCAAAGTATTGGAGCTTCAGCATCAGTCCTTCCAATGAGTATTCAAGGCTGATTTCCTTGAGGACTGACTGGTTTGATCTCCTTGCTGTCCAAGGGGCTCTCAAGAGTCTTCACCAGTACCACAGTTTGAAAGCATCAATTCTTGAGCATTCGGCCTTCTTTATGGTCCAACTCTCAACATGCGTTCATGACTACTGGAAAAATCATAGGTCTCTGCATAAATTGTTTTCCCTCATTTTCTCAGACATCAATTTAACAGTCAAAACAGTGGATCCTGGGACTCCTGGTGGTCTAGTGGTTAAGACTCCGGGCTTTCACTGCAGGGGGCATGGGTTTGAAACCTGGTTGGGGAAATAAGATCCCACACACCCAGTGGTGTAGCCAAAAAAGAAAAAGTGGATCCTGTCTACTTGGTGATAACTTTCATACATGCTGGGATTTCCTAGTCATCTTCAGGGTGTTCTGTTTACTAAACATAAAAATCATAAAGGAAACGGTTGGTGTTGATTGCAAATTCCAGAGAGGCAAAAATTAGAAATTCTTTAGAAAAGACCCTCAGAGAAAATAATTTTGAACCAATGGCTAGAAAGGTTAAGATATATTTCTCAGCCTCCCTCAAACTACTTCAACACATTAATTTGAGAGACCTTTTGGAGAAGTCAGTACAGAGTATATCTTTTAGAGGTTCTGAAGAGACTTGAATTAACAAGTGGTTTGGGATTAAATTAAAATTAAGTTTCTGTGAAAACCCATTGTATATAATGATATATTTGAGCGTTTTCATTTCTTTCTTGCCTTTAAGTAGAAAAAAATTGTCATCATAGGTTCTGTTCTTGTGTTTTTTTTCCATTTCTATTAAGTTTTTGGAAGATACGTTAATCAGGAAATAAGTCACAACCATTTGGTCTACATTTTCCTCAGGGTCAATGTAGATCATTTTTGACAGTTGACAAATGCCTGTTAATAACAATTATGTAAATATGTCCAACTAAAATGAGCAGGATAACTTTTTGAGTACAAACCATTTTTGTATCATATCTGACATCCTAATTTGAAAGTAACTTTTCTAACCTCGAAGTGAAGTATGAGTGTGTATTTGGGAGTGGGTGTGAGATGTAGGAAGGCATTGGGCTGAAGGCAGATGCGCTGCAAAAACCCACCTTTTAATCTGCATACAAAAAGGCTAAGAAATTGCCATCACAATCTGCCGACAGGTATTGCTATTTTGCATTATTATTATTCATCATAATGATGCATCATGATTTTGCTTATTCCTGCTTTTATGGTCTGGAGAGAGAGATGAATAGGGGAGGAACACACCCATTTCTCCTTGAATATAGACGAATGAATGATATTAAGTATTCACCATCACCCCCACACGTCACTTTCCTGAACCTTTAAATGCTAGGTGTTCTCAGCGATGTACTAAGTTAGAAGTTTACTTTAAGACAAAGAATTAAGGCAATTATGTACAATCTTACAGATGGTTGACCAAAATTTGGTTAAGAAATATTAAGAATGTAAATATGTTATGAAGATATTAAGGCTGGCTACGTGGTTGGTTTTAATGATGTCAGTGATGCAAATTAGGATGTCACGTAGTTTTTCCTAATTACAATGATGTCACTGGTGATGCAAAAAGGGAACTTTCATTGGGTTTGGGATGGGTCATCTATTGCCTTGTCCTTCTTACCAATGAGAAGACACTTTCACCAAAATCCATATGATTTTCTCATTTTGCCCTCCCCCACTTTGGGGCGTTTGTTTCCTCAGACACAATAGGGTGTCGGGGAGTTTCTCAGAGAAGATAGTTATAAAGTCTCTCTCACTACTCCTGGCTGCTCTGAGAAATAGGGCTTTTAGAAACCTCAACTCAGCCTGTCTTCCTCCTTCTAAGACGAAAGATAGGGATCCATGTGAATAGCAAAGATAACACTTACAATCCTCTCTCCACTCCCTCACCAATCAGGCTGATCACTCAGGAGCAGGCAGTAATTTCAGATGCATTCTCATTTCCTAAAATAGATCCACATCTACCTGATGATTCTTGGCTCTCCTGTAACAGGGACAAAGATCTTAATGCCAACTATCATTCAAGTTGCTGGTTAAAATATGCACATTGACTAAAACTCACTCTAAATAAATATTTCTGAGTAAGTGAATTTCCAGTGAAATATAATCAGGTGATGAATAGATCAGTTGCTAAAGAATCTGTCTACAATGCAGGAGACCTGAGTTCAATTCTTGGGTTGGGAAGATACTCTGGAAAAGGAAATGGCAACCCACTCCAGTATTCTTGCCTGGAGAATCCCATGGACAGAGGAGCCTGGCAGGCTATAGTCCATGGGTCATTAAGAGTTGGACATGATGTAGTGACTAAAACCTAAAACCAACCAATAAATCAGTCAGTATAAATTCTCCACACTTGTTAGTGTGGAGAGGGTACTGGGGACCTGAACTAGGGGATGGGTTATGAAGGCAGGAGGAGATTCCCTTTTAGGGTAGGGGGTGAGGGGGAGGGCATCCAACAGCAAGAGTGGGCAGAATGACCCCCACCCTGACTTGCCTTTTACAGTGGAATCAAGCTTTTTGCTTTGAACAGGGCAGGGACAAACCGAAGCTCTTTGAGCAAGCGTTTTTGTCCAGGGTACACATACAGGGCACTCTGTTGTGTTTGATTTACAAGGAGTTAATCTCATTTTTAATACATGCACTTTATTATAGAAGAGCTTTGCTCCCAGGGGGGTTGTTAATTGAGGTGTCACTGGGCTCCCAGTGGTTGTGAATCTTCATCCTTAGAGGCTAGCTATGACCTTTCGGAAATAGCCAGAAGTCATTTAAAACCAAGCAGTGTGGGTCAGGCAGGAGACCAGCTGGGGAAATACAGTGTGAGGACAAAACAAAGGGAGAACATAAAACAAGAAGAGTGATTCTTCTGCATGTACCAGAAGCAGGCATCAAGAGTGGCTATAGAGAATCCAACATGTTGAAGCAACATTGTTAAGAGAAAATCCCTCACCTTCCAAGATGACTCCTTGGCAAAAGAGTGTCTATGTTCACAAATCAGCAATCAAATACTTTTATATGAAGATCAAATTCAGTCTCATGAAATTTCACATGCATTTAATACTATTGGACACAATATTTTTAGGTAACACAAGAATCTTTTAATTGTGCTCAAAAGATCTTTTGTATCCTTTATTGTATACCAAGTGCTACACTAGGCAGATCCTAAGCTTCTTGATAGAGAGTAGGAAAGAAAATTCGTAGATGTAAATTAATTTTGGCCAAGCATTTTCTTATGAATGAAGCTGGACAAAATAACTCATGTTTCTGATAACAAAATTGTGTTCTGTCTCATTCTGTGGAAATTCGAGACCACTTCAATTTCCTCTCAAATAGCTCTGAAAGTGTCTAAAGAGGTGTTTTGTTTGTTTCCCTGACATGAACAAGAATTTCTGGTGACGCTTCCCTGGTGGCTCAGATGGTAAAGAATCCACCTGCCAATGCAGGAGACCCAGGTTCGATCCATGGGTGGGGAGGGGATCCTTTGGAGGAGGAAATGGCAATCCACTCCAGTACTCTTGCCTGGAAAACCCCATGGACAGAGGAGCCTGGCAGACTATAGTTCACCGGAGTTGCAAAGAGTCGGATACGACTGAATGAGTAACACACTCTCCAAAATTATATGATTGCCGGATTCAGAAAATAAAAGCATAGAGCACTCATTTGAACTCGAGTATCAGATCGGAGAAAAATCATTTTTTTCAATGTAAATATGTCCTACATACTGCATGGGACCTACAATGAAAGATTATCTGTTGTTGGCCTCAGCTTCGAATTTAACTAGTGTCCTGTGTTTTATCCAGCAATGCCACAGAAGAAACTAGAGCAGTGAAGGGGAGTCAGTGAAGTGGGGTGGTCTTTGAGCTCCCTTCAGCAAGGGATTGCAGTCTCCAGCATTCTTAGACCACAGACAGGTGTGTCTGGGTGGCCCCAGGGAAAAAGAGAAAGATGGTGCAGGTGTGTGTCTGGGAATTAGAAGGATAGAGGACTAAGAGGGAGAGGTTTAGGGAAAGAGAAATTCCAGAGACCCCATGCGTGGGGTGTTGCATGTGTAAAAGGAGAAGAGAAAAGAGGGGATTTTTCCATGTATTGCTGTGGATTATGAATTGGCTCCCCTTTAATGTTCCTTGAGAGAACAAGTAAAAGATTAAAATTGCTTTTTAAATTACTCTCAGTTAACTGGCTTGTGTTTCTTTCAGCGATGCTGCATGAAGATTAAGTCATAAATCCTTAGGGATTTATTTGAGTTGCAAACAGCATGATTTTTCCTGTTCTCCTCCTCTTCAGTTCCCTGTGGGGGGACACAATGCTTAGCTGCCCCCCATGAAGCTACTGCCAGGAAGTGGTGGGGGCAGCTACCGAGACCAGATACAGGACCCCACCGCCTTCCCCATGTCCGATGCGGGCTTGTCTCACCGTCTCAGTTCTATCATGGTCTAGACATCATCAGGGGAGTCTGGGCTTTCAATATCTAACAGATTGTGAATGAACTATCCTTTCCAAATGTGTGTGTATTATCGATGTATATGTTTATGCAGTTATTGCTTGCCTTCTCTAACAAGGATGAGAATCAGTTAGCCATATGAAATAGCCTTATTTCAAGCCATTAAAATAAAAGGAAAGAGGCAAGCAAAAGGGGAGAAAGGTATTGTCTGAGTTTAAAGCTCTTAACATCACAGAAGATAATGTACTACTCCCCTCATGTTTAGTTGACATTCTGGTTTATCAATAGCTTTCTCTGGAATTGAGTCACCTAGTTTTATATATATATATATATATATTTTTTTCCCCCCCTAAAGATAAGCTTTAGACTCATATATTGAATTCTGTTTTGGCTTCTGTTTCTCTCCATGGCTTTCACTGTGGCAACTACTAAAATCCAGATTATTCAATCTGTGGTTTTTATTAGGTTATTTTCAGAGATTTCCATGTTTTCCTGTTTCTACTCCTTAGGGCCATTTATACTAATTGCTTTGAAGTAGCATCTTCCTCAAACTACAGGGAAAGCTTATCTTTAAATGGTAATAATGAGTTTAAGTTCTTATATACTTTTGAAATTTTATATGCAGTGTTCCAATACTTTTTCTATCTCTTAGTTTTCTTTTCCCAGTGACTTTTTCCCTTTTTCCTTCTCAGAAATGTGTGTTTGACATTTACTGAAATTCCAGATACTAAACCAGAAATGCCAGATGCTCGTCTTGCCATTCAATAAACCTCTCACTCTTGCTTTAAAAGTTAACAGGCAACAATTATTGTGACAGAGGAATTTACAACCATGATAGGACTTTGTGACTTGGCAAAGAGTTTTTATCGACATGGGTAGGTGCTTAGGAAGGAGGTTATTTTAGTTTCTAAATTCACACCTTCTTTGTAAACTCGATTTTCAGTGGGAGAAAGTGATTCTCCTGGTTTATCTAGCTTCTTAGAGCATTATTAAACTGCATTTCTTTTCTCTTTCATCAGAGCCAGTATTCATGGAGAAGAAATAGGTAGCGACTATCCTGTGTGATTTGAGGGGTGTCCAAAAAAAGGCTGGTCTCTTCTGCAATATCTCTATCACAGGCCTAACTTTTTTTTTTGGCCACACAACTTAAGGAATCTTAGTTCCCTGACCAGGGACTGAATCCCACCCTTGACAGTAGAAGTACCGAGTCCTTACCACTGGACCTCTAAGGAATTCCCCTAGCTTCCTTTAAAGAAGAGAAATTCTCACCAATAAAAATTCTCTAGCTTCTTATTTATCTCTGTGACCCAGCAAGAAAACACCACCCTGTGGTTTGCCCGAATTAGGCAGTCATTGAATGTATGTTTGTGAAATGGAATTGAGTTACTTTGCCTGAAGGCAAAGGATAATTAACTTAGTAAGTGAATAAACAAATCCTAAATGGTGAGGATTAGGGCTAGGAAGTTTTCTACAGGTTGTCCTATCCACAGGCTTTTCCATCCGCCATGGATTATATAATCTATTATCAGTGAATGAAGGCAAAAAAAAAAAAGTTCAAATACAGATGACACAAAATCGTGAGGAATATGGAATACCCTGACTGTATAAAGATTCTAAATGTTTTTGACAGATGAGAGCAATAACGAGCTGACTAAAATGATCAGATTTAACAGGGAAAAATAAAGGCCTTGTAATTGGGCTACAAAAAAAATAACTGTATATAGGCAAGATAAAAGAGAGACCTAGCTTTGACATTTAGTCAATAGGAAGTTCAATATTTTCTTCGTCTACCCTACAAAATGTGATATTCAAGGTTGAACTGGGAGTAAAACCCAACAGAAAAACAAAAAGCAATAGTCAGAAGCTGGAAAGGTATCTAGAATACAGTTTAAAGAATAGATCAAGTAAAGTTACTTGGTACTAGGTCCATGGATGACATCTTGGGGCTTGGCACTCTCTTGACTGGGTTCCCTAGAATGTGAAGCCAGAGGCAAGAAGAAAAGTGCAAACCCAGGATGTTAGGAGTGAAAGGAAAAGAGATATAAGATAAAGAAACATGCAGATCAACACATGCATGCTGGCCCTGCTTCACCAGTCTTGAAGCACAGCGGACATGTCTGTTTGGCCAAGAGGACATCCCTAGGAGGGATGCTAAAAGGGGAAAAGGATGGGAGCAGCATCTGGTTCCTTCCTTTTTCCTGTTTCTTATTGGGTAAGAGCCAAGTGAACTCCCCTCACTTTTAGATTGTGTTATCTGGCCCCTCAGTTGAAACTAGACCATGAAACCAAATACATCAGTGTCCCTTTTCATCTAAGATTGGGAGCAAAGGACCAACACACTGTGAATGGGGTGCTGACCAAGAAAGATGAAGTTGATCAAGGAAAATTGAAAGATACACAAAGCTACCCAAAAGAATACCTTATTATCTGGTTTCTAGCATGTGAAAGGTAAGCATATAAGGCAACCAGAAGAGGCCACCGTGGACTAGAAAAACCGACAATGGGGTCTCCAAAAGAAGCTCTTGCCATTTTACCACATACATGGCAGTATTGGCTCTTCTATCTTCGCCAAAAAATGTGAAAGACCCAGCATTACTAAGTCACTAAAAACACAGAACTCATAGCCTTATTTCTTTCAAACACCTATAAAAATGCTCTAAGATCTCAAGAGATTTACTACTTCCAAAATACAAAATTGATAAACTGAAATTAATAAATGTTTAATTAAACATCTACAAAATGAAACATGTCAACGTCATTATTTGTTACATTTTTGTTCATAAAAATTTCATTACATTTGAAAACAATTTGTAGGTTAGATTCTCTCATTTTATAAGAATTCATAAGTATGCCTGATGCTTGCCAAGAAATCATTGCCAATCATAAATTAAATGAGTTACTCTTGGATTAAAATTTTTATTTCAGAAGGAAATGATTTTTTAAATCCCTTCAGAAATTTTGCAACAAAAAGTACATTTCATGTGGGCTAGCAATGTAGTTTATTGTGTTTCGTATGATGTGTGTGTGCATATGTGCTCAGTCATGTCCAGCTCTTTGTGACCCCCATGGACTGTAGCCCACCAGGCTCCTCCGTCCATGGGATTTTCCAGGCCAGAATGCTGGAGTGGGTTGCCATGCCCTCCTGCAGGGATTCTTCCCACCCCAGGGATCAAACTGGTGTCTCCTGTGTCTCCTGCATTGCAGGTGGATTCTTTACCATAGGGAGTTCCAAAAGCAAGGGAGACCTCTATGCTGTTTGCTGTCACACAAGGGAAGATATGGTCTTCTCTGCCATGGACAAAGTACATACCAGTACAGTCTTCAATTCTAGGAGCTACTCATAAAAAGAACACCCTCAAACTGGAGGCTTTGGAGTTAGTCTCTGTCAAACATACTACCTACCATATATTGGCTCACCATATGAACCAAGGTAAGTTA
Organism: Cervus elaphus; assembly: GCF_910594005.1. Lineage (NCBI taxonomy): Eukaryota > Metazoa > Chordata > Mammalia > Artiodactyla > Cervidae > Cervus > Cervus elaphus. The sequence goes on from NC_057822.1 coordinate 41,841,887, forward strand.
TTCTATGAGCCACAGTTCCTCACGGCTCATAGAGAATTGATAACACCTTGAGGGTAGTTAAGAATATTATAGGAGCTATCCCAGAACCTATGACATTGTAGATCCTCAACAACTATTCTCAGTAACAGAGTTTCCACTGTAAAGTCTGGAGGAAGAAATACCCATTGTGGAAGCCTCTATGTTTTATGAAAAGTTGAGAGAACAGAGTGATTTTTAGATTAAAGAAGTGAAAGTTGCTCAGTCATGTCTGACTCTATGTGACCCCATGGACTGTAGTCCACAGAATTTGCCAGGCCAGAATACTGGAGTAGGTAGCCTTTCCCATCTCCAGGGGATCTTCCCAACCCAGGGATCAAACCCAGGTCTCCTGCATTGTAGGCGGTTTTTTTTTACCAGCTGAGCCACAAGAGAAGCCCCATTAAAGAAGAAAGAAGTGCCCAAATGGGCTGAAGATTCCTTAAGTGAGAATGTAGGTCAATTCAACTCTGTATACAACCCAACAGAGACTCTAAATGCAAAGTGAGTGAATTAAGAAGTAAATGTGTAAATTAAAGACAGCTGGCTTTTGGTACAGCTATAGGTAAGAGAGAGAGTAAATTTGTTCTTTTTGACTCCAGAGGGCAGAACCAGGGCCAGTGCTTCAAAGTTACCTGAGAAGCAGATGTATCGCTAGTTTAAGAAATAACTTGATCACAACTAGAACTGACCAAACTGAAATGGGCTTCCTTGGGAGGGAATGCATTTCCCATGATCAGAGATGTGGCAGAGAGACTGGAAGGTTAGAACTAAGGCCTGGACTAGGTGACACCTGCAATTCCTTCAACCATTTTTTTTACCTTGCTGTTTTCCCCTCAGCTTAGATCACAGAAGCCTGACTATCAACAGGTTCTTCGTTGTAATTCCTGACCTTAACCAAGTCAGCACTTGAATAACTAGGCCTCTGGTGTGAGCACAGAGAGAGACACTTGCTAGTCTATCTGAGAACAACCCCCACCCAGATGGATGTGTGATACTGTGAGAAAGAATGGGTGAGGCTGCCTCGCCCCGCCCATTGAGAAGCTGTCACGCGCATGCTCAGTCGCTCAGTCGTGTCCGGCTCTGCGACCCCATGGACTGCAGCCCGCCAGGCTCCTCTGTCCATGGGACTTTCCAGGCCAGAATACTGGAGTGGGTTGCCATATCCTCCTCTAGGGGATCTTCCTGACCTAGGGATCAAACTTGTGTCTCCTGCATCTCCTGCATTGTCAGGCGGATTCTTCACCACTGAGCCACCTGGGAAGCCCCAAGAAGCTGTTACTACTTGTCTTGGCTGCTTTCTGTTCACTTGCGAATATAAGTCTCAAGGAAACCATAAGCACTTAACAAAATGCCTTAGGTAGGAATAAAAGAGAAGCTGCCAAACTCTGCATCATCATCAGGAATTCTTGGATTAAACAGAATTTAATCTAAGTGCTGGCTGAATTGAGCAGTAATGCATAAAAATTTTTTTGAACAATGGCTGACTTGCCCAAGTTGTCAAAAGACATTGGAGTGAAAAATCAGATCCCATCTCTGTTATGTTGACTTAAAATCTGTTTTATTGAGGGGGATAGTGTGTGGTGGCTTGGCTATATTCTCCTGGGAGGTCTAAGTTACTATTTGAATTGTTTGGCTCCACTTCATATCTGCAGCCCCCAAATGCCTCTTTTTGACTCTGCCTGTGCTTGATATTGCCAACATCTTAGTTATTTCTAAAAAGGACAAAGTCTATCCGGTTAACTAGGTCATCATTGCACAAACTTGCGTGGCCTGAAATAAGACAATAAAGGGCGAAAGGGGCCACACAGACACGTAAGAGTTATGTGATGTGCCTGCCCTTGATTCTTTTTTCAGCTGAGGCCCCTCCTGCATTGCCTGTGTCCTCATCCACCTGTCTTGGATTTTGACTTGTGAAACAGGGCTGGGGCCTTTCAGGTAGGATGACAGGAGACCTCTCATTGGTGCCTGTTTATATTTTGCCAAAGAAAATTGTGGTTGAATTGTAACTACATGTTTCTTTTTGGTCTTTGGCCCAATCATGGAGAGCAGCTGGCTTTCCAACTGAGTAATGACCTAACACATGGATGCAACTCAAAATGCCTTTGTTTTTCTCTTTTTGTCATCAAAGCAGTAGCTCTGGGCTTGTACGAAGCTGTGGCATCTACATCTAGTGCAGTGCAAAGTCCAGGAGACCTAGGTTTAGGTCTTGAATCCGATGTTCTCTCATTTTCTGATATTGTGTTAAAAACAAAAAAAAAATTTTTTTAAAGATAAATGTACCTCTCTGGGTTTTAGGTCCTAACCTGCAAAGCTGGAATAAAAATCCCTTTTGTGATCATTATGCAAAGATGTGAAGAGAACGGATGTGAAAATATGCTCCAAGGAATCCTCAACTTTCAACCTCAATAAAACTTTTTATAAAACATCTGCCCTGAAGGTAGTGAGGTGATTCCAGGGAGAAATGCCCTGAGCTATTTTTCCAGTCACGGAGTTGGGAGGGAGGATTATGCTGTGTCATCCTCACTTTCTCACCTGGCTTCCCCCAGGGGCCTGGCTGGCTGAGTTTGGGGTCTAGACCAACTCTAGGAAATAGTCTTTTTTTTCCGTTGTGTGAAGCTAATTGGCCCTTATGGAAATTGGACCCATGCCCTTGGACTAATTAACACTGTTGCCTATTAGCTCCAGCTGAACTAACTTCCTCAAACTTACACTCATTTTATTTAGTGGATAGCAATTTGCATTTTAAAAAGATATCTTGCCCATAGCCTCTGGCCACTAAATATGCCTTCAATTCCACACACACTGGAAGCCATACAGATTTAACATTACCCTCTGGCTCCTGAGGTGTTAGGAGCGATTTAATACTTGTTAATTTGTTAGCGTGGCAGAGGTGGGGATGGGAGTAAGAAACAGTGGGTGTAGCCCTGACTCTCTAAGTGGCCTTCCTCAAACAAGTGATGAGCCTCGCAGGACCTGTTTCCTCTTTAAAATGAAAGAGTTAGACTAAATGATCTCTAACGCCTAGGTTAGAGATCTAATTCTAGGTTTAAAATTCTATGATCTTGATACCATTCCCTGCCTTAGGAACACGCAGCTTCATTAATAAATAGCAGCATTCATTGCTCATCAGAGAGAAGGACTCAGTTAGCAAGCATGCCTTCTCCTCCTGCTCCACACACATAATTCTTAATGGGAATGAGAAACGTCACTAGCCAAACAATTGATGCCCAAACCTTTAACCCGTGACTTCTTGGTGTGTCATTTCGTTGCCTGTATCTGGTCATCTTTCCTAACTAGGGAGGCTTTAGCCCTGAGCATCATGGGCTCAGAGGAGATCATGTCAGGACACACGGACCTTTATGGGGAAGATGCATTCTCATCCAGGCCAGGTGTTCATGGCAGACTCGCACCCCATCCTTAACTATGTCAGCAGCCTGGTCTGGAATGGGATGCAAGGAAGGGAAAATCCTTTTCATGGATTCACAGGAAGGTTTCACCATGTGCTCTTGTCATAAAGCCTTTTCACCACGTACCATTGTCACTAGCACACAGAGTGATTAGCCATCTAGGTTATTACAGCAATAGGACCTGGTGATGAATTACGCATTCAGTTGGCCATGTGCTGTGAATGCTAAGCCACTTCAGTCATGTCAAATTCTTTGAGATTCTATGGACTGTAGCCCGCCAGGCTTCTCTGTCCATGGGATTCTCCAGGCAAGAATAATGGAGTGGGTTGCCTTGCCCACCTCAAGGGGATCTTCCCAACCTAGGGATCAAACCTGCATCTCCTGTGATTCCTGCATTGCAGGCAGATTCTCAACTGCTGAACCACCGGGGAAGCCCATTCCTTAACCAATACTACATAATTTCAGTTAAATTTCCCAGCTTATTTGTACCAGGAGATTGGCAAGCCCACAGTCTAGGGTCACACCTCTTCTGAACCCTCAACATTTCTCCAGCAGTGTGGATGGCTGTGTGTGAGCGCCATCACAGTGAAATCCACTGTGGTTTTCTTTCCTGCAGGAACCAGACAGAAAACAGGAGAAACGCATGGGAAGGAGGCCTTCCTGCTGAGCGCCGGCTGGACGCTTTCAGGGGTTTCTCACTGTTCCCCTGCATTCTTACCCTTGACCCTTTGGTGCAATCCAGTCTCCCTGGGGCAGGGCCCTCTGAAAGTTGTGATTTCCTCTCCTGACAGGCAGCAGGAAGGGGAGAAAGCTGCAAGCCAACCTTTGCTCCGGGAGCACTGGAAGGTGATTAACAAAAGGGGCACAGGACAGGGTGTGCTCAGGAAATATTGATAAAGTGAGAGAGGGAATGAGGAGAGAGAGAAAGCCGCCTCCCCACACCAGCCCTGTGGACACCTACCCGCACACTCTCCTGTAGGTTGAGGAGTGTGGGTTCTTTTAAAGTCTGTCTCTAACAGACTTTTGAAATGCATCTTATCTAATTGCAGAATTGCTCCCAGGGATGAATTCTGGGGATTTCCCTACAGGCTCCAATGGCTGAGACTTTGCTTTCCAATGCAGGGGGTATGGGTTCAATCCTTGGTTGGGGAGCTAAGATGCCTTGTGGCCAAAAACCCAAAATATAAAACAGAAGCAAATTGTAACAAATTCAATAAAGACTTTAAAAAAATGATCCATATAAAAAAAAAAAAACTTAAAAAAAAAATCCATCTGAAAAAGTCATGTGTTTCTTACCTGTTAAATGGGGATAACATTAAAACTGCCTTCATAGGGAATAAATTAACCAATCAATGAAAATAGCTTAGAATACCACCAGACATAAACTAAGTACTTTATAGGAGTGAATACTATATTTTAATACTAATTATAACATGATTGGGGGAAAGAAATCATACCACAATAACACAATTTCTCACTTTGATTTTGCTCAATTCATGGGCAATAAGGCCCTCAATGCAGGAAGACAGCAACATCTATGTTCCCATAGTCCCTTGCTCTCTGACATTATTCTGTTCTGATTCCAGTTCTTTCCTGCAGACCTTGGACCTCTGATGGACGGCAGCTGTTTTTGTTCAGTCAGTAAGTTGGGCAGATCACCCAAGGTTTGCTGTGTGCACTTATTTCTTATTTTAAAAATGTACTGGGAGTGCAGGCATAAAGGCAAGGAAAGCTAGATCTGGTCTCAACCCCAATCCTTAACCCTGGACAAGTCCCTTAATATTTCTGAATGATGGGTTTCCCAGGTGTACCATAGGACAGCAGTGTTTATCCTGACTACCCCATGGTGTTTTCATGACAGTCCAGTGAGACTCTTTCATATGAAGAGACATTGGAAAGTGTACATTGCTATAGAAACATAAGAAGAATCTAAATATGTGTTAGTTTTTATACAATGGTTAGCCAAATCATTGTTAGTCTTGATAATGAAGATTTGCCACTAGGCCTAGGAGCAGTTAAACAGCATCTCATCATTGACTGCCTCATCTTTTGCTCTCAAAACTCCCAAACCAAACGTGGAAAGGAAGTTTGTTGTTCAGTACCCTTGATACCTGCCTTTGCTAACTCTGATGCCTGTCTTTTTCTTCCCCCACTAAATTCTGACGCTGTAGTCATGCTGCAAGCTCTTTCTGTTTCAATGGAGGTTTTTTACTCCTCGCTTTAATGTAAAATGACAGCCACATCTTCAGAAGGTTTGGTGTTAAGATTATGTCTTTTACATTCCTACAGTCTCTGTTGTTTAGTTCAGCTTGTCAGGCTGTCAGATAAAGGCCCATGGAGCGTTCTACAAGGAATTATTAATGAAGATTCGACTGGTTTTTCTTCTGGAAACGGATCACTTCACTTTTCATCTCACTGGCTTTTTACATTAAGAAACTAAAAATAGCCCTGAGTATTCCAGGGAAGGAATTATCAATATTTGGCAGTGTATTCCTTGCTTTCCGGTTGTTAGATTTGGTTCCTTGCCTATTTAGGATACAGAGAGATGAATAAATCTTAGTAGTATAATCCCCATATCACAATCTTTTTTTTTTTTACTGAGAAGATAAAGAACTGAATCTGGTCTCAGGACACCTTGCTTTGAGCATAGGCTTTAGTTTGCTTGCCTGGAAAAGAGCCATTTAAGCACAAAGTTTGACAACGATGGCTTTGGGAGAGTGGCCCATACCAAACGCATACTGTATCAGCACAACCTCTATCCTTCCACAAATGTCCGTTCAGGACAATGTAGGAGGCTGAAGCCCCACCTGCTATGGGCTTCTAGCCCACACATTCTTGTTTACATGTGTAGAGTCACCACGTTATGCTGAAGTTGTTCTCCATTCTCTAGAAGCCACTGCAATCCACCTTCATCCTGGCTCCTCTTTGACAGGAAGCCACGTGTGTCAGAATACTATATGGATGAAGTTTGACATCTTTATTCATCTTCTATTTATGGGATGAACGTACAGTTAAAAGGCGGCTTGAGACCCTCAAACCCACGTCTAGCTGTGATCTAAGTGGAATTTAACATAGGTCTCCTGAGGTGAAGGGAGAAATGAAGGAAAGAAATGAAGTGCCTGTTTCAATTTAATACTTTGGGCCTTTTGAAAAGGAAAAAATAAATAAATAAATCAAAAGACTAGGACCTTCCTTGGCCCCCTGAAGTTTTAGGTTTTCAGATGCTCAGAGATTCAATCTGTGCATTTTCTTGGCATCTGTTTTTTCCAGGCAGTATATTACCACTATAAAGTAGCCTGAACAGTGGGGTCCTCCCAACTGGGGACCCACTTCAAAGGCAATGTTTGAAGTCCCCTGATGCTGACTGTGGGTGAAAGGGCTTATTGTTTAATTAATTACTTTAAACAGAAAAATAAAAAATAATTATCTTCTAAATAAATTTCTCAGCTGTCTTCCTTAATATCCTCCAATCTTGTTTTTTTTTTTTTTTCAGTCATACACCAGTAACTTTAGTTCCAAATATCGGTGTGAGGTAATTATGTAACGCCTTTTAAGCTGTAGATATGTGCTGTCTTGCAAAAGCACATTGCCGTTTTCTATATTTAGAAAACAAAAATTTAGAAAGTAAGGGTGAGCAATCCATTCAACCAGCATTATACCATGAGGTGTGGATGAACAGAGCAAGAGAATCCAGATTTCTTATTCAATTTCACCAGGAAATTGAAGGAACATTCTTCCCAGAACACTGGCAATTCTGGAATCCCCCTGAAATCTGAAGAGTGTCCTGCTTTCTCACAAACCAAACATCCCATCCAGTTTTACTTGCAACTAGCTATTTCACCCCAACCACAGCTTTTTCCCAATTTTTCTCAAAACTAAAGCAAGTCAGAGTTCCGTGGTGTGAAGCAAAACAAAAACACCCCCACAGTTCATGTGTTGTCACCAGACAAAAATTTGCTAAGAACAAGCAGAAATGAGGAGTTAATGGATTCCATATGTGGTCACTAACCTAGCTTTATGAGATTTTCCAAGAGATTTCTGAAGAAATTCCTGGAGCACAAAACAAGATCAAACACCCACTTTTCCTGTCACACAGGACAAGGAATGTTCAATCCATAGTTACTCCTCATCTACCTCAGTAAACACGGGAAGAAACTCTGGCGGCAGCGTCTGCTTTGCAAGGAGCTGAGGGCCTTGTCTTGTGCCCCAGAGCAGGAAAACATGGCAAGATAGAGTCTGCTTCCCCAGAACACGCGGGGACCAGCCCTGCGAGCCTCCTGCCTGCTACCAAACTCATCCCAGAGGGGAGGGCCGATCCACCAAAGGTGACCACTGTGGAACTTTCCTCATCCGGCAAGACTGCCCCCGAATGCAAAAAGAACCAAATGTCAATCGGCTCCTTGACGGTTCAGACTTCATTCAGCGGTCGCGGAGGTATTCCCTCTGCACATATTTTCCTTCAGCAGGGTGTGGTTTCTGACCCAGTGACTGTGGCTATAGTGGTTAGCTTAGCCTTAACCACATTAGGGCCCGGGCTAGGGAGAAGATTTCTTGTTGTTCTTATTATTTTTGTTGTCGTTGCTGGAGTCGAGGCAGGGCAGCTGCTGGGGTTAAACACGGCTTCCATTGTTATTGTTTTCTTTTTCCCTTTGTGTGTCCTGAACTCTGAACTGCAGAAATGAGATCCCCGCTTTGGTTAGTGGAGTGGCTTCTGTGAGGAAATTCCAACCGCTGGAATGTTCCGTGAGTTGCAAAGACGACCACAAGGCTCTTGGAAACTTGTCTGTGGAGTGACGGCTGGGGCCCCCTGGCCGCATCCCTCCGCCCTTCCAAGTGGAAATAACGGCCACAGGACAGGTGGGAGAGGAGTGGGTGGGAGCGAATCAGGAAGAGGGCACCTGGCTGTGATGTCCGGCCACAAGGAGTTTATGCTTTGGCGTAAAATAATGTCCCCGTGAACCAAGGGCGCACAGCACAGGACACACGGGCGCAGGGTCCCAAGCAGCTGGTGAGTCTTGGAGCTGCTCCCTGCTAGTGAGAGGGGGCTACCCCCGGACAGGTTCGTGGACGGGGGAGCTGCCTGGGGCCACTTGGGGAGGAGATGGAAAGGTTTACCCGGGGAGGAGGAGGCCGCATGATCTGCAGAGATAATGGAGCCTTCAGCTTGACATCGGAGCCTTGAGTCTCCAGGTGGAGCGGGATTCTTGCTGGGAGGGGAGACAGTAATTGTTTTTAGCATGACAGATAAGACATTCCTGCTTCCCTGATCCCCCGCATCTGGGAAACTAGCTAAATATTTCAATGAAGGCATGCAAAATTTCTAGCTTCTCTCCACTTCCTCCTTCAAGATCATTCTTAAGTAAGATGACTCTGCCTTCTTAATTTTACACTATGATAGGCAAAAGCATAATTGTAGAGGATTGTTTGGCTTTAGTCTGATCAAAACCATAAGTCGCTAAGAGATTATGGGAAACATTAATTGTGTAGCTGGACTGGGTTTCATGACTGCAGGGAGACCCATAAATAAAGTCTAGGACTTGAGCCCAAGAGTGTAACAGGAGAGAGAAAACAGAAGCTGGTGGAGAAAGATGGCTGATGTTGCCTCTTAAGTGAGAGTATATAAATAGTTTGCTCCCTCTGAGGTTGTATACAATTTAGTCCCTCTTCACAAGTGTTCCCATTTAAAGCTGTGATCAGCTGAAGGGCTGGAGATGTTACTATTTCTTACACACACACAAAAAGCTTTCTGTAAAGTCCCAAATCCTGTGTGTGATGTTGACAGATATTTGACCCACATAAACATTCATTTAAGGAGACGAGACACTATTTTCCCTGCCTCCTGACCCAACTCATATTCTTCAAAACATCAAACAAAGTAATATGCAGAATGATGTTGCCCCTGAGAGGGATTTTCTCTCCTTTCCCTCCCCTTCTGCTCAGTCAGTGTGTCTGTCTGTCTGTCTGTCTGTCTTTCCCTCCTAGCCTCCCCCTTACCCTCCCCTGCAAACTCTGGAAAAACAGTAGTAAGTAACATTTGTGCCTTTGGCAATAAAACCACAGGCCTCGCAAACCCCAAATGGCAAAAAGACATTTCCATTCCAATCCCAGTTTTAAATTAAACTGTAATGAAAAATCAGCAGTGGCAGCTGGGACCAGAGACACTGATTGTCTCTAGGAACAAAAAGGAGGGGAACAGAGGGGGAGAGGAAAAAGAAAAGAGACTGCAAGGAAGCTGCACTCTGGTAATAAAGCAGCTGGTAAACCTTCAAGTAAAAAGAAATTAGAAAAACAAATCTAGGATGGAGACAAGCAAAGATGGCTGTTTTCCTCTACAGTCATAGTGAGGCCATCACAAATCACCCGCCACTTTATGAATGGACAGGGAGGGGGCGGGGAGGGAAGAAAGATGTGTGAGCCTCTACTGACACCTGCAGGATGCGGAAGGAATTTCTCGGGGGGTTGGCTGCCACCCCCAGTGTCCAGAGAAGGAGAGGCATTTGGGCTGTCCTCTCAGGCAACAGTGAGGCTCCTAGAGGCTTTATGGAGAAATAGGAGGACTTCAGTCAGTGCTTTCTTCTCTGTAAGGTAAAAAAAAAAAGTGCATTAAGAAGAGTATTTGACTTCAACACAAGTTTTGTTTGTACCAGGGGAATGTGGCTAAGTTGATGTAAACCTGCAACTTTGTATCTTTTTTTAAACCTATGACACAGACATCTTAACCAGAAATGGGGACAGAACCCAAGGGTCAAGCATTTTAATTTGTAGCTTTCTGAAGCTTGCAAGATTCTGCAGATCTTTTAGCCTATAATTTATAAATATTTTTCTGAATGGTGATCAGGAATCCAGAAAAGACCTGTACTGATCTATAAGAACTGAAAAAGCTGCCAAGGGGTTAAGGATCATGACAGTAAGTGGACTTCTGGGTAGCAAATAAGAATTAGAGACTGGGAAGCCAGCTTCCTTAACCATATTTTGTTCCCAGATCTCTCTAAGAATCTGATGAAGTTATAGGATCCACTACTTAGGGGAAAAAAAAAAAGGTACCTAAGTGCACACATAATTGTAGATGCTCACAGATCTCTCAGGCCAATCTATAAAGTCCAGATTGAGAACTGCTTCTCTAAAGAAAAAAAAAAAAAAGCTGAGAAAGTCTGCAATCCATTCACAATGAAGGAGAAGGAATTCAGACAAAACTTAAAATGTACCATTGCCTATTTAGATGTCAAGATTTTCTTTAAACAGAAAACTGCTGAAACCAAAAGCACTCAAGATTTATGAAGCATAAATAGCCTCTTCAAAATACGTCCTTTTGACTGTGAGTTACTCTGGGACTCTGACAGGCACGGGGGAGACCTATGACCTTTGGGGTCTCCCTCTCTGAAGAGGGTCACTATCCGCACAAACAACAATGCCAAAAGGAGTTTATTATTGAAGTAGAAAAATCTATATAAAATTAAAATGATTTATTTTAACTAATCAAGGGATGTTTGTCGTGTGTCTGGGATGTGGAGCTGGGTGTGAGCCTGGTAAAACTCTGGGTGACCCTTTGGGGTGACATTTAATTAACTCGGCTCTGGTGCCTGGAGAGAATTAACGCATCTTCCAATGGGTCCAGCTGATCTTTACCAATAAGCTTCTGTTTTCATGACTAGTATTTTTTAAAATAATTATAGATTTGGCTACTATACTCTGATCCTCTTTGCTAAGTTTCTTTGTTGCAGTGATAGTAGTTGACAGCAGAAAAATCAAAACACAAAGACTTTGTGAATGGAAGTGTTTTCATTCCTACCCTTCAATCTAGTCGGTGCATTTGGTCTAGTTAGATTCTGTTCTTCCTACTCTCTTCTCTTCCTTTTTACTGCCTTACTTTTGGTCTCTATGTTATCACTAGAGGATGATGGGGAGCAGAAAGAAGAAATCCTCAGCTTCCTTAGAAAGCTCTGGATGCTGAAAAAGGTTGAAGCAATAGTATGGTTAAAAATCTTTCCATTACTTTTAGGTTTCATTGTACATCCACATTTGTGATGGATATTGAAGTCAGCTTCTTCTGTGATTTTGTTTAGATATGCAAAAGTTATCCATGCCACAGAAACAATTATAAAGCTTACATTAAGAAAACTGAATAAATATTTTCTTTCATTGGTTTAGCAGTTCAGTGGGAGTTTGCTCCGCCAGATCTAGCCATAAACCATGACATATATTAGAGCTTGTTTCCATCTATTCTGTGACATTTGGCCATGTTTACATAGTATGGTCCCCTGTTTAGAGATGGGTACTTTTCAGAATCAAGCACTTTATAGTTTTCTACTAATTGCTTCCTAAGGTATAACCAAAAGTAACTGATACATGTTTTAAGCTCTTCCCCAGTCTGATTTGTTTATTCGGGGTGTCACAAACAAAATAGTTCCATGAATTAAAAGTTTCTCCTCTCCTCTACATTTCCCAAACATTAAATAAATCATAATCATCCAAGTTTCCTGTCAGTTAGAAATTGCTTACACACACAGCATGAAGAATGCAATCAGGCCCTTCAGTAAGAAGGTGGTTAAAAATCGACAAAAGATAAATCATCTGTGCTGAAACCACATGGCAGTGAGTGGAATGTGGATTGGGAAGTAAAGCAGAATCGTATTCCAATTTCTAATATGGTGCAAGACCTGCAGTCTTGACTTTTTGCCAAGTTCTCTAACTGCTTTTGAATTTCTGTTTCCTTATCAGTTGGAGTAAGAATTACCTTATCAAAGTGTCATATCTAAGATATAAGAATTATTCAAATGTGCTCAGAATTCAATGTCTTATTTTCCTCCCTAGAATGTCATGCTAGACCATGAACTCCTCATTGCCAAATTCAGACTTAAATTGAAGAAAGTAGGGAAAACCACTATGCCATTCAGATATGACCTAAATCAAATCCCTTATAATAATACAGTGGAAGTGACAAATAGATTCAAGGGATTAGATCAGACAGACAGGGTGCCTGATGAACTATGGATGGAGGTTCATGACACTGTACAGGAGGCAGGGATCAAGACCATCCCCAAGGAAAAGAAATGCAAAAAGCCAAAATGGTTGTCTGAGGAGGCCTTACAAATAACTATGAATAGAAGAGACGCAAAAGGCCAAGGAGAAAAGGAAAGATATACCCATTTGAATGCAGAATGTGGTCCACTGGAGAAGGGAATGGCAAACCACTTCAGTATTCTTGCCTTGAGAACCCCATGAACAGTATGAAAAGGCAAAAAGATAGGACACTGAAAGAGGAACTCTCCAGATTGGTAGGTGCCCAATATGCTACTGGAGATCAGTGGAGAAATAACTCCAGAAACAAAGAAGAGATGGAGCTAAAGCAAAAACAACACCCAGCTGTGGATGTGACTGGTTATAGAAGCAAGGTCAGATGCTGTAAAGAGCAGTATTGCATAGGAACCTGGAATGTTAGGTCCATGAATCAAGGCAAATTGGAAGTGGTCAAATAAGAGATGGCAAGAATGAACGTTGACATTTTAGGAACCAGTGAACTAAAATGGACTGGAATGGGTAAATTTAACTCAGATGACCATTTTATCTACTACTGTGGGCAAGAATCCCTTAGAAGAAATGGAGTAGTCATCATAGTCAACAAGAGAGTCCAAAATGCTGTACTTGGGTGCAATCTCAAAAACAACAGAATGTTATCTGTTCATTTTGAAGGCAAACCATTCAATATCACAGTAATCCATGTCTATGCGCCAACCAATGCTGAAGAAGCTGAAGTTGAATGGTCCAAAAAGACAGACTAGACCTTCTAGAACTAACACCCAAAACAGATGTCCTTTTCATTATAGGGGACTGGAATGCAAAAGTAGGAAGTCAAGAAACACCTGGAGTAACAGACAAATTTGGCCTTGGAGTACAGAATGAAGCAGGGCAAAGGGTAGTAGAGTTTTGCCAAGAGAACTCACTGGTCATAGCAAACACCCTCTTCCAACAACACAAGAGAAGACTCTACACATGGACATCACCAGTGGCCAACACCGAAATCAGATTGATTATACTCTTTGCAGCCAAAGATGGAGAAGCTCTATACAGTCAGCAAAAACAAGACCAGGAGCTGACTTTCGCTCAGATCATGAACTCCTTATTGCCAAACTCAGACTTAAATTGAAGAAAGTAGCAAAAACCAATAGACCATTCAGGTATGACCTAAATCAAGTCCCTTATGATTATACAGTGGAAGTGAGACATAGATTTAAGGGATTAGACCTGATAGACAGAGTGCCTGATGAGCTATGGACAGAGGTTCATGACATTGTACAGGAGACAGCGATCAAGACCATCCCCAAGAAAAAGAAATGCAAAAAGCCAAAATGGCTGTCTGAGGAGGCCTTACAAATAGCTGTGAAAAGAAGAGAAGCTAAAAGCAAAGGAGAAAAGGAAAGATACACGCATTTGAATGCAGAGTTCCAAAGAATAGCAAGGAGATAAAAGAAAGCCTTCCTCAGTGATCAGTGCAAAGAAATAGAGGAAAGCAATAGAATAGGAAAGACTAGAGATCTCTTCAAGAAAATTAGAGATACCAGGGGAACATTTCATGCAATGATGGACACAATAAAGGACAGAAATGGTAGGGATCTAGCAAAAGCAGAAGATATTAAGAAGAGGTGGCAAGAATACACAGAAGAACTATATAAAAAAGATCTTCAGGACCCAGATAATCACGATGATGTTATCAGTAACCTAGAGCCAAACATCCTGGAATGTGAAGTCAAGTGGGCCTTAGGAAGCATCACTACAAACAAAGCTAGTGGAGGTGATGGAATTCCAGTTGAGCTATTTCAAATCCTAAAAGATGATGCTGTGAAAGTGCTGCACTCAATATGCCAGCAAATTGGTAAAACTCAGCAGTGGCCACAGGACTGGAAAAGGAGAGTTTTCATTCCAATTCCAAAAAAAGGCAATGCCAAAGAGTGCTCAAATTACCGCACAATTGCACGCATCTCACACGCTAGTAAAGTAATGCTCAAAATTCTCCAAACCAGGCTTCAGCAATATGTGAACCATGAACTTCCAGATGTTCAAGTTGGTTTTAGAAAAGGCAGTGGAACCAGAGATCAAATTGCCAACATCCGTTGGATCATCGAAAAAGCAAGAGAGTTCCAGAAAAACATCTATTTCTGCTTTATTGACTATGCCAAAGCCTTTGACTGTGTGGATCACAACAAACTGTGGAAAATTCTGAAAGAGGTGGGAATACCAGACCACTTGACCTGCCTCTTGAAAGAAACCTGTATGCAGGTCAGGAAGCAACAGTTAGAACTGGACATAGAAAAACAGACTGGTTCCAAATAGGGAAAGGAGTATGTCAAGGCTGTATATTGTCACCCTGCTTATTTAACTTAATGCAGGGTACATCATGAGAAATGCTGGCTGGATGAAGCACAGGCTGGAATCAAGATTGCCGGGAGAAATATCAATAACCTCAGATATGCAGATGACACCACCTTTATGGCAGAAAGTGAGGAAGAACTAAAGAGCCTCTTGATGAAAGTGAAAGTGGAGAGTGAAAAAGTTGGCTTAAAGCTCAACATTCAGAAAACTAAGATCATGGCATCCAATATCATCACTTCATGGGAAATAGATGGGGAAACAGTGGATGATTTCATTTTGGGGGGGCTCCAAAAATCACTGCAGATGGTGATTGCAGCCATGAAACTAAAAGATGCTTACTCCTTGGAAGGAAAGTTATGACCAACCTGGATAGCATATTAGAAAGCAGAGACATTACTTTGCCAACAAAGGTCCGTCTAGTCAAGGCTATGGTTTTTCCAGTGGTCATGTATGGATGTGAGAGTTGAACTATAAAGAAAGCTGAGTGCCAAAGAATTGATGCTTTTGATCTGAGGTTCTGGTGAAGACTCTTGAGAGTCCCTTGGACTGCAAGGAGATCCAACCAGTCCATCCTAAAGGAGATCAGTCCTGGGTGTTCATTGAAAGGACTGATGTTGAAGCTGAAACTCCAATACTTTGTCTACCTGATGTGAAGAACTGACTCATTGGAAAAGACCCTGATGCTGGGAAAGATTGAAGGCGGGAGGAGAAGGGGATGACAGAGGATGAGATGGTTGGATGGCATCACCGACTCAATGGAGTTTGGGTAAACTGTGGGAGTTGGTGCTGGACAGGGAGGCCTGGCGTGCTGCAGTCCATAGGGTCGCAAAGAGTCATACATGACTGTGTGACCTGAGCTCACTAAGAATGTCATTTCCCAGGGCAGCGCCATGTCTGCTGAGCTCACTGTTGGGCCAAGTAAGGTGAAAAGTGCAGACTTGGCTGTTTGGTGGCATTAATGACACAGAGTAAATGTTCAGTGTTATAAATTAAAACTGATGAGCGCTAACATTCATGGAGCCATCTATATGTTGGACACCCTACGCTGAAATACTGAGTGATCATCTCAGCTTAGAGAGAAGGAACGGAAATCCGCCTGCCCGAGTCCCATGGTAGGTAAAGGGCATGGCCAGGATCCCATATGTCTGGCACTAGAGTCTCCTCACCACATTCCACTAGTGTCAGCATCTTGGAGATGAGGGGAGATCCTCTAAAGACTGGAGAGGAAGCAAAAAGAACCTGACCTTCCCACCAGAACTGCTCCCAGGTGTAAAGAAAGGTGACCCTGTGGGCAGCCCTGCTTGTCTGCCACCCAAAGCCCAGAAAAGACAAAACTGGAATAGGGAGATGTTTCTCTTAGAGCCTCATTACTCCAGCAATCTGCACCTCTGCCGTGGTGGGGCATCTTCCTGTCCCCAGGCACTTCAGCTGCTTCTCAGAACCCACTGAATCAGCACACCCTGCTTTTGAGGGAGGGTGACCCTACTCTGCTTTCAAAACATGTAGAATTTCCACAAAGGAATATCAATCTAGAAACAAAATCTTCAGTGCTATTAACCTCTGAGGATTGTCATTTAGCTGAACTTTCTTTCCTTTTCTTTTTATCCTTCCCCCAAAGCTTCCACTAGAGAAGCAGCACTCTTAATTAAAGGCATTGTCAGGGACCACAAATGCCTTTTTAGAATGGTTTCTAAACCTGAAACACCACGGGGTATGTCTGCACATTATTTCTGAGTCATAGCAAAAGGACTGAATTCTTTTCTTATATCGTGCAAGGTTTGAAATGATTATGTAATACTAAGGCACTGTTCACAGAACCAAGAGAGACCACAGGTGGTCATGTAGGATTCAAACAAAAAATCCATACATCTGTGGGAAGTAGCACATGCTGTGTTTTTTTTTTTTAAATATACACTCACATATGTATATGATGGGTCTGTCTTACGTTACTTCCCAAGCAATCCTCCCCAGTGAAGGATTTATTAGCAGTGTTTCTCAAAGTATGTTCTGGGTCTGACTTGTATTAGAATCACTTGCATTAGATTCACCTGAGTGCTTGTTAAACAAGCAGATTCCTGACCTTCAATGCAAAATTACTAAGTTACAATCTCTTGGGGTATAGCCTTAGGATCCTTATATTTAACTAATATCCCCAGGTGGCTTAATTCATGCCAAAATCTGAGAAGCATTGATATATGGTAGTGTAGTATTCATGAGCATCAACTTTAGGATCAGACAGATCTTAGTATAAACCTCAGTTTTCCCATCTATCTAATGATGATAATCAGTTCTACCTCGTAAATCTATTGTCAAAATTAAACAAGATGATGCAAGAGAAGCAGAGCCAAGAACAGTTAAGTGCAGAATTCAGAGCCTTTCTCCCCTGCCTTCCTGAGAGGATGCTTTGTGCTGCTGATTGGCTGCTAGCTTGACTGAGCTAATTGAAGGTAAGGGGCTGCCCTTAAGAGAAAAAAAATCTGAAAAATGGGAAAACAAGGGGAAGACTGAGCCAGGGGACCAGTAAGGGATGGAAACTGGGGGGCAGGTGGTAGGGGGAAGTGGCAGAGACACACTGAGACAGTAGGACACTTTGAGGATAAAAAGAAGATGTTTAGGAATCTTTTAAGTGTGTTAGATCCTAAAATTGTCCCTTTGCAACCTTTAGAGAAAAACAAAATATTGCATATTAGCACATATATAGGGAATCTAGAAAGATGGTAGCGATGAAGCTATGTGCAGGGCAACAGTGGAGACACAGAGAGAACAGCCTTGTGGACAACAGGCCAGGGGAGGAGAGGGTGGGGTGAATTAACAGAGTAGCACTGAAACATATGCATTATTATATGTAAAATCAGACAGCCAGAGAAAATGTTCTGTAGGACAATGGGAGCTCAAATCCAGTGCTCTGTGACACTGTGCCCCCTAGTTGCGGGGGCAGGGGGGTGGGATGGGGGGAGTGAGACATGTATACCTGTGGCTAATTCATGTTGATATATGGCAGACACCAACACAATATGTAAAGCAACTATCCTCCAACTAAAAATTAATTTAAATTTTCAAAAAGTGTTTTTAAAATAGAAGGTTTTTCAGAGCACTTAGGAGTCCGTTTCTTTTTTTAGATGCATTATCTTCCAGAGACAAATCCTAACCCTAGAAGGGAGACATTAGGTTAGATAGAAGGAAAGGATAGATTGATATAGATAAGAGATCTAGCAAATGTGGGCCCAATTATCTAATTTACTCCAAACTGTCATTTCACCTGTCTTAATTTCATGCTCTACTCCCTTAAACCACAATTGTTTCAAACCCATTTGCTGTAAATTTCCATGGTTTTCAACTCTTTTCATTTCCGTATCTATTCATCTTTTTTTGTGATTCTCCTTTCCCTTTTCCATGAATCTTTGTTGCTTTTTATCACGTCTTTCTTTTCTACCACCACCTCTCGGGGCAGCCTCTCTATGTAAACTCCTAGGATTCAGCTCTATATCTGCCCATCAAGTCTACAGCTGGCCTTTCGGACTGCAGAAACTCTCAGCCCTAGAGTGTTGTGCTGGGTTAGTTTTGCTTTCTTCTTTCCTGGCAGCCATGCTCCTCATCTCTGTAGACGTGGAGTCATGAGCTGGGACCTCTGGAGGCTAGAGGGTCAATCCCGATGCCTGTCCTTTGATCTTCACCTCTCTGAACCCTATAGATTCTCTTCATTCTTCCAGAAACTATCAACTATTTTTTTTCTGCACAAGACCCCTCTTTCTATTGCAGTACTTCTCCTCAGCCCCTGCAATTCTGGAACTGGCAATCCTATCCGTGATGGTGCATCACTCAGGGCTAGCCAATCATAGCATTTTATCCCTCCTGAACTGCACGGATTGGTCAAGGTGAGCTTCCTGATCCAAGTTGTGCAGGAGTATCCAATGAACTTAAATATTTAGATACTGTCTCCTGGGATTGAGTAGTGTGAGAACGCTGTAAATTAGAACTGCCTGCAGCTATCTTTTCTAACTCCATGGAGAAAGATACATGCAACAAGAGGATGATATCCCTGGAATAACCCTCAAGCAATGAACAGTGGAAGTAGGTGAATAAATACTTTAGCTTTCTCATCATTCAGCAATATAATTCCAAGGCATGTCCTACCTACTCTCTAAAGAGTTCCCAGTAGATTGAGCCTCAATTGCCCGCAGTAGTAACTTGTTCAGAAATTCCTTCTATTTGCTTCTCTCCCTTCTGTGTCTCCCTTTCTCCCTCCTAATGCCCAAACAAAATGCTTATACCCAAATTGTTGTGTAGTAGGCAGGATAATGCTGCCCCCCAAATGTCTACCTCCTAATCCTTATAACCTGTGAACATGTTCAATTACAAGGCAAGCAGGAACTAAGGAACTGGAATGAAGATTGTTTATTAGCTGATCACATTGTAGGGAGAGTAGCCTGGATTAGCCAGGTGGGTTCAATTTAATCACAAGTGTCCTTAAAAGCATAAGAGGCAATTGGAAGAAATAGATGGCACTGTGAGGACTTGATCTTTGCAAGATTTAAAGCTTCAGGAAGGGGGTCATGAGCCAAGGAATTCAGATGGCTTATAGAAGTTGGAAAAGGAAAGGAAATGGATTCTCCCTAAAATCTCCACAAAGGAATGCACCCTGATGGTGCTTTGGTCTTAGCCCAAGGAAATCCATATAGAACTTGTGATCTATGAAACTATATGATAATAAATTATTGTTGTTTAAACAACTAAGTTTGTGGTAATTTGTCACAGAAGCATAGAAAACTAATACACCTTGTCTCAGGATTTGCTTTGAGGAAAACCCAAATTTAAGATGATAATTGCTTTTCTTATTGTTCTTGGGGTGTTCAGTCCCACTTTCCCTGATATATGATGGGGGTAAATGCTTCATGGATTTGACTGCCAAAACAATGTAGAAAATTGAGCTAATTTGGAATAATGTCTGGCTAATTACATTAAACCTCTGTCTCTTTGGCAGAGGAACCCTTACCTTGGAGCGCCAAAGAAGTCTCAATTGGGTAACAGTTTTAATTAGTCCAGCTCTCTCTCCTTTCCAAAGCCTGGTTCTGCATCTGTTGCTGTTTCTCATTTAAAACATGAAATAATCTAAACATTCCAGAATTAGAAATAATTATTGCTGCAGACACTGGAGGGTTCAAACTATTACCTAGATGCAAATAGTTTCATATTTTACTGTAGAGGAAATTATTTCTAGCATTAGAAATAATATAACATTACTTCAGATCTCCTAACACAGTGATACTTTAAAGTGAAAGCTCTGGAAATGAACAAACCTAACCCCCTTATTTATTTATTTTTTAAAATCCTCAAAGTATTGGCTCGTCTCACTTTCTTAGTCAAAGCTTGCTTCTCAGTTTTGCCCTGCTAATGACCTCAGCTCTCTCTTGATGCTTTAGGACCAAGGGTTCTTTGATTAATCATTCTCTGTGTTAATATCAAACAGCCCTTGCATTCTTCAAACAGATCACTGCTTCTGTTAAATAATGCCCTAAATATACAAAGCAGATAAATGATGACCATGGAGCCAATGGGAACAGAACTGAGCTCTAAGACTGCGTTGCCATTATAATGAAAAGACACATTACTGATGAGTTCCATATCTGAACTTAAAATGATCTGTGAAGCATAAGATCAAGAGAAGTACAGACTGAGGTCTCAAGTTGGACTTTCTACGATGAAGTATAGACCGGGGGTAGAAAGCATTTTAAAATTGCTTGGTGTGCTTGTGTCTCTGTGTATTTTTTTTTTCTTTGAAACGGTTAAATGTAAACGGTTAAAAGAGTAGAACCTCTTTGGGGGGCAAAGGCCCAGCATGATAGGCATCAGGGTTTTATTTCATTTCAGTCTCTTGCTTATTTTAATTTATGAGGTGTGGAGAATATTAGTTTTTTGGATGATTTAATATTTTACATTGTAAGTGATCTTCTGCAGTCAGTTTGTTAATTAGATACTGCAGACGGGTTGCTTAATATTGTGTGTTGACTCTGCGGGGAAGAAAGGAAGAGAGAATATTTCTGATAGGCAAAAAGAACCCACCACACGTCATCAAAGTTCTCTTACACACTGTGTGTTGGAGGTGCTTTGCTGTAAAACAAATTCTATTTTGCCTTTAAAAAGGCTCCCTGAGAGCGCTGGAGCTAATTGGAATCCTCTCTTGCTTTGCTTCTTTAGAAGTTTTCTAGAACTAGGCAGGAAAAGAAGACTGGAACCTGAGGTTTTTTATTTAAATATAAAACCACGCCTGGGAGAATTAAAACACTTATGCAAATCTGGAATCCATTGAAATACACTGTCCTGTTTTGATTTCCTTGGAGGGCCCACATTGAAATGGTGGCTTTACATGATTTCCTACTGGCCCTGTCCTCAATACCAGCACCTCCTAAATAAAAAGGATGTAGTCTACCAACGTATTAGTTATGCTGCTGTTTAGTCATCCCGTCGTGTCTGACTCTTTGCAACCCCGTGGACTGTAGCCCTGCCAGGCTCCTCTGTCCACGGGATTTCCCAGGCAAAAATACTGGAGTGAGTTGCCACTTCCTTCTCCAGGGCATCTTCCCAACCCAGAGACTGAACCTGAGTCTCCTGCATTGCAGGCAGTTTCTTTACCACTGAGACACCAGGGAAGTCCATTGATTATGTACTTAGCTTTTAATTTGGATAACCTATGAATGGGGACAAACTGACATGTAATATATAGATGTGTTCTCTTCTACTCCTACCAGAGAAAGAGGCTATTGACTGGATCCTTTGATTAGTGTCTACTCTATGGATTGGCTTTATCAAAACTTTGCAAAAGCCAGGAAGCTCACCAATGGTGTGCTTTGTCACACAATTACATTACACACACCTTATTTTTGCTTTGTGTAAAAGTAGTGTGTACAACACCAGTAAGATATTTTTAGTGATATTCAAAATATGTTGTAAAGTCAAAAGAGAAGTAAATCAGGTAGTTCATTTTAAGATGAGTTCTGGTACGTGAAACAGAAGACTAATATATTTTTTTAAAATAAAATCCCTGCCATAGGAGTCCAAGTCACTTTCATAAGGAATCCAACAATAACAAATTATTCTATGACATGTCATAATGGTTTTGAACAGGTTTTCTGCTGTGCTTTGTAAGAATAAAATGGTGGCACATACAGGTAGTGTGGATAAGAGAGTTAAAAATCTTTCTTCATTACAAACAGAAATAACCTGTAACCTCATAGCCACCAACATGATTTTTTTATTCTTTTTTTTCTTTATTTTTGTTTTTTGTCTGTTTTAATTCATCTACAATATTTGAACGTTCAACTCATTGTCTTTCTTTTCCGAAACTAAAGATAGTGATATTAGCATATTAAGTAAGAAACTATTTTTTCCATAAAATAGTGCTTTCCAAAGGCAAAACAATCAAAAATTGCTATTATTTAATTTGGGTTTTATGTGCCTGTTACAACTCTAATTTAAAAATAATTGAAACTGTGGAATTGAGTTTATATTTATATAATCAATAAAAATGAAAACCATGTATATTTGTATATATATATATATGTTTCACAGATTCAACTATTTCTTAAGATATCACATATATATATGTATACAAATCATTGTGATAGTGATGTGATTTTCATTATTATTTATTTTGCTAGCATATACCCTCCTTATTATTATACAGTATTTAATTAAGAATATAAACTTTCTTTAATAAAAACATATCCTCTGAGATATTTTCCCCTAGTCATGTTATGATATAGCTGCATAGATGCACTTTTTGACTCCTTCAAGAGTTTCCTCAGACGTGAGAAAAATAAGTGCAATTAAAGATGGAGTAAATGTTAAAGAATTCAGTGGTTAGTGAGTCACTTTAGAACAAAGGACGATAAGACACAACTACACTCAAGATTCTCTCTCCTGAAAACAAAGCCAAAAAAAGAACGCTTCATCCCCCTTACAAGAAGTAATGGATAAAACAGAAATAATATCCAGGGTTGAATTCTGAATGCCATTTGGCACACAATGGATATTCAGCAAATGCTGTTTATTGGTGACACTATCAGGAACTTCACAGAGCATCAGTTGCAGTTTCACCCACAGAACAACTTTTCACATTCAGTAGAGAGTCATAATATATTAAGAAAAAAAGGTTGTCTCACTCCTTCAGAGACAAGCATTTTGCTCTCTTAAATGTGGAATTTTTTTAAACCTCAAGGCTCCAATTAACTCTAATATATTGATCTAGCATCACTCTATGGAAATGTATCATGTACTTGAAATATATATTTAATATGGTAATATCTTCAGCCAAGCATAGCTCTCAAGTCACTATCTTCTTTTTTTTCTGTTCTATCTGCTGTTTAATTTCATTATGATTTCTAAAAATTCTCTGGTAGTGTACAGCTGCTCCACTGTTAATAGCCTTGAAATAGAAATGTGTTACTTTGCTTAGTGAGAGACATCTGCAAATGGTAGAAAAACAAAATCATTTTGATATGATTAATACAGGAAGATGGTTATTCGTATTTTTAATGCATGTTGTTTAAACTCGAATATGTTTGCCTTCTAGCCATTTTAGATATGTTACTCTGATCTATGATTTAAATATGTGATGCTTTTAGGATCTACATAAAAAAGAAGACTGTTTGCCAGCTCATCTAATACCCTCCTGCTGCTATTTGGCTGGGGTTTTTGAATGTCACAAACAGAGCTTTGATATGGTACCCATGGGGCTCTTTATCCAGGATGATGTAAATAACTACTCCCAACATTTGGTCCTTCTTCCATCTTTGATCATGTCATCTTGAAATTTGCCCTTGCAATGAGCAAGAGTCTTTACTTTCACACTAGAAGAGGTCATACTATATTTGAAAATGTCAAAGCATATAAGCCCTGGGAGGGCAATAGGACAAGTTCAAAAGTTTGCAGGTAGATGGATTATTTCAGGCTTAGAGATCACAAAGAGAGAGAGTATGCCTTCGCTCGTTCCCTCAGTCTTGCAAATCTTTTGTTACGTCATAAATCTTTCTATGTTCCTTCCCCTGTTCTCCAGGCATTTCACAAGTGGTCAGTCTTGGTCTCAGATTTACACAGAGTCCTGGAACTGACCTCACTGGAGGGCACAATTTATGTAGTGGAGCCAGCGACCGAGTGAGGAATACGATCCAGCCCCCTCGTCATGGCGGCTGAAACGCTCCCATCAGACCATTCTTACTCACTGGTGATTCATGGCATGTCAGTGCTTAAAGGGACCTTGGAGTGCACCTCCTTCAGCTCCATCCTTTCCAAGGTAAAGACAAAAACTCAGGTGAAGTGATTTTTGTGATGGTTATACACCTTGCTCTTTCTTCTCATCCTGAATGACTGCCCCTGCAATCTCTTTAAGAAGGTGTAGCCTATGCTTCTGCCTGGAGCCCAGAAGCATTGACAATAGAGACCTGAAATCCTAAGGGTTCATATGGCAAGAAAGCAAAACTCTGCCAGCCTTACTCAGTGTTCCTGGAGCCATTAGAGGGCCTACTGGGGATCTGTAACAAGGCTAGGAGGCCTGGGAGAAGTTCCTCCTTACCCCATAAGTCAAACCCAACAGATTTCATAATGAGCAAATAAGATGTTCAAGTGTTCTTGAATCTCCATCCAACAATGAGCATTCTCAATTTGGTATATGTTACAAGTGGCACTTCAGACCAGCAGGGAAAATATAAAATATAGGATATTTAATAAATGTTATTGGTACAAAAAGGTAGGCATCTGGAAAAAATAAAATTAGGTCTTTACCTCTTACTCGGTGTGATGATAAATTCCAAATGTACCAGATATTTTGATGTTAGAAATAAAACTATAAAATTACTAAAAGAATCTGGAAAGGTTTTAATCCACGGTATGGAAAGACTTCTAAAAACTGATCCAAAATCCAGAAGCCATAAAAAAATTGATAAATCTGAATACATATAAAAATAAAAGCTTCTATATGACAAATACACACACATAAACTAAGTCCAAAGCTGGAAAAATCTACAAACTACAAAAAAGATTTGCAGCTCATGTATAAACGAAGAGCTAATTTCTCCAATAGATAAAAAGTTTCTACAAATAGAGAAATAAAAGCCCAGCAAGCTGATAGGAAAATCTGGGCAAAAGATATAAACAGTTCACAGAAAATGAAATATGAATAGCTGTTAAACATTTGGAAATATGCTCGACTTCACTCATGATAAAAGATATGCAAATTAGAACTACATTGAGATACCATTTTTCTCCTATCAGGTTGGCAAAAATCCAAAGATTTGATAACACACCCCATTGATGAGGCTGCAGGAAACAGTCCCTCCCATACATTGCTTGTGGGAGTGTATGTTAGCGTAACCCCATATGGAGAGCAATTTAGAAAAATCCATCAAAGTTCACAAACGCATCTATCTTTTGCCTCATCAATTTCACTTATGGAAATTGATGTTACAAATGGACTTGCAAATGAATGAAAGGACATATGTTTAAGATATTCATCACAATATTATTTGTAAGACCAAAAAAAAAAAAAAAAAAGAAATAACCTAAATTGTTAAATCAAGTGAACTGCTTAAATAAACCGTGATATAAAAATACAATAGAAGCAAGATTCTCTGACCCACCTCCTAGATTAATGGAAATAAAAACAAAAATAAACAAATGGGATCTAATAAAACTTAAAAGCTCTTGCATACCAAAGGAAACTATAAACAAGATGAAAAGACAACCTTCAGAATGAGAGAAAATAATTGCAAACAGGCAACTGACAGAGGGTTAATCTCCAAAATATATAAGCAGCTCATACAGCTCAATATCAGAAAAGCAAACAAACCAATCAAAAAAATGGTTAGAAGACTTAAACCCACATATCTCCAAAGAAAACATACAGATAACCAATAAACACATGAAAAGATGCTCAACATTGCTCATTATTTGAGAAATACAAATCAAAGCTACAATGAGGTATCATCCCACATCTGTCAGAATGGCCATCATCAAAAATCTATTAACACAAACAAATAATGCTAGAGAGGATGTGGAGAAAAGGGAACCCTCCTGCACTTTTGGTGGGAAGGTAAACTGATATGGCCGTTATGGAAAACATTATGGAGATTCCTTAAAAAATTAGGAATAAATCTACCATATGACTCAGCAATCCCAGTACTAGTCATATCCCCTGAGAAAACCACAATTCTAAAAGACACATGTGCCCCAATGTTAATTGCAGCAATATTTACAATAGCTAGGACATGGAAGCAACCTAGATGTCCATAGACAGATGAATAGATAAAGGAGCTGTGGCACATTTATACAATGAAACATTACTTGGATACAGAAAGGAACAAATTTGAGTCAGTTGTAGTGAGGTGAATGTGAACCTAGAGCCTCTTATAGAGTGAAGTAAGTCAGAAAGAGAAAGACAAGTATCTTATCTTTGTCATAACACGTTGTTTGTATTAACGTGTGTATATATATGGACTCTAGAAAAATGGTACTGATGAACCTAGCAGAGAACCTATTTGTGGATACAGCAAGTGAAGGTGAAGGTGGGGATGAATTGAGAAAGTAGCATTGACATATATACATTATCATGTGTAAAATAGTGGGAGGTTGCTAAACAACATAGGGATCCCAGCCTGGTGCTGTATGATGTCCTAGAGGGGTAGGATTCGGGTGAGGGGAGGGAGGTTCAGGAGGGAAGGGATATATATATATATATAATTAGGACTGATTCACACTGCTGTATGGCTGGAACCAACACAAAATTATGATGCAATTTTCAACCAATTAAAAAATAAAATTTAAAAAAAATAATAATAATAATAAATGGAATACTATGAAACAAGCAAAAAAATGAGTGAAACTGACTCTATAAAAAAAAAAGATCAACATGGAAACTTCTTTGAGATCTTATTGAAAAATAAACAGCAAAATGCATAATAGTGTGTAAGGTAAGATGCTTTTGATATTTAAAAGAGGAGAAATAAGAACCTAAATTTAAATTTGTTACTGTACACATAAAGTAACTAGAAAAATTTATAAGAAACTAAATACAGTAGTTGCTAGTAAGAGCTGAGCACAGGGACTGGGAATATGGGGTACAGGAGTGGCAGAATTTCTCACTGTTTTTCTTTCTGTTTTTATTTTTTTTTAACTTTTATTGAAGTATATAATTGATTTGCAATATTGTGTTAATTTCTTCTACACAGCAAAGTGACTCAGTCATACATATATGTGTGTGCATAAGTTGTTTCAATCGTGTCCAACTCTTTGTGACCCCATGGACTGTAGCTCACCAGGCACCTCTGTCCATGGAATTCTCTAGGCAAGAATACTGGAGTGGATTGCCATGCCCTCCGTCAGAGGATCTTCCCAACCCAGGGACGGAACCCAAGTCTCTTACATCTCCTGCATTGGCAGATGGGTTCCTCACCACTAACCCCACTTGGGAAGCCAAATACATATATATATATAGTCTTGTTTAATATTCTTTTCCATTATGGCATATCACACGGTAGTGAATATAGTTCCCTGTGCTGTACCGTAGGACCTTGTGTTATCCATCCTATATAAAATAGTTTGTTTCTTTATAACCATGCAAATATATAATTTTTTCAAAAGCAGCACTTTCAAATCAAAGAAAAATTAGACAAGCCCCCTGTTTGATTCTGAAGATGCTAACAGGTCTCTGTTTTAGCATGAAAGTTAAGATTTTCAGGTTAATATGCAGCTGCCCAGAGTCTTCAAACACTCACTCGTCCTTCTTTCCTTCATTCACTCAACAATTGTTTACTTACAATCTACTGTGTCGGAGGTGCTATACTAGGCCCTGGAGATGCATGAGAACAGGGCCCACTAGATCTCTACTTCAGGAAATCTCATTCTCATCTGGGGTCTCTTCCATTTGGGGTCAGGGCAAAGGGTCCCCAGTTAGCATAAAAAGACTCTAGGACCCATATCAACAAGTGTTGCTTCATTATGATATCCTCTCAAGTGCAAGCTTATTAAATCTCCATTGGTACAGAGTTCAAAAATTCAATATCCTTGATTTTTATGAGCAAACAAGATATATACAGGCTGGAGGCATTTTTGGTTTCTCTCAACAGCACCTTTTTTTTAAGTTCCATAATATCTTTTATTGTGTATAATACAATATAATTTGAAACTCTATTCCAAAAATGGGCCTTGCTTATAACTTATCTAGGGTTGTAATCATTTCCTGTGATTTACGTTGATGGCTTTTTATTAATGCTCTAGTATTATACCACATATCACTACATTCCTTTCCTTTCTGTTTTATTTTCTTCTTAGTTTTATTAGTTTACATTCCATTTTGATTAATTTTTCAAGCCAAATATCTGTTTCTGGGTGTTCATACCAATGCCTTGAACAGCAGTCCCTTCTTTTTTCTTTTCTCCTACTCCAATTCAGGCAGATAAGAGCTGATGATGGTAAAGCTCATTCAAGCTCAGTGTGTGTTTGTGCATGAATGTGTGTGCATCTGTATTTGCATCAGCATAGTTCAGAACTGAGCCCATTTGGTTAGTGATACAAAGCAGTGCCTTCACGGCTGTCCAATAGAAATCTCTGAGATGACTGGAAGGTTTCTGGTGGTCCTGTTCAGTACGGCAGCTGGTAGCCACGTATGGCTATTGAGAACTTCCAGTGTGACTAGAGCAACTGAGAAATTGTATTTTTAGTTTGATTTTATTTAAATTAATTGGAATGTGAAAAGCTGGCCGGAGAGAAATAAAATGTGAATGCAAGGTATAAGGCCCCAAAGAGAGTAGCCAGCCATCCAAATTGCAGCCGCAAACAGCAGAATCAAACCATCAATCCTAAAGAAAATCAATCCTGAATATTCATTGAAAGGACTGATGCTGAAGCTGAAACTCCAATACTTTGGTCATCTGATTCAAAGAACTGGTTCCTTGGAAAAGACCCTGATGCTGGGAAAGATTGAAGGCAGGAGGAGAAGGGAACGACAGAGGATGAGATGGTTGGATGGCATCACTGACTTGATGGACATGAGTTTGAGCAAGCTCTGGGAGTTGGTAATGGACAGGGAAGCCTGGAGTGCTATGGTTCATGGAGTCACAAAGAGTCGGACACAACTGAGCAACTGAACTGACTGAACTGACAGCAGAAAGGCCCCATGATGGGAATCTCTGAGTCTTGGGTATGCCAATCAGATGGTGAAGGCTTTTCGCTTTCTAAGGAATAGTCCCCACGGATTAGAGATGGTTTCCAGGTAATTACTGAGATAAAATGGAACGCAATGCCTTCTTCTCACACTCAATCATAAAACAGAAGTCAGCAAACATCAAAGAGATTTGGTTAAAACTCTAGGCAAGTTCACTAGTGTTCAAGGCTGAATTCTAGTCCTTGGTACACATCAGGAACGTGGGAGAAAATACCATTTTGTGGACGACTGAGCACCTCAGTCTGTGTTTGGGGGAAGACGGACACCCAAGGGACATCAGGAATGCTAGCGTTAGGAAAGTCAACTAATTTTAGACCTCACTCACTGGTGGGAATGGGTTCATATCACATAGCCCAACTGAGCAGGATTAGCTCAAGACTTGAAGGTAGTTGTGCCATTGGATAAAGAGTTTTCAGTATCTGCAGGTAAATGGCCTCAGATAAGCAGAAACTTACAAGCGATAAGTCTATCCAGTTCAATTTCCTTCTATACCTATGTATGCGTGCTCAGTCATGTCTGACTCTTTGAGACCCCACGAATGGTAGCCTGCCAGCCTTCTCTGTCTGTAAAATTTTCCAGGCAAAAATACTGGAGTGGGTTGCCATTTCCTACTCCAGGGGATCCTTCCTACTCAGGGATCGAGCCCGAGTCTCCTGTGTCTCCTGAGTTGACAAGCAGATCCTTTACCACTATGCCGCCTGGGAAGTCCTCAGTCTCCTTCATGAGTGTGTGTGTGCTAAGTCGCTTCATTCACACCTGACTCTTTGTGACCTTATGGGCCATAGGCCACCAGGCTCCTCTGTCCAAAGGATTCTCCAAGCAAGAATACTGGAGTGGGTTTTCATGCCCTCCTCCAGGGGATCTTCCCAGCCCAGGGATCTAACCCATGTCTCTTATGTCTCCTGCATTGGCAGGCAGGTTCTTTACCACTAGCACCACCTGGGAAGCCCCCAGTCTCCTTCATTTGTTCCTTATTAGCTACATTATTGGTGTATATATCCCACCTGAATATTCAATGCTCTCCACAATACGGAGCCCACCACTGTGCTCAACCTCTGTCTCCACAAGTCCCCCCACTTCTATGCTCCGACCAAACTTGGCTGTGCTTACTTCCTTAACCACTCCCCAGCCTCACCCATCCATGCCCTCACTTAAGCTATTGCTGGAAATGCTCTCCTTCAGCATCTCCCTCTGTCAAAACCCCATCTCCTCTCATGGTTTATTTCAGGGCTTCCCTGGTGACTCAGATGGTAAAGAATCTGTGTGCAGTGCAAGAGACCCAGGTTCGATCCCTGAGTTGGGAAGATCTCCTGGAGAAGGGGATGGCAACCCACTCCAGAATTCTTGCCTGGAGAATTCCACAGAAGAGCCTGGCGGGCTACACAGTCCATGGTTTATTTCAGGCCACATATTTCCTAAAGTCCCTTCCCTGGAATCCACAACTGCATTGCTTACTTTCTCCTTGGAACCTGTGGCCCTGGGTTGATGCTTCTGTTTTGGCTCTTGTTTCTCTCCTCCGTATGCTGTTGGGCATTAATGAGTCTGTCTGATCTTATCTCTTAATCTGTGAACCCTTTGAGGATGGGGCTCACATTCTGTATGGCTGATCATGTTTGATCCATGGTTGATCTCCAGGAATTATTGTTTTTGAACTGGATCAGGATAGTTCTATACCTGGCAGACATTTCTGCTATAGTCACTAAAAAAAGAAATCTTTTGCCCCAAAAATGAGCATTTATCTGAAAAGTACATTATTGTGCCATGGAATATTTTTCAAATCAAAAGTGACACCATGGTGATCTAGAGGTCATATGTGGCCTCCATCCATACTTTGCTTGATACACCATGTTATTTTTTAATTGTCAACAACATTTAAATGTTGGAGAGTTTACATAAAAATCCATGTTTCTAGACTTCCTTGAAAGAAAGAATCCAATCTAAATTTGCCATTTTGTCAAGGTCCTGGCTTATCCCCTGCCTCAGATCTGCAGGGACTAGACTTTCTTATTTTTCTTTCGTCACATTGGATATTCATAGCACATGCACCTTTAATAATGACAATGATCCACCCATGTCATTGGTGAAGCTCATCTTGCCAATTTTTAAATCATACATATTCTGATGATTTTACTGGTTATTGTTTTGGCCTTTGACTTTCTGTATCACTCATCAAACTTCCAAGAGTGCAGCACATGCTCAGATAGAAATATGATTTAGGTAATTTTGAAGGACCGTAATGAAGGTGGCTGCATGTCTGTGGTCAACTTTCCTGCAGTTTTTAGACATGAGACAATTAGTCAAGGGACTGGGGATGGCAGCAGAAGTGGCAGACACTTGAAAAGGCGTAAAAAGAGTGATATCCCTGTGCTGTTGGATACTAACATTTCATTTCACATCCATAGCACCTTTTGTGTGAAGATTTCCAAGTAGATTTCAGGCAGTAATTGAGCCTCACAGCAGTTGATGAGAAGGGAAAGTATTTTGTTCAATTTCTGATAGAGGGAACTGAGGCACTGTTTGTTCACTACTGTAAGGACTTCTCTGTAAGAGGACTAACTGGTGGTTCAATTTAATTATCCTCATTTCAGGCCCCATCCCTAATCACTCATTCTTACTCTTTGGTTTCAAGGGTAATTTATGTTAGATCAATTTAGACTCCCTCTCAGAATTTAATCAATACCATCTGCATCTTGTAGGCTGTCCTTGGCTAAAGCTTAATCTTCAAAAAATGTAGGAACTAAAAGAGCATAAACAGGCAAAATGCAGAATCAGGTCATTCTCTGACTTAGAGGAAAATTTCAAAATTTTGATTTTCAAAATCCTCATCCTCCATTTTCAATATTCCTTTTGTCCTCTCTCCTCCACCTTCTCACACTAAACTAGCGTGATAGCAGCTGCTTATATTCAGCCTTTATTTTAATGTCGTCTTCTTGAAACATCTGAAGGGAGACTTCTAATTTTTTTGACCCATGAAAAGTGGACGTTTTTAAGAAAAGAAAGATCTTGTTAGCTAGATCAACACTTCAAGTGTCTAGCAAGTGCTTTCAGTTTAGAAAAGAACGAGGCTCTCGCTGCCTTTGACTGTTAAATCCATTACCCTAATCACACTTTAAATGAACCATTATGAGGCACTGATTTATATAATGTCTTTGCAAACACAGTATTTCTAGAGTGCAGTTATTCATGGCATTTTGAGTAGGATCTGGTCATTACGTGTTCTTTGTAATAATCATCAGTGCTCAAAATGACTTTTCTCGAAAGATTATCTTTCCAGGGCCACGTCCCTAACCAAATAACAAAAAACAAATGGAGAATGCAGGAATTAAACACTAAGTTGTCTGCTGCTTCACCAAGTTCACATGCTAACCTTTCACCTCTGGAAGGATGGGATTAAATACAACTCGGATAAAGGTCATTTAAGAGCTCTCTCCTATGTACTTTTGGAACAAGAGAAGAAAGTGAATACATGGATTTCTCACCCAGAAAATCTTGCTTCAGGAGAGAAAAATTACAATCAATATTTAGAGGTTATTACATGCCCCCACAGCAAGACCTTGATATTGGCAGATGATGGTTTTCTCTAAGCAGAATTTCTGAGTCTCCAAGTCAGCTACAAGGGAGCAAATCGGAATTGTACCAACTTAAGCCTGGGAAGATTATTCTCACTCCTTCCTTCCTGAGTGTGGACAAGGTTCATCCCCAGCCTCAGCCATTTCTGATTTGCCCCCTTGGAGCCTCTGCCAACCGCTCCTTCCCCAGTGCATCCCTTTTTATTACCATTCGATCATCAGCTTCTTGTGTCTGTCATCTCCTCTTGTAGCCAAGTGACCTGCCCTGGATCATTCCATGTTCTGTATTTTTCTAAATTACATTGTTCTCTGGAGTCTGTTGCCCAACTGAAAGAGTTACACAGTCTTTCTCTGGTAGTTACTTAAGCTATCAATCATTCTGTAACCACCTGTACTACCGTTAACCTTCTTCCTGTCTTCCAAATCAAAACCCATTTCTCACTTCCATATGTCAACACCAGCCACATGCATTGATTAAATGTCTTTCATTTGAAAGCACGCAGTCCTGTTACCCTTGCCTAGGTCTGAATGCCTACCATATGCTCCCTATGCAAGCCTAATTCTTCTGTTCTCTTCCTCTGGAAAGTCATTCTTCATTGTAATAAGTTGCCCAAAGTAAATGTATTCATCATCTTTTTCTCTGACAACCATGTTTCTCCACTACGGGAAATTAAACACTGCAACATATGGCCTGAGCAGCAAACTTTAGTGCTTGTTCACTCAATTGTTTTAACACATTGCCGCCTTCACATAATATTCTGTTTGCCACTAGCATGTCAGCCTTCCACTTGACATATGCATTAGACATGTTAATGGCAAGACAGAAACCAACCGAAGCTGACAGTATGACGAAAGAAGGGTAAGTGCCTATTAATTACTAAAATTCACTTTTTCCCACTATTTAGCAGGGGGAAAAAATAAATGACTGTCTCCAGAACATGCCACCACATTAGCCTGCTGTGGTGCCATCTGACGGCTTTTAAAACCCCAAGTACTAAGGAAGAGCTTTGTGTCTACTCAGCAAGGCCAATATAAATGACATGAAGCCTGCCAGTCTGCTCTCCCTGCTTCCCCAGCCAGCCACTTACACAACGGACAGGTCCTGGTGGCTGAGTGCTTTTTGTAGCCATCCAAATACCGCTAGTACCTGTTCCAGAATTCTTTCCTCTCTTACTTATGCATGTAACCTGCCCTGTAAGTATATCCTAAATCTATATTTTTACTGAAGATAGAACACACATTTCTTCTGGGACATTGCTTGAGAGATGAGATTAACTGTTTATGACTCTTTGAGGTTCTATTGTGAATCTACAGATGCTGAAGTCACCTTTCAGGTAAGACACTTTGATCTCAGAATTAATGAGAAGAAGTTACCATTTATTAAAAAGCAGGTTTTCCATTTTTAGATTTTTTTTTTATTACTACCCTTTCATTTTCAGGACATATGCTTAGGACATATGCATGTCCCTAAACAATTTTTAAAAAATGTTTAAAAGTGTAAACTTATTGAATTTTTTTTTTACATAAACAAATTAGAGCTATATTTGAGTCTTGGCTTTTACTCAATGCTGGAGGATCTCCAAGAGCCAGTGGGTTTCCTAGAATCTCTGTGATTAGTCTCTATGACATTTCCTGAGACCTCAGAAATCCATGGCTCCTGGGGCATTCCCCTATCAATAACTGTATCATCTTGAACTCACATATATAGTTCCAATAGTTATCCGGGGCTTAATTGAAAGAAACAATTTATGGATGTCCACCCATGACCCTGACCCTCTGAAAATATATCTTGAAACTCAGCTAGATGGCAGAGAGCTGTGTTTCAGGACCTCATCACAGTGTTTCTCTATAAAATTGCTTGTGCATTGACTTCAGTATCACCAGCCTACCCTGAGGGACGTTACCAGAAACACTCCTGTGGAACTCACTGTGTTTCCTATGAGAGCGTTGTCTAAGCTTATCAACTGCGTTACCCAGTGTCCTCTCAATAAGGACCTATGTGACATTTTTTTTTTCAGGCTATAGTACCAGGAATTCTTGAGCTATGGCTGAGACCTAGTTTTATCTTCCTGATTTAGAGAGCTTAGAGCATGTAAGTAGGAACTCATGCTATATTTTTGTACCCTAAATTCTTTGATGGGTATCCTTTTTTATGACTGCTCTTATTTTTCTATTACCCTGATTTTCTCAACTAGTTATTCTTAATTGAGTTGAACATTATAATATACACATGTATCTTGTCCAATGACATTATACACTTTCTAAATTAAGGTAAGTTATATTAATAAATGTGTAAATATATACCTAAAAACCAGGCTTCAGAAAGTATATATTTATAAATATTTATAGATGTATTTCTAAAAATACATTTCAAAATATACCATCCAACAGGAAAACATGTATCAGGTGTTGATGCTTACTGTGTTTACACAACACAACACCAGTAAGAGAATTGTATCTGTTCTATCGAGAAAATACGGTTCTTCTCATGGGGTAGGAAGCTGTAGGAGAAATAGAGGAATACACATTTACTATGCATTGACAGAACACACTCAAACAATTGCACATAGAAATATATTGAAGAGTTGAGAGAAAAAGTCCAGGAAAGTAACTTTTGACCATCTTGATCTACCAGTCTGCACATGACAATAATACTGTTAGTATTACCAAGGTAAATACTTACACATATCAAAGAGTTCTTTGTATTATCCAAATAGGTATTCATTCACTTCATAAACATGCATGGAGCAATGTGCTGGGCACAAGAGATACTGGGGATGAATGAATCACTGCTCACTGCAACAGGAAATAGAAAAGTGATAGGATATGCAGCATTTGACGTGACTGTGAGACGTTCAGGTAGATATGCACGTCTAACAGAACATTCTAGACACCATAGCTCAACCTCACCTTCTATAGTTACAACACAAATATTGGGTGGAACACATCCTTCTGGGTGAGGGACCTGTTCGTAGGGCAAAGTTGGATGCTAGCAATCACTCTCATGACAGCATTGACAGAATGGCTGAATTAATTCACAAATGGCATTCCTGTGTACACAACAACAATACTAATACTATCAAAGAGTGGAAACCATTCCTGGCATTATTTTCTTCCCTTTTTGTCTAGAACTACAAAGTATCTTTAAAGTAAGTCGCCAAGTGATTTTTTTTTTCTGATATTGTCATCACATGTGCCTAAGAGAACAGAGAAATTTGTACCGATCCGTGAGAAAGGTTAAAATTTGGACTTTTTTTTGAAAATCATGACTCCAATATTATCTGTTTGGATTAAAGTACACTCTAGGGTTTCCAGGTTAGCATTTGAGGTGAAAGGTTTTTTTTTTTGTTTACTTCCATATTTACGAGGAACCCTAGGAAGAAAGTAGCCCACAAAATTAAGTAAGTTGAAAGATCAAAGTTATTCAGTTGAATTGCACCTGAAGCAAGATGACAGTAAATAGAGTCTTCAAACACAGTCTCTATATGACACACCAATTAGGAGGCTGTCAAACTACACTTTGATGGATCAAGAGAGGCCCTGATAACAAACATTGTCATAATTCAATTTCGAGACCACACAGCTCTGGGACTTTTTTGAGAGGTCTGACAGGAGTCCATTTGGTTTGCTCTTCTGCTTTGTATAATATACAGTATGGTGAAATCTTGGCACAGTAACCCAGTGGATACAAAGTGGATTTCTAAGTCAGGAGGCTTCAAATATCTTCCCATTACAAGGATGACATACTGGATCTCCTAAAGACAGAGCACTTAAGATCTTAGTGTCTTAATTCTTCCTTTTTTTTTTCTTTTTTCTAAAAGTATAATTGAGTTACAATACTTGTGTTAGTTTCAGGTGTGTAGCAAAGTGATTTGATGATATATACATATTTCTGTTTATACATATATTTTTTATTTTAAATTCTTTTCCATTATAGATTATTAAAGATAATGAATATTATTCCCTGTGCTTTAGTGTTTCAATTCTTCTTGCCACAAAGTGTGATAAATAATGGGGAAATTAGTAGGATGTTTATTCTCAAACCAAATTATTTCTGCTGGAGTTTCTTGTTTCTGTTACATTTATCTGGTTTTGGAAATCCAGTTTCACCATTATATTCTTAAAATTGATCAGAAGTGGAGACAGTAGCCTAACATCAGACTCATCCATTAAAAATGTTTCCTCATTGTTTCTTTTCTTTGTACCACCTTGACCTATACCTTTTGTAGTAGACATTCCTACCACTCACCAAGGTTTACAATTTTCCTCTCCTCTGAGAACATCATGAGGCTTATTTGGGCCGGCGGATGTGAACTTAAGAATAGTACTTGATGTCTTGTTGTTGTTCAGTCCCTAAGTTGTGTCCAGCTCTCTGTGACCCCATGGACTTTAGCACACCAAGACTCCCTGTCCTTCATTATTTCCTAGAGTTTGCTCAAACTCATCTTCATTGACTTGATGATGGCATCCAACCATCTCATCCTCTGTCACCCTATTTTCCTCCTGCCGTCAATCTTTCCCAGTATCAGAGTTTTTTCCAATGAGTCAGCTGTTTGCATCGAGTGACAAAGTATTGGAGCCTCAGTTTCAGCATCAGTTCTTCCAACGAATATTCAGAATTGATTTCTTTAGGATTGACTGATTTGATCTCCTTGCTGTCCAACGGACTCTCAAGAGTCATCTCCAGTTTCACAGATCAAAAGCATCAATCTTCAGCATTCAGCCTTCTTTATGGTCCAACTCTCATACAAGTATGTGACTACTGGAAGATGGATCAGACAGTAAAGAATCTGCATACAGTGCAGGAGACCCAGGTTTGATCCCTGGGTCGGGAAGATCCCCTGGAGAAGGGAATGTCTACTCACTCCAGAATTCTTGCCTAGAAAATCCCATGGACAGAGGTGAGCTGGTGGGCTACAGTCCATGGGTTGCAAAGAGTTGGACACAATTGAGTGACTAACTTAATGTGTGAATTTGTGTAAAATTGTCTGTCTTCTCCTTTGTGACTATGTTGATAGGGAGCGGTCTTGAGAACAAAGGAGTCTGGAATACTGAGCCGTCACAGAAAGAAAACAGCTTCCTGGAGAGTTTCTCAGACCCAAAGCAGACTTTGCATGAGTAATAAACCTTCTTCTTAAGTCATTGCTCCATGTTAAGTCACTAAAAATGTCGGTGATGCTTGTTATCTCAGCATAAACTAGACTATCCTGGCTAATTTATTCTACTTCTTTCTATTACTGTGTCTTCTACTCGATTTCACACATGAGGCCCATGAAAGATTTAAATGTATTTCTTAAAATAAGGGAAAGAGAATATAGAAACCAGATTTGGGTTCTAGGCCTTAACGTGCATTTTACTGGTGGACTGAAGCATCAAGTCCTAGCACTGTTGTTTGAATCACATATTTGGAATGAAACAAGCTCCTGGACAAAGCCATTTATTGCTAATCACACCGCTGTCTGAATAAGATATTTACTCATTCAGATAGTCAACATATATTTAATAAGTAATCATGCCTGTCAAGGAGCTAAATCCTGACAATACAGGAGTGAACAAAATAAACAAGGGCTACACTTTCATGAAACTTCTGATCTAAGGGGGAGAAAAATATGCCTGTACATACACATATACATAAACACATAGTGAGTAAACAAATGTATTATTTTGGTTCTATAAAGAAAATAGACAGAAGGCAATATGAGAATAACTGTAGTGGAAAATACTAGGTTTTTCCTGAAGAAATGACATTAAAGCTGGGCCCTGAATAACAGAGAAGCCAGAAGTGCAAAAATTTGGGAGAAGAGGCTGAAAGCAGGAGAAACAACAAATATGGAAGCTCTGAGATGGGGAAAAGCTTGCCTGTTACAGAATCCAAAAAGAAAGCCAATGTGGCTATAGCACAGAATAAAGAAAGGAAGGTGGAAAGTGGTGTGATCAGAAGGGAGCAAAAGACCTCGAAGACTCAGTAAAGAGTCTTCATCTCACTCTTAACTGCAGTGGAAAATCGCTGGGGTCTTTTAAACAGGGAGGTGACTTGATATGACCTATACTTTTAAAAGATCACTCTAGTTACTCTGTATAAAGTAGATGCTGGAGGGAAAGAGTAAAAAAATGGAGTAAGTCATTGGGAGGGACTGAAATTGTCCAAGCAGTGGAAAGGAAGCAATGCAATATACGTGATTTGAGATGGACATCAAGCTTTCCAAACTGATCTCTACATTACAGTCTCCTGGGGTACAGATCATTTAGCATCTTCAAAACTCAGGTCACACCTCAGACCAATTAGATCACAATACTGAGGGTAGGACACAGCCCTCAAATTTTGGTGCGCCCCAGCACACCTATGTGCAGACAAGTTTAGGAACCACTGAAACTGAAATGCAGAAAGTGAAGTGTTAATGATACTGCCAATTTCATAAGCAGTTTGGGGGGGATGTTGGTGCTGTTAAATGAAATTGGAAAGACCTAATAAGGAATAGGTTTGGGATGGGAGCTGTTGGAATCAAAGGTTCAATTTGGGATATGGAAATTCTTGAGATGCCTGTTAGGCATTGTACTGTATACTTTGTATAAGTGAAGATCACACAGGCAAGGGAGAGGTCAAGGTTATAGTTTTGACTTCAACGTATGTAGACATTAGTATGTAGACAAGGTATGTAGACATTAGTATAGAGAGAGCACTGGAGCCATGAAATAAGATGAAACTACCTAGTGAGTATAGCCTGAGAAAAGAGAAGGAGGGGACTCTAAGGATTTAGAATTTGTCACGACCTGCTGTCTGAATCTGCTGGTCTCTTTCAATTTGCCTCGACCCCTTGACTGCAAAGAGGGTGATTTCCTTTCTGCAACCCACAGGTGGGCTCCGCACTACCTCTTTCTTTAACCTGGCTACTGAATCTGGTTCTCAAGATAACCCTTTCCTCTGTTTTCTGACTCCCTCTAATTAGCGTCTTGAGATATCCCGAGGTCTGAATCAGCAACTTCCTCCCTAAGGAGACCATAACTCTGCTTCACAATGTCCTATATGAAGTGCTGATGAGAACATCCAATGCCGATCACTCTGCTGGGCAAGTGAAGAGTGAATAAGCCTGACCTCCCCCAAGCTCTGCCAGCCTCCTAGTATATCACGGCTGCCTCTGTTTCAGCACATCTATGTGCAGATGATTTTAAGACTCAGGAAACCATGTTGTCCCTGCTTCTTTGTGCTAAGCTCCTATATCTAACTTATTTCTCTAGTTTCTATAGGGTCAAGTTAACGCTGACATTTTATCACTTTGAATCAATGAAGTCTCAGCATTTGACTCTCTTTTCTTAGTTTTCCTAAGAAGCTGCTATCCCAATAGCTCTCAGCTCAGCTACAACCGCAGAGCCTGCCGTGGGGACCCACACCTGCCCTGTTTCCATTTTCCACTCATTGAATTCAGCTTAGCAGCTGCATCCATTTCCCAACTTTAAACTAATGAGTCCATCAGCTATGGTTTTCCCCAGGGCAGCTTTCCAAGGTTACCTTATTACAACACAATATCTTTAATCATATTTAATCATACATTGAGACGGAAAAACAAATAACTCCCATCTGACTATAATGGGATCTCTTTCCATATTATGTGTAGCTGTTTAAAGGTCTTCTTCGAAAAGCAATATACAAAGTGTCTCTAGTAGCTTGAGTAATAGTAGAATTATGATATGTAAGTGTTCAGGGACCTTAGAGGTAGATCAAGAAGTTATTGATTTTCTCTAATTGGATGAATGAGCTAATAATCTATACCCTTGAGATCATATTGAGGATCAGATTTTCTACTACAAAAAGTCTGGCTTGTTTGAGAGTCACTTCAGCTTTTGGGTAGGGAGAGAAAAGGGAAGAAAGTGAACAGAATTTTTGTTTAAAAAATTCAATCAGTGGGAAAGGTTAATGAATTTACTTTACCATTTTTCTTTTGGAAACAATCCTTCTCAGGATGTGAAAGTAAGAGAGGCCTTTTGAGGACATATGGAGACCTTTGCAGTTTTCCAGCCAAAAGTCTCTACAATCCTCTTCGGTTATAGAACAAATCCCAGTGTGATCCAAATAATCTAAACCTGATTTTTACAATTCCACATCCACAGCGGAGGTGGAAGGTTTAGAAGCCTTGTCGGTACACTGGCTTTCCCAAGCCTGGCCTATGGATCAGAGCACATGGAGATTAACAACACATGTTCTCCATCAGCAGAATCATGCTGCCGAGATGCCTGGCCCTCATCACAAGAGATCTGGTTAATAAAAACTGGTGTGATCAAAATAAACAGTAAAGCGATATTTTGTTTTCCAGCCCAGCCTTTCAATCTGGATGTGGGAGAGAGCATCCAGAGGGCTCTTTCTCCACGAAACACACATGCAAAACTTTCATTAGTGTCAATGAGACAAACACGTGTACAGGAAGACGCCGAGACCCCACAGTGAGACGTACTAGAGCACAGTTGTGGAAACTTGGGAACTGAGAACGTGGGGCTAGTCTGATAGCTCTGGACTTGGGGGAAATAATGAAACCAAGATTGCTTTGCAGGGCTCTTTTATACGCTATCCACGTGCGTGTACTTACATGACAAATGCAGGGGAAGACCCACATATAAAATAGAAAGGAAAAAATGAATGTGCACTGAGGGGAAAAAAGAGAGTGTGTGTGTGGTGTTTGTTCTCATACACTGCAGGGTCATAAGTTTATCATATGGACAAAAAGTAAACACAGCAATTAACATGTTCTAATCCAAATATCTTGGATTTGACCAAGCAGAGGTGTTCCTTGCAAGGCTCATTTACCCATTCCAGGAGGGGTAGGTTGGAATACAGGATGCACTTTAGATTCTACCCAAGGTGGGCCCATGGATCCCTGGGTCAAGATTAGATCGCGTGAGTGACAGCCACTGAAAATGGCTGTAGCCTGGAGGAGCCCTTCCCTTCTTGTCTCTAAGCATGCTGTGCATGCGTGCCTTGTAAACCCATGGACTATAGCCCACCAGGCTCCTCTGTCCATGGGATTTCCCAGGCAAGAATACTGGAGTAGGTAGCCATTCCCTTCTCCAGGGATCTTCCTGGCCCAGGATTGAACCTTAGTCTGCATTGCAGGCAGATTTTTTTACCGTCTGAGCCACCAGGGAAGTCTTCTAAGAATGGCAGGCTTTGCAAAGTAACATTTTCTTTTGTGCTTTCTCTACACGATGTTAACCAATAAGGCTACTAAAAATTGGAGGGTCATGCTGTTATTTTCAAATCAGAAAACACTGGTGCTCTATCAAGGAAAAGAAAAAGCAGCTCCTGTTTGGAGGATGATGAGCACAGACCTGTGTTATGGGAGGTCCTGGCACGTGGCAGGGTGCAGTTACTCAGCTGATGACAGGCATCCTTACAAGTCTGCAGCCCCAAGTTGCAGAAAGTACCCTTCTGCAAATATAAGCAGTCTGCCGTATTGAGGACTATAAGTGACCTTTTGGAAATGCCTTTAATTCTGAGCTCAATGATCAATCTTGACACAATTCAAGAAAATAATATAGTTTTAAAGTTACACAGATGTGCCCAACAGTTACTTTCTGTTTCCATGTCATGAAATGTATTCTGACAGGGACAGGCAGGAGCTGACTCAACAACGTGCTGTGCATAGTCACTCAGTCGTGTCCAACTCTCTGCAACCCCATGGACTGTAGCCCGCAAGGCTCCTCTGCCCACAGGGGTCTCCAGGCAAGAATACTGGAGTGGACTGTCATTCCCTTCTCCAGTGGATCTTCCCAACCCAGGGATCAAACCAGTGTCTCTAAAAAAAAAAAAAATAAAAAAATAAAAAAAATTAAAAAAATAAAAAAAAACCAGTGTCTCTTACACCTAACCTGCATTTGCAGGCGGGTTCTTTACCACCAGCGCCACGTGGGAAGTCTCAATAATGGTGTTCTCTAATTTGGTAAAGTTGGCAGTTATTTAAAGGAAGCATCCCATCAGCTCGTCTTTGTGGTCACATGGGGAGGAGACGGGAAAAGAAATATCAATAATGCAACTGTTACCATTTCTACTGGAAAAGGGAATACCCACTACAGTATTCTTGCCTGGAGAATTCCATGGACAGAGGAGCCTGGCGGGCCCCAGTCCATGGGGTTGCAAAGAATCGGACAGGACTGAATGACTGACACTTTCACGGCACTTCGTGCATGCCAGGCACTCAGCTAAGGTGACAGACATCACCTCAACCCATCCTTACAGACCCACCCGTGAGGCAAGTGATTGATCACTAACAGATGAGG
Source organism: Cervus elaphus (assembly GCF_910594005.1). Classification (NCBI taxonomy): domain Eukaryota; kingdom Metazoa; phylum Chordata; class Mammalia; order Artiodactyla; family Cervidae; genus Cervus; species Cervus elaphus. The sequence goes on from NC_057822.1 coordinate 41,884,726, forward strand.
AGAGTGAGGTTTAAGGAGGCTTTGAGCAACTTGCCCTAGAGGGCACAGCTAAGGAGTGCCAGATTTCGACCCAGCTGTTCATCCACAAACCTATGTCTTTCAATCCTACTCTGCCGGTTCTCCAATAGAGGAAAGATTCTTTCTTTGCTTGAAAGGAGAGAAAATAAATTAGGTCCTAGGAAGCATTAGCAGAATGCTAAATTCCCACACCAGGAAGAGATCCTTTTGCTTTCCTCAGTATTACTCATTCTCCTTAATAATGGGTTACACCCTGATTAAGTTGAAAGTCCTAAATAATTGAAAATATGATAAATCAAAAATACATTCAATACACCGAACTCACCGAACACCATAGCTTAGCCTAGCTTGCCTTAAACCATGCTCAGAACACTTGTATCAGCCTGCAATTGGTGAATCATCTAACATAACGCCTACTTTATAGTAGAGTATTGAATAAGCCCATGCAATGTATTGAAGACTGTGCTGAAAGTGAAAAACTGATGGTTGTCTGGGTACAGAGTGGTTCTAAGTGGATCGGTTGTTTACCCGCGGGATCCTGCGGCTGTTGCCACTGCCCAGGATCACAAGACAGTATATGATTATATCATATGCTGCATATTACAAGTCTGGGGGGGAAAAAATCAAAATTCCAAGTATGGTTTCTACTGAATGTGTATTGCTTTTGCACCATTTTGAAGTCAGACCGCTTAAGTTGGGGACCCTCTGTGGTCATCATGGCAGGTGCTGTGCTCCACCCATAATCCCTCAGGCCTCCTTCCATTACAAGCATACAAGTTGCTGCCAATACCTGTAACATCCCAGCTGCCAACTCCTGCAACTCTTTGTCTGAAGGATGCCCTTAGGTCAAGGGCGCCTGCTTTGTTTCCACGGACAGCATGAAGTTTTTGGAAATGCATGTCCTCAGTAGGATAACCCTTAACCAATGACTGATGGGTCTGAAGATACCCGTAGCCAGCTGGCCAGTCCCTGATAAAACACCAGGGTGTGATCTACACTGATCCAGACCCATTGCTGGATTGAGCCACAGTCACCCTGTGAAACTTTCATCACTGGTACACCCTTGTTTATCCTCCTTTCCTTCCAAGTCCCACTCCCCTTGTCTCCTGAATTCCTCCATGTGTAACTGAAGTATGCAGAGAAGTTTGTTATTGTTTAGTTGCTAAGTCATGTCAGATTTTTGTGACCCCCATGGACTTAAACCGCCAGCCTCCTCTGTCCATGAGAATTCCCAGGCAAAAATACTGGAGAGGGTTGCCATTTCCTTCTCCAGGGGAATCATCCTGACCCAAGGTTCGACCTGTATCTCCTGCATTGCAGGCCAACTCTTTGCCACCGAGCCAGCAGGGAAGCTGGGAGAAGTAAGGAAAAGAACTAACAGATGACTTAAACCTTATCTTAGTTGAAAATGGTTGCTATTATCATAAGTATGCTATTTTTTTTTTTATTATTTCAGTCTCAAAAGACTACCAATCAAAATAAATGAAGTAGTTGGAAAGAAAATCACAGCTAGATATAGAGAAGATTTCCTGATTACAAAGGTGACTGAACACTGAAACTGTCTCTCCCATCCTTAAAGATATTTCCAGAGGGAATGGACAGCTCCCTAGATTGCTAGAGAGCAATTTTATATCACAATTGAGAGAATGAGTTGTGCTCTCCTATGGACCTGGGTTTGAGTCCATGAGCTGCTCCCTGTATCTCAGTTTCTTAACCTATAAAGTGGGAGTAAAATGAGACATCTCACCTCATTGTTGTGAAGACTGGGTGAGATTTAATGCACTTAGGTTGATAAGCATAACAAGGAATCCATAAGTGGTAGCCATTATTACTGATTTTTATATTTCTAGATGCGGAATGGCCCCTTGAAGTTGTTTCAAGTCTATAGTTTTATGCCCTTTCCCATCCTTCCCAAAGCTTGACTCTGGAAGTAGAATACCAGGTTCATCCCCATGAAAGTATGAAAGTATTAGCTGCTCAGGTGTGTCTGACTCTTTGAGACCCCAAAGACTGTAGCCCACCAGCCTCCTCTGTCCTTGGGGTTCTCCAGGCAAGAATACTAGAGTGGGTTGTCATTCCCTTCTCTAGTGTATCTTACTTCTCTAGGGTTATCTTCCCAACCCAACCCAGGGGTCTCCTGCATTGCAGGCAGATTCCTTACTGTCTGAGCCATCATCCCTACTGGGAAGAAAAAGAACCCAGGAGAGCTTGTGAAAGATGCAGCACCATCACGTCCCAGGAAGAGTGAAGGATTCTAAAGGTGAGGGCGTCACCAAAGGCAATTGCCAGCTATTGTTCAAGAGAGAGCATTGCCCTAGCTGCTCACCACTTGCAAAAAATCAATTCTCACAAAAGTTAGTAGAAAGGAAAGCTGTCTGTAGTCAGGATGCCAGCAATCTGGGGAGATGGTGGACTCAGTGTCCCCTAGAAATCATCTCCCAAGATTCTGCTCAACCATGAAAGCTTTTAAAGGAAAACTAGGAATTAATCTCAGTTAGTCATTGAGATGGGGGTCAGAGCCATCACCATTCCCCCACTAAGTACAGATTTGTCAACTTCTTGTGCGTTTGTTCATGAGATTACTGGAGGGGAAGCTAGGGAAGAGAGCTGGTCATCTGTTAATTACTTATTCATTTCTACTTCTTTGATCTGTGGAAAGAACCAAGAGAGGAGGCGAGGTGTTGTGTGATCAAAAGATTTGAAAGATATGTTAGAGCCAAAAATAGTAGAGTATAGGGGTGCCTGGTTTAAGGTTGGTGGCAAGACAGAGGGGCCTCCTGCAGAGAGCTCTTTTCCTGCCAAAAGCTGATTACACCTTTCAACAATTTCATAAAATAAGATTCATTTACTGAGCTTTTACTATGTGCAAAGCATTGTGCCAACCATTTTCTTTACACTTCCTTATCTCATCCTCACGATAGTCATGGAAGTAGTCATCATCCCCTTTCATAGAGGAGAACACAAGCTCAGAAAAGTTAAACAACATTCTCAAGACCAAGTAGTGGGGCCAGACCCAGACCCAGAACTCCATGACTCCAAACTTCCTTACACTTCATTCCTTGTGGAATTTCAGAGGATGCATCGCCAGTAAATTGTAGTTCCTCTGCCCCATAAGAGCTGGTGTTGGGATGATGGACTATAATCATGTCAGTGTATGAATATGTACTTCACCTTGAAGAGTAACAGTTATTCAAAACAGAAGAGTCAACTTCAAAAGGTCACTGAAGCCAAGAGATAATTTCTACCCAAGAATGGGCTTCTAAAACCCAAGTGGTCCCCTACCTTATCGTCACAACCCTTAATCTTAAAAGAGTCAACCTCAACTGGCAAAACAAAAAAGCTACCCAATGTTTCCAAATTATTTTTTTAGAAACTGTTGAATTGCTTGAAAAGCATGGGAGGAATGAGCCCACCGCAGCCTCTCTGCATTCAGTCCTTGAATTTCTACAGACTGCTGGGGGGTGACTTGAGAGTCGGACATGGCCATGTTTCAGGAGGCTTTCCAATTTTCCCAACTGCTCTCTACCCTAACGAGCCTTGAGAGAAATCCTGAAATGTCCATAAGGACACTCCAAGAGGGTCCCTCCCACACACCCCCATCCCTGCCAAAAAAAAAAACGTGTGTTCATGCCAGGAGCAGTAAGCAGGATGAGGGGACAGCCAGATGCCTCTGGCATGAAAACTGGTATCACAAGTCATTTTCACTTTTACTTCCTGCTGAAATTCTGGAAAACTGGTGTGAGGGTGACCACTCACTCTCGCTAGTGCAGAGCTTGGGAAGAGGGCCAGCATTTCTCCACTGACTTTTTTCTAGACCAGCAGTTCCCAAAGGAGCCCCAGTGAGCCTCATGCAATTTGCACTAAAGAGGAAATGATACTTGAGAAAGAAGCTATATTCCATTTAAATGTTTTTGAGTAATGATGGTGAGGGTCTGGAAGATGGGGGGGGGGGTGAAGCCTGAATTTGTACTGAGAATAAGTGAGGGCATTTTTAGTCTTTCCATTAAGACAAAGAACTAGTATTAAGACAAGTACAGTCAAATTCCCTGCCCTGTTAGGAATCCATTCTTTTTTATGATGCCATATGCGTAGCTTGAGGTTATATTGGAATGCATAAATCTCTTGTGAGCCTCAAAACGTTAAGCTGCCATTGTCCTCATAATTTCATTATCTCAGTTTCTGCCCTAAAACGTTTAACACTAATTGAACACCCGAGGATTTCCTGTGAAGTTTATTTTCTGAACATTATTGAAGTACTGTTGATAAAAGTCAGAATTTATGGAGTCAGCACTCCTTAAAATGCCATGATAGATTTGAGCATGACTTTTTTTTTTAGAGCAAGAATATTTTTATGAATTTGCCTGGAATTTCAGTCTTTCAATCATTCTGCATAATAAAGCTATCTATTTCAAAGTGTGTTTTCCAAGAACCAATTTACTTTCTTGAACCTAATCTGTCCATCTCCAGGTTCTGGTTGGGCATACTTGGGTACCAGAATTATTTTATATTTCAGGTTGTTTCTTGATGTTTATTTTGTTCCTAATTAAAAATGCTTGACTTTTCCCCACCTATCTACATCCTTCATGCTCTGGTACAGACTGCCTTGAATAATGTAAATATTGATAGTCATCTCACTAATGACTGTTCATTCTTTTTCACTGAAAGAAATGCGTTTGCATGACTTAGAGCTATTAAGTATCCTTTAGTTCTCTAAGGGAAGGAACCAACCATTTCCTGTAAGTTTCAAAAAATTATAATAAAGAGAAGCCATGTGTTAAATCCATCTCTTGGATATTGTTTGCATTTCAATTAATTTCACGTGTCTGTGTCAGAAACTAATTCAAAGAAAGAGCTGTGACAGGTGTCTCTTTTGGATTTGAATTAATACTTAGAATACATATACATACACAAACACCACACACACACAAACGCACACAATGTGTGGTATATACTGTTCAAAAGTGTCATCTTTACAAAGCATATGACTTCATTTTCGCTTCCGAAAATGAAGCATAAACTTAGAGTTAAGTGTCCATTTCCTGTTTAAAAGAAGTAAGTTGTTCCTGGTTGCTATAGTAACTGCCAACAGACTAGCATTTTTCTGTCATTAGTATAATATGAAGAGAAAATAATCTATTTTAAATTATAGAGCATAGAGAGACCTATTCATCTAAAATGGGTCCTAAACTTACTGAAAAGCAGGAATAAGAGATGTTTGCCACACTCAGGATTGGAACTCCACTTTCTTCGACTGAAATATGGTTTCTGAAGGGCTAAGCAAGGGTAGATTGTTTATCCTGAGGCAGGAAGTACAATGACAAGAAAGAAAAATGACACGGGATTTCCAGCCTATAAAATAAGTAAAAAATTCAAACCTGCTTTCACAAAGTGATACATAACTAAGAACCTGTTATTGTGTTTAGTATTCTAGAGATGTAGTCTGTCTCATTGTACATGTGCAGTGTCTGCCCTCTATTGCCATTTACCACCATCATCTACAAGGGATAATTTATTTTACTCATAAAAGAAAAGACTTTCTCTCCCTTTCAATGAACTCTCCCTGTATTCACGCTCCACAACCCATTTAAAACTGTACTTCTGCACAGAAAGTTTGAAAATAAATAACCCAAAATATTAATGATGGGGGATGAAGTATGAATTTTACTTTATATTTTAATGTAAAATTTAAATTCTCTACAGTGAATACGTACTTCTTTTATAATCTGAAAACTTTTAAACATGAAAAATGAGATAATGAGGAAGATACTTTTTGAATCACTTATGGGTCCAAAAGACTCTCTAAGAGAAATAAAATAATCTCCACATAACCCAAACATAACCAAAACTATATATATCAAAATGGATATGCTATAGCTGGAAAGGTTCTTAGATTTATCACTGTAATATATGTCTAAATGTGAGATGTGGAAATTAATGAGTTGGCAATCCATTTTTAAAGGATGAGTTACTGATAAAGGAAATCCCTGTTTAGAAGAATCTCCTTCTGTAATATTTCCCTTCTAGTATTTTCTTCTACAGTTGTGAAATGCTGTGCATGAAGCTTTTCCCACACTGCTTTCTCTCCAGATCTGTTCTCCCATCTGTCCTAGGAATAAGGGACAACTGAAGGCTTTCCTACATTGTCCACATTTATAGGGTCTCTCCATAGTGGAAGATCTCACACATTGCCAAAGATTAGAAAAAGATTTACAGATGGTCTGGTAAGGTAGCAGAATATGCCATCCCAAAATATGTCACTCTGGCATGAGGATTATTTTGAGCTAAAGGCAATTGAAAAGAAGCAGATACAAGACAATCTCTCTGTCCTCCCCTCCCCATGTTTACTTAAAAGCAGAATGTAGATTTTCAAAGGTTTGACCCCTGTCCTCTCTACCAGGAAGGACAGAAGTTTATCACTGGACACTTTAGACCTTTATCAGCCCAGAGGTGGCATCAGAGGGATCCACATGACAACCTTGACTAACTAGCCCTTATCTTCCACCAGTTTCCCTGTATATTTATCTTCTCATAATTTCCCACCCCAAGAAACTCAAAGTTCTCCCTCCAGTCACTCCTTTAAAAGCTTAGTGTTACTTTATTAAGAGGCTACATCAGCTCAAATTCTAACCACCCTTCTGAGTTACTCTTCTCTGACTGCTCCCAAGCTTAAGCACAACTCACATGCTAATAAATTTCCACTTGTTTTTGTTTTGTTAATTTATCTTTGTTAGTCCAGTGTATAGGACCCATGCCAGGGAACCCAAAATGGTAATAGTAGAAAAGTTTTTCTCCTACAGTCTTGAATTCCTTATATTCACATGGTTTATCAATAGTATAACTGCTCACATATACAGTAAGATGTAAACGATTAGTGAAGGCTTTCCCCTACTTCATATCCCTACACATTGTCTCTGATGTGAGTTCTCATGTGTCTTAGAGTATATAAGACAGGGGATGGGAAGGAGATTCTAGAGGGAGGGGATATGAGTATAATTATGGCTGATTCAAGTTGTTGTATGAAAGAAACTAACATAACATTGTAAAGCAATTATCTTCCAATTAAAAATAAATTTTTTTAAGTATTAAAAAATGTATAGAACAATGCCCTTGTTTCTTACAGGTGGATGATTTTTCTCCAATGTATATTCTCATGTGTGAATTTTGAAAACCCATTACTTTCCCTCAATTTTTCCATCCATGAGGCTTCTTTCCATTCTTAAATGTTGATTGAGGAACAATGTATTAGTTCTCTATTGCTGTATAAAAACATAACCACAGACTTCACATCTTAGAACCACACACATTTATTTTTTTCACAGTTTCTGTGAATCAAGAATCTGGGTGTGATTTACTGGGTCCTCTGCTCAGGGTCTCTCACATCTGCAAGGAATCAGCCAGGTATCAGGAATCAGCCAGGTATCAGGTATCAGCCAGTCTGGGGTCTTATCTGCAGGCTCAGCTGAGGGAGGATCTACTAACAAACTCACATGGCTGTTACCAGGATTCAGTTCTTTGCAGGGTATTTGACTAAAGATCTCTGTTCTTGCTGACTGTTGACTAGAAGCAGCCTTTAGTTTCTGGGCAACTTGGCCTCTTCAACGTGTAAGTTTATTTCATTAAAGTTAGCAAAGGAGAGAGTCTGCTAGCAAGATAGAAGTCACAACCTTATGTAGCCAGATACTATAGTCTGAATGTTCGTGGTCCCCCCAAATTTGTATATTGAAATCCTAATCCCCACGTGATGGTATTAGGAGATGGGGTCTGGAAGGCTTAAGTCAGGAAGGTGGAAGCCTCATAAATGAGATTAGTGCCTTATAAGAAGAAAGGCTCCAGAGAGATCTCTAGCCCTCTGTCTTCCCCTTTCCACCATGTGAGGATACAATAAGAAGCCTGTGACCCAGAAGAGAGCCCTCACCCACCCACACTGGCACCCTGATCTTGGACTTCCAGCCTCCAGAAAAATGAAAAATGAATTTTTGATGTTTATAAGCTACCTAGTCTATAGTATTTTGTTATAGTAGCCAAAATAGACTAAAACACAGGACACAAAGATTATATTCCGTTATCTTTGCTCTATTCTACTGGTAAATCTTTCAGTTCAGTTCAGTTCAGTCGTTCAGTTGTGTCCAACTCTTTGCAACCCCATGAATTGCAGCACACCAGGCCTCCCTGTCCATCACAAACTCCCAGAGTTTACTCAAACTCATGCCCATCGAGTCAGTGATCCCATCCAACCATCTCATCTTCTGTCATCCCCTTCTCCTCCTGCCCCCAATCCCTCCCAGCATCAGGGTCTTTTCCAATGAGTCAACTCTTCGCATGAGGTGGCCAAAGTATTGGAGTTTCAGCTTCAGCATCAGTCCTTCAAATGAACGCCCAGGACTTATCTCCTTCAGGATGGACTGGTTGGATCTCCTTGCAGTCCAAGGGACTCTCAAGAGTCTGGAAAAGGTCAGTTTTCATTCCAATCCCTAAGAAAGGCAATCCCAAAGAATGCTCAAACTATTGCACAATTGCACTCATCTCACACGCTAGTAAGGTAATGCTCAAAATTCTCCAAGCCCTTTTAGAAAAGGCAGAGGAACCAGAGATCAAATTGCCAATATCCACTGGATCATAGAAAAAGCAAGAGAGTTCCAGAAAAACATCTATTTCTGCTTTATTGACTACACCAAAGCCTTTGACTGTGTGGATCACAATAAACTGTGGAAAATTCTGAAGGAGGTGGGAATACCAGACCACCTGACCTGCCTCTTGAGAAACCTGTATGCAGGTCAGGAAGCAACAGTTAGAACTGGACATGGAACAACAGACTGGTTCCAAATAGGTAAATCTTTAGATTAGCCCAATTCAAAAGAGGGTGACTCATTGATAACGGATCTGCCTGCCAAGCAGAAGACCCAGTTTCAGTCCATGGGTTGGGAAGATCTCCTGGAGAAGGAAATGGCAAATGACTCTAATATCCTTTCCAGGATAATCCCATGAACAGAGAAGCCAGTGAGCTATAATCCATGGAGTCACAGGAGTCAGATAAGACTTTGTGACTAAACAACAAAAATTCAAGAGAGGGAATTACCCAAAGATGTGAATACCAGGAAGCGGGGGTTCTTGGGGGACATCATAGAGTTTGCTTGCCACATATGAAGAATGACTAATGACTTCCCCATATTCTTTATTTACATATATATTGAAATTTTCCATTGTGACCTCTGACATGTACCCCAAAAAGATGAGGGACAACAGAAGGCTTTTCCACATTTAACATATCTCTTCCTTATGAATACTCAGAGAAGTCCTTAAATATGAGAGACAATGGCAGGTTTGTCCATACTTCTTAAACTGATAGCTTTTGTACCCAGGTGAGATCTGACATGATTCTCAGGAGAAAAATGATCCATAAAGGCATTTCCATATTTACTGAATTTATAGGATTTTACTCCAACAGAGGTACACTTTAACATGGTAAGATTTGGAAAGTGGCTAAAGTTTTTTCCACATAGATTACATTCATTACATTCACAGAGGTTCTCCACCTTATGACTTCTTGAATATCTTCCTTGTACTTGTGCTGAGAATTCAACACAAGAACATAATAATATTCTCAGTTTTCTCTTAAAATGGAGAATCACTAATCATTCTTTGTGATTCTTTCTGTTCTCTGTTTATTGGACTTTTTTCTCCATGAATATTCTGCCAAGCAACTGACTCATGGTTTTAAGTTGAATCACACAATCTACTGAGGCCAGACTCAAAGTATTTTCCTCCAGCATCACATCTCTGTAGCGATTCCTTTGAGCAGGAGCCAGTAAAGCCTATTCCCTCTGGGTAAATTTCACAGCTATATCCTCAAAGACCACTAAGTCTGCTTCCTGGCCCAAGCTTCTGGAGGTTTCTGTGAGCATCAGTCATGGAGTCCAAGAGGGAAGAGGAAAGAAGGTGAAATGGGGGCCACGTGGAGCAATTTGAAGCCAGATGGAAAAGGTTTGGCAACAGAGCACTGAAGTTCTTAGTTTGCAATCATGTGGTTATACTCAATTCTAAAGCTTTCAATTGCAACTTAGATGATTTGCTTTTCTCTCTTTTTCCACTTTATTCCTCTCTTTTACCTACACCTTTTATATATACTCCCTAGTGCCATTCTTTGGAGATACAGAAAGTTGTTACACTTAAAAGAATTGGGGTAAGACTTCCCATCCTTTATAGCAGGAATCATTAGCCAAATATGTGATCTGTTGTCCAAATAGGTGTCCATTTTGACAGTGGCCAAACCATATTTGCTGAGAGAACTCTGGCCCACAATCCCCACAGCCATCAATTGTGGAAGCTGAATATTAACTTGTGTTAATATTAACTGGCCGGGAAGAGTAAGGACTAGCTCCCTGGGCTTCCCAGGTGGCTCAGTGGTAAAGAATCTGCCTGCCAAACAGGAGACTCGGATTTGACTCTTGGGTCAGGAAAATCCCCTGGAGAAGGAAATGGCAACCCATTCCAGGATTCTTGCCCAGGAAATCCCTTGGAGGGAGGAGCCCGGCAAGCTACAGCTCACAGGGTCACTAAGAGTCAGACACGACTTAGTGACTAAACAGAAACAAGCAGTTCCCTATTTCTTGTCCACCCTCCCCCACCCCCTCCATTCCAATTTAGAATCAACCGGAGAAAGCCAAATGTGCTCCTAAACCAGTCACATAACATGTCCCGCTTCAGGTAGCCCACCTCCAGCTTCTGCATGTCAAAGACCTCCAACCAGAATGTACTTGACGCCTTCCACTATTTTCACTATAAAGCTTTCCCACTTCACTGCCTATTTTTGGAATCCCTAACAAAACACAACTGATGGTGACTGACTCTCTTGCTATACTATAGAGAAAGAGAGAAAGAGAGTGCTAAGTCGTGTCCAACTTTTGTGACCCCATGGACTGTAGCCTGCCAGAATTCTCTGTCCATGGGATTCTCCAGGCAAGAATACTGGAGTGGGTTGCCATTTCCTTCTCCAGGGGAACTTCCTGACCCAGGAATTGAACCCAGGTCTCCTGCATTGCAGGCATGTTATAGAGATCTCTGACTAAATAGCCTGTTTGTTTATTTCCACAGTTCTATTGTACATGTCTTTATTTTCATTATTTCAAACACTGGTTCAAAATACTTCAACCTCAGTTATCCCTCACAGATGAAGGAGACATTGAAATTCAGATTTAGGAAAATTACATTTGTTCTATAAAGTAATAGGACTCCATCATTTCACTACATTCACATGAAAAAACTCTTACTAGAGAAAGGAAGGAAAAGCGTTTCCTTACCTTACTTTCCTTCTGTAAGATCTTTACTGAAATGTATTTCACATACCACACAACTCACACATTCAGGGTGTACAGTTCAATGTTTTCATTATAGTCGCAGAGTTGCCCAGCCACTACCACATGCAGTGTTTTTCCTCCTGAGTTTCAGGATTTACAAGGTTTCATCAGCTCCAGACTGGATAAAATAGTAACAGCTAACATTGATGGAGGACTGTTCTAAGTGCTTCACACACAGTAGCCTGTGGAATTCTAGTGTCAACCCTGTGAAATAGGGACGGTTATTATCACCTACCTTCTGTGGGTGAGAAGAGCAAAGTTCAGTAACTTGCCTGGAGTCACAGAGCTGATAAGGATGGAATAGGGACTGGCTCTGAGACAGTCCCACTCCAGAACTTTGCCTTAACACCACGCTACAGGTCAATTGAATAGTAACACATTAAAAAAAAAAAAATTAGTCAGAAATAGAATTTGCTGTGTCTGTGAGGAAGCATTTTCTTTTCAATTTTCTTCTTTTTTCATATTCTTAACTTCTAGACATCACTTCACCAATTCTCCTTAGCAGTTGGTCTCAGTGGAGTTTGAGTATTGATAAATGATGTAAATTTCTCCTATCAGTTAGCACTTGAGTAATTATATCTTTACGTCTTCATGTTTTAAAATAGATTTATTCTATCATTTGATTGCTCATTTCATCCTTTTTCTCTTCTTACTCTCTCCTATTAATTTAAAAACAAAATCATTTCAATGAATAGGACTCCTACATTACTATTTTCATAGTTTTTTCCACTGAGATGACCATTGAACCATTTTTGTTTTAGAATGTTTTCAGTTATCCTGACAATAACTAAAAGGCCTTGACTGCATCTGTAAATGACCAAGATAGTAATACAAACAGAAATACTAATCACTTGTATGTTTATGATTCTCTTAACATTTTCCAAACTGTTTTACTCCTGACCTCAAAGTGTTCATCATTCATCTAGATGTTTCCAAATGTTTCCCACTTTAATGTTGTTTACACTGAATTCTTCTCCTTACATGTTACACTCTTAGAAAAAGATTTTGGGGATGGAGGGGCATGAGACATAGAGTGAGGCTCTTGTCATAAAAACGTTATCACTGAAATCATCAATTCCTCCAACCAGCGCGTCACTTCAATAAGCAAAAATTTTGATGGATAAAAATTAAGATTTTTTGCTTTGTGCTGAGCTTAAAGAAAGGAGGCCCTTGAGTGTGGCCTGCAAGCCGTGTTCAGTGGAGCCCGGCTGAGCTCCAATTGGCATCTGTGCCTTGTTTGTTAAGACGGAGGACAGATGCCCTGCTTACTAACTTCACAGGAGGGGTTATTGGTTGGAAACTGGGTTGGCTGTTTCTCAGTGACTGAATGTGCTTTAGAAGCCTCCCCTTTTATGATTTTGACTAGTTTAGCTGCCAAACTAGCTGCTGAAATTGGCCTAGAGCACTGTGAAATTTGTTCAAACAGCAGCTAATACGCTCACAGGTCCCCTGCCTGCTCTGGACAAATCATAGAGGAACAGCCATGTCCTCTGTGAGTGGTGACTTGTAATGTCCTCTCCCTGGTCCCCCCTCCATCAATGTGCAGGACAGAAAACCACGTCAGCCGCCTCACATGTGCCAGCTGCACTAATCTTGCTGACAGAGAGTTTTGGTTGCAGGCAGGGCTAGGCAGGCAGTTAATTATACCCAGAGTTAATTGAGTGGTCATATTAACAGTCTAGTCTCCTGAGGTCTAAAAGAGGATTCGAGAAATGTCGGTGTGTCCGACCCTCAAGATGAAGTCGAATGAGACATCATGTTCTTTTTGACCTTCCCTTTCAATCTGGGATGATGATTTCATTAATCAGGATTCCTCCCCCACTGTCATTTACTTCTAATTGACAGACGCTAATTAAAATAGCAAACGGGATCCTCGCAGGCACTTTCTTCTGTGTTTCTTCGGTGACCATTCTGTTCTTGACTGATTTACCATGGCTCTTTCCCCTCAATTAACAGACAAGTTAAACTTTATATTCCCTTAAATTTTTATTACTCATAATTAGGAAGTGAAAAAAATCATTATGTGTTTTACAACTTTAAAATGTAAAAGTAAATTGGGTACTCAAATAATGTGGGACTAATTGCCTAATTGGAGGTGAGTCAGAGTCAGGTGGCCTGCCAACAGTTTCTGCACCCTGAATCCGCCGAGCCCTTCACTTCAGCAGCCCAGACCAAACCAACTTTCACAACAGGGAGATGTTTCAAGGGACTTAATTTTAAAATATACCCAATAGTAAAATTGATTCTAAGCGTAAAACCATTTTACAACAACAAAAATGCTGGCTCTTCTCTTTCTGACTTACGACATGCTATATGACAGACTCTAGGTCTAGCCACATCTCTACCAATGACCCAATTTCATTCCTATTTATGGTTGAGTAATATTCCATTGTACATATGTGCCACATATTCTTTATCCATTCATCTACCATTGGACATTTAGGTTGCTTCCATTAACTACTGTTAATAGTGCTGCAATGAACACTGGGATACCTGTGTCCTTTTGAATCATGATTGACCTAGATGTTTGGGATAGGGGCATGGGAGGGAGGTCCAAGAGTAAGAAGATACATGTATCCATATAGCTGATTCAATTTATTATATACCAGAGACTAACACAACATTTTAAAACAACTATACCCCAAAAGAACATATTGGCTTTAATTCTAAAGCCTGCTGTATTATTTCCATTTCTGCATTAGATAAACATGGACATACTCAAGATGGTCTAAATTTCTTGTAGCCAAGCTATGTCATATTCAGCTTTGGAATCCTGAGTAGTCTGAGCTCAGCACACAGCACCCAGCACATACTCAGTGACTCAAACTCCAATGAATGACTCAACCGAATCACCCCACTCCATCTCTTCAGTTCAGTTGTTCAGTTGTGTCCAACTCTTTGTGACCCCATGGACTGCAGCATGCCAGGGCTTCCCTGTCCATGAACCAACTCCGAGAGCTTGCTCAAACTCATGTCCATTGAGTTCGTGATGCCGTCCACCCATCTCATCCTCTGTCATCCCCTTCTCCTCCTGCTTTCAATCTTGCCCAGCATCAGAGTCTTTTCCAATGAGTCAGTTCTGGGGAGGAGCTAAAATGGCAGAGGAATAGGACAGGGAGACCACTTTCTCCCCTACAAATTCATCGAAAGAACATTTGAATGCTGAGCAAACTCCACAAAACAACTTCTGATCACTAGCAGAGGACATCAGGCACCCAGAAAAGCAGCCTATTGTCTTCGAAAGGAGGTAGGACAAAATATAAAAGATAAAAGGAGACCCATCCTGGGAAGGGAGTCCTAATAGAGGAAGTTTCCAAACACCAGGAAACCCTCTCACTGGTGGGTCTGGGGGAAGTTTTCGAATCTCGGAGTGCAACCTAACTGGGAGGAAAAATAAATAAAATCAATGAGTCAGTTCTTCTTATCAGATGGCCCAAGTATCGGAGCTTCAGTTTCATGGCCCAAGTATCGGAGCTTCAGTTTCAGCATCAGTCCTTCCAATGAATACTCAGGACTGATTTCCTTTAGGATGGACTGGTTGAATCTCCTTGAAATCCAAGGGACTCTCAAGAGTCTTCTCCAATACCACAGTTCAAAAGCATCAATTCTTCAGTGCTCAGTTTTCTTTATGGTCCAACTCTCACATCCATAACTGACTACTGGGAAAACCATAGCTTTGACAATATGGACCCTTGTTGGCAAAGTAGTGTCTCTGCTTTTTTTTTTTTGTCTCTGCTTTTTAATATGCTGTCTAGGTTTGTCATAGCTTTTCTTCCAAGGAGTAAGGGTCTTTTAATTTCATGGCTGCAGTCACCATCTGCAGTGATTTTGAAGCCCCCAAACAATAAAGTCTGTCACTGTTTCCATTGCTTCCCCACCTATTTACTGTGAATTGATGGGACCAGGTGCCATAATCTTAGTTTTTTGAATGTTGAGTTTTAAGCCAATTTTTTTCACAAGACTGTACTCTGCATATAAGTTAAACAAGCAGAGTGACAATATACAGCCTTGACATACTCCTTTCCCAGTGTAGAACCAGTCCATTGTTCCATGTTCAGTTCTAACTGTTGCTTCTTGACCTGCATACACATTTCTCAGGAGGCAGGTCAGGTGGTCTGGTATTCCCATCTCTTGAAGAATTTTCTACAGTTTGTTGTAATCCACACAGTCAAAGGATTGGCTTAGTCAATGAAGCAGAAGTATATGTTTTTCTGGAACACTCTTGCTTTTTTGATGATCCAACGGATGTTGGCAATTTATCTCTGGTTCCTCTGCCTTTTCTAAATCCAGCCTGAACATCTGGAAGTTCTTGGTTCACATACTGTTGTAACCTAGCTTGGAGAATTTTGAGCATTACTTTGCTAGTGTGTGAGATGAGTGCAATTATGTGGTAGTTTAAACATTCTTTGGCATTGCCTTTCTTTGAGATTGGAATGAAAACTGACCTTTTCCAATCTTGTGGTCACTGCTGAGTTTTCCAAATTTGCTGGCGTACTTAATGCAGAACTTTCACAGAATCATCTTCTAGGATTTGAAATAGCTCAACCGGAATTCCAACCACCTCTACTAGTTTTGTTTGTAGTGATGCTTCCTAAGGCCCACTTGACTTTGCATTCCAGGGTATCTGGTTCTAGGTGAGTGATCACACCATCGTGGTTATCTGGGTTATGAAGATATTTTTTGTATAGTTCTATGTTTTTTGCCACCTCTTCTTAATATCTTCTGCTTCTGTTAGGTCCCTACTGTTTCTGTCCTTTATTGTGCCCATATTCACATGAAATGTTCCCTTGATATCTCTAATTTTCTCAAAGAGATCTCTAGTCTATTGTTTTCCTCTATTTCTTTGCATTGATCACTTAGGAAGGTTTTCTTATTTCTCCTTGCTATTCTTTACTCTATCATTTACCCTTAATGTTTAGTGCTCTTACATCTGCTTTTAACATTCAGCTACACTTCACATCAGTAACTTGAGCACCAAGGATCAAGGTGGAGATGCTTATAATGGCTTTCCTTAAAAGTGTTGCCTTAGTCTAGTCCCATAAGAAGAAAGCATAAGTATTAAGTCCTGATTACACCTTACCACAAAAACAAGAGGAAATTAGACATAAATGAAAGGATTTACATTAAAACGAAATGTGCTCAGTAATTACCTTTAATGGCATTGATTTTTTTAAAAAGAATTTTATTAAAATGGGATTTTAATTTCTTAGCCAATCCATAGACATTTTTTCCCCCCTCTGATGGAAAATATCAGATTTCAACTGGTTACATTTTGACTCTTAACTATAACAATGCTCTTTGCCTCAGAAATGAGATTAAAAAATTACCTTTGTGGAATTACATATTTAGGAAGGAAAGGGAAGCAGGATGCTAGGGAGGAAAGTAGAATTTCTCATTCTTCCTCAGGAAACGCCTTGTCATTAAATATCAGCAATGATTTTCAGATTACATTAGGAAAGATTGCAGTTGCCTGCAACCGCCATGCAGCTAAGGATTTTCACAACCTTCTGAGAGAACTCAATTTTACCAAGAACTGAGAGGTATTTATACCCTTGGGTAACACAAATGCATTCATGGGAATCACACCATTGTGTAAATGTCTCAGGAAGCAAAAGAGTGAGTTACCCTGAAAATTGGCCCTGGTTCTAAACTAGCTACAGGAAATCATTCTCTCCTCACCTAATTCATAGGCGTGTCAGAAGGGCACAGGCCCTGAGATCCTTCAGGACCAGAGGAAGTTTCCATGAGCATTTATACAACAGCTGGAAAAGGGAGCAGCAAATATGTGTGAATACACTGCACAAGTATTCTCTTCTGTGCTGGCATCCCCAGAATAAAATTAAGGAGGTTGCCATCATGGGATAGGGCTTCCCCAGTGGTTCAGCAGTAATTCAGCCTGCAATCCAGGAGCCACTGGAGACACGGGTTTGATCCCTAAGTGGGGACGATCCCCTGGAGGTAGGGTATGGCAACCCACTCAAGTATTCTTGCCTGGAGAGTCCCATGAACAGAGAAGCCTGGTGGGCTACAGTCCATAGGGTTGCAAAGACTCAGACACTACTGAAGAGACTTAGCATGCACACACTCATCATGGAATGATCCACACCCCCTCCCAGTTTGCCTGGAACTGAGGCATTTCCCCAAAAGTGGAAAGTAGAATGCCAAACCTGGCAGCCTTGTACAAGCCAGGATGGTTTCTCACCCTGCATTTGATGATAAAAACTGTCCATTAATGATTACAAGTATTTTGGATTCCACTGAGTCAGGGCTTTTTAGAAACAAAACAACTCTTCTGGTGCAGAAAATGAGAGCATTCTTGGATACCACTTTTGGGAATTGGGGTTAGGAGCGGAAACCTCATCTGCTGGGATAAAAAAAGAATATTGTCAGTATTTCCAGGAGAAGAAAGAGTAAGCACTAGTTTTTGTTCTTTGTTTTTTTTTTCAAAGTGTTAGTCACTCAGTGATGTCCAACTCTGTGATCTCATGGTAGCCCACCAGGCTCCTCTGTCCATGGAATTCTCTAGGCAAGAATACCAGAGGGGGTTCCCATTTCCTTCTCCAGAGGCTCTTCGCAACCCAGGGACTGAACCCAGGTTTCCTGCATTCCAGGCAGAGTCTTTACCTTCTGAGCCACCAGGGAAACCAAAGGGCTATTTAAATACAATCAGCATATGAACTACCCTAGAGTTCCAGCCATGCCATCTCCTTATCCCAAGGAAAAAAGTAAGTTCCCTTACCCCTTTCTTCATCTATTGGTGTTAGCTTACATTTGTTTCCCATAAGCTTGGTCTTAATGCCTATTTAAACTAAAGGTCATGTACAAATGTTGATGGAGGTCCATCAGGTGATTTAAACTGTACCTAGTGGAAGTGGCTTTAGGACTCACCCTACATGAACTTCCCAGCACGCAGTTACCTGGCATTGACCAGAGGAACAGCTTGGCAAGCAGACGGATTCAAAAGTTCCTTGGTTTAAGAATCCATCCCCTTTGTTATTCTACATTAGGCAATGACCTAGCCCACTGTCACCTTGATGTGCTTCAGCTGTGGAGCCAGGGTCATTTCTAGAGGCAAGATTTTCAGCCTCACTATGTATGTTTCAGTGTTCTCACCTATAAAATGAGGATAATGATAGTAAGTGTCCCAGGGTATATGGAGAGACTGCAGTAAGAGAATGCATGCCGAGGGCTTAGCATAGAACCAGGTCCATGGTGCTATCAGTTTTATTACAGAGCAATAAGGGACTGTTGCTCCCAACTCCAGGAAGCATTTGAAAAATACTAAGATCAGGGCCACCTCATGCGAAGAGTTGACTCATTGGAAAAGACCCTGATGCTGGGAGGGATTGGGGGCAGGAGGAGAAAGGGATGACAGAGGATAAGATGGCTGGATGGCATCGCTGACTCAATGGACATGAGTTTGAGTAAACTCTGGAGGTTGGTGATGGACGAGGAGGCCTGGCGTGCTGCGATTCATGGGGTCGCAAAGAGTTGGACACGACTGAGCAACTGAACTGAACTGAACTGAAGATCAGGGGCTGGGGTGAGGGAGAGATGAATAGGTAGAACACAGAGGATTTTTAGGACAATGAAAATTCTGATACTATAAAAGTGAATATATACATTTGTGCAAACTTGTAGAATATACAACACCAAGCATGTACCCTGGACCGGGTGATTTAATATTTAGCTACATAATTTTCAGAATTAGTATTTTTAATGGTGTGCATATTTTTGTTCTTAAATTTTTTGCTTCTTAAACTAACAAGATCCTAATCAAACAATTTACTCCTCATTTTCTGTGGGTTACAACCCATGCATTCAAAAAGCAAAACTTTGATTCTAATTTTTACATCATAGCTCTTCAGATAAAACATTCAATCACTTAAGCACTGCATAAAAACATTATAGAATTTTTATTTTCTAGTGTTCCTCTTACATAATTGTTGATACAGAGATGATCTGTAATGTATACATAATATTTAAATCATGAATAATATTGATAATGCCATTTATCATGTTGTAAAAATAGTCCACAAAAACGTTGTCACCTTACACATTTACACTTCTCATAAGAGAATGACAATATGCAACTCTTTTTTTGGTTGGCTGTCACATCCAAAGACTCATGGCAGCATGTTACACGACAGGTTAAAGCAAAATCCAACAAATAAAAAGACTGGTGAACTTAATTTGAAACTAAATTATATATTTGGTATATAATATTTATATATTTGCTAGGAATTTGATATTTGGAGAGGAGAAAATACAGTCAGCCCTTCATATCTTCATATCCATGGATTCAATCGAAGGATGGAAAATATTTGAAAAAAAAAATACATGAAATTCCAAAGAACAAAACTTGAATTGCCACTCATCTTCAACTATTTACATAGCACTTACATTATATTTGGGCTTCCCTGATGGCTCAGACAGTAAATAATCTGCCTGCAATGCAGAAAGACACGGGTTCAATCCGTGGGTTGGGAAGATCCTCTAGAGGGGGAAATGGTCACCCATTCCAGTATTCTTGCCTTTAGAATTCCATAGACAGAGGAGCCTGGCTGGCTACAGTCCATGGGGTCCCAAAGAGTCAGACACAACTGAGCAATTAACACTACTAAGAATGTACCCTAATGTAAAGTATGGACTTTGAGTGATTATGCTGTCAATTTAGGTTCATTGATTGTAACAAATGTACCATTCTGATGGGGGATGTTGATAATGGGGGAGGCTATGCATGTTGGCAGAAAGTGAAAAACTAAAAAGCCTCTTAATGAAAGTGAAAGAGAAGACTGAGAAAGTTGGCTTAAAACTCAACATTCAGAAAACTAAGATCATGGCATCCGGTCCCATCACTTCATGGCAAATAGATGGAGAAACAATGGAAACAGTGGCTGACTTTATTTTGGGGGGCTCAAAAATCACTGCAGATGGTGATTGCAGCCATGAAATTAAAAGACGCTTACTCCTTGGAAGGAAAGTTATGACCAACCTAGACAGCATATTAAAAAACAGAGACATTACTTTGTCAACACAGTCAAGGCTGTGGTTTTTCCAGTGGTCATGTATGGATGTGAGAGTTGAACTATAAAGAAAGCTGAGCACCGAAGAATTGATGCTTTTGAACTGTGGTGTTGGAGAAGACTCTTGAGAGTCCCTTGGACTACAAGGAGATCCATCCAGTCCATCCTAAAGGAGATCAGTTCATTGGACAGACTGATGTTGAAGCTGAAACTCCAATACTTTGTCTCCCTGATGTGAAGAGCTGACTCATTTGAAAAGACCCTGATGCTGGGAAAGATTGAGGGCAGGAGGAGAAGGGGATGACAGAGGTTAAGATGGTTAGATGGCATCACCGACTCAATGGACATGAATTTGGTTAAAATCCGGGAATTGGTGATGGACAGGGAGGCCTGGCTTGCTGCAGTCCATGGGGTTGCAAAGAGTCGGACACGACTTAGTGACTGAACTGAACTGATGCATGTTGGGGGAGTATATGGGAAATCTTTGTAACTTCCTCTCAACTTTGCTGTGAACCTAAAACTGCTCTTAAAAATGTAATAAAAGAAGTAAAATGGAAAAAAAAAAAAAACCTACTAAGAGCTAGGTCTTCGCCCAGACCAGTTAAATTACAGTCATTGGAGAGCAGAGCCCAGGCTGTGATATGTTTTTAAAGCTCCATGGGTCGATTCTTAAGGGTAGTCAATGCTGAGAACTACTGATTTTCAGACTCTGTAGGTTGTGGCTTATGTGTTGTTGTTCCGTTGCTAAGTCATGTCCAACTCTTTGCGACCCCTTGGGTTGCAGCATGCCAGGCTCCCCTATTCTCCACTATCTCCCAGAGTTTGCTTAAATTCATGTCTATTGAGTCATTGATGCTATGTAACCATCTCATCCTCTGCCACCCACTTCTGCTCCTGCCCTCAATCTTTCCCAGCATCAGGGTCTTTTCCAGTGAGTCAGTTCTTTGCATCAGGTGACCAAAGTATTGGCATTTCAGCTTCAGCATCAGCCTTGCCAATGAGTATTCAGGGTTGATTTCCTTTGGATTGATAGCTTTGATCTCCTCGAAGTCCAAGGGTAGCTTATGACCTAATAGAAATCAGCTGCTTTGTGATAACTAGCCACTGAGCGGCAGGTGATTCTGCGAAGTCTGTCAGGCTATATAAATGCAGGCAGCATCCCCTGACAACGCTTTTCCACTTGACTGCCATCGTAGGTGGGGGGCTTCTCGGTGGGAGTGTCACAGAGTAGGGTACCAAGGCTCCGTGAGGGCTGAGAGAAGGGGGTAGCAAATAGGAGGGAATGCTTAGCTCTTCTCAAGTGTTTTCTCAGGGTCCCCTGTTCCTAGGAAACAAAGCATCAGGAAGCTGAGTGTTCGGAGTTCTGAGTTAATGCTCAAACTGCCTGGGGCACAGAGGAGACGCCAACCTGTAAGATCAGACCAAAATTGTAAATAAGCAGTTGAAAAATAGGACACAAGTTCAGCATATCCAGGAACTTCCCTGGTAGGCCAGTGCTTGAGACTCTGCCTTGCAATGCAGGGGATGTGGGTTTGATCTCTGATCTGGGAAATAAGATCCTACGTGCTGGGGGCTGGCAGGGGCAGCTGAGCCTGTGCACTGCAATGGTGATGATGCAACTAAGACTCAATGCAGCCAAATAAATAAAATATTTTTTTAAAACTTAGCATATGCAGCTGTGGAAGATGTTAGCACAGATTTCTCCTTTCTTGCCTTTAAAGCAGGGGGTGGTTCTGAGTTCTCTTATAAACTTAGAGGGCAATCTCAAGAATGATCAGATAGCTTTGGGGGGCTGGCTTAGCCTATTTAGATTGGTGAAGGTATTTGGCTTTGTATGAAGCTGTCATCTGCATGTGAAAGCAGTGGTATTTATTTAAGTCATTCTCTGAGCTTCTGTTTCCCCAACTTTAAAATAGCAGCAGTAATACCTACCCCTTACTTTCCTCAAAGGGAATTTGTGATGATAAACAGAAATAACGTTCCACATAAAACTCAGTTTGAGCTCCTAGAAAGAAATGAGCACAACTTAAATCAAGGTAATATTATTGTTATGAAAGAAGGTGCTGAAACAGTTAATATTTTGATTCTTATCAAAGTACCATCTTTCTGGGCAAAGCTCACAGTTTCCCAGGAGAGATTTCTCTCCAGTATTAGCCAGTAAATCCCAAAATTCCATTCCTTCTAATGAGCCACACATTGAAACTTGCTGCCAAAACCCACAGAGCACCCAACAACAGTAAGGCAGGCAAAAAAAGTTCATGTTAACCTTAAATTGAGTTCCAATCTATATCCTGACATGTTTAATGACGTTTCCAGTCTCCTTCTCCACTTTGAAGTGAATGCCTCATTGAGGTGAGCAACCTGTGCTTTTCACACATTTGTGCTCGGTATTGTTTTTCAGGCCACTGATGATTTTCTTCAAGCCTAGTTTAACAGCCCTATGGGGTTGTTGATTATAGGAAATAATGTTGACTCTAGCCTCCCAAACGAATCTTAAATACTTCTTTCTTTTCCATACTGGACTGTCCCAGTATTATAATACTGCAAACATCGGGAGGAAGAACTTTCCACATCTCTTTAAAATTTGCTTTTTTTTCCCCCTACTTAAGTTCACTATTTCTTTTAACTAACTATTCTTTCCATAGACTCTTATTAGCATTTCAAGCCTGATAATATATTACAGCTCTAAGGCATATCAGATCTTTTGTACAGCCTGTCTTCCAAAATGTTCTCAAGAATTAAAACAGGAGAACAAACAATGCACTCTAATTTGTTGAAAAATTCTGCTCTACAAAATTAAGGCATGCAATCTGACTGAGAGCTGGAGGGAAGGGAGAGGCAGAAGTGTGGGGGAAGAAATAAAATGTGGATATTTTTAAACAGTTGGGAAGACAGTTTCTGTTAGGTCCATACCATTTCTGTCCTTTATTGTGGACCTAACAAGTAGAAAGTATTAAGAAGAGGTGGCAAGAATACACAGAAGAACTATACAAAAAAAAATCTTCATGACCCAGATAATCATGATAGTGTGATCACTCACCTAGAGCCAGATATCCTGGAATTCGAAGTCAAGGGGACCTTAGGAAGAATCACTACGACCAAAGCTAGTGGAGGTGATGGAATTCCAGTTGAGCTAATTCAAATCCTAAAAGATGATGCTGTGAAAGTGCTGCACTCAATATGCCAGCAAATTGGGAAAACTCAGCAGTGGCCACAGGACTGGGTCAGCTTTCATTCCAGTCCCAAAGAAAGACAATGCCAAAGAATGCTCAAACTACCGCACAATTGCACTCATCTCACACGCTAGCGAAGTAGTGCTCAAAATTCTCCAAGCCAGGATTCAATAACACATGTACTGTGAACTTCCAGATGTTCAAGCTGGATTTAGAAAAGGCAGAGGAACCAGAGATAAATTGCCAACATCCGCTGGATCATCGAAAAAGCAAGAGAGTTCTAGAAAAATATCTACTTCTGCTTTACTGACTACAGCAAAGCCTTTGACTGTGTGGATCACAACAAACTGTGAAAAATTCTGAAAGAGATGGGAACACCAGACCACCTGACCTGCCTCCTAAAAAATGTGTATGTAGGTCAAGAAGCAACAGTTAGAACTGGACAAGCAACAACAGACTGGTTCCAAATCGGGAAAGGAGTACGTCAAGGCTGTATATTGTCACCCTGCTTATTTAACTTATATGCAGAGTACATCATGAGAAATGCTCGGATGAAGCACAAGCTGGAATCAAGATTCCAGCCAATGGTAAAGTGGTAAAGAACTCTCCTGCCAATAAAGGCGGTATAAGAGATGCATGTTCGATCCCTGGGTTGCAAGAACCCCCTGGAATAGGGCATGGCAACCTACTCCACTATTCTCACCTGGAGATTCACATGGGCAGAGGAGCTTAGAGGGAAATCCATAGGCTCACAAAGAGTTGGACATAATTGAAGTGATTTAGCATGTACACACACACACAGTAACAAAGTACTGTAAATTGCATGACTTAGTCTGAGATCAAGGTGTCAAGGGTTTGTTCCTTCTGAAGTTTCTGAAAAAAATCTGTTCATAATCCTCTCCTACCATTTGGTGGTTTGCTGGCAATCTCTGACCATTCTTGCCTGAGAGACACATCACCTTTATCTCTGCCCTCATATTGACACAGTCTTGCCTGTGTCCATACCTATGATCAAATATTCCTTTCTGTAAGGACAAGCTGGAATCAATATTGATGGGAGAAATATTAATAACCTCAGATAAGCAGATGATACCATGCTTATGGCAGAAAGCAAAGAAGAACTAAAGAGGCTCTTGATGAAAGTGAAAGAGGAGAGTGAAAAAGTTGGCTTAAAACTAAACATTCAGAAAACTAAGATCATGGCATCTGGTCCCATCATTTCATGGCAAATAGATGGGGAAGCAATGGAGACAGTGACAGACTTTATTTTTGGGGGCTCTAAAATCATTGCAGATGGTGATTGCAGCCATGAAATTAAAAGACACTTGCTCCTTAGAAGGAAAGTTATGACCAACCTAGACAGCATACTAGAAAGCAGAGACATTACTTTGTCAACAAAGATCCATCTAGTCCAGGAGTCACGCATGGATGTGAGAGTTAGTCTATAAAGAAAGCTGAACACCAAAGAATTAATGCTTTTGAACTGTGGTGTTGGAAAAGACTCTTGAGAGTCCCTTGGACAGCAAGGAGATCCAACCAGTCCATCCTAAAGGAAATCAGTCCTGAATATTCATTGGAAGGACTGATGCTGAAGCTGAAACTCCAATACTTTGGCCACCTGATGTGAAGAAATGACTCATTGGAAAAGACCCTAATTCTGGGAAAGATTGAAAGCAGGAGGAGAAGGGCATGACAGAGGATGAGATGGTTGGATGGCATCACCGACTCAATGGTCATGAGTCTGAGTAAATTCCAGGAGTTGGTGATGGACAGGGAGGCCTGGTGTCCTGCAGTCCATGGGGTCACAAAGAGTCAGACACGACTGAGTGACTTAACGGACTGACTGGGAAGTCAGTGAGGGAGAAGACAGGCAGAGATATTCATACAGATAGAGCCTAGACAATGACTGTTCTTTGCTGGTGACTCAGACTGTAAAGAATCTGCAGTGCGGGAGACCCAGATTTAGATCCCTGAGTCAGGAAAATCACCTGGAGAAACAAATGGCTACCCACTCCAGTATTCTTGCCTGGAGAATCCCATGGACAGAGGAGCCTGGTGGGCTACAGTCCATGGGTGGCAAAAAGTCAGGCATGACTGAGCACATGCTGCTTTGGTGGGATGATTCAAATAATTACAGTATCATCATGCTCTCCGTGTGTCCACTTGGGGGAATCTCCAGTCAGCAGATGGTGACCCACTGGTGGATGTATAAGTCGCTGTTAATCACTAGAATCCTTCTGTCCTCTTGCTCTCCTGTATGCTTTACAGTTTCAGTAGGAAGGCGGTGGAAATGAAAATGTCCACTAGAATGTACCCTCCTCAAGGAAAGTAGAATAGAATTCAATATTCATACATATGGTACCGTATTTCAATATTCTTCTAAAGAGCCACTTCCCTTCTCTAGAGCCCATGTTGTTTGGATGGGACTAGAACTAAATCCATCAAAGCTTTGCATTCCCCAGGAATGACTATATGGCCCAATGACAGCCAATGAGATACATGAGATTCTGTGTTTTTCCCAGAGGATATGATCAGTGGCAGGCATCATGCCCTACAAGATTCTTCCTTAAAAATAGTCAACATATTGCAAAGCAGAAGTAAGAGGTAAAAAAGAAAAAATTAGAGAATTAGAGGGAATTCCCTGGAGGTCCAGTGATTTGGACTCCATGCTTCCACTGCAGGTGGCTCTGATTTGATCCAGGGAGAGGGAACTTAAAAAAAAAAAAAAATTCTGGGACCTGATTGACATCACCTGAAGACAGGTCAACCAATGTCTTATATTATTACATGAAACATAAAGAACCTATCTAAAATTTCAGTTCAGTTCAGTCGCTCAGTGTGTTCAACTCTTTGTGACCCCATGAACTGCAGCACGCCAGGCCTTCCTGTCTATCACAAACTCCCGGAGTTTACCCAAACTCATGCCCGTTGAGTTGGTGATGCCATCCAACCATCTTAACCTCTGTCGTCCCCTTCTCCTCCTGCCCCCAATCCCTCCCAGCATCAGGGTCTTTTCAAATGAGTCAGTTCTTCACATCAGGTAGACAAAGTATTGGAGTTTCAGCTTCAACATCAGTCCTTCCAATGAACACCCAGGACTGATCTCCTTTAGGATGGACTGGTTGGATCTCCTTGCTGTCCAAGGGACTCTCAAGAGTCT
Source organism: Cervus elaphus (assembly GCF_910594005.1). Lineage (NCBI taxonomy): Eukaryota > Metazoa > Chordata > Mammalia > Artiodactyla > Cervidae > Cervus > Cervus elaphus. Next base: position 41,911,457 of record NC_057822.1, read on the forward strand.
TCTCCAACACCACAGGTCAAAAGCATAAATTCTTTGGTGCTCAGCTGTCTTTATGGTCCAACTCTCACATCCATACATGAGTATTGGAAAAACCATAGCCTTGACTAGATGGACCTTTGTTGAGAAAGTAGTGTCTCTGCTTTCTAATATGCTGTCTAGGTTGGTCATAACTTTCCTTCTAAGGAGTAAGCATCTTTTAGTTTCATGGCTACAATCACCATCTGCAGTGATTTTGGAGCCCAAAAAAATAGTCAGCGACTGTTTCCACTGTTTCCCCATCTATTTGCCAGGAAGTAACAGGACGGGATGCCATGATCTTAGTTTTCTAAAATCACATTGAGTTTTAAGCCAACTTTTTCACTCTCCTCTTTCACTTTCATCAAGAGGCTCTTTAGTTCTTCTTCACATTCTGGCATAAGGGTGGTGTCATCTGCATGTCTGAGGTTATTGGTATTCCTCCTGGCAATCATGATTCCAGCTTGTGCTTCTTCCAGCCCAACATTTCTCATGATGTACTCTGCATATAAGTTAAATAAGCAGGGTGACAATATACAGCCTTGATGTACTCCTTTTCCTATTTGGAACCAGTCTGTTGTTCCATGTCCAGTTCTAACTGTTGCTTCCTGACCTGCATACAGGTTTCTCAAGAGGCAGGTCAGGTTGTCTGGTATTCCCATCTCTTTCAGAATTTTCCACAGTTTATTGTGATCCACACAGTCAAAGGCTTTGGCATAGTCAATAAAGCAGAAATAGATGTTCTTCTGGAACTCTCTTGCTTTTTCGATGATCCAACGGATGTTGGCAATTTGATCTCTGGTTCCTCTACCTTTTTTTTCTAAAACCAGCTTGAACATCTGGAAGTTCACAGTTCACGTATTGTTGAAGCATGGCTTGCTTGGAGAATTTTGAGCACTACTTCGCTAGCGTGTGAGATGAGTGCAATTGTGCGGTAGTTTGAGCATTCTTTGGCATTGCCTTTCTTTGAGATTGGAATGAAAGCTGACCCAGTCCTGTGGCCACTGCTGAGTTTTCCCAATTTGCTGGCATATTGAGTGTAGCACTTTCACAGCATCATCTTTTAGGATTTGAATTAGCTCAACTGGAATTCCATCACCTCCGCTAGCTTTGTTCATAGTGATGCTTCCTAAGGCCCACTTGACTTCACATTCCAGGATATCTGGCTCTAGGTGAGTGATCACACCATTGTGATTTTCTGGATTGTGAAGATCTTTATTGTACGGTTCTGTGTATTCTTGCCACCTCTTTTTAATATCTTCTGCTTCTGTTAGGTCCATACCATTTTTGTCCTTTATCGAACCCATCTTTGCATGAAATGTTTCCTTGGTATCTCTAATTTTCTTGAAGAGATCTCTAGTCTTTACCATTCTGTTGTTTTCCTCTATTTCTTTGCTTTGATCGCTGAGGAAGGCTTTCTTATCACTCCTTGCTATTCTTTGGAACTCTGCATTCAAATGGGCATATCTTTCATTTTCTACTTTGCTTTTTGCTTCTCCTTTTCACAGCTATTTTTTAGGCCTCCTCAGACAGCCATTTTGCTCTTTTACATTTCTTTTTCTTGGGGATGGTCTTGATCCCTGTCTCCTGTACAATGTCGCAAACCTCCATCCATAGTTCATCAGGTACTCTATCAGATCTAGTCCCTTAAATCTATTTCTCACTTCCACTGTTTAATCACAAAGGATTTGTATTAGGTCATACCTGAATGGTCTAGTGGTTTTCCCTACTTTCTTCAATTTAAATCTGAATCTGGCAATAAGCAGTTCATGATCTGAGCAAAAGTCAGCTCCTGGTCTTGTTTTTGCTGACTGTATAGAGCTTCTCCATCTTTGACTGCAAAGAATATAATCAATCTGATTTCGGTGTTGGTCATCTGGTGATGTCCATGTGTAGAGTCTTCTCTTGTGTTGTTGGAAGTGGGTGTTTGCTATGGCCAGTGTGTTCTCTTGGCAAAACTCTATTAGCCTTTGCCCTGCTTCGTTCTGTACTCCAAGGCCAAATTTGCCTGTTACTCCAGGTGTTTCTTGACTTCCTACTTTTGCATTCCAGTCCCCTATAATGAAAAGGATATCTTTTTTGGGTGTTAGTTCTAGAAGGTCTTGTAGGTCTTCATAGAATCATCCAGCTTCTTCAGTGTTACTGGTCAGGGCATAAACTTGGATTACTGTTATATTGAATGCTTTGCCTTGGAAATGAACAGAGATCTTTCTGTCATTTTGGAGAGTGCATCCAAGTACTGCATTTCAGACTTTTGTTGCCTATGATGACTACTCCATTTCTTCTAAGGGATTCCTGCCCTCAATAGTAGATATAATGGTCATCTGAGTTAAATTTACCCATTCCAGTCTATTTTAGTTTGCTGATTCCTAGAATGCCAATGTTCACTCTTGCCATCTCCTGTTTGACCACTTCCAATTTGCCTTGATTCATGGACCTAACATTCCAGGTTCCTATGCAGTATTGCTCTTTACAGCATCAAACCTTGCTTCTATTACCAGTCCCATCCACAACTGGGTATTGTTTTTGCTTTGGCTCCCTCCCTTCATTCTTTCTGGATATCTCCAGTAGCATATTAGGCACCTACCGACCTGGGGAGTTCCTCTTTCAGTGTCCTATCTTTTCGCCTTTTCACACTCTTCATGGGGTTCTCAAGGCAAGAATACTGAAGTGGTTTGCCATTCACTTCTCCAGTGGACCACATTCTGTCAGACCTCTCCACCATGACCCATCCGTCTTGGGTGGCCCCACATGGCATGGCTTAGTTTCACTGAGTTAGACAAGGCTGTGGTCCATGTGATCAGATTGCCTAGTTTTCTGTGATTGTGATTTCAGTCTGTCTGCCTGCTGATGACCTCTCGTAACACCTACCATTTTACTTGGGTTTCTCTTATCTTGGACGTGGGGTATCTCTTCACGGCTGCTCCAGCAAAGCGCAGCCACCGCTCCTGACCTTGAACGTGGGATATCTCCTCTTGGCCGCTCCTGCACTGCACATCCGCCACTCCTGTGGCTTATTCACTCCATTTCCCCAGAACCTAACTTGGCACATAGTTGACACCAATGAATACTTACGAAACAGCGTCAATTTTTTAAACATCCCTGTCAGCAACAAAACTGTTCTTTCTCATCTACACTCAGCACTTTATTTGTAGGATATCCAATTCCCTCAACCAGCAGGGAAGAAAAAGCAGTGCCAAGACATTGAGGGAAATGAAAACTGTATTTCCTCATAAGATTGGGGACTCTCAGCTCCCACAGGCCGAAGACACCACCCTGAACAATAGGACAACAGTTACTTAGTGTCTTCACTCGTCTTTGAATTTTTCTGTCCAGTCTTCACCAGCTGAAACACTCTCTTCCTCATCACACGTTGGTATTTTACCACAAGAGCAAAATGAATTTCCATTAATTTCAGAAGTCATTGCTCAGCCACTGAATCCTGAGTTTATTGACATTTGTATTTTCGACTTGGATTCCTCTAGTAGCATATTGCCAAACAACTAAACCAAAAGAACATTTTTATAACAGAGCACTTGTAACTGGGAGCTGGGGAATTTATGGAGAATCAGAAGCCTTAGATTTTGTTCTCGACTTTGCTGGAGAATTCCAGCAAAATTTACAAAACCATCATTTCACTCAGTTTTATTTTTTTCCTCATGTCCTTGAGAAACAGAGCTAGAAATATCTCAGTGTAGAATAGCCATGCTGATTTGGCCATGGATGGACACTATATGAAGAAAGACTTAAATACTAGGATCTCAGTCTGTAAAGATAATACTGGATAATCTGAACACTGATCATTAAATTCTAGGGTACCAGGAGACACATATTGACTTTGCAAGGGGCACATTTAGGTATAGCAAGGAGAGTTCTATTTTATGTAGCAAGAGTAATGTGTGGTGTTTTTTTTTTCCCCATGAATATGAGATCCATAAATGGATTAAGAGTAACTATGGTGATTTGTGGTATATTCCACAGAGAGAGAGAAGGCTGGATTTGATTAATCTGGGTCTGACTCATAAAAAATCTTATGTTTATATTCTTTATCTGACTATAAAATAAATTCAAGAGAGCTAACAAGGACTTTGTTGCTGAGGCACTGAGAATATGCAGCAAAAGGAAGGCAGAAATGGAAATGCTATTATCCTGAGACGCAAACTTTGAGAGGCTCCCAGTTTACCACTGCTTACTAGTCTGAAGGTCCTGAAAACCTGTGTCTCCTCTTCTTCATCTGAAAACTGGAAGGTCATAGCAATCACCTGGGTTAGGTTTCTATTGCTGCTGTCATGAATGACCACAAACTTAATGACTTATTATCCTATGGTTCTCAAGGTCAGAGGTCAGAAAACAGTGTGACTTGGCTACAGAGAGTCCGCAGGGCTGCATTTCCTCAGCAGGCTTGAGGGGAGAGGGCATTTCCTCACTTCCGTTAAAGAAGCTGCCTGATACCTCAGTTCATGGCCTTCTCCCGTCTTCAAAACTGCAAACATGTCACTCTGACCTCTGCTTTTGTTGTTGCATCTTCTGATCTGATTCTGACCCTCCTGCCCCCCTCTTTCATTTATAGGTCCCTGATTATTATGTTGGCTCACCTAGATAACCTAGGTTAATCTCCCCATGTAGGATCTTTAACTTAACCACAGCTACAAGGCTCCCTTTGCCACACAAATGAACATATTGTCAGGTTCCAGGATTGGGACTTGGGCATCATGGAGGGGGAATGGGCAATATTTCTATTTGCCATATCACCAAGGGTTGAGAATAAAATGAGACAATGTTCATAGTAAATTTAAAACAGTGTCTCAAAAGTAATAAGCATAAAATATTAATGCTAGTTGTCATCATATCCATTAGCAGTTCATATTATTAATTCAAGCTTTCTCATATGTACAGATGACCCAACTTTTCATGCTTTGAGACAAAGTTCATTTTCCTAAATAAAATATTCTTTTCTTCCCAATATTCCAGTCTTCTTTGGCTAAGACAACCCATAGACCGAACCAGCCCAATCTCCATGCTAACCAGAGACCCCTTAGTCACCTGCCCTCTACACTAAGCCTCCTTTGACGAAGAACTCTGAGTCACATAGAAAGTTCATTCCATTCAGAAATGGCTCTGCTTGTTAGAAAGGGCTCTCCTGGCTTTGAATTGATTCATCTCCTTGTGCTTTCTCTACAGATCCTAAATCTGTAGTCTGGCCAGAATCTCTTCCAATATCTCCGCCATGTTAAAACCCCTTAGATGACTAAGGATCATATAACATACCTGTTCCATCTTCACTTTTCTGGGCTCAATGTACACAGTCCTTAGCGTGACACCTTTGCATCTGAAATTAGAACTCCGAAATGCTTGTGATACTCCAGATTTTTCTGAACACTCATCAATAATTCCCCTCCCTTCTCACCCTCCTTAACTCCAACCTCTGAAGTTATAGCCAATCTTCCTACTATGACATACTCTACTTAAGACCATTATGAAAGCATTTTACAATAATAGTGGCCATTATTAGTATATGTCTGATTCTTCTTTCTTCTAGAGTTTGAGAAATTATTTTTGCTTTGTTTTTCCAGTGTTTTATACCACCAGGATAAAGTTAAGGTAAATATAGTCCACTAACTAACTATTTGTAATTTCAAATAATTTCTATAAATTGGCCAAAAACTGGCTCTTGTACACACTGCTGATTAAAATATAGCTAGATGCAACCTTTGTAGAAGGCAACATATGAAGAGTCTTTAAAATATCACATCTTTTCTCAGAAATTCCATTTCCCAGGACTTATCCAAAGATATGACAAAAGACATATTTATGGAAAAGGATGTTTATTATAACATTGTTTATAATAGCAAAAGGAGAAAAGGAAACAGCCTAAATGTCCAACCACAGGGAATTGCTTAAGTGAATTATGCCATGTCATATGAGCAAGCACTCTTTTAAAGTATGTTTAAGGATATCAAAATAGTATTAAATTAAAAAGGAAGGATGTTAAAGAGAATGTACAGTCTGACCCCAGTTTGTGAAAAGTAAAACAAAAACACCATAAACAAAAGTAGGAGTAGGGAGGGATAGAAAAAAGACTTGATAGGAATACCCCAAGATAGCAACAGTGATTGGCCTTCTCTGGTGGTTCAGTGGTAAAGAATCTACCTGCAATGCAGGAGCCATAGGAGATTTGGGCTCTATCCCTGGGTCAAGAAAATCCCCTAGAGGAGGGCATGGCAACCCACTCCAGTATTCTTGCCTGGAGAATCACATGGACAGAGGAGCCTGGCAGGCTATAGTCCATAGAGTCACAAAGAGTTGGACATGACTGAAGTGACTTAGCATGCATCAACAATGATACTCTCTGCCTAATTTCTATTCTCTATTTTATAACTTTAAAATCTACATAATGACCAACTTTTCTTATTTTTATATACAGACATTATTTCTTACAGCAGTTTTAGTCTCACAGCAAAATCGAATGGAAAGTACAGATTGTTCACACAATCATCTCCACAATATATTCACAGCCTCCAACATCTGCACTCTCTAGTGAAGATGGAGGAGGAGGAGATGGAGGAGATGAAAGGATATCTGGCCAGCAGAATGTGGCCTTGATGGGAGACCTCACGGACAGAGCATGAAAACAATCACTGCCTCAGTGGAGTGGTCACCTCTGTGGGTCTGTAGTCAACTACTTCATGGCCGTCACGGGGTCACTGTCGGTCAATATTGCCAGGTGTCAGATGATGAACTGAATGTAGAGCTGAGAAAAAGAAGAAGCTGGGGCTTACTGGGCACCTTTTGCTTGATAGTCACAGTATGTGACCCTAATGACCTTCCATAAGTATTAGTTTCTGTTTCATTTCTGCTTTCCCAATATCATACAAGTTTCTCTTGATCAACTCTAGCTTAGAATGATACAGGTATGGGAACTGTGAGAAGCATAGTTCTGAGCTTTAGCCTAATTGATAAAATCTGATACCACATAATTATAGGGTGTATATCTTTTTATTTTGGGGTGTTTGGTATGTAGATATTTCATACAAACCACAGCTTGCCTTAGAAAAGCTTCCTGGTCACTATACGTGGCTCAGTCCTGTCAGGAGATGGAGTCTACTCCAAGAGTCTCATACTTTTATCCCAAGATTGACATGGGTTTGCAGAGTTTCCAGAGCTACACACACTCCTTCCCTCTTCATACCAGACACTTCCGAACATGGTTCCCTTTCCTGCTGAAACACACATGCAAACTACACCTTGATTACCTAAGTGAGGAAATCACATTTTTTCTCTGCTTTCCAAAGATCTCCCTAAGGTTATGATGCCATCCTGCCTAGGACCTTTCAAAACCGTTCTTTATACTTCATACAGATGTCTGTTAAAACAAGTCCTAGAATTTTCTTATCCAATTGGTTCACAATTAAAGCACAGGCTATGGAGACAGGCATTCTGAAAGTTAATCTCTAGTCTTCTAATAACTAGCTGTGTAATCCTAAACACATCACTTTACCTCCTGGGCCACAGAATATTCATTTATAAAATAGTCTGGACTTGACTCTCAGAACTCTTCCATCTCTAACACTATGTAAACCTAGTAGGGGAACTCTGTAAAGCAGTAGAATTTCCTTTCTGATGAAGGGCAGGATATGGGAGAATTCAAGGTGATTTGTGCATGGTAAAGAACAATGCATGGGTTAAACAGAAAAATAAGCAAGTATCAGTGCTCTGCTTTGAAGGCTCCTGGTTACTGTTTTGCTCTCAGAGAAGCTGGGTACTGCAGAGATCAGGAAAATGAGGATTATCTTTGCTCCTTTGTGACTGACAGTGCTGCAGGCTATGACAAGCACTCTTTCATTGCAAGACTAGATAACAATGGAAATAAGACATCCTCTATTTTTTATCAAATACAATATTTGCCATCTCTTGTTAGGGAACATGATGCAATTAAACTACCAATCCTACCCTCACACTCACAACTTTTTCAAACAAAACGTTAGCTGATACTTTAGAATCTCTGAGGCAATTCTCAAAGTTGAAAACGTTTGCCTTATTCTGTCCTGTGTCCAACTTTCAGTTTAAAAAATAAATGAGAAGGAAGAAGGTTTTCCTTGATTGCAAATTCATATGGGAGGTTTTAAATTTTTTGCAGACAAATTGCTTTAGGTACATCGACTTCCTCATTTGTGTGTGGCTAATTGGATTGCCTGATTAAAGGACATGGCTATTGTTCCAAGATGGCAATTGCCAGACTGGGGTCCTCCGGTGGCTGGAAAGGCTTCTGGTGTGTAATCATACACCTCTGATTTGATGTGATTAGTGGTGTCTAAAGCCAAAGGAAAACCATAAGCCTTCTCAAAGCAGCTGTACTGGTATGGACAGTCTTCCCACAGGCCCAAGGACTTTCCAGAGCTCTGTAGAGCTTAGATTCAGAGTCTTACAAATAACTTATTGGATCAGGAGAGCTGCCCTAGTGCAGGCATGCCCCACTGTACAAACTTGAGGACCCCATTAATGCTAGGATGTCAATAGGCTATGCAGCTTCCCTGGTAGCTCAGTGGTAAAGAATCTGCCTACAATGCAGGAGACATGGGTTTGATCCCTGGGTCAGGAAGATCCCCCAAAGAGGAAATAGAAACCCACTCCAGTATTCTTACCTGGGAACTTCCATGGACAGAGTAGCCAGACTGGCTATAATCCATAGGGTCGCAGAAGAGTAGGATAACTCTTAGAGACTAAACCAACACTACCCAATCGCTAGAGGTCCCAGTTGCTTAGAGGATGCCACACAATCTTGGTACCCTTGGCTATCTTTATTAAGCCATTCTTCATTAAACTTAAAATGTTGAATTTATCAAACCAACAGCTCTAAAAGATGTTTCATTTACACCTCCTCTGCTGATGCTTTGATGTGAAATGCCATTTGATCTACATCCATTTTAAGCATCCAATATACCATGACATGAGAGGGTAGCCTATCTCAAAATAAGGACTCAGTACATCTGATTTTGAACTATCCCATTTTTTACCCTAATTTCTGGTATCCCCAAATAAAAGTCAAGAGAATATAAAATATTACCTAAAGCAAAGCTAAAATTGCGTGTTTTAAATTTTTATGTCAGGAAATGCAAAATTAATACTCTCCTTGTGATATTGCTCATTAATACTCTACTTAGACTAAGCTATGGTTTTAATGGCCTAATTCAAAAGAGTAGAAAATTTTATTTTACTTAATTTAAATCATTTAGATGTATGAGCTCTTTTATTTCTACTGTCATTTTTTCACATTAAGTGTAATAGGGAAGTAGTCCATCTCATACTCTCTCAGAGAACATAAACTCTTGATGGACTGAAATGACAGGGAGCCTCTGAATACTTATGACATAATGAACTGAATGGATCAGGAGAGCAGGGGCATGGCCATGTGATCTGACCAGAGAAAATGTACAAAGTGACTCGGAGGTAGTGGTCTTCAGTATGACTCCCCCTTCAGAAGCTATGAAGCGGGCCACAGCTTGCAAGAGCAACAAGATTTCAGAAACCTGGAGATGGTGCTGATATTCCAAACTGCTGTTAAACCTGATCAAGGGATAGACCAAGAATTAGTGGAACCAAGCCCCGCAAGCAGCAGGCCCAGCTTTTAGTCAAAAGACAGTCATAATCTCCAAAACAGAACAGGGTTATGGCTTTAGGAAGCCTGAACCCTCCTCCCAGCCCTGCTTTTCTCAGTTTTCTCATCTATCATATGAGGGTTCCGGGCTGGAAGGCCCCTGATGACCCTGCTATATATGTTAATACTGCATTGGTAGTCAGAGCCTCAGTGAAGCTGAATAGGGTTCAAGACCAAACTCCAGTCCCACTGAAATTACAGAATGTGATGGGGAATGCCAGGTTCCCAAGTAAAAGCAGGGTAAAGAACCCCATTGCCAATGCAGGAGACATAAAAGAAGCAACTTCTAACCCTGGGTCAGGAAGATTCCCCTGGAGGAGGGCATGGCAACCCTCTCCAGTATTCTTGCCTGGAGAATCCCACGGACAGAGGAGTCTGGCGGGCTATAGTCCATGGGGGCACAAACAGTCAGACATGACTGAAGTGACTTAGCACCCACACACAGTGAGAAATTCACTTCAGGGAGCACTCAGCTATTTCCTACTTAGCCCTTCCACCCTCCACCTTCAACACACACACACACACACAAAACACAGTCTCTGGGAAAGGGCCAGAACTGCATAGACAGATTCTCTCCAGGGCACCAGGCAAGGTGGAAGACATAGCAGGTCTTGAATGCCTTGTGTCTAGAGGAGAAGCACAGAGGAGGAGGAGATGAGCAGAAAGGCAGGGAGTGTGACCAGCAGAGAGCGCTTGGATGAAGAGTCAGTGGCTCCTCTCTTAACGTCACAGACTTAACGATGGTGGCGGTGATTTGGACAGGTATAATTTATTTTCTAGGGCCCCAGGTGGCACCAGTGGTAAAGAACTCACCTGTCAATGCAGGAGATATAAGAGACACAGGTTCGATCCCTGGGTTGCGAGGATCCCCTTGAAGAGGTCATGGCAACCCACTCCAGTATTCTCGCCTGGAGAATCCCATGGACAGAGGAGCCTAGAGGGCTACAGTTCATAGGGTCACAAAGAGTTGGACATGATTGAAGTGATTTAGCATGTACACACACACACAGTAACAAAGTACTGTAAATTGGGTGGCTTAGTCTGAGATCAAGGTGTCAAGGGTTACTTCCTTCTGAAGTTTCTGGAAAAAATCTGTTCATAATCCTCTTTTACCATTTGGTGGTTTGCTGGCAATCTCTGACTATCCTTGCCTGAGAGACACATCACCTTGATCTCTGCCCTCATTTTGACACAGTCTTGCTTGTATCCATACCTGTGTTCAAATATTCCTTTCTATAAGGACAAGATGGAATCAAGATTGATGGGAGAAATATCAATAACCTCAGATATGCAGATGACACCACACTTATGGCAGAAAGTGAAGAAGAACTAAAGAGCCTCTTGGTGAAAGTGAAAGAAGAGAGTGAAAAAGTTGGCATAAAGCTCAACATTCAGAAAGCTAAGATCATGGCATCCGGTCCCATCACTTCATGGCAAATAGATGGGGAAACAGTGGAAACAGTGGCAGACTTTATTTTGGGGGGCTCTAAAATCACTGCTGATGGTGACTGCAGCCTTGAAATTAAAAGACACTTGCTCCTTAGAAGAAAAGCTATGACAAACCTAGGCAGCATATTAAAAAGCAGAGACATTACTTTGCTAACAAAGGTCTGTCTAGTCAAAGCTTTGATTTTTCCAGGAGTCACGTATGGATGTGAGAGTTGGACTATAAAGAAAGCTGAACACAGTAGAATTGATGCTTTTGAACTGCGATTTTGGAGAAGACTCTTGGGAGTCCCTTGGACAGCAAGGAGATCCAACCAGTCCATCCTAAAGGAAATCAGTCCTGAATATTCATTGGAAGGACTGATGCTGAAGCTGAAACTCCAATTCTTTGGCTACCTGATGCGAAGAACTGACTCTTTTGAAAAGACCCTGATGCTGGGAAAGATTGAGGGCAGGAGGAGAAGGGGACGACAGAGGATGAGATGGTTGGATGACATCACACTAACTCGATGGACGTGAGTTTCAGCAAGCTCCGGGAGTTGGTGATGGACAGGGAGGCCTGGTGTGCTGCAGTCCATGTAGTCACAAAGAGTCAGACATAACTGAGCAATAAGGACAAGAGTCCTATCTGATTGGGGCCCACTCTAATATTGTTTTCACTTCTATAAAGACTAATCTTGTTGCACCCTCTGTAAAGACTATCTCCAAATAAGAACACAATCAAGGTACTGGAAGGTAAAACTTCAACATATGAATTTTGAGAGGAACGTAATCCAACTGACAATGACAAGCAAGAGCTGGACACCGTACACTTGAATGGGCAAGATCATATTTCCGGAAGAGCATGGGACCTCCATAGTCCTTTAGGGAGTGGATGAAGGGAGAGTATACACTCATGTTAAACTTTTCACAAAAGAGTTTTGGGATGTAGAGTCAAGTGTTGGAGTAGAGATGTGGAAAAGACATGAAGCATGGTTGGTGGCAGTTGCCGTCTTCCAAGATGGAGATCGTAGACACATGGACCACACAGGAGTGAAGGGAAGGCTCAACGCCTGGAGGCACTGAGGATGCTCTGGCCCACAAGGCTTCCGAGCCCCAGGCCTGATTTGAATCCTGGTTCTAACATTTACAAACACTCTGACTTGCATGGAGTCTTGCAAACTCTTTTGCCTTGCACTCCTTAACTGAAAAATGAGCATGGTGGTACCTAATTAGTTGGGGGTAATTTAATAAAATTCAATGACAGTATGAATGTAAGGAACTTATTTTGTTCCTGAAACATCATGAGTGCTCATTCAGATTGCACTAGAATTTATGGGACAGTTATCCCAGGAGCACAGCTAATGTAGGACTTTTCCTGAAGGTAAATATGGGAAAGTGATTCTCAGGGTGTCTAAGTAAAGACAAGTTACCCAAAGCAAGAAAATTTAGAGTATTTGTCTTAAGGGGACAGGCCACCTGGAGAGATAGACATTCATCCCAGTTAGGTCTCCAAAATTGCTTGTCTTACTTCTTCAGGTTCATTTTGAAAAAGCTTTCTTCTTAATATTTTACCTTTTAAACCAGGACAATTACCTTTATAGTCTCACTTAACATAAACCTGTGTTTTACTTTCTTTAAAAAGTAAATCCTTCATACTTTTCTATCCTTGCAAATGGTGAGTAACCCTATTTTAGTTAAAAATGTATATCCCTTAATGTGTTTAAAATAATGAGAAATGCATCATATTTTATAACAGTACTAAGAGGACTTATGATCTACTTTTTATTCTTTATGAAAATATGCAAACCTTCTTCTTTGAATTTTTTAAGTTTCTTTCTTTCCATGTCAAGCATCTGTTTCCAACTTTCTGCTTCCCAGATGTATGTGTAAAATTTAGAAAGAGATTTGAAAATCTTTTTTACTAAGAAAAGCAATCAGAGCTAATACTCATAAGGACAAATTACTCAGAAGATGGATGATGTGTTTGGTATCTAGTCATATTTTATTGAGTGTGTTCCATGTAACTCTATCTTGCCTTCCTTTAAATAGAAAATAAAAGAAATAATTGCTTGAAGGAAAGACCTAGTAAAGATTCATACCAGAAACCATGTGACATTCAAACCCAGTTTTCTAGGCAGCTTGGGCCTCAAATTGTGGTTTTGCCTAAAGACTGTAGAAAACTCCTTAATTCTGCGTTTAAGAAGTATGGCAGAAGATTTGTGTAAATGTTAAGTAAGCTCATTTATCTTCTCTTCCCTTTTTACACATCTATGTGAGGTTTAAATGCAGAAATCGATCATGGATCTTAGAAAATGAATACTCTAAATCATGTTATATACATAGAGTTTAGCTTTTTCTAAAGCAGTTTCAAAGGCACTCACCCATTTTTTTACCTCCTTCTTGCCCCCCACTTTAGGGCTTCCCAGGTGGCGCGGTGATAAGGAATCTGCCTGCCAATGCAGGAGAAGCAACAGACACACCCTACCACACTGAAACTTCTCTCACTGAGGTCATCACTAAGGCTAAATCCAATGGGCAATTTTCAGTCTTCTTACCATCTCAATAGCATTTCGTGCTCTGTTAACATCCTCTTCTCAAAACATGCTCTCTTTTTGGTTTCTAGAATACCACAGTCTACAGCTTTTCTCCAACCTCAATGGCTTTTACTTTGCGGTGACTTTTTTTTCAGGTTCTACTCTTTTTCTTTTATATCCTTTTGATGTTTATCAAAGTTGTAACATACATAATTTTAACAAACAGTCCTACAAAGCTTCTAGTGCAAAATGCCGCCTCTGATTCTTCCCTGCTCTCCTCTCCCCACTCTTAAAGATATTTGCTCTGATATTTGTCTCCATCTTTCTAAATAGCATGCTATTTCTGGATCTTTCCATTGTAGATTTCCAACTTTGGAAGATGAGTATTTAACTCTTTTATACTCAGATCCTCTGGAGAAGGGAATGGCAACATACTCCAGTATTCTTGCCTGGAGAATTCCATGGACAGAGGAGCCTGGCAGGCTACAGTCCATGGGGTCCCAAAGAATCAGACATGACTGAGCGAGTGACTAACCCTTTCACTTTCACTTCACTCTTCTCTTGCCACACTCTCACTTCTTCTCTCCATCTCCTCTTTCCTTCTCTTTTATCACTTATTCTCTCAAGAAATTATAGCATAAATTTTTATTAAATCCATAATTAGTATTTACATTATTACAAGTATGCAAGTATTATTCATGCTAAACTATATTATACTAAGATTATAATTTCTTTTAAGTACAACTTTTTTGTTTTCTCTGGTATTAGTAATAATTGCTGCACTTTCCCCCTCTAAGCTTACTAGCAGCTCAGCAGTAAGGAATCTGTCCGCAGGCAGGAGCCACAGGAGACCCAGGTTCCATCCCTGGGCCGGGAAGATCCCCTGGAGTAGGAAATGGCAACCCCCTCTAGTATTCTTGCCTGGAGAATCCCATGGACAGAGGAGCCTTGTGGGCTATAGTCTATAGCGTGGCAAAGAGTCAGACACAACTGAAGCGATTTAGCACACATAGCAAAGAAAACTTCAAATTTCAGTGGTTTAACACAGCAGAAGTTTATTTCTTAACAGTAAGAAATTCTGAGTAGGTGTTCCTAATTGGTGAGAGACCCTTTCTGAGGTGAATCAGGAACTCCTGCTCCTTTCACCTTGGTTCTCCTCTCTCTCCTGGGCCTTAGAGTTTCCTGTCTGATTCTTTATATCTGCAGGCATGCTAGAGAAACATTTCTATAAGATAGGTTGGCAGTGGTATGCATAATTTTCATTCATAGCCTATTTGTCGGAATTCAAAGCATACACTTTAAAAGTGAGTTGGGTTTTAGTGAACATGTTGCTGCCTCTGTCATCCCAATACGTATTTCACTCTTCTTCCCACAGATAAAACATCATCAGTCCTTCTACTAGGGCACAACCATGCAGCCCTAGCAGTCCCTATTTCCTCATCAAAGAACAAGATTTTCAGATAATACACAGTCTGCTGTCGGGTTCAGTTATGACTCTTCAAGGTCTAAGAACACATGACCTAAAAATGCAAGTAGTTTGTTGCCCTCATTCCCCCAATACGCACACTCGATAGACAATGAAAGAGCAGGAAAGCTAAAGAGCAGAAGGCACGGAGCAGTCATTGGCATGTAGCAATTATGGAATCTGGTGGGTGGGATTTCAGCTCCTAGGTATTGGCATATTCTTGCTTAGACCCTGATTCTGTTCTTTGGAAAGAACTCTGTCCACTGTTTTCCATGTCTCTTAATTCTGTCCTCTGGGAAATTCTTCCTTATTCTATTCTTTTCCATTGACACACCTGAATTAAGTGTGGATGGATGTCTTCCTTGAGGACTGCATAGGTTTTACACACAATTTCTTCTTGGGGATTGCTTCAAGACTCACTAAATAGTCATAGGCCTTTTGAGGATAGGTTTATCTAGATATCTTATCTAGATATCTTTGACAATACAATTCCCTCAAAAATGTATTAGTTTTCTAATCTATTTGCTGCCAGTCATTTTCATGTACTCTCAGAATTGTTTTTTAGATATGGTCCTTAATCCTGACTTCATTATATCCCTGTTTCTCTCTCTCTCTCAACTCACAGGAACTAACTGGAAGCCATCTGTACCCAGAGACTTAGTTGAGATGGTAACATCTTTAATGTGGTCTTTGTTCTAAGGTTGAATTGTTCCAGTGAACTGAGAATTCTTACTCTCTTGAAGTCTAGGAATACTTCATCCTCAAACAGTCCATCAGAAATGTAAATCTTCTTCTTTATGTGTAAGCACATCCAGGAACCTCTTTTCATGCTTTTTTTAAAGAGCTCACACCTGGAGCCATGCTCTAGTGCTTCATTTGGGACTGGTTACTCCTTAGTCTTGTTGCACCAAAGGAAGCATGGGGATCTCTTTTCATATTCACTCCAGAAACTTCTTTTTCCTGCTGATGTTTTAAAGCCCCTGTATACTGGACCCCATTATCAAGGTCTGGGATCTGACTTTACTCTCTTTATAAGGCAGTAAGTTAGCCTTACTAATGCTTAATGTTAACCTATTACTGATGTTTAAATGACTGTTGGAAGGAAACAAGGCTCCTGGGTCAGAAGCAAAGGACTGAACTAATCACAGCACAGCAAGCAGCCTGAGCACCATGTTGTGTCAGGTCCCCTTGTCCCAGATCCCAGGGGGGCAACATGTAGACACCCAGGTGAATGCCAGGCACACAGTGAATAGCTTTATAGGAGACTGGGAACTTGTTTTATAGCAAACAGTAAGCAAGGCCACTCCTTGTCCTAGAGGGACACATTGTCTCATCTGTGAAGGCTGCTTGCTGCAGACATAATCCTGAGATATCGCCCTAGTGAAGATGGATCAAGGTCTTGCATTCTTGGCAAAATTAAAAAGGATATGCAGGAACAATTAGAGCCCATGCAGATTGCCTTTCCCAACACCCATATGTGCTACACCCAGTCCATGAACTTCCCAGATTTTGCTAAACAATATCTATAGCCCACAGGAAGCTTATTAGGGTTAACAGGAAGGTAAGGACCAGATCTGTTTTCCAACCATTGAATCCCTAGGGCCTATCACAGTGCATAGTACATGGTAGGTACCATATATCTACCATTGATTCATAATCCAAACAAACTAGGAGACTTAAGCAATTCACTTTATGAATGAGTTTATACTCTAAAAGCTCAGGTAAGCTATACACACACACACACACACACACACACACAAACATTCTTTTGGAAACACAAGAATGGAACTCTTCTTTTTAAAAGAGAATCCCCTTTTTAATACTGAACATTTGTCACGGTCCCTTTTTTCTCCTACTCAATTCTTTAATCCCCAGTGCCTCTCATTTAATAAACTGTGACTTAGATAAGATAAACTTAGCTTCAAATCCTTATTCTCTTGACTTTAAAACCTGCGCCTTTTCCACCATGTTTTGGCTGTCATTTTATTTTACTTGAAATGCCATCAAGCCAAAGTCTAATTGAATTTCTAGACTAGTCTTAGGAACTGCCCTGACGCCTTGGTTCTCAAACAGTAGTCCTTTTGCTCTCCAAGGGAAAACTGGCAGCATCTGGAGACAACCTGAGTGGCCACAGCTAAGGGAAGAGGCGCTGCTGGCGACTAATGGGTGCAAGTCAAGGATGCTGCTCAATACCCTCCGGTACGCAGACCGCCCCCCACCCCGCCCCAGCAGAGGAGCATCCGGTCCAAAGTGTCAGTCATGCTGAGGTTGAGAAAGCCCGCCCTGGAGTCTGCACAGAGCCCCTCCACACTTGAAATGCTGCAGACCAGTTCTTGTGCTTGCTGTACAGAGATCCATTATTTTCCCAGTTTTCCTGCATCCTTTATTACTTCAGAAACTTTTCTCTTTTCCTTAATGATAAAGTCATGGTTTCTACTCCTTACCCTTTATAGCAGCACTTTTGTCTTTATTATACAAACAATCTCTAGAGAAGAATGTAAATTAAAATGGATTAAAGATTCACTACTATCCCAAGTATCCCCCATGACCATCTTATCCCTGTCTTGCAGCCGTACACATGCCTCACTGTGTGGTCTGATTTATTACTCTCTACTGCTTGGGTAACAGGGACACAGTAGGCATTCCGTGACTATATCTTGCCTTATAGAGCAGAAGAATGGAGTTTGAGGTTATTTCTAAAGAAACCTAGCCCACCAGTTTGACCCTTTATATAAATATTGGATCCACTCAAACCCAAAGTCCCTGGAAATTTAGGAGAGTTAACCACAGTAACTTAAATGGATGTTTCTGGATGTGTATTTAGGCTGACGCAGGAAGCAATATAAACTATAATAATCCACCACCAGATAAGTCCTATTCACACAGCAACCTGACCTGACCTAAGTCAGGGTAAACAGGTAAATCAGTACAGGAAAGTCTGGCATGTAGGCTTAATTTCCAGACCTAAGAGATTAGAGATGAGTTTAGAAAGAGGTATAAGCACAGACCTACAAATGTATACAGATTGCTTTTAAGCCAGCCGACAGAATTCTTTTGCCTCATCAGCTTATTTGCCCGCTTGACATCTCAAAGACTGGTTCACATCACCTCTTGAAAAGCATTATTACCCTGGGATTTTTCATTTATCAATCACATTGGAACTTAAATGTTCAATTAAATATTCCACCACATGGCAGGCTAAAGTCGAGCCCAGAACAGTCCAGCTCTCCCCTGGCTTCTCTCTTCTGTCCACGTAGCATACTGGCCCTTCCCTTGGCCCCACTGTGTTTCTGATTTTCTTAAACACTGTTCTGGTACTCACTCCCAGCAAGCCTGCTCTCTCCCTCCAGCTGCCAACTCCCTTCTCCTGCTAACACCCTGTTTTCTGGCTCCAGAGTGATCTACTCAGCAATGATCACGACTCACAATTCAAGGGTGTAACTCCACATCCAGGAGCCATGAGCTGTTTTTCCATGAAACGATAGTTAATGCTGGAGCCTATGCCTTGTATTACAGGAAATTACATCAAGCATTAATTTAACTTACAGGTTCTCCAACTTTCTTAAGGGGGAAGGGAAAAGGGAGGTGTGAGAAGAGGAAAAGAATCCATAAATAGAGTTTTGTTGAAACATACCAGAAATGGAGCTTGAAGTGCCAGAGGAGTGTTCCAAACACCATTTTTTTTTAATGATTTTCCATGAATGTAAAAAGTGAATCCAGCACATAGTTTATTACTGGAATTGGAGTTTGTCTGATACGATAGTTAAAAGGCTACAATAGCCTCCCATAACTCAAGGGGCTGAAGCTTAAATGAATGAAATGGGAAAACTGATGGCAAGCTGAAGAAATGGGTTTTTCCAGGCAGTAACATATTTCTCAAAGCTCTGAGACAGATAGGAAGTGAAGATGGATGAAAGACTAAACCGGAAAATAAAACAGTCACCTCCTTTAAGAGAAGAGGAGCTATTTTTAATGCATTTATCTTCTAAGGAAAGTGGTAAAGGACAACAAAAATTGAACATTGTACTTAAAAAGCTCAGTAACAGCTTGTTCTCATTTGGTTTAATTTAGTCCACTAGATTAAGTACCATGTCCAACTCCCATACAAAATTGTCATGAGATTTTACTAGACCGAATCCCAACTTTTGTTTCCTCTTTTTCAGAGTGTGTCCCCCTCTCTCCTTGTCTTTCTTCTCCCCACTCCTCCTGTCCCTCTCCTGCTCCTTTCCTGGATACCAGATCCCAAGCAATGGAAACTAGAGTGCTACTAAACTTTAAAGAAAAATTCCAAGTAGCTGAAGCCAGTCCAGTGAAGGATTATGAAAATGATTGCATACGAAATGGTCCCTGGGGTCCTACTGTTATAAGGAATTGCTCTTCATCACCTCTCCCCTCACCCTGTCTACCCCTCTAGGCTGCCCTGGAAAGACATTAGAAATAAAGTAAACAGTAAAGGCTATTTGATGACAACTTGTGAAAAATGAAGAATCTTGGAATTGAGGGGAGGGGTGTGTGGATCAAGATTAGACAAAGTTGAAGGGCAATGGGACATATGTCTGTTGGCCTATAGGGAATCCCACAATTTCCACATGTTAGCTGCTAGGAAGAGGGTAAGAATTTGGTACCAAACTTTTCCAAGCATCTTGACATCATGGAATAGAGCTAGTTGTTCTTGTGTTCAGTCTAGTGTGGGAAAAATAAAAGAAAAGGAGAGAAGAAAAATACTTGTCAAGTTTGTTTGAAGACAGTATCATGAATCCACTTTGGAAAGGTTAAAAATCAATGTACAAATAGTTTGTCTTATTGTACATTTTTGTAGGCCTCTTTAAATATTTTTGAGAATAGTATAGATATTTTTAAAAATTAATTTATAAAAAGTAACCTTTATTTTTATTGATGGAAGAAGTATTAGTTAAAGAATCAGACTACCTGGTATCTCTATTCAGACCTTGCTACTCATAGAAGATAACCTAACCTTGGTCATCCTTTCTTCCCTGCCTCCCTAATACTCCTTACCTAAATCTTATACAGTAATTTTTACATCTGTAGCTAATTATCTGTTAATATACTTGTGTCTCTGTCCATAACCATAAGCTTTCCAAAGAAAAGGACTGTTTTTTTCAGCTCAGTAACTGCCTGACATAATAGGAATTTTAAAATGTTGAATAAATGAAGCTTCTGCATCTCAATCTCCTTTTAAAGAGAGCTTGTGAGAGTAAAATGAATGAAGGTAAGTAAAAGTGTCATTAAAAGGCAATGTATCACCAGAAATCACTTAGAGGAGAATGACAACAAGATAAATATGGAATGTGAGCAGATGAAAGGAAAAAAATACTTTAAAGCCAAATCCAACTGACAGTCCATTGACTGTCACCACAGCCATCTTACAAAGGTCTCATCTTACAAAGCTGAGGAAGACTGGACCTGAAGCTACCAAAGGCAAAGCACATAAGTGATTATCACTCATTGCATTTGTTCTCCCTGCTGCCCAATTTATGAAACCAAACTTGTGTTGTTTTTGGAAAAGTCTTCCTATCCTGATGATCCCAGTGGATGCACAGGAACATATACCTCTTCTTTGACTTGCATTTGAGGTTGATCTAGTCCAGATGGAAAATTTTTCATAGACATTTTAAAGTATTCCATCTGTGAAGCAAACAAAAGAAAGTAAAAGATAATGAACTATATGAAAGCTGAATTACCCATTAAGGGGGTTAGACTGAGGTCTGATAATGGATTAACTCATTGTGTGAATGCCACAGATAATGCTGAGAAATACACCTTCTTTCCTCTGCTTGCCCTTTTGAGGGTCATTGAGATTATGAATGTCTTTTCCAGTGGTGGAAAACATACACTTCCAATATATTATGTAAGTTAAATAATATTTTTAGTTGGCCTTTTAAGTCTCTTCTTTCTTTATGAGTTAGGCAAGCTTCTTGATAGCAGTGTGACCATGGGCAACTGGGTTTTTGTTTGCATAATTTTAATCTTTTGATTTTCAGTTTCTTCATTTGTAATAGGGGATAGTATACTTATCTCACAAGATCATAAAAAAATAAAAGACAAAAGCTTCTTTAAGTAGCTTAGCAGAGTACACAATGCATATTATGCTTTCTGTATGATGATAGTAGGGTTATCAGGCCTCTGTCAATTTTTTAACATTACCAAACATTGTCATTTGTCTTTGCACTTTGCATTCTGCTCTGTGTTCACCACCTTAGTACCAAAAAACGAGAAAAAGATAAAGTTTCCCCAAAGCTAATGGGCCACTGGTTTCCCAAGGTGATAAGAGGATAGCTAAAAACTGTTAGCATCAGCAGTATTGATGATAAGCTGAGAAAGACATCATTAAAATACAGAGATGTCCACACCCAAGAAAATAGCCAAAATTTAAAAGCTGGCTTAAAACTCAACATTCAAAAAACTAAGATCATGGCATCCAAGCCCACCACTTTGTGGCAAATAGATGTGGAAATAGTGACAGATTTTATTTTCTTGTGCTCCACAATCACTGTGGACAGTGCCTGCAGTCATGAAATTAAGACACTTGCTACTTGGAAGGAAAGCTATGACAAACCTAGATAGTGTATTAAAAAGCAGAGACATCACTTTGACGACAAAGCTCTGTGTAGTCAAAGCCATGGTTTTTCCAGTAGTCTTGCATGCAACTTGCATGCAACTCTTCGATACAAGAGTTGGACCATAAAGAAGACTGAGCACCAAAGAATTGATGCTTTTGAACTGTGGTGCTGAAGAAGACTCTTGAGAGTCCCTTAGACAGCAAGGAGGTCACACCAATCAATCCTAAAGGAAGTCAACCCTGAATATTCATTGGAAGGACTGATGTTGAAATTCCAATACTTTGGCCACCTGATATGAAGAGTCAGCTCATTGGAAAGACCTTGATGCTGGGAAAGATTGAGGGTAGGAGAAGAAGGGAGTGACAGAGGATGAGATGGTTGGATGGCATCATCAACACGATGGACATAAGTTTGAGCAAACTGCAGGAGATGATAGTGAAGGACAGGGACGCCTGGCATGCTGCAGTCCATGGGGTCACAAAGAGTTGGACACGACTGAGCAGCTGAACAACAAAAGAATGATGACACCAAATTTTGGAGAGGTTGTGGAGCACCTGGAGCTCTCATCTGTCACTGGTGAAAATGTAAAATGGTGCATCAGCTTTGGAACACAATCTGGCGGTTTCTTTATACATTTAAACAAACACCTTCCCTATAACTTAACAAGGCCACCCCTAGGTATCGACCCAAAGGAATCAAAACCATATGTTTACAAAATACATTACAAGAATGTTCATAGCAACTTTACCCATAATGGCCAAAAACTGGAAACAGACCAAATATCCATCAATAGAACAGATAAACAACTGTGGCATACGATGAATTGCCACTCAACAATAAAATCGAGCCAACTACCAGTTGTTAAATAAATCTCAAACATACTGCTGAGTGAAAGAAGCCTTATACAAAGCAGAATATTTTCTATTAGTCCTTTAGCAGGATGTTTTATAACAAATGAAAGCAATCTATGATAGAAAAAAAATCTCAGGGACAGGAGCAGAACAGGAAATGTTCTAGAATGTAATTTTCTGTCTTGGTAAAAATTAGGGTTGCACAAGTGTATGCATTTGGAATACTCCACATATCCATCTAAGATATGTTTGTTTGTACATTTTATATCAAATAAAAAAGCTAAACAAATGCCAAACTCTAATTACATTCAGGCTTCAGTATTTCAGGAGAGATACACATGCTGATATCTGTAATTTATTTTGAAGTTCATAAAAAAATCATCAAAAAATAAGATAACTAGCAGATGGATGGGGTTTAGATGGATGGATAGTGATAAAGTAGAGAAATGTTAATAGGAAAACTAAGTGATAAGTGTACAAAGTTCACTGTAAAATTCATTCAACTTTAATGTATGTTTAATAATTCTTGCATGTTTGACTAGTTTTGAATATTTGAAATGTTGGGAAAATTATGGTGGTGGCAAAGTTCTTTCCTACCTAGAGGACTAATCCTTTAACTTTCCTTTGTATTAAAAGGTCCCGCTCTATTAAAGGAAAATGTAATAAATGGGCTGACAACACTTAATGTTAGTGAACACATGAGTGAAAGTAACTAAGCATAACTGTTAATTTTGCCTTATATAAGTTCTAGAATAACCACTTTCAGAAGACAGAACTTCTGCTAATGACTTCGAGGAAGCAGCCAATGAGAATTTTCAAAGTTCAATAGCTTTCCACCAGCCTTTCTGGGAAGGTAACAGAAAGTAGCATGGCTGTTAGATATGAATACCATTTGAATCCATGTGTCATTCAAGAGAGTCTCAAAACCAGCACCCACTTGGCAGAAAATTTATCTATTCAAACTTCCTCTGCTCAACTCTAGCACTTTATTAAAGTTTCTTAACAAAAATTAAGCTATTAAATCCAACTATAATTGCTTTAAGGGCAAAGAGTCAGAGGTTTCATTTTTCATGTCCATCTGAAGAAGAGAAAAATATGATACAAGTGCTTTTTTTTTTTACCATTCTGAAGATGGAAACATAAAACATTATTTAATCTATTGCTATTTGCTTTTCCTCATTTTGAAGAGAAGCCTTTTAGAAATAAGAATGGTCATGAAAAAATACACATAGTCAAGAAAATTTTTAACTGTTAATTCTCATTAACAGTATAAGAAATATAAATCAAAACAAGGGACTTGTGTTTTTCTCACCTATCAAGCTGGCAAAGATTAAGAAACTAGCAAGAGAATGAACAGGGCATTCTTAAAAACAGCTTATGTGTAGGAATGTAAATTTGCTATAATCTTTTGCTATGTAACTTTGCTGGTGAGAAGTCTTAGCAATGTGAATTAAGAGCTTATAGGTAGTCTTGCTAAATTTTTAAACTAAATTAATAATCAGAGACACATAAGATTTATGTTTTTAGAATTCTGCACTTATTGCAGAATTTTTTAGAATAGCCAAAATTGAAAATAACCGCAAAGCCTATCCTTAGGAAATTGTTAAGCAAATTCTGGCTACATCCATATATGGGAAGAGTGTGCAAAAAATTATGACTTTTAAGAATATTTAGTCATGTTTATAATATACATTAAGTGAAAAGAAAAATCTGGATGGAAATTGTACTTGGAGCAGCATCCAGTTTTCTAGTATATGTATATATGCATGAAAAATCCTCCAAGGGTCAATATTTGTGTATGATGAAGCTTTGGTGATTTTTGTTTTCTTATATTGTCTGTATTATCTGTATGTTCTACAATGAGCATATTCTGCCAGAGGACAATGAATCAATACTTTGAATTATACAAAATAGAATTTGTGCTTTGTCTGGATCTCCCAGGCCATTGTCAGTCAATTCAGTTGAATGATGGGACAATTCAGTGAAGAAAAAAATATCAGGCAACCTGGTTGGTTGGCAGTTTGTAGACAAAGAGTTGGCTAATTTCCCATACTTGTAATTTTTCAACTAGTTGGTTTGGCATCACATAAATACAGCTAGAGTTGGAACATTTGAAAGTGAAAAAGCTTTAATGCCAAAAATCTCTTAGAACAAATTGAAAAAAGATGAACACTGATTTTTTTTTTTACTACAGTTTCTCTCATACATAAAAATGAACTAATAAACCAAATCCCCCATCACCACCAGCTATATTTTGAGCATTTTAACTGTAAATGTAGTCCTTAACCCCATCTGGCTGCAGAAGCACTATTTGTAAAACTGCAAGGAGTGCAGCAGGGAGGTGAAGGGGGCGTTGGGGAAGGGTGGTTTATGAGAAAATGTAAAGTTATCTCCAGGCAGGACTAGAATTCTTTGTTCTAAATTTTTCCCTCAATCTATTGTGTTGCTAGTTCTTTATTGGTGACCTTGAATTGGTCAAATGAACCATCATGGCTCCTACCTTCGAGAGATTAGCCAAAGGACTAGCAGGAATTTCTTCCTTTTGTTCCTTGCAATGTTCCCAGTGACTAAAACAACCCCTGGCACATAATGAGCCCTCAAACAACTATTGATCAGAATAATCTACAATCCAGTGCCTATAATCCTGTAACTTTCAGGCACTCCTTTAGCTTAAAGCTCTGGGAGACC
Organism: Cervus elaphus; assembly: GCF_910594005.1. NCBI lineage: Eukaryota > Metazoa > Chordata > Mammalia > Artiodactyla > Cervidae > Cervus > Cervus elaphus. The sequence goes on from NC_057822.1 coordinate 41,936,674, forward strand.
TAATTGAGTCAAAATTCCCATTTATAGATTAAGAACTTTAAGTTGATATGTCAGTAATTTATACTTTAATCTGATGAGTTTCAATAACTTTGGAATGGGTTATGACAGGGCAAGGGAGTTCAAGAATGAAGTTTCAGGGCACTTAAAAGCAGAGAAAGGAAGAATGTTTTGGGGTATACAAAGTGTCATATCTTGAATTAAGGAGAGGGTCCTGGTAAATATACAAGAAGATGGGATTGTTTTGACAATGCATTAACCCAAAATCTTGCCAGATGCTCTCCCAAGTCATATCATTTGATACCCTCAATCATCTTTCCAGAAAGGCATTTCTTATTTCCATTTGGCAGACAGGAAACTGAGACTCAAATTGAATAATTTCCTGAAGACCTAACAGTGAGAAAGTGGAAGAATATACCTGTATTTGACTCCACAGCTTCTAACAATGGAGGAAAAAATTAAATTTAAAAATGACAGACTGGGAATGCTGTAAAGAATTTGGCTGTCTTCTTAGTTTTGTTCAGAGCTGCCAGTCCCATGGCATAGGTGGGAATCTCAGCAGAGCTGAGCAGTTCAGGTGGGTTCATGACAGGAGAAATTCCGAGACACCCTGAGCAAGCAAGACTGCTGTAAGCCCACAGCCACATCATCTTTACAAATGCTGGACCAGGGCTGAACCAGCCTCCTGGGCAGCTTAAAAAAAAAAGTACCCCCCCCCCCCCCAGCATTTCTAATAGCCTTAAATAAATACTGCAAAGTTCCAAGTAAATATCCAGAAAGCCAAAGTTGAACTGAGAGCTAAACAACCTTAAATTATTTAAATTCCTGAACATCAAATAAAAGAGCCAGACACTAGGTAAATTAGTGGGATGTTTACACATCAACTGGATAATTTTTAATCTAATTTGCAGGGGCATTTGGGACACGACTGACCACTTGAAATAAATAAAATATCTTAGATTCAGATGATTAGAATTCTTTGAAAAGATCTGCTTTACTGTACAATACCTCCCAGCAAAGAAACATCACTTGAGGAGCCAACGATTGCCAAACTGGGGATTATTTGCAGAATGTACATGGCTGAGGATAATAGTGTATCAAATGAATCTTATCACTACACAGAAAGCTCAAAGACGCTTTCCTGGATAGTAGCTGAAAGTGAAATAAATATGATGTAGAGTACTTTTATTCCAGGGAGAAACTGTGTGCCCTGGCCAGCAATGGAGAACTGTAAACAATGTCTGGGAAGACAGAAACAAAGGTCTTAAATTTTAGTGACTAAAAAAGTCTGTGAAAGAATATCTGAGGAGAACAAGGCTGCTCTTGAAATCAAGAGTGAAAACTGACCACTCCCTCAAAAGGGCAGCTATCCAGACAAGGGTTTTGAGAATTGGAAAGTTGGACTCAATTCAGACAAGCTTCCTCATTTCTAGAGCTCTGGTTTCCCCCTGCCAACAGAAAAGCAAGGCATACATAAAAATAGGAAATGTGCACTTCTCAGCAAGGCTTGCCAGCTTGCAGTATTCACATGTTTCAAAGAAAAGGTCATACTGGATGATGGCAATGCTATATCATCAAGAGGGAGAACTGTAGTCTGTACATGTTTCAGAATAATTTTTAACTTTAAGTACATAAGTGGGATAAGATGAAAGTTTGCAGCAATGGATTATTAGATATAATTTTAAAGTATCGATTTTAGAAATTGACAATATTATAAACCAAGAGTACATAAATATTCATATTTAATGTCAGAATTCATGGGAATGGGTCTCCAGGTCAGCCATGTTCTAGTCAATAAGTATTGATTCAGTTCAGTTCAGTCGCTCAAGTATTGATTAAGAATTATTATATGCGTGTGCATGCATGCTCAGTTACTTCAGTCGTGTCCAGCTCATTGCGACCCCATGGACTGTAGCCCACCAGGCTCCTCTGTCCATGGGAATTCTCCAGGCAAGAATACTGGAGTGAGTTGCCATGCCCTCCTCCAGGGGATCTTCCCATCCCAGGGATCAAACCCGAGTGTCCTGCGTCTTCTGCATCACAGGCGGATTCTTTACCACTGAGCCACTGAGGAAGCCCAAGAATTATTGTATGCTTGGATTAAATTCCTGCTATGAAGGATCTGGTATCATCAGCTGTAACTCCAACCCACTGATAAAGAGGAAGGGAATAAGATGGAAACTTCAGTCAACTTTATGCCAAACATAGCTCTAATGAGGCAACCCTTTAAAGGAGATACTAGAATTTCTATTTTATGAATTAATTGTGCATGAAAACAACTGGGAAATGATATAATATAGCATATAATTAAGTCTTATGTTGAATATCATGAGATTCTATAGTTTATGATTCTTAGGAAATAGTATGGAACATCCAGAAAAGATGAAATTATTATTTACTAAAGTGACTGCAAATGACATCATGAAGGAGCTAGTACTTAGAATGTATTTTAAAGTAAAGATCAGATTGGAATAGATGAAACAATGCCTAGATGGGAAGAGGTTGGGTATTAGGGAAAGTGTTAGTTGCTCAGCTGTGCCTGACTCTCTGAGACCCCATGGACTGCAGCCCACCAGGCTCTTCTGTCCATGGGATTTTCCAGGCAAGGATACTGGAGTGGTTTGCCATTTCCTTCTCCAGGGTATCATTAGGGGCAAGAACCATATAATCAAAAGCAAAAATCCATTAAAAAAAATAGTGTATAGGTGGAGGTGAATCAACTTGGTGGCCAGTCTCATAGGAAGAGAAGATTAAGGACAGCATTGTTGTTCTTGTTCAGTCACTAAGTTGTGTCCAACTCTGCAACCCCATGGACTGCAGCATGCCAGATTTCCCTGTCCTTCATCTTCTCCCAGAGCTTGCTCAAACTCATGTCCATTGAGTCGGTGATGCCATCCAACCATCTCATCCTCTGTCGTCCCCTTCTCCTCTTGCCTTCAACCTTTCCCAGCATCAGGGTCTCTTCTAATGAACTGGCTCTTTGCATCAGGTGGCCAAAGTTTTGCAGCTTCAGTTTCAACGTCAGTCCTTCCAATGAATATTCAGGGTTGATTTCCTTTAGGATAGACTGGTTTGATCTCCTTGCTGTTGGAGGGACTCTCAGGAGTCTTCTCCAACACCACAGTTCAAAAGCATCAATTCTTAGGCATTCAGCCTTCTTTATGGTCCAACTCTCACATTCATACATGACTACTGGAAAACCATTGCTTTGACTAGACAGACTTTTGTTGGTAAAGTAATGTCTCTACTTTTTAATATGCTATCTAGGTTTTCATAGCTTTTCTTCCAAGGAGAGCACAGTAGAACAAAATCATGTAGAAGTATTCCCTGGTGGCTCAGATGGTAAAGCATCTGCCTGCAATGCAGGAGACCCAGTTTCAATCCCTGAGTTGGGAAGATCCCCTGGAGAAGGAAATGGCAACCCACTTCAGTACTCTTGCCTGGAAAATTCCATAGACTGAGGAGCCTAGTAGGCTACAGTCCATGGGGTCACAAAGAGTTGGACATGACTGAGCAACTTCACAAAATTCAAAATGCTTAGGTGAATGCTTAGATCCTGGTTGATCCAAAGAACAAGGGAAGGCCATTGTAGAATCTTGAGGCCAGATGATACTATGATTCAAATATTCAACCCATTATGAGCTCATTTTTAATCATGGAGGCAATCCAATTTGGGGTGGCATTCAGGACACGACTGCCTAGACAATGGCATCAGTACAGTGATGTTTTATGAAGACATAACCGTGTCCAAAGATTCATGCATAAACAAAACCTAGAACAGGGAGATCACTAAATTCTCTTTCATTGTGGAGACAATGGCTTGATCTATGGTTGCAACAGTATACACAGAGACTAAGAAAAGCTTTCCAGCTAATTTAAAGGAAGAATGTATGGGACTTCGTGATAAACAGGAGATGGCAGAGAGAAAAACATAAAAATGACTCCCAAATATCTCGTTGGGGAAAGGTAGAACCTCTAAGCAATGTGGACCTAAGTTGAGAAGAAAACACATAAAATTCAGCTCTGCTCTGCTAGGCCAGCATCAATGTTTTAACTGATCAACTTGTTCTCCTGTTTGACAACAAACCCATAACTCAGAGCTGGAGGCAGGATGAAGAAATAGACAGTTGAAGGAATGATGAGTAGCATTTACCTTTTAGTCCAAATATGTATCTTTCTCTAAGGGAACATGAAACTAGGGTGGAGTGTGTTGCAGAGATTAGGTACCCATATGTGCCCATATCAACAAGTAATCAAATGCTAGCGTGACTTTCATCCCACTTTTGACTTCCAGAATCTGTCACATTAACCTTGGGCTTTACAACCTAACATCAGTGTCTTTACCAACACCAACCACCCTTGCCTTCTTTTTGCTCACTGCTATCAAATAGGAGCGTATTTATTTGGGGACAATTGGACCTGTAGAAAATATTATGTTGAATTAATAAAATAAAGCTAAAAGCAAGAATGTTGATCAAAGGTGAAATGGTGGTCCTCAATAGTGCACTGTATGTCTTTGGATCAGATGCTCCAATAATGGTTGAGTGCTGGATGAAATATCTGCCACAGAATCAGAGCACAATAAATGTGTGATAAAGAAATAAGCTAATTTTCTTCTTCTTTTTTTTTTTTTTTTGAGTTTACATGTTGTCTTGGCTTGAAAATATCCAAAGGCCTCCATCATTACGGCAGAATGGAAGCTAGCCTGATCTTCAGATGACTGTAAAAATTTTGCAGCACAGTTGAGTGGAAGAAGTATTTGTCTCAAGAGACCAGGTCTGAGTCCAGGCTTTGCCTTGTAGCACCTGTGGGACTTTTGGACAAATCACTTCCTCTCTCTAAGCCTCTGTTTTCTCAGGGGTTAAAGAGGGGGCTGGATCAGGAGAAATCTCAGGCTTATTCTGCTCTCACAACCTCTGAGTCTATGCAAGCTGGCTGAATGTTACCTTGAGTCCTGCCCAGAATATCCAGTTGGCTAAAACTTTTGCCCTGGTCTTAAAATATGACTTAGTAGGATTTTCTTTTCATCACCTGACTTATGTCATTTGAAGGTCATCTGTGACCACCAGAATGAATGTGGTTTAAAGCCCTTAAAAACACAAATGATAATTATTCAGTGACATCAGTATGTCACCCATGAGTTTTGCCACATTGGCTATATGATTTGGTAATAATTATCTGTAAGACTCTCACAGGAAACACCTGCTGAGGTGTAGGTCAGCCCAGCTGCTCTAAATATGAAACACTTCTTCTGTTCCTGTCCCTGCAGAAATAGAGATAAGCAGGGCAGACTCTCAAGAAACCTCAAAGCCCCCAGCTTCCTCTTCATTCTCCCTTTCTTCCATCAGGGCTTGCCATCTATTCTAGCCACTGCACTTTTTATTGTATTCCTAGATAGAAATGTAGAGGAACCACCATTAGCACATGTACTTCTACCGAGTTCTATCCAGATTTCATTGTCCGGGTCATATTTTACTTTTAATATTTTTTTCTTTCCTACTAAAAGAAACAAGAAGTTAGTTGCTCTTAATTTAGTTGAGATTTTCCTCAGTGGGAAACAGTGAGTATGAAGAAATGGCGGTTTTGGGTCTCTGTCTCACGCTGTCTCCTGCTGCGCACTTTCCATCAACTCTGGATCGAGAATTGTGTCCCTGCGACCCTGACTTCTCTTCTCTCCCCACCTCCTTGAAGTCAACTGGTTTCCTTTCAAGCTTTCTGCTGTAAGATGCCCAACTATTCATCCCCCATCCCCATGTTTCCCCCATCCTCCTGGGGTTCCTCCTTGGCGTAGGTTCCTCTCTGTCTACACAGTGGTACTATCACAATCCACTCACCTCTTCAGGGAATCAACAGTCTCAGACCCTAAAACTATCATAGCTTCGAGCCTCCTGGAGAGCATGCTTCTGGGACATTATTCTTTTAATAAATAGTTATTTTATGAATAAGCATTAAATACTGATTGAGTGTAGAAACACGGCAGCAAATCAAATGGGGAGTAGGAGAGGAAAGCAGATTGAAGACCCTTCAGGAAGGGTGTGGAATAGGATGGGGGCATGTGATGTGCTAAACCAGTGTCCCCTCCAAAGTTCAAGTCTACGCAGAACCTCTGAACATGACCTTATTTGGCGACTGTGGCTTTGCTGATGTAATCAAGTCAAGATGAGGTCATCCTGGGTTGTTGTTGCAGTTGTTGTTCGGGCACCCAGTCGTGTGTAACTCTTCACAACCCCCTGGGCTGCGGCACACCAGGCCTGCCTGTCCCTCACCAACTCCCAGAGTTTGCACAAGTTCATGTTCATCGCATCGGTGATGCCGTCCAGCCATCTCACGCTCGGATGACCTCTTCTCCTGCCTTTGATCTTTCCCAGGATCAGGGGCTTTTCCAGTGAGATGTCTATTCACATCAGATGACCAAAATACTGGAGCTTCAGCACCAGTCTTTCCAGTGAAATTCAGGGTTGATCTCCCTTAAGATTGACTGGTTTGATTTCTTGGGTGGCCCTACATGGCATGGCTCATAGCTTCATTGAGTTATGCAGGCTCCGTCGCCATGACAAGGCAGTGATCCATAAAGGGGTATCCTGGGTTAGGGGGGCTCTAAGTCCAACAGGACTGGTGTCAGACAGAGACACGCGGGGATAACACCACGTGAGGCGAGGAGGGGAGGGGAGACTGGAGTGACGAGAGTAAAGGTGGGGATCAGGGTTGCTGGCAATCTTGTTGCAAGCTAGGAAGGAGCTGTTCTAGGGCCTTCGGAGAGAGGATGGCCCTGCTGTCACTTCGGTTTTGGACCTTTAGGCTCTGAAACTACAAGAGAATAAACTTATATTGTTTTAAGCTTCTAAATTTGTGATAATTATGGTACCCCCAGGGAATTAATACAGATTATCCCAGTGACTAAGTACTGGCAGACAAACAAATTCCCGAGAACCTCACCCCTGGGCACAGGAGGATGGAGGATCTGGGACCAAGGATCCTCAGTATTCAGAGTCAAATCCAAAGCCTTGCTCTTCTACGAGTGATATCAGAGTATGACAGTGTGCAGGGAAAGATGATGGGAACAGTAAAGACCCTGACTGTTACTGTGATAAAGAAAAAGAGAACAAGCAGAAGAGGAAAAAGGCAAAAGAAAGGAGATATGGAGAAAGGCAGGATTTTAGAGAAAAGTGATAGCATCGGTAGTGACTTTATATCAATAACCAGAGTCAAAGTAGAATGAGGAGCCAAACAGCAAAATTTGACTCTACCAAAATCCAAAGATACAAAATCTGGATAAAAGAATATTAATTATGCAAACTGCTTACCATTTATGCCTAATGAACTTGTAGCACAATAACAATTATGTGTATTGTTAAATATTAGATTTAAATGATTGTCAATTTTATTTGATCAAAGCAGTAAACTCCATGCAAATAGGCTTTATAAATAGTGATTCCTTACCACATGGTCGCTAGCTCCACAACCTTTAAAAAAAAAAAAACTATAGGTAACAATGCTTCACATCACTCAGATAAGTACAGAAAATAGGATACAATATCATGCTACTTATGGATTTTACCACCCAACCGTAGATTTAATAAGCATTAGGAAAAAAAGAAGCATGTTATTATATGCAAAAGTGCTTATTGAAAGAATTTACCAAGTTTACAGGTGTGATAACACCCTATAGAATATTCCTTGACCAAGATAAAAATGCCTGTTATGTGTTTAACAGAAGAACATTAAGCTTTCTCTGGCAAACCTCTGGCTTGTCCACTGCCTGGATTCTAACAAAGACTGCTTGTCGCTACTGTGTGCTTTGCCTGTGTGTGCCCCAGTCTCCCATACAAAATAAGGTCCCTTTTCACGCTCCCACCGGGACATAAGGAAAATATCCTGCAACTGTGAATGCACAGCCCTGTGTAACTGTTGGGGTTCAGCTGAACTTTGTTGCTTCATTTTGAGACCATGAACAGTCCCACAGATTTCCTCTCCTAAACACGCTAGCTTTTTGTGTCTAACGATCAGTCTGGATTTAAACAAAATGCAATGTGTTTTTAGAGATATTTGAAACTAAAATAGGAAGTCTCGTTATCGGTTTATTGGTCTGTAACCAGGTTCTTTCCTGTAGAGATGTTTTTAAGGTTCAATGTGAAACTCACAGGTAGCGGCTCCTTTTCTAAGGATAGGGTGTTGGTGCCCTCTTGAGGGAGAAGGGAAAAGGCAGAGGATAAAGAAGGGAAGGGAATGGTGGGGAAACTGAGAAAAGAATATTTAGATAGCTTGGTGCTTCAAGTCGAATCTACTCCAAAGGACAATTGGGTTTTGGCCAAGAAGGTGGCCAACAAACTTTTTGCAGTTTTTCTCAGCACAAATTCACATATCTTGACATTTATAAATATAGCCTGCTTTGCTGCTGCTTTTATATTCACAGTGTGTTTTCCAAGGTAATGCCATTTTGATGAAGCGGTGCTTCCCTGGCTTTCATATAGTTCATGGTCAAGAACAATTTTATATGATTAAGTCCACACTGTCACTCTGACAGAATATTGGCCATCAATCCCCTTCTACCCTAACTTGTGAATCACCAATCTCAAAAGTCTCCATCTATTTTGCCCTCCTTCCCTGGTTCATACTCTGGTTTAATCTAACCATGAAAATTCAGTAATGTTATTCTCTCCTTGCTACTCACTTTTGACAAGTTCCTAATCCCTTGTCTCACAACTCTTTGAACACAGTCAAATTTTCTGCCAAATTTTGATTCCAGGAGCATGAGCTTTGAGAATATTTTTTATAGAGGACAAATAATATGCTTAGTTACCATCTCCACCCTCAACCTCCAAATGAAAAAAAAAAAAATCCTTTTAAGAGTTTTCTTGAAAGAAAATTAACTGGCTAATGAGCCATTCCAGACCATTGAAGAGACTCAGAGCATTTACCTGATTTGTTTCCATAGTGTGTTAGCAACAAACTCTCTGGGGTTCTAGTCTAATCCTCTAGAACGAATCTTGCCTCTACCCAATTAGCACAATTGTAGGCTTAGAGCCACCTGTATGTATTTCTTGTCACTAATTTCATATTATCTTAGGACTGGTCAAGACAAAGATGCAAGCATGTTGGCTTCCAAGAGACCACATATTCTAGTAGATCAAAGAACCTGCTTTAAAATTATGTAATCTGAGCTCTAATTTCCTCCTCTGCCACTTTTTACTTACATTTCAGCCAGGTTGCTTTAAGCTTTCCGGCCCCATCTCCTCGTCTGTAAATCAGGCATGCTCCGAGGATCTTCCTACGCTAAGGAACCTGGGTCAAGACTTCAGGCACAGGCCAAGGCTACTTTTTGGTGGTTGGCTACGTAATAATTATTTCTACATCCTGGGACACATCAAATTTACAAAATGATCTTGATAAAAGCAGAGCTTGAACCATCCCATTTCAGTAAAACAATATTAAAATAAAAGGGAACTAGAACAGCCCATAGCGTGGCATAGGGCGTTCTTTAGCTTTGTTCTGAGTTGCCCTGAGATAATTGCCATGTTTTTGCCTCCTTGCTGCTCTGTAACAACCTCTCAGTACCCCACGTGAGAAATTACAGCTTGATTCCATCAATGCGAGTCTTCTTAGATGTCACAGGGAAGCAGGTCACCCCAAGAGAAGCTGTGACTGTGTTTCATACCTTTTTGTGGACAAATATATTTTTGCCTCATCTACCTAAGAGAGAATGCATTTGGTGGGTAGAGGAGGTGGGGACAGACATATATCTCAATCAGAGTCTTGGAAACCTTCATCATTTACGGAAAGATATCTGTATCAGAAAGCTGAAAAACCAGGTCATGGAGTGTCTGATTCTTATGTAATATGACTTCAAGTCAAAATAAAGGAAGCTTGCTCTGAAAAACCCCTGTGACTCTATTATTTGTCTCAAAATTCTGAACCTCCTGCTCACTGTCACATAAAAAGAACTTATTAACACTTGGAAACTGAAAGGCATCTGCCCCTATTTTGGACCAAAAATTCCCCTCAAGCATCCCACGGAGAGTGGTTGTGAGGATTAAATGAGATAACAGTTATGAAGTGCTCAGCCTGGGGTCCCAGATATGACTGTATTCAGTAGATATCTGTCACTGTCTCTATTGATCATTTCGTGTCTGGCTCTTTTGCAAATATCTTAGCAAGTAAAACAAAGAACTGAGTTTTTAGCCTAAGGTGACCTCCTGGGCACTGTGCTCATGGAGAGATATTTGTCCAGGGAAGGACCCTGCAGATCCCTGCAGGGACAAAATGTTTATTCCTTTAAATCTGAGCAAGATCAGATGAGAGGATCAAGTGTTTCCCACAGCATTCACCAAGTCAAGTCCACCTCTGTCCTGGCAGGACCTGTGGCAACATGCGCTCCAAGTTCCTGCTACTGAGATTCCTGGAGGAGTCCTTGACATCGCCCACGGCCACGCCTCCTATGCTTATCTCTATCTATCATTAGGCTCTTTTCCTAACAGGGCCAGAAGGAATCCCTCTTTAAATGTGTCAGCATTTCCTTTCCTACCAGACTATATAGACAAACACCTGGAGAATTGTACATGTTGTTCCATGCAAGTGGCACAGGATATTGATTATTTTATTAATGCAATTCAGAATTCTTGGAGAAGTGTCTTTCCATGAATAAGATTTTATTCCCGTTTTAAATAAGGCAAATTTTTTTATTATTTTTTTTTTCCCAGAAGCCCATATGGATCTGCCTTAAATCTTCTGGAGGTTGAAATTGGTTGGGTTTGAATACAACTTAAAGCTCATTTCCCTCAGTTTAAAAAAATTAAGAAAAAAGAAAAGAAAGACAGACCTAAAATCTATTTTGATTGAAGCCAAACTCGATAGAATCCTGTTTACGATGAACTTAGATGATGTTACCTCATTGTTCAGTGTATTACACTTGCATTAGTGTTCTGAAAACAAATTACTTGGTCAAAATAAATAAATAAAACATACTTCCCTCATACTATTATTTGTGAATGTATTTTTTGTCCCTTAGGTTTATTGCTTGAGAAGACCAGGTTTTATTGATAATAAGAAATGTCCTATGGGTTAGTATAAAAATGTTTCAAAAGAATAGAGACCACAAAAAGCCTGCTTGGTGGTAGTTTTGCTATGTATCAGTGACACTTGAGGCAGGTGCCCAAGACAACAGGACAACCACCTCCCATTTTTATACTAACTCACAGGATGTCAGATGTGCAGTAGATGAGTACATACTGAGATGTGAGAGGTCAAGCATAGAAAAAGTGGACGTTTCCCACCTCTACCTGCCCTGCCTGTTTCTTATAATTATAACCCACAAAATCAGCAGAGTCTTCTTTTGCCTTCAGTGGGTTCATTAGCTTACAAAGGCATCCTTGAAATTTCAAATACAATCAAGTGCAGTTGCAGTTTTAACTTATGCAATATGTGTGTGAATGAGGATGTGACAATGGGTTAACACTTCATCTTTTAAGAGTTTCCAGTATTACATTTTAATCATCTCTCTGCTTCTCATATGTTAAAGACAAAGATCCAACATCTCAATTTTCAACATTTTTCAACATTCTCTCCATTGACTTGATTACTTTGCAGTCCCTATAATGTGGTGTCTTCATCGCTCAAAATTGCTGATTACATGTATATATTCCATTCCATGGAAATATTTTTTGAGATAAGCCTTATGTTTCTTATTGCTGGATAGCCAGAAAAAAAAATTGGTTAACCAGAATCATTTAGATACCATCAATCACAGAGACTAACCAAGGCTAAAGAATGCTATTTTAGTACTTTTTAAACTGAGTCCCAAATAGATTGCTCAGTCTGCAGCCACAGACTCCAAAGTATGAACTGAATATGAAAACATTTTAACTTTCATGTTTTAATGATAAGAATGTTGTTGGCATTAATATTTGAACATTTCAGCATACCTACTTCTGAAAGCTATGTCATGGCAGGCTCAGAATCCACTGGCAGACTATAAATAAAATCTTTCTATAAATATACTTCATGCCAAACTACCAGCAGAATACATTTTTCATCTTCTAAACAGATGGTATAAGAGAAAAATCATGCATGTATATGATTAATCAAATGTGCTTTTGCTGATAGAATTTTCATTACTGTTACCAGCATGGGTTTTGTGAAATTTCTGTATGTTATATTTTCTTTTGAGAATTTGTTTATTTAAGGAAACGATTAATATAAATGAAGATGGAAAGATGATAGGCCTTAATAAGTGTGGTTTCTTTAAGGTCTACTGGGGCTGGGATATAAGGGTATTTTCCTACAAAGACATATCTAGGCAATTCTTTCAGGTCTGTGGTTAATCCACGTGCTTAGGCTTCCAGTTTCTTATTCTCCCAGCCCCTATCCCAAGCCCTCCCTGGTCATCTGCCAGAACTCCTATTCAGCTGAGAAGTTAGTCTTTATGATCAATATGAGACACTGAAAGCAGAGAAGAATGCTTTACTGAGGGAAACACCAGGGCAAGGAGTTTTGGCATATTATAAATAGCACAGTAAGGAATGGGACTCCTCTACATTCAGATCACCAGGGTTTAGATCCAGTAAACCACTATGTCAAAGGGAATGGTTGCTCACCCCCATATCTGTTCTATTTCTCTTTGTATAGAACACTACAAATTTTTATCTAGGCATATCATCATCTAGAATAAAAGATTAATTCTTCAAGCGACCTTAGTAGCTATGTGAAGCCATAGGAATAGTATGTGACCTGAGGCTAAATTTTAGCCAAGATTTAAGTAAGGTAGGTGGCTTATTTTTTGCCCTATGGATTTTGTCCTGATTCTGATTGTCTTGTATGTGTATGTGATGGCTAGAACTTCAGCAGCCATTTTGGACCATGAAATAGAAGTGTTATGCTTAGATGATGTACAGAAATTTTAGATCTGGAGTCTCTGAAATCACTGAGGAACTACCGTAACAGCTCACGTCTATCTCCTGTTAGGCTTCTTGTATGTGAAAAACAAACAAGGAGCAATGCTCTTATTATACTGGCTGTGGGCCTTTGGCAAGTTACTTAACTTCTCAACATCTTAGTTTCCATACTTATGAAATGGGGGTCAGAATGCCACCTAACTAAGGGGGTTGTTGTGGGTGCCAAATGAAATGACATGCAAACTACTTAGACTAGGAACCCGTACATAGTAAGTACTTCACAAACTGTCAATCTTACTAAGGATACCTGACATTTTAGTATCTAACAGTCAATTTCAACAATTGAAAAGTGACCTGGGAAGTTCTTCAGCCTGTTATTATTTTTAAATGTTCTAAAGTGTAAATTTTGAATCATGTCCTCTAAAGAGGAATGAGTCATTTATCTAGCTGGGGACTCTGGCATCTGCCTCCATAACACTCTGCTGCCCTCTGTTCAGACAGTAACTCCCTCACAGTATGACTAAAACATTGTTTTCTCATGAAAACAACTCTGAAGAAAGGCAAATATCAGTGCTCGTGACAGTAATAAAGAAAATATTAAACATAATAAGAGAGCAAAATGAAATTTCCTATTTAGAAAATTAACTTTATGCTAATGGTTCTGAATCATGCCATGAGTAGAACCACCACATGCTCCATGCAGAGAAAGCTATAGATTAGAAAGCTTATTTCAAACATGAGCATTTTCAGATGGCCCTCAATGTATCATTTACAAATGTTAAAGATCTGGTCTTGTATATGATCTGCAATCAAAATATACAGGCAATACAAAGATTAAAGTTAAAGAATTAAAGGGAAATAAAACTTGCAGAATGATGACACAGGGCAGATCCTTTGTGTTAGAAGAGTTCCAAGAGTGAAGAAACTATTTTTATTGTATTCATACCACATACTCGGGCTTCCCAGGTGGCACTTGGGTATAGAATCTGCCTGTCAATACAGTAAACTTAAGAGATGTAGGTTCGATCCCTGGGTCAGGAAGATCCCCTGGAGGAGGGCATGGCAACCCACTCCAGTATTCTTGCCTGGAGAATCCCATGGACAAAAGAGCCTGGCAGGCTACAGTTTACAAGGTCACAAAGATAGGACAAGACTGAAGTGACTTAGCATGCATGCACCCACATAATCTTCCAAAAGACTTGTCTTGTTATAATAAAAAGCACAGAACTAATGAAACCATCACTATTGAGACAAAGGGAGAAGAATCATGAAAAGGAGCAGCTGAGAGGAAGGAATAATTATAATCAGCATGGTTCCCAGTCTAGGGAGGTCACTTTCTGAGGTTTCACTTGATTGAGAGGTAAGGCTTGGAGAAGGTCCACTGAAAGCAGGAGGAATGGCCACTCAGCTGGATGTCTCCCACTTGCCCCTCCAGACACTCAAGCCAGCCTTTTCACCCAGCCCCATGCCTGCAGAGGCGACCTGCTAGTCCATGTTCAGTCTCCCTGTTATCTGGTTTACTGGTTGGGTTCAGCCAGTGGTGAGCCCTGGCAAAAGATCAGAGGAAGATGAAAGATTAAGACCACAGAGTTTATTCTCCAGTTTCCTTCCTGTGAGCTTGCTTGAGTTGCCTGAATCCCTAAATCAAAGCTTAGTCCTCCTCCCAGAATAGTCTGTCCTACATGTCTCTTGCAGGTTCTCAAATGTTCTCTCTTCCCTTGAGTCCAAGATAAGGATACTATATTTAACAAAGACAAACATAGGTTGGTCAGTTAAATGTAAATGTCAGATAAACAAATATATACTACAATATGTGTGATATTTGGGATCATACCTACACTAAGAGATTATTTACTGTTTATCTGAATTTCAAATTTAACATAGTATCCTGTATTTTATCTGGCAACCCTACCCCAAGGATAATGTCAGCTGCTAAGCCCAGGTTCCTGCTGATTTTGCTCCATCCTGACCACGCCTTTGGAATGAGTCCCTTTCTCTATGAGCCATCCTTGAGTTATTCACACTATTGAGATGTGACTGTGCCATCTGTTTTCCCTCAGAATCCTGATACAGTCATCATACCCCTTAGTTTCTCCCTGTCAAGGTTATTTTCTCTCAACCACCTCTCGTAGGTTATTTCTTAACCTACGATTTTCACAAGGGTTCTATGACAGACAACCCAGTGAGATTGAAAGGAGATCTTTATCCTCCGGAAAATAGATTATGCAAAATTGGCAATGCTGACATTTTGTTATGAGACCTAAAAACCCCAGTTTAAATCCTTGTATCAGTGCATCTGAGCTTGGCTTTCCCTGAAAGTAGCGTCTCCCCTGGAGGAGGGCATGGCAACCCACTCCAGCCTTCCTGCCTGGAGAATCCCACGGACAGAGGAGCCTTGAGGGCCATACTCCATAGTGTCACAAAGAGCTGGACACAACTGAAGTGACTTAGCACGCACGCACGCAAAGTCTGAATCAAAGGCTTGCTTGCAGGTAGTCTTTCTGAATGTAACCTCAGGAAGCGCAAGGCAGAGAGAGTGAAACAGGGAAAGAAAGCCAGTGGGGGGATGTGCCATTAAATTGGCTAAGGATAATTGGTGTTTGATCGCGCCAAGGCCATATGAAGTTCCTCATGAATATGACAGACTCTATCCAGGGGCTCAAGGGAGAAACATCTATCAAAGCACCTGTCCCTCAGTTGCCAAGACTGACCTCATGCATGCCCTGCATTTCCCGTATAAATATTCAGGAATGCAGAGCCAGTCTCTGAGATTTCCATGCTGTAAAATCAGAGAGGCCTCAAGGAAACAAAAAAAAAAAAAAATGAGAGAAGTACTTGGCATAGGTCCAAAGGGCAGGGCTGTCCAGTCTTGACTCCTTGAAGGTGGTCAAAGCCTCCACAGCACTGGTTGAAACCAAGAGGATTTTAAAGGGGTGACCAAGATGTCTCCAACACCCAGCAGAAGGCCAGTCTGCTTCTGCATGGAGATGAGACATGTTTACCCAGAGACATGCAAGACATTAACAAAGACAGTCAGAAGCTAATGCTTTTGAGGAAACGTGTCCTTCCTCAGATGAGGTCACTGGAGGAATTGCCACAGTTGGCAGCAGCTAGAAGTCAGACACTCTCAAGCACAGAATATGCTTAGGAGGAGCTTAATTAGTTGAGAGGAGACAAGCTGACCTCCAATTTGAGACCTAAGCTTGTGAACTCATGGACTGTAAACTGGCCAGGCTCCTCCGTCCATGGGATTCTCCAGGCAAGAATACTGGAGTGGGTTGCCATTTCCTTCTCCAGGGAATCTTCCCTACCCAGGGATCAAACCTGTGTCTCCTGCATTAGCAGGTGGCTTCTTAACCACTGAGTCACCAGGAAAGCCCTAACTTGAGACCACTGCCTGTCTACTGTGAATGGTTATGGCATTTATGGGATGCCTGCAAGTGGATATATGTGGGAAATTCATCGCTTCTCCAGTATGGCTGCAGTTAAGGAGCAATTTACCCCAGTTCAGGCACAACAAGAATTTAAAAACTTAGACGCTATTCGTCCTGAATATCAGAATTAATGCTTTCTCTCATGACAGGTCGTTTCTGGGTGGAAGTCTTCTCTGCCCTGGTGGGCTTCTTACTCCGCCCCACAGCCAAGATTACCAACCTCATGTTTTCATGATAAACATGAGTAACATGGAGCATCACATCCAATCATCTCTATCTTTCCCTTGTTTTGCCAAGAACATTTATGAGAAAGAAGATTTCAATTTGATACAAGCCATTGTTCTTGCTCATCCTTGAGGCCAAACCACTTTCAAGGTCTAATGAAAAAGGAAAACACTCACTAGGAAGGCAGAAGACTCAATGGTTAGATATGGGTACAATTAAAGAGCATTATCCGTATAATACAATTTATTCATAAGTCACACTATAGCTCACAGGGGTTTCCCAGGTGGCACTAGTGGTAAAGAATCCACCTGCCAATGCAAGAGATGCAAGAGATACAGGTTTGATCCCTGGGTGAGAAGACTCTCTGGAGTATGAAATAGCACCCCACTCCAGTATTCTTGCCTGGAACATTCCATGGGCAGAGGAGCCTGGTGGGCTACCGTCCGTGGGGCCACAAAGAATCAGACATGACTGAATGACTGAGCACACTATAACTCACAGGCCCATCCAATGGCTTGCAATGGGGAATCCAAAATGTCTATTATGTCTGTCACTTTATAGTGTGTGTTTGAAGGAGGACAGCTGGCAACCCTCACATCCTAGTTTAAGATGTAACTCCTTTTCATAGAGTAAGCTAGAATAGGGCTTCTAATTATACACTGTGTAAGCTATATGTAAGTTCAAATTATTATCAGCATGGATATAATTCAACTTCTCAGTTTATGGCAAAGAAACCTGACTAGTATTTCCTTCTCCATATGAAATATACTAACATGAAACAGCCACAATAATTTTAACCTGTTCCTCTGCTCATGATAGTTTAGCATTTCAAACTTCATTCTTACCCAGACACACAAAAAATCCTTGAAAATGATTAAAATTAACCTTTTAAATAAAAAAGAGGGGAGCAGGGAGAACTAGGAACTACTGCCTTAAAATACTAAAAAAAAAAAAAAAATAGGGTTTTTTCCCCACTTCTTTTCACATTCTTCCAGCATTCAGAGAAGTTGAAAACTATATTAGCCATCAAACTACATGATCTCAAAGACTTGAAAAAATTTAAGTCCCATGCACCAGAGCAAATGAGCTTTGAACATATCAATAGGGTCGTGCTCAAATCACACACACACACAGTTTCACTTCAACTGCTGTAGTTAATTGACAAGTCTACAGTGATTAAGACTGTGTTTCATCTGCAGTAAATTTAAATCTGATTTTACCTTTCCTTTCCACCAATACATGGCCAACAGATTGCTCCTTCAAAAACTGCACATCCTAATAAAGCATTTGAATGAAATATGAGTGAGGGCACCTGCATATAGTCTAAGGACTGAATAAACCTTTGAGTATGATTGGCATATCTTTCATATCATTAGAGCACCCCAAACATCATCCGTCTTCCAAATGCTCTCAAGTCATATATACCTCGCTGATCAATTATGAAGGTAAACCATTCAGATTTGGCCCCTCTGTGGTCTGCGCTGCTGTATTTCTTTATAAGACTAGAACTGTGTATTAACAAAAATGGCAGAGAAATTTACCAAACTGAAGATTATGGTGAAAGGGGAGAAAGAGGAGTGATCTGGAGGTAAATTGTCATCAGACAGAATTGGTGCTATAGTAAAAGATGTCTTGGGTCATTAATAAGTGATGAGGCTTAGCAAGTGATGAAGGGAGCTTCAGAGATTGATGACTTGGTTTATGCCTGGTAAGGACAGAATGTTGAGCTGAGAAGCAACATCTGACTGCCTCCACCACAGTGTCAGCCTCCCACGGACCCCATAAGCCACCATCATGGGGTGTGAAGGCTCTGGCCATGTACTTTTTCTTCCTGCTGCTTGGTAACAAAGAAGCAAAGGGTCGAGGCGGGCAAGAAGGAACTCACAATAGGAATTCACTTGTGACTTCTGGAATCAACTATAACATGCACAAAGTTTTGAAGTCATTACTACTACTCTTATGACAAAAATCTGTACAAATTAAAAATCAGTGACTTTTCTTGGCCATTACAGGGAACTTAGGTTGCAGGGAAATTGCCATCCTGAAATCTGGAGAGATGGGGGCATTCAGAGACACACAGTCATGATCTTTCCTATCAATGAAGATCAAAAGCTTCTGGAGCCATAAACTGGTTATTGTTGTTGTTTTTAGCTGTTATGTCATGTCTGACTCTTTTGCAACCCCATGGATTGTAACCTGCCAGGCTCTTCTGGCCATGGGATTTTCCAGGTAAGAATACTAGAATAGGGTGCCATTTCCTTCTTCAGGGTATCTTCCCGACCCAGGGATTGACCCTGTATCTCCTGCTCGACAGGTGGATTCCTTACCACTGAGCCAGCTGGGAAGCCTCCATGAACTGGTAGAACACTTAAATGATGGATTGCTAGAGGCTGAGTGTGGAGTAACGTGAGAGTGAGAAATTCCCAGGAGTCATGGTCTTAGAGCGGGGCCCTGCACCTTGATGACATAGTTTTCCTTCCAGGAACCCCACTAGATCCTCATAATGAAGATCTGAGAAAGATACCCTCTAGGCTCTGGGGAGGGGAAGAGTCATTATGAAACATACCAGAAGCTTCTCCATAGCAGAGGCCTACTCTCTATGGGAAAGACTGTGCCAGAGCCTTATCCCCCCAAGGGAAAAGCATTCCTCCCCTCCCAATCCCCTGGAGCCTTCCTGTCTCACTTAAAGAAAGAGAAACACAAAGTCAAAGAGGTCAGAGCTCCGTGGCACTGGATTGGAAAGGAGGGGGATGCCAGGAAATAGAAACTAGACCTCTGCAGAAACACTTGTGAAAGTCACAATTTCAAGACACAAACTCACTGAAAGATTGAGATTTGATTAGAAGAATATAGAATACACCCCGTTGTCCTCATCTCGCTTCCACGCTAGTATTACAACCGTAGATAACAGCTGAAAGAGCTGTAAGACACAGATTCTGAAGAGGAGCACTTTGGAATCTTAAAAACATTTGTGGTCTCATAGAGCCTGAGTCCTGTCACAGCAGCAGAGAGGCTTGGGGATCCCTGTCCGGACTTGGAGAAGGTTGATAACTGATCTTGGTAAACAGAACACCAAGGTCCTGTGGAATCTACCATCATGTGGTTCTGTAGAGGATCTGACAATAGAATATACCACTGCAACAAGTCATGATAGACCAGAGAGGGAAAGCAGACATGGACAATCTTGCCCATGTCTCGTCTCCTAGAAACGGGCCTGTGGTTCTCTGATACAAAGAATTTCAGGCACAAAGTTGGTGGCTGTTCTATGTCACTGACGGAGCTTTCTGTGGTATTAGTGGACTGGCTTAGATGAGTCACTGAAGAAATTTCTTCACCTGCTTGCCATAGCTCATTGATCATCTCAGGAGAAGCCTGTAGATTAACTGCTCTTCTGGTCATATATATGATTCCACTGATGACCTAGACAGTCTTCCAAGGCAATAGAAATAAAGCAGAAATAAACAAATGGGACATAATAAACTTACAACCTTCTGTATGGCAAAGGAAATCATGAGCAAATGAAAAGATAACCTATGGACTGAGAGAAAATGTTTGCAAATGATGCAACCAACAAGGGCTTAATTTCCAAAATACACAAACAGCTAGTACAACTCAACAATAAAAAACCCAAACAACCCAATAAAAAAACGGGCAGAAGGACTAAACAGAAATTTCTCCAAAAGAGACACACAGATGGCCAACAGGCACATGAAAAGATGCTCAACATAGCTGACAACTAGAAAAATGCAAATCACAACAACCAGATACTACCTCACACTGGTCAGAATGCCTGTCATTTAAAAGTCCACAGATAACAAATGCTGGAAAAGATGTGGAGAAAAGGAAGCACTCCTACACTGTTGGTGGGAATGTAAACTGGTGCAGCCCCTATGAAACAGTATGGGGAGGCCTCAAAAAGCTAAAAATGGGGTTGTCATATGATCCAGTAACCCCAATCCTGGGCATATATCCAGACAAAACTACAGTTCAAAATATGCATGCACCCCTATGTTCACAGCGGCACTATTCACAATAAACCTTCAGGAATTGGAAGCAACCTGTCGATTGACAGATGAATGGATAAAGATGTGAGATATATATACATGTATATGTATATATATACACACATATAAATAAGTGTGTGTTTAGTCAGTCAGTCATGTCCAAGTCTTTGTGACCCCATGGACTATAGTTCTCCAGGCTTCTCTGTCCATGGAATTCTCCAGGTAAGAATACTGGTGTGGGTAGCTATTCCCTTCTCCAGGGGATCTTTCTTTCCAACCCAGGAATTGAACTTGGGTCTCCTGCATTGCAGGCAGATTCTTTACCATCTGAGCCACCAGGGAAGCCCATATATATTTAACGGAATGTTATATACATATAATGGAATTACATATATGGAATATATACATATGAAGAAATACTATATATATAGTGGAATACTACTAGCCAATCATTGGAAGGCTGAATATTCATTGGAAGGACTGTTGCTGAAGCTGAAGCTCCAATACTTTGGCCACCTGATGTGAAGAGCTGACTCATTTGAAAAGACCCTGATGCTGGGAAAGATTGAAGGCAGGAGGAGAAGTGGAAAACAGAGGGCAAAATGGTTGGATGGCATCATTGACTCAATGGAAGTGAGTTTGAGCCAGCTCTAGAAGGTGGCGAAGGACAGGGAAGCCTGGTGTGCTGCAGTCCATGGGGTCACAAAGAGTCGTGGGGTCACAGAGAGTCAGACATGAGCTACTGAACAACAACTCAGACATCAAAAGAATGAAATACTGCCATTTGCACCAACATGGATGCAACTAGAGAATATCATACTAAGTGAAATAAGTCAGAAAGAAAAAGACAAATACCATATGATATCATTTGTAAGTGAAATCTAAAGTAGGAAACAAATGAACCTATCTACAAAACAGAAACAGACTCATGGACAAAGAGAACAAATTTGTGATCGCCAAGGGTGAGGGGAGTAGGGGAAGGATGGATTGGAAGTTTGGGGTTAGTAGATGCAAAATATTATACGTAAGATGTATAAACCACAAGGTGTACAAGGTGTAGCATGGGCAACTAAACCATAATGGAAAAGAATATGAAAAAGAATATATATATACACACACAAGTATATACATTTTATGTATATATTTGAATCACTTTGCTATACAGCAGAAGTTAAAACAACTTTGTAATTCAACTGTACTTAAAAAGAAACCTGAAAACCTAGATTGCTGACCTCAGCAATCCAAACTGGTTCATCACGGAAAGTTCTGAAGAGAGATTTCTAGAGTTGCATGAGCAAGATGCTGTTGATTTAGCACAAAATGCTGAACTTGCAAATGTTTCTCAGGTAGAGCAGCTATGAAGTTTATGAGGTTCCTGAAACCTCCTGAGAGGTTAAAGTCAAAAGGAATTGAAGGCAAAAGCAGGACAATGGATTATGTATCAAAGTTAAGTGCCCAGTGATTTTACACTTTAAGGTTTTTTATGAATATTTTATAGAATATGATTTTTCAAATGGAGAAAATGTATCTTGCATAATGGGATAGGATATTTTGGCCTTAAGGCTGTTATATTGCTTATTTTTAAATAACTGACAGCTTCCCTGATGATGGCCCAAGCAGTAAAAAACCCGCTTCCAATGCAGGAGATGTAAAAGACATGGGTTTGTTCCCTGGGTCAGGAAGATCCCCTGGAGGAGGCCATGGCAACCCACTTCTGTACTCTTGCCTGAAGAATCCCATGGACAGAGGAGCCTGGCAGGCTACAGTCCACAGAGTCGCCAAGAGGCAGACATGACTGAGCTCACAAGCACGCAAATAACTGAGTCCAAATTTCATAGAGGAAGTTGTCTTTAAAGCACAGAGGGCTTTACAAAGCCTTTAATCCAGTGATTTTTACACTCTTTCTTTTAACCTCTGAAATTCTTTTTTGTCCCTAAAAGTATCACAAGAAATTCCCACCTGTGAGACAGTGTCATTTATTCACCAAATATCTACATTCCAGATGTTGGGTTAAGCACTGAATAAAGGGCAGAAATCACTCAAACTCTGTCCCTGGTGAAACCAAGAGTGTTCCAGGAGCCTCTCCCAACTCCTCTGCTGAGTCTGTCATCTCCTGCCACAGCCTTGGTTGTCCTTCCGTTGATCCCTGGTCTCAGCCCATTTTTTCATTCAGAACTAGGTCACCAAGATCAGAAGGCAAACTGTTCATGTCACATTTTACCACTTAAGTATCAGAAAGTTCTTTCCTCTTGCTTTAGACCAAAAATAAAATCACAAGTTGCCCACCTTCCTCTTTTCAAAAAAATGATTCCTCCTACACCTGCCTTCATAATTCTGTTGCTTTGAGTGGAGGCACACAATCTTTATTTTTACTTTTTTGGTATTCCCTGCACGCTGTCACCTTGCTTCTGGAAGAAAATCTGTGTGGGAGGATGAGAGCAGAGTTAGGTTGACAGAATGAAAAAAACAAATCATGGTCCCTGTGGTGCAGCACAAGACTAGGGTGCAAGAGGACAAGATGCAGAAATGCGATTATAATAAAATTACCAGGAAAGAAAGTCTAAGAGTTGGAGTTGAAGAAAAGAAGAAAAAGCCACCCACTGAGAATTCTGCATGGATAACCAGGGCATCAGGAATGGAAGAGTCAATGAGGGGAAGCTATAGTGGCTGTTATTGTCCATTAGCTCAGTCATGTCCAACTCTTTGTGACCCCATGAACGGCAGCACGCCAGGCTTCCTTGTCCTTCACTATCTCTTGGAGTTGGCTCAAACTCATGCTCATTGGGTCAATGACGCCATCCAACCATCTCATCCTCTGTTGCCCCCTTCTCTTCCTACCCTCAATCTTTCCTAGCATCAGGGTCTTTTCCAATGAGTTGGCTCTTCACATCAAGTGGCCAAAGTATTGGAGCTTCAGCTTCAGCATCAGTCCTTCCAATGAATATCAGGGTTGATTTCCTTTAGGATTGACAGTGGCTGTGGGGTGACTGAAAGAAATTTATATAATTAAAGACATGTCCATGGGAAGATGCTTTCTTCATGGATGGTCTCTTGTCTTGCCACCTTTATGATCAAAGAACCACAATTGCTGGTCAGATTTGATATTGAAATGGAATACAATATAATAACAAAACACATGAACTGAGCACCTACCATGTGGCAGGTCCTGTGACGGACACTGAGGGTCTGAAGGACTGATATATGTGGTACGTGGGGAAGGAAGCTGATCAAAATAATTACAGAAGCAATTCTAGAACTGCCTCTGTTATAGGGCAATGAAAGTGAGGCCTGGGAGCTGTAAGAACCTGCCAGGGCGCATTTGATTGAGTCAGAAGTCAGGGAAGGCTCTCCGCAGCTGAGCTCTAAAAGAATACTAGGGATTGACTAGGCAAAGAGAGGTGAAAAGAGCCTTCTAAGAAGAAAAAACAGCCCCATCTAGGTCAGGGAGCCATGGGAGGCAGTGGCGTACAAGATTGGTGAGGGGATTGGGACCTATACAAGAACTTGAAAGTCATACAGAGAAGTTTTATCCTTATTCTAAGCTAAATGGGGAATCATAAATCCTTTGCTGGTGGCGGTTTAGTCAAGTTGTGTCCAACTCTTGCAACCCCATGGACTGTAGTCTGTGAGTTTCCTCTGTCCTCTGTTCATGGGATTTCCCAAGCAAGACTACTGGAGTGGGTTGCCATTTCCTTCTCCAGGGGATATTTTTGACCCAGAGATTAAACCTGGGTCTCTTGCATTGCAGGCAAATTCTTTGCCAACTGAGCCACCAGAAAACCCGAAAGCCATACAGAGGAGTTTTGTCCTTATCCTAAGTGTAAATGAGGAGTCATATAAATCCTTTATGAAAGTTCTGTGTAAGAAGCACTGTGACTACTGAGAGGATGGAATTAATTCTTCCTGAGAGGTGGGGAGGTCTGGAAAAGCTACCAAGAAGATGTGACATTTGGGTTGGAACTTGTCAGATGAGTAGGTATTTTTCTAGGTGATATAACTGGATAAAGCCATCCCAGACAATGCCACTGAGAAAAAGAAAATGAGAATAGGGAACTGGAGACATTTGAGAAACACGGGGCAAGACACATGATATTTTGGTTTGTTGGTGGTGGGGGCTGGGCTTGAAGGTTACTGAAGGGGGAGTTAGGAAGCAATAAACTGAACTTAGTTGAGGCATTTTTCAGAAGTGGAAGCATTTGTCAGAAATATGGAGAAGAGAGCGAAGAACGGGCCTGAAGGGACAAGCCAAGCCAGCTGGCTCAAAGAAATATTGAATTGGTCTTTTCTTATTCCTGCCAAGAATTATCTTCTCTCCCCTTTCTAGGTAGCCAGGTAGACAAAATTGCCTCCACCATCAGATTAGGTGCGTGTGTTCTGAGAATCTGGCTCTGGGCGGGGTTGTCCTCAGAAGGTCAAGTTCCCAGCAAGCTACGTTCTCATTTGGGCACCCCATACTTGGTCTCTCAGACCCTTCGCCTTGATCCCAGTGTCTGATTGCCCAGGTTTTTAATCTCGGGTTCTCTTGATCTTATATCATATGGATTCTGCCTTCTTACTTTCAAGCTTCTTGTTCCTGGTTTTTGACCCTTCCCCTTGACTTCTCACATTCCTGGCCTGTCATTTCCTCACGGCCACATCTGACCTCTTTAGACTCTTGGGGGCAATCAGGCCCCCATGGAACTTTTCAACGCCCTCTCCCCTACTTTCCCTGTCAATTGCCCAATTCAGTTCTTCCTAGTCAATTTCCCCTTTTGCCACCAAGGAACCAGCCACATGGCGCGATGCTTGAACCCACCTAAAATAAGAGCTATCATGAATTCTTACTACTTCCCAGGGGTCCTACTGCTACACCATCCTGTCCTGTTTTAACCCATTCACTTCCACTCTGAATAGTCCAAGGGCATTTAGCACTTGAAACATTTCGAATGTGAATTGCCACCATGCACCAGCGTCCCCAGCATTCACTTACTGACTAAATCGAAGAAACAGAAAGCTGATGCTGACATACTTGGCTCTGCATCAACTTCCTGATTCTGAGAAACTGAATTAAGTTGAACACTCTTTTTAAAATAAAATGGGGCTCCGTTTGGGTCTCATGAAACAACGTAAGTAATGTGCTCATTTCACTGGCTATCACACAGGACACATTTATTTAAGGACTGCTACTATTAAATATTTTGGCAGTGAAAATATATATCACATTATTTTATTTCATATTTTCCTGTGATTAAATCGTAAGGCCACTGGCTTATAAGTCAAACAAGAAGTAAATGACTTAGATCAGAAGTCAGCAAACTTCCTATATAGAGCCAGAAAGTATTTTAGGTTTTGTGGGCAATGTGCTCTCTGTCACAACTACTTCTTGCTGCCTCTGTAGAGTAAAATCCGCCTGTGTGCATGCGAAGTTGATTCAGTCATGTCTGCCTCTTTGTGACTTCATGGACTGTAGCCCACAAGACTCCTCTCTCCATGGGATTTTCCAGGCAAGAATACTAGAGAGGGTTGCCATGGACTCCTCCAGGGGATTTTCCCGACGTATGGATCCAACCCACGTCTCTTATCTCTTTCTGCATTGGCAGATGGGTTCTTTACCACTAGCACCATCCAAATAGTAAATAAATGGGTGTGTGTTCTAATAGGTGTGTTCTGATAAAACATTATTTACAAAAAACAGATGACAGGACAGTAGCAAGAGTTTGCTGGTCTCTGAAGTACGTGGTGGCCAGTGTAACAATATTGACTAATGAATTCATGAATTTATTTATTTAATGATAGTTATTGAGGACCTACTATGTTGGGTGCTGGGCACACGATGGTAAGACCAACATGTTTCCTGCTCCATAGAGATGACAACTAAGTGGAGGAGATGGATGTTAATCAAATAAGCACATGTATAAATATAAAGGGGGCTTAACTGCTTACAATAGCTAGGACATGGAAACAACATAGATGTCCATTGGCAGATGAATGGATAAGGAAGTTGTGGTACATATACACAATGGAATATTACTCAGCTATAAAAAATGCATTCAAGTCTAAAAAAATTCAGTTCTAATGAGGTGGATGAAACTGCCTGTTATACAAAGTGAAGTAAGCCAGAAAGAGAAACACAAATACAGTATATTAACACATATATATATGGAATTTAGAAAGATGGTAACGATGACCCTATATGCAAGATAGCAAAAGAGACACAGATGTAAAGAACAGACTTTTGGACTCTGTGGGAGAAGGCGAGGGTGGGATGATCTGAGAGAATAGCACTGAAACCTGTATATTACCATATGTAAAATAGATGACTGGGGCAAGTTTGATGCATGAAGCAGGGCACTCAAAGCTGGTGCTCTGGGACAACCCAGAGCGATGCGGTGGGGAGGTGGGAGTTGGGATTCAGGATGGTGGGACACATGTACACCCATGGCTGATTTATGTCCATGTATTGCAAAAACCACCACAATATTGTAAAGTAATTAGCCTCCAATTAAAATAAATTAATTAATTAATAAGCAATTTTTAAAAAGAAATAAAGTGGGCTTAATCTGCCTGCCAATAAAGAAGATGCAGGTGACCTGGGTTCGATCCCTGGGTCAGCAAGATCCCCTAGAGAAGGAAATGGCAACACACTCCAAAGTTCTTGCTTGAGAAATCCATGGACAGAGGAGCCTGGAAGGCTACTGTCCATAGAGTTGCAAAGAGTCAGATGCGACTAAACAACTGAGCATACATAAAGTGACAAATGTAATTAGAGGTATAAAGAGAAGATATATGGAGCCATCAGACTATCAAAGAGACACTTACTTACTTGTGTGTTTGGTGGGGGTTGGTTAAAGAAATTACTCTAAGGAAGTGTTGCTTGAGCTGGTCTCTGAAGGGTGAGAATAAGTTAGCTGGATTGAAGATGTTGTGGAAGGGTTTCCCAGGCAAAGGGCCAAACGTGTGCAAAGCCCTGTGTTGGGGGGAACCATGGAATATCTAAAGAATTGGGACAAGAGTGGTATGGCCAAAGCATACATAACATAGGGATACGAGGGTTAAGACGTGACTGGGGAGACTTGCTGAGGACTGTGATCTTTAATTCAAAAGCAATGGCAAGCGAATAACCAGCTTTAATGCATGATTGGATTCGCATACTAGAAAAAAATATTCCTTCAGTTGAGACACTAAAAAATGGAGTGGAGGGGGACATATAACATTGCAATGAGAGAAATTTCCAGTTATGGCCAAATTATTCTCTTTAAAGAGGGAGGATGGGTGGTTTGATAATTTGCAAGTAAAATTGCTTCTCTGCATCATGGAAAAATCTTTCAAACTCTTTCTGGTCTGTGGAAAATGAAGAAAAAAATGAAAAATTTTATTTCATCAGTGCCAACCTTTTTATCTTCTCAGTATTTCTCTTTCAGCAGCAAAGAACCAATGAATTTGCATAAAAGTTTACTCACACACAGCTCTGGGGACCTACTGACTCAACTTGTTTTTCAACTTGACTTATTTTCCACACGTGAAACATTTTGGCTCAGACAGCAGACAGGTTGCAATAAAGTGCTCCTCTTGATTGAACTAAAATATCATTAACCAAAACAATTGAGAAATAAATCAAGTATTTTCAAAGATTAAAAACTAATGCTCATAAAATGAGGTTAAAAACAAAAGAAATCATGTTTTTAGGCTTCTTAAATTATTCATATTCCTTCTAATGGCACCAAAAACCTACAAGGTCTAGTAGAGTAGTTCTCAGCTGGTGGTGGTTTTTTCCCCCTGGGGCACATTTGACTATGTTTGGAGGTATTTTTGGATGTCACAGCTTGGAAGGGAGGGAGGTTGCTACTAACCTACAGTGTGGAGAGTCCAGAGATGCTTTTAAACATCCTACAACACACAGGGCAGATCTCCCCACTGCAAAGAGTTATTTGAACGAAAGTGTTAACAGTGAGAATAGGGTGGAGAAACCCTAGTTTAGAAGAATATGAATCCACCAACTTCCTTCAATTCTGTTTGTTCCAGGTAATGCTATGAATCTTTCTGTTTTTAGTCTTTTTTCTTTCTTTTCTCCTTTTCTTTTTCTTTCCTCCCTTCCCCTTTCCTTTTCTTCCTCTCCTTCTCTCCCTCTCCTCTTTCCCCTCATCTCCCACCTTTTCTCTCTCCCCCTCCTCCTTCTCCTCCTCCTTCTCTTTCTTCATCATCATTGTCACCATCTTTGCTAACCCACCTGGTGTCTATAATCTGAAGTGAGAATTCTCAACTTTTGCAGAAGTCATAAACAACCTTATGGATGCATATTACCTCCACCCCAGGGGGTAGCTTGAAATCCATACATGATTGACCCAGTTTGACCCAGTTTCTTTTCATACTGACTTGTGTCTTCAATTTGTCAATCCTTATCTCGCTAGGACTCATTCATCCCCTTGCATCCATTCCTAGCCTCTCTCCTCCACCATACAGCCTTTTAAACATGCAATTTAATATTGCCAATCTCCCATTTATTGGGGAAAAAAAAAAAAACTTCACTGACTTCCCAAGGGGAAGATCAAAAGCTTTATTGGCCTCTGAGACCCTGAATAATCTCTCTCTGCCCCACCACATCCCACTTTTTCAGATTCATCTCCTACCACTCACTCCAGCGTGTTGGACTCTCTTAGCTTTGTATATGCTATGCTCAGGTCTACCTCACAGGCTTTTCTCTGTATGGAATGCTGCTCCCTTTATTTAGTTAAATAATCCCTCCTTAATCTTCAAGTTCCAATTTAATCATAATTTTTCAAGGAAACCTCTGATTCCCAGACTAGGTACATAGCACCAGAACACTCGAGGATATTTATTTATGTGTTATCTTTTGTTAGTGTTGATCTTCTTCATCAGACTGTAAAGAAAACCATGAGTGGGTGTTCAAAAAGAATATTGCATTTTTTACTGTTTCAAAGACCTCTGATCTTTTATCTGTAACCACATGTCATGGACCTAATGTTTCCTCTAAGAAGATAGTGGACTTGAGTAAAATAATCCTGTTGTCTCACTGTAGCACAGAAAGTCAAAATTATCCATCTTAACACAGAGCCATTTACTGGATATCTTTTATGCCCCATCTTATGTTCTTCTGGACCACTCTTAACTTTAGGCATTATGACAGCAAACCAGTTGGCGTAACTTCACCTTAGTTGCTCACATATCTCTAACTTTCAGCCCTGGGACTGATGCATCACAGGACTGATGCATCATTGGGGAACCTGCCTGGACTCATGCATGTGCAGCTTTGAAGTACAAGGGATTTAGCACCCTGTGGGGAAACTCTTGGTCAGTAGTTGACAGAACTTGTGTTCTCCCATTAGTCCTACTGCCTGGGGCAGACCATTCTGGAATATATTCTTAATCTTCTTCAGAAGATCTTGGCTGGATAAAGTCCTAGCAGCCTACAGAAGTGGTCAAGCCAATAATGCATCCTTAAATTGGATTTCCCATCTTCATTCTTTCCTCAATCCATCACTCATGCTCTTTGGGACCACTTCCAAAACAAACTATCTACAAACACTTCTCTTGGGCTCTCATTTTTGTGGGGAATCCAGTACAAGACAATGACATTGGATGTTGTGGGAGTCATGTAGTAACAGCTATTTAATTGCACTGTGAGTGAATTCCACTTAGCTCCAGAAATCTAGGATCCATCTGTGGTAAACTAAATAATGGTATCCCAAATCTATCCATGTCCTAATTTCCAGAACCCATGAGTGTGTTACCTTGACATGATAAAAAGGACTTTGCAGATATGATTGAGTTTAAGATCTTGAAGTAGGGAGTTTATCTGGGATTATTCAGGCGGTGCCTAAAGGTAATCATGAATCCTTCTAAGAGAGAGTCTGGGGGGTCAGAGTCAAAGAGAAGACCATGTGGTATTGGAAGCAGAGAGTGGAATGATGGCTTTGAAATGGAGGAAGTTGCCACAAGCCGAAAAATGCTGGCAGCCACCAGAAGGTGGAAAAGGCAAGAAGATGAACTTTCCCCTGAGGCCTAAAGAAGGAAATTTTATTTTAACCCAGTAAAACTGGCTTTGGGCTTCTAACCTCCATACTCTAGGAAAATAAACTTGTTTTAAGCAACTATGTTTGTGGTAATTTGTTATTGTAGTCATAGAAAACTAACAGTCTACCTCTCTTTAAAGTAATACAATTCAAAGGCACTTTTAATAGAAATAATAGTAGCTGCTAATATTTATTAAGTCAACTACATATTGTGAGTCAGATTCTGTGTCAACAACTTATTCTCTATTCTTCTCTAAAACAATCTTGTAAGGTTGTTACCTCTACTATCCATCATGACGAATATCATCCTATGATGCTCCAGATGCCTCTCCTTGTCTCACCATCCCGGAAGGTGGTCCATAGAGACTGACTCAACTGGCTCCCTTGATCTCTGGCTTCTACATGGGTTTGTCCAGTCAGAGGCAACAGCAGGAAATGTGGAGGGTGGGTTGACAATAAGGTCTCCAACCTTCTCTCGTTCCCAGGTTATTACAGGTTGACTGCATCCCTTTCCTGAGGTCACAGGTCATGACAAGTAACTTCTACAGAGAAGTTTATTTTTCAGGTCTTTGCTCCTGCTACTGTGGGAATTATCCCATCACTTCTTGCTTTTCCTGAATCCTGTTCACATTTCTGTAAATAGCTTTTCATTAAACACTCCTTAAATTACCCAGATTGTATGTGCCATCTGATTTCTGCCAGGACCTTGTCTGATAGTTTCCTTAGCTGTAAAATGAAGATTAATGCTCAGAATTGTTAAATAGCTCACATATTTCATCCAAGTATAAAATAACCAAAGACTGAGAAGGCTCATCTACTTTTGCTGCATTAGGGAGCACTGCTGATGTTCTCCCAAATTTGAAGAAAAGAAATAAATACATTGTTGTTAATTTTGGGTCTATTGATCACAAGCACATTTAATCTGCCTGCATTATTATCATGCTATCTCCTTTAAATGTGGTATTCTCATTTTCTACATTTACATTGGCTATTTTTTAATAATGTATGCAAATTTTGTGAAAATATATCATTTTCTATCTTGTTTTGATCATCTTGACACCACATTTTCCTGTTACACAAACATTTTAGAGTGTGGTTTGTCCTCAAAGACCATGCCAATCTAAAGGAAATGTTTCTGTGAGTTGTCTGAGTTCTCTGTGGCCATTTTTGATGAAGTCTGCAATTCTAGCAGCTGTGTCCTAAATTAAAATGAAGATGGGCATTTCTCCAGAGATGGACCAATTCATCAAGAACCCATCTTGCTCATAATATAAAACTTTAATAATTCAGCTCTACTAGGGGGCTGGCCAGGCTGAAACATGTTGTTTAAAGAAATATGGTTCAGTGGCTTTGAAATACAAACAAGAACTTGAACTAGGTAAATAGAATGTAGCCAAGCATAGTTCTTAGGAAATCTGCTTGAATGAATAGCTAAGAAAGATTTATAATTGGTGCATCAATTATTTCTATGGGACTGGATGTTTTTATGATGCTTGAGGGTACTTGAAAAGTTTGTTCTCATAAGTAATTTAAACATTCCTCTTGAAATACTGTTTGCACTATTAATTTATTTAGCAAATTAATCACAGAATCATAACATTTTAGAGCTGAAAGAGGCCTCAGAGAAAATCCAGTGCACTTCTCTTTCTGCAAACAGTGGCTTGCATCATTCTTAGTCTTGTGCTCACAGTACAAGGGCCAGCCCTCTGCATACCCCTCAATCCAGCTGGGACTCCCAAGGCACTTGCTCTCAGAGAGGGATCCAGCATAATTGAGTGCTTGACCACAAATGAAGTTCAGGACATGTCATAAGTGAGGATATATAATGCTCCTCTCACTGACCCCCCAGAAGAAATTTCTGATCTTCCAGACAGAAACCTTGTCTGCTCTACTCTTCCCTAGCTTTTTTGCCAGGAACTCAGTGTCCCCACGTCACATACCTCCCCAGCCACTTCCACTATGGAAGGCTCAGAGGAGGGCCAACTCCTCAGTGTCTTGCCTGGCTAGTCTTCTTCCAATCCGCATGCTCTCTCCAGCCCTCTGATACCCCCTGCTCCAAAATGGCTTTTGCCAAGGCCATTTGTAACAAAATTCAAGACTTACAGAACTTGACCATTTCTTGGTAGCATTTGAAATGATTGACATTTTTTTCCTTGAAGCTCTTTCCTCCCTTGGCTTTAATGCAGTGGGTCTCCCCTGGTTCACCCCTCCGCTCTGATCATCCCTTCCCAGTACCCCCTGTTGAAGTTCCAGGTTGCTGTCATCTTCTAATCTCATACAGCAGTTCTGGGAAGTCAAAGTCAAGCCACCACTTTGTCAACTACTCACAGGCTGTTAACACTCATGCTTAAGTCCTTGGTGGAGATCTTGCTCCTGAGCTCCTAATTACCTGTCAAACACCTTCTGAAGTTTCACAGCTCTTCAAACTCCACAGACCCCAAACAGAGCTGTTCTTCCACTTAAATGACCTCCCCACTCACGTTTTTCCCTCTGTGAATAACATTATCATTGGGAGATTCTGAATCAGTCCATCACTGCTTCCCTTCTGCTCCCAAGATTAACTCCAAGCTTCTTAGAACAACATATAAGGAAAGTCTGTGAATCACTGAGTCACTGCCTAACAATTTCATCTCTAATAACTCCCTGTTAGCCCTCACATCCACTCCAGCTAGACTGTCCTTCTCTTAACCCTCAAACAAACACTGACTCATATTCAGAGTCAGTTCAAGAATTGTCTCCTCTATAAAGCTTTTTGTCACCAATTTCTGCCTCTCTGGAAGATTCATTCACTCCGTGTGTGCCTTATCTATGACACTTAGCTATTCATTGTCCTAAGATAAGATTCTGAACAGTGTTATTGTCATTAGAAATAGGGAGAAAGAATGGGAAGTTCAACGTCATGAAGAAGAAGCAACAGTGTGGGGAAGATTAAAGTCATCTCAGTAAGGATGAACTAAGTAACCAGCTTCAAAAATGGGAGATGTTCAGAGCTTTTCCCTCACTGAGACTTTTTTGTGCAAGATGCTTTCCTGGAAATGAAATGGCTAAATGGGTCTGTTGGAGCAAAACAACTTAACCGTGGGTTTTCTCCCCCCTCCCCTCTTTGGCTGCTGAATTCTAGAAACTGACTTTGAGTGCTGCCAGTCACAACCCTGATAGTAAGGAGTAGGAAGGGGAAGGATGTCGATAGGGGAGAATAAAGATGCATGTTTCCTTATCTGATGTCTTCAATCTTCTAAGGCTAGACACGGGGGAGGAAGCAAGCTGAATGACACAAGATGCCAAGAAATCACGGGTGAAAAGGAGCATTTCACAGAACCAGCAGCCTAGTGATAAATGTAGGCAGGCATGGTAAGACGGGGAAAAGGATTCGTTTCTGTTCATTTTGTCTACTTAGAGCTAGGATGCAGTTCGTCATGACCCTTGTACCCAGCTATTTAGCCAAATATCTAGAAACCAATAAAATCTCCAAAGATTCTGCAAGTCACACAAGTCTTCGCTTGCTTGCTTTCAAATTAACTCCAAGACCTCAAACAGCCACAGCTACTGAAATCAGAGTTCTGGCAGCAATAAAAAATAAGTGTTGATATGGCAGTCAGTCCCCATATCCTATTGTGTACAAATGTTTATTTTATATTTCATCCCTGGGTATTTAAATGTGTCACATATTTTTGTCTAACTTGTCTGAACTTCTATACAAAAACATAGGAAAGCAGGTCTCTCCCGTCTAAAAGTACTTAATACATGATTTCCAGGTTAGAAATACAAGAAAATTCTGAAATCTAAACTGGGAAAGTGAAAGTATTCATAATTGTAATTCTCAAATGAAGTCGTTTGTAGATTTCTTCCATTAAGTGGCAAGATGAATTATCTACAGTGAAATCAACAAAAGCTGGTGGCTTTTTTGGTATTTTACTGAGGAAAGGGGAGGAGGCTTCATACATGATTAACTTTGGTTGAATTGAGAGTTTTCTGAATGATTAAAAAACTAGAACTTGACTAAGTCAGAAACCATGTGGTCCATAACAGAACGCCTTCTAAAGAAAAACAACATAAATTTCCAGATGAAGCAACAATATGACTCGTGTAACTTTATAACCAAGACAAGAACTTCACTTGCTTTCAGTTCTGGATAAAGTCCCTGAACTGAGGCCACTCCAGGACAAAGGGGTAAAATGTGTTCTTGGAGACTTCATAGAACGAGAAAAATTCTCTCTTGAAACTGAGCCCTTTGGTTTATTTTAATAATGTCTCCATTTTCAAGTTGAGTGGATAGAAGAGAGGGAGATGAGCTTTGAATTCCTTGCTTTGCTAGTATAAATGGTTTTTACTTGTTATATTTTTCTAACGAAAAGGAAGAAAACACAATTCTCACAAGTGGGAAGGGGACTAAATTTTTATATTGAGTCTTCCATGGGCTAGACGCTGTGAGGAAGGTTCTTTCATATTCATTCTCACTTTTAGAAACAGTAATAATAATTTCAGAATTCTGCTGGCAGAGCCACCACCGACTGAGAACTTCTGTGTGTCAGTGAGCGCTAAGCCTCTTATACACCTCATTTTCAAGGTTTCCAAGATTCATCCATCTTGTAATATATATCAGTACTCCATTCTTTGTTGTGTTATCTTAAAATAAAACTAATAAAACTAATTCAAACTTGTGAAAGATAACTTATGTGTCCATTGAATAGCCTTTCCTTGAAAATGATTTCCACACAATCGAAGCAGTCCTCATGTGAAGACAACCAATATTATATGTTGTAGGAGACACATAGCATTATGTGTTCTCCATAACCTTCTTTTCGATCTCTTAGTCCAGTTGACTCGGGAATATATCATTCATTTGTAGAACAAAATTAAAGGGCCCAAAGATGCCAGGCTCGTCCTAGCTCCTGTGGGAAGACAGGCCAGGTTAGGAGAAATTAGATTGTTTAAAGTCTGTTGGCCCTTGTGTGTTTATCACCATGCTAATTATCTGCTCCAAGTTTGGGGTTGCCTATGAATTCCACTTCTGATTCTTTTGTATCATTATCTAATCTTAATGGTACACAAATTTAGGTGAGGTGACCACAAGGGATTGAACACACCATTTCTACCTATTTTCCTCATTCCTTTATTAGATAGTCTAAGAGATTCATAGCATTGGAAGCAACCTCAGCATCCTCTATGAAGAGACCTCTCAAGGCCATACAACCAGTTAAGCAACAGATCTGATGTTAGAGGCCAGGGAGCAGGTACTTTTCTTGGTGAACAAAAGATAATATGGATGAACCTCAGAATCAAAAGATCAGCTGTAACTCTCTATTCTGCCACACCTTGGCTATGGGAACTTGCATAACTTAACCTACCCAAGCCACCTCCTCATGCAGCTATGACTATTAAATGAGATGACAAGTACAAAGTACTGAACACTGCACTTGTGTAGTTGAAAGTATTGATCAATGTCAATTGCCATCCTTCTCAGGTTAGAGTTTTTTGGTTTCTTTTTGATTCAGAACTTTTTGAGAGATCTTTCCCAGGGAATTGACCAAAACACATTGTTTTCCACGGCCTCCTCCACTCCCACAGCAAGGTCACTAGGCTGCCTAGGGTTCCAACTCCCTTCCATGTGCTGTTATTACAATGCCAGACTGTGCCTTGGTGGGCTTTAGTCCTGAAGCCAGCAGTCATGTCAATCTCTGTTGTGGTTGTCCCACCCTAAGAAGCTCTGGGAGACACCAGGAAAGTATTTTGGATGGAAAGTAAAAGTTTATTGTTCCTGCTCTATAGTTCCCAAGGGTGAGAATGAACCCAGAATGTAGTCTGAACTCCCTTTTTGGCCCTAAACACTTTACATTCTCAAATGCAAACTGCTACATGTAATTGAGTCCTATTGTAGTCACAGTTTTCCCACTATAAAACACTGTCTCAATTTTAACTAGCATGCTTACTCCTCAAAATCTAACTGAAAACTTCCCATGATACCCAAATGTCCTAGTTAAACAAACATGTAAGCTTGCAGTAATAGTTGTTTCAAACATTTTCCTTTTCCATAGGTTATCGACCAGGGTATTTTCACATTTTGTTACTTTCCCAGATACTGGTCTAACTGGTTTCTGAAACATGTTTTCCTCATCTTACAATTTTACCAGGCACTGACAGGCCTACTGTTCTATTACAAACTCCCACTAAATTTTCTCAAGGCTGTTTCAGAGCCCACTCCAAAACTCTGCCTTCTCATCACTTCTGCTTCAGCCACTTGGAGGAAAGACAGAAAACAAGTGTTGAATTAATTAACTTTTGGAGGAGCCTACTATATGTAAAAGCTGAGCAAAGTTCTGTCACTTTAGGGCTGAAGTAATGTGAACTACTTAACATTTCTAAGCTTCAGTTTCCCCTTCTGATGAATAGCATCCATCATATAAGGTGGTTTTGAGTAATAAGACAGAAAATTAATATAAAGCATTTGGTGTAGTATCTAGCACACATAAGCAATCAACTAATAAAGAAAGCCGAGTGCTGAAGAATTGATGCTTTTGAACTGTGGTGTTGGAGAAGACTCTTGAGAGTCCCTTGGACTGCAAGGAGATCCAACAAGTCCATCCTAAAGGAGATAAGCCCTGGGTGTTCATTTGAAGGACTGATGTTGAAGCTGAAACTCCAATACTTTGGCCACCTGATGTGAAGAGTTGACTCATTTGAAAAGACCCTGATACTGAGAAAGATTGAGGGCAGGAGGAAAAGGGGATGACAGAGGATGAGATGGTTGGATGGCATCACCGACTCAATGGACGTGGGTTTGGGTGGACTCCGGGAGTTAGTGATGGACAGGGAGGCCTGGCGTGCTGTGGTTCATGGGGTCGCAAAGAGTCAGACATGACTGAGCGACTGAGCTGAACTGAACTGAATGTTGGCTCTTAATATTGTTGTTCAGGTCATCAAACAACAGAGAATACGATGATATATGAAACCTATCCTCTACCCTTAAAGAGCTCACAGGATACTTGAGATGACAAGACATGATCATGTGACAAGACTTGATCACATGATAAGACAACAGCATTAGCAAAATCCTAGTAACGAATGTGATGCTATTATTTGTCAGGTGAGTGAGGGACAGAGCAACACTGTGAGCTAGAATATAACCTGGGAAGACTTCAGGTTGATGGAGGAGTAACAAGCTAGGTCTTGATGGATGAGGTACACTTAGATAGTGAGGGGGGAGAGTATTAGAGTAGGACAAACAGTAATAAACAACCTCCTGAGATAGGAAATGTTTAGAAGATCATGAATAACAGGTTAGTAGAGCATTTGTGCCAATGTGGGTTGGAATCAGATTCAAGCAAGCATTGTTAAATGTCCATTGTAGACATTTGAAGTTTTAAGCCACAAAACCATGGAAGCTTAATGTGGCGGTGGTAGGTGTGGTGGGCTTGGGAGGGAGAGATGAGAAGAGAGTGAGCACAATGTTAAGGTCATCTAAATTTAAGGTGAAGTGCAGAGATTCGGGTGGCTCTCTAGCACCCAGTGGAAAGGGAAGCCAGATCTGAAAGACACCCAAAGGGAAGAATTGTGTCCGAATTGAACAGGCAAGGGCAACGTGGAATGGGAGTGTTATGCAAGGAGAAGGGAATCACAGAGTACTTGGAGGTTTTCATTCCAGGAGGCAGGCAGGAGAATGGGGCATAGTATCATCAGTGAAGGATGAAAGACACACATTCAGTCATTTTTTTCAATAATATTAATTCTGTGCTCTCTGTGTCAGACCCTGTGCCAGGTCATGGGATTCAGAGATGAACAGGGCAGTCATTGCCTTCCAGGAAATAGCAGTCTAGTCAGAAAGGGAAACTAACTAACTTGGGGAAGAGAGATGAATGTTTACTCATAAGGTCATAGAGCTGAGAAAACGTGTATGTCATCTAGAGTACTCATTACGTGAAGCAAAATGTAGAGAAGAAAACTGAAGTCCAAACAGGGTAAAATGCACAATTCTAGCTACTGTCAGAGCCACCCCAGAATTTGAGCCCAGAATTCTTTTTTCTTTTTTTTTTGAAGGGGAAGTGGTTGGTGAACAAAAGTGGGAAAGTGGGGTTATAATCCAACAATTGACTTTCACGCTCATTTGATTCCCAAGGACAGCTGGACCTTGATTTGATCTTGAGCTTGACCTGTGGAAATGGTAGACCTTGAATGAGGAAATCTCAAAAGGATATGTTGGGAGGAAGGAGAGGAGCACATGGGATCCTCTTTTCTAGCTCCACACTCCCAGCATCTTCAGTTAGGCTCCAGAGAAGGCAAATGTTTGCAGGTATGAGGTGATAGCTCATTGTGATTTTGATTTGCAGTTCCATGGTGATTATTGATGTTCGGAAGCATTTTTTGTACCTGTTGACTTCTTTGGTAAAATGTTTATTCAGGTTCCTTGCCCATTTTTTTAGTCATGTTTCTTTGTTTTTCTATTGTGTTGTATGACTTCTTTATATATTTTGAATATCAGCCCCTTACCAGATACATGATTTGCACATATTTTCCCCCATTCTGTTTGCTGCCTGTTCATGTTGCTGACAGTTTCCTTTGCGAGACAGATGATTTTCAGCGTGATGTGGTTCCTTTTATTTGCTTTTGCTTTTATTGCCTTTGCTTTTGGTATCAAATCCAAAAAAATCATCACAAAGGTCTATGTTAAGGAGTTTACTCTGTTTTTTTCTAGGAGTTTTATAGCTTTGGGTTTTATTTTATATTCAGGCCTTTAAGCCATTTTGAATTAGTTTTTGTGTGTGGTATAGGATGGTGGTCCTTTCTTTTGCATGTGGCTGTCCAGTTCTCTCAGCACCATTTGCTGACGAGACTCCATTGTACATTCTTGGCTCTACTGTCATAAATTAATTGCCCATATGTGCATGGGTTTATTTTTGGGCTTTGCATTCTCTCCCTTTGATCTATGTGTCTGTTTTATGTCAGTACCACATGTTTTGGTTACCATAGCTTTTTAATGTAGTTTTGAATCAGAAAGTGTGATGTTGCCCACTTTATTCTTCTCAAGACTGCTTTGACTATTCAGGGTCTTTTGTAGTTCATACAAATTCAGGATTGTTTGTTCTACTTCTGGAAAACTGCCTTTGGAATTTGGCCTTTGCCTGGGGCGGTATAGACATTTTAACAATATTGACTCCTCTAATCCATAAGCATGGGATATCTTTCAATTTACTTTGTCATCAATTGTTTTCACCATTATCTCATAGTTTTCAGTGTGCAGGTCTTTCACCTCCTTGGTTAAATTTATTCCTAGGTATTTTAATTTTTTGCTATTTTTTGATACAACTGTAAATGGGATTGTTTTCTTAATTTCTTTCTGATAGGTCAATATTCATGTATATAAATGTAATTGATTTTGTATCCTGCAAGTTTACTGAACTTGTTCATTAGTTCTAATAGGTTTTTTTGATGGAGTCTCTAGGATTTTCTAAATAATAATGCTGGCCTCATACAATGAGTTTAATGGCCAGTGAGGCCATCTGGTCCGGGGCTTTTGTTTGTTGTGAAGTTTTTGATAACCAGTTCAATCTCCTTACCAGTAATCAGTTGGCTCAAATTTTTACATTTTCATAATTTATTCTTGGTAGGTTATATATTTCTATGAATTTATCCATTTCTTCTAAATTATCAAATTTGTTGGTATACGATTGTTCATAGCAGTCTCTTAAGATTCTTGGTATTTTGGTGGTATCAATTTAATGCCTCCTCTTTCATTTCCAATTTTACATTTTTGAGTCCTCTCTTTTTTGGTAAGTCTAGCTGAAAGTTTGTCTATTTTTTAATCTTTTTAAAAGAAAAACAAGTCTTGGTTTTGTTGATCTTTTCTATTATCTTCTAGCCACTGTTTTTATTCATTTCCACTCTTATCTTCGTTACTTCCTTCCTTCTACTACCTTTGGCCTTTGTATGTTCTTTTTCTAATTCCTTGAGGTAAAAAATTAAGTGTTTATTTTATATCTTTCTTATTTCTTAATGCATGTATTTATTGAACTTCCTTCTTAGAACTATTTTTGCTGTATCCCACACATTTTGTTGTATTTCCATTTTCATTTGTCTTGAGATTTTAAAAATTTCTCTTCTGATTTTTCTTTGACCCATTAATCTTTCATCGGTAGCATGCTGTTTAATCTCCACATATTTGTGAATTTTGAGTTTTCTTCTGGTAATTGATTTCTATTTTTACACCATTCTGACAGGAAAAGATGCTTGGTATGATTTTTAATCTTCAGTGTATTATGATTTGCTTTGTGGTCTAACATATCTATCTGGAGAATATTCCATGCATACTTGAGAATAGTGTATTCTGTTGCTTTTGGATGGAATGTCCTATAAATGTCTAAGTCCACCTGGTCTAATGTGTCACTTAAGTCCAATGTTTCCTTATAGATTTTCTGTCTGAATTATCTGTCCATTAGTAATCCCCTCCTTTTATCATGTGGCTGTTTATTTCTCCCTTAGGTCTGCTAACATTTGCTTTATATATTTAGGTTTTGCTGTGTTAGATACATAAATATCTACTGATGTTATATCTTCTTGTTGCTAGCCCAGAACTCTTTGTCATACTGTTCCACCGCAAAGTCCTCACTATCAAGACCACATCCTTGACATTCAGTCATGCATTGCCTTGTGACGTCATTCACAAGGTTTCAAAAAAGGGAATGTAATCCATGGCAATCTGTGAACTGTGACTAAGTCGTGTCCAGCTCTTTGCATCTCCATGGACTGTAGCCCACCAGGCTCCTCTGTCCATAGGATTTCCCTGGCAAGAATACTGGAGTGGGTTGCCATTTCCTTCTCCAGGGGATCCTCCTGACCCAGGGATTGAACCTGTGTCTCCTGCATTGGCAGATGGATTCTTTATTGCCGAATCACCAGGGAAGTCCAGCACATATTCTGCTGCTTTTTCTCCTTCTCAGTGTTGGGAAAATTGAACTCCATGTTTCAATTCCTAACTCAAAAGTCACCTCCCTTAAATACACACTTCTTTTAATTTTTTTAAATTTATAACACACACCATAACAAACAAACAAAAAAAGGATATAACATCTGATCTTAGCTTCCCTGGTGGCTCAATGGTAAAGAGTCTGCCTTCCTATGCAGAAAACACAGGTTTGATCCCCAGGTCAGACAGATCCCCTGGAGAAGGGAAAAGCAGCCCACTCCAGCATTCTTGCCTGGGAAATCCTGTGGACAAAGGTGCCTGGTGT
The DNA here is from genome assembly GCF_910594005.1 of Cervus elaphus. Taxonomy (NCBI): domain Eukaryota; kingdom Metazoa; phylum Chordata; class Mammalia; order Artiodactyla; family Cervidae; genus Cervus; species Cervus elaphus. Next base: position 41,978,453 of record NC_057822.1, read on the forward strand.
CCACGGTGTCACAAGGAATCAGACATGACTTGACTAAACAACAATAAATGTCACATACGGAGATACACACTATATAGCAAAGTGAAATATAGTCTAAAATTTAGCAAATGATCCAGAAGTAATACAAAGACAGGAATCATGTTAGGCCACAAGATGTTCTCAAACAATCCTGCACGTCTGAGAGCCCCTCAGTCATTCACTTTAGTCTCTGGGAGGTCTTTGAAGGTCTTTATGTGCCTTCCTTCTCTCCTAGACTGTGAGTCCTTGAGGAAAAGAAATTCATCTTATTTCCCTATGTTCAGTTTCTCAATGTCTAGCACTTGTTAAGTACTCAATAAATGGTTATTGGATAAATGAGTAAATGAACATTTTAGTGGCTATCATACTCATCTTTATATTCCCTCCCAGGACTGAATAATTTATACATAATGCATAAAATGGAGAGAATTCAAAAAGAAATTTCCAAGCACATGGAATATAGCCATCCTCTTCAGGGAAAATAGATTAATTTGGGGAAATGTATTGAATATCAAGAAAGAAAACTTGGAAAAAGAGCCACTGAAGGAGAAAAACAGAGAGTCAAAAAGGAAAGAGCAGTAAGGAGGCAGGAAAGACAGGGCCAGTGATGGGTCAATAGCTATGAACTTTTAGGTTCATCAAGCTCTTATTGAGCCTGATACATTTTGCATTCACTTTGCCCACTATACGTGCTAAGTCACTTCAAGTCCACCAGTCTCCTCTGTCCATGGGATTCTCCAGGCAACAATACTGAAGTGGGTTGCCATTTCCTACTCCATGGGCCCACTATAAATTTGGTACTAAATAAACATAGTCATGTCAGAAGTTGGACAGTGGGAAACTTTCAAGTCCCAAGTCAGAAGCCCAGCAGGGTAAATGACTTCCTTGTCCTCAGATTTAGTTTGTGCCCCCATGTGAACACGCCTTCATACTACTTACTGTATTTGTGTTTATAACAATTGTAACCACTTCTGGCTACCTTTTCCTCAGACTCTAGAGCTGTTGGACACACAGCTTTTTATCTACATTTACCCACCCTGGTTGTTAACTCTGGAGAATAGGCATTCCTTCCAGATGCTAGTTGATTTCACATCTGTTTAGGTGTTCTAGACTTCCTCATGCCCTGGGATGTATGTAACCCTTGGGTCTTCCTATGCAGTCCTAGATAATCTCACCTAACTCTTCAAATGTGTATATGCCAACCTGGGAAGTTACCTGGCTCAAAAATTCTCATCTTCTTCCCCATTCCCACCCTTGATCTCTGTTGGCCCTGACAGACTTCAGAGATTAAAATGCTCTTTGTCTCTTGGAGTAAGTTTTTGAAGGTACTAGAAAAGAAGACTATGTAGCTTTTCTATTTTCCAATATAGCTTTACTTAAAATCACTATAAAGTCTTAAAAGACTGACAGCTGGTAACAAAAGACAGTGATTACAATGAAATACTCTATAAATATCTGTGCCATGTTTTGTGGAAAATTTCATCGCAATTTTTCTGATTTTGAAATTGCTTATTTATAATTGCTATTTAAGTCCAGGAAGCTTTGAAACTGCCATCTAGGACATTTTTAAAGGTTGTTTGTTTGTTTTACTTTGAAATCACTTAAAAGAAGTTTGTACCACATATATTCATATTCTGCAAACCTAAGAATTAAGTGGCTGCTAATTCAAACATATTACCCACGTAGAACTGCCATAAGTAAAACTGCTTGTTTTAGTTTGCAAAGTCATTCCTTTCAACTCATTCTAAATGGAGCAATCCCTTTCTCTCCATCTAACTTTCAAGATGGAGAAAAGTTACAATATAAAACACTAAAAAAATGGGGAAATTGGCACTTTATGATGGAAGAAAGCAGGCTACCTTCTCCCTTAGAAAGCTGTCAAAGTGTAGAAGATGGAAGTAGAGAATCTGTTGTGACTTGGGTGATTTTTGAAAGCTTGGGAGCTTTCAGAGTTTCCCAGAAATCAGAGAAGTAAACAGCAAAGTGCCTGACGATGCAGCTTTAAGAAGTACAGACTTTACCAAAAAATAGAAATGTGTAATGCTGATGAAATTGATGACATTTTACATCCAAGGATGGTCATCTCACCCACCTGGAGAAAATGAAGAGCTGAAGTACACATTTTCAACAGTGAACTGATAGGCTCTGATAATCTCCAAAATGATCACTATGTAAGATCTTTAAAAAAACACTGAAATTCAAGTGCTGGGAATGGAACTAAAGATTATAAAATGCTAGAAGGGTAAAAATTATAGTAATAGAAGCAACTTTAGAAACTATTTTGTAAATGAGGAAAATGAGACCTTGAGTGTATTTGACTGACAGTGAAATGACTACTCAGTCACTGTGAAGATAAATGCACAGACAAAAGGCAACATGCTTTGAGAAATAAGAAAAATTATATGCGGAGGTTAAATGTGATTGGGTATAATTGAGATGGGATGCAGCAGTTCATCTGCAAAAACCCCCAAGCTTCAATCCAAGTTCACCTACAGCACACTCCCAGCTTCCTCCCCCATGAGTACAAAGAAGTTGGCAACAATGAAAGTGGTAATATAAAGAAACTTAAAAATTCAAAGCTAGTGATAACTGTGAGAAAATGAAGAGGTGTGAGGTGTGAAAGCCAAAAAGCTCACAATAATTATGAGAATAGAAAATTGACTAATTTTAGACAAATTATTGGTGAAAATTGTATAATCACATTATAAACTTTCTTTCAAGCATGTAATTAAAAAGTATGTCCCAATGTATTTTTAAGTGTCATTTTTTGAATTCAAGTTTGTCTTTTTTAAAGATTCTTATGTTAATTCATTCTACAGCAACACTAAGTACCACTTCTTTAGAAAAGCAAATTATACCATGGAAAAAGTGCTTAGCAAGAGCTTACATTTTGTTCTCTGTGGGGGTGGCAAAGTTTCTTGGTTATAGACACCAGAACTCAGTCTCAATTTCTCTCTAAGCTTGGTGTCCTATGTTTGTTATGCCTCTAAGTAAATATGGCTCCCAGATGTCATCCACAGCCAGCCGTGGCTCAAGGTGCTTTTCAAGTGAGTTGGGTGTGGTACTTGAAATTGTAATATTCAGTGCCTCCGGGCACCAGAGATTGCTGTTGATAATAAAGATAATGAAAGGAGGGGAAAACCCAGATGACTTCAAATAAGCCTGAACTTCAAAAGTTTCAAGACTTAGAAGCTGGTAATTTGCGGTAAAGATCTTTTGTGGGTTGAACTTGACTTAATTAATTCCCCGCCCCTACCTTCACCAATAATGCATTCAAGAAAGGAAATTGAAATGTGTCTTGGAAATTGGATAAAGGAAAAAATTCGGTCCACTTGGCCTAAAGAAGAGAAGGTGGAGACAAGGTTTACTCACCATCTTCAAGGATATAATCCTCATGAGAGGATAAGTGGACTTGTCCTAGAGGTGTTCAGTAATAGTTACTGAATGAGCCATTTTCCTTAATGGCAGGAAGAAGTTAGTTTAAATTTCAACAAATAAGAAAGACAGTCTAGTGAGAACTAATGAAAAATAACTATATAGGAAACATCCACCTTTGAATATTTTAGGAATAGAGAAGACAGGAGAATAGATTACCCTTCTTCTCAAGATCATATCATATTTGAGTTCATCAAAGTTCATCTTAACATAATAAATGGCCTTGTAATATCTCTAGGATTATTTCAAGGGAAATTAATGTATTTGTCTATGTGCTCCCAAATTCCTACAATAAGTTTTACACAAGGAAGAAAGAAAAGCTTTCTGTGCCTACAAACTTTCCTTCCTGAGTCTACAAACAGAAGAGAAGTTGAGAAGAGAAGCCTGGGAGGAAAGGAGAGATGAGAATGGTCAGAATCAAAGAGGGCCATCTCAAAGCCAAGGAAGCACTTGACTGCCAAGTCAAAGAAGATATCAGTGACTCCACTTCCACCAGAGCCCAAACTGCTCCATAGGACTCCTGGGAATACCAATTACAAGATGAATATATCAGCTGCCAACTCTGGCTGTCCTACACCATATTATCTGATCCCAAGTTTCTGGAACCACTGTCACCCCTTAGGAGATCATCCTTCCTTGCAAAATCCCAAGTCAAGATAGAAAACAAACTTCTCAGAGTTGATTTTTTATTAAATTGGCCAAGATATATTTTCTACGCTTTTCCTCTTCCTCTGAAGCTACCAGACTTTCTAAACCTAGGGAAGAATAATGATACCTGATGAAAATTCTCAGCTATCAGTTCTCTAGAAGATCTGTTATTAATCTGTTATTAATCAAGCAAAGCTCAGTCTACTAACTGTATTGAAGCAAGGGAGGACACCACTTTGCGAGTCTCAAAATAGAAAACTGAGACAGGTTACCCACAGTGTTTTAGGGCCCAGACTAGATGACTTTAAGGTAGGTCTTCCAAGGCAAGAAACTGGTTGGGACCGGGCAAAGTTTATGACAAAATAAGTTGATTTAGTAGGCACAGTAGGCAAGGTTGTTAAAATAGTCTTGATGAGCAAGCTGTTAGAAGTCAGTTGTAGAGCTGACATTACAGGTTGGGTTCTCCAGAAGGCAGATCCTGGGGCAGTTTAGTATTTCAGATGGTCATTAGGGTGTGTCCTTGAGAACAACACCTGTGCAATAGAGGTGGGGGTGGGGGCAAGCCAGAATGGCCAGGAGGGAAGTCAACCTGTGATACAGTCTCCATAATCTCAGAAAATCCTCCATAGTGAGTTCTACATATTTAAAATGACTCATCAGAAATGTCCTTTATTGGGCCATGTCACTGGATATAGACTACCCCTGGAAGGAAGTTATGGTCAAGGCAGCTTTGACCAAGGAATTAGTGCTCAACTGCGGCTGAGGTGATCTTGGAAAGGAATGACAGAAAAGACATTCAGCCAATAGCATACCTAGCAGCTAGGGTAGAAGTCTTAAAGAGGGATCTAGACAGAGTGGTCCACAATTTCATCATATTCCCTAATCACACTCCCTGAATAAGTAACTATTATTACTGCTTGGTCTGAATACTGTCTAGCATAGGAGTAGGAAAATATGTCTGATCTCATTATTGTGTAACATAGGAACAAGGAATTAGGACAGTTTCAGTTTTCAAAACAAGTTCAACTTCTGTTCTCCCCACATGAAATTTGTCTGGATGTCAGAGAAAGAGATGCTTTTCCTCTATATATCAGTTGGGTTCTCTATCCATCCATCCTTACCCCCTTTTACCACTCATGTAATCCACTCATATATTACACATGTTATCCTTTTACCCTATGCGTGTCCCATTGCCCCTCACCTCTGATAACTTTTCTGCCAAAAGTTAACTTAATTAATTAATTTTTATTTATTTGGGCTTGTAGATCTGTATATAATCATCTATCTTCCTTTCATCATCAAATGGCTTCACTTAAAAAAGAAATAAAAGATAGTACTTACTGGCTTCATTTCTCTTACCAACCCTTCCAATTCTACCTTTACTACTCTATGAAAATGACCCATTGGGAAGTCATCAGCTCCCTTGATATTTACAAGATTTGCTCAGATTGACCACCTTTTTAAAACTCACTCTTGGCTTCTCATATTCTGCAACTTTTTCTTCTGCCTCTGACATAATCATTTCTGTCTTGTTTTTTTTCTTTCTCTTCATTATTTGTCTCAAAAACAAAGATGGTTCCCATTTCTCTCTCTTTTCTACTCTAGGCATACTTTCCTAGTTGTTGATCTCTACTCATATGAACAGCACCTTCATGTGAATAATATATTCTTTCTTCAACATCCAGTTGCCAACTAGAAATCTGGAAGTGACTCATTTGTCAGCACCCCAGACTCACCATTTCTATGAGCAGACTTATTGTATGCTCCTTCAAGAGTACAATGCTCATATTTCCTATCTATATCCTCCCATATACCCCTATTCTATGCAGAATACTGGAGAAGAAAACAGCAACCCACTCCAGTGTTCTTGCCTAGGAAATCCCATGGACAGAGTCTGAGACTGGTGGGCTACAGTCCATGGGGTTGCAAAGAGTAGGACACAACTTAGCAAATGAGCACATACAGAATATAGTTCTGCATGGATCCGCATTCAGCGAGGGAAACAGAAAACCACACCAATTATTCCAACAGAGAAAATTTAATACAGGAAATAATTTAAATAGACTTTGGAGGATTGAAAAGGCAGAGTAAAACAGGATTCTGAGGTAACTCAAGATAGTAAGTCCAGAAAGCGGCTACCATTTGTAGGGCTGTTGGAACAGAGGGGGAAAGTTAGGGTTATTAGAACCTAGAATCTTGGATCTGAGGAGAGGTCTCTGCCTGTCTGGCACTGATGGCTTAGGAGCTCAGGGGAAGATCCTCAGGACGACAAGACTCAAATCCCAGTGGAGGGGGTGCTAGGTGGCTGGTGCTCACATCCCTGAGGCAGGTCTATTAGAGGCTGGTTCTGGAAGCATGGGAAGAAACTGGAAATCAGAACCCACTGCAGTTTCCAGGGTAAAGAACCATGGTAATGACCCTGATGGTAACAGCAATCAAAACACAAAGGGGCATGTGCCTTCTCCCTGCTCCAGATCTCACAGGGAGCAGAGAGAAAGCAGAACTGTGATTTGCAAAGTCCCAGGCCCAGCATCCCAAGAGGACAAGTTTATAGCTCAGAGGTGACAGCTTAATTAATATCAGCACTGGTGCCATAGTCTTCTAAGCCAGGGATCAGCAAACCACAGCCCACAGGCTGAATGTCTTAGTGAATAAAGCTTTACTGGAATACAGCCTTGATTGTTCATTTATTAATATGTATTGTGTGTAGATGCTTTCATGATAACCATGGAGGGTTGAAAATGGCCATGAAGTCTGTATGGCCCAAGCAGCCAAAAATAAGAATTTTGTCCTTTATAGAAAAAGTTTGCCAACCTCTGCTCTAAACTTCCAAAGCTGAACAACTGCATTCTTTTTAATTAACTGCACTTCTTTCACCCTCAATACATCTATCAAGCTACATATCTATGATATTATTTCTCCATCTTTACTGTTTCCTCAGCAATTATCTCTCTTCTTGGTTATCGTCTTTCATCTGCCTTCAGTCTATTTACATACAGCTATAAGATTATTTATTTCCTTGGGCTCCAAAATCACTGCAGATGGTGACTGCAGCCATGAAATTAAAAGATACTTGCTCCTTGGAAGAAAAGTTATGACAAACCTAGACTGCATATTAAAAAGCAGAGACATTACTTTGCTGCCAAAGATCCATATAGCCAAAGCTATGGTTTTTCCTGTGGTCATGTATGGATGTGAGAGTTTGACCACAAAGAAGGCTGAGTGCCAAAAAATTGATGCTTTTTAAATGTGGTGTTGGAGATGACTCTTGAGAGTCACTTGGGCTGCAAGGAGATCCAACCAGTCCATCCTAAATGAGATCAATCCTGGGTGTTCATTGGAAGGACTGATGCTGAAGCTGAAACTCCAATACTTTGGCCACCTGATGCAAAGAGCCAACTCATTGGAAAAGACCCTGGTGCTGGGAAAGATTGAAGGCAGGAGGAGAAAGGGATGACAGAGGATAAGATGGTTGGTTGGCATCACCAACTCAAGGACATGAGTTTTAGCAAACTCCAGGAGGTGGTGATAGCCAGGGAAGCCTGGCGTGCTACAGTTCATGGGGTCGCAAAGAACAAATGAACAACAACAACTAGATTATTCTTTGTAAAATTTGTCTCTGGAAATGTTTCTTCCCTGCTCAGATACCACCAATGCTTCCCCTTTTTGCTAAAAATAAAAAATCGAAAGTCATTCTCATGTTTGGCCCAAGCTACATTTCCTGGCTTGTTTTCTACCACTTTCATGCACCCTCAGATCAATGAATTGTCTCTAACAAACTCTACTCTTAACTATCTTTGTGATTTGCACTTACATCTCTGGTTTGACATAAATAAAAATAAAAAACACCTCTACTCCACACCTGAGTTAAAATCCAATTGAGAAAACCAACTCTCAACTGAATACAGCAAAAAGATCAAAACGTTAGATTTATTACCATGAAAGCTAAGGTGCAGTATGTGGTTTATGCAAGAAAAGTGGATTACTGATACTCTCTCCTACCTCTCATTCATATACCAATTAGACCTTTACGAAAGCCCATTCAAGGAGAAAACTTTGATCTTCAAAATAAAACAATATCCAGGACCTCTGCCTCCCAATTGATATAGGATAGAGAGGACATGACAGAAATTAGCACGTAGGGCTTGGAACTTTGTGATAGATCAGCTCCATTAAATGGATCAGTGTGTACCAATGGACATCTCCTACCATCAGAAAGGATGGAGTAGGAAAGAAGACAGGTAAATGATGAGGGTGTTAATTAAGGACTCCCATGTAAAATTTAAAGCAAGAATAGGGGAAGGGTTAGTTCCCCCAAATATTTCCCATTTTTTCTCTCTTCCTTTGGGATTCATCATGAATTATGTCAACCAAAACAGTGATCAGTCTCTGAATGGGAGGAAACCAGCTGTTGATCAAGGCTGTCTTATTTCCACCTTCATGGGTTGCTTCCTTAATACCACCTACTGATCCTTTGGTATCCTTCTGCGGAAGCATAAAAATGCTCCAGACAGTATACTAATGAGATTAACTACAAATCTATGCCATATCCAAGGCTGAGACTTTGCTTCCTCTTCTATTTCCCATCCCAAATGATGTCCAACTACACTGCCCACTATAGCTTACCAGAGGTTAGGCAATACAATTAAAATGCCACACCAACATGTTCCACTCAGAAATTTCCAACAACATAAAGATGGCAGAACTTTGCATAGAAACTCCCTCCCATTGTGAAACTCCCAGAAGAAATTGAAGTCCAAATATTAAATTCTCTTGCAAGTTAAGGTTCAAATAATTTAATATGCAAAAGAATTAACACCCTTAATTCTTCCTCTCCACGTTGCAAAATGGCTGTCTAAGGAGGCCTTACAAACAGTTGTGAAAAGAAGAGAAGCAAAAAGCAAAGGAGAAAAGGAAAGATACTCCCATTTGAATGCAGAGTTTCAAAGAATAGCAAGGAGAGATAAGAAAGCCTTCCTCAGTGATCAGTGCAAAGAAATCGAGGAAAACAATAGAATGGGAAAGACTAGAGATCTCTTCAAGAAAATTAGAGATACCAAGGGAACATGACAGAGGATGAGATGGCTGGATGGCGTCACCGACACAATAGACATGGGTTTGGGTGAACCCCAGGAGTTGGTGATGGACAGGGAGGCCTGGTGTGCTGCAGTTCATAAGGTCGCAAGAGTCAGACATGACTGAGTGACTGAACTGAACTGAAGGGAACATTTCATGCAAAGATGGGCACAATAAAGGACAGAAATAGTATGGACCTAACAGAAACAGAAGATATTAAGAAGAGGTGGCAAGAATACACAGGAGAAATGTACAAAAAAGATTTTCATGACCCAGATAATCACGATGGTGTGATCACTCACCTAAGGCCAGACATTCTGGAAGGTGAAGTCAAGTGAGCCTTAGGAAGCATCACTATGAACAAAGTTAGTGGAGGTGATGGAATTCCAGTTGAGCTATTTCAAATCCTGAAAGATGATGCTGTGAAAGTGCTGCACTCAGTACGCCAGCAAATTGGGAAAACTCAGCAGTGGCCACAGGATTGGGAAAGGTCAGTTTTCATTCCAATCCCAAAGAAAGGCAATCCCAAAGAATGCTCAAACTACCACACAATTGCACTCATCTCACCCGCTAGCAAAGTAAAGCTCAAAATTCTCCAAGCCAGGCTTCAGCAATATGAGAACCGTGAACTTCCAGATGTTCAAGCTGGTTTTAGAAAAGGCAGAGGAACCAGAGATCAAATTGCCAACATCCACTGGATCATCGAAAAAGCAAGAGAGTTCCAGAAAAACATCTATTTCTGCTTTATTGACTATGCCAAAGCCTTTGACTGTGTGGATCACAAAATACCGTGGAAAATTCTGCAAGAGGTGGGAATACCAGACCACCTGACCTGCCTCTTGAGAAACCTGTATGCAGGTCAGGAAGCAACAGTTAGAACTGGACATGGAACAACAGACTGGTTCCAAATAGGAAAAGGAGTATGTGAAGGCTGTATATTGTCACCCTGCTTATTTAACATATATGCAGAGTACATCATGAGAAACACTGGGCTGGAAGAAGCACAAGCTGGAATCAAGATTGCCAGGAGAAATATCAATAACCTCAGATATGCAGATGACACCACCCTTACGGGAGAAAGTGAAGAGGAACTAAAAAGCCTTTGATGAAAGTGAAAGAGGAAAGTGAAAAAGTTGGCTTAAATGGCTGAGTAATATTCCATAGTGTATATGTATGCTCAGGGCCGGTGCACTGGGAAGACCCAGAGGGATGGGATGGAGAGGGAGGTGGGAGGAGGGATCAGGATGGGGAACATATGTAAATCCATGGCTGATTCATGCAATGTACGACAAAAACCACTAGAATAAAAAAAAATAAAAAAAATAAAAAATTGGCTTAAAGCTCAACATTTAGAAAACTAAGATCATGGCATCTGGTCCCATCACTTCATGGGAAATAGATGGGGAAACAGTGGAAACAGAGTCAGACTTTATATTTGGGGGGTCCAAAATCACTGCAGATAGTGATTGCAGCCATGAAATTAAAAGATGCTTACTCCTTGGAAGGAAAATTATGACCAACCTAGATAGCATATTATAAAGTAGAGACATTACTTTGCCAACAAAGGTCCATCTAGTCAAGGCTATGGTTTTTCCAGTGGTCATGTATGGATGTGAGAGTTGGGCTGTGAAGAAAGCTGAGCACCGAAGAGTTGATGCTTTTGAAATGTGGTGTTGGAGAAGACTCTTCAGAGTGCCCTGGACTGCAAGGAGATCCATCCTAAAGGAGTCCATCCTAAAGGAGATCAGTCCTGGGTGTTCATTGGAAGGACTGATGTTGAAGCTAAAACTTCAATACTTTGGCCACCTGATGTGAAGAGTTGACTCATTGGAAAAGACCCTGATGCTGGGAGGGATTGGGGGCAGGAGGAGAAGGGGACAACAGAGGGTGAGATGGCTAATGGCATCACTGACTCGATGGACATGAGTTTGAGTCAACTCCAGGAGTTAGTGATGGACAGGGAGGCCTGGCATGCTGCGATTCATGGGGTCAAAAAGCGTCGGACATGGCTGAGCAACTGAACTGAACTGAACTGAAGACAAAGCAAGTGGGAAAACAGATAAGCAAAGGAAATAAAAGGTACAGTTTCTAGTCTCTTTATGATACTAGGAATGTTAACCATGAAAAGTTATTTTACTTCTTTAGACCATTGACAAAATTGGACTGTGGATCCTTGTAGACTCTGTGGTTGCAGAGCCTGTGGAGTTTCTGTGGTTATTCTGTTGAGCTTTATAAATATCTTTTGTTGTGATCAGATTTGATATCTCAGGCCTCACCTTCACACATGTAAAAGTAAATATTCTAGACATTTTAAAATCTGGACAGTGGGATTCTATAGCATTTTGCTTAAAAGTCAGAAATTAACATAAAATTCCTTTAGGATGACAGAGTGGTATTAGTCAGGGAAGAGAAGGATGGAGAGGCATTTTGGTTATTTTAAATCATTCCTTTTGTCCTCACATACCAAGAAGGTTTAATCTCAAAGTACTGTTTGGGAAATGTTAGGCTGAATTCAAGCTTCAACTGGATGGCAGTCAATGGTTCCCATATTTCTCATGTTCATTCACTTGGGTTTCTTTACATTAAAAGAAGAGTGCTTCCCAGAAATCGCCATTTTTCTTGACTGTTGCTGGGAAATAAATTCAAATCCCACAGCATTTAATACATCTCATAGGATGGAGAAAAATAGAAGATCCCTACCTTGATTTCCATTAGAGTGGAAACTCTGACCCAAAATAATTTAATTAAGTCTAGCCCACTTCCCACATTAATAAAGTGAACACATTAAAATTTAACATCAGCTTCTTTTATTGTTTTATTTTTTTAATTAATTAATTAATTAATTTCACTTTACAACATTGTATTGGTTTTGCCATACATTGACTTGAATCTGCCATGGGTGTACATGTGTTCCCCATCCTGAACCCCACTCCCACCTCTCTCTCCATCCCATCCCTCTGGGTCATCCGAGTGCACCAGCCCCGAGCATCCTGTATCATGCATCAAACCTGGACTGGCGATTCGTTTCACATATGATAATTTACATGTTTCAATGCCATTCTCTTATACCATCCCACCCTCGCCCTCTCGCGCAGAGTCCAAAAGACTGTTCAATACATCTGTGTCTCTCTTGCTATCTCGCATACAGGGTTATCGTTACCATCTTTCTAAATTCCATATATATGGATTAGTATACTGTATTGGTGTTTTTCTTTCTGGCTTACTTCACTCTGTATAATAGGCTCCAGTTTCATCCACCTCACTAGAACTGATTCAGTTCAGTTCAGTTCAGTCACTCAGTCGTGTCCAACTCTTTGTGACCCCATGAATCGCAGCACGCCAGGCCTCCCTGTCCATTCTTTTTAACAGCTGAGTAATATTCCATGGTGTATATGTACCACAGCTTCCTTATCCATTCAATCTGCTAATGGGCATCTAGGTTGCTTCCATGTCCTGGCTATTGTAAACAGTACTGTGATGAACATGGGGGTACACGTGTCTCTTTCAGATCTGGTTTCCTCGGTGTGTATGCCCAGCAGCAGGATTACTGGGTCATATGGCAGTTCTATTTCCAGTTTTTTAAGGAATCTCCACACTGTTCTCCATAGCGGCTGTACTAGTTTGCATTCCCACCAACAGTATAAGAGGGTTCCCTTTTCTCCACACCCTTTCCAGCATTTATTGCTTATAGACTTTTGGATAGCAGCCATTCTGACTGGCGTGTAATGGTACCTCATTGTGGTTTTGATTTGCATTTCTCTGATAATGAGTAATGTTGAGCATCTTTTCATGTGTTTGTTAGCTTCTTTTTGGATGCTGGCAGGCACTTCCATCAGATGCAAGATAAAAACTTATTTCATAGTGGTGAGGACCCAATGACTCCTGGCTAAGTGAGGCAATCGAGTCTTTTCTTAATCTGAGCTTAAACTATACTGGTTGCCCAGCATAGTTTGTTTTTTGGGAATTTGCTTACTTTAATGGACCAATTAGTAAACAAACCATTGGGTCTACAGCTCCTTTTGGTAGATGTAGTGGAAAGGAAATTGAACTTGACAAAGCTGTGTTCGCTATTGCCCACTGGACTGAAACCAATTCTGGCCCATCCTCCTTCCATCTCAGCACCTGCTCTGCAAACAGTAACGAGCTTCAGCCATCCAGTGAGCTGAAACCTAAAACTAATCACAATACTAGGGCCAAGAATAGGAATATTGTCCACTGGATAGGGAAAGAATCTAAAGAGGCAATAACTAGAGCTTTGTCAAAGAAGGGTTTGAAATTTCAGAAACAGAGAATTAGAGAAAGGGGTAGGGCATCCAAAGTATAGAGACTCAAGTTGAGAGTGGAAGGAAAAGTTCATAAGGGATTCCCCACCCCCAACACCCTGATGGTTAGGGGACTATGGAAGACTGAATAATGGGCTAGGAAAGATATCCCAGTTTTAAGCCCTGAAATCTGTGGATGATCTTCCAAGGCAAATGAGACTTTGCAGACATTTGCAGATGCCATTCAGTAAGGATCTTGAGATGAGAAATCATCCTGTATTATCCAGGTGGACCCTCAGTGCAATCACAAGGATCCTTATAAGACAAAGGCAGAGGGAGATTCCACAACGATGGGACTACAGAAGCAGAGATTGGAGTGATGACCAACCAAGGACCACTGGCAGCCACCAGAAGTGCTGGAAAAGCAAGAAAATGGATTCTTCCCTGGAGCCTCCAGAAGGACCAGCCTAGGTCCATCCATTGACTTTAGGCCAGCAAAGCTGATTTTGGACTTCTGACCTCCAAAACTCTAAGAGAATAAATATGTTGTTGTAAGCCACCAAGTCCGTGATGATTTGTTACAGTAGCCTCAGGAAGCCAATACAGGGACGATGTGAAGTAGGAAGAAAGAAAGCTATTTTTTCATGTGTTGTGAATGGGAAAGTGTGGAGAGGAGAAGGAAGTGATGGGCAGGCTGCTTGGATAAGGCTCTAGGAGAAGAAAAGCAGGGGGCTACTGCTTCCAGAGCTGCCCCCAGGCATGCAAGAGGCACTGATGAGGAGGACAGGGTTTTTATTTAATGAAATTTTTTCTGTCCTTTGTGAATGAAACCCATCCCCATTTGGGCATGTTCTCAAAAGACTGGAAAGAGATATATATGTTCAGTTAACATTTATTTCTGATGCAATGTCATGTTTTTCAATGTAAATTCTGAGTAAGCTCGGCGATATCTGGGTTTTATACTGGCGATTTTAGAGAACTTCTCTGATGTTTTGGACCTAAAATGGGGGGTATTCAACTATGTCTTCCTACCCTAGCTCAAGAGAGCATTTCATTATGACTTCCAAAGTAGGGGAATAATAATGGAAGAGAGTGTCATGTCCTTTAGACAAGCTGCAGTCATTTTGGACCATGACCCATAATTAAAGCCAAAAGGACAGAGTAGAGAGAGACCATACCGAGGAGAAGTCACAAATAGGGTTCAGTGTTTCTGGCAAAGAACCATACTTAGATGCCGTTATAATCTTTATATACATGAAAACTGAAAACTCCCCCATACAAAATGAGATTTGGGTTTTTTTTTCCAAAATGGCTCAATATAATTTTTTTATGTTAAAGTTTACAGGGTCGTTTTGAAAGGACTTACTAGAAAAGGAATGGGCTGGGGGAGAGGTAGTGATATTACATATAGGAGAGAAAAGAGACTAGCTGGCCCAGGAGTGCTTTCACGGAGTAGTACAAAGGTATCTAGATGTGTCATGGCAGAAGGAGAAGCTGTTGAAATGTTGTTCAGTGGCTAAGTAATGTCTGACTCTTCAGTCCCCTGAAGTGGCCCCAAGGAGGCAAGGCTTCCCTGCCCTTCACTGTCTCCCAGAGTTTGCTCAAACTCATGCCCGTCGAGTCGGTGATGCCCTTCAACCATCTCATCCTCTGTCACTCCCTTCTCCTCTTGCGGGGCTGTGAATCCAGTTTCTGTTAGTTTACAATTGTGTTTGGTTTTGTTTCACTAAAAAAAATATTCAGCCAGGCAGCTCCCTTTTCCACAAGCCTTTTTGTGACTTTAACACTATTGTAGAGAAAAGATTCTTTCCTATATTATAAAAAAAATTATCCAACACAGTAGTATCGGTATCTGTCATTATTCCACTTCTGTTGAACTCAGCCTCAATGGACATCCTTTCTTAAGGACAGAGATCAATGACAGACATCCATGGTTTGGTGAAGGCTTTTATCCAGCAGAGATCAGGAAATTGAAATTGAAAACTTTCATAAAAAGCTCTATGCTAAGGGGACTTGGGGAGAAAGGAAGATTTTTAGTCATGGTTAGAGCAGTCCCTGAAATGAGAAAAGAATGGATAGACTTAGAAGACAAAGGAAATAAGAATCCACAAGTGTTGGTTTTAGGGATAATTTCTAGGTTTGTTGATAGACACTCTAATTGCCTTTAGATGGATTATATGGCAAAGTAAAGACTAGCTTAGACTCATATATTGAATCATAAACACTAATCAGCAAGAGAAAAATAAAAGGTGGCATAGAGTGAATGGCATCCAAGGGTAGCTTCCTTTTAAATTCACCGTGTCTTCTTACTGAAAATATAGACTGTGGAAGGGGAATTAAGTGTTGATATTGATGCAGTCACTCTCCTAGAAAATTTCAAATGTCCCTGTTTCTCATTTTCATAGAACAAAGGTTGACAAGCAGGTAGGATGAGCACAGCCTGTCTTCCATGGCACGAGGAGAAATCTTATGTACCCAACACAAGAGAAAAACGATAAAACGGAGTGGGAAATGGGAAGAGGATTCAGATCACACAAAGAACAAGCGGTCCCCTCACATAAAGAATGTGAATGTCACAAGGCGGAGAAGTGTATTCACCAGAATTCACGATGATACTGCTAAGCAAGGAGGTCAGATCCCAGGACGACTCTGTGTCCCAGGGAGCTGGACACATAGCGGGAGGGAGTAGAAGGGGCCACAGATGGCAGCTTAGTGGTTAAGTGAAGAGGGCAACAAAGAGATTTTTCCAAAGGTGTACAGAGTCAAGGAACAAACAGGAGAGGAGGAAGCACCGGTTACAGGTAACAGTGCGAAAACAGGCTTTCCCCTATCCCTGGAGGATCAAAGGATATCTAAGCTGGAGTTACCCCAGAAGCCAAAGCTGAGACAAGGACGCGAGGGCAGGAAGTTTATGTGAGAAGTGAAGGAGATGCCAGTAGGGATGTAAGCAGGTAGACGGGGGAGGAATGACTGCCAATAAAGCATATCGAATTGAACCGGTAGTCACTGTAGGCAATCAGAACTTAACACAAAGGGCAAGCTCTGGAAGCCAGCATAGAGCACAAGCCACAGGTTAGACATCCCAGGCCAAGGGAGCCACTCTGGCCCCCAGTTGAGGATAGAGGAACCACCCAGACTGGGGTGTTAGAGCCCAAACAGAGTGAAGGGGGTATCCATGGGGTGGGAGCACCCAGCATAGGGAGGGAGCACCCAGACAGGAAGAGGAAGCTATCCTGTGGTGGGGGGAGGAGGTGCAACCAAGATGGCAGATTGGTTTCCTTCTGGGGGACTGATCAAATAAGTGACATATTAAGGATAATAAGAATCATATTTCTCAATGTCATAAGAGGAACAAATAACAGAAAGGAATAAATCTAGAATGAACTTTGTTGTGTTGCATTAGAATTAAAAGCATAGGTGTGAACTCATGAATTTCAAAACAGCAGATGTGGGTACAGAAATAAACACAATTGTAAATGTGTATATGTATGCATTTTATATATATATATATGTTTACATATTTATATCCCTACCTAGGTGTACATATTATATATACAAGTATATTTGCATCCAGACTTCCTAGGTGGTGCTAGTGGTAAAGAACATGCCTGCCCAAGCGGGAGACATAAGAGACATGAGTTTGATCCCTGGGTCAGGATGATCCCCTGGAGGAGGGCATGGCAACCCACTCCAGTGTTCTTACCTGGAGCATCCCATGGTCAGAGGAGCCTGGTGGGCTACAGTCCACAGGGTTGCAAAGAGTCAGACACGACTGACGCGACTTAGCACATACAATGTGTATCTACACACATACACACATACATACACACACATATTTACGTCTACATTTGTGTGTATGTGGGTATGTGTGTCCCACGTCTGTCCAGTAAGGATCCTGGAGCAAGGAAATCCCAATAGGAATGAACACTTACTAATGCTTAAATCTTGGCTTCTAAAAACCATTGTCCACTCAAAGAAATCAGGGATCCATGGGGAAACAATTGATTCCAGCACTGGGACAGGGGAAAACACCAGCTGAGCCTGGAGGATCTTGTTCTGCCAGAAAGCAAAGAAGTGATGAAAGAATGATGGAGATCTAGTTGAAAGACACCAGAGCCAGTTTGAGTAGGCGCCCACTGGCCAAGGATGGGACAATTTAAGCATCAAAACAGAGTAAAAATAGTAATAGATGTTTGTCACTGAATAAAACAGGAAATCATACATATATATTAAATAGCTGGACAAATGACTAAATTGACACTTCAATTAGGAACAGATGATTCACAAAACTTGAAAGTACCTCCCTATAAACTGTCACTATAAACAAGAAAAGAGTTAACTTTACAGAGGAGAAGCTTAACAGATAACAGCTTAGTCAAGGGATCAAAATGCTTGTTGTCAGTAACATAACAAGTTGAAATTTCGAACCACCTGACAAGATGCAATTAAAAGAAAGTAGCATTGTTTCCGTGTTATTTTGGCTAAAGGTCAATAAAAGCTGATTTTAATTATGAAGAAACACAAGACTGAGCCAAATCAAAGGACCTTCTACAGAATAAGTGCTTATAATCTTCGAAAGAGCCATAGAAATCAACACTGAGGAACTTTTCAGACCAAAGTTTTCAACAAAGGTGTGAAGACGAAATGCAAAGGGAGATTCTGGATAGAATCTTTTGCATAGAATGCATTATAAGGACATCTGGAAAAACTTGAATGTGGCCTGAGAATTAGGGGCAGCAATGTAGCCATGCAAATTTTCTGATGTTGATGATAGTATTGTGTTTATGGAGAAAAGGGGCTTGTTTATAGGATATACATATCAGTTGGAGGTGACAGGCTGTTAGGTCAAAAACTTAGAACTAATGCCCTATTAGGGCATTTTGGGGGCCTTCCAACTATATGTTTGTGATGGCCTCAATTTAAAAAAAAAAAAAAGAGGACCAAACGAGCAACCGTTCCAAGCTGTGTGACAATCTTTAAGATCGAGGTCAGATTTGCACGTGTTGGCTACAGTAATCTTTTCCCTCCCTCAAGAAAACATATTTTCAGTTGCTGAGTATCAAATGTTTATTCTTCAGCTTCCTACTACTACTAAAATCTATTTCATAATTAGCTCCTCTTAGGGAAATAGATGGGGCAACAGTGGAAACAGTGTCAGACTTTATTATTTTAGGCCCCAAAATCACTGCAGATGGTGATTGCAGTCATGAAATTAAAAGATACTTACTCCTTGGAAGGAAAGTTATGACCAACCTGGATAGCATATTAAAAAACAGTGACATTACTTTGCCAACAAAGGTCCGTCTAGTCAAGGCTATGGTTTTTCCAGTGGTAATGTACGGATGTGAGAGTTGGACTGTGAAGAAAGCTGAGCACCGAAAAATTGATGCTTTTGAACTGTGGTGTTGGAGAAGACTCTTGAGAGTCCCTTGGACTGCAAGGAGATCCAACCAGTCCATCCTAAAGGAGATCAGTCCTGGTTGTTCATTGGAAGGACTGATGCTGAAACTGAAACTCCAATCCTTTGGCTACCTGATGCGAAGAGTTGACTCATTGGAAAAGACCCTGATGCTAGGAGGGACTGGGGGCAGGAGGAGAAGGGGACAACAGAGGATGAGATGGCTGGATGGCATCACCAACTCTATGGACATGGGTTTGAGTAAACTCCGGGAGTTGGTGATGGACAGGGAGGCCTGGCGTGCTGTGATTCATGGGGTCTCAAAGAGTCGGACACAACTGAGCGACTGAACTGAACTGAACTGAAAATCAGCTTTTATTTCACAGAAATTGTATCCTTTAATAACTCCCTTTGAAACATACAGGGCTAAGGACGCAGGTGTTTCAAAGGACAACTCGGACAACCAGGAGAAGGGGACCACCTGAGGGCTGTCCTCCCCACTCGACACCCCATGCAGAAAGCCACAAACAATCCTGGGAACACCTCTGCAAAGCCAGCCAGGTTGTCCAACTCAGTAGAACATTGTACTTGATTCAAATTACACATTCAGTACTGTACTGTACATATCCAGCATCACACATGCTTAAAATAACATAAGTATGCATAATGACATATCAGATCTTACTTTTAAAGTAATAAGCAGGCAACTACACATTCTAAAACTACTACGTAATCCCTTTTTACCTATATTTAAAATGTCACCTACACATTGGCTGCTTCAGAAGCCTTGGGCATGCAGACAGGAAGTGCAGAAAATATTTCAGCTAAGACTAATCACATGTTACATGTACTTAAGAATCTCTACAGCTAAACTGAATGCAAAGGAAGACTGTCTTGAAGAGCCAGGGCCAGTTTCCAGGCTGAGTGGTTACTAGGAGAGGGGATCATACAGATGTTTTCCTGACACATCTGTGTTTCATCACAGATCCTGGAGGAAAAGGCAGGCAGACCGACTCTGGTTCCCAGGGCTGCCTCAGCCCCCGGGGGCAAAAGCACCTGGTTGTCCTGGCTCAGTAGAGTCTCTCAATTCTGGGAATTCCACCCAGGTCTGGATAGCTGCTCCAGGCTAATGGGGGCCACTTCAACCTGTAAAGAACAGCGGCATCATGGCTGAAGCTTGGCAGTGACCTCTAAAAACTGCAACCTTTTGCCGAATGGATCATGGGCTTTACCTTCCAGGACAATGCTTGACAAAGAAAGATGGTTTTCTTCGCTTCAAAATTTTAGCATGATCTCCAAAAATAGGCTGGTTTGTAATTAATAGCACCATGAAAACATAAAATTAGTGGGGAAAAGTGTCAAAAAATGAAGTCACTTTTGATTCTGAGCAATGCTTCCTTCCACTGGTGTCAACATGTCAGCAAAGTAAACCATTTGGAAAGTAAACTGAAGGCAAAGTAAATCTTTTTCATAGAATACATTATAAGAACAACTGGAAATTTGGGGGAAATTTGGGAAAATAAGATATCTCTCTGGAGCAAAAAAATTATGCTTATTTAGGGAGAATACAGGCAAGTTATATTCACTAGACTGCAACTATATATATGTAACTGAGGAGCAGAAGGAAAAAATGTAGACAGTAGCTCCCAACTCCATAAGCCTGTCAAGTAGTTAGGTAGAAGCATTTTTAAAAGTAAAATTGAGGGCAGAAGAAAGAATCTAAATTGTTGGGGCAGTGGTCAACTGGGGTATTGAAGTTGGAAAAACAGTGCTGTGTACAAACATATTAGTATGCTATAGTTACACATCCATACCTCAGAAATAAAACAACTACAGTTTTCAAGCATCTTCCTCTACTGCCTGATTATGAAGGGAATGGTCATCCCTACAGGAAGAAGAGGTAGTCTGTAGTGAAATGCAGATAGACTCTGGCTCTTGGCTGCCCATTTGCTTTGCAGATTCGGTACCCCTGGCATCTTTAAAACAATTTTGTAGATGTGTTTGTTCTCCTGGCTGGTGCTTTGCTAGAAGCAGATGTGAAAACAGGGATTCCATCCCAGTGAGGTCTGTTTGTTGAGCACACATGAGCTGGGCTTTCTATAAAGCTAGTTGCAAGAGGGTATTTGTTTTGAGAGAACTCAACAGTACTAAGGCAGTCTGTTAAAATCCCTATTGACTGACATAGTCCAGACTGAACAAAACTCTTGCAGAAGATGTATGTAGTCAAATCAAGTCAGACTCTCTGTGGTCCAGGAAACAGAGAATCTTGCCCTTCAAGTTGTAGAGAACTGGCCAAGGTGGTTCATGCCTGGGTGCCAGTGAGTTCCAAATTACGGGTCACATCTGTAACAGAAATATAGCATAAATTCTTTAAAAATTCTTTATGTGCCAAGCCCATTCAGCAAAACTTCTCCTTTCCTCTGCCTCTTATAAACGCACACACATATACATGCCCTCAGGGAAACACATACCCCTTCCAAACTCTTCTTTATGTTTCAAGATTGAGCACCAATTCTACATTTTCCATGGAGTTTTACCCAACGTCTATTGCAAACTTGGCTCCTATTGCAAACTTTGAGCTCTACCATATTGTTCATTTTTTTTTTATTTTATTAGTTGGAGGCTAATTACTTCACAATATTGCAGTGGGTTTTGTCATACATTGACATGAATCAGCCATGGAGTTACATGTATTATGTACATATTGTTCATTTTCAATGAACGAGACAAAGCATCAATTCAGTGAAAATGAAACTTTGGCTTTTTACAGAAAATACTAAAATTCTGTCTTAGAGACATCTTCTCTTCTTTTAAAACAAAAAATTAAAATTATAGGCTTCATATAAAGAACACTCTTCGCTTCCCAAATCCCCATGTGTCACTGTACCTGTGGGTGCTGGCTTTTTAGCAGTGTTCACTGCTGCCATGAACATGTATTCACTGTTAGGGTCATGCACGCTGGCGGGATATTTCTGCAAGAAAAGTCAGAAACATGGTTTGTCTTCTCCTCTTCCCCATCTCCATTCCTCTGTGTGTGTGTGTGTGTTACTGATTTCTATTCTTGTTGAAGCAGTATGTGACAAAGTATTAAACGTGACTTAGGCTTTTGACTTTGGGTTTCCCTGATAACTCCGTTGGTAAAAAAATCTGCCTGCAATGCAGGTGACCCCAGCTTGATTTTTGGGTCAGGAAGATCCCCTGGAGAAGGGATAGGCTACCCACTCCAGTATTCTTGGGCTTCCCTTGTAGCTCAGCTGGTAAAGAATCTGCTTGTAATTTGGAAGACCTGGGTTCAATCCCTGGGTTGGGAAGATCCCCTGGAGAAGGGAAAGGCTACCCACTCCAGTATTCTGGCCTGGAGAATTCCATGGACTGTGTAGTCCATGGGGTCACAAAGAGTCAGACATAACTGAGTGACTTTCACTTTCAAGGAGAGCCATATATGTAAATGACTTTAAATAAAAGACTTTCTGCTTAATATCTTTTCTCACTTATGCCTTTACTTTTCCTTCCACAGTAGACTTAAGATCACAGGACTTATCTTACTCTCTTCCTTCTTTGTCTCTCTTTTCAAATTCCCTTCTGGAAACAAACGTACATACTGTATGGCCAATGATCACACTGTGGATGTACTTGAAGGTGCTAACATCCTTGCATAATACTCAGAATGGTATAATTTCTTTGAGAACCCATTTTGTGATAGATTAAAAAGAGTATTCTCCCGCACAGAGAGATTTTTGTTGTTATCATTCTTTTATCTTTCTGCATAGCTTTTCAGTGATTTTCTTTAAAAGCAAGGAGTCCTAATAACTCACCATGTAAAAAAGTTGGCAGTTTCTTTCTCAACTACTGATGGCATCTTCCAAGGCTTTCTCCCTGGTTGTTTCTTAATTGACAAGTTGAGGAAAGCTTACAACTGTTTCATCTGGCCTGACTTTGGAAACTTCTAATCAAATTTGCAGTCCACATGGAATAACATTTTTTAAAGTCGGAAGCATCTTTTTAAAAAATCTTTTAACCTTCCTTTTCCCTTTGGTCTTTCCATGGCCCTGATTCCCTTAGCATTTTGGAATAATAATAATGACATATCTTTCTGGAAGCCACTGAATTCTTCTTGGAATGAAGTGGCTATAAAGTAAATAAGCTTCTGTTCCAAGTTAGTAGTTTAATTAATAGGCACATCTTAAAGAAAAGAAATTATCTATCTGTTAATCAAATTATTCTGGCAAAAGCAATACTTACTCTGATGAGTATAGAACTACTGATATTCCCCAGTAAAGCTGGTGCAAGAAGAGATCGATGTTGCTTACCTTTTTTGTAAGCCAACACATAAGGACACATCCAAAAACGCAGACTATGACAAAAGCTGCACATCCTATGGGTAACCAGAGCTTCAGCTGGCAACAAAGCTGTGATTCTGGGTTGAAAAAAAAAAGATTAGATAAGGAAAAGCTCTCAGAATCAAATCTCCCCTTTCATTGCTGAATTATAAGTTCATTTACCAAATTTAAAAGAGCTATTTAATCAAATAAAGTTTTTCTTCAGTACAATCATGAAATGCAGTAAGTAGTAAATAAATAACATCATCTCAGTATGATAGCAAGGATCCAAAAATAAAACCAAAAAGACCCTATGCACATATATGTCTACAAATGTGGTTAACGGAAAAGACTTTGCTGTCTATGTTCCTGCAAAACAGTAAGAAAAGTAATGTAGAAAACTACTGTTTTCAATCATCTCACTTAATTCCACATACCCCAACAAAAACCCCAAACCTTAAACTTCAGGTGAATAGAGGTAATAGTTCTTAAGCCATGGGTTTTGACATTTGTTCTAATTTTTTCCCTGATTTTCAACAGCATGTCTGTTTTAAAGACAATATAACCTATTTCTAACTCAGCAGTTTATATGATACTTGTTTGTTTAACTGTTTTCATTAGTGAGAAAAATGTTAAAATGCATATATACTCTCAAGTCTAGAAGATGAAAACAATATCTTACCATAAATATTCAAATATTCTCTGCTTAGAATATCTACTTGAAAAGGAGGAGGATCAAAAATCGACAATTTGCAGATGTAATAGTTGGCATAAGAACTGTCCAAATTATATAGAAAAAAAGAGACACTATTATTGGATAACTGAAATTTACAGGCATTCAGATTCCTGATGGAGTCCGTGTCTTCACTTCCCTTAATCTTAGTGAGATCACAGAGTATGTTATTCCCTTTCAGCAACTGCATTTTAAATTGTCGAACAGTATCAGGGTATTTGCATAAAATTTGTACACCTCCGTTGTGAAATATGAACATCTCAGATGCAGCAGAATCATTGAATTCTCCTGGGCAAAAAAAAAAAAAGAAAGCAAAATTTTATGATTTTGTTGCTCTAATCATTATATTTGAACACAAAAGTCATCTTTTCTCTTCATAAAGTCACCATCATTGCAACAAAATGAAAGAACTTCACAACCAAATTATAGAATATGAAGGTAGAACTGTGAATTAGGAAAAAACCTAACCAGAGATTTGTTTATCATACATGAGTACATAATATTTAATATGTTAAATAATACATTTACATAGCATAAATCAAGCAGAAGTGGTTCCTGCCTCTTGGCAGATTTCATATTGGAGACAGATGACAAATAAATATGTAGTCATGCACCATAGTTTATGCTAGAAATGGAGTACTATTCAAATATAGGTACATGGGTCCTAATTTTGATTGAAGAATTCAGATAATGCCACTCCAAGAAAGTGACTTCGAAAATTAAAATTGAAGGAGGATTAGCACTTTAGTCAAACAATGAAAAATTCGGGGAAAGACATAGTTTAGGGGAAAAAGCTTTTTAAAGCACAAAACAGCTTGAACTAAAAATGAATGGTTATGTATAAATATATATTTACACTATACACTCTAAGAGAGTGAAAGAACAAATGAAAATTATTTTCAAATGATAGAAACATGTCTTCTCTGAACCTCATCCATTGAGAACTGAATCAAAGTCTGATGATAAAGATAAAGATAATAATCCAGATTTTCTATTTACTTTCTCATTTTTAAAAACAAATTTGAAGCTTATAGGAAGCCAAAGTTGTTTTTGTGAGCTACATAGGGGATCACAGAAGAAAGAAGCTGAAATGGTTTTGGACCAGTTGCAGATTCTGAGTTATAAGTCAAACAACTGTCTGCTTTCTTTTTTCCTTTTTTCTTCTTTCTTTTTAATATGACGAAATTTCATACTGAAATTGTTTGGAAAAAATTATTAACATGACAGTTGCTAGTTTAAATTTTGACATTCCTGGTTTTATTCTTGAGAAAACTATGTAACAAGAACAAAGAATTTTTAAGGAAAAAAATTACCTTTTGCTCGTATTCCAGTGAAATAGATATACTATTTGTGCATTTTTTGCTCTTTACCTTCCAGATATAAACTTATTTTATATAGCAAACATATTACTTAGTGTTCTTCTATTGGCATTTAATATTATATTATAAATGTTCTATTTTTTACATAGTCATAATAATTATCCTTTTTAATGCCTATACAAAAGGCTTAATGTCAATCTAGAATAACTTGTTAAAGCATTCCACTCATGTTGACTGGTTGGGGTTATTTCCAGCATTTTGATTTCATGTAAATATTTCAACATGTGGTAAAAATCTCTAAAGACTCTAATGACACTCTACATGGCCACGTTGCTTTTGGAAAGAACTGTTCCACTTTTTAACAGGACTAGCATTATGCAGGAGAATTCACTTGCCACAACTCTGCTTACACTAGTGTGTCAATTTTATTTAAGATTTACCACAGTTACTTATTTTTTTTAATATCTCTAGGCTTTCTATCTCTCATATTGTTAAGGAATAGATTTTCAACTTGAGGATTTGATTGTGAAAATATACACAAGTGTTCTAGTTTTCAGCTATGGCAGTCCAGATTGTTCAAACTAACTCCCACACCAAAATAACCAAAAATGCTGAATGAAATGCCTAAAATTATTAGCTCAAAAGATTAAATGGTGAAAGTAAAGAAGAAATTACTAGATTAAACTTGAAGAACCAGAAGCCAAAGACAGAAGCAAAGGTTAGAACTTGCTTTTACTTTGAGAGTTTATGCTGTTCTCTCAGATGTATATTTTTGTTTTCATGTCTCAACTCCCGGAGTCTGAAAGTGAGAAATCTGGTAAAAGACATTTTATCAAATTTCTCCTTGGTAAGGTGAAATCCCCAATGTTTGCATTCTTGGAATACAGGTAAAGCAGAAGTAAGCCAGCTTTTACCCAGATTATGCCCCACCTTCAAATCACTCCAAAGGTCCAGAAAAATCTCAATAATTGAACTTTGTTTAAGGTGACTGGGATTACTATTATACCTAAGCTTTTGAAAGTAAAAACACAAACTATTCCAGAAAGCAAAGATTTATATCCCAGGACTCAAATCATATCTACAAATAATACTTAGTTATAATGACAAACATACCATAAAAAATAAACAGACATACCAGGAAACAAAACAACAGAAACAACAGACTATAAAAACAAATACACAATTATATATTTAAATTAAAAGATTCCCCAAAATAAAACAATTGAGCATTCTATGTCTAAGGAAATAAAAGACAAACTTGTAGGAGTATCTATAGAGCACAGGAAACTTCAAGGAAAAAAGTCAGCTAATTTGAAAGATAACTAACTAGAATTGGAAAAAAAAAATCTCAGCAGGTAGGTTAAAAGTATATTAAATGGTTAAAAAGAGTTGAGGAATTGGAAAATTAGGCTAGAAAAACTATTCAGAATGTAGTCATAGTTCACAGAGTCAAGAATCCCAACAAATCACAAGCAGATATTTTGAAGATAAGCACATCTGGTGGCCCAGACGGTAAAGAATCTGCCTGCAATGCAGAAGACAAAAGTTTGAGTCCTGGATTGGGAAGATCCCCTGGAAAAGAATACCCACTCCAGGATCCTTGCCTGGAAAATTCCATGGACAAAGGAGCCTGGTGGGCTACAGTCCATGGGGTTGCAAAGAGTGGGGACGCAACTTGGCAACTTTCACTTTCACTCAGTTCAGTTCAGTTGCTCAGTCACGTCTGACTCTTTGTGGCCCCATGGGCTGCAGCATGCCAGGCCTCCTTGTCCATCATGAACTCCCAAAGTTTACTCAGACTCAAGTCCATCGAGTCGGTGATGCCATCCAACCATCTCATCCTCTGTCATCCCCTTTTCCTCCTGCCTTCAATCTTTCCCAGCATCACGGTCTTTTCCAATGAATCAGTTCTTCACATCAGGTGGCAAAAGTGTTGGAGTTTCAGCTTCAGCATCGGTCCTTCCAGTGAATATTCAGGACTGATTTCCTTTAGGATGGACTGGTTGGATCTTCCGCTGTCCAAGGGACTCTCAAGAGTCTTCTCCAACACCACAATTCAAAAGTATCAATTCTTCATCTCTCAGCTTTCTCTATAGTCCAACTCTCACATCTGTACATGACTACTGGAAAAACCATAGCTTTGACTAGATGGACCTTTGTTGGCAAAGTAATGTCTCTTTTTTAAATATGCAGTCTAGGTTGGTGATAACTTCTCTTCCAAGGAGCAAGTGTCCCTTAATTTCATGGCTGCAGTCACCATCTGCAGTGATTTTGGAGCCCCAAAAAATAAAGTCTGTCACTGTTTCCACTCTTTCCCCATCTATTTGCCATGAAGTGATGGGACCAGATGCCATGATCTTAATTTTCTCAATGTTGAGTTTTAAGCCAACTTTTCCACTCTCCTCTTTCACTTTCATCAAGAGGTTCTTTAGTTGGCATATTATAATAAAAATCTTGAAAACAACTAGGGAAAAGAGACTGACTTCTTTCTAAAAAGCAACTGTTAGACTGACAGGTGGTATCTCAACATCAATAATAAAAGTTATGATACAGTGGAATTACATCTTATATCTTTAGAGTACTGAATGAAACTGTCAACCCAAAATAGATTGTCTAGGGGGACAGAAAAAGTATATGTAACTTGAGACTTTGATAAATGAAGTATGCATGTTGTGATTTCTTGATAATGACTAAAATAATAGAAACAGACTATAAAACCCAAATGACTGTCACAAAATTTAGTATGATGCTTCTGTATAAAGGGGAAGAAGAGTTGGAATCAGGAAAGAAATACAGAGCGGAAAGGTGTCTGTGTGCTGAAAATGTTTAACTTCTGGACCTGTGGTGATTATGGGAGTAAGGTAGTATGCTTAGTAGTTATTCATTAAATTGCACATTTTATTTTTTCACTTTTCTGAATAGATGCTTTGTTCTAGAAAAAAATGATTTTAAAGTACAAAAAGAAAACTAATGCTTGTTTCATTTAAAAAATAGAGGGTAGATATAAGCAAAAGGCGAAGGGGAAGGGTTGATCACATGAGAATAGGTACAATCTACATTAGATTAAAATAAAAGATGATTTGCATGGGGACTTATTTGTCTGAAAGTTAATTATGTTGCACTACTCTTGCTTTGATGCAGAAGATAAAAATCAGTGAGCTGGTTCACAGTTTCTTTAGAAATGTTCATAGCAAATTTCCCAAGGACTTTAGAATGGCAGTGTGTAAACCACAAAGAAATCTTGGAACAAAAGTGTCTGCACAGCCACCCCTGTGCTCACCCAGACACAGACGTACTTCTATTTCTGAAGATGATTCTGTCAGCAACTTTTTCTCCTTTTATACCCACACTATGACCTATAACCCAACACAACATGAAATATAATGGTTGGTGGTGCAGAGTGAGAGAAGTACAATGCAGTGGTTCCCAAGGAAACCAGAGGAAAATTCTGGCTTTGCCATTAGCAAGTCTCTATAACAAGGAACCCTCTCTAGACTGTAGCTTCTTCATCTGTGAGATAAGGAAGTGGGACCAAGACATCTTAAAGTCCTTTCCAACACTTATTGTCTATGGATTCAGGATGAGAACATAACCAGATGAGACCATGAACAACCAAGAGAGATTACTTTGCTGTTGGATACTTCAGAGGAGAAACCGTGTTTCCATAATCCGCTTTCTGTCCCAGCATCTTATTGGGCTATTCCAGGAAGTCAGGAGAAATGAAAATTAATGAGACTATTGTCCTGACGAAAAGCATTTAGGTATGGCTAGGAAGACCTTTGACTGTGTGGATCACAATAAACTGTGGAAAATTCTGAAAGAGATGGGAATACCAGACCACCTGACCTACCTCTTGAGAAACCTACATGCAGGTCAGGAAGCAACAATTAGAACTGGACATGGAACAACAGACTGGTTCCAAATAGGAAAAGGAGTACGTCAAGGCTGTATATTGTCACCCTGCTTATTTAACTCATATGCAGAGTACATCATGAGAAATGCTGGGCTGGAAGAAGCACAAGCTGGAATCAAGATTGCCGGGAGAAATATCAATAACCTCAGATATGCAGATGACACCACCCTTACGGCAGAAAGTGAAGAGGAACTAAAAAGCCTCTTGATGAAAGTGAAAGAGGAGAGTGGAAAAAGTTGGCTTAAAGCTCAACATTCAGAAAACTAAGATCATGGCATCTGGCCCCATCACTTCATGGCAAATAGATGGGGAAACAGTGGAAACAGTGTCAGACTTTATTTTGGGGGGCTCTAAAATCACTGCAGATGGTGATTGCAGCCATGAAATTAAAAGACGCTTACTCCTTGGAAGGAAAGTTATGACCAACCTGGATAGCATATTATAAAGCAGAGACATTACTTTGCCAACAAAAGTCCATCTAGTCAAGGCTATGGTTTTTCCAATAGTCACGTATGGATGTGAGAGTTGGACCGTGAAGAAAGCTGAGTGCCGAAGAATTGATGCTTTTGAACTGTGGTGCTGGAGAAGACTCTTGAGAGTCCCTTGAACTGCAAGGAGATCCAACCAGTCCATCCTGAAGGAGATCAGTCCTGGGTGTTCATTGGAAGGATTGACACTAAAGCTGAAACTCCAATACTTTGGCCACCTAATGTGAAGAGTTGACTCATTGGAAAAGACCCTGATGCTGGGAGGGATTGGGGGCATGAGGAGAAGGGGACAACAGAGGATGAAATGGCTGGATGGCATCACCGACTCAATGGACATGAGTTTAAGTCAACTCCGGGAGTTGGTGATGGACAGGGAGGCCTGGCGTGCTGCGGTTCATGGGGTCACAAAGAGTTGGACATGACTGAGCAACTGAACTGAACTGAACTGAGGAAGACTACTCAAGTTTTTCTTGAGGGACAGTGCCGAGGGTGTGTGCTATTGACATCAGGGGAGTAACTGGAGATCCCAAATTATCTTATCTACTAGACACTTTTTGATTGGAGTACAACTGCTTTACAATGTTCTGTTAGTTTCTGCCGTGCAACAAAGTGAATCAGCTCTATGTATGTCTATATGTATATGTATCTATATATCCCTTCCTTCTTGAACCTCTTGCCCACCCACCTGCCCCCCACCCACCATCTCACCCATCTAGGGTATCACAGAGGGGAAAAAACCATCATCAAAAAAATCTACAAACAATAAATGGAGACAGTGTAAAGACAAGGGAACCCTCTGCTGGACACTCTTAATTAATCATTTTATCAATTTTAATCTATAAATTGCCTAGGTCACCTTTTTGTTATTAAACATGGTGGTAAGAAGCCTGACTTAAGTGTCCACATGCCCAATGCTTGGAGGAGGAAATTGCAACCTACTCCAGTATTCTTGCCTGGGAAATTCCATAGATGAGGGAGCCTGGTGGGCTACAGTCCATGGGGTCTCAAAGAGTTGGACATGATTGAGTGACTAAGCATGCAGACACACCCAATGCTTAAACTTTCTATATGGAAAACCATTTAGTAACTCTTAATCTGCTATTTGAACATTTTCAACTACAGGAATCAGATAGGGCATGTAATCAATTTCTTCACAATTACTATGGATCCTGTAGAACCTCAAATCTCTAATCACAAAATCTCCTCAGTCTTTGATGGCATTTGAAAAACAGTATCAAAAGGAGGTCATCCCTATAATCATGTCTAAAGCATTTAATGGATACAGAGACAATTTAAGGAAAATCTGAATATATTAGTTCCTTATAACTGTAGAAGCAGCTAGAATCTTTTCTCCACCTTTCCCAGATATTAACTTCAAGTCTGATATTCAACCAGGAGTACTGGTACAATAACACCAACCTTTATAGCCAGTGTCTGCTTTGACTGGGCATCACATCTCTTTGGTCAGTTTTCCTGCCATGCCAGTGGTGGAAAATTGTGCCTGTCTTCCTCATCAATATCTTTCTTCTCACATACCACATTTGAATATAAAATCATCCTCTAAAATAGTCTCTTACACTATCTTTGATATGTTCCTCACTCTCGCTAAATCACCATCTCCATCCCCAGTACCCATAAGTTCTCATATTCACTGTCCGCACATGTTTCAGGCGTCCTGTAAACACCTCCACCTTCACACTTGTGTTTCCTGTAACATGATTCAACGTCTGCCGAGCATCAGACACAGTCAAACCTAGCAAACGTACAAATCACACAGCAAGTCCAGTTTTTCCGTTTACAGATAACTGATGACCCAGACAGATTAGATTGTCTGTCTAAGGTCACACAACCTCTTGGGCACATGAAAGATTTGGGGTACAATCTGAAGTTGAAGTGCTACTAGCAACAACCAGAGAAAGTATAATGGAAGCAGGCAACCACATGAAGCTTCACAGTGATCACTTCAGATTGAGTCTTAGAGGATCACTTGAAATCTGTCTACAGGAAGAAAGTCTGATTTCCTGCACCTCTGTTTTAAATCCAGTAGAATCTACCCATTTCTCCATCTAAACTGCTATTGGTCCAAATCGGCAACATCTCTCTCTCTCTGGCATGATGAGAGCTTCCAAACTTTCTGTTCTCACTCATGCACATTCACCATCCATGCTCCTCAGGGAAACCAGAATAATCTTCTTACACACATAATCCAATAGTGCACCTGCCCTGCTACTAAAACATCTAGGGCCTCCCCATCTCAGTTAGAAGAAAATCTAACTCCTTACACTGGTTTCCATGAGTTGCATGATCTACCCTGTCTTGCTGACACTATTTAAAATCAGTCACTCACTACACTGCAATCACACTGCTCTTTCTATTCCTCAAACATGAGAAGCTGGACTCCAGGGCTTTGAATTTCTTGTTTGTCTAGAATGTTCTCTCTTATTTTCATATGGCTGCTTCTTACTTCTCCAGCAACCTCTGACCACTCAATCCAAGTGAAAGTGAAAGTGTTAGTCACTCACTCATATCTGACTCTTTGTGACCCCATGAACTGTAGCCCTCCAGGTTCCACTGTCCATGGAATTTTCCAGGCAAGAATACTGAAGTAGATTGTCATTCCCTTCTCCAGGGCATCTCCCCAACCCAGGGATTGAACCCAGGTCTCCCACATTGCAGGCAAATTCTTTACCATCTGAGCTACCAGGGAAGCCCCATTCTAAGTCATGTTCTAGCATATTACCTGAGATAAAGTATCATTATATGATTTATTTGTTTACTTATTATACAAAAATGTAAGCTCTAAAATCAGAGACCTTGTTGATTTTATTCAGTGATCCATCTCAAGTATCTACAGTAGCATGTAGTAATTCACAATATTTTGGATAGATGGATGGAAGAATATGTAGAGCTCAACGATGTTATAAATCTAGGGAGATAAAGCATATAATATAAAATACAAGAACCAAAAAGGCTCATAGAAATGACCCAGTTAAGCCTTTCATTTTAACTTTTACATTTAAATTTATCAAGCCAAACTGGGGTCAGAAAAGTGAGTATATTACCCAGGATTACACAGCTCATAGTGGAACATGATCCTAGGGTTGCCTTTCCTCTGCCAACAAGTACATGCAAATACGCAATCAAGTACAGAAGATACCGCCTCAACTGGGATGTCAGATTCTAATGAATATTACCTGAGTATTAAAGAAGCATGTTCTTTAACTATTATAAATATCTACCAGGTTCATAAAGACTTGTTTGTAGGTGTGCATGCTAAGTCGCTTCAGTTGTGTCCAACTCTGTGCAACCCTATGGACTGAGCCTGCAAGGCTTCTCTGTCTATGGGATTCTCCAGGCAAGAATACTGGAGTGGGTAGCAATGCCCTCCTCTACGGGCTCTTCCCAACCCAGGGATCAAACCCGAGTCTCTTAAGACTCCTGCATTGGCAGGTGGATTCTTTACCACTAGTGCCGCTTGGGAAGCCCAAAGACTTGTTCAAATTGTTGACTATTCTTTTGGTTCTTTCATATCTACAGAGAGGAAGACAGATTTAAACCTGGCTATTTTTTGTATCCTCCAGAGGGCAGAATCATTAAATTTGCCC
Organism: Cervus elaphus; assembly: GCF_910594005.1. Taxonomy (NCBI): domain Eukaryota; kingdom Metazoa; phylum Chordata; class Mammalia; order Artiodactyla; family Cervidae; genus Cervus; species Cervus elaphus. The sequence goes on from NC_057822.1 coordinate 42,011,667, forward strand.
AATGGATGTCCATGATATGTGCCTCTGAACCAAAAACTGTTCTAATACACCCAGATGTTTCATAACGAGAGCCTGTTAGTGATTTGTAATAGAAAGTGAAGTCGCTCAACCGTGACCAACTCTTTGCGACCCCGTGGACTGTAGCCTACCATGCTCCTCTGTCCATGAGATTTTCCAGGCAAGAGTACTGGAGTGGGTTGTCATTTCCTTCTCCAGAGGATCTTCCCACACCAGGGATCAAACCCGGGTCTCCCACATTGTAGGCAGATGCTTTACCACTTGAGCCACCAGGGAAGATATTTGTAATAGAAACACCACTATCACATTTAGCACTTAATGCATTGTTAAAAACACAAATAAGATAATGTTCTCTTGAACTCTGGTGATGAGTTTTAAAATCTGGGTAATAAGACTTCGTTTTTTTTTGCTACCATATCTGTTCACTTCTTGTTGCTACTCCTAGATTATCAGTACTCTAGAATATAGGTACTATACTTAATCACGTTGACTACCAGTCTAAAGGGTTCAATCTTTCCAACAGAGGTTCAAACCTGTTCACTGCTGCTAACTATGATTTTTATAACATTATCATTGATATTAGTAGACTAAGGTTTTAAGGGTAAAATCAAAATCTTTATATTAGGTGATTTCTCTAGACCGTCAAACATTTCAAAAGATAAAAGCATTTGCATCTTCTTTTAGGGGCAGCTATTAAGAAAAATCTCTGAAGAAAAAGTTCCCCTGAGAATTGCACTATGGTTCAGAAGTTTATTTGCAAATTGATTCTTTTAATATCTGAACTATTTCATTTCTTCAGTGTCAGACTGTCTTGCTAGAACCCGTTCTGCCAGGACTCTTTATAAGCAATCATATTATGCCTGTTTGAAAGTCTTTTGGCAAAAACACTTTAAAAACCCACACAGTGCAGCGGGTGCGAGACAGATCAGCAATTTACTCTCCTTAACTCAGACTTCTAACCACAAACCTCCACAAAGATCTGAGTGATAGAAAGATAAGAGCTCCTGAGTTTGCAATTATTGATAGGCTTATTAAAAATATTTTCTGTAATCCAATAATGATAATCTTTAGCTTAACATAGCACACAAATGTGACATAAGATGCGAAGTTTTAAAAATGGCAATGTTTATGTTAGGGTTTTGTTACATTTGGGCTTTTACTAAGAAATTTTGGCATTTAAAAAATATGCTTTCTACCACTTTTTTAAAACCACTCATAAAAACACTGTCATTTCTTATGCACCTACCAGCTAAAACTTTTAGAATCCTGATTAGCAGATTTTTATATATGCATTATTTCTATATTTACATTATTATTCAAAGGCATCCATAATCTAAAGTAGAGATTAAAATCAGTAGCAAGGGTAGGCAAAATAAGCCCAATCCAAAGTCTTAACATTTGCAGAATAGGAAGTAAAAAAAAAATTAAGAAAAAAAATAAGGAGAAAGTTAAACAGCCAAAAGACTGTGTGTGTGTGTGCACGCGCACACACTGACACAAGCATACATTGTGTGAATTGCTTTTTTCCCCAAGGAACTCTGTAGAGGAGGTAAAACAACCTTTCATGCTCCAAAATGTGTAATGCTTTTAAATGAAAGATTGGTTTTCTTCTAGTAAAAACTGATGGAAAAATCCCAGAGATGTTATAAACTTTCTCGTGATATTTACAAAGTAATTAAAATAAACTCTACTCTCTACCCCAGTCACCTTTATCTCCAGCCCACCGTTCCCCTTGGTTTAGTTCCTTCTTTCCAGCTTCCTTTCAACATCTTTCTCATGATGTACCTGACACATTAGGAGTAACATTTCCAGACTGAACTCAGCATTCACTCACCAAACCCAGACAAGTCCTGTCCTTTAAGGAGTTAGGACCTCGGTCTTCCTCAGGTCTCCCTCTCTCTGATCTGTCTCTCTGACTGTCCTGATCCAATCAGTCACCGAGTCCAGTTGACTCTAGCTCATGGATGGCTCTCAAATTCAGTTGCTCTTCTCTATTCCTATCACCAATCCGGGACTATTTCACAACTTCCCTCATCTGTGGAAGCATCTTCTTGACGGGCATTCTCAACAGCCATCACTCCCTCCTCTAGCCTCCATGTCTGGTTCCAAAATTGTGTTCCTAAAAAGCATGCCACTCGGCCAGGTTAAAATATCCATTACCTTGTTGCTTATGAGGTTAAAAAAATGAATTTTCTTGGCATGACACAAAACCCGTTCATGATATCAGGGACCATATAGCTTCAAGCTGCACCATACATTTTGGCCATTCCTATAACATGGTTGCCTCTGTCCGCATAGACTAGAATAGCCTATTACCACTTTATTTGCTTAGAAATCCTTGTTCATCCTTTAAGAGCAATTTTAAACTGGTCTCTGAGACCCCCCAGACAAAGATTCCCATCTCTATGCTCTCAATAAATCTTTGCTTACACCAATATGTTTATAACATGTATTAGCTTAGATCATAATTATTTTTGTCTATCTTTCTCATTTAACCAATAGCTTTATAAGTATAAAGATTGTATCATGGTCACTTAAATAATCCCAGGACCTGGAGTATATTCAGTTCAGTTCAGTTCAGTCACTCAGTCGTGTCCGACTCTTTGCGACCCCATGAATCGCAGCACGCCAGGCCTCCCTATCCATCACCAACTCCCGGAGTTGACTCAAACTCACATCCATCAAGTCAGTGACGCCATCCAGCCATCTCATCCTCTGTCGTCCCCTTCTCCTCCTGCCCCCAATCCTTCCCAGCATCAGGGTCTTTTCCAATGAGTCAACTCTTCGCATCAGGTGGCCAAAGGATTGGAGTTTCAGCTTCAGCATCAGTCCTTCCAATGAACACCCAGGACTGATCTCCTTTAGGATGGACTGGTTGGATCTCCTTGCAGTCCAAGGGACTCTCAAGAGTCTTCTCCAACACCACAGGAGTATATTAGATACTCAATAATAATGAATGAATGAGCAGATGAATATGAAAAGTGAGCATGGTTGGTAAATGTCCTTCATTGGGGTGAGGAGATAAACAAGGAAAACAGAGCAAGAGATCCTGTTTATTAGATCATGGAGAATGCTTATTTCCAAGTCCAAGGGCAAAGGCTCAGACTGAATGATACCCAACCAATTCTCTGAAGTCCAATAGTTCTGGAGTTATACAAATATCTAAGCCTTCCAAAGCTTCCAAATAATAATAATTGCAACTTATAAGCATTGCATGTTTCTCATGTAATCTCATGAAATCTCATGTAAGATTTCAGTCAAGGCTGTATATTGTCACCCTGCTTATTTAACTTATATGCAGAGTACATCATGAGAAACGCTGGGCTGGAGGAAGCACAGGCTGAAATCAAGATTGCCACGAGAAATATCAATAACCTCAGATATGCAGATGACACCACCCTTAAGGCAGAAAGTGAAGAAGAACTAAAAAGCTTCTTGATGAAAGTGAAGGAGGAAAGTGAAAAAGTTGGCTTAAAGCTCAACATTCAGAAAACTAAGATCATGGCATCTGGTCCCATACTTCATGGCAAATAGATGGGGAAACAGTGGAAACAGTGTCAGACTTTATTTGGGGGGGCTCTAAAATCACTGCAGATGGTGATTGCAGCCTTGAAATTGAAAGACGCTTACTCCTTGGAAGGAAAGTTATGACCAACCTGGATAGCATATTTAAAAGCAAAGACATTACTTTGCCAACAAAGGTCCATCTAGTCAAGGCTATGGTTTTTCCAGTAGTCATGTATGGATGTGAGAGTTGGACGGTGAAGAAAGCTGAGCGCCGAAGAATTGATGCTTTTGAACTGTGGTGTTGGAGAAGACTCTTGAGAGTCCCTTGGACTGCAAGGAGATCCAACCAGTCCATCCTAAAGGATATCGGTCCTGGGTGTTCATTGGAAGGACTGATGCTGAAGCTGAAACTCCAATACTTTGGACACCTCATGCGAAGAGTTGACTCATTGGAAAACACCTAATGCTGGGAAGGATTGAGGGCAGGAGGAGAAGGGGATAACAGAGGATGAGATGGCTGGATGGCATCACCGACTCAGTGGACATGAGTTTGAGTCAACTCCGGGAGTTGGTGATGGACAGGGAGGCCTGGCGTGCTGTGATTCATGGGGTTGCAAAGAGTCGGACACGGCTGAGCAACTGAACTGAAACTTCATGCAATACATCATCTGATGTTTATAGCAGTATTTGATATCAGATTTTCTATATTTATCCCTATTTTACAGATGAGGAAACTGAGGCTTGAATAATGGGCCCAAAATAAGGTAGAGCCATGATTTGAACCTAGACAATCTGAAACCAGAGTCACCCTTCCTAAAAAGCCCCTTAGTCCAATCATCTAGCCCAATTTCCTAATTTTATAGAAACTGAAACACAGAAGCTAAAGAGACTTGCTGAGAAAAAGGAAGAAAAAGAAGTTTTTAACATTAACCTAGATTTAGATGTTATTTTCAAGTATTTCTTTTCCTTCAAGATGTATTAGGTATATAATTGTCCCAAATACTTAAAGCAGTGTTTATGCTGGTGCCACATATGTTTTATATGATTGAAAAGGTTATTGTACACCACAAAAATCATAAAATTATTTATTTTATATGAAATTACATTGTGTTTAATACACTCATTTCCCTAGACAGCCTCGAACTATTGTGCGTTGAGCTGCCTTGTGTACCTGAACCTGCAACAAAGTCTGGGTCCTTGCTCTGATGGGGTCTAAATTCTTGATGAGTATTGTAACTTATTTGCCTGTAGAAAAGTAAACAGATATATTCACATTTATAAGAAACTCTCATAGTTAAATAAGTGCAAACAGGAACTTCAAGAAGATTTTGCTTCAGTCCTAAATAGTACAAAATGAACAAAACTTGAATTGAGAATGCAGTAGAGGTTTATTTCTGTTTCTTGTTGTTTTTTATGAATGAATTTTTTCGGCTCTAAGCCCTAGGAGGGTATAATTGCTGGTTGTAAAAAGTTTGATGTCTTACACTTGAAGAAGTTCCTTCTAAGTGTTCCTCTGGTGCTTGTTGGAAGTGCCATGTCTATGGCAATACATTCAGACAAACAAAAGACTCTATCAGAACTAGTGGGTGATTGACTGAAAATTCTTGAGTCCATCACCTTCCTTAAAGACAACCTGATTCTTCTTAGCTTTTCTTCATGCAAAGTAGATCCAGACATCAGTATGTCTGCAAGAGTCAGAGGAGGTTCATAGCCTGATTTCTGCCTCTCTCTAAACTCGCCTGTCTGTTTCAATCAACCATACAGGCCAAACTAATGGGAAAAAGTCACTTGCTGACTAACAGCTCTCATTTGTGTTACATATTTTCTGCATTCTTAAGTTCTAAACTCCAAAATGTAATTTTGAATTTTCCTTAAAAGGTGTTGAATGCCATTATTTTTATTTTACTTAGAATGACCAAAATGTGTCATTTAATAGACTCAATTTATTAGGATAGAAGTAGTACAGAGATGCCATTTATGGAGTAAATGTGGCTTTTTCTTCAGGCATTGAGGACAGCAAATGATGTGTAAGTGCATGTATATACACATGTGTGTTTGTGTATATGTATGTGTATACATATGTTTATATATATACTGGACTATGAATTTTTATCTTTTGCATCTTTTATGTATAAAAGTCACACTGTTTTTTATACATATCCCGGGGATCGGGATGGGGAATACGTGTAAATCCATGGCTGATTCATATCAATGTATGACAAAACCCACTGAAATGTTGTGAAGTAATTAGCCTCCAACTAATAAAAAAAAAAAAAAAAAGAAAAGAAAAAAAAAAAGAGAAGCAAAGATAATGTCATATTTTATGACACAAATACATTTTTAATCTTAATAATTCTTAATTGAAGTTAATTAAATAATGTTGATTATAAAAAAAAAAGTCACACTGTTAGGATAGGGAGTCAGCATAAGCTACGGGTTTTGCTCAGTTTACAACTGTGAATACTGAGGCCAATTTTTTTTGTCAAGCAAGTTTATGGATACCACAGTGAGCAAAGCTTAGATGAGAACTGAAATCCTCCCTACACACTTGCATTTTGTTTCTACTAAGAAATTGGAATATGCTGCTAGCAATTTAAAAACCAAAATATTCCATTTCATCTGAGGAAGTTGTTAATACCAACTGCAAGTTATGAAAGTCATTTTGTTCACTAATTATGAACAACAAGGATCTCAAGACCTTCATGAAAATAATAGGCATTTCTGAAAAGAAGGAAAAAAAGACAAAGATACGACTAAACAACCACTGTGAGAAAAAAATATCCCGAAAGTTTAAAATAAGGAACTGAAATCTTCAGTTTGAAAAGACTCAGTCCCAAACAATGTTAATGAAAACACTCACAGAATTAGGCATATCCTAGTGGAATTCCTGAATTCCAATATTAAAATGAATAACAAGATTCTAGAGAAAATTTTTTAAGCTACTTGCAAAGTAATGAGAGTCAGACTAGCATGGAACTATTTAACCACAACCCTAGAAGCCAGCAGAGAGTGAATGAATACCCACAGACAATTTAAAGAGGACAGATCAGGAATCTTATTCCCAGGAAAGATATTAGTTATTCATCAGAGTAAAAGAAAAACATCTTTACCCATGCTGGAATTCAGAGACTTCAAGGTATCTGAAGAAAATAATAGAAGTCTTCTGATCATTGGATAAGAACAGGGGTGACAAGACAGGAGCAGATGGCAAGAATGATGCTGCCATTGAAAAGAGGTGATGTGAGTATAAGGAGAGAATCCTTCAGTCAGAAGAGAAATACTGTTAGGGGAAACTTAGCAACTGATCTACAACTACAAGCTTTCATTTATTTCAACAAAACCCACATATGGGGTGTGCATGCTAAATCACTTCAGTCATATCTGACTCTTCGCGACCCTGTGGACTGTAGCCCGCCAGGCTCCTCTGCCCATGGGATTCTCCAGGCAAGAATACTGGAGTGGGTTGCCATGTCCTCCTCCAGGGGAGTCTTTCTGGCCCAGGGATCAAACTTAAGTCTCCTGTGTCTCCTACACTTTCAGGCAGATTCTTTACCACGAAGGCCACCTGGAAAGCCCCACCAGAAAGCAGAAGAGTGAAAAGAGAACATCGTGAAGTTCTCATGTCACTGCAGGGGGTGGGGGATAAAAACATCAAGCAAGCCTATTGTCATTATTGATTTTATTATGATTTCATCATTTTATTATTAAATTATGATTTACTATTTACAATAATAAATAGATATTCAGTTAAGATGCTCTGAATATGACAATGACTTAGTCAATCAAGAAGTGTAGCAGACCTTTCAAATTACAGAGGGAAGACTTCCTCTGTAGTCTATAAAAGAAATTTCCTCATTTCAACAAAAATAAAAGAAAAGACCACAACCAAGGAAAGTCAACATAAACATAATGTTGAAGGAGGAAAATCAATATAGGGCTTCCTTGGTGGCTCAGCAGTAAAGAATCTGCCTGCAATGCAGGGGACACAGTAGACTCAGGTTTGATCGCTGGGTTGGGACGATCCCCTGGAGAAGGAAATGGCAACCCACTCCAGTATCTTGCCTGGAAAATCCCATGGGCTGAGGATCCTGGCAGGCTACAGTCCATGGGGTTGGAGAGAGTTGGACACGACTGAACAACTGAGTACACACACACTAAATCAACATAGAGTTATTGTACTGAGTGAGAAATGGCCTGAATTCAAGTACTGAAAGAAAAACGGACAATTTGGATTTTTTTAAATGTAGCACAAACACTGGAAGGAGGAGGCTCAAATATTAGCTCAGCTCCTCCCCAGAGTTCAGGGGAGTCCCTGAACTCTGGGGAGGAGCAGATGCTGGAGACGCCAAAGAGGTGTTGTTTTTCCTCAGGTGATGGAGTTCAGGAATCATTGCTTCAAAGCCTGGGTGACAAAATCAAGGCTCAAAATGAGCATGATGTTTCCCCTTCCAGCTTCCACCCTGAACACACCATGAGACATGCACGTTTATTAAACACCACCTGATCTCAGCCATTCACACTTCACTGCTTTCAAAGTGGTCTGTCCAAAACCAGAATTCATCATATCACCACATCATATCTCCATTGCCCATAAGTTCTGGAAAGAATGTCTTCTAAATGTAGATAGAAGGTCCCACTTTTCCCAAATCCTTCCACAACAAAGAACCTCCTATTGTTCCAGAATCATTCAAAGAAGATGATTTTGTTAAATTTTACATTGAGATCAATAGAAGACTGAGAATCACCAAGATTTCTTTCCCTCTTAACTCACCAACCAAATAACAAAACTGGTAATTTCTCTCATTTGAGATTCATGTTATTTCTCCGCTACTTCAACATGGTACAGAAAGATAGTGGATATTGGAATCAGATGTATTGGAATTCTAATCTTGGTTCGGCCACTGAAGACTAGGTAACCAAACACTTAGCCTTTCCTGGTCTGAGATTCTTCAAATGTTAACTAAGAATGCCTACCTCTCCATGGGATGAGGAAGCCTACATAGTTGGGAGGATTACAAATATACCAAAGGAAAGGAGCTGCAAGAACTTAGCTGACTTCAGTTTTGGTCTTTACTTTGCATTTAGAGTCTTTAAAACAGTAGTTGCTGAATAAATGGATTGTGATGATACTTTGAATATGATGACCTAAATGGGAAGGAAATCCAGAAAAGAGAGAGGATATACGCATACATGTAGCTGATTCTCTTTGCTGTACAGCAGAGACTCACACAACATTGTAAAGCAACTATACCCCAATAAGAATTAACTGTAAGAAAGGCATAGTGATTTTGCCTTAAATTAGGAGGATAGATGCTCAAGTTCATTTAGTAAGGAATGCCTTACCAATGATGAATCCCTGAACCACCTGAATCAATTATATAAATTAAAGGAGCAAAATACTGCTAGAAAAAAATTGTTAAGCAGTTTACTATCTCCATCTAGTCATTCATGCTCCAATTTTGCCACCAGTCAAATAGGAAAACAGCTTGTCACGTGGCATGATTTTCTGTGTGATGAGGGGGAATGTTGATTTTATTCCACCGGAATCTTAAGATATATATCATTCCAGAAGTACAATGTATTAATCAGCTTAGTCTGACAACTGGAAATAATTCCACCTAGGCTGGATCGATCCTTCCACAGTGGTAACACCATTGTTAATTTGAATCTCCTGAGCATAATATCACCACCACACATGCCCAGTTGGGTTTGGCATATTGGGACACTTTCTAACACTACAAACAACGCCTTCAATGACTTGAACCAATGTTCTTGGGAGAAAATCCACAGTCCTTCATGTGGCACATAAGGTCTGAATAGTCTATCCTCTGCTTTCCCTTCCAGCCTCATCTTGCACCATCGCCAACTCTTTCCCTCTCTGTCCTCAGGCACATCTACCTTCCATTCCAGCTTCCTGACTCACTTCATTCCTTCCTGACACAGGGCCTTTGCTCTTACTCTTCTCTTGATATGAAATGTCCTTACCCACTGTCTCACCATTCTCCCCATTTACCCTTATTTGTCCTGCAAATCTCAGCTCAAGAACCACTTAAAAGACTTGGATGAATCCCACCCCCAACCCGCACCTCCATATCCACCCAGTCTACACAAGTTTTTTCGTTACATCCCCTGATAGAACTGAGTTCTGTCTGTAATTGTCATTTCATTCACAAAATTATCTGATTAATGCCTCTCTCCAGACTTGCAGTTAGCTTCATGAGAGCAGGAACTAACCTGGTTTTGCTCATCATTATACACACAGAGGCCAGCACAGTACCGCCTACATGGCAAGTTCTTGGTGCTGAATGAATGAATGAATGAGTGAGTGAATGAATAAATGAATATCGCTCTCAGTGCTATTCCCTTGTTGCTTGTGCAGCTAAAGGATTTCACGGGGTGTAGAAAAGGCATAGTGGCCCCAAACTACACTTGAAAGTGAAAGTGAAAGTGAAGTAGCTCAGTTGTGTCCAACTCTTTGCAACCCCGGGGACTGTAGCCCACCAGGCTCCTCTGTCCATGGGATTCTCCAGGCAAGAATACTGGAGTGGGTTGCCATTTCCTCCTCCAGGGGATCTTCCCAACCCAGGGATCGAACCTGGGTCTCCTGCATTGCGGGCAGTTGCTTTAACCTCTGAGCCACCAGGGAAGCCCCAAACTACCCTTGGGACCTATAAATAATTCCTCATTCCTCATTCCTCTTATGAGCTTTGGAGCCACCTTGAGCCACCACAAGCTCAAATATTTGATCAATACACTTTTTTCTCCTTTGAAGATAAAAATAAAGTCTACTATTGGTACCACTGCAAAACTTATCTCTAAATAAGAGTATACCATCCAAAGTTCTGCCTACACTTTTAGTGTTAGCAAAACTTCCCAAAATAATGTGATTTCACTTTGTTTTTTCCCAACCTCGGGAACATGGCCCAGACTTAAAGATAAAACAAAAATAATTGAAAACATACCCAGTAAGAAGTAGAAGAAACACATATTAATTTCATTGTCAATAGCATTATTTAAAATATTCAAATAGAGTCTGATATATACCATGTAAGAGAAAGAATTGAGGACTTCAGAATGATTTTTTTTTAGTGTCTTCAGAGGCTTAGGACTGTTTTACATTGTCCACTGATCCTTGGCCTTTCACAAGGACCTTGACATTAGTGCTATAAAAAAACCTTGTGGCAGCCAGTGCATTTCTGACAAAAGACCACCCAGATAAGATTAAAATAAAACTCCTTCTTTTCAAAGCCCTTCCGTTTTATTTTCTCCCAGCCCAAATGCCAGGCCTACTTAATTTTCATTCTGTTGACACAAGTCATTTTGCCTTTCATCTTCCTCTGAGAACAGTAAGCCACTCTTCTATTTTATCCACTAAAAGTTAACTTCAAGCAGGTAATTTAAAATTTTAATGATCTGATGAGACATTTTTCATCTTAAAACAGTGACATAAATGCCGTTAGCCATGGACTTGGGCTCTTCTGTAATTGTTCTTACTTCCTAAAAAACAAACACACACTTTCTATTTGGTGCCTAACTGTTCCACCTGTTATTTTTCTTAATGTTCACTTGAATTATAACTTAATAATGCATATTTAATAAGTCACTTACCTGTTATAATTTCAACTTGGATGCAGAAGAGAAAGAAATACCAGAGGTCTGACTTCATGTTTGCCAGAAGCAAATGCAATCTTCTCCTTCAGCGTTTAAGGCTGACAGTGAATTCACGTCCTTGACTGTTTTCTATTTGCTGGAAAGGAAGTGGGTTTGGTGGGGGCTGATGTTGTGTCACACTTACCATCAAGGCAAGGAGGTGTCTCTGAAGTGATGTCAATGTCAGTGGCATTATTGCTCATGGAGGTTAAGTCTAATTCATGGATTACTATAATTTGTTATATTTATTTATTTGGCTGCACAGGGTCTTAGTTGCAGCACATGGGATCTAGTTCCCTGACCAGGGATTGAACCTGGGCACCTCCTATATTGGCAGCATAGCCCCTTAGCCACTGGACCACCAGAGAAGCCCCTTACTCCATGGATTATTGATGACTTTGAAGACAAAGGAAAACTTTGCCCTTATTTCAGTTCCAAGAAAACAAATGAAAGAGACAATGCCTGCTCTTTTCAGAACCACCCTATTCCCTCTGAATCAATAGTTGTTGGGTATAACATGATCTAAAATTAACCATATGATACACAGCATGCATTTTGATGCATTTCTATCTTATGCTATTTGCTCCAGAGATAGAAAGCCTTTGAAGTAGGACAAGAAATACATAAAATTACTACAGAACTTTGGGCTTCCTTGGTGGCTCAATGGTAAAGAATCCTCCTGCAATGCAGGAGACACAGGTCAATCTCTGGGTCAAGAAGATTCCCTGGAGGAGGGCATGGCAACCCACTCCAGTATTCTTGCCTGGAGAATCCCATGGACAGAGGAGCCTGGTGGGCTACAGTCCACGGGGTCACAAGGAGTCAGACACGACTGGGCACACACGCACACACTACAGAACTTTAGATAACGATGTCTGAAGGAGGAGCAGCATCGAAACCTAAGAAAGAATAGTTTTCTGGCATTCATTGTAGATGGTAATTTTCCAAGTGATGGAGTCAGTTTTAATCTAACTTAAGCCTTGTTTTGCATAATTTTAGCAGAGTCTGTGCACGCACGCTAAGTTGCTTCAGTTGTGTCCGACTCTTCATGTCCCTATGGACTGTAGCCTGCCAGGATCCCCAGTCCATGCGATTCTCCAGGCAAGATTACTGGAGTGGGTTGCACTTCTCCAGGGGATCTTCCCAACCCAGGGATCAAACTCGAAGCTCTTATGTCTCCTGCATTGACAGGTGGGTTCTTTATCACTCGTGCCACCTGGGAAGCCCCAGCAGAGTCTGTAGAGACAAGGGATTCTGAATCTATGGCCTCAGATGAAAGCAAGAAAGCTGAAGAGCCTACCCATAGTGTCTCTCTATCCATGCAAGGAGATAGAGTAGACAAAAAAGGCAACAGTAATAATAATATAAAGAATTATGTTTATATGCATATAAATGTTTATATGAAATGTGCCACGTGCTCTGTCATGTCCAGTTCTTTGCGACCCAAGAACTGTAGGCTGCCAGGCTCCTCTGTCCATGGGGTTTCCCAGGCAAGAGTTCTGTAATGGATTGCCTTTACCTCCTCCAGGGGCCTTCCCAACCCAGGGATCAAACCTGCATCTCTCCAGTCTCCTGCATTGTAGGTAGACTCTTTACCTGCTGAGTCATCCAGGAAGCCCCTTTGTATGAAACAATGCATGTTAATGCAAAACATATAAAATTAAATGTAAAATGATATATATTCAATATGCATAAAATATGTAAATAAAGCTAATATTATATTTATATTTTTTCATATTTACTTATGTGGATTATTTGCTATATATTTACATAATATTTTCAGTTCAGTTTGTATTAATTCACTTAATCCTCTTAACCATCCTATTAGATGGGGACTACTAATCCTCCCATTGCATAGATGAAGAAAACTGAGGCACAGAGTGGTAAAATACATGGCCCAAGTCATTTAGTTAGTAAGTGGCAGTGCTAGGATTTGGAGTCTGTGACTCCAAAATTCTTACTCCTAACCAAGCAGGTGAAGCCAGTCATGCCAAGGCCTGCCAAGCTTAACACTCAGAGGTCTGAACCAGCTTCCAGAATGCTGGATTCAGGCTGGGTTTCTGGGGAGTAACAGGGCAGGATCAACCATCAGTCTACAGAGGTGACACCCAAGTGAGATGCTGGAATCAGCTGGGTGGGGCAACAAAGGGGTCAGTTCAAATGTCCAGGCTCTGAAGCAGAATCCAGGATAGACTATAAAAAAGCAATTAAGGATACTGGACCAGAGTCAAGGGGTTCTAAAGGTAAGGTTGGAGGCTGTTCCTGTAGTGATTTCCAAGCTGCTGAGGCTTCCCAGATAGCTTTTTCAGGGCCCCTGAGCCTCCTTAGTGGGTATGAAAGATGCTATTTGAACCTGATTAGCACCAACTGGTGGAGAAGGCAATGGCACCCCACTCTAGAACTCTTGCCTGGAAAATCCCATGGATGGAGGAGCCTGGTAGGCTTCAGTCCATGGGGTCGCTAAGAGTCAGACACGACTGAGCGACTTCACTTTCACTTTTCACTTTCATGCACTGGAGAAGGAAATGGCAACCCACTCCAGTGTTCTTGCCTGGAGAATCCCAGGGACGGGGGAGCCTGGTGGGCTGCTGTCTATGCGGTCGCACAGAGTCAGACATGACTGAAGCGACTTAGCAGCAGCAGCACCACCACCACCAACTGGGCCACAGGTGTCTTGGGAATCTGGACCCATATTTCCTTCCTTTGCCTTCTCTTCATCCCTGACAGCATTGCGGGCATTCTCTACTGTCTGAGCCACAGAGCAAGACCACAACGAAGTTAGACAAAGTCAGTTATTCTTCCCTGCTATCTTTGAGGGCAAGGACTCCAGTACAAAGTCAGTGGGACTCTTGATACTGTCAGGGACAGACAGGAAAGAAAGGAAGGAAATACGGTTTATTGGGGCTTCGCAGGTAGCACAGTGGTAAAGAATCGTCCTGTCAATGCAGGGGACACAAAAGACACGGTTTGATTCCTGGGTTGGGAAGATCCCCTGGAAAAGGAAATGGCAACCCACTCCAGTAATCCTCCCTGGAGAATTCCATGGACAGAGAAGCCTGACAGGCTACAGTCCATGGGGTCACACAGAGTTGGATAGAACTGAGCGACTAACACTTTCAGTTTCTTTTCCAACCTAGTTGTGGCCTTGCTCTGGAACTAAGAATGGAGAGACTTTACTTCATTTGATAAAAGCTGCTACAAATTCTAGAGTTCAGCTGCAGTTGCACAGAGGAAAATGGGGGTGGGGGGATCTACAAAGAACATTTATTGAGTAGCTGGGGATTCCCAGGTGGCTCAGTGGTAAAGAATCCGCCTGCCAATACAGGAGATGCAGGAGACATGAGTTCGATCCCTAGATCGGGAAGATCCCCTGGAGAAGCAAGTAGTAACCCACTCCAGTATTCTTGCCTGGAGAATCTCCTGGACAGAGGAGGCTGGCAGACTATAGTCCATGGAGTCACAAAGAGTCGGACATGACTGAACATGTGCACAAATAGTGAGTAGGTATTCAGTTGGCCAAAAGGTTCATTGGGTTTTTGCATAAAGTCTTATGGAAAATCCCCAAATGAATCTTTTAGCCAATCCAATGCTATGTGCTAGACACCGTGTGCCACATGAATTACCTCACAATTACTCTCTAAAGTATATCTCATTATTATTCCCATTTCCCAGATGAGGAAACTGAGATTTAGAAAGATTAAATAAGTAGTCCAGGATCACACAGCTGATAAGTGATAGAGTCAGGTCAAACACAGACAACAAAGTTCTGAATTCTATACTCTTAATTACCACAATACGCTCACATGCTGGTCTTCATTTATCTGGCCAGAGATTACTGGTAACATGAATTTTTAGCCTCAGATTTTGGTGGAAGAAAGACACTTAGGTCCTTGATGAAGTTCCCAAATATCTGAATGCAAAAGAGTTTTCCTATAAAATTGAGATGCAATATTTCTATCTCAAAGGGAGAAAAGTTACCCAAACTATGGTTGGATTCTGCTTGAGTTCAACTGAATATACATGTTTTCATTTGATAGGAATCTGTTTGTTTTTTCCCACCAAAAGATCTGTTTTAAGACTCTTGGTTGAAACTGAGCTTGAAGCAAAGCAGGCGCTGCATCAGCGATGTAGACGGTACTCATATCAAAGACCCCTCCAAGGGATCCTTCCCTCACCTCCTCATCTCAAAAATCTCAGTTCAGAAAATAATTACTTGTGGTTTTAATTATTCAGAACTACTTTTCAAGTGCCTGGAAAACAAACTGGGCAGAAATTTCCATTCACCCCACAGGAAGCACTTTTGTTTGCTTTTACTTTTTTCACTTTTTCATTCCATGACTTAAGAGGGTTTTGATTTGTGTGTGCAGATGCCTAGCATGCGGGTGGGAATGGAAAGTCTGTTACATTAAAGGTGCCGTGTTTATTATTACTTGCCTTGCGGGCACTGGGGCTGGGGAGACTATGTGCTTGCATGTTTGAAGTTCTGCAGGTGAATACCTTTCTTCTCCTTTGCTTGAAACTTACTGAAAGCAACAATCACAGGTGTAAGAGAGCCCACACACCAAGGCCAGTGAATCCAAACAGTGGGGCTGAAAATGACCCCCAAAGTGTCTCTGCTTCATTTGAACTTGGCTTGCTCATCTGAAATAGAAAAACATTGGAAGAGAAGAGTTCTTCCTAGTCAAAATGATTTCTCCTCCTGTGTCCCCAGTTGTTGGGTGACACCGTCATGCAGTCAGCCAGGAACCTGCATGTCAGCCCTCTCTGCTCCACTATTTCACCAACAAGCCCTGTTATTCTACTTTCTTGCTCTCTTCCACGTTGTTTTTCTTCATCTCTTGTCTCCAGCATCTCTCTCTGGATCTTCCTGTCCCACTCTCGCCCAGTTTCAATCAGTCTCCACACTATACCCAGAGTAAGCCATCCTTGTAAAATGCAGATCTGATGCAGCTGCTTTCCTGATTCTCACTCTCCCCTAGCCCCCTGCCAGCCTTAGATAAGGCCCAGCCTCCTTACAAGACTCTTCACAGCAGGGTTCCAGTGCAGCACCATCTCTTGCCACATGTCTTCTTTCTTCCTCCTCCACTCAGGGCTTCAGCCACACTGAATGACATATCATTCTCCAAGTTCCCCAGTGAACCCTTCCTCCAACCACCAGGAGCCTCTTCTTGCCCCCTCTTCCTTCGTCCCCACCCCAGCCTCCCTTCTTCTGCCAAAATCCTACCATACGTCAAGTCTGCGCTTACATGTCCATCAATTTATCAAAGAAGCCTTTCCTGACCCACTTACTCCGTAATTAGAGTCCATTGGGTGGCTTTTCTGCATCTTCCTAAATTCCCTCTGTATCCCTCATCCCAAGACTCATTACACTAGTGTGGTGGCTTCCCTGCTGGACTGTGAGCAGCATCAGAGCAAGGGCTGAAGATGCATTCTCTTCAGCCATGTCCTCATGGTCTCACAGTGCCTGGAGCTGACTAGATGCTCCATAACTATTTGTTGAATGAGTGAGTGTTTGAAGAATCCTCGACTTTTGAAGAAACTATATTACCTCAGGAACCATCAGCAATATTGGTCTTAGAATGATTATCTGAGGGCAGAAAGTTATCAAGATGGGTTTGTATTTCACATTGAAATTAACTCAGTAATATAATAATTAATCATCTTGATTTAATCATCTTGATTTATCTCTTTAACTGATCATTTGTCCATCCTTAATCATAAAACAAATAAACATTCCATTTTAACAGCAAAATAATAGTTACTCATTTAAAAGTTACTAATTCATCCCTAAAGCCCTGAAAACTATTTTCAGTTAATGGTGAGAAAAATCAGTATAAGATGTGACTATGAAAGTGAAAGTGAAAGTCACTCAGTCGTGTCTGACTCTTTGCGACCCCGTAGACTATACAGTCCATGGAATTCTCCAGGCCGGAATACTGATTGGGTAGCCTTTCCCTTCTCCAGGGGATTTTCCCAACCCAGGGATTGAACCCAGGTCTCCCCCATTGCAGGCGGATTCTTTACCAGCTGAGCCACAAGGGAATCCTAATATGTGACTACAATGTGATATAATCTATATTTTTAACCCACTTAGTCATTTCGGCCTCCATTCTGATAATGGTGCCATTGCCCCAGACATCACAAAGCACTTTTCTGGATCCCATTTCCTCCAGAATCTCCAGCATTCTATTTCTCTCAGTCCCACCTTTCACTCTTGAGTGGCCTTCTATAGCTCTTTCCCTTCTGTTTATAAGTGTGCTAGAATCGCTTCAACCATTAACATATATGAGCACATCTCTTCTGACCCCACAGCCCCATCCACTGACTTCTCGCTCTTCTTTCTTAGTAAAGAGACCTCACTCAGTCTCTGTCCTTCACTCATTCCTAGATGTTCCCCAATCCACTGTCTGTTGGTTTCTGTCTCTATCATGCCATTGGAACAGCTCTCCCTAAGCCTACCCATGACCTCCACATTGCCAGCTCCAAACAGCACTCTCCCTCCTTCCTTTGCTTGACCTCTCTGAATCATTTGAGGCTATGCTTGCTTTGTGTTGATGTTACACTTACTTTATGTTGAAAACAGTACCACCTGGTCCTGATGGAATTATCAGAACTAAAAATATTCTGATATATTCTGTGTTGAATAAGGTCTAACTCTCAGAAGGAAACTTTTACCTTCCTAATTTCAAACAGGTCATCATAGCCTATCTGTGGTCTGCCTCAAAGTGACTGGTCAGATCATTGCTCCTTGCTTTTTAACATCCATCTCTCAGACCCTTTTCTTCTGTGCCAGGGCTTCTAATTCCTCTCTCCTCCTCAATGTTGATGTTGACAGTCCCCAGAATTTGAGCTTCATCCTCTGCTGTCTTCATTCTAAATACTCCACCCAAGGGACCAAGCAGATAATGCCACTGTTAATTGAAAAATTAAGTGGGCTAACATACCAGCACCATTTTTCTTGTGTGACTTTTTTTCTTTGAGTGGCTTGACACAATAGAAATTTATTGGCTCCCAGTTCCAGAGGCTAAGAGTCTAAAATCACCGTGTCAGCAAGGCCACGCTCCCTCTGAGGCTCTGAGTAGAACCTTTCTTTGCCTCTTCCTAGCTTCTAGAAAGTTGCCTGCATCCTTGGTGTTCTTGACTCACCCCTGTCTCTGCCCCTTGTCCTCACATGGCTAGCATTGTTGAAAGGAGTACATAGTCTTTCCTGAAAGACTGAAATTCAAAACATTTGCAAGCTCATATGTATACAAGGAGGCAGGCAGATAAAAGAAATGAATGAAGTGGACCTGGTAGAAGGCAATAGGGAGTGATGGAATCTGGGGCACACAGGAGAGGATGTGGGAGAAGCAGCCAATCAGATCCACTGCTACAAGGAAATACAACTCCAGTAGCCATATCTTCTGCTCTTTTCCAAATATATGTACGAAACTCTAGTCTTTGTAGGAAACGTCCCAATTTTAAAATTTTGCAACTTATTCAAAAAATGTAAAATCCATTATGAGTGAGTACTCTGGGGGCGGGGTGAGGGGGCAAACAATATATATCTGAAGATCCAGTTTGGTTTAACTTCTCCTCTAAAGGATAACATTCAGTTTGCACTACAAACCCAGGCATAACACATCAGAAGATTTGTTCTAGACCTGGATGCATCATTTAATAACCATGTGGCCCTGAGCAACAGGCCTAATCTCTTTGAACACAAGTTTACTAATTTATAACCTCAGAGGATTCTTGTGAGAAAAAGATAATGGATATAAAAGCTCTGAAGAACTGTTACATGATACCAAAAAATCTAGTTATTATAATTTTTAAATTGCATAACTTTTTCATAAGTGTTCAGTATTCTTAAATTATATCATATTTCGACTCATCTTGAGTTCTTCTACATAGGATCTGGATTGTTGACCCTCTTTCAAAAAAATAAATAGCATAATTGACCTTCTTTGAATGGCTAACTCAGAGTAAGATTTTAATAACCTCTTCCCAGTAATTGATATATTTTTAGAATATTAAAGTATAAGCTTATGAAATTCATTCCATTTCAAAACTGTTCTTTTTTCTTCTTCCTTTGTAAGCACCAGGGCTTCCCTGGAGGCTCAGCTGGTAAAGAATCCGCCTGCAATGTGGGAGACCTGGCTTCAGTCCCTGGGTTGGGAAGATAACCTGGAGAAGGGAAAGGCTACCGAATCCAGTATTCTGGTCTGGAGAATTCCACGGACTGTATAGTCCATGGGGTAGCAAAGAGTTGGACAGACTGAGCGACTTTCACTTTCACTTAAGGGCAAAGGTCACTTCTCCAGTTTCTATTTAAAACCTAAATACCCTTCACCCAACGGGCTTAGCTAAGCCAGAATACAACATTGGAGCTTGATATTAATAGACATTACAAAGAAGTCAAATTACATTAGTTTTCCTTGGTTGGGCTTTGTGTGAATGGATGACACCTACTGGTATAACTGAAAATTTGCTTTTTCTTTTTAAGAACTAAAATAAGTGTTCACCATTTAAGCCAAAATGAAGAAAAGAAATGAAAAGAAAACTATATCCATTAGAGTTCAACACTTTCAAAATGTAATTACCAGAAGTACAAGTCAAGGATTCCATAGAATCATGAGAAAATGTTTGATAGATTAAGTGAACAAAGCAAGATATATGTATTACAGGAGTACAAGGTTTATGTTTAAACTTTTATATAAAAATTTATAAAGAAAAAAATAGAAAGTATACATTAAAATTTGAAAGGATAGGCACTAGAATGTTAATTTGCTTGTATTACAAATGATTAGTTTTCCTTTGTGTTTTTCTGCACTTTTGCAAATTTCTCCTATGACCATATATCATTCACATAACAGGAGTAAACAAGCACAGTATATGTGTGTGTGTGTGTGTGTATAATTGTTTCCTTCCTAAAAGTTTTATGAAATTACTTCATGCATGAGAAAACAGAATACCTAAGACAAAAAGGATGAAAGTGATTTAAAAGTTTATTAAAGAGCTTTAAATTTTGGCCAGGCAAGGCCTCTGATTTGTTTCTTTTTTAAAAATCCCAAGTGATTTTCCAAATGAAGCTGAGGGTCATTGTCAAATTTTTACAAGTTCTCCCTGTCTAACCTCCCCACCCCTCAAATTCCTTTGGAATTTCAACTTCATACAGTATTGGGTATCCAGACTTCCACGTTCCTACTTCTGAGCTTGGGAGCGTCCTATAGCGTAGCAACTCAAATCTTTCATAAACAATTTTATTTTAAAAGTCAAAATAAAGTTTGACAGATATAAAACTAATCTCAAATTTTTATCAATATTTATCTTTATTTCTTAACTTACTATTTCATGTTTTGAGTAGACCTCAGTGACTATAAGAAATTAACTTGTGACAAGAGTTTTCCCCATTCTTAAGAGTTGAACTACTTGAGAAGTGGGGCAAAGATCTTGCAAAGGCTAGTTGGGTCAACAGAAAATTAAAAGAGCAACAATAACTAGGATAGGCAAATGAGTAGCTGTTTTGGACTCAAGATAAATCAAGAAAAATCAGAGATGGCAAAAAATGTTTGATGGATAAGATAAAGTGAATACCTTGATGATTAAAGTAGGTAAAGGAGATGATAAGAGACAGAAAATATATTAATCCACATTTGTATGGTACAGTTTGCATGCAAGATAAGTCACTTCACTTGTATCTGACTCTCTGCGACCCCATGGACTGCAGCCCACCAGGCTCCTCTGTCCATGAGATTCTCCAGGCAAGAACACTAGAGTGGGTTGCCCTGCCCTCCTCCAGGGGATCTTCCCGACCCAGGGATTGAACCTGTGTCTCTTATGGCTACTGCATTGGCAGCCAAGTTCTTTACCACTAGTGCCACCTGGGAAGCCCAATATTGATACCTACACAAGCTTTATATGTTAAAAACCGGTGACTTGCTGAGAATAGTTATTATCATTCCCATGTTGTAGGAATGGAAACATGAGTCTCAGAGAAGTTAAATGCTTTGTCCAAATTCGCTAAGCCAGAGTCAAAACCCAACTCATATAAACTCGCTTCTAGCTTAGTGTTCTTGTAAGTGTTTAGAAAGAAAGAGAAAAACAAAAGCATAGGCCTTACAGAAGATTATTCTGGAATCTTCATTCTATTTCAGTCTCTCAGACTTTGTTTTCTGATGCCTAAAGAAGGCAGTTATAAATAATCTTGGTCTCAGCCTCATCTCACAAGAGTTGTTGCTCAGTCGTGTCCGACTCTTTGTGACCCTAGGGGCTTTAGCCTGCCAGATTCCTCTGTCCATGGAATTCTCCAGGCCAAAATACTGGAGTGAGGAGTCATTCCCTTCTCAGAGGATCTTCCTGACCCGGCAATCAAATCCAGATCTCCTGCATTGCAGGCAGATTGTTTACTGTCTGAGCCACCAGCCCCCTACAAAACCATTGGTTATTTGCCAGATTATAGATTCACTGGCATGTCCAGACCTATTTGATGTTAGCTTCTCATAAGCAATTTGATATAAAAATAAAAGCAAAGTTTTGATGGGTAGTTATAAAGCCATAAAAATTAATTTTACATTTTATTATCAAAATTCCCAACTTAAATTACTAGAATTGTGTCATGACGGTTACACTCGGTTTATTACCCAGACACTGTGAACCCAGCCTGCACCCTCCCCCAGCCAGAAGATGAACAGTTTCCTCAAAAGGCACACTGATTCAAAACCTCCAGGAAACAGGGGTAAGGACTAGGAGGACGTTGTCAGAGTCATACTGAAGTTCATCCAAAAAAGAAGAAATGTTTTTAGACTAGACCTGCCATATATTAAAACATACTACTAAGTTATAACAATTAGATCATTTTATACTGGCACAGGTACAAAGGTAGACAATTCAGTGGAAAAGAGTACGTATCCAGAACTAGGCACTTGTGAATATAAAAATTTAATACATATTTTAAAGCAGAAAAAAGTGTTGAATGAAGAGACAAATTCTAAATAATTCATAAAAGTTCTATTTTTATTCTTTTAAAAAACATTAACTTGAGCAAGACTATCTTAGCATGAGGAAAAGAAAACATATGTACAAAGTGTTAGAAGAAAAGACAGATACAGGTGAGATTTTTTTTTTTAATTTTAAAGAAAATTCATCTAAGACATGTACCTTTTTAAAATATGGTTCAAATGGCCAATTTTCTGGGATTTGGGAAACTGGAACAAATAGAAAACTGAATAGACTTATAACCTTGGAAGAAAATGAAAATGAAACCAGGGGACTAGCCAGTACAAAAGGCTAAACCCCATCTGTTGTACAAGCAAGTTGTTCAATGACTTTTAAAAAGTAGATAATGCTCAAGCTCTGGACCACTAGAGGTAAAGACTGAAGATTTTCAGTTTATTTTGTGAAACTGAGATAATGCTGGTAACAAAATCAACTCAAAAAGGGTCCACAGACCAAATCTCATTTATGAGTATAGATACACATGCTCCAAGCTAAATACTAAAAAATCTAACCCAGTGGTTTATTATAAAGGAATAACTCACCAATTGGGCTTTACACCCTAAATGCAAAAATTTCTTAATATTAAGAAATCTAAATCTCATTAACTAAAAGGGGGGACATATACAATCATCCCAATAGATGCTGAAAAGAACTTCAATGGATTCATGTTTTTAAAAAGAAAAATCTGTTAATATAGCAAAACTAGAAGGATGCTTCTTAACCAGATGAAAAGTTTCTACCTCATATCATTAGACATTATCATCTTAATTACAAAAAAGCTGAAGGAATCCCCTAAAGTTTGAAGGAAAGCAATATACACATGGGTTTTTAATATTCAGTAAGACATTTGAAAGAAACAAGTACTATATATTTTTTAGAAGAGGAGAAACAGTCATCAGATATTTGTTCTGATACAGTTGGTTACTAAGAAAATCCAAGAGAACAAACTGTAAAGATGTTATGATTAATAAGAAAGTTTAGTAAGGCAGCCAAGAACAAAATGAACATAAGAAAAACATATAGCTTTCTATATGTTATGAGAAAAAAATGAATGTTTGAAAACTTCAAGGGAAAAATAACAGTAAGTATATACAGTCTATATCAAGAAAGCTATGAAACTTACTAAAACATAACAAACCATTTGAATAAATGGAACGGCACACAATCCTTCTGAATGGGAAGACTCAATGTGATAAAAATAGGAATTCCCTCCAAATTAATTTATTGTTGTTGTTCAGTCACTAAGTTGTTTCCAATACTTTGTGACCCCATGGACTACAGCACACCAGGTTTCCTTGTCCCTTGCTATCTCCCAGAGTTTGCTCAAACTCATGTCCACTGAGTTGGTGATGCCATCCAACCATCTCATCCTCTGTCATCCCCTTCTCCTCCTGCCTTCAATCTTTTCCAGCATCAGGGTCTTTTTCAATTTGTCTGCTCTTTTACTAGTAAGCAAAGAGAAATGAGATACATGAAACCATGACATACTCTTCTGTCCTACCAAGTTTCAAAAAGTATTTAAATAATTTTTAAAAGATATTAATAATATGTTGAAGGTATTAAATAAAATCTAATGTTCAGTTTGGGTAAGAAAATGGGCACTTTTTCCACAGCTGGTGGAAGTGAGCATTGACACAACCTTCTGAAGGGCAATTTGATAATAAATATCAGATCTTAAAGTGCATCACACAGTCCCATGCTCAACCAGCATCTTTCCAGGAAGCCTCCTCTTCTGCTTACATGCCGATGTGCATCTACCTTATAAATTAGTCTTCATAGCCATGTATCAATATAGTCAGCCAAGTGATTGAATGAATTTTATTCTTTAATTATTTAGTGTTGGGTGGGAAAATCCTGAACAGTAATGTGGCAGAATATATACCTACTTCATCTTTGAAAATCTGCTCTGGAAATAGCCTTGAAAACACATTTATGGCCTGAAAGAAAATAATAGCAAAACAAATAGAAAATGTAATAGACACTATTCTATGTATCCTTCCCAGACTGAATGAATGAGGCTCTGGAATACAGTTAATGTAGCTTAAAGATTTATAGGAAACAAGAGCAATTTCTAAGCGTGCTGTATCTTTCATCACTCCAGTAGCCTTGTTGCTATTGTATTAAAGAAAAAAAAAAAAACCTAAAAATTATTTGTTACATATTTCTCTGGATGGCCCATAACTGAATTTTGCATTATTTTACCAAATAAGTGATATTCTTTATAACTGATGGGTGGCATCTATTCTCAAGAAAAAAGTGCCAGCTCGCAGCCTGTAAAGTATCTTATTTTTCTGCTAATAAACGTATTTTCAACGATGTTAATCTACCTATGCCTGCAGTGCAACATAGAATTGAATCCATGCCACTTGATGATAAACAAGATGTGTAGAACTCAACATAAACAAATATGTTTGCCAGGAATTTCCATTATAAGTGACAGAAACCCAAACTGACTTAAGAAAATTGTGGCTTATATGAAAATTATAAGCCATAATGAAACTAAAACTAAGTTCAACGGAACTTTAGGTACAGCTAGATCCAAGAATCTATCTTTATTTGTATCCCCTTTCTGCTGTTTTCTGTGTTGGCTTCACTATGAAGCAGTTATTCCAAGGAACACTGAGCTTACAAACCTGTGTTTGTAAGCCTTGCAAACCTGACGGCTTATAAAGGGTATATTGTACTAGCAGAAGTCCTACATCTTATGCATGAGGCTGTTATGGAACACAAGAATGTTTTTGACATAATCCCTTCAGCAAAGGAGATGCAGAGCTCAGTCTGGCTAAGCTTAGCCACTGCCTATTCACGGAGCCCAGGGGCAAGGTCAGCCCCACCCCAACCACATAAACTGAGAGCTGGGGAAAAGCGGCCCCTAAAAGCACATCACAGGGGCTTCCTTTGTGGCTCAGCTTGTTAAGAATCCACCCACAATGCGGGAGACCTGGGTTCGATCCCTGGGTTGGGAAGATGCCCCGGAGAAGGGAAAGGCTACCCACTTCAGTATTCTGGCCTGGAGAATTCCAGGAATTCCAGGAATTCTCCAGGAAGGAAGGAAAATTCTTCCTTCTCATCTTGATGCTGGGAATAAAGTAAATGCCCAAGACACAGTATGAAAACTCACTGTGGTAGGATATACGACAAAACTTTTAGACTAAATAACTGGCAGTGATTAAGAGAAGCTTTTTCTTAAGTCATTTCATCAGTCAAAATAGAGGAGAAAAATGGAGGTGTAGGATTAGCACTCATCCTTAGACTGTTCCAAGGCCTTGAATAGTTTGCCTCATGTGTGTGCATGCTTTAGTCGTGTCCAACTCTTTGCAGCTCTAAGGACTGTAGCCCACCAGGCTCTTTGTCCGTGGGATTCTCCAGGCAAGAACACTGGAGTGGGTTGCCGTGCCCTCCTCCAGGAGATCTTCCCAACCTAGGGATTGAACCCATGTCTCCTGCATTGCAGGCGGATTCTTTACCACTGAACCACCGGGGAAGTCCCAGTTACCTCATATGCAATAAGAAATAAAACATGTGGAGTGAGAAGGACCTTTTTCACCTTGCTCTGAGCTTTGGGAGGCTGACCCTACAGACCACATCAACTCCCTCAACCTCTGGCTTCCATTTGCTTGCAGCTGGGGGAAACAGGAGGGTGGGAGGAAAGTGAAGCTTAGTACTTATTCCCTAGACTACCTCCCTTCAAACCCATAGCTTCTGTCTGGGAGCCCTCCCACAGCTACCCCTGGCTATCCTAGCTCTGCTGGGTTCTGGTGAGCACCCCTTCCCCTTGACCTTCAGATCTGAAGGTGGTAATGGCTTCCTGCTGTTGCTTGCCCTGGGATATTTCTCCATCTCTAATGGTTTTCTTTAACCCTGCTTACACCTTCACAAATAGTCTCTTTATTAAACTTTCCTCAATTACTCTTGCTTGAGTTCATTGCCTATTTCCTTTGTGTGTCTGTTTGGGGATTTGCAGGGGTGGGGTGGTGCCCCCATTGATCTGAAAACCAATTTTGTAAAGAGATGAATTTAGTAGGTGTCTCGCTACCTATTGTTATTTCAGGGGTGAGACAGGGAAAAAAATCTCACACACTCACCACACACACACACACACACACACACACACACGTGTTGATGTAACCATTGATAGGTGAATTTCCTTTAAGTGGAAACAAAGCCTTTCATTACACTATTCTGGAGATAACATACCATGCAAATTGCTCTGAGTTAAAATTGCTTCATTATATCAGATTCTTTCTCCAGAGATAGCATAGCATTAAACGAAGGGAGATAGAACAGTGAGGCAGAAAATCTGATTAGTGTAAACAAGAGGATGACAACATATTGGAGAAAGGACTCAGAAATAAAAAGGCTGTGGGTATACCAAAGATAGACTTTCTCAACTTGTAATTTAGAAAGCTAGCTCTAAAGCTAAGCATCTCTTCTCTATCCGCTAGAATAAATGAGGTTATCCACAGTTAGGAGCTGAATTGTGTCTCCCTTATAAATCATATGTTGAATTACTACCTCCCAACACCTTGGAACATGACTGTATTTGGAGACAGGGCTTTTAAAGAGGTAGTTAAGGTGAACTGAGGTCTTACGGGTGGGCCTTAATCCAGTATAACCACCATCCTTATAAGAAGAGGAGATTAGAGCACAGAGTAAAGAACCTGTGAAGACACAGAGAAAAAAAAAACAGCCATCTATAAGCCAAGGAAAGAAACCTGGAGCAGATTTCTCCTTCATAGCCTTCAGATCAATCCAATTCTGCCAACACCTTAATCTTACACTTCTAGCCTCCAGAATTGTGAGAAATTTCTATTGCTTAAGCCACTCAATCTATGGCACTTTGTTATGGCAGCCCTAGCAACTAACACACTCACCTCCAAGACTTCTAAAGTAAAGACTTCTGGGGGAAAAAGTCTCCTCCATCAGACCAAAACACCAAATCAATCCATTATGTTAGTATCATGAAGCTGCAATTTATATATATAAATCCTCAGGTGACTTAGCCACTTTCTTGCCTATCTGACCATCAATATATGCCATCAGATCCATCATTTGGGGCAACAGAATTGTCAGTGCATTTATTTGTCAGCTGTTTTGGGGAATTAGACTATGGTTGGACTACTGCCCATCCTACCAAATGTTGGGATAAACCTCCCCTTCTAAGTGAGGACTTGGCATGCCAGGACTTCATGTGTTATCTCTTCTCCCACAATGATATTAGACAAAAATATTCTGGATAAAGATGTATAGAAATTCGACTGAGGTGAAGAGTAAGAAATAAATGATTAAAATAAGGTAAGATCACTGTATTGCAGAGATCAGTTCCCTACCCAACCACTAGGTGTTGCTCCTCCAACAAAGGAATTTATAATGCCTTTTGTAAGACTGGGTCTCCTTGAGGCCATACTCTGACCTATCCCTACCCCATTACTTTCAGGATATGCTTGCTAAGGATTAGTAATCTATTTATCAGGGCATCCTGGTGGCTGGTAAAGAATCCACCTGCAATGTGGAGACCTGGGTTCAACCCCTGGGTTGGGAAGATCCCTTGGAGAAGGGAAAGGCTACCCACTTCAGTATTCTGGACTAGAGAATTCCATGGACTGTATAGTCCATGGGGTCGCAAAGAGTTGGACACAACTGAGTGACTTTCACTTACTTACTTAGCTGGGTTTGGGCCACTGCCCTACATGAACAACAAAAAGTCTAAACAGTAATGAAGAGCATAGCCGAGAAAGAGCCCCAGGCAATCACATTTTTTTTTTTCTCTCCATAGGAATAAATACTGCCAGGATGCCCCCTGCTTCTATTGCAATTATTAAGAAGTAATAGAATTCTCTTTTGAAATGTGTGCTCAGAAACCCATCGCATTAGAAATGAATGTTAAAACATCAAATAGGTTTGGGCTGAGGAAAAAACAAACTCAAAGAAAATCAAAACCAAATTGCTGAAATTTTAGAGATCTCAGCATCAAAAATGGAATGTCATTTGTGACAGAAGCCCTAATAATGGAGTTATTTGTCCTATACCATCTATTTTAGTTTCAAGCTCCAGAGCTGCTCATTTTTATTTAATTTAGTAAGGCTTCCTCTTCTTAACAATAGTTTACATGAGTGAGTTTTTTTCCTTCCTTCCAAATATATAAAATTAGAATTTCTGTTGAATTCTTAAAAGTATGTTTATTATACCCCAGTGCCCAGGAATTTTTCCAGTGGAATACAACTTGATTTCAAAACAGAAAAACTGGATTTCCTCCACAGACTCTTACTGGCTCCAAACTCTGGAGAAACAGTGCTTCATCCAGAGGGCCCAGGGCCTGGTACAAGGATGAAGAGCTGAGCTTCTGAAGCTAGACCTTCTGCCTTCAAACTCAAGCTTCCCACCTGAGGTGGGCTTCCCTGGAGGCTCAGACGGTACAAGAATGTTCTTGCAATACAGGAGACCTCAGTTCGATCCCTGGGTCAGGAAGATCCCCTGGCGAAGAGAATGGCTACCCATTTCAGTATTCTTGCCTGGAGAAGGAATCCCAAGGACAGAGGATCCTGGCAGGCTACCGTCCATGGGGTCACAAAGAGTCGGACACAACTGAGTGACTGACACTCATGTTCCCACCTTAGTAGCTGCAGGCTCACCAGGCAAGTGCCTGAACTTCTGAGTTCAACTTTCTCATCTGTAAAATGAAAATAATAATGATAATATCTGCCTTGTTAGTTTGTTCTGGTAATTAAATAAACCCAAATAACCTATTTCCACCTAAAATGTTTTATTGGCTCAATTTTAGCTGCCGCTGGGGTTAAGGTCACAGAAACAGCTCATGACTTCTCACCTATTCTCCACACTGCTTGGTTTAGCCTCCTATTTCAGTCAAATGGCCAACGGAAGGACCAAGGGTATCTATATGACTCGTATGACCCCGTGGTTAGCTGGTAAACATATCAAGCTGTCTGTGGTCACAGCGGTGAGGTTTTGTGACACCAGCTTTCTTGGTGGGTTTTGTTTTGAAGATGCAGAGGTTGTTTAATTACCTCTAAAAAGAACCACTTGAAACTTTCTCTTGCTTGACCTGTAAAATTTAGCCAAAACTAAAGCAATTCCCTTATTATGTGTGCTCCAAGCTGAACACAGAAAGACAACTAAGGTGAAATGTGAGAAAGGAGGAGAGGTGTGAAGAAAGCTAAGTGCAGAATTTGATGTTATTTTCAGGTCCAAGGTGGAAAGTTTTCTTATATTATCTCCTAGTTGGAAAAAGTCCCTTGAAACTTCCCTCCCAATCTACCTTCATCCATAATGATAGAGGAAAAGGAAACAAAAATCACTTTCCCCCCAAATACTTTCCAAGGTGGCTGTTCAGTTTTTGATATATTTAACTTCACGTTGGCAGAGTTTTCCCTAAATATCCCCAGAATTTAATGAAACAATACCAATTCTTTAAGGACATCAATTATCCAAGCCAGATTCATTTTGATGTCCCATTTGTGCCTAAAATAGATAAAACAGTGTGCACCACGTCCTGGAAAACCCACCTGTCTTCCCCGGAATGTTTAACAGCATTAGGAGCAATGCTTCTCTCTATGAAGCATAGTCCCTTCCATTTGGCCAGAACTGGAACCCAGAAATGGTTAAAGTAACCTTAAAGGGATTGAAAACATCCAGGGAAGTTCTTGCGTGTATGTGCTTGATCATTCCGTGCGACCCCATGGACTGTAGTCCACCAGGCTCCTCTGTCCATGGGTATTCTCCAGGCAAGAATACCGGAGTGGGTTGCTATTTCCTTCTCCAGGGGATCTTCCCGGCCCAGGGATCGACCCCAGATCTCCCGTATTGCGGGCGGACTCTTTACTGTCTGAGCCACGAGGAAGCCACAGGGGAAGGTCCTCTTTGGGAGATATCAGAGGAAGCTGAAAGCCAAAGATGCCTGATTAGCGCCCTGATTGGTCAGCTGGCAATACACGCCCGATCAGAGGTGGGCAGTGATTGGAGGATGAGGACAGACAGAAGTTAGGAAGGAGATAAGAAAGGAAAATACGAGAGGGAGCAGAGGAAGGACTTGAGGGATAAGAAATAAAAAGGAAGGGGAAGGGAGACACAGCAGTCAGGGGAAGAGAGAACTGTGAGAAGGAAAGCAATGTTTCTAGGGGAAGATTTTAACAAGGAAACATTTATTGAGAACAATCCATTCCACCTCTGCAGGCTTAACTGGTTTCTTAAAGGCTTCAGTGAGAGAGCACCTCTGAAACGAAGCACTGATCCCCAAATTTCAAACCTTCTTGTCATCATTTGATTTTTGGTTTTGTTTTTGCTTTGGAGTTTTGTTTCTGCTTTCATTATTTCCCAGTGCCACTTGGACTGTAATTACCTTGACATTTATATTTTTACAATATTTGCCCTTTTGTTTATATTTTTATTTAAAAGTTAAAGAAATTTCGTATCAGTAATTAAATGGAAAGCTAGTTTTATTTGCCGTAAATAAAAGGTGATGAGATAAATAAAGTAGAAACAATGCATTAAATTCTAGCTAGAGAGCGGGACAGTTTGAGATTAGCAAATGTTAGGGAAGTGGTGAAGATATAAGGCTACTGAATGAGACTTGTCCTTTGATGTAATCAAAAAGAATGAAAGAGAATTGAAATGGGGGAAAAAATTATATTCTCACTTTGTGAGTCAATGTGATTTTATGTTCAAGTTCTAGCTGAACTCATTTTTTCTCATACTGTCCACAACTAGTGGTATCCATCACACACTTTGAAAAACTTACAAAATGCTGTGTTTTGTTTTCTAGAAGGGAACTTGCTCTTTATAAATTGATACATTTGCTCCTTGAAGCGCCATCAGTATCACCAGACTTTAGTTAACCTAAGCCCCTCTTCTAGGAGTTAATCACCGCTGGGAGATCTAAGAGTATATGATGGGAGGAAATCCAGGACCAGAGCTGGGAGATGTAGCACCCCAGAGAACCACTGCCAAGTAGTCACTGGGCGTCGGATGACACCCCATCCCTAAATCCACTCTTGCACTGTCCAATAGGCAGCCTCCAGACCACATGGCTACTGAGTACTTGCAAATTGCTAGTCCAAATGGACATGCACTATCAGTGTAAAATACACACCAAATTATTTTAGGATAGTAACCAAAAAAGTTAAAATCTCATTAAAATAATTCTAAAATGAATACATGTTGAAATGATAACATTTTGGATGTATTAGGTTAAATAAAACATGTAGCAATACTAAACTCACTTGTTTCTTTTTAACTTTTAAATTATTATATTTTGAACCACTTTCAGACTTACAGAAAAGTTGCACAATTGTACAGTGTTCCCGAATATTCTTCACATAGCTTCCTCTCAACTCAGTATCTTCTGTAACTACAGTACAATTATCAAAAGCAATAAATTAGTGTTGACAAAATACCATAAACTGCACTGCAAACTGTATTCAAATTTCACTTTTTTTCACTGATACCCTTTTTTGTTGTTGTCCCAGAATCCAACCCAAGATACAGGATCAAGTTTAGTTCCCTTAGGTCCCTCCAGTCTAGAACAGTTCCCTGGTCCTTTCTTGTCCAGATCCAGAATTTGAACACAGGGATTGAATTCCAGCACCTGGACTTAAAACTGCCACACTTTTTAAAGCCACGTGTGTGTTCATGCTAAGTCGTTTCAGTCATGTCCAACTCTGACCCTATGGACTCTAGCCTGCCAGGCTCCTCTGTCCATGAGATTGTCCACACATGAATACTACCCAGGGTCCAAACTCAAGTCACTTTTGTCTCCTGCATTGGCAGGCAGTTTCTTTACCACTAACACTACCTGGGAAACCCTTTCAAAGCCATGATATCAGTTAATTCATACTCCACAACTCAAGATTTACCAATTATAAACCCTCTGTTTTAACTTTTCCTCTGCACAACATAGAATGAAAAATTGATCCTCTACTATAAGGATTCTATCGATAATGACCCTAA
Organism: Cervus elaphus; assembly: GCF_910594005.1. NCBI lineage: Eukaryota > Metazoa > Chordata > Mammalia > Artiodactyla > Cervidae > Cervus > Cervus elaphus. The sequence continues at coordinate 42,043,782 of NC_057822.1, forward strand.
CGTTTACAATGAATCTACCTGTAGTTGAATACAGAATCCATTGTGTTCATCAATACCCATTCCAGGGGCTGAATGGCAGAATATTCTTTAATAAAAGAGTAAAACTGAAAGAAAAAAAAAAAGAGTAGAACTGATCACCACTTCCCGGGCTTGTGCTGCTTAAATGGAGACAGGCAGAGTATGGCCCAGATGGAATATTCCAGATTCCTGAGACCAAAGCAGAGAGATGTAGTTCTTTCTATTTGTTCAATTGGGTTGTCTTTTAAAAAGTTTAGTTAGGTGGTTTTTAAATTCCTGAATAATTAAACATACCTGGATAAGTTGTAAGGGTGGCTGATATTATTAGATATTAAAAAGAAAATATTTCTAAGGTGCTCTAATTTGACGTCCCATCTCAGAGACTTTATCAATTCCAAAATATAGCCACTAGGGGGTGCTGATGGATCATACTTGATTCTCAAAACCCACAGCTGTATAAATGCTTTTGTTCTTTTGCTGCAACCAAAGAAAAGAAAAAGAACAATTTCCGTAGATATACAGTATAATTCAGCGTAAGGGCAAGGGTTTTTTTGTTTGGTTTTGTTTTTAACAGTTTTCAGTACAAGCCCGTAGAGCAAATACAATGCAGGTGAATCTCAGCAAGAAGAGATGGATTATCTTGATGCAGTGAAACCTTCACTGGAATTGTTTCCTTAAAAGAATTTTTTAATTTTCATTCAAGGAGATGATTGCTTGAAAACCTGTGCATTTTTTGTCATGATTTGCCTTGGAGCGGGGGTGGAGAGGAAGATAGCGGGAGTGCTTCCATACAGAGATTTGAGATTTGTGCTTGAAGGAATGTGACATCCCAGTGAGGGCAAAAAAACCAGCTGAAACTGCCATGCATCCCATCAGACTCATCTTGGTCCTATTTCCACCCTCTCTAACTGTAGATGCATTTCATAGTACTTGCCTGAGCAGCATTGGATCTGTAAGCCACAAAGCAAGGTAACTTGAAACAAAATTCATATTCTCACATGCAGGGAAGAAACAAAAGAGGGCGAAGGCTGAGAAGAGAACATGACCCCACCACCCACCGGGATATGTCATCTGGTTAAAGACAGCCTGGAGGAGAAGTATTGGATAAAGGTCAGGTGGAGCAGGTGACAACACCTGCTCACGTACCTCAGAGACAGGAGAAAGCTGAGCAGAAGCTAGTTCCTTGTGGAAGATTGACCAGTTTCCCAGACATCGTGGTCTCAAGAAATGGATGGCTGGAGTCAAAAGGGAATTGAATTCCCAGTTTTGCTTTTTAAAATATCTTGTGTCGTAAACAGTTTTTAGTATCCTAAGCAGTTCAGTTTATATTTTTAGGGTATTAACTGTTTAAAAATTTTAAATCTAACTGTTTAGAATGTCTGTAAATAAATGGCTGCAGAGTTTTTAGAGAACTCTGCTTCTGACCTACACTAACACAGCAATACTGCCTTTCCCTCCCTCCATAAATGGTTGTTCTTGATTGTTCCCTTTAACCACTGAAGATCCCCCAGAGAAGGGAATGGCAACCCACTCCAGTATTCTTGCCTGGAGAATTCCATGGACAGAAAGCCTGGTGGGCTACAGTTCATGGGGTCACAAAGAGCCGGACACGACTGAGTGACTAACACACTAACTTGAAGAGAAAGGGTCTCTCAGGTAGCGAGAGTCCTAAAGAAGCTGCCTGCCAACGCAGGAGACACGTCAGGAAGATCCCCTGGAGGAGCAAAGGGCAACCCACTCCAGTGTTCTTGCCTGAGGAATCCCATGGACAGAGGAGCCTGGCGGGCTACAGTCCATAGAGTTGTAAAGGGTCAGATACGACTGAAGCGACTTAGCACACACTTGAAGAGGATGGACAATCACAACACAGGCACGCCTCAGCTCCCCGAGAGGATACATTCTGGAAGTTCATTGGCAAGCCATGTTTGGAACTGAGAAAAGTGTGAAGGACAGTTAGAGACCTTGGGCTGCCAATCAGAGCACATGCGATCCCTAGGCTAGACTGTACCAGGAGCAGAGAGGAGCTACCTGCTCTGAGCACTTACTGTATACCACCCCCAGCCACCATACCTTAACTCCCTTTTACTCTCAAAGTAACCTTGAGGTGGGTGTTAAGATACTGTTATATAGATGACTGGGATTAGACAGTTTATAATAACCCCATCAAAATCCCACAGTCAGTAAAGTCAGAGATAAAGCAATTGACCTCAAAGCCTGTGCCCTTTCACTTAACACCTCTGAGCTATCACACGCTTTCCGTGTACCAGGCTCTCTTCCAAGTGCGTCACACATCATGTCATTTAAACCCACAACGGGTGTAACAGATAGGTACTGTTGCTGTTATTTCCATTTTAAAGATGAGGCAACTGAAGTACAGAGAGGCTAAGAAGAGGTAAAGTAGCTACAAGGTAACAGGGCCTGGATTCCAAACCAGGCCATGGGGCTCCAGAACTCCTGCTGTGAAGCAAACCACCACCTAGGCACCCTTGGAAAGAACTCCGGCACTGGCTGAGTTACAAACCCATGGGCCAGAGGCCATAACTGCCAAAAGGGAAAGAAAGGGGGTTCTCTCCTCACACTGGGTTCTCTCCGCATACTGAGTAAGGCAACACTTTTTAGAGTTTATTATTTGCCAGGCTCCATGTTCAGTGCTTTATATTTATGATATCATTTGGTTCTCATAGTAGTCCTGGGAGAAAGGGATAATTATTCTCATGTTTAGATGGGAATACTTGGGCAAGAAATGTTTCTTAACTTACCCAAGGACATGCAATTAATAACCAGCAGTTCAGTTCAGTCACTCAGTCATATCCAACTCTTTGCAACCCCATGGACTGCAGCACACCAGGCTTTCCTATCCATCACCAACTCCCGGAGCCTGCTCAAATTCATGTCCACCCAGTCGGTGATGACATCCAACCATCTCATCCTCTGTCATCCCCTTTTCCTCCTGCCCTCAATCTTCCCCAGCATCAGGATCTTTTCAAATGAGTCAGTTCTTCACATTAGGTTGCCAAAGTATTGGAGTTTCAGCTTCAGCATCAGTCCTTCCAATGAACATTCAGGACTGATTTCATTTAGGATGGATTGGTTGGATCTCATTGCAGTCCAAGGGACTCTCAAGAGTCTTCTCCAACACCACAGTTCAAAAGCATCAATTCTTCGGCGCTCAGCTTTCTTTATAGTCCAATTTTCAAATCCATGCATGGCTACTGGAAAAACCATAGCTTTGACTAGATGGGCCTTTGTCGGCAAAGTAATGTCTCTGCTTTTTAATATGCTGTCTAGGTTGGTCATAGCTTTTCTTCCAATAAATAGCAGAGGCAAAGCTAAAAATGTAACTTAGAGGGATTTCCATGAAGTATTGTTCAATAAGAAAAGTCAAATCCAAAAAAGTACGCAAATGTACATATGTAAAGAATTATATAAACATGGAGAAAATATAGGAGGAAGCATCTTAGGCTGTTAATCTGGGTTATAGGAGAAGGTGTGATAAGGATGTAAAAAGTGTATACATCACACATTTTTCCTATATGTGAAAATTATGCATGTGTGTTTATGTACATATAGTTATACAATTTATATAAAGGTTATAATAAATATAAATAAAGTTAAATAACAACACATATTTGATGAAAGTCAATATCCATTTTTAATTAAAGTTCTTAGAACACTTTATTGTTAAGGATGTATCTTTCTAACACTGGGAATGTTAACAGAAGTCCAAGTAAGCATTATCTTTAGGTTTAAAACTCTGGGTGTATCAAGTTAAAGTCAGGAAAAAGGCTAGAAATCCAATTATTATTCTCTATTATTCAACATTGTTTTAGAAGTTCTAGTTCATGCAATAAGAAAAAGAATTAAGAAGGTGAAAGCATTATAATGGAAGACACAAAGTGACATGTGCAAATGATTCTGTTATAAAAGAAAAATATATATATATGCATCAACACAATACTGCCTTCACACAACATAAGACCAATCCTAGATGCCACTTTTCAAGTGGTAAAAATTAACATTGGTGTCATTTTATCTCCTTTATTACCTAGCACTTACTAGTTTCTACTCCTCCAAACGTTGGTGCCGTTATGTTTCTCTAAGTCTTAAAATTACCCACTTCTTCCTCTCCTCCTTAGTAGAAGAAAGTGACCTCCCTACACACACATGCACACACACACACACACAAACTAATTCATACTTAAATGAGAATGACCACTAAAATTCCATCGTATTGTCTATGCTCCTTTGTCAAAGACCAGTTAATTACATTTATATGGGTCTATTTCTGGGCTTTCTATTCTGTTCCATTCATCTATTTGTGTATTATTTCACCAGCACCACAGTGTTCTGATTATAGTAGCTTTATAGTGTCTGGAAGTCAGGTCTTGATCTTCCAACTCTGTTCTTCAGTGTTCAGTTGGCTATTATCTGTCTTTAGAGTCTCCACATAAATTTTAAAATCAGTTTGTCTACGTCCACAAAATAACTTTCTCGGATACTGATTGGAAATGCATTGAATCTATATATCAAACTGGGAAGAATTGGTATCTTTTTAAAAATTGAATTATAGTTGCTATACAATATTATGTAAGTTACAGGTATACAAGATAATGACTCACAATTTTTAAAGATTATACTCCATTCATAGTTGTTATAAAATATTGGCTATATTGAAGAACTCATATCTTGACAATGTTGAGTCTTTCTATATATGAATATGAAATACCTCTTCATTTATTTTGTTCTTCTTTGGTGTTTTCATCACATAGTTTTGTAGTTTTCGTCATATAGATCTCACACATATATTATTAGTTCTATATTATGGATGTACTAACTTAAGTATTAATGTGTTCCTCTGCAATATGAATTTTTCCAGAACTTCTCATTATTTTCTCCCCTTAGGTGGGACAGGATGGTGGAGAGGGGGGAGTTTTGGGACTACGTGGAAGGCTAGAGCAGACTGAGGTTGGGTATTTCTCTACCTTCAGGTAGGTTATGTTGTGATAAATTTCCAATAGATTCTGCTAAGTCACTTCAGTCATGTCTGACTCTGTGCGACCCCATAGACGGCAGCCCACCAGGCTCCCCCATCCCTGGGATTCTCCAGGCAAGAACACTGGAGTGGGTTGCCATTTCCTTCTCCAATGCATGAAAGTGAAAAGTGAAAGTGAAGTCGCTCAGTCCTGTCGACTCTTAGCGACCCCATGGACTGCAGCCTACCAGGCTCCTCCGTCCATGGGATTTTCCAGGCAAGAATATTGGAGTGGGGTGCCATTGCCTTCTCCGCCCAGTAGATTAGGCTCTAGTAAAATACTTTCTTCTGAGAACAGAAGAATAGGATGCTCTTGCATATTTCAAAATGATTCCTTTGCCTCTTGTTCTGAAAGCACAAGAAGATTTTTCCCTAGGTTTAACTGTGAGACCTGGTAGAACTTCTGGAAGTAAAACTTAATGAAGGCCCAGCACAGCCAATTTTCTTTTTAAGGCTTTCCGAGAGTTCTCTCATCTGGTTTGAACGTTTCTCTTCAGAGTTTAGTTTTTCAGAGCAGAGATCCTGACGAAGACAGTCTGATGTTGTTCAAAGAACAACAGGCTGGAATCAAGAAATCTGTCTTCTAGTCCTAATTACATTACCTTGAGCAAGATGGTTAACTTCTGTGGATCTTTACTCCTATCATCACATAAATAGAGAGTTGGAAACAGTTTTTAGTTCAACAAGAACAAAAGAGAGTGTCATTCAGAACAAGAGAACCATTTTATGATTTAAAGTCCAATGTTGTAAAAATACATAACTTTTTAAAACGTGATATTTATTTTACTAAACTGAAGACAAGGAAAAAGAACACTCTAGACTCTTAAAACTTGTAGGCTTTCCTGCAGAAGACTGACCAGCTTTTATCATCAAGAATAAGATAATCATAAAATAATTGAAATCAATAGAACATTAAAAATGATGTCGTTCAAACTATGGATCTGTCTTTTTCATTTCTTTTTTGGTCAAAGCACATTTTTTAAAGCCCATGAGTCACTGACTATTTACAGAACTTACTTAAAGAAATTCGAAAGTTCAGTCATACACACAGTGCAGTAAGAATCACATAAGAATTTTGGGCAGGTCTTCAAACTGTTCTGCAATCAGATAGTCTGCATGCTTCTCTGGGGGTTCCTAGGCTCAGCCTGCCTCTGAAACTTGGGCAGATGTGACTTGAGCTGGACAAAAACTCCAAGCTGGATCTCAGTAGCTGTTCCAAGGCTAATAACAGCTCCATTTCAAGAATTCCTTCTTGTTGCTCAACCAAATGCTCAGCAAACTTAACCCAGTCTTTCCCATTTTAACTACTAAAAATATTTAAGGTTCATGCCCTTCATATCACAACTTCTCTGTTTCTGCGGAAGGATGAAGTTAAGACTCAAAGCAATCTCAAATCCTTCAAGCATTTTCTAGTTCTTCCCCACCCCCAGCATTTTTCTAGTTCATAAGAGACAAAAAAGTTGAGGAGATAAGCTTATTCAGTTCAATTTAGTTCAGTTCAGTCACTCAGTCGTGTCCGACTCTTCGCGACCCCATGGACTGCAGCACACCAGGCCTCCCTGTCCATCACCAACTCCCAGAGTCCACTCAAACTCACGTCCATCAAGTTGGCGATGCCATCCAACCACCTCATCCTCCGTTGTCCCCTTCTCCTCCCTCTTTCAATCCTTCCCAGCATCAGGGTCTTTTCAAATGAAATTTCAAACTTGAAATCTTTAGATGAGAACAATAGAGTATCAGAGTGTCTTAAGACTTAGAGACTTCTAAAGTGATTTAATCCAAATCTGTCATTTTACATTTTAAAAAACTAAACCCAATATGTAAAATAGATAAATAACAAGGTCTCGCTCAGTAGTGTCTGACTCTTTGTAAGATAAGCTTATTAGATCAATTAAAAAGAGGGAGAGAAAAAGATGGGATTAGAAAAGAGTAGACATAGAGTTAACACAAAGCCAGCGTGCTTGCTTGTGCTTATGCTCATTCATGTCTGACACTTGGCAACTCAGGCTCCTCTGTCCATGGGATTTTCCAGCAAGAACACTGGAGTGGGTTGCCATTTCCTCCTCCAGGTGATCTTCCCCATCCAGGGATCAAACCTGCATCCCCTGTGGCTCTTGCATTGGAGGGCAGATTCTTTAGCACTGAGCTACCTGGGAAGCCCAATGTGAAGTCAGAACCCTAAAAACCTAGTACAAAAAAGAAAACTGCCAATGTACTTCCACCTGATTTTCCCAGATTCTCAAATTTCACAAAGTAAATTTTCAAAATAAAAAGTGGAGGACCCTGTTGGCTTTTCACCTTTCTAAGTCATGGCATTTAGTAAATAAAATTTGAAAAACAATAAAGTTCCTAGTATAAACTAACATGACAGATTCATTGAAAGGACACACCTGAAACCAAAAAAACTGGGAAGTAAACAGTCTACAGATAAATGGCAATTCTTTGAATGGAATCAAAAGTGTACTATATCAATCACATTTTTCTCATTTTACTACAGACAAGTGAAAGTTTATCAAAGAAAAATACTCCTCCTACTAAGCCTGCCATCTGAAAACCTCCCAACTCCTCCATCATGAGAATGAATTAAAAAGAAGCGCCCAAGATGCAGCAGGCAGAGGATGGTTTCACAGTGCTGCCGAGGGAACATCTGGCACGTGAAACTATACAGCGTTCTTAATTTGAACCTCCATCAGAAAGTGATTGTATTATCCAAAAGAAGCAAACCATTAACCTTCGCCATACTTTAGACACAACTGTTGATCTTGTATCCTGCAACCTTGCTGACTTTGTGTATTAGTGCTAAAAGTTTTTCGGTGCACTATTTAGGTTGTTCTATGTATATGATCATTTCATACACAAACGAGAGAGTTGTATTTCTTGTTTTCCAACCTGGGGGCTTCTATTTCCTTTTCATGTTTAATTTCCCTAGCTAAAACCTCCACTACAGTGTTGATTAGAAGTGGCAAAAAGAGACAGCCCTGTCTTATTCCCCTTCTCAGAGGAAAAGCTTTCAGTTTTTCACTAGTAAGTATGATGCTACTGGCTTCCCCAGTGGCTCAGAGGCAACGAATCTGCCTTCAAGAGACACAGGAGAGCAGGATCAATCCCTGGGTCAGGAAGAACCTGGAGGAGGGAATGGCAACCCACTCCCAAATACTTGCCTGGAGAATCCCATGGACAGAGAAACCTGGCAGGCTACAGTCCATAGGGTTGCAAAAAAATCAGACACTCACACAGAGAGATGCTAGTCAAAAAAGTACAAACTTCTAGTTATAAGATAAATAAATTCTGAGTTTCTAATATACAGTAGGGTGTTAACAGTTAATAATACTGTATTATAATACTTGAAAGATGCTAAGAGAACAGATCTTAAACATTCTCACCACAGAAAAAGAAATAGTGATTACATGACATGATGGTGGTAGATGCAAGATACAAGCTTATTTTCAGAAAATAAGATTCTTACACAATTGATAGATGCAAGATACAAGCTAGACAAGATACATTGTAGCACCAAAAATGACCAGCATGACCTGATAGCTAATTCTTAAGGGGCAAAACTTAAGTTTAATATTAAATTATTCATTGATCATAATTATGCTTAAGCTAACTGCACAGGAAAAAAAAAAACATTTATAAAGTTTTGGTCCATAACCACAGTTTAGTTGTTTTCAATTAATCTTTGTGGCAGACATTGCCAATTGTCCCCCAGCATGTTGTCCTTTTTTCTTTTTTCATAATAGAAAAATTTAGCTGAATACACAACTCCACGATCAAAGCTGACATCTCTCAGCCACCTTTGCACCTAGATGTATCATGTGACCAGGTTTTGACCAATAGGAAATGAGAGAAAGTGATGTGCAATTTATAGCTCATACCCTTAAAAATACAGGGATGTCTTCTTGCCCCTTCCTTATTCCTGTTCATTGGAATGTAAAAGTCATGGTGGAAGTTAGAGAAGCCTTCACAGATCACAATATGGAAGTCATGAGTTGAGCATAACAGAGAATCCCCACCATCCCTTGGTCTTCTTGAATTGTTTCATTCAGACCATTAAGTAAGAGAGAAATGAATTTCCATCTTATTTGACCCACTGCTACTTTGGCCTTTGTTACAGAAGCCAAATTAGTATCCTAAGTCATACAATCTTTGCCTAAAATTTCAGGTTTAAAATAAAAAACCTCAAGATATTGCTAGACATATTTTTATCTAACTGGCTGCAGCTTTCAATTTTAATCACAATTTTGGTATTACAAAACAAATGAACAAAAAGACCAGATAAATAATATCCTTTACAGAACATTGTCTTAATAGGGGCTTCTCCCCCAGCCATTTGTTTCTCTCTTTTCAACTCTCTCTTGAACACAATTCAGTCAAGTTCTTTCTCCTTCTCCTCCACCAAAATCACTTTTACCGGGATCAACAATGACCTCCACATAATGAAATTCTATGCTTAATTCTCAGCATCAGAATATCAGTGCATGCTTCCCTCTTGGAAAGACTTCACTTCGTTTACAGAACAGCTCACTCTCCCGGACTGGCCCAGCCTCCCCAGCGGCTCCGTGCATGTCAGCCTCATCTTCGTTGCTCTTACCTCATATCGTTAGCGTGCTCCTCAGTCCTCAGAAATCTCTTTTCTATCTACATTCACTTCCTTGGTGATCTTATCCAATCTCATAACTTTGTCGTTGTTCAGTCATTAAGTCATTTCTGACTCTTTGTGACCCCATGAACTGCAGCACACCAGGCTTCCCTGTCCTTCACTATCTCCTGGAGATTGCTCAAACTCATGTCTGTTGAGTCGGTGATGCCATCCCATCATCTCATTCTCTGTCATCCCCTTCTCCATTTGCCCTCAATCTTTCCCAGCAACAGGGCCTTTTCCAATGGGTCAACTCTTTGCATCAGGTGGCCAAAGGACTGGAGCTTCAGCTTCAGCATCAGTCCTTCCAATGAATATTCAGGGTTGATTTCCTTTAGGATTGACTGGTTTGATCTCCTTGCTGTCCAAGGGGCTTTCAAGAGTCTTCTCCAGCACCACAGTTCAAAAGCATCAATCCTTCAGCACTCAGCCTTCTTTATAGTCCAACTCTCACATCCATACATGACTACTGGAAAAACCACAACTTTCACTATATGGATCTTTGTAGGCAAAATTATGTCTGCTTTTTAATACACTGTCTAGGTTTGTCATAGCTATTCTTCCAAGGAGCAAGCGTCTTTTAATTTCATGGCTGTAGTCACCATCCACAGTGATTTTCAAGCCCGAGAAAATGAAATCCCACAGTTCCCACATTTTCCCCAGCTATTTGCCATAAAGTGATGGGACCAGATGCCATGATCTTAGCTTTTTGAATGTTGAGCTTTAAACCATTTTTTTCACTCTCCTCTTTAACCTTCATCAAGAGGCTCTTTAGATCCTCCTCACTTTCTGCCATTAAAGTGGTATCATCTGCATATCTGAGGTTGTTTATATTTCTCCTGGCAATCTTGATTCCAGCTAGTGCTTCACCCAGCCCAATAGTTCATGTGATGTATTGTGCATATAAGTTAAATCAGCAGGATGACAATATACAGCCTTGACATACTTCTTTCCCAATTTTAAACCAATCTGTTGTTCCACGTCAAGTTCTAATTGTTGCTTCTTGTCCTGCATACAGGTTTCTCAGGAGCCAGGTAACGTGGTCTGGTATTCCCATCTCATTAAGTATATTTCACAGTTTGTTGTGATCCATGCAGTCAAAGTTAAACTCATAACTTTAAAACCATATAGATACTGCAACTCCTAAACTCTCTTTCCAGCCTATAAGCCCTACAATGTCAGGAATTCTTGTCTGCTTCTTTCCTGGTGCCTCTTCAGAGCCTAGAACTGGACCCAGCTCATATCAGTGCAGCAAATACATAGTTGTTGAGTGAATAAATAAATAACTAAAAGCTTCTTTGCTTTATCAAAGATCTCTTTAAAGCACTTAATGTTCATTTTCACCTTAAAAGTCTTAGTAGAGGGCCAAGAAAACCCTACCCTAACTCAGCATACTGAGCATATGCAGAATAAAGTTCAACTATGAATTTTCTGGTGGCACAGCCAGGCTCTTTCACCCTCACTGTTCTTGGCCAGCTATGTAGAGGTTGTAATAACAATGTCCTCAGTTGGCCTTAAGAATTTATAGCACCACAGAACATGAGCTGATATGACAAAGTCAATAATAGGCTTAAAGAAAATGAGTGCTCATTAGTATTCAGCTCTTCATGTCTGTGAATGCTAGTCCCCAGTACAAACTAGAAGACTAGGGTCATAAACGATGCTCAAAGAGCAGCACTTTCAAAGGGTGCTTACTGGATCTTCTTGGCTTCTGTGTATATTTAACAACCAATTACACTCAGTGGGATTCTTGGGCAATCAGAAAAGAGTACATGTGTCTAATTAGAAATATTATCAGTTATATGCAGGCTCACTTAGTCCTAATATGACCTGTGTTTATCCAAAACTGAATTAGGAACTGCAATTAGCTTTCTCTTAAAAAAATTATCCTATCGGTGTCGCTGTTGTTCAGTCCTTAAGTCATGTCCCACTCTTTGCGACCCCATGAACTGTAGCATGCAAGGCTTCCCTGTCCTTCACCATCTCCCGGTTTGTTCAAATTCATGTTCATGGAGTTGGTGATGCCATCCAACCATCTCACCCTCTACTGCCTCCTTCTCTTCCTGCTCTCTATCTTTCCCAGCATCAGGGTCTTTTCCAATAAGTCATCTCTTCACATCAGGTGGCCAAAGTATTGGAGCCTGAGCCTCTGCACCAGTCCTTCCAATGAATATTCAAGGTTGATTTCCTTTGGGATTGACTGGTTTGAGTTCCTTGCTGTCCAAGGGACGCTCAAGAGTCTTCTCCAGCACCATAATTCGAAAGCACCAATTCTGCACATGTTTAACTTCCTGGATGTTTGTTGAATGTCCTTTGAGTGAGCATCTCAAGGTGGGTGTCTGTATGTATGTCATTCTGTGTGTGAGTGTGTATCTGAGACTACATGTCTGTCTATGGTCTGAAAATACTCTGTGCAGATCTCAGGATGAAAAAGAAGAGCTGACTATTACCTGGAAATCAGTTGCTAAACAGAACATTCAGGAGAGAAAATACTTACCATCTAGGAACCTAGATGGGCTTCCCTGATAGCTCAATTGGCAAAGAATCTGCCTGTAATGCAGGAGACCCTGATTTGACTCCTGGGTTGGGAAAATCTCCTGGAGAAGGGATAAGCTACCCACTTCAGTATTCTGGCCTGGAGAATTCCATGGACTGTATAGTCTAAGGGTCTCAACGAGTCAGATACAACTGAGTGACTTTCACTTAATTTCACTTCAAGAACCTAAATTCTCTTCAGAGAATTGAGCAAAGTTTTATTATAAGAGCTAGGTAGCAAATATTTTAGGGATGCAGCAACATAAACGTCTGCCTTTGGTTTTTGGTTTTGTTTTTTAAAACCCTTTACAAATGTAAAAAACCTTTTTTTAGGTCATGCGTCATTCAAACACAAGCTGCAGGCTGGATTTGACTCAGACAATAGTTTGCCAACCCCTTATCTAGCCTGTCATAACAACTTCATTCCCCTTGCAGCCACTGCTTTAGAAGAGGACGTGTGACCCAGTTCTAGCCAATGAGATATATGGGAAAATCTGTTGAAGACTCTGGGGAGATGCCTCCTCATCTCTCTGGCCCCCAAGAAACGACTGCAGCCATCTTGTCCTCTGGATCAACACAAAGAGGGGGCAAAACCAGAAGGGTCACAGGGAAGTGAAACCAGACCCTTAACTGCATCCTGCCTAAAGCTCATCCTGCCTTTGGACTTATTGCTATGGGGGATAATGACTTCCATCACCACTGAGCTCATCTGAATCAGTATTTTCAGCTACTATAACCCAAAGTCCAAATTCTAATTGATCCAGATGGTAATGTGTCCAGAGCAGATGAGAGGAGGAAAAAGAATAGTTGAGAAGATAAGATGGCAGAAGATGTTTTCTCAGTTCCCTGAATACCCTGTCCTTCCCTTGATTCTCTTCAACTCCCTCTCTGATTTCAAATATAAAGATGTCTGAATGAGTATTAAAAACTATTTTAGTTTTAAAAACCCTAGGATTTTAGAGAAAAAAGAGATGTTAGGGATAATCTACCATAATTCCTTCATTCAGTGGACGAGAACATGGAGCTCAGAGAGAAGGAATCTGTCCCTAATTACACAGCTACTTGGCAGTAGGGATGGAATTAGACATGGGTCTTAAATCCAGGTCTACATACTGAAACAAGGAACCCAAAGTCTACACACTAGGATGCAGGGTCTCCCGACAGTGCTTATCATGAAAACCTAGAAATCAAGATTTCCCTTGGAACATAAAGAAATGTTGTTATATCCAGGCATGTAATCATTACATCTGTGTATTAGTCAGTGTTCTTCAGATAAATATAAGCAATAGTCTGAGAGAGAAAGATTCTGAGGCTGAAGCTCCAATCCTTTGGCCACCTGATGCGTAGAGCCAGTTCATTAGAAAAGGCCCTGATGCTGGGAAAGACTGAAGGCAGGAGGAGAAGGGGACGACAGAGGATGAGATGGTTGGATGGCATCACTGACTCGATGGACATGAGTTTGAGCAGGCTCCGGAAGATGATGAAGGGCAGGGAAGCCTGGTGTGCTGGAATCTATGGGGTCACAAAGGGTCAGACACGACTGAGCGACTGAACAGCAACAGTATGGAAGCTAAGTCCCAAGATCTGCCGTCAGTAAGCTGGAGATGCAGAAGAGCCGGTGTGATTCCAGCCCAAATATGGGCAGGTTTGAGACCCAGGAAGAACCAGTATTTCATTTTGAGTCTGAAGGTGGGAAAAAGAGCCAACAATTGAGTTCAAAGGCAATTAAGCAGAAGTAGTTACTTCTTTTTCATGGGAGGGTCAGCCTTTTATTCAGGTCTTCAATTGATTGAATGAGGCCCACCCACATTAGAGAGGGAAATATGCTTTACTCAGACTACCAATTTCTTTTTTTTTTTTCCCTCTTTTTTTAGCCAAATCACACAGTATGTGAGATCTTAGTTCCCAAACCAGGGATTGAACCCCTGCTTCCTACACTGGAAGTACACAGTCTTAACCACTGGACCACCAGCGAAGTCCTGAGCCTACCAATTTAAAAGTTAGTTACTCCCAGAAACACCCTCATATACATCCAGAGTAATGTTTGACCAAATAACTGAGCACCACATGGCCCAGTCAAATTGACGCAAAATTAACCATCACAATCTGTAAGCACTGGATTTCTGGGTCTAGATAAAAGGGAGGCAGAGTCGCACATACAGCCCCCAACACATCTATCTTTGCCAAGCGTCCCTGGCTTCGAAGCTGTGGAGAACTGTGTTGCCGGGAAAAGAAGAGGCACCAAGGCCTCCTTTCTGAGCCCATTCTTTTGGATTTGCAGGAAAGAGTGGATAAACTACAGCTAAAATGACCACGTGTACACTAGAATTTGAAATGTCAATCCTGACATTTAAGAATAAAATGGAAAAAAGAATAAAAGGTATGAATATCTTAGAGAAATTTACTCAAATAGAGGGGATTTTGGAAAGGCAGAGAGTTTTATAATAATAGCTTTGTCTCTGTGGTTTTTCTAGAAAGCCAGGGGTCCCCCAGTTTTGATAAAAAGGTCCATTTGTCATTCTTTCAGAGTCTTCTGCTCATGAGTGCAGGGCTTCAGGGAGGGGGAAAAGCCATAATAGAAAAGAGAGTAGAGGAAGGGGCTCTCCCTTACTGATTGGAATTTTGGTCAACTACAGAGCTCTCTGTAGTTGTTAATATAAAGATCTTGGGGCCCCATTAAGAAAAGATTAAAAGCTTATGATTGGGGTTAACTAGCACTGACACCTAACACCCTGTAAATGTTCAAAAATCAAAATAACAGGAAGAAAAAATAAGAAGGCGCTCTACAGAAGCCACATAGAGTAATAAGTTTACAAAAAATTGGAAGCAATGTCAGCAGTTTCTAATGGGAAGTGAAAGACAGATGAAGAATTTACTATTTAAAGAAATCAAGAGAGGCCCCATGAAAATGAAGATTCTATTCATGGCCTTCAGTAAAATTTCCTCTGAACCTTTTGAGTAATGAAAAAGAATTATTTTTAGGTAAAGTACATTTGCAATTTCATTGCTTGGGCTGCATATTTGGTGGATTTTCAGGCCATCAAATAGATTACACAGCATAGACAGTCCAATCAGAGGCAGGAAGGAGACTTGGCCATTGTTGGAGGATGTAATTCTGTGGCTTGTGCCAGAACTGATGTTCGGGAGAACACCCGATAAGACCACAAGTGCCACACAGCTGACAGCAATATCCTGTTTTTAAAAAATTAAAGAGAGGTTGGTTAATTACCATACTTTGGAGATCAAATCTGGTTACACCCTTCTAGACTGACAATCTTCTTCCTACTGAAATAAATGCACCTGGAAACTTCCCCAAAATGTGCTTGTGACCCTATCCCACCTGAGAATTCATCTCTTCATCTTCTAAAGGTATCTGATTTTCAAGGCCCTAGAAATGGCCTCTTGTTTGCCTGACCTCCTTCAGAACCGTGGCAAAGGGTCAAAGATTAGAAGCAGCATATCTGGAACAGGGCTAGAAAATAATGACCCTGAATATTCATTAGAAGGACTGAAGCTGAAACTCCAATACTTTGGCCACCTGATGCAAAAAGCTGAGTCACTGGAAAAGACCTTGATGCTGGGAAGGATTGAGGGCAAGAGAAGGAGGGCGACAGAG
Organism: Cervus elaphus; assembly: GCF_910594005.1. Lineage (NCBI taxonomy): Eukaryota > Metazoa > Chordata > Mammalia > Artiodactyla > Cervidae > Cervus > Cervus elaphus. The sequence continues at coordinate 42,059,625 of NC_057822.1, forward strand.
GATGAGATGGTTGGATGGCATAACCGACCCAATGGACATGAGTTTGAGCAAACTCCAGGACACAGTGAAGGACAGGCTCCACTGGCATGCTGCAGTCCATAGGGTAGCAAAGAGTCCAACACAGCATAGTGATGGAACAACAACAATAAATTAAATGAAAGAGACAGAAGTAAAAATTTCCAATGTCTGTTTACTGTCCAGGAACTGAGTTGTTATCAGCTGAGCAGAGTTAGCTTCTAAAGATTCCATCCTCCAGAGCAATCTCACCAACACTTTGACTGGCACATGCCTCCTGAACCCACAGGAGTGGGTCACAGGCCCTGAGTAAAGAGAACGGTGGGGGGCGGCACAGAAGAAATCTTGGCTGATGGTTTTTAATCTAGATTGTTCCATTAAAATAGACATACTATATATTTAACCTCAAGGAATAAGGGTTTTTTCCCCCCTTTCTTTCTTTCTTTTCTTTTTTTCAAGAAGAATTAAATGTCGTGGTGTTTGGAGACATAATTGTATAAATTGTGAGGAAAGGGAAAAAAATCTTGTGTTCAGACTGCTTAAAATACTTTAAACTATGAACAAAGCCAAAGACATTACTACGTGGAAACCTCACACACAAAAAAGTGAGACACAAAGAAATGAATCAAACTATGAAGCAGAAAGTTCAAGACCTGGTTGGGAGGTAAGGCTGGCCTTCTAACTCCAGAGGATTCATCCCTTCCAATTACCATGTCTTCAGAATTGAGACAGGGGACAGGAGAGGGAGAAAAGAATATAGGACACTTAAAGAGACACTTGTTTCTTTCTTTCTTTTTTTTTTTTCCTACAGTTTTTTTAAATCTCCTAGACACTAGGAAAGTGCCAGACATTTTGTAAATAATAACAGATAATGTGCACATTTGTAAGCAATCTTGTGCTAATGATGTCCTACATTTTTTAAAACCCTTAAAATAGCTGCTGATCTATCAAGTTTTTTTGTTTTTTTTTTTTGTTTTTAACCCAAGATAAAAAGTACAGAGAAAATAAAGTCATAGTCCTCTTTGTTTTGCTAAAAAAGTGTCGGTCCCAAATCCCAGGGTTTTCATGGTAGCCAGGGAGAGACGGTCTGACGAGGAAAGAGAGAGAGAGGAGGCTGAGTCCCTAACCCTTTGTAGGAAGAGCGTTATGGACTGCCCCTGCTTTGGACTGTCTACGTCCAGGACGTTCGGTTACGGAGTCCACGCCAGTTCTGAAAGGGGCAAGAGGAGGTGTCTGATTCCTGAGCAGCGAAGTTCAGATGACGGGCGAGTGCATGGGGTTTTCTCCCAGAAAGGCAAACTAAAGGTAATTAACAAGGGTGGCCAAGAGGATCTCGGGTCATCGGGTATTTGAAGGGATATGGGCGAAGACTGTTCAGGAAAAGGAAACTGAAGGCGGTTACGTCCCTGTGTCCGCATGAGATGGAGGACGCGCACTTCCCACAGTCAACGTCCTGGTGTCTCATGGTTCGGAACACAAAGCATTCTGGGTAGTAGGGAGAGTATAACCAGTGCTCTCGGGCTCCCCCTCTTGGCAGACCACTCTGATTTTAGGGAACTCGCTTATACCAGAAAGATGGAGGCTTTCTGATCACATTCCTCAGAAATGGTTGCAAGAAGGGTGGATCACATCCTCAGCTAAGCTGGAGCCCTGAGCAGAAAAGAGGTGTTCTCTAGAGAGAAGAGACCAGAATGCAGTATGAGTGTCCCCATCCTCAGTGACCCAGAGCAAAGGCACACGGGCTCAAAGGCTCACCTGTCTCCAAAGTGACTCACTCTGCCCATCCCAATTCTTGCTAAGTAATCTTCAAGCTCCTGAATCTTCCTGATTCATAGGCATCACCATTTCCCTGACCAATATGCTTTCTTTCTTTGCCTGGGTTTCCTCTGCCTTCAAAGTGTTCATTCCTTCATTCCCAGCACCCCTTTTATGACGAGTCCTATTTATAAAGCCTATTAAACCAGAACAGTGGTGCTCCCACTTGATCCCATCACATCACAACAGACCTCTGGAAGAATTATGTTCAGGGTTTCTGGTGCCATGAAATGAGATTATTGTCTTCCTCAGACATCCAAGTTCACATTTGAAAATTAATTCCTTTAAGAGAAATTCTGGAAATAGGAGGAAAAAGCACAGAAGTATTTCCCTGCCCTAGCTCTAGTCCATAATTGGCCATGATAAGTAACATTCAATTAATTGTATATTGTGGCTTGTTCTGATTGAGCTTCTTGTGGGTCTCAACCCTGGCTACACATTAGAATCACCTGGGGGAGCTTTTATAAACAAATGCCAGTGTCCCAGACCCTGTGGTTCTGATTCAGATAGTCTGAGTTGGAACCCAGGCAACAGTAGTTTTTGATTCCTTGTAGAGTATTTTTAATTTCAGAAATTGTGTTGTCTCTGTTTATTCTTTAATTCTTCTAGGCCTTTGTTAATTTATTCTTGCATTTTCTCCATTTTGTTTTCGAGGTTTTTGATCATCTTTACTATCATTATTCTGAATTCTTTTTCAGGTAGTTTACCTCCTTCCTCTTCATTTATTTGAACTTCTGTGTTTCTAGTTTGTTCCTTTATTTGTGTAGTATTTCTTTGCCTTTTCATTATTTTTTCAACTTGTTGTGCTTGAGGTCTCCTTTTCCCAGGCTTCAGGGTTGAATTCCTTCTTCCTTTTGGCTTCTGCCCTCCTAAGGTTGGTCCAGTGGTTTATGTAATCTTCTTATAGGGTGAGATTTGTGCTGAGTTTTTGTTTGTTTGTTTGTTTTTCCTCTGATGGGCAAGGCTGAGTGAGGTGGTAATACTGTCTGCTGATGATTGGGTTTGTGTTTTTGTTTTGTTTGTTGTTTAGACGAGGCACAGGGTGCTACTGGTGGTTGGGTGATGCCGGTCTTGTATTCAAGTGGTTTCCTTTGTGTGAGTTCTCACTATTTGATACCCCCTAGGGTTAGTTCTCTGGTAGTCTAGGGTCTTGGAGTCAGTGCTCCCACCCCAAAGGCTCAGGGCTTGATCTCAAACAAGCTAAAATCCACAGACCAGTGCAGAGATGAGGCTCATGTCCCTGTGACCTGAATGGCAGAGATGCTTTTCCTTTATGTTGAGAAAATGAGCTTTGATTCCACAAAGTCTGATTATAGGGCTAGACCTCTCAACCACTCTATTTTGCTGAGAAAACCTGAAAAGAGGATGATTCTCTGATATGTTCACACCCAATTGTAGTCACTGTGACAACTCCTGATGAAATAATGCCTGTTTTTGATGGAATTTCTTTGGCTGGTGAGATATTGGTGAAAGTGATTGTGTCAATCTCAGGCAGAATTATCCAGTCAGCACATGGTTTGCCACGTTCTCCATTTTTCTTCTGCCACTAGATCCAGCAATGTTCCAGACAGAGGCTGTTCTGTTTGCCTAGCTGAGCTCCAGGCACCAGAGCACCAGATCTCCAGGCACCTCAACAGCCATTTTTAAAAGATCCCCTGAGATGAGGAGTACAACGAACAGCTCAAGCTGAGAACCACTGCTAACTTCATAAACAGTGTCTGACTGTATCCGTTTTTTACAAGTCAGAATTCTATGTTCCTCTCAGAGGCAAGTGGCTCAGAGGAGATATTTCCTTGATTCATGACCTGCTCTTGCCTGTCACGTACATTTTCTTCATAATTGACTTAGACATACTATGACTCATTTCAAAAGTCAAAAAAGCCCAAATTCCATTTTAGGTAGATCTGAACAACTATAGCAGCCTTCGTGCTCTCACATTTGAAAAGTGCGTTCTACTCTACAGATCACTGTCTTGACGCAGTGTCTCATTCCATCCTCACCACAGTCCTAGGGTAAAAAGGTCAGATGTTATTCTCCCATTTTAAAGAAGAGAAAACCAATACCTAAAGAGAGAGAGAGTGATTACCCCAGAATCACACCGAAAGAAAATGGAAGAATCGGGTGTAGAACCAGGTCTCATATCTCAATCTAGTCTTCTTCACATCCCTAAGCCTGCCTACAGTCAAATTTGCGACCCAACCCTATTGGCCCCGTATTATGAGCTGCCCTTATTTGTCACTTAAAGGGCTTCTCATTCCCAAGATGCCTGCCAATCACCTGAGGATCTTGTTTAAAATGCAGAATCTGAGTCACTGGGTTCAGGGTGGGGACTAGGATTTTGTGTTTCTAATCTGCTCTTCGTGGCACCAATGCTGCTGGGAACCGTACATACTTTGAGTAGCAAAGTCATCACAAAATCACGACAGACATCCCTTCAAAAACTACTGAAGAAAAAAATTAAACTGAGCTTCACTCCTCTCCTGGATGCTCATGAGACAAGACACATTTATTGAAGCACATCATCCCGATCCTTGGCAGTTCTCTCTCTGGCTAGAATATGTCTTATTCTTTTGGCAGCCAAATTGACATCGTGCTCATGTCTGGAACCAGATCAATAGCTGGAGTTACAGCAGTCATTGGCTATCATTTCTCCCCCTGCCCCACTCTCCAACTCTGCTTCTAGTTCTCAGACCAGCAGGAGTGGCCCACTCGGGCCAGAGAGCCATCTGGCCATGCAGCTGGCCTGGGCTTCTGAATCCGAGAACACAGTGGTGATTCACTGTATGCAGTCTAAGTCCTCAGATGACATCTTCCATTCCTGGAAATAAACTACCAGAAACAGTTACATTGACAAAGGGTTTTGTCTTGAAATCCATTCAAGTAAAGGCGTACTGGCATGTTCTTTTTCAGTTTGTTCTTATATTTAAAATAACTGAATAGTTATATACCTTTGAGATATGTAAGGAGGTCCTGGAGAGCACAAAGAACAAGGACCCAAAGATTTAGGATTATTCTTGTCATGGACTTGGAGCAAATGTGATTTGCATTTCATTCTTTAGAAAATTAAATGATGAAACCATAGGCTCTCCAACACTCTTTCTTAGCCTTAATATTCTCTGAGACAGTGGTTCTATTTTCACGAAGTAGTACAAGAAAAGATTTTAGAGAGATTTTCTCTCTCTTCCTTCTACTTAGTCATTCCCCTCTCCCAAAAGTATCCTACATTTCAGTTGCCCCACAGGCCATTTGATCATTGTCAGCTATACCATGGAGTCATCCCATATTAAACAATCATTATTAAGGACTACCTGTTGTATGTCATCCATACCATTATATATCATCCCGTTTTAAAAGGCACGTATGAAGAGAGTAACATGGAAACCTACATTATCATATGTAAAATAGATAGCCAATAGGAATTTGCTGCCTGACTCAGGGAACTCAAACAGGGGTGCTGTATCAACCTGGAGCGGTGGGATGGGGAGGGAAATGGAGGTTCAAGAGGGAGGGGACATATGTATACCTGTAGTTGATTCTTGTTGATGTTTGATAGGAAGCAGCAAAATTCTGTAAAGCAACTGTTCTTCAAATTAAAAAAATGAATAGATTTTAAAAAATTAAAATAAAAAATATAAAAAAGGCACCATTGAGTGTGTGCAGCTATGTCTTAACACACAGATACCTCCCCTCAATCCCTTGTTGTTGTATTATTTTTTCCTAGCCCCCTTTGTCTCTCCTTTTAATCCCCTGCAATTTGATGAATGTGTATATTTACATTCATAGAGTTGTTAAAGAATAGTATTTTGAAATCATAATCATTTATTCCCTTTTACTTCTCTCTACTCCCTCCATGCCCCACCCCTATGTTCTCAGAATTTACCTCTGCTCTTCTTGGCCTCAAGGAAAGAATGTGCTAAAGAAAAAGAGCTACTCCTGTTGGTCTTTCTGCCTTGTCTTTAACAAAAGTCCCCAAAGTAAGGGAGGCTCTCAAAGAAGCTGATTTCTCTCAGTCCCTAAAGAGACTCCACCAAAGGTCCTGGGGGCAGAGAGAGAGGTCAGGGAACAGAGCGTACCTCTGCCTCTCTCCCTGGTGACATCACCTGGTGTCAAGACATCAAGACCACAGAGAAAGAAGGGAATGGCTGTAGGGTACATATAGGCCAATGAGACCAGAGATAATGTCTCTCAAGAACCCCCTACCCAAACAGAGCAAGGGTGTGGCTGAACCCTTCTGTACCTGAAGGATGAAGAAGACAAAAAGAAAAAAAGGAAACTGGACAGGTGTGGGAAGACCTGGTATCAGACTACCCCAATATCTTAAAATTGCATAAGATCCAGAAGTATGACACAATCCTGGGGAGAAATGGGGAAACCCCAGGAGGGACTGAGGTTAAGATATCTTTCCACTAGCCTAGCGGAATGAAGCTTGCAGTCAGAAATCAAAATCTGAAACTGAGTTACTAAAATGAAGACAATGAACTGAAATATACATTATCCCTTTCTAAAATTCATAACTGCTTTCCATCCACAGGATCCTGTATTGCATTGCCTTGTGTGATCAACTCTGGTAGGAACCAACATTTCAGAATACTAGGGAATCCAAGATACTATTCATTAAGTATTCCTTGCTAGTTAAGCATCCTTGAAGTACCTGGAGCCATGCACAACACATATATAGCAGTCTCAGTGAATACTGTTTGCTAGCTGACTGGTTGTCTGAGCGACCCGCATGTTTAATGAAACACTGAAACGACTCCCTTCTTTTATCTTAGCATGCCAGTTTGAATACAGACAGTAAGCTATTTGAATCGGTAAAATGTCAGCAGAGACTGAGCCCTTAATAATAGCTTTTACCAGATCCATTTCCTCAGATTATTCCAAAGCTCTAGCCTGCAAGCATTCCATCCTTTTCACCAGGGAGCTGACCCTGGAAGGCAAACAACTGCTCTAAGTGTTTTTCCAAGAACTGTAAAGGCGTTAACAGTATTGAAGCTCCAGGAGCATTGTGAAATCTGGGATGCTATGTTCTGAAGTGTGATGTTCGCCTTTGGCAGCTGTGCGGTAACCAGACATGGCCAGGTGTTAACTGAAATTGAAAATAGCCTTTCATCAGTCCTAGGTCCTCATTACTTTTAACATCATAGTTCGTGTTGCTAAAAATATTCCTAAATCTCTCCCTTTGGATAATTTAGAAGGGGGGGTATTATTTTAAGAAATAGATGGATAATAACCACTCCCTACTGGAAGTTCAGAATAAACGCCAGTGAAGGCATCAAGCTCTCTGAGGGGCAGCCATGTTGGATTCTGTCTGTCGCTGCAGAGGCTAAGACGCACTTCAAACACTAGCTTCTTCATCTCTTCTCATCTGAAAGTGACAGGATTTCACATTTCACTTTAACAGTCACTGTTCAAAAGTACTAACTTACCACCCACGAATCCTGTTTTGTTGCTTTCTTTTCCTTAAAAAGATTTTTTTTTTTAAAGTGGGGCTTAGTATTTAAGTATTTAAGCAAGGAAACAGGGAAGAGGTATGATTTTTAATACCCCATCGCAAATGTCAGGGTTGTGATCCTGGGTCTTATTTCATTGTCAAACCTATGCCTGCTAAGAATGCTTTCCTTACTGACATTTTCAGTCATAGCTATGTTTAGTTCACTGTCCAAGTGATTTTACTGGGTATTCTAGACATTCAACCCAAAGCAAAAAGGTTGAACAAGTAAGATCAATTTTTACTATCCACACCTAGAAGAATGCCAAGGACTCTCTCTGCAGACATTACAAAACTGACAAGAATCTCTTGTCTCTAAGGTTTCAAGATAGCAGCTATAAAAGGAAAAGCCACAGACCCAAGATATTCTAACAAGTTAGAAACCTGAAGTTAGGTTTTAGACAAGGATAGAAACATTCTCAGCCTATCTAGCTGTAGAGGTATAGCAATTAGCCAAGATGGCAGTGGTCAAGCTCTCTCACCCAAATTCTGCAAACAATGACTTTGCATGGTTATGTAACAGCTGAGATAATTTATAGCAATTCACATGTTTATCCATATGGCAACTTTGCTCTATATACCTGTATGAGCACCACCTGAAACAGCCCTTGAGACTGCATGAACCATGAGAAAATAAAGCATTTTTGCCTTGCTGCTGTATCAGCTACTGGGAATAAAGCATGTCTGCAGTTGCTATGGCTCCTCACATTTTCTTCCACCTTTCCTGCCGCCTTGCCTACACTGTGTTCAGCGATCAGCGAGCCACTCCCCTAGATACTCTTCCACAAGTTTAGTTAGGTCACTCAAAATACTCCTCTTTCCCTGAATATCCTCATTGTCTCTGTGATGTCTGCTCCCCAATTCTAATCTTACAGATGAATGTAATAATAAAAATAGTTCCTAACTCATCTTAGGAAGAAAAACTAAATAATTCAATTTTAAGGGTTTAAAACAGAGTACATGGCCAGCACCAAATATTTGTGATTATTACATACACGAAGTTATCACTTATCAATGTTACAGAAATACCATTTTCAATGGATATGTCATGATTATTCTAGAAACTGCAGGTTAATTACATATTCTTTGTTAGGGTCTTCCCTTAGAGTGCTGAGTCCACAATCATTTTACCTGAAGTTCCTTGGACAGGGCATCCCTTATGATCACCCACCTCATTTAGGGTTTCCTTATCACGCAATCAATATGACACTCTGAGGCATCTCAGTTAAATCTAAACTTAGCCCCATTTATCCAGAAGCCATCCCTCCATTCTCAGTCTGAGAAAGTACTTTCTGCCAACCTACCAGTGATGGGAGAGAATGTTGATCCTGTAGCTGGACAGAGATAGCTCGAGGTTCTTCAACTATGTGCATAATCAAGAAGAAAGTGGCTGAACAAGATTTTTCAAGTGTGGCTCTGTAAGAGAAGCCACCCCATGGAATCTTAGAGCATGGCTAAATCTCAACAACACTGACTGGCTAATCTCTTGTCCTTCCTCTTTGTCCTTTTCCCTAGTACTAGGGCTGAGACCAAACAGACTACCAAGGCTTAAGACAGCGATAGATTTCTATAGCCAGGAGGCTGTAATTCTCAGTCAAAAGTAGTTTTTAGGACAAATAGAAAATCTGTAAAGTTGGGGCAGAAATCACAGCTCCAAAGTGGCTACAAAAACAAGTTTGTTCCTACTCAAAAATGGTGGCCAAGACATTGACTGGATTCCCCATAGGTTCCCAGTCCAGCTTTTCATAGGCTTCCAAGGGTTCCAGCCAATGAGCAGCCCAATTCATTTCCAACAAATGTCCAATAGTATTCTTTTTGTGTAACCTGTCCCTCAGCCTTTCCTGATCTGGAAATGACAGCAGTTCACCTTTATAGCTCTGGACTTGGACTAGATACACTACTATAGGGCTGAAAACACTTAATTTTGACTTATTAAATAGCCACAATTACCAAATGATCTCTTCCTGCTCACTCCTCTCAATAGTCTTCACCCACCAGCCCACATCCCCATTCTTTCTTCCATCTCACAAAATCTCAGGCCTCTATCCTTCTCAGTCCCAAACCCGTCTTAACTTACTGGCTATGTAGAAATAAATGATCATATTCTGTGCAAGATTCTTAAGCAAGAGATGCTACCAAGAATATGTTTGTGCAATGTGTTCTTATTAAGTATGATTCATTCTTGCTCTAGTAACACTGCATAGGAGAGGCAGCAGAAATTTAAGGCACAGGCTTGACCCCAGGAAGCATTTAATTATTAACCTCCTCTAATGAACAGCATCTCCCACTCTACTAGACTCCAAGAAAATGGTCAGTAAATTCCATGTGTAGAAAATAATGTTATGGCATAATACAATGACAGTAAATGATGCTAAATAAATTCCCCATTTTCTCAAACCCAGCCCAGCAAAATCCTTAAGCATCTCCAATAATAAGTGAGTCTTTGAATGAGAAAAGCCATCAAATCATGTGATGAAATCATCAAAGGCATGTGTATACACAAATGAATTAATGGCTTTTCTGTAAACTGTGAATCTGAAGTCCTTTGCTAATTCTTGATAAAGTTGGCCAAGTTCAGGCTATGTGTTCTTTTTTTAAAAACTCATGTCTGTTTCTTGTAATTCATTAAGTGGCAAAACGCCACTCTCCTGGTTCTGTGCACCTATTGTTTAACTTGGCTCTATTTCCAGTGGTCTGAATGGTTTTCTCTCAGATGGACAATGTGTTTATTCATTTAGCTATAGCTGTTCTGTTATTAGAAGTGTGTCTTTGAAACAGACTTATAACATCTGGAAGGAAGAAAAACACCTAGAAGAAAGCAATCAAGCATGTTATTTTTTTCTTAATGTTCTTTTCCCCCTACCCAAATATTAAATGCATCCTGCTCCTCAGAACATCTTTCTGAAAGATGTAGTTACCAAAAGGGTAGTAGACTATCCTGAGATTGAATCTAAGTAGATTACCTTCTATTCCCTATTGTTCAAACACTAATAGGCCTTGTCAGGATGCCTTGGCCCTCATGAAAATGCTTCTGCTTCTTGTATGATGCTAAAAATGGCCCAAAAAACCCATCTAGCTCAAATAAAATGAATCATTACTATCATAATTTTTAGTAAAATAAATTACTCAAGGCACCATTTTGTGGTGCAGGGAGCCTAAGATTTTGAATGGTAGTATGGAAGGGACTTCCTGATGGAATATGTCAACAAAAATGAAAAGAAAGACTATGGTATCCTCTGGATAAGGATTAAACATGCAAAAACTGAAAGCTTGCTCTTGGGAGAAGAGCCTTTAGAACTTCTTGAGTCCCTCCAAGCTCTAGGGTTGAATGATTCCATAATAATAACGTAACTGCTTTGAAAAGTATTAAGATAATGAGATTGGCCAAGAAGATAACCTGAAGGAAAATCTGAGTAAAGAGTGACGCCATCTGTCAATCATAAAGGAATTCAATAGGTGAAACAGAAAGAGGTCTCTTGAGAAATGGTTGGCCACAGGGTGCAACACCTCATCACATTTCTTGCTGGTAAAACCCTCTTGCTTTGCTTAGAAGGGCTCATTTGCTGAGCTTTCACAAATGTAGAAATATGGACTCAGCAGGTTACAAAGCCAATTGGCAGTTTCAATCGTGTCACTTACAAGAAGAATTTGATAACCAATTCAGAAATGAATTGTGCTCCTTCCCTCTCTTGATTACCACACCTCACCAAACCCATTCTGACTGTTCCAAGTATGTGGTCTCAAGTCTAATTTGTTGTGCGGCTTATGTACTGAGTTCTTTCCAGAAAGCAAAGCTCTGAGGTTTAGGGGAGGTTGGGGAGGGAGGAGAGAAGGATATCTATTTTAAAAATCACATGACTTTCTTTTCATTCAACAATAAATGTGTTCTAGCGAGAAGGAGCTAGGAACTCAGTCCCTGTTGAATAAATTTTATCTGCTCATTTTAAAACTTATAGGACAATAACTATATTAACATTTATGTTCCTTATCACATACATCATAGAGTCAGTACCACAATAAAATAAAGCTGAAAATGATAGATCAAGTAAACACATCCTGTAAGATCTTGGGTAATTAGGACCTTGTTTCTGAACCAAGTTAATTAACAACCCTAAACCTTGACCTTCTCGTTTACAAGCCATGACCAGCTTGGCACTGCCTACTTCTTAGGGTAGTGGGGATGATCAAAGGAACTACCATTTCCTTTGACTACTTACATTTCAGCAATGTACATGAAAATGCTTTTAAAAAAGAACTGTGTTCCTCAATTGAAAAGTATTGAGAAAATTCAAGCCCAGAAAAGTTGTGTGCTGTGTGAAACTGGGAGTTAATCAGCTATGGGTCTGGGACACAGCTAGTTGTCTTTATTTACAATCCAGCAGTATTTCCTCGGGAGACTCTGTCATCTTTCTAATTTCTCCTTGCAAACCAACTTGGAGACCAAAATAGCAATTTGAAAAGATATGCTTTAGAAATAAGCACTACATCAAGGCCTTTACCACCCAAAAGGAATGAAAACAGTTTAACATCAAAATGTGGAACAGATCTATTTGAAAGGTCCTCTTCTAACTAAAATGACTCAATATTCTGCTTTGAAACTAATGTTTGGGAAACTTACGGATACAGTCCTAGGTGGTCCTTCTCTGGGAGACACCCTCTTTCCCAAATCATCCACCAAGGAAGAATATGAATTTATACCTGCTACCAAGTCCTTCTCTGGCATTGACTCCAAGCTAGGTCTGCTTCCAGCCACTAAAGGAACTCCATTAATGGGGTCTTATGCTTGAGATTTGTTCTGAAAATGTGCAGAATTCTAGATTGCAACTCATCTTGTATCATTTCCTGGGGAGTAGGTTGCAGGTCTATATCCGGTAAGTAAAGGCCCTACAAACCTTCGAGGTTTCTCCTTATGTTGTTCTTAATTTCATTCAACAGTGACCAAAGCCCCTTTTTCATATTCAATCAGTCATTCATTCTACTCAACATATTTACTGAAAACCTACTCTGTGCCAATCACTGCTCAGTGTCCAAGCCATTAAAGTGGAAAAAAATGGGAAGAGGGAAAAGAATACATTTTCCAGACCCTGACACCATCAATGACCACATACCAATACCTATCCATTGTGTTTTATGTCCAGGATCACACTCATAACTGGCCAAGATTCAACTTATTCAACACCTCAAGTCCCTGTTCATTTCCAAGACACAGGGACATGAGCTGTCCCTTCCTACAAATGAGGACTACTTGATTCTAGCTCCAGGCTCTTAACAAAGGGAGAAAGGGAGAAAGGAAAGAAGATATTGATCTTAGTAGAAGTCATTTTCCATTTTTTTTTTTTTTTTTCATTTTCCATTTTCATCTAATGTTGTGTTTCTTTTCTCTTAAGTTCCCCACTTCTAAGTTACTCAGCCAAATCAAATCCTGACACCCTGGACTAGTATATGCAGTGACAAGCAACTCCAGGGGAGAGATGGCTTTGTAGTAATACTTTCTGCAAATCACACTCTGTGTCTATCCCCCAGATTTACTCAGTTTGAGCAGGATCAGCACAGCTTACTAATCCCTGGCTTTTCTTTTTTTGCTGATATACTTGCACACAGCTAGGCATTTATCACCTGAAATTTCTATAGTTTTGTTTTTCTTCCCCAAGCACAGTCAGTTCAGTTCAGTCGCTCAGTCGTGTCCGACTCTTTGTGACCCCATGAATTGCAGCACACCAGGCCTCCCTGTCCATCACCAACTCCTGGAGTTTGCTCAAACTCATGCCGATCGAGTTGGTGATGCCATCCAGCCATCTCATCCTCTGTCGTCCTCTTCTCCTCCTGCCCCCAATCCCTCCCAGCATCAGGGTCTTTTCCAATGAGTCAACTCTTCACATCAGGTGGCCAGAGTATTGGAGTTTCAGCTTCAGCATCAGTCCTTCCAATGAACACCCAGGACTGATCTCCTTTAGGATGGACTGGTTGGACCTCCTTGCAGTCCAAGGGACTCTCAAGAGTCTTCTCCAACACCATAATTCAAAAGCACCAATTTTTCAAGGCTCAGATTTCTTCACAGTCCAACTCCTACATCCATACATGACCACTGGAAAAACCATAGCCTTGACCAGACGGACCTTTGTTGGCAAAGTAATGTCTCTGATTTTTAATATGCTATCCAGGTTGGTCATAACTTTCCTTCCAAGGAGTAAGTGTCTTTTAATTTCATGGCTGCAGTCACCATCTGCAGTGATTTTGGAGCCCGAAAAAATTAAGTCTGTCACTGTTTCCGCTGTCTTCCCATCTATTTCCCATGAGGTGATGGGACCAGATGCCATGATCTTAGTTTTCTAAATGTTGAGCTTTAAGCCAACTTTTTCACTCTCCTCTTTCACTTTCATCAAGAGGCTCTTTAGTTCCTCTTCACTTTCTGCCATAAGGGTGGTGTCATCTGTATATCTGAGGTTATTGATATTACTCCTGGCAATCTTGATTCCAGCTTGTGCTTCTTCCAGCCCAGCGTTTCTCATGATGTACTCTGCATATAAGTTAAATAAGCAGGGTGACAATATACAGCCTTGAAGTCCTCCTTTTCCTATTTGGAACCAGTCTGTTGTTCCATGTCCAGTTCTAACTGTTGCTTCCTGACCTGCATACAGGTTTCTCAAGAGGCAGGTCAGGTGGTCTGGTATTCCCATCTCTTTCAGAATTTTCCACAGTTTATTGTGATCCACACAGTCGAAGGCTTTGGCATAGTCAGTAAAGCAGAAATAGATGTTTTTCTGGAACTCTCTTGCTTTTTCGATGATCCAGCGGATATTGGCAATGTGATCTCTGGTTCCTCTGCCTTTTCTAAAACCAGCTTGAACATCTGGAAGTTCTCAGTTCACGTATTGCTGAAGCCTGGCTTGGAGAATTTTGAACATTACTTTACTAGCATGTGAGATGAGTGCAATTGTGCGCTAGTTTGAGCATTCTTTGGGACTGCCTTTCTTAGGAATTGGAATGAAAACTAACCTTTTCCAGTCCTGTGGCCTTGAGTTTTCCAAATTTGCTGGCATATTGAGTGCAGCACTTTCACAGCATCATCTTTCAGGATTTGAAATAGCTCAATTAGAATTCCATCACACCCACTAGCTTTGTTTGTAGTGATGCTTTCTAAGGCCCACTTGACTTCACATTCCATAATGTCTGGCTCTAGCTGAGTGATCACACCATCGTGATTATCTGGGTCGTGAAGATCTTTTTTGTACAGTTCTTCTGTGTATTCTTGCCACCTCTTCTTAATATCTTCTGCTTCTCTTAGGTCCATACCATTTTTGTCCTTTATTGAACCCATCTTTGTGTGAAATGTTCCCTTGATATCTCTAATTTTCTTGAAGAGATCTCTGGTCTTTCCCATTCTGTTGTTTTCCTCTATTTCTTTGCATTGATCCCTGAGGAAGGCTTTCTCATCTCTACTTGCTATTCTTTGGAACTCTGCATTCAAATGGGAATATCTTTCCTTTTCTCCTTTGCTTTTCACTTCTCTTCTTTTCACAGCTATTTGTAAGGCCTCCGCAGACAACCATTTTGCTTTTTTGCATTGCTTTTCATGGGGATGGTCTTGATCCCTGTCTCCTGTACAATGTCATGAACCTCTGTCCATTGTTCATCAGGCTCTCTGTCTATCAGATCTAGTCCCTTAAATCTATTTCTCACTTCCACTGTATAGTCATAAGGGATTTGATTTACGTCATACCTGAATGATCTAGTGGTTATCACTACTTTCTCCAGTTTAAGTCTGAATTTGGCAATAAGGAGTTCATGATCTGAGCCACAGTCAGCTCCCAGTTTTGTTTTTGCTGACTGTATAGAGCTTCTCCATCTTTGGCTGCAAAGAATGTAATCAATCTGATTTCGGTGTTGACCATCTGGTGATGTCCATGTGTAGAGTCTTCTCTTGTGTTGTCGGAAGATGGTGCTTGCTATGACCAGTGTGTTCTCTTGGCAGAACTCTACTAGCCTTTGCCCTGCTTCATTCTGTACTCCAAGGCCAAATTTGCCTGTTACTCCAGGTGTTTCTTGTCTTCCTACTTTTGCATTCCAGTCCCCTATAATGAAAAGGACATCTTTTTTGGGTGTTAGTTCTAAAAGGTCTTGTAGGTCTTCATAGAACCGTTCAACTTCAGCTTCTTCAGCGTTACTGGTTGGGGCATAGGCTTGGATTACTGTGATATTGAATGGTTTGCCTTGGAAATGAACAGAGATCATTCTGTCATTTTTGAGATTGCATCCAAGTACTGCATTTCGGACTCTCTGTTGACTATGATGGCTACTCCATTTCTTCTAAGGGATTCCTGCCCACAGTAGTAGATATAATGGTCATCTGAGTTAAATTCACCCATTCCTGTCCATTTTAGTTTGCTGATTCCTAGAATGTCAACATTCACTCTTGCCATCTCCTGTTTGACCACTTCCAATTTGCCTTGATTCATGGACCTAACATTCCAAGTTCCTATGCAATATTGCTCTTTACAGCATCGGACCTTGCTTCTATCACCAGTCCCATCCACAACTGGGTATTGTTTTTGCTTTGGCTCCATCCCTTCATCCCCAAGCACAGCCCTCTACAATTGTTCTTAATTGAAATTCATCTTGATAATATCTGAAAATCTCTACAGCTTCTCAAGGTTGCTCTGAACTCTAATGAAAGCTCTGTAGGCTTTCAGACTTAGAAGAAATCTTGGATGTAGCGAGTCTGATCATTCCTCCTCTGCTATAGAGAAGGCAATGGGGTTCCAAGGGCATAAAGGGCTCTTTCAAGAATGTATGATTTACATTCAGCACAAAACAGAGTGCATCTCAGATGGTTCAACTGAAGAAACTTGAATAAAGGGACTTTTTACAGAAGTGTGCACAGGGTGAAGAGTAAACAGTGGGTGCTGAGATCCCTGGCAACCAGCCACCGCAGAAATTCTTTGCTTTCCCTAGAGTTTAAGGAGAAGTGGAAAATACAGTGAGTAGAGCTCAGTGGGGCTGGAAATGAGAAAAAGCCCTCAACCAGGACTGTAGTCAGGGAAGAACACAACTACCATCCTGGATGCTGTGTCTAAGCAGTGATGATTGGAGAAAATATCCTGATCACTCACTCCCCACACGTCAGTCTGGTGTTTTCCACCCACCGTGATTACCAGAGACCAAGGAAGGCAGATGTGTGGTTCATTCAGGCCAGCTTTTCCCACAGAGAGCAGAGCAGCAGAGCCAGGAAAGTAGACTGGGAGGAGAATAACTAGATACAATGGGCTTCCCTGGTAGCTCAGAAGGTAAAGCATCTGCCTGTAGTGCGGGAGACCTGGGTTCAATCCCTGGGTCGGGAAGATCACCTGGAGAAGGATATGGCAATCCACTCTTATACTCTTGCCTGGAAAATACCATGGTCTGTCCATAGGGTCACAAAGAGACAGACACAACTGATCAACTTCACTTTCTTTCTCTCTTCCTTTCTCACAGTGAATTCAATCACCCAGCTTTAATGTACATCTCCATTTTAACCAGCATCAGGCTTATTTCAGGGCTTCCCAGGTGGCTAGTGACTAAGAACCCACCTGCCAATTCAGGAGACATAAGAGACACGGGTTAGATCCCTGGGATGGGAAGATCCCCTGGAGGTATGGCAACCCACTCCAGTATTCTTGCCTGGAGACTCCCACAGACAGAGAAGCCTGGAGGGCTACAGTCCATAGGGTCCCAAAGAGTCAGAAACACAACTGAAGCAACTTAGCATGCACACACACACAGTCTTATTTCAAAGGCCCTATTTGCCTAGCAAATATTTGCTAAAGAGGAAATGAAGGAATAGTGAAAGAAAGGAAGGCAAACAGGAAAAATGTAGACCTGACCTGTGCCAGGCCCTGGGCCAAGTACTATAAAGGATCATAAAGAAATAACACAAGTATTTTGTAGTAATATAGTTACTGTGTGAATTACTACATGACATAGTGTTCAGACCCTGCCAGGCCCATGCTGAGCACTTTATAAACACCAACTCATTCAATTTGCAACCTTGCCCATCAGAGGAGGAAGCGGACGCATAGAATATGGAGTAGAATTAATCCCAGCCCCCTGCAACAGAAGTCACGCTGCAACTATTACTCCCCTCTGCCTCCACGAAGGAAAAGTCCCTTGGGGAATTCATTATGTATTTGGGATCCCAGTAATATTAATGGGCTTCCCAGGGGGCACTAGTGGTAAAAAAAAAAACCCGCCTGCCAATGCAGGAAATGCAAGAGAAACAGGTTTGATCCCTAGGTTAGAAGTTTCCCTGGAGGAGGGCACAGCAACCCACTCCAGTATTCTTGCTGGAGAATTCCATGAACAAAGGAGCCTGGCAGGCTAGAGTCCATAGGGTCTCACAGAGTCAGACACGACTGAAGCAGTTTAGCACACAATATTAATGCATGGTACTTAGTTATGAGCATTAAACAATAACAAATTATATCAGTACAAGACAGTGTAAGGAGGAGTTCAGGAATGAGAGTTCAGTGGGGCTGGAGCCATAAACGAAGAGACCGGGGTGGCTCTTAAAAGGTGTGCAACCTAGAAATGGCTTCAGGAGACTACAAACTTGATCTGCCCCAGAGCCAAGAGCAGAACCAGGCTGCCTGGCTCCAAACAGGGATTCCCCATCCCTTTGTCCTTGACAATTCGCTTTCAGGGCTCCATAGACGTTTCCTTGGAGACAGGGTTTCAAAGGACAAATCTTGTACTTCCCTCCACAGGAATTTAGGGTCTCACTTTGGCCAGTCTCCTGCCCTCAGGCCAGGAAATACTGATATGCTCTTTTGTCAAATGGAGCAATTCTTCTGCCTTCCTTTTCTTGATTCTGTGGGAAAGCCAGTGACCAGTATTTTTAAAGAACTGAACACAGGCTTATAAATATATGCACAGGAAAACATTTAAACAATGGAATATAAGCAAAGTAAGACTAACCTAGTCCATCACACATTAGTCTCTATTATCACCAGTTTTGAATATAATTTAGGCTCAAGGAAGATGCTACATTTGCTTTCTTAACCATCTCTTATTTTGTTCAAGGACAAAGCATGGTAATTTTCTTTTCATTTGCACATGTATTTTGACCTTGAAGGGACTAGACATCACATTTGGTTTTATGTTATTGCTGTGTGATTTTCCAATTAGGTTTCTGTTACATTCTGCAAACAGAAAAACCAGCCTGTATCTAATTTAATACCTATAAATTTCCACAGATGGTCACAGAATATTGTAGAGTCTAGTGGATAAAGATTTTGCCACATGTTTTCAATTCGTGACTTAAATTTGTGTTTCTACCACATTCTTTATTAAAAATTTCCATCAACGATTTGGTTTCCGGAGAGTATGATCATAAAATAATTCTCTCTGTTTCACTAGGCATAGTGACATCCGATTTGAAAAAAAAATTGTAGATTAGGCAGCCAAGTTAGACAGCAGTGGTTCAGCTGTGACTGATGAAGGCAAGTGTTAGCATAGTTGTTAAAAGTCAGATTCGCCCAGACTAGCTTGATCCCAGTGTGTATAAAGCACCACAGAAAAGGAAAGTTTCTGAGGGTGGAGCCTAGGAGTCCATGAGCAGCCATAAAATTCCTTACATATCTGTCAGTGCTGACAAGTTCAGCCTTATCCTCCTCTTAGCTGAACCTGGGCCACCAGCTGAGGGGCTCATCATTGAGTGCAGAGTTTAAGAAAAGAACACAAGGTTTGATATGAGGCCAGCTTGAACCCAAATCTATCTCTGTGTAGATGGTCCCATGATGAGACTGTGTGCAAGTTATTTAGCAAAAGTAGAATACTATCTTCCCATCTAGTGGCTGGAGTGACAAATTCGAGGACTCCCCGTGTCCCTGAAGTGAGTTCTCTCTAGAGAAGATACTAAGCTATCAACAAACTTTGACACAGCAGAGAGGTAAAGAAGGACCAAGGGGAGTAAAGTAACCATGTGTGAGGGTTTAGGAAGGTTTACAGAGGAAGGGACATTTGAGCCAGGGCTTGGAAAAGAAAGGAAGTGGCTACTTTCCTGGGGTTATCAATGACATCTTGAATACTACCTGTGATAACTATCTTTGATTCATAGAGACCTGTGTTGAAAAAGGTTCTAAGGTTGTGTCCAGGATTTTCAGTGGCGTTGTGGTCAATCTCAGACCCAGTATATGGCAATATCTCCAGGCAAGCTCTCCAGGAGAATGTATTCTTCCCCAGTTTAGGGAGTGAACTGGACTGTGGCCTCAGTTCCTTGTCCAGCAGGCCAGTTCTCACGGACACCCTTCCTAGCCTCCCTGTAAGTGGGACATACAATTCTCTGTACCCTCAAAGGTCTGTGGGAGTCCCACCAGCTGACCCACCAGAACACCAATGGCCATCTGGTTTGGGGTATTTCTTGCCATTTCATTTCCTGCTATGGTGCCCACCTGCCACATTAGACAGTGCTGCCCACCTGAATGGAGCCTGAACCCATCATGAGTCTCCAATGCAGCCTACAGGAGGGCTGCCCACCCAGAAGGAGCTAGTCCTTCAATCAGGTCCCTTTCCCAGCCCCCATCCCACCCGATCCCTTGCTGCTTTTCCTTCCCCACCAGCTGATGTTGACGAGGATCCAGCAGGCCTGCCCCAAACCAATCTGCGGTATGACCCACAGTGATGCATTTTCCCTAGCTCCAAATCCACCTCTACATGTAGGAAGGAAAACCGTGCCAACCCTCCTTCCTATCGTGTGCTCCCTGGAACACTAGGTGCTCCAGGAAGCCCACGGAGCAAATCCAGTTCCTCTCTCATCTGGCAGCCCTCCATATCTTGAACACAGTTTTCATGTCCTTCTTGAATGATCTCACTTCAGTTCAGTTCAGTCGCTCAGTCGTGTCTGACTCTTTTCAACCCCATGGACTGCAGCACACCAGGCCTTCCTGACCATCACCAACTCCCGGAGTTTACTCAAACTCATATCCACTGAGTCAGTGATGCCTTCCAGCCATCTCATCCTTGAATGATCTGCTCAAGCACAAATGACAAACACCACGAACCCTCAGACAGGCACAAGCACAGTCCACGCTGCTCGGCTTAGCACAGGCTTAAGGGTCTCCATTCAGCAGTTCTTTCATGATGCTCCCCCATAATCAGCTTTCACCCCTGCATGAAGCCTTCCCCCACACCATACACATACCTCCTCCAGCACCATCCACCCCGAATGGAACCATTACCTTTCATGGACATTCCAGCAGAGTAGGTTGGTTTTTTCTACTTTAGCCCCAATTGGTCCCACACTTTGACTTCTGGTAGACTTACGTTTTTATGGCTATCTCCATCACAGTCTCAAATGGATGGTGCCCCACTTCTCACCTGGACTTCTCTCAGTCTTCTATGTGGCCTGTGGCATTGGGTCTTGCTTGATAATTTTTTTTTTTTTTCACAGAGTACTGATCTACTTCATTTGCCATTTGGGGTGGGGGGAACTTCAGGCTTCAGTCTTTTGCTTCATTCTTTCTTTTTTTTCTCTTCAAAGAGACACGTTCCTGTTTTCCAGCACCCCTCAACCCTAGTTTAGAGGCTCTCCCTTCTCTTTACCCCCATCTCCCAAGCTCACCTTCTATTCCAAGCTTATTATTATCCTTTTAGAAACTAGCCCCATTCCAGGGGTCACAGGTATACTTGCAAGGTCACTCACACTGACTTCCAACAGCCATTTCTTTTACCTCCAACCTGTTTTGAATGTGGTTTGACCCCAAGTATAGAGGGAGCATGCTATGGTTATGTGAAAATCATATCTTCCTACTGGGCTGTATTAATGGTTTCCATTTGCCCATCTCTGAGTGACAAGTTCTAATACCCCAGGGCAGCCAGCAATGTTGCTGCATGGACTTCAGCTCCAGTGACTGGGAAAGTAGCTACTGCTTAAACTGTGTATCAAACACATAGTCTATGCTTAAATGTCTTCAACTTCCTGTTTTCTTTGCTCTCTAGGGACAATTCTCAGCTGCTGGAGCTTCATCACACCTTCCAAAAGCCTCTTAAAACATTTGTTTTGAAACAGTTATTCAAAGTAAGAATACTTGCTTATTCCACAACCCATGTGTGACCCTCAGAAACACACTTTGTTTCTCTAGCACTTTGACCTCCACTCACTTTCCATTTTCCCTTTTCCTTGTTCAGGTAGACCCTCAGAATCCAGATATAATCATTTGAAAAGAGAGTAGACTTTGGAATTCACCATTGGTTCTAATCCTGACTCTGCCTCTTACAAGCTGCGTGGCATTGGGCAAGAAATAAATCCCCCTGAAACCTCAGTTTCCTCATCTGTAAAATATGACTGATGTCAGTATCTCTTCTGCAGGGATCTTGCAAGAATGACTTCAGCTAATTTATACCTCTGCAGCGTTGAACGCTTCACAAATTGGTTTCTTTTCCCTCTTCATTCTAAATAAAGAGCTCATGAACTGCATCCAGTATGGCGGCTTCCTCAACAGGAAAGCAACTAGAGAATATTAGTCTTCATTCACAGATCCAATCTTTCTGTCCTTAAAGTCATGGTTAAAGATAACTTTGATGTTCCAGGACAAAACAGATGCTCACAGGAGACTAAAGACTGTTAGAGTTGCAAGTTAACTACAAGGAAGGAAAGCAAGGCTCATTTTCAACCCATTGAATAAAATATTGGGTTGGCCAAAAAGTTTTCTCTGTTTTTTCCATATGATGTTACAGAAAAATCTCTTTGGACAACCCAATAAGGTAATAGTGGGATGACTGCCACATGGACTAAAACGATGTCAAGATGAAGCCAGAAGAAAAAAGGCAACATCCTCAGAAAAGTATAGCTCATGAGACGTCCTTTGCGCTGCTTTCTAAAATTTGAAGTTGCTTCCTGAAATATATTCCCTACAGTTTTTCCCAGAGAGATCCTCTTTTTGTTCAAAAAGACAATACCACCTTGGGTGACTAATATCATGTTTTTAAGTCACAGTTGGTTGTCATGGTACCTGATGGCATGTGATTAAAAAAAAAAAGAGCACATTTCATTTCACTGGGTTGTTCTCTGACTTCCAGCAGAATTGAGAAGCTTTCTCAGAGCCCTGGAGACCTTGCTGGCACAATGTTGGCAGCAGTTGATTGTTCTCATCTGCTGGATCCGCCTGCTGGATTGCTGAGGATCACCGGAGACCCTCTTGCTAGGGCGCTGGAAGGTTAAGGGAGAGAAGGAAAAGATGGAGCCGACATCAGGCAGGAAAGAGTGATAACAGTCACACTGAGGCTCAAAAGAGCAGCTGGGGTGGAGGTGAGAGGAAAACAGGTTTTCTGGAAAAAGTCTGGGGTGGTGGCAGTGTCATTACTAACGCAGCCTAAAAAGGACAGTCCCTGGGCAGAAAGGTTCAAAGTGTCACCCACAGCAGAGCCCTGCTGTGAAAATCTACAGACCTGTCTTCTCAGACTGTGACCTTGGCCAAATTTCCTAATGTCTCTGAGTCTAACTTTCTTCCAAGGCATGCTCAGTTGCTCAGTCATGTCTGACTCTTTGCAGTCCTGTGGACTGTAGCCCAGCAGGCTCCTCTGTCTATGGATTTTTCCAGGCAAGAATACTGGAGCCGGTTGCCATTTCCTCCTAGAGGAAATATTCCTGACTCAGGGATCGAAGCTCTCTCGCCTGCATCTCTTTCATCTCCTGCATTGGCAGGTGGGTTCTTTACCACTAAACCACTTGGGAAGCCCTAATTTTCTTCTAAAATTTGAAAATAATTTCCAAGGTCCCTTCAAGTCCTAACCATCTGTGATGGTAGGATGCTGACTTAGACCAGGGCATCTGAAAGTAAGATCGCAAAGACCCACTGAAGAATGAAAACCCCCCAGACGCTGCCTCAGACCTTATAAATGAGAAGCTCTGGGTCTATGGCACCTTGATCTACATTTTTCCCAAACATTTCAGTTAATTATTGTGTGCAATCAATGTTAAGAATAGCTGTAACCAGTCCACCACAAAAGCAAAGATTTCCAAGAAGGGTCTGAACGTCAGACTCAGCACCATACAGAACAAATGGAGTTGACCTCTAAGAAAAAACTTTGGAAGATAAAGAGCTGCCCCCTTTGCAGGACCTGTTAGCCTCCAGCGAAACTGAGCATCATCCAACATGTGCCCGGGAGTGAGAACAGGAGATTGTGTTCGTTCTGAAAGAGCAACCATGGTCTCAGGCTCTTCCTGCCCACAAACTCCTGGGGAGGGGTCAGCAAAACACTTTTTATTCACACCACATTAAGGTACAAACTTTCCTGCTGATAGGGTTGTCAGATCAAACACAGGGCATCCTGTTTTTGGGTTTTGAGGTTTTTTGTTGTTTTTTTTTTTTTCTTTTGGCTGAATCTGGCAAACCTACTTACAAACTCCTACCCCGGGCTGTAGACAAGGACACACAAGAAAGGAAGGAAAGATCATTTCCTCCCTCTCCACCATTAGGTTGTGTCATCCTTCTGGTCTGAACAAAGAAAGCTGGCCTGTGCTGAGGAAAACAAATGTGTAAAATAGAACAAGGCCTCCAGAGCACCTGAGTCATGGCCCTAACCAGGGGCAAAAGGGAAGGCAAACAACAGGAACAGCTTTCCTGAGAAAACCAAGTTCTCCTTACCTTTGAGACCTCCCCCAGACAATAACTTAAATGTGTAAATTCTCCACCTTCCTAATTGGCTTTTATCCAATTAACAGCACAGTGACATCAACAATTTGCAAGTTAGTTGTTCAGTCACTAAGTTGTATCACACTTTTTGACCCCATGGACTGTAGCGCGGCAGGCTCCTCTGTCCTCCACTGTCTCCCGGAGTTTGCTCACGTGCATGTTCATCAAGCCGGTGACACTATGCAACCATCTCATTGCCTGTCACTCCCTTCTCCTTTTGCCTTCAATCGTTCCCAGATTCAGGGTCTTTTCCAGAGTCAGCTCTTCTCATCAAGTGGTGAAAGTATTGGAGTTTCAGCTTCAACATCAGTCCTTCCAGTGAATATTCAGGATTCATTTCCTGTAGGATTGACTGGTTTGATCTCCTGGCTGCCCAAGGGACTCTCAAGAGTCTTATCCAGCACCATGGTTCAAAAGCATCAGTTCTTCAGTGTTCAGCCTTTATGGTCCAACTCTCACATCCATACATGACTGCTGGAAAAACCATAGCTTTGACTAGATGGACCTTTGTCAGCAAAGTGATGTCCCTGGTTTTTAATATGCCTCCTAGGTTTGTCATAGCTTTCCTTCCAAGGAGCAAGTATCTTTTAATTTCATGGCTTCAGTTACTGTCTGCAGTGATTTTGGATCCTAAGAAAATAAAATCTGTCACAGCTTCCACTTTTTCCTCCTCTGTTTGCCACCAAGTGATGGGACCAGATGCCCTGATTTTCTTGTTTTGAATGTTGAGTTTAAGCAACTTTTTCACTCTCCCCTTTTACCCTCATCAGGAAGCTTTTAGTTCCTCTTCAATTTCTGTCATTAGCATGGTATCATCTGCATATCTGAGGCTGTTGATATTTCTCCCAGCAATCTTGATTCCGGCTTGTGCTTCATCCAGCCCAGCATTTTACATGATGTACTCTGCAAGTTTGCAAGTTTGGATCCCAAGTAAATTAAGTGTGTATTAACTGTGGATATAGAAAAGGGTTCAGACTCTGTATAAAAATACAGTCAATTTTAGCAGCAACCCACAGTTCAAAAAATAGAGACTAGAATTGAGAATTCATCTTCTTCCATCCCCCCACACACACCAAAAAACATTGGACGATTAGATTGAGATAAAAGTAGAATGTGTGGGGCAGAGGAGCCAGCAGGAGCTCACATTCCAGAGCCTTAAAGATTTAAACTGAGAAATATTATTAGATTGACCTACACATAATTCTGTTGGTCAAAGAGGAAACAGATTATGCTGAAGCCACCTTCAGAAGCACGACCAGGTTCCACATAGAAGACATGTCCCTCCCATCACCCCAGATGTCCTCAACTCACCAGTACATTTATTTGAGCATCTACCTTATGCTTAAGGCTGTGATGATGCCTATTTTGGAGAAGTTCCCACCCAGGCTAGGGAGGAAAGACATTCACATTTGAAATGATTAGAGATGAAACTGAGGGTAGCTACGAAACAGAAGGGGGAAAAAATCCACGTATGTTTGAAGCGTCAGCACATCTGATGGAGGGAGCGGAATCTGAGATGAATCTTTATAGACGCAAAAATGAGGGATAAAGATATTTAGGGGTGAGCAATAGGGAAATGGGACATGGCAGAAATGAGAGTACCATGTCGGAAGAAGGGAGATGAGCAGAGGTGTGTGCTAGGAACTGGTAAGGGTTGGGGTTGACCCAGGCAACCCCTGGTAGCTGTATCCTGCTCCCCGCATCTCCAGATTCCTACCTGAGACTAGTGGTTCCAGGAGGAGGGGCACCATGCCCAGGCTCTCCCTCCATGGTGGACCAAGTCTCATTGGGATGAGTGGAGTCTTTGGGCTTCCCCAGGACCTTGATCCTTTTCTTGCCCATTTCTTCTGTCATAGGAGAAACTTATTTGAGTTAAAGAGTATTTTTTCTCTTCAAAATTGAGACTGAGTGAAGAAAGCAATGCTTAACTCAATAGTAGAATTTCAGATAATAGTAGAGGAGATATTAGGCTTGGGTAAAGAAGATATTAGGCTTATGTCTGAAAAACGCCTGAGACATCCCTGAAGACCTCTGTCATTTAGATCTGTCAACTATGGAGAAAACTGATCTCTCTAAAGACTTAGAGGAGCAAAAATGGTAATAAGCTATTCACTGGCGCTCCTAAACTGTGTGTTTCTTCATGGCTTCCAACCGAAGACCAAGAAATAAAAAAGAACAAGTCTTCTGCAAAGTAGGAGCTTGCTCCATGCGTGCTGTACTCAGTCAATTCAGACATAGGCAACTCTGCGAGCCTCTGCGCTCTAACTGCCATGTTCCTCAGTCCATGGAGGCCTCCAGCCAAGAGTACTGGAGTGGGTTGCCATGCCCTTCTCCAGGGGATCTTCCTGGCCCCAGGGGTAGAACCCATATTTCCTGCATTACCAGTGGATTCTCTACCAACTGAGCCGCCAGGGAAGCCCTAGGAGCTTACTGTAGGTAAGTGCTATTACCATATTTGGAAGACCTATTCCTTTTTATTTAACGAATCTTTCTGAAATGCTCACTATGTGCTTTTTCATTTATTTGTTAGCACTTGCTTGGAAAAAAAGAGCACAGAGTGAGCAAGAGGAGCCTGGTGGGGTACAGTTCACGGGATCGCAGAGTCGGACATGACTGAGCACATAAATAGTGAGCAAGAGAGAGAGCTGCCTAAACAGCAATCCTCAAAACGTGATGGATCTAAGAAGCACTGGGGAGTTTGTTGGGAGAGCAAACTCCTGGGCCCACAGCACTCTGATTCAGTGCATCTAAGGTTAAGCACTTGAATCAGCGTTTTTTATAAGTGACCTGGTTGATTCAATTATAGGTGGTCCCTGGCCACTTTGAGAATCATTGCAGAAAGCAACAACAGGATGTGGAGGTCAAGAATGAGAAAGCTTAAGTGGAAACCAAGCAGGCTGAGTCGACATACTGGTTAACCAAGAATCACAGAGGGGCTGTGTTCCTCACGTGTGTGAAGGAGTCCATCTGGAAGCCACAAGGGAAAGATCGTTTACCACAGAAGCAGAGCAAAATGGCTGCGGGGTTGACAACAATGGAGTTGCCATGGCAACTGTAATCCGTGTTTCAGTGGAGTTGAGAAAGGTCTGGGTGAGAAAGAGGAGGTGAGGAACCTGTGCTAAAGAGAACGCTGTGTGATTTATCAAGGGCTGCTGGAGCTGTGAGAGCTGCTTCATATCCCAAACAGTGAGGAAGAAATCAAAAAGACAAAGGATGAATTCCTTTCAAGAGAGGCTTGCAGGTAAAGTGTTGGTGGACAGCTGATTCGTGAAGCACAATTTGCCCTTTGGGTTTTTTTTTAATTTGTTCCCAGTCTTCCTAATATTAGAGAGTCAACCAAGTGCTGACAATCAATCAAAAATAAACACAATACTCACATCTAAGAAAGGTTAAAAACAACTCTGGAAAATGACCACTGCAGATTTTTATTTAATTAAAAATAATATACATGTTGTTGCATTTTCATGGAAAATATCAAGTTAAAAAACACCAACAGTGTTAGTTTTCAGAGACCTTTGCACCCTGTTTTGCTATTTGCTGCTTTTTCCTGTCTGTGGCATTAACCATGTGTAAAGAACTGGGGCCCAGTGGAATTGGAGCTTCCTTGAGGTTCATACCCACAAGACTCCTGAAATGAGCCGTTTTCTCCACAACGAT
This sequence comes from Cervus elaphus, assembly GCF_910594005.1. Lineage (NCBI taxonomy): Eukaryota > Metazoa > Chordata > Mammalia > Artiodactyla > Cervidae > Cervus > Cervus elaphus. The sequence continues at coordinate 42,087,267 of NC_057822.1, forward strand.
GATATTCCATCAAATTAACTCAGATACCACCTGCTTTGGCTTCCTCGTTAAAGGAAGGGAAAGGAGCTCGCATAAAAGCCCAAGGCACATGTCACCACCAATGCAGCCCACATGTCTGCAAGAATCAGCTATGACCTTATCTGGTTTCCAAGCCAGTTGGCACATGACCTTGTACTCTACCCAGCATATTAGTGTCCTGAGTCTCTACCATAAAACTTCCCCGGAACCCATGGTGGGAAGACACTGCGATCTAGTGTTTCTATTCAGACAATCAGCAAATACACAGAAGCACATGTGGTCCCCATGCACAATACTATCAAATAAAAAAATACATATTGTTACAATACAACCTTTGGAATCACTGACTAAAATATAGCCATGTGAGTATTTTTAAAGTCTTCACATAATTATATATTTGTTAAGAAAAATAACACAGCATAAGTATTTTACTTAAAGACATTTCAGCTAAAAACATCCCACGGGTAAATACAAGATGTGTACAATACCATTCTCTCCCCTCCTTCTTTCATTGCTTTCTTGGGATGGTACTATTCCCTAACTTTTGTTCCTGACCCTACGTCGTAATGCTGCTTCCCCATAACGCTCCCACGTGATGCCTCTACTAAAACTGGATCAGATGTGACAGAGCCAGCCTGGCTCTGTCCTTCTGCTCCTTCGCTTTTAATAGTAGTATGCTGAATTGGGGATCTGCATCCTGCTTTATAACAGAGATGAATCCCCCCAAAAACACAAACAAACAAAAATAGCTGGACAGCAAAAACTTAGAATTGCCTCAGCTCTTACAAATTAGAAAACAGTCCTTTTTCTCCAGTATGGCCTCTCAATTGATGGGAATAAAATAAGGCTGAAATTGCTTTTCACATTCTGGCTCTGTTGGGGGCATTTTCACATAAACGCCTGTAGTAAGAGGGCTTCTTTTCTTTAGCTGCCAAATATAAAAAGAAACAATCATTAGTACTGAGGAATACAGAAGCCACCTCTAACTGTAAGAGGATTCAACAAATATTGGGTCCCTACCCCCACTGAAAAATGGATGTTCACAACATGCAAAATTATAAGCCTCAGGAGATTTTCTTGATTCATCTATTAAAATTCATTTTGTGTAAATAACCCTGTGCTATTGACATAAAATAGAAATCATTTTCCCTGACTGGGAGATAAAAGAAAGAAACTCTGAAAAAGCTTTAGAAAGAACTTCCAAAATGCCTATGATAATTGACTGCATCTTGTTTGTCAGGGGATGCGCTTGATAAGATAATAAACTTCAATTATTCTCTTTGAGAACTGTATTCCTCATCTCTACTCATATACTTTTGATTAGTTTTTTCTCTGTCCACACTGATTTCCAGTTTTTATCACCTCAGTAAACCGAGGTCTGATCTACCAGTCTGTGTGGCAGTTTGTAGCAAATGAGGTAGAAAGAAGCTACTGCAACAGAACAGATTATAGAGGATCTGGGAATAGTGTGTGGGGGTGAGGGAGGGAAAGATGCAGGGAGGAAGTGAGTGAAAGAGGTGAGGGAGGGATCGAGGAAGGGGAGAAAATGTTTGTGATGGCAAAGCCAGCCATAGGCAAAGGAGGCTGAAAGTGACTATCAGAGAGGAATTGTGACAGGAGGACTGATTCCATACGTCTGTCTCTTCTACAACAGCTGCAGTAAATAAAAACTGGGTTCTCCTTTACTGTGCTGGAGAGGAGGGTAGACTTGCCAGTCAGGCAGACTGGGTAACAGGGCGCCCTGGATGGGGATTATGTGGACGCCTACAGCTTAGACAAGGAAGGCTCAAGTAGTGGGCCGCAGAGAGATGGCTTCCAGGTGAAGTGGGGGACATTAACCACCCAGGTGATCTTCTCCAGCAACATTTTGCCCAACCTCATTTTGGGTTTCAGGGTTATAAAAACTCAAGTACAATTGTCATGGAGATAAAGAGCAAAACAGCTGCCCCGTGTTATTCACACAGTTACTCAAACTGAAACCTTGTGCAAAAGCACACAAACATTCAATGTCAAACACACTCATCTAAAATATTAGTCATCCTGAAACCTCAAAGGCCAATGCCAAGGGTTCCAGTGTGCTCTTTACCACTGTCCTTGCTCTTCTTCATTTATTGCTTCATCTCAAGAGAACTCGACTCAACAGTGTCACCTGGTCAGTTATCGTCACTAAAGGCATCCCGACCAAGGATGGGGCATTGCCCGCATTGCACTCACCATTTTGCTCAAAGAAACAGCTGTGATGAGGAAGCTGTAGAAAAACAACCCTGAACTAAGTGCTGCCAGGATCCAGAGGAGGAAATCAGAATCCGGGCACGGTTCTGGATCTGCAATAGAGAACAAAGCAGAGCGTCCCTGAGATGCTTTCTAAATTCTAGGGCCCTACTCCCCCGCACTGGTGAGAAAAGGAATAAGTTCAAGCTGCCAAACCTTGATGTCCACCCCCAGATAGAATCACTGGCCCCCAGGTAAGTCTGTGTCTTGGGGCTAATTGGCTAGGAGTTTCAGATCAAAGGCCAAGGCCAGATTTCATGCTGGCCATCACTCCAGAGTGAGTGCCCCCAGCCTGCATGGAGGAAAGGCACCTTCCTCGACTTATTTTATAGTCAGAAAGCTGTTGTCTCACCATCCATACTAAGCAGGACTACCACATGGTATGCCAGAGAATTCTTTTTTTCATTAATTTTTATTGGAGTAGAGGTGCTTTACAATGCTGTGCCAGTTTCAAGTGTAGAGCAAAGTGAATCAGCTATATGTATACATATATCCCTTTGTGTTTTTTTAATTTCCTTCCCATTTTGATCACCACAGAGCACTGAGTGGAGGCCCCCGAGCTGTGCAGTAGGTTCTCATTAGTTACCTATTGTATACATAATATCCAGCGAGTGTATATGTTGATCTCAGTCTCCCATTCATCCTACCACCCGCCTCTTTCCCCTCTCGGTGCCCATACATTTGTTCTCCGTGTCTGTGCCAGAGAACTCTTAAAGAGAATTCCCACAATCCTAAACATGAACAACCCAAAATCAAGGGGCAAATCTGTTTGCATGGCAAAGAAGAGACAGCAATGCAAAAAGTGTCGGTCAGTGATGCTCACCAATGACGTAAATCTGGGTTCCATTGCCCAGGCCTACGTAGTAGGGCGGCGGGTACATGAGCTCCACTTTGCAGACATAGAGCCCAGTGTCCATAGCCCTCAGCCCTTGGATGGTGAGGTTCACTTTGTTTCCTCTGGAGGTGCCGATGCAAGCGGAATCATCCAGGAAGGTTAGCTCATCCTCCACCATGTAGGTCCCAGCACAGACTTCGGTCACCTGGCTGCCTGCCTTCCGCAGCACTGTCACCCGGACCTCTTCAGCTTTGCCTGAAGACTCATATTCACACGGGAAGCTGGCAACACCCCGGCTGCTAGCCAGCACCACTGGAGGCTGGGTCACGTGCATCCCTAATGTGGGAAAACCAAAGGGAAATCAATGAACTCAAGCTCACCCACCACCAGGTCTAGGCAAACCCTTGGGCAGGGTGAAGTTGATCTCTGATCGCCCCCCCAGCTTCACCTGTCAACTCTTCTCTCCCCCATCAACAAACCCATCACCCTCCCCACCCCTCCTCTCTTCCATCCACCCAAGTGCCCCCTCCATCTCTTGCTGTCTTCTGGCTTCTCTTCCATAAAGGTGCTTCCTTACTGGAAAACAGTTTTTGGAAGGCAGCTGGTTGTGGCAATGAGAACACCGATGTGACAAACAGAAGGGCTGGCTCTTCCATGAAATGCGTGGTTTGGGGAAAGTTGCACCTGCCTCATAGCCATCATTTTCCCTCCCATGCAAAAGAGGGGTTTAGATCAGATGACATCACAGTGCCTTCCAACTCTGGTATTCTAAAGTTATAATAGCGCTGTAGGAACTGTAAAGAGTAGTAGGGGAAATTTTGGAGGCTGAGGTCGAGAATCTTGCCTTACCTCTCAAAGTACACCTCAATTACCTCTGCCTACGTCGACCTGGCCCTGGATCTTGATTGCCCACGGGGAGCCGAGCCTTGGCTCACGTGCTGGCCACCCCCCCTTCCCTGCATTATCACCACAGAGAGAAGGATGCTGCTCGATGGAGGAAGCCGCAGAGGGAGGGCACCGGGTCGTTTCCTCTGTAGGCTGAGGCAACCCTGCCATTCACTTCTACGGGCTTCCCCTGCCACTGCCATTACCCCTTCCTCCACGCTCTCTCCTTCACTTGAACACCTTATATTCCTTTCTCCTTTGTCTTCTAGCTTCTACAGGAGAAGGAAGGCCAGCTTTCTATACAAAAGGACTCACATCATATAAAAAATGATGGCTTCATGACCAATTACCTTTCTGTAAGTAACTCAGCCCCTTTCTAGTCCACCCATCATACAAGTGACACTCAAAACTTGGATGAAATCACGTAACTCATTCTCTTCAAACCTTTTCATGCCTTATACACTTGGTTGTTGTTGCTAAGTCATGTCTGACTCTTTGCAACCCCACACACTGTAGTCCTTTGGGCTCCTCTAGCCATAGGATTTTCCAGGCAAGAATACTGGAGTGGGTTGCCATTTCCTCTTCCAGGAAATGGCAAAAGGCCCTCCTCCTGGGTCTTCCTGACCCAGGGACCAAACCCACGTCTCCTGCATTGTCAAGTGGATTCTTTGACCCCTGAGCCGTCGACAGCAAAATCAAATAAAGTAAATAACACTCACTGTCTCTATAACCTGATCCTAACCTACCACTCAGAAAACTAAGATCAAGGCATCTGGTCCCATCACTTCATGGGAAATAGATGGGGAAACAGTGGAAACAGTGGCTTACTTTATTTTGGGGGACTCCAAAATCACTGCAGATGGTGATTGCAGCCATGAAATTAAAAGACACTTACTCCTTGGAAGGAAAGTTATGACCAACCTGGATAGCATATTAAAAATTAGAGACATTACTTTGTCAACAAAGGTCCGTCTAGTCAAGGCTATGGTTTTTCCAGTGGTCATGTATGGATGTGAGAGTTGGACTGTGAAGAAAGCTGAGCACCGAAGAATTGATGCTTTTGAACTGTGGTGTTGGAGAAGACTCTTGAGAGTCCCTTGGACTGCAAGGAGATCCAACCAGTCCATCCTAAAGGAGATCAGTCCTGGGTGTTCATTGGAAGGACTGATGTTGAAGCTGAAACTCCAATACTTTGGCCACCTCATGCAAAGAGTTGATTTATTGGAAAAGACCCTGATGCTGGGAGGGATTGGGGGCAGGAGGAGAAGGGGACGACAGAGGATGAGATGGCTAGATGGCATCACCGACTCGATGGGCATGAGTTTGAGTAAACTCCAGGAGTTGGTGATGGACAGGGAGGCCTGGCGTGCTGCGATTCATGGGGTCGCAAAGAGTCAGACATGACTGAGTGACTGAACTGAGCTGAGCTGAACCTACCACTCTAGTCTGAGTTTCCAGACACCTCTTCCTTTATACTGAAAGTACTAGTCTTTCCCCCAAGCACCTGTATGGATACCCAGAAGAGAGAATAATATGTCAGTGGCCATTGCCATGGTTAATGCAGCAACCCTGGTTGGCCAGACAACAGTTTTCTTTCTCAGCTCTCATTTCTGTCTACCAGAGATGCCCTCTGAGCATCCTCTGTACTATAACAACTCCACCATAGTACTTAAATTCTGCCCTGTATTAAAGGAATTTTTGTGCATTATATGCTGCCCATTTGTTGTGTTGACTCTAAACCTAAAGAAGACCAAGTTTCCTGCCCTCCCCCAAGGCAAGCTTCCAATTATCACCACTAAATCTGGACACACTTCATTTTCCAATATCCACCAGGAGAGGATACCAGGTACAGGTTGAAATAAATTTTCTTAAAAGTAAATTTGATTGTTTCTCTGGGTATTTAACCTCTACATACTCAAAACATGTAAAATAAGAAAATATGTGTGAATACTTCTTATACAGGAAAAATTAAATAAGCAAATATCTTTTGAGCCTCTACTTTGTACCAACCGCATAGTTTTTCAACCGAGGTCTACAGGGATAGAAGGCAGAAATTTATCAGAAAAGATCACCATTGTACACCATGTAACAAACCCAGTATCAGCATTTAAAGGGCTTTATTTTATTTGAACACTGGGGAACCTGCCCCTAAAGTTCGGAGATAAGTAACAATTAAGTATCTTATGCCAAACAGACCTATGGCCCTTTCTTTCATTCATTCCTTTATTCTTTCATTCTTTCTTCCCTTTTTTTGTTTTACTACTTCAAACTGCTTCATTTTAAAAATAATTATTAGCTAACTAGTTTATAGAATTGACTAAGTGGAGCTTAAAACCTTGCATTGAGTAAAGAAAGCTGCAATTTTAAACAAGCAAGTTCATTTGTTTATAAAAATGAATCAGAGGACCCTAAAACCTTGAATTGATAGGAAAGAAACATCTCATAATTTGCTTCAATCAATGTTCTTTAAAAAGGAAACCTTAAGCTAACCCTGAGTCCAAGCCCAAATGGATTTAGGACGGTCTCTCTTCCCTCTGACATCACTTACCGTTACAATATTTTCTTCCAGTCTTATAGAAGTGCCTGAAATTTCTCCTGTCTCCCAGACCAACTCACAAGTACTCATTAAGCTTCCACTCCATGCCCAGTAAGCTGTTACTATCTGTGTCTCTGCTGGTTTGCTCCTTCCGGCTGTCCCTTGCCTGCCTTGGAATACAGAGCTGCCCAAACCAGGAGACTGGAGTCTCACCTTTAGCTTCTGGCTTTGCTGTAAATCTCTGCCCTTGACTGAGAAAAGAAATGAAACCCAGTGGGAGAAACACCTCCTCCACCTTCATGCTCCAAAAGCCTCACTCACCTTTAGAGAAAACAGGAATGAAGAGAAGAAAAAACAGGGCAATACAGGGCCAGGTGTGAGATGCCCGCCAAGTCCCGTGACTCTGGAATCCAGAGCAAGCCATGGCTTTATGGGTTGTTCAGGTCTTCAGGAAGCAGAGCAAAAACTTTCAGGATCCTGAAGCTTTGAAATGTGTTTGAACCCACACAGAATCAAGGACTTTATATAGCTGGCTTTGATCCCAGGCATGTACTACACATGTGCACACACAGGAGGCACATGAATTTCTAGCCCTTTTGTTTTGGTTTTACGAGAAAGGAAGCCGTGGGTTTAGCTGCTACGTCGAAGAGATAACCTCAAACACTCAAAGTAAAACTGAACAAAACAAGCCAATCCATGGATGGAAAATGCACTCAATTTGAAACTGAAGCTTCTTGTTCACTTTGAGGATAAGTGGAGACTTGGAGAATTTCCTGGAGCGCAGGAGTCCCCCTAGGTCCCAGTTTTATCTAATCGTCTAGGCATCTTTTGCCACCCAATTTATTTCATTGACACCCCCCAGAACTGCTTAAGCTTCTGGCCCTCTGAGCCCTTGTGTTAAAGACAGAATGAGTCTGTTGTGCTGTTCTTAGTTGCTCAGTTGTGAACAACTCTTTGCGACCCCATGGACTATAGCCCACCAGGCTCCTCTGTCCATGAGATTCTCCAGGCAAGAATATTGGAAGTTTAGCCATGCCCTCCTCCAGGGGATCTTCCCAACTCAGGAATCAAACCCAAGTCTCCTCCATTAAAGATGGATTCTTTACTGTCTGAGCCTCCAGGGAAGCCCAAGGATACTGGAGTGGGTAGCCTATCCCTTTCAAGGGGATCTTCCTGATCCAGGAATTAAACCAGAGACTCCCGCACTGCAGGCAGAATCTTTATCAACTAAGCTACCAGGGAAGCCTCCCAAAGGAGTCTTGACACCATTCATAAAAGCTTCCACCTGTGAGACACCATCCTTGGCATGCTTTGCAAAGCAGAGTTTATTTCTCCTAGCTCCATTTAGCATTCTGTTAAGAGAAAATATCCAAATCACAAGAAATAAATTGATCTGCCTCTAGTTTTGAAGATTAAGAAAAAATTCATGCATTCTTGAGAGCCCTAACTCCACAAAGACAAAACAGAGTTGGATAAGGTCCAGAAAAAGTCAATGATCCTAGAGATTCAAACCTTCCATCAAAGGACAGATTTTTTTTTTTTCTCTAATGGGAACTTTTCAAGCAGAAAATCCAGGAACTGAGGTTAAATATGACTGAAGTGCTTAAATTTATGAAAGCTGTAAACATAACAAATGTTCATCCTCTAAGAAAATGCTAAAAAAAAAGAAAATGCTAAGCATTGGGGACTATATCACTCTTAAAACTGAGGAGTTTTCATGTATTTCAGTGATGAAAGAAACATTTACTGAGAGGCTTTGAGATGCCAGAAATTGTGTGCAAATAGAATTGAATGATGAGCAGACAAAAACACAGCCAGTACCTTGAAGGACTTCTAGAAGACTGACCCACAAGCAGATGGTGTGGTGTTGGCCTCCTGCAGCCCTTTGTTGTTTCCCGTGCCCAGGCTCCTCAGGACTGTGGAGGGCGCTCTGTGGAATACAGGCCTGATGCTTCTCATCTTAGCCTATCTTGCAGCATCCCTCACAAGCCCCTTTCCTCTAATTGTCATCTCTCCAACACACCTCTTTCAGGTTTCATCACCTTTGCCAAAACTGTTCCTCCTGGCTTCTTCTGCCTATCACTTTGTTTTATCCTCCTTCTCATCCTCCAGGAGGTGACGTCACCTCCTCCAGGAAATCTCTCCTGACCTGGCTCTTTTCCATCCTCTGCAAGCTCCTTACAGAAGCCCTCAAACCACAGCTAAAATGCCGGCAGGCAATACCAACCTAATGGTCACTTATCAAGGGTCAGATCCCAGTCTGGGCACTGGAGATACAAAAGTGAAAAATGTCTGATCCTAATCTTGAGACGAAGCCCCAGCAGTCGCAAGGCAGATGATTAAACCCATGATCGGGAAATTGGGACTAAGTGCTGGAATTGAAGTATTGCCACAGAGGAGCAGAAGCCATTGGTTCAGCCTGTGGAAGTCAGAAAGGACTTCTCAAAGGAAGTAAGCCCTGAACTTATTGTTAAGGACAAGGGGCAGGAGACAGATATTCAAGCAAAAGGAACAGCCCACGCCAGGCTAGAAAGAGCATAAAGTATTAATATTCATTAAAGCCAGAGAACAAGATGAGTATGGGAATCACTGGTAGGTGGAAGACCAGGTTTTTAGTCTTCAATGCATCATAAGGAGCAAATAGGCATGATTAAGTTCTCATTTTAGGGAAATTCCCCCAACACAGGAGGATGGCTGGGTAAGGTGAGTTCAAGGAGGAATAAGATATAACCAGGAAAACCCAGAAGGACACTATTGCAACACCCCAGGCAACCAGGTATTGGCAAGCTTTTTCTATAGAGGGTCAAATGGGCTTCGCAGGCCACAAAGAATGGTCTGTGTTGCCACTACTCAACTTTTCTGTTGTAAGGTTTAAGCAACCACAAAGAACTCATAAATGAAGGGGCATGGCTGTGTTCCAATAAAACATTTTTTAAATGTCCATCATACCTCAATGAAAAAAAAAATTTACAAAAATAGGAGGAAGTTGGATTTGATCCACAAGACAGTGTCTGCCATCTCCTGGTCTGCTGCTGCTGCTAAGTCACTTCAGTCGTGTCCGACTCTGTGCGACCCCATAGACGGCAGCCCACCAGGCTCCTCCATCCCTGGGACTCTCCAGGCAAGAACACTGGAGTGGTTGCCATTGCCTTCTCCGATCTCCTGGGCTAAACTAAGGAAGGCAGTGGCAGCAGCAGTGATGTGGTCCCTAAGGAGACGAATCCACAAGCAGTGAGTGTATGGAGACATTTAGGATGACACCAGATTTATAACTTGGTGCTGCCAGGAATTGTTCAAATGTTTGTCAAGTTTTATCACATTCAAGTCTCAAAACAACCCTACCAGGCAGGGATTACTGGCTTTCCCACTTTATGAAGGAGAAAACCAAAGCATTGAGAGTTAAAGAGTGTGAAGCAAAAGTTGCTCAGTCACGTCTGAGCCTTTGCGACCCCATGGTCTGTCCATGGTATTCTCTAGGATTAAGGAGACTTATCCAATCCCCTGTCATTGGTAGGAGAGCCATGATTTGAAGCCAAATGATGCTGTTAATTACTATACTAAAGCAAAGGCTTTAAAGGCAAAGAGAACTAGGTTTGAATTCTAGCACGATGACCTGCTACCTGTCAATCTGGGGCTATGACTTTCAGAAAATAGCCTCAATGCTACGGCAAGGATTAAATGAGATAATGTATGTCAGGTATGTTAAAGACCTATTATGGTGGCTGGCTACTCAGTAAATGTGTGCTGTGCTTAGTCGCTCAGTCATGTCTGACTCTTTGCCCCCCCATGGACTGTAGCCCGCCAGGTTCCTCTGTCCATGGGGATTCTCCAGGCAAGAATACTGGAGTGGGTTGCCATGCCCTCCTCCAGGGGATCTTCCTAACCCAGGGATCAAACCCGTGTCTCCTGCATTGCAGGCAGATTTTTTGCCATCTGAGTTATAGAGTCACCGAGAAAACAGAAGTGTAATTTATTGGAATAGAAAATATAAGAAAAGCAGACCAGAAAGTGATGATGGTGTGTTTCATTCAGGCATGTTGAGTTTAAGGTATCCATAGATGGTAAGGTGAAGGCACTCAAAAGCAATTGCCATGTGGATCTGGAGCTCAGGAGAAGGATCTGAGCTAAAGATGTTAACTTAGGCAGCTATGAGGCCACAGGTGAAAATTTCACAGGCCCAAGGCACATGATGAACACACTAGGACTATTTTAATAGATAAATCAATGAAAACAGTTTAACATAAAAAGAGATGAGACTCACAGTAGAAACTTGTAAAGAACTCTTACCAAGTCCCCAAGAAACTATTTCTACCAAATAACAGTTGTAAAAGCCACTGCATAAAAGAACGTTGGTGAAAAGGATATTCACATTTATCATCCAGTAGATGACTTGATATTTACAAAGAGAGAAAATAATTGATAAATCTAGCAGATACTGCTTTAACCAAGTGATCAAACTGAAAATCATCCATGATGGGCCATTCTGACATCATGTCCAGATGCAATATACTGAGAAGAACACACCTCTGTAGCATTACTGTCAAAATTGCTTAAACTGAATCAAATTATGAAAAAACAATTAGAAAAATTCATAGTGGGAGCATTCTGCAAAACAATTGGCCTTCAAAACTGGCCTTTGACTCCTGAAATATGTTAATATTATGAAAGATTAAAAAATAAACAACCTGAAAAACGGTTGTAGATTAAATGCAATTAAGGAGGCATGACAACAAAATCCAATGTGCAAGCCTTGATTGAAAAAATCAACTATAAAGTGTATTATTGAGATACTTGGGCAAATTTGGAATATAGACTATGGCTGATGATAACATTGCATTAATTTTAAATTTGCCAAGTATTGTCTTATTGGGGTTATATAGGGAAACATCTTTGTTTTGGAGTGATATTTGCTTAAATATTTAGGGATAAAGTTGGCAAATAACTCTCAAATGGTTCAGCAAAAATATGTGTATATGTTTGTATTAGTAGACAGAATAATACTAATAAGACAGCAATGAAAAAAACCTTAAGAATCTAAAGACTATATCGGTGTGCTCATGGTACTATTCTTTTAAATTCTTTTTTATTTTTAATTGGAGGATAATTGCTTTATAGTGTTTATTGGTTTCTGCTATACAACAATGTGAATCAGCCATAAGCATGCATATATCCCCTCCCAAGCGTCCCTTCAACACCACCTCCATCCCACGCTTCTAGGTCATCACAGACTGCCAAGCTGGGTTCCCTGTGTTATACAGAAAAGTTTCCAAATAAAATGTTGAGAGTAGAAATTATAAGACCACTATTACTATAGTAGATGCACAGATAAGCAAACTGAAATTTAGAGAGAGGAATGACTTGTTTAAGGTTATTCTCCATCCCCTTTCCTCACCTCTGTTCTCTACCTAGGAGACAGACCCTGTAGAGGACTTGATTCTCCGGCAGGTTGGCCTCTGGGAGGAATCAGCTGACTTAAGGCATTGGCGTAAGGTAAGAGGGCATGAGGATGGAGGTTGGAGTATTTCTTCCCTGCTTTCTCCCAGATTCAGGCCCTGCCTCTGGCAGAAACAGTAGCTCTGCGCAACTATAGCTCCTGTGGTTTACCCCAACACTGCTATAATGCCAGTTCTCACTGCTGCTTCCCGCTCCTTTCAGTCCTGGAAGTGGTATCAGCTTCTACTGCTGCTAGTGTCTGAGGGCTTTAACATCTTCTGCCCCTTACCCTCCTTAATGCCTCTAAAATACAGTTGACCCTTGAACAATACGAGTTGGAAGTGCAGGCGCATGTAGGTGTGTTGGGTTTTTTTCCCAGTGGTACTATCGTACCACACCACGCTTGGCTGGTTCAATCAACAGAAGCAGAACCAGAGATATGGAGGAATCACGGATATCAAATATTGACTATCAATTATGTGCAAATTTTCCTTAACTCCCACATTGTTCAAGGGTCAATTGTAGTCCTTTCACTGAGTCTCTTATTTGAATCATCTGTTTCCTGTAGAGTCTCTGGCTGACCCAGTCCTAAAGCTAGTATGTGGTGAAAACTGGCTTTAAATCCTGGCCTCATCTTACCCAGCACTTCTTTTCCCCTATTATCTCAAGGGCAATAATAATAAGTCCTATCATATAAGTTTGTATTTATTACAGTTGTGTGCAATTCTGTCTCCCCTATTTCAAATTCTATTTCCATCTTGCACCCTCATCCCTGGGAAAGATTGAGGGCAGGAGGAGAAGAGGGCTACAGAGGATGACTGGTTGGATAGCATCACTGACTCAGTGGACATGAGTTCGAGCAAATTCTGGGAGATAGTGAAGGACAGAGAAGCCTGGCATGCTGCAGTCCATGGGGTCACAAAGAGTCAGACATGACTTAGTGACTAAACAATAGCAACATCCTCACTCCATACCTAGCATCTAGCTAAGAACTCCTTTGTATAAAATAGGCGATGGGGAATTTCTGCATTTTTATTTCATTCTCAACACTTTTATTGCTCTTGCACCTCATTTCCAGCCCTAGGGAAGGTACTAATAAGTAAGGATTCCATCAGAGGACTGATAAGCACCAATGAGCCCAGCACAGTGGTTAAGAGTACGGCTGGAGTCAGACAGACATGAGTTCAAATCTGCCTCCACTGCTTACTAGATGTATCCTGAGTGAGGTTTTCGAACTTCTCTGATCCTCAGCTTCATCATTTATAAAATATGGCTAGTTATGGTAGCCAATAATCTTATAGGGTTATTGTAACGATTCATTGGTTATTGACACTCAACTATGCCAATAAAATGTTGAAAACTGTGCTTAGCATATAGTACATGCCCAGTAAATGTTAACTCATCAACTAAATACAGAGAAAAGTATGGATTTCAAACTTTAGTTGTTTCATATATAAGCCCTTATTTTATTATCACCACTCTAAAGGGCATGGCAACTACTGCAGTATTCTTGCCTGAAAATTCCCATGGACAAGAGCGGCCTTGTAGCCTAGGCGGGTCACCAAGAGTGAGACATGACCGAAGCAAAATAACTGAGCTCACACACATTCTCATTCCTAGTGAATGGATGGTACAGTAGACTATTATCAGGTTCTTACTTTTCTAACATTCTCACGTTTATTCAATTTTTGCTGTTTTCAATGTCATCAGTATCTGGAATCAAATGATTGAGTCTGATAAGCGTCTCCCTGGTTGTTCAGACAGCAAAGAGTCTGCCTGCAATGCAGGAGATCCAGGTTTGATCTCTGGGTCGGGAAGATCCCCTGGAGAAGGAAATGGCAACCCACTTCAGGACTCTTGCCTGGAAAATCCCAGTGACAGAGGAGCCTGGCAGGCTACAGTCCACAGGGCCGCAAAGAGTTGGACACAACTGAGCAACTTCACTTTCTTTTTCTGAGACTGAAAACTCACAACTCTAGACATAATCAAAGATTTCTGTATTGTGAGCTCTCAAATATTCGGTGGTTGAATATTCAAATGTCTGAGGGTATCACATCCTTGGATGTTTTCATTTCAGGGTAGGAAGGGGAAAATCAATTTTGTTATTTACTTTTACCACTCTAACATTTTTTTTATAAAAAAAGGTTGGTGGTAAAGGAAATGAAAATAATTGGCTAAAATTAGGGTTCGGGGATTCACTGTGATTTCATTTCCTCACCATCTTCCTATATCCTACTAGTCTGAGTAAACCCCAGACTGGTTTTGTAGTACTGTTAGTGGTTACTGGATTTGAAAGATCTCTCGATTTGCATAAGTCACAGTGATGCCTACAGTGAAGTGCCTTCAGAATTCCAGATGAGATATGGGTTAGGTAGGGTAACTGGGTTCTTATTACTTTATTGTAAAACTCCTCTGAATTTGTAAAGCTCATCCTGAGCTTAGTTGAACTTGTAAAGTTTTTTTTTTTTAAACCTCCTATAATCCTTTCCCCAACTAGTACATCACCCCTCAAAAAAACAGTCTTTTGTTGAAAAATTTGCACCTGGCATTGACTGTGGTACATACTGCAAAACATCCTTTACTTGATGGTTTCAGATGTAATGGGAAGAATGAAAAATCTAATATTTGCATAGCGTGCAGTTTCAGGACATCCCATTACGTTGAGCCTATAATCATGCCTAATTAAGGTTATATACTGTGTTTTTATGCTAATTAGCTCATCACAGTACAACTCCTTTCAAAATCGACTTCAAAGGAAAAAGAAAATCATCTACCAAAGTGATTGCTAAAGAAGGATCTATCAATCATCTCACTGAGAAAGAGAGCTAGAGAGAAAGGAAATGACATGCAAAGTGACTGGAAAGAAATTTAGCTTCATTACCATTAAAGGGTGAAAATACGGGCTGGCCAAGAACTTACTTAAATAAACGTGGTAGGTGACTTTTCAGTCCCTAGGAAACTAATCTACATCATAAAGTCCGGTAAAAATGGACGGTTCTGGGCTGTGGACTTCCTGCCTGTCCCTTGGTGGGGAGATAGAGTAGTTCCTGCTGACTTTTTAGTCTACAGGGTCCCCTCGATGGGGGAGCGAAGAATGGGGTGGAAAGATGTGGGAACTGTCGCCAGGGAAGCAAAGCTTTATCTCCTAGTCTGAGGGACAAAATGAAATGCAGAGGCTGCTTCAGCTGAAGTTTAGTTCTCACCTATCAGAGCTTTATTTATGCAGAGATGAAGATAAACACTTTTGAATGAATAAATGATAAAGTCAACTGTGACTATAATTGTCACAAAGTAATTTGAAGCGGGGGATCTATGTTCTAAATACCCAAGCTGCTTACTATATATGATTGAGTGCTTTTGAATGTCTTATTTCCATGTATGGATAACGGTCTCATATTTCTGGTTTTAGCCATTATCATCTCTGATTATCTCTCAGTCTTCTTAGCATTTCACACCTAAAAGTACAGTTAAGTTAGATTGTGTTTCATTCTTAATCCTTCACCGTGGTTGTAACACTGCCAGCCATGAATAGTTCAGGTCAGTGACTTTATCCAAAACCAAGAACTGATATTTTCAAAATAGATGACCCTTTTATTTTATAGATTGGATAACTGATTTGCTGAGAAGAAAATTGGCTTGCCCAGGATCACACATCTAGGTATTATTCCTTAATCATCAAGGAGAAATAGAAAGAGTAAATAGTCAGTATTTAATCTATCATGCACCCCAGCTCTCTCCACCTGGAAGGTACTCACAGCCTGCCTGATTGCCATTTAGGACAAGTTGAGATTGGCCTAGTATCATTTTCATTTTACTAAAGAGGAAACTATACCAGTCACTGTTTACCTACCTTAGTTAAAGGAGTAAGACACCTTGGAGTGCAAGTCAAATTGTCTTTGATACTGAATAACCCACCCCACCTCCAAAAAGGTGCTAGCTAGCTATAAATAGTGGGCATCGGAAGTGGACATTTAATGTCCACTTCCTTAGCTATAAATAGTGGGCATTTAATGGAACCCATTTCTCCCATGTTATTTGTGGCTAGGTAATCTCAGCCTGAAGCATTTATTTCAGATTCTTGGTGGCAGAGACAATCACTGTTTTCATATTTTGAGCTGTGTTATTTCAAGACCTGCTGCTATTGCAGCATTTGAATGATTTCAGGCCATGATCTTCTCCACACTTGCAGTTTAAAGGAAACTGTTATGTTCACACCTTGCACATAAAAAAGGAGCATCTTTATTCCTTGGTAGTGTAAGTGACAGCAGCTGTGATGGTGCAGAAAGTTGTGTTAGATGATGAGGAACACAGGGCGATTGCACAGCCTGTTGTGGGCACTGAATTCTAAAAGAAATGTGAGTTCTGCCCTCCCATTTTACAGAAAGTAAACGAAGCCCCTGTGAGGGGAACTGATACACCCCAAATTATATGCATAACCTGTTAGTGGCAGAACTAAGATGAGAGCTCGAAAGTCCATAACTCCAGTTTAATTCCCTTCTCACTATGCCTTTAACATCATTCACCGTCTTCCCAAGGGCTTCTGACTCTAATTTCCTGCTAGTTTGCAACTTGAAATACAGCCGCACCAAACTTCCTGGTGGGCCTTGGGTCCCTGAGAAGACAAAATCAGCAAATCAAATTTTAAGTTAAAAAAAAGAAAACTTGGTCTTATAGCAGCACTAATCACAATAGTCAAAAGATGGAAACAACCCAAATGTTCATCAAGCTATGAATGGATAAACAAAAAGCGGTGTATGCATGTGTATGTGTGTGTGCTCAGCTGCACAGTTGAGCCTCTCTGCAACCCCATGGACTATAGCCCGCCAGGCTCCTCTGTCCATGGGATTTTCCCAGCAAGAATCCTGGAGTGGATTGCCATTTCCTCCTCCAGGAGATCTTCCCATCCCAGGGGTCGAACCCACGTCTCCTGTGTCTCCTGCATTGGCAGGCAGATTCTTTACCACTGAGCCACCTGGGAAACCTTCCATATTCAGCCATAAAGAGGAATAAGTTCCTGATGCATGCTACAACATGTATGAACCTTGAAAACAGTACCCTGAAAGAAATAATACACAAAACCTCACATATTATATAATTTCATTGTATGAAATATCCAGAACAGACAAATCCATAAAGACAGAAAGCAGTCTGTGGATGACGAGAGATTGGGAGGAAATCAGGAAATGGAGAATGACTGCCTGATGGACATGGGATTTATTTGGGATGATGAAAATGTTCTTGAACCAGATATTAGTGATGGTTATGCAACATAATGAATGTGGAAAATATCCTGAATCATACACTTTTATATGTTTAATAAATTTCATGTTATGTTTAGGTTTACTATACACACACACAAATATATGGTCATGCCAATGCGTTCAGTTGGCATTCACCATCTTAAAAAGCATATCACTGATCTTACAGTATATATTGGCCAAACATTTTTGCTCTTCTCTGAGTGTAATCTAGATGAAACACATACCCAATTTTGCTTCTCTCCTAAAGTAAAAGGAATAAACTTGCAACTGGTTGAGGCAAGGAGGAAGAGTTCTGATTATTCCTCATCACCTACAATTGTGACCACACGTCACATTGAACCATCACCCAGCCAGAATCTAAGATATGGATCATTTGGCTCTGTTTTCTCCTGGGCACAGTTTTCTAATAGGTTACTTATGATTGTAGAATAACTAAATGAGATAGAGATAGGCTGTGGCAAGAAACTTTGGCTCAAAGAACTGTATTATTCATGCATGCTTTAGGAGAATATAATTTAGAAACAGCTGGTTACATTTAGCAGCTTTCCTTCACAGGCTCTATTTCATGGATTATGCTCCAAGAGAAAACTCTCTGGCCCAGAGTTTCACCCATGAGTAGGAAGCTAAATGATTGCCTTTACATGGTCACATCAGGACCCACTGAAGGCAGCAAAGGTGATACACTACGACGAAAACACAGGGTCTTTAGGTTTTTGTCTGGCACAAGTATGGAGCCTAGTTTCTGTACTCATCTAAGGGAATCATGTTATAGCAAGGAAGTTGCCTTTAAAACTCTAAGGAATCCATTTCTTTTTTTTTTTTCATTTATTTTGATTAGCTGGAGGCTAATTACTTTACAATATTGTAGTGGTTTTTGCCATACATTGACATGAATCAGCCATGGATTTACATGTGCTCCCCATCCCGATACATTTCTTATATTTTTGTTACTTCTCAGCATTACTTAAATTCACTCTGATCACATAAAGTTCTTGCCACATGCAAACTTTGCCATCTCTGGTCATTTCTTTACATTGGTTAAAAAATGCTGACAATGAGAAAATTCCAGAAACATTTTTTTCCCTGTCCTCCCCAAAAATATGCAGGTCAAGAAGCATTGGTCAACCATCTTCCCTGCTTTTCACCCTCTGATATAAGATACAAGTGTGTGCTTAAGAACAAGTGAGGTTGTTAGGAATTTTTGACTCACGGTATAAAATAGAGCTAAAGGAAGTTATGATTTATAAAAATTAAGTATTTGCTACTGGAGTTTATTATCTTGATTTATATGCTAAATTCAGTAACCAAGGTGATAAATATTGTTGAGTAAATGCAATTTTTTCTCATCATTTGGAATTGCTATTTTTCACTTGAGAAAATAAATCACTTCCCAATTCTCTGGCTCCCTTCCTAGAAATCCAGGCTTTTTTTTAATCAGCATCATAAAATGTCTGCATACGTGAATGCCATTTTTATAATCTGAATATATTGATTAATTTCAATATCTCTTATAATAAAGAAAAACTGGGGGAAACAGCCTCAAGATTTTTAAGAGAATGGAAATAAAGAGGAAAATGAAAAGAAAGAAGAAGAGAAACATAAATGGAGAAGAGGAAAACAAAACAGAAACTTTAAATGAAGGATAATTTGCATATATTCGAAAAAATATCAGTTCTGACCCACCTGACAGAATTAAGCAACGATCAGAGATCATTGGTTTTGATTGTGGGTGGAACTTTCGTAAAATTCCAAAAAGCTCTCAGTATCACAAAACCCCAAAAAAGATGCTCTGTTAGATGTTTTTATAGAAAGAATGTACAGACAATGTCACTGTAGTACTAAATTTAGCAAATAAATTTGATAGTAATTGATAAGATTATAGAACCTTTTTTTAGAATCTGTAACTCAAATTACCACAGCATAAATAGTTTTTTTTTTTAACTCACAGGTTTAAAAGTCAGGAAACTCTTACTTAGATTTAACCACATTTCTATTGACATGGACTTAGATAAGAATGTTTTAAGATTTATAGCAGTTTGGGATGTACCAAGATTTAATGCCCAAAAAATCGATTGTTCCGTCCTCAGTTTCAAGCTTTAAAGATCGAAAGCCAATCAATAACATTCACAAATTATTTTCTACAAAATATTTTAAATAAATTCTGAGTTGATCGATCATTCCCACTGTGTTTCCCAGCAAATATTCAGCCAAGATACAATACATTAGGGGAAGATAAAGACTTCATGCATTGGAGATGGAAATGGCAACCCACTCCAGTGTTCTTGCCTGGAGAATCCCAGGGACGGGGGAGCCCAATGGGCTGCCGTCTATGGGGTCGCACAGAGTTGGACACAACTGAAGTGACTTAGCAGCAGCAGCGAAGACTTTCTCATGCTCTCTAATTCCAATTTATTCAGTCAGAATTTAGTCACAGTATATAAGGGATAAAATGCATAAAATGGTGGTGTGGGATTTAAGAGACTGGAGTTATAGATGTGGCTTTGATGCTACCTAAATAGGAATTACTTTAGCTATATAATTTCATTAGAGTTTAACTGTCTCATCAATGAAAATAAAGAGACTCAATTAGGAAAATCTCTTTCAATTCTAAATTTCTAATAAAAAGTATATTTTCCCTTCATGACATGTAAGTGGAAAAAACAAGTTAGAATATTATATTTAGCATATGACCCATTTTGTAAAAATAAAGTGAAAACACATGCAGACTTTTACATAGCAACATACTAACAGTGATTACATAGAATTTTTATTTTCTTATTTCACCGACCTATATATTCCATTTTTATGAATGTACATGTATTATTTGTGGTCAGAAAAACAGATACTACAAACAATAAAAATTAAGTCTATCTAATGTTTTTAGTGCACTAAGTGTAAGCCAGGTTATCAGAAATTTAGCATTCCTGCTTTTGTAAAAGGTTTAAATTCTGAGGATATGGATAAATTCTAAGATATGGATATAGCTTCCTCTTCATGCAGAAATTTGAAATCCAAGATGAGTCTATTCAAGAACTTAGTTTCTGAAATATCAACCAAAGAAGAATTTCTTCAGCACAACATACTGTGCTATCAGATACGCATCACTATCACAATCATTTAAAAGTATTTCTCGTGTTAATTTTCCCAGAATACTATGAAAAATACTGTACACATTAAGAAATACATTCCATTCCCCAAAAATAAACAATGTTTATTTTTTGTTGTTTTGTTTAGTCGCCAAGTCATGTCCGACTCTTTTGAGACTCATGGACTATAGCCCGCCAGGCTCCTCTGTCCACAGGATACCCCAGGCAAGTGAATATTGGAATGGCTTGCCATTTCCTTCTCCAGGGATTCTTTCCAACCCAGGGATCAAACCCAGATCTCCAGCATTACAGGTGGGTTCTTTACCGCTGAGCCATGGGCATGGTTAATTAGACATGTAAATACATAATGTGACCAACATAGGAGACAGACATTAGTGGGCTAAGTTTATTAGATAATATATGTTAAATGTAGTCTGAGCTCTTCAGGTTTTAATTCATTGAGACCTTGAACGTAGGAGTCACAAGTTTAACATCCATCTCTTACTGGTTGTGACAAGGAGAACCTGACCCACACAGGCAAATAGGTAAGCCTGGTTTCACATCCCGCTTCAGACCTTCCATTCTCTGAATACGTGTCCTTGGTTTCTAACTTCATACAAACTACACAAGATATACAAGCAGGTCATTCAAACAGATGACCTTCAGTTTAAGGTGGAATGCAGGCATCAAGGGGATATAATGTCAGAATCAGGTATCAGAATTTCTAGAAATTCCCACGTTCAGTGACATAAAAATTAGACATGACCTTAAGCATACCAAGGACAGAAAATTAAGGGACCAAGTTTTAGAAATTCTCCGGCCAATTTCTCTATGTCAAAATTGTATTCCTACTTAAAGGTACTTTTCTCTTTATGGTATGAGAATATAGTCTAAAGCCCTCAACCATGCCAGCCTCTTCTCTGGCAGAAGGAGGCAAGGGAAAAATGAGAGACCCAGCTTTCTTTAGCACATGGAGCCCTGTTAGTTATTCATGCTTAGGTTACACTGTAACATTAGAGGAGACATTTAGACAGTGTCACAAGGAGAATCTCAAGGAAATATAAAGATGACTGGCTCCCCACAGCTCATTATAGCTGGAAAATTTTTAAAAAAACCCTCTAAGTGATGAAAAATTCAATTGCTTCATCTTCATCTGGAGATGAGCATAAAACCACAAATCCAAATGATGGCAGCCCATTAAATATATCATCTTGGAAGACTGTATATTTCCAGTGATGCTGTCATTGATCAAGACATCTCTGAGATGCCTCTTTTGAAATTATTTTCACTTTTATGGAGGAGAAAAAAATTCAGTGTCTTGTTACTGTACAATTACATCTTGGTTTTGATACAAAATTGAAAACACCTGGTTTGGTCACCAAGGTCCCTCAGGTAATGAAGAAATCATTGAGGGAAATCACCATATTCAGACAACAAAGAAGTGCTGCCTTGGAAAATGTTGGAAGGATCATGGTACAAGGCTCTGAATAACAAGCACATTTTCAGTAATGGTGGCATCACCAGAGCAAAGGATGAGCTAACACATCTGGAGAGTGAGCAGGAGGTAGGCTCCTGCCACACGAAGCACATGGAGATGGAAAGGGAGGCTGATTCCCTCATTGCCTATCACTGGTGCTGGACTGCAGACAGCTTCAGAACCCTGGAGGATCAGACGGTTTGGAATAACGGTGGTATTCCAAACCTTCACAAGGCACAATCCAAGCAGCATTACAGGAGCCCAACAAAAAGAGATTATACAAACTGAGTAGAAAGTGAAAAATAGGAATCCAGGTAGATGGTAACTGGATAGTTCTTCATTCAGAAGGTTTCCCCACAGACTGAGGAGCCCCAGGCCCCAAGATAGAAAGCTTCTGGCCTCGGAAAAAGGGCAAGACAGAGGAAGACAGTCAAACAACTCAAAGCAGAAACTCAGTCCTCTGAGATTCAGACAAAGGGACTTGGAGGGAAAATGAGATTTGCCTGTGTTTGGAGAGAGCCCAGTGGCTATTGCCCAAGATTACAGAGCCCAGTTATCAAAGCTTCATTGGATCCAAGTCTTGGACAGTTACTAATGCAAAGCTTCATTCAGTGAAGGACTGAGACTTTTAGAAGAGAGGTAAAACAGAGCTTGTAGGTGAGGGGAGACACATGAGAACACAGAAGAGAGAAAATGGTCAAGAGAGAGGTAAGAGATATAGATAATGGCTGGTTGGATGTCCAAGGTCACTTTCTAAAGAGACCAGGATTCTGGTACATTTATTTTACCAGATAAAATAAGTCTGATACATTTATTTTAGAGTATCTATCACTTACTGACAAACCTAACAAGAAAAATAACATTTGCCTCTGGGATATCATTCCTAGAAGGGTGCTACTGCATTCCATTTGTTGATGGAATTTTCTAGTCATTATTTTTTTCAATTAAACTATCCAAGTTTAGCTGGGTTGAAACCAGACCGTGGTTTTCGAAGAGCAGACAAATTGAGGCCAGACTATATTCTAAACTCCCCCATGTTCTTGTTTCATTACGTTCTTGAAACCCAGATGAATTTTATGAAAAAGTTGATTAACCTGGGCTTGATTCTTAACAAACCTGTTCCAGTTAGAATTTGAGGCTGAAATGAATTCAGTTTTAATTTGGGGCTGCAGCGCTCACAGTAGAAGTGAAACTAAACTGAAGAGGAGGAAAAAATTATTAAGTGATAAAATTATTAACCCAAATTTCAGAACAATGAGTGGACAATAACTGGTAAGAAAATATTTCCAAATCTAAAAAGCCCAGCAATTACTCTAAGATGATAATTCTAAAGTAACTTTTCTGATTAAGTTCAAACTTTCCAAGAACATTCGCCCCTTATCTGAAAGTGAACAATGAGAAAAGTCAAACTAAAAGTCATTGTTAACTGCGTGCATGAGAGTTGCGTTTTCAGGATGGAACTATCGAGTAATCGTTGTTATTTTCTAACTGCAATAATTGAGGTGAAAGACAAAAAGTTAATGAGGCCAGAGAAGAGAAGGAAGAGAAAGAGGGAGGGGGAAGGTGTGAAGGGAGTGGAAGAGAGAGAAAAAAATGAAGGAATGCAGAAGAGAGGAAGGGAAGGAGGAAGGAAGAAAGGGGGAGATGAGCTGGAGGGAGGAAGGAGAGAAAGAAGGTAGAGAGGTAGGGAGGGAGAAAGGAAAGAAGGCACGCAAGCAGACAAGGATTATTGTCCATGTATTCTCTGAGTGACTCATTTCTGACCAAATCCCCCAGGAACAGAATACTGTCAGTCTTATTCTGACTCTTCCCCTGCATGTTTTTTTCCTCAGTCATGTCTGAATCTTTGAGACCCCATGGACTGTAGCCTGCCAGACTCCTCTATCCATGGAGAAACATCATTTTCCTTGGTGCAGAATGTACCATCTGGACCAATCCCCGAGAGTTCTATCTCCAGGAAATCACAAAGTAATTGAGCCAATATCAATACCCAACTCCCACTATTATTATCTCTCTAAGTCAGGGTTTCTCAGCTTCAGAACTATATACGTTGGGGGCCAAAATGGGATTAAACCTGTAAGGGTTTTGTTAGAAGAATTATCCATGACTGAAAATGGGGAGGGAGACAGGGATTGCTGGGAGAAACATCAGATCATGATGTAAATCTGACCCCGTGAGGGAAGGAAGGAGGGCAGGAAGTTTGGGTGGAAGTGTTCTAGACCCCTGTGGAGTCTAAGAAAGGTTTGGCCAAACCGTCAAGGTCCTTAAGCCAAGGTGGGCCATCTGGAACAGACTTGCTTTACAATTACTGCCACGCCCTGTGGGAGGCAAGACTTCAGCCTAAACAGGGCAGTGATTGCCAGAGCCCTTGGCCATCACCCTCCTTACATTACAATGGGGTGTGGGTGGCATCTGTGAGGCGCATTCTCAAGGATGCCATAGTCCACTCCTTGTGCCATATGGATCCACTTCTCACAGGTTCTGGTAGCTCCTCTCTCATGGTTCCTTGGGCCTTTCTGCCTGAGGGAAAATGCAAAAGCGGGAGATCAATGAATAAACCACCATCCTTAACCCTGCGATTGATCTCAAGGCCACAACTAGTCTTTCCCTCTCCCCCCCCCTCCCTCTAAATTCCTTCCCCACATCCTCAGCTATTACCTCCACAGGTCTCAGGGCCTTCCCTGGTGGTGTGACCCAAACCTGTGTTTCTGAGGGGTCTTAGCCTTGATAATCACACCCTTCACAGTTTGTGGTTGCTACACATGTCTGTTCATAGTTACAAAGTGGCAAGACTCAGGAACTGGATCATCTGTGTTCCATCTGTGTTCCTCTATCCCACTGTATGAGCATGCCTACCTCCTCCTCTGATCAGGGTCAATTATCTGTACCAATATGTTGACTTTTCTTCCTGCCCAGTGGTCCCGGGACACAGGACTTCAAGGTATCCTCCTGGCAGCTGGGATCCTTGCTGTGTCTTCTAGCAAGAATGTGCTCCCTTTGAGTGGCAGAAACGTGAAGTACAGAATCCCCCAGTGGGTCATTTATGGGGAAAGATGGTAAATGACCCACTTTTGCTTCTACGTTTTCATCCTTGGACTCATGTTCCCTTCCTACTGGGGACACAGCACCATACAGGAGTCTCTGACTTAATAAATACATTGCATCCTAAAGGATGATACCCTCTCCTTCCAGAGTATTTCCTCCAAGCTAGCATTTCAGCTGCTCCTTTCAAAGGATGTTGCAGCAACACCATATGAGGCAGACTGCCTCCAGGTACATTAAGTGATACAACCAGTGGATGTGAACCCATTGCAACACCACCTTCAAGGTGAAGTACATCCCTTGGTCAGGTGATCTTTAGAATGGTATTCTCTGCCTGTGGATTCAACATTCTACAATGGTTGGCAGTGTTGGTGTGGGTCTCTGCAGGCAGAAGCAGCACATATCTGTCCCCAGAATAGGTTATCTGTCCCTGTGTGGATGAACCACTGGACATTTCAAGGATAGAGAGGTCTCAATGTGGTCAGATTTTTACTAAGTGGCCCACTGATCTCCCCAAGGAATAGTGCCATATGGGACACTCAGTATTGCTAACAATGTGGACATCCATAGACAGCATTCACTAGATCTGCCTTGGTAAGTAGAAGTCCATGCTACTGGACCAATATGTCCTGTCTGTCTCTCTCTCATGCTATTCATATGTCCGTTTGACCAGTTCCAGAGTAATCAGTGATGAAGTCTGGCTAATGTCAACTGGCCAAGTCGTTTTGTCCACTTGGTTGTTCTGTGCTTCTTCCTTGGTGAGTGTTTTCTGATGGGCACTAATGTGTGAAACAAAAATCTTTGTACCTGATGCTCTTTTCCATATGTGTAGCCTCAAGACTACGTTGAGGTCTGCCTCAGACCTTCTCTTCTCCAGTCTTCTAGTCTTTCTCTTTCTTGATCAGGTGACCATGCCATTGACCACATTCCAGGATCTATATTTTCATTTCATACCGCTTCTCTTTCCATACAAAGTGGGTGACTGGGAGCACAGCATACAGACCTGCTCACTGGAAGGATTGATTGCTCCTCTTCACCTTCAGGGCTACTCCTGAATACGATTATAATGCAGCCACTGTCAACACTCAGCTTGCGGTCAAGTACCAAGCAGAGTCACTTCTAAACAAAACTCTGGCTGTTCCCCCCGCTTTCAACTGATCATTCTGGAATACCCATTTGGTCATCGGTATAAACTGGGGAGGGGCACTGAAACAACTGGGGTAGATGGCAAGGGCTCTGAGCCATCTGCTCATGCAACTTATTCATGCTCTCTAGTTCTTCCTGGGCGCAGTCCCCAATATACCATTTACAACTTATGGTTGACGATTTTGGTGCCATGTGACTTTGATGACTTGGTAAATCTAACAGTACCCAGCTCATAAAGGGAAGTTCCAAATACATAGTCTCTTGGACTTTTAGAGTCAAGTTCTCTACCTCTGTTGGTATCCGGTAACAAACCAAGAGCTGTTTCTTAGAAAGTAGTGCTGCAACGCCATGGCCTTGCTCCAGAATCCCAGAGGCCTTCATTATACTTCTCCCACTACAGCTTGTGATACTACTGATACCTTCTGTCCACAAGGTCTGCTGGATCACATGACCCAAGTGGCAGGACTAATTGCACTATATCCTGTACCTCTACAATGTATTTTTCTGCTTTGACCTGAATGCAAAGCTGGCAGCCTTTCTTGTCTCCCGGTACAGGGGTAGGAGCAAAGTTTTCAAATGTGGATGTGTTGCCTCTAGAACTCAAAGAGGTCTACCAGATGTTGTTTCTCTTCTTTTTTCCTTTTGTGCATATCTGTGTGTGTGTGTGTGTGTGTGTGTTTGTCTCCTCCTTTGGAGGGGATATTTCAGCATGGATCTGAACACTGGACTCTAAAATCTTGGCCCTGACTTCCCACCCGCTAGAGCACATATGGTTTACCAAGGCCCTGAATACCAGTCATCTTTTGCTTAACCTGTCCAATCACCTTGAGGTCATTGATGAAACAGATCAATGTGATGTTCTGTGGGATGTCTAGGTGGTCCAGGTCTCTTCAGACTATTCTATGACAAAGGATGGAAGAGAGGTGGACTTGAGACAACATCCTAAATGGATATTGTTGTCCATCCCACGTGAATGTTGTTTCTGATCCTCTTTTATAATTGGAATAAGAAAAAGCATTTGCCAAGACAATAGCTACATATCTTAAGTCTGAGTCTTTACTCATCTGCTCTAGGAATGATTTGTCATCTGGTACAGCAGCTGCGTGTGAGGCTGCTACTACTATTGTAATCTGCAGGAATATTAGGATCCATCCATATTCTAGAAGGGACTATTCTGGTAAATTAAAATGGAGATTTGGTAGCAACTACCACTCCTATGACTTTTAGGTCTTTAATGAGGGCACTCATCTCCACAATCACCTCTCCCCAAGATATGACATTGGTGGCTGGGAGGAGTCTATTATCTTGGATACAGCAGAAAGGGTGTTGGGAAATTTCAAAGGTTTCCACTTGGTCTTCCCCTCTATGATAACCCTTATTCCACAGACCAGGAAACCTGTATGAACTTACTCCAACTTCCAAATATATCAACTTCTATTTTGTAATCCTCAAGGATTCCATTTATTACTTGGCCCCCATAGGCTTCCCTGATGGCTCAGATGGTAAAGAATCCACCTGCAATTCAGTAGACCTGGGTTCGATCCCTGAGTCAGGAAGATCCCCTGAAGAAGGGAATGGCAACCCACTCGAGTATTATTGCCTGGAAAATCCCACGGACAGAGGAGCCTGGCAGGCTACAGTCCATGGGGTTGCAAAGAGTCAGACACAACTGAGCAACTAACAACACATGGGCTCTAGTTCTAACAAAGGGTGCCATGATGACACTTGGAAACTCCAGTAATTGATGTTATATTAGACCCTCTGTCCATTAACCTTCAATATATCTGGTTATTCCCTTTCCCTCACTTGAGTAAGCAGTCATAAGTCCCTTGGGAGAAAGACTCAGGTAACTGTCACAATATATTCTTACCACAGTGCTGAAGGGTCCTTCTTCCTAGGCATCTGGTCACCTCTTCAGTCAATGGATTCTAGATCTGAAAACTGGCTCAAGTCAAGGAATTGAGAAAGGGATTTTGCCTTTTTATTTGGGTGATTGTCCTCAGACCCCTGATTCTCCACTCTTGCTTCATTTTTCTTGCAGTCTCATGGCTTCCCAGAGCTCTGTCATCCCCATGGATGTTAATAAGCCCAGACATGTGATGGCTGTCCTACCATAATCTCTCCATACAGAGGAGGCAACCTCTGCATTGCTGATGCCCCTTTCCCCAGCACATTCTCTATGACCTTGGTGAATGATTTGTCCATGCCCACTTCATCAGGCTCTTTGTTCCTTCCTTTACCATCTTCCAGGGCAACTCAAGCATTTCCATTTCATGAGTAGTGGCCATTGCTTTATCTAGCCTCTAGGTGAGTTTGACCCATCCCCTAATTTCACTATGGTGTTAAATCCATGTCTCAAGAAAGTACTCTTAAGTCAACTAATCCATAAAATTGTGGGTTAGCAGAATACAGAAAAATAGCAATCTGAGGTGCTGTTGCCTGGGAAATGTTTAATAATATTCCACAGAATGGCCAGGAAGATGGAGATCCAGCTTCTCTGGAGGTTGCTGCCTGTTTCTTGAATCTTCCATAGTCCCACACCTGCTTTTTTGTAGATCAATCCACTTAACCTATCAGTCTCTTTGAAACTTATTTTGTGCATGTAACTCCCTCTGCCTGGGCTGCCTTACCTTTTCATT
This sequence comes from Cervus elaphus, assembly GCF_910594005.1. NCBI lineage: Eukaryota > Metazoa > Chordata > Mammalia > Artiodactyla > Cervidae > Cervus > Cervus elaphus. The sequence goes on from NC_057822.1 coordinate 42,115,896, forward strand.
AGCCTGGTAAATGCCTACTCTTTCCATGAACTCTTTTCTTCTCCTGAATCTCCATCCCAACAGATTTACCACTCTTTCTTCTGCCATGACCTTATCAGCATCTTTTGTTAATTTGCAGAGTTCCTCATTATACTCTATTCCTTGAAGACAGGGACCACATCACTTTCATCTTCATGTCATCATCATTTTGAACAGTAAATGTGCACATAGTAAATAAATAAAATGCTTGAAGCTTATGTCCCAGAGGAGATGGGAACATGTAGCGTAGCTTGACATTCGTATGTTGTTTTAATCTGCCCTCTTTGCATTTCTTTTCTTTGGTCAGTCAGCACACTCATCTATCCATTTTATCAGACTATGTCCCACTATGGTGGCTTCTTAAAGGCAATAAGAAAACTTTTCCAAAAGTGCCAACAGTCTGAGTTTACAAGTTTGGAGGTTCCAGGCAGGTGTCAAAAATCACAATGAATATTCCAACAGTCAGGCACTGAGACTTTTTAAATATCTACATGTGCAATGTTCAATTGAAACACATGTGGAAGCCAAATCAGAGCCTTCCATTTTAATCTGGACATAGCCCTACTTTTACCAGGAAACTGGAATCAGTTTCCTAATAAAGGAATCCCAGGCTGTGCATATGAATTTGCACCTTCCCATAGCACTTGCTCAGCCTCCAAGATGCACAAGAAGGAGGTCCTAAATAGTATCCAGGTGTCCATGGAAAGAGATATTCAATGGCTTTGGGCTAAGAAAACAATAATAAAATGATATTCTTAAGATTCCTGCATCACAAACTCTTCACAAGTTGCTTTAAAGTGAACTTGAAGTGAAGTTATAACTGTCAAGAATACACACACACACACAACCCAGGACCCACACAGCAAACATCTCAGTAATGTTCTATCATTCCCAGAATAGTAATAGCTTAACAGTGAGCATGGAGTGTGGGAGGGAGGCTCCAAGAAGAAGTCTCCCACTCCTCTTCTCATCTACATTCTCCCACAGTTTTCAGCCTAAGCCTCACTCACACGGTCCAGAAGAAACATAAGGCTTATCATATGCTTGACTGCAAGCCATAACTTAACATTAGAAATGTATGAGGAACTGGGTGTGCTGGAAGGAAATCAAGCAAAAGCATCTGTAAGCTGAAAATACGTTGAAAACATATTACAACATGATAACCTAAAGTTTCAGTGGCTTTGCTAAGCCAGAAAGAAGGGAAAGGGGAAAGAAAACACATTTCTCACTTCTAGAGTTGCCTCATTAGAAAATACTTGTCCAGTAGACTTCCTCAGGTCTCAGGCTCCAAAAAAGCTCAATTTAAAAGATGTTGCACCTATTCAGTCTTCCTATAGCCTATAAAATTCAGGAGTTTTGAAACTAGGCCTATAAAATGAAAGAAAGTCTTTAAAAAGTCTAATCAGGAGGGAAGGGAAGACAGAAAGGCTGCCCTGACACAATTCCAGCTTTTCCTTTTTCACTCTGTAGCCCCTCCTTCAGCTAATACAGAGAGTTCGAGGTACTTCCTTGTTAAAGTCATTTGACTCTGTTTAGTTCACGTCCAGTCTTGTTTGGTCCTGGAAAAGGGACTAGTTAGAACTGGATATGAAATCGCAGGGAGTACTCCTGTACTATGGACCGACATTAATGAAATACACTGAGATGGCCTGCCATGGACTCCTGTCTCCCTTACCAGGAATTATTACTCATTTGTGTATCATGTAGTCTGAACCAGAAAAAAGCACCAGAGTGGAGAGAAAACAACAGGAAAGATGTCATGAGCAATACTTATGCAGCCAGATATTGATACACCCATACATGGTATTGACGTATGCGTAAGAAGTGAAATGAACTTGATTTTCCTCCACACAGAGTTGGTGGAATATGACTGATGATTTGAATATAGAAAAGAAAGGATAAACCATGATTGGCAGAATCCAGTGCAAAAGAAGATGAGGGCAGAAAAGCACTCTGTTAATCTACCAGCAAAGAACATGATTCATAAAATCTAAGGCATGTCCTGTTTGAGGAGAGTGTTTATATTCATTTTTTATTATTTTTACTATAAAAGCAACATGGTAGCTATGTACAAGTTGGAAAATTCATAAAGCCAATAGAAATTTCTATATCCATAAATAGTGTGCTAACACAATTTTCTATGTGTACTTACTAGACTGTGGACAAAGGACTGTAGCAGTCTTGTTCACCGCTGTTAACTCAAGGAATAGTCTTGGGCTGCATAATTGAGCCATTTTTCTATGTATATATATATATGTGGAATTATCCCATACACAGTATTTTGTATTTGTCAGTATATCATTGGTATATTTTCATGTCAATATATATCCATCTACAGCATTTTTTGCTATATTTTGTGATCATTGTTTGTACCATACGTAAGTGATTTACATAAGTGATTCTTTTTCTATCTGAACCCTTGTAGGAGGCCTTTCCTCCCTTCTTACCTTCCCTTATCAGAGCTGTTCCCCGTTTCTTTGTCTTCCTTTTCCTTGTGTTTTATAGAAGTATTCTCATACATTTATGAGCATGATGGCTTCCTGAAGAACTGGTTAAAAATTCTGACTCTGGACCCCAGCCCCTAGAAATCCAAATTCATTTGATTGAAGCCAGTCATTAGAACCTGTACACTGTAAAAAGATCCCAGGTAATTCATCTGTGGTGGAGGTGGGCGGACACACTGTGGGAATCACCATTTTGCCAAAGTACAGAATCCTGCAAATGCGTTTTCACGCTTTCTCAACACTTTCAATCTTCCACCCTCTGGAATCCCTGGCCCTGTTTTGAGAGGAACATCAAAGATCTGCTTCTAGATCCCAGAAATCCAAAGAAAAGGACTTGGTGCTTATAGATTCTTAGCTATAGGATGAGCCAGAACATATCAGTCAGAGACTGATTTATCAGCCAGGCCTAATCAGTTCTGCTGGTTCCTGAAAACAGCAAAGGATTTGAGACAAAACAGTGACAGAAGGACCCTCTCCTAAGGTCCTCTGATAAAATTGTAACCTACTATTTTACTGATGCCTTTGAATGCATATGTATGTGTGCATGTGTGTGTTCCGTTATACTGTACCACCAATTAGCCTATAAAAAGTCCAACAAAGTCAGAAAACATCCTGGAATTTCCTGTGTTGTTTGCTTTGCCTGCCCTCCACCACTGTCTCTCATCCCTGTCTTCGGTGAGGTGCGGGGAAGAGGCTGGCACAGGAAAGAAGATGAAGAAAAGTCACTTACAGAGCCTTTGAGTCAACTTCTCTTCCACGGACAGGCTTGGAACCCCATGACTTGCTGGAAATCAAATGACAATAAACTGACCTTGCAGTCTGTGACCAAACAGTGTGTTAGTCAGTCTTGTCTGACTCTTTGCCACCTCATGAACTGTAGCCCACCAGGCTCCCCTGTCCATGGAATTTTCTAGGCAAGAATACTGGAGTGAGTAGCCATTCCCTTCTCCAGGGGATCTTCCTGATCCAGGGATCAAACCTGAGGCTCATACATTGCAGGCAGATTCTTTACCATCTGAGCTACCAGGGAAGTCGACTTACTGGATAGTAAGCTAAATAACAATAAACTGATCATGCATTCCATGGCCAAACAACCTCTGTCTTAATTTCCTCTTTCAAGGATGGGGTGGGAACCACAGTGGCCGTGGTCAATGAGTGTGATCCCTGAAACAAGGCTGGTGGTGGATCTGGAGTCACATGATAGGAGGAAAAGGAAAGACAGGCAGCCCTCTGGTAGCCCACCTCTCCTCTTCTCCAGAGGCTGGCACAGATCTGACTATGTGAGATGTCTTCTGAAAACTCTTCTAAAACCATCATTATATTTCATGTTATATTCAAACACTTGAGCATGGCTATCCAGGACCTTCACGATCTCACCAGTGTTTCTATCTCTCCATACTCACCCTTGCCTCTCTTCTCTCCAGGCCTTCCTCAGCACGTGGACACACACACCTACTATGTGCTTCAGTTACAAGCACACTCCACTCAGATCCTCAGAGTAACTACTCCCTCTGACTTCCTCCAGTTGGAACATTTTGGATCACTCTTGACACCTCTCCTCTTGAAGAACTTCTATGTAACTCTTACATCTCAATTTGGACACTGCTTCCTCTAGGAAGCCTGCCTTCATCCCTCCCCCTCCATACCAAGTTGAATAAAGGACACCCAAAGACATCATTTCTTTGTCCCTGGAATTTCCTTATTTACAAAAAAGGGTCTTTGCAGATGTAATTAAGAAACTTATGATGATAATAGCATTATGCTGGGTTATCCAAGTGGGCCCTAAATAACATCATAAGCATCTTTATAATAAATAAGTTAAAAGAGATAATATAGAGACACACAGTGGAAATGGCCAGGTAGGCAGGGATTGGAGTGATGTGGCCCAGAATGCCAGGGCTGCCAACAGAAGCCGGAAGAAGTGAGGAGCTTCTAGAGGGAAGGCAGCCCTGAGGGATTTCTAGACTCCGGAACTGAGAGACTTAATTTCTATTGTTTTTAAGTTACCAAGTTTATGATAATTCAGTAAAATTGCCCCCAAGAAACCAACACTCTCCAAACTGAAAAAGTTCCCCTTTCTTCTTCTCCCATGGCACAGCCCACAAAGCACTCACAGAACTCAAATATTATCAACTATTTACTCATCTTCAGACTCCATGTGATTAGGGTTAGAACCCTGTCTGGTCTGTTACCCAAGGTACCCTCACTGCCTAGAACAGGGCTTTTCATATAGCAGATCCTCAGTAAACATTGGAGAACCAGTAAGGGGGTGAATAAATGGATGAACGAATGAATGAACAAGAAAAGATGTTGTTAGAGAGACAAGGGCAACGAATAGCAATTATTTGAAAGGCTATTATTTAAAGAGAGGGAGAGAAAATGAAAATATATTAATGTATACTGTATCAGCTGCTATGCCAGAAAGCTAATGAATATTGTCTCATTAATCCTCACAAAATTCTTGAACAGTAGCTATTATTGCCCTGCTTTATAGGAGAAGTAAGGCTCAAAAAATGAAGTGACTCACGCAAGATCATGCAGGAAGAAACATACATCTGTGATCATCTGGGGTGTAATTAGGCCCAAGGGTGAATGACAGGATGGTAGAGTTCAACTTAGAAAGCACTCTTTGTATTAAAAGCCAGAATTATCTGGCAATGAAACAGGTTGACTCAAAAAGTAGGCAGCATCACCGGGCATGTTCAAGCAGACAAGATGACCACTCATGAGAACACAAGGTAATTAGGATTAGAGGAGGGGTCGGTGTAGATTATTAGATGACCTCTAGGGCTTGCACCAACCCAGTCTCTATGGTTCTAGGGTAGGGTGGGAAGCAGCGAATGAAGAGCTTTGTTGAAGGCTTAATATACACATGAATTTGCTCTTCTGGGCTATAGAATCTATCAAAGAATTAACGGGGAGGGCGTGTATCTAGCAGAACATGTAGCCCCATAGCTAAGTTTACTTATCTTGTTTTCCAATACCCCAAATGTACTATAGCTGTTGCTGGCTTATACAACATTCCAAGGGTGAGCTCAGAACTGTATTAACATTTTCTCAAACTATACTTGAACTTAAAGTTGAACTTATGGAATAGAGTAGTAGAGCAAATAGGTGCTCCAACTGAACCTAAGCGGAAATCATGAATGGACATAACAGAAAATGCGCTTAGCCCCAGCACAGTAAAAAGGCAAGATGGGACAGAGGGTGGAGGAGGGGCTGTGTTCTTCTTCCCAGGCTCCTCACTGCCTACACACCAGCCACACTTAGCCAAATTTACTCCCACGTGAGGGCTTTGGCACAACTTGCCCCCTCTGCCTGAAATGCTCTTCCCACATATCTTAGTAATTGGTTCCTTCTTATCATTCAGATTTCTACTTAAACCTCATCTCATCAATGACATCAGTGGCCACCCATCCCAATGCAGGCCCACAAGTCACTCTCTGTTTTCATCTTGGTGCTCATCATGGCCTGATGTTATTTTATTTATTTATGATCTGTTTCTCCCTATCAACTCAATGGTTCCAGTGCCTAGAACAATGCTTCGTACATAGTAAACATGCAGTAAATGTGGGCTGAATAAGTGGATGACTGAATGAATAAACACGCTCGTAAAAAAAAAAAAAAAAAAAAACCTTTCTTCTTACAGAGGCGGGGAGGGGCTGTTACTCACGGTACTTTAAACCTAAGCCCTGACTAAGCCCTGACCGTAACTTAGCCTTCACATCTTTGCGGCATTGATGAGAAGGGGAAAAGCTGGAACCACCGATTTAAGGTTGTAAACACTTTTCTGTCTTGAAAGGTGGAGACTCAAACAGTAGAAACCAATCTGTGGTTCTGGGAACATCATCGGAGTAGGACTTCGGTTTATAGAACAAAGACCCTAATCGTAAATACAGGTGTCTGAGATATGACATTGCACTTGGAAAGTGAAATGCTCTTCTGAGAATGTAAAAGGTTGTCTATAGGGTGGGCAGGCCATGCTTCCTTTGAAGAAATGTTTCTTTTCTAAGAATGAATTTGGATGGTGCTGCGCCTATATGTTTGCTCTGGTTCCCATGGAGCAGGGTTTTGTGTGAAGAGAGGCATGCAGAAAATCTGCTGCTGGGACCTTGAAAATCCAGGATGTACAAACTTTATTTCACTTCACAGAAAAGTCAACTGGCCTGGGCTTGGCAGCATGCAATCAGAACGCCATCATCGCAGCCCAACTTGTGATGCTATAGAAATCTGTGCCACCTCAGCTCTGAAAATGATTTAAATCAATCAATCAATAAGCAAGCTGCCCTTTACTTTTGGAATTCAGAAAGGGAAAATGTAAGACCACACACATACACACACACACACACACACACACACACCCCTCTGTATGTGAATTATCTACAACAATAGTGGCCTGTTTCATTCTGTTGTGATTGTCTATAATCTATCCTATGGACAGGAGTGATCTCCTTTAGAAATAAACCAATCTAGGAAATAAAAGGAGCACTGGGAAACTGGATCTTGGAATGAGTCAGTAAGGAAAAGTCTCCCACTGTTTGGGACTCACTGTTCTGAACCTGGACCCTGAAAAATGAACATGTTTTCAGAATGCTCCTTACCAATTGTTTTTCTTTATCATGAAATAACAGTATTTGTGACAACAGCATCCTAAATTATGATAATAAACCCTTCATCCTCATAAAATAATTTGTTTCAGTCATCTGGTCATGTGATAATTATATGTTAATCACCTCCAAACTGCTCCAGTATTCCTACCTGGAAAATTCCATCGACAGAGGAGCCTGGCAGGCTACAATCCATGGGGGTCACAGGGTCAGACACGACTGAGCACACACACGTGCCAGACATCTTGTAGATACTGAGAAAATAGTGGTGAGCAAGACAGCCATTACCCCTACCCTTGAGTTGCTACTATTTAGTGGCGGAGAGAGACATGAGTCAAATACAACAACCCAAAAGAGAGCAAGGGAGCCATGGGAAGGTTTAACCAAGAGGTATCAGTTAGTCTATGGAGCAGAGGAGGCTCTCCCAAAGGAATAACCATTCTCAAGCCAAGATCTCAGCACTGAATAGACTACTCTAGGCAAACAGAAGGGGAAGGGAATTCCCAGCAGTACTGTGTACAAAAACCCTGAGGGAGAAAAGGAAATGGCATTTTCTAGGACTAACTGGCAGGCCCTTCAAGACTTCAAAGACACCAGAGTACAATGCAGGAGTCAGATGATGCAGGTCTGGGGGTCATGGTTGGCATCTTTTCCTCTATTCTAAAATCACAGGAAGATTTGGAGGGCTTTGGAAAGATCATTCTGGTGTGGGGCAGGAGTGGTTCCATTGGAGAAGGCAAGAGGCAGCCCAGGAGAAGCATTTAGAAGATGGCCATTAAGTGATGATCTCTCAGTTCAAACCCATTCTTCTATACTATGCATTGTGATGCTGAGTCTGAGAGTCTGAAAACCAAGTTTCTTCTTCTGACAACTGGATCTATTTAGGCTTTTGCCAGTAGAGGCACTAGAAGGAGACTGGAAGACTGAAGCAGGAGGAAGGCGCTTGCTCTTCCCCACCTGCCCCAGGTTTGTGTGACCATCACCCCAGGGCACCGTGGCGGCAGAATGCCTTCCATAGCATCAGTTCAATCCACTTTTCCATTGCATCCAAGATGTGCAGAGTTAGTTTCATTACCCCTACCCCACTCCCCAGAGGTACCAGCACCAACTGGACTGGAGACCGGGCCTCAGAGGTCTGGGTCCCGGGCACATAAGTTTCCTCCTCTTAGTCTCTTAAGTATTACTCAATTTAACATCTTCTCTTGTGTCCCTTGTACCAGGGGTGGTCGTTGCACTTGCTGCCTCCCAGGTACATTTGAGTTTTCTTTTTGCTTCTTAATTGCCTAATTCACATGATTATTATCTGGTTAACAATAATTTATGTTAAATTCCCTCTGTCCAAAAAGTGTGGTTTCTGTCCCCTTACTGAACCCTGGCAGATAGAGGAAGTTGACACAGCACTGCAGCAGATTATTAGGAGTAGAGATCACAAGGAAAATGGGGAAATATTGCTTTTTATCTGAAGTTTCTATTCCATCTTGATTGCTCCGTAATTGATTTGGTCTTTAAGATTATAAGGAGAGGGTCCCTATTCTTGTAATAATCAGTAGAAATTAGGCTACAAAAGGTACCTAATAAATATTTTATTTATTTATTTTATTTAATATTTATTGGATACATTTAAATAGACTTTATAAGAGTTTAAACATTCTCAAGGAACATCTTTACAATTTCTAATTTATTCCACCATCATCTTTCTAAGCATATGTATTTAGAAATAGATATGTCTAGAAATCAAAGTCTGGAAAAATATAATGGCCCAATTAACTGTGCTAAAATAACATGGGAATATTGTCTAATAATTTTACTGCAAGATTTTGTAAAAACACTCTTGAATCCTACTGGTTGATATGTATGCATGCTAAGTCACTTCAGTTGTATCCAACTCATGGCAATCCTGTAGGCTGTGGCCCACCAGGCTTCTCTGTCCATGGGATTCTCCAGGCAAAAATACTGGAGTGGGTTGCCATGCCCTCCTCCAGGGTATCTTTCTGACCCAGGGATCGAACCTATGTCTCTTACATATCCTGCATGTATATGCGGGTTCTTCACCACCACCACCACCTGGGAAGCCCAGTTGATATGAGGCACAAGTTACTTTGCCCAGCTTGGTAATGGATTCCTTCTCAAAGATTATTTCCTCAGTGGAAATGGAGCACACAGCCACTGTTTGATTTAAGGTACATCTTTAAATGTCTTGGGAGAATAAAAGCCATGAGGTTTCATTTATTTAGGTTATGAAAATACAGAGTTATAGCCCCAATGCTATTAGTAAAATATTTAAACTGTGAAATACTTCTACGAAAATGTTAATTATTCTTCCAAGATTATAACTTTTATTAAATTTTTATTTCAATTTAAAATTGCAATGATTTCTTTTAATGTTTATATCTTTGTACTTGTCAAGGCAATCAATTCACAGAATCACTATGTCAAGTTAACCAATTTTTTTCTTTGAAATATCTAAATTTTCTATTAGAAAATTAGTGTATTAGATCCTAGCTCATCTTCCCATATTACAGTATTTCAAGCCACATAATTTCTCTTCCCAGTTGTGAGATCCTGTTGATTTTACCTTCCTCAGTTCTGTCACATTCATACGCTTCTATCAGGCTCTTCCTGCAGTCTCTGGCTGACCCTTGTTACTTACCTCTTACTTGGAGTTTGCAGTAGCCTTCTAAATAAGGACTACCAGAAGCAAATAAAAATACAGGCAACTCAATTAAATGTGAATTTGAGATAAACCACAAATATATTTTTTAGTACAAGCATGTCCCAAATATTGCATGGGATATTCTTAAACTTAAAAAATATATATTTTTTGCTTATCTGAAATTTAAATTTAACTGGACACCTTGTACTTTATCTGGCAGTCCTACTCCTAACTCATGTTTCTATCCTCTCTTTTTCCAATCTACCTTTTATATATTTCTACATATGTCTTAAAAAGTACTGATAATATCACACCATCATATCACCTGTTCCCTGCTTTGAATTTTTCAGACAAAAAGAAGTCACTGATGATTTTAAAATTTGGGCACCTTACCCTATAGCATTCAAGATTATCACAGTATCCTCTTACAATGACATTTTGGCACTTCATTGTTCACAATTGAATTTCTACTGCTTGCTGACCCCAGAGCCCCGTGTTTTCCTATCGCCATGTCTTGTCAACATAAGCCAACTTTTAGAATATCTTTTTAATATTAAAGATTCATTTCAGAAACAAAGAGTAATACTACCTTCACAGAAAGCACATAATAGATATTAATTTTTCATTGTAATTGCAAAATTATAATGATCAGACTGTCTCCAAGACCTCAAGGAAAAAAAGGAAAATGTATGAGATTTTTTTAAATTGCAGCAAAATAATGATTCAATTCCTAGTGCACATTTCCTCAATCATTCACATCCAATAAGATTTATCTCCATGTCTAATGATCTGGTGGAATGGGTTGCCATTTCCTTCTCCATTTCCTTCCCAACCCAAGGGTTGGACTCGGGTCTCCTGCATTGCAGGCAGATTATTTACCATCTGAGCCATGTCTAATGTCTAATGGAGATTGTTGATTTGGGCTTCCCCCATGGCTCAGTGATTAAAATATCCACCTGCAATGCAGGAGACACAAGAGACATAGGTTTGATTCCTGGTTCAGGAAGATCCCCTGGAGAAGGAAATGGCAACCCACTCCTGTATTCTTGCCTGAAAAAGCCCATGGACAGAGGAAACTGCCTGGCTACAGTCCAAATGATCACAAAGAATCAGACACAACTGAGCAGCTAAACATGTACATTGCACATTTACCATGTTGAACCCAAAAGCTCCAACCTGGAAAAGGATATATTATTCTATACTAAATGTAAACACTATTGTGGAAACTAACTTACAAGGCTAAATCCTTGATAGATGAGAAATCAGTTGAGTTATCCAAAATGGAAAAACCTGGCACCTATATGTTAGTGAAATAAAAGCAAACACCCCACTCATCCCCAAAATGCTGCTCCAAAACGAAGCTGCAGTTCTTTTTCTACTTTCTACTATCCTTGAGTCTTAATTTGTTCTTTCTATTTATATTGAAGACCCCTTTTGAATTTCTGAGAATTTGTCCTTTATTCTAAAACTTAGGTATTTAGCTTGAACTCACATGAATATACATTTTAATTTTCCACATGTGGTTTAAAAGATGAATAAATAAAATAATCTCAAACATCCCAAATAAATTTTGTTATAAGTTTATACACACAAACACACATGCACACCGTCAGGATCCCAGCTTTTATGTTAATTTCCATTCGGGTGTATTAAGAAGGGCGGATATTAACTTTCGTTTTAATGGCCCTTTTTATTTTTTAATATTTTTCTCCAGAAAGAAAAACATTTTTATAGAGAAATGCAAATCAAAACCACAATGAGGTACCATTACACGCCAGTCAGGATGGCTGCTATCCAAAAGTCTACAAGCAATAAATGCTGGAGAGGGTGTGGAGAAAAGGGAACCCTCTTACACTGTTGGTGGGAATGCAAACTAGTACAGCCGCTATGGAAAACAGTGTGGAGATTTCTTAAAAAACTGGAAATAGAACTGCCATATGACCCAGCAATCCCACTTCTGGGCATACACACTGAGGAAACCAGATCTGAAAGAGACACGTGCACCCCAATGTTCATCGCAGCACTGTTTATAATAGCCAGGACATAGAAGCAACCTAGATGCCCATCAGCAGATGAATGGATAAGGAAGCTGTGGTACATATACACCATGGAATATTACTCAGCCATTAAAAAGAATTCATTTGAATCAGTCCTAATGAGATGGATGAAGCTGGAGCCCATTATACAGAGTGAAGTAAGCCAGAAAGATAAAGAACATTACAGCATACTAACACATATATATGGAATTTAGAAAGGTGATAACGATAACCCTATATGCAAAACAGAAAAAGAGACACAGAAATACAGAACAGACTTTTGAACTTTGTGGGAGAATGTGAGGGTGGGATATTTCAAAAGAACAGCATGTATACTGTCTATGGTGAAACAGATCACCAGCCCAGGTGGGATGCATGAGACAAGTGCTCCGGCCTGGTGCACTGGGAAGACCCAGAGGAATCGGGTGGAGAGGGAGGTGGGAGGGGGGATCGGGATTGGGAATACATGTAAATCCATGGCTGATTCATATCAATGTATGACAAAACCCACTGGAAAAAAATAATAATAATAATAAAAAAAAAAAAAGAAAAAAAAATTGAAGTATAGTTGACCTAAAACGTTGTGTTAATGGCGCTTTTTATACACCAGTAACAATAATACTTGCATTATGCTTTCCTTCCCTCATAATACCATCTTACATGGAAACTTAATGTGAGAAAAGGGATTAGCTTCTGAGAAATGATATAAAACAGCTTACAGTACATGAGTTCAGTGACTCAAGATGGTGAGGTAGAGACAACCTACTTCTCCTTGCTCTCTAGTTTTACCAGTTCACGCATTTCCAAGTATTCTACATAGATGTTTCACAGCCTGCTTCCTTCTACAACCTGCAAAAAATCTCTCTCCCACTTGATATCCGTTCAATGGCTTCTGTATTAAGAACAACACATGCTAATTTAATGGAACCCTCGGCATCCTCGCCCTGCTCAGGAGAATGACGCGTGAGTGTGGTTAGGGGTGAGACCTCAGACAACTGGGAAATGACTCTGGTTCTCACCAGGGTCATTCAGTCCTCACGATAATGAATGGATGAGCCAGCACCTTCCCCTACTAGCGCGACCGGATGGGCCTCCAGGAAATGAAATATCTCCACCGACACCAAACCCCAAACCAATGAGAGGAGCCACGCTTCTGGCTTTAATATTACCCGACTCAGCTCTGTGGAAACAAGACTGCTGGCTTGCAAAGAAACCAGAAATAACACTTCCTCTTCTGGTTCAGGCAAGAGCTGACAGACACCTTGAGAGGTTACCAGGTTCACGCTTCTCTACCTAGAACTAGGTCTCCTTTACAATGCATTTGGGAGACTTGGACTTTCAGTTGGGGAAGGGGAAAAGAGCGCCAAGAGGAGAACTATAAGCGCCATCATATGCATCATTGTGTCTCCAGTGTGAACACCATGACTGGCACAAGTGAAGAGCTCACTCTTCTGGTGGGTGCTGAATCTGGCTCCCCCTACCCATGGGGCCAATGGTTAGCATCACTTCTCAGCTCCGCATTCAGTGACACCATATTGTTAGTCTGAAGATAGTTGGGTGGGTGTCTGTACACCCTGGCCATTGGCAACATTCCAAGTCCGCCTCCTCTTCTTCCCCAGAGAGCCAGTTGTTAACCAGTTACCAGCTCAGTTCATGCTTGTTGAATGTCTGGACTGCTTGGGGGCTTCCCAGGTGGTTTAGTGGTAAAGAATCCGCCTGCCAAAGCAGGAGATGCAAGAGACCATGGGCTTGATCCCTGGGTTAGGAAGATAGGAAATGTCATCCCACTCTAGTATCTTGCCTGGAGAATCCCAAAGACAGAGGAGCCTGGTGGGCTATGGGGTCACAAAGAGTCAGACACGACTGAGCACACAGCATACGTGGATTGCTTATTGTATTCCAGGGGTTTTTACAATATGCCAACTTACTTGATCATCACGACATTAAAAGGTGAAAATAACAGGGCAGATACGAGTGTAAAGTAGCCGTGATATCTCTCAGCCCTGAGTGTTGGTGTTCACTATCATTGCCCTCAGTTCACTGCTCAGGCTCACCTGATGAAGTAATTTGTCCAAGGTCATCCATCCAGTATGGGCTACTGAAGCAATATCTGGAACTTGAGCAAAGGCTGAAATGAAAGCCTCTGGAGGCTCTGTTAGACACCGCTGCCTGAGCAGGACAAACCCAACAGGCCATTGGCCTGCACTCTGGAGATATTACACAAAGAAAACCAAAGTGAACTTCTTACCAGCTTAGTTGCTGGAAGCAGCACTGTCTTGCCCTTGGAACCAAGTAAGCAAGGCCCCTATCCTGGCCCATCTCAAGGCTCTTCTCCAGCAGTACCATGGAATTAGCAGTACCATCTAGGCAGGAACCCAAATAGGGACTTATGTTGGTCTGTCCCTGCTTCTCCCTTTGGGGATGTTCTCACACATTCCAGCCCTCTGCCCCAAACCCCCTACCTACCTGGAGAGGGGACCACAAGATCCAAGGAGCTCTGGGACCATGCTCATGGGGTGGCCCCAGATGCAATGGCCAGGGTTCATTACAAGAGGGTGGACTGCTAAGCAGATTGCTTCTGCTGGCCAGGAGGGGACTTATTTTCCTAGGTCCAAGCAGTATTGAACTGCCAGAATTGTGCTAACATTCTAATTTGGATGAAGCTTATTCATATCAGATACAGGAAGAACTCAGGTTTTAGGGCTACCAGCGATCCCAGGGGTAGGCAGAATGATGGCCTTCAAAGATGTTTCAAACCCTAGAACCTCTAAACCTGTTATGTCATATGGCAGAAGGGACTATGCAGATAGAATTAAGGTATAGACCTTAATTACAGAAATTAGAGTATACTGGATTATCCAGGTGGGCCCAATCTAATCACATGAGTCCTTAAAAGCAGAGAACTTTTTCCAGCCAGAAGCAGAAGACAAGAGAGATGAAATGGGAAAATCCAAGAGATTCAAAGCATGAGGAAGACAGCCTACTGCTGCTGGCATTGACGATGGATGAAAAGAGGCCATGGGCCAGGGAATGCAGGTGGCCTCTAGCTAAGAATGACACCTGGTCAACATCCAGTAAGAAAATGGGAACCTCATTCATACAACCACATGGAGCTGAATTGTGCCAACCATCTGAATGAGCTTGTGAGCAGATTCCCCCCTGGAGCATCCAGAGAGGATCACAGACCCGCCCAGACCTTGACTCTAGCCTTGTGAAAATCTGGGATGGAGAACTACCTGAGCGCCCAGACTTCTGACTGTGAGATAATAGATGAATTGCTTTAAGCCACTAAATATATAGATAGTCTGTTATGGCAGCAATAGCAAACAATAACAGACCACTACCAACCAATCTTCCAGTTTGAGCCACATGTGCAGACAGGTGCATAGACTCTAATCTGTTCATGTCCTGACCAAAGTGCTGCCTCCAGCTATAGCACGAAGGAAGGCAGGATGGGGCAGGCGCACTTGATGTTGTGCACCCCTCCCGCAGCACCATTCTGCCTCCCACTACAGGTCCTTCCAAGTGAGGCACCCCCCACCGCCACTGCCTCCAACTGGCTGGTGACATCATGCTCTCTTGGGTCGGTATTAAGCTGTGCCTGGCATGGGACACTGATTCCTTACATGAATGAGACCACTGTTCCCCACCTGCCTATGAGCACTTTGCCTCTCCTCCCAGCTTGTGTGGTGTATGAAAGACGGAGGTGTAGTCATCGTGGAAGAAGATCACGTTCTAGGAACGGAATGATAATGATCTACAAATTTTAAAAGAAGATGCGACTGAAAGATATGCTGTTCCACCTTAACAAAATTCTGAACATGACCAAAAACCAAATGATTGTTCACATTTTCCTGTGCGCTCTGAGTATGACTTGTATTTGTGATCATTCTCAGAGAAGTGCAATAACAACATGTGCGACAAGCACTGGAAGCCAGTATTCACAGGCAGCCTGATGGATGATGCAGTGTCTTGACTAATGCTGTAATCGACATTAAATAAATGAAATGAGTAGATGTCAGAAGCTAGAAGGTCTACACAGTTTCGATACAAACAGGTTCTGAGGAGCCATAACGTGATAATAGCATTGCTACCTTTTTTATCATGGCAGATACAAAAAATTATCGAGGAATCATGAATTTGACAACAAAAATTACAAAGTGATTGCCAGACCTAACCAGGGATCTTCATGTACAATAACAGGACAATAAGTAAATACTTAAGTACCTCTTCTCTACTCACCAATCTATGTCTTCATTGACAAATCATACGGACATCACATGGATCCATCAATTTCTGTGAGATGCTTTTAATCAAATTGCTTAGATGGACAAGGGCACTGGAAGAAAAATTATCTCAGACCCTTACATGCCCCAAGGAGCAGTGGCACTGTTAAACCCTTCAACAGCTGTGGTGGTGACCAGCTGATTGTTCTCCTCCATGAAATTCTTGATCACAGACCCTCGGCCAGAACTCTCCCCACTTCCCAGCCAATTAGTGGAAGCAGCTACGTGGGGTAGAACTGGGGGCTTCTCCCAAGGCCGCTACCATCCTGCCTGAAGTGGAGCCTACATCAAGCCTCTCGGTCACCCTGTGTGCATGCCCCCACTCCCTGTTAACTGTTGGGGGTTCCCCATGTTCCCTGCCTGCATAAATAGGGGGTGGTGTGTCATAGGCAAGACACTCGATATAGGATCTTCTCACGGCCCTGATAACTGATCTTTTCTATAAATTAATTTTTATCGGAGTACAGTCGCTTTACAATGTGCTAGTTTCTGCTGTACAAGGAAGTGAATCAGTTGCAAGTATACACATATCCCCTCTTTTTTGGATTTCGTTCCCCTTTAGGTCACCACAGTGCATTGAGTAGGGTTCCCTGAGCTATACATTAGGTTCTCGTTAGTTATCTATTTGTACATAATACCAACAGTGTATATATGTCAGTCCCAATCTCCCAGTTCACCCCACTCCCCCCTTCCCCCCTTGGTGACTGATAACTGATCCTGACTGAAAACCTCTGGTTAACTTTTCTGCAGGGGTTAATGTCAGGTCACTAGAGTATAATTTAGTCCAAACCATCAGATCATGGACCATTAGAGTCACAAAGCACCTTAGAGAATCATCTTCCCCAAAGTCTACACAGTGCATGTTAGGATCCTGAGACCCAGAGGACACAAGTCAGTTCCTCAAGCCTCCACAGGGCAGATCCAGGGGTCTGCACACAGGCATATGCATGCTCAGTCTCTCAGCCATGTCCGATTCTTTACAACCCCATGGACTGTAGACTGCCAGGCTCCTCTGCCCATGGAATTCTCCAGGCAAGAATACTGCAGTTGCCATTTCCTATCTTCCTGACCCAGGAATCGAACCAGCAACTCTTGTGTCTCCTGCATTGGCAGGCAGATTCTTTACCACCAAATCACCTGGGAAGCAGATACTAAAAGGATATGAGCTACAGAATATAGTGGTTAAAGGCTTGAGTCCTGTGGTCAGGTTGTTTGAAACTATAGCTCATTTTTCCATAAGAAAAATTAGCATAATAATAATAGTGCTTAATTCATAAAATTGCTATAAAAATTGCATGAGGAAATAAATGCAAAGGGTTTAGGACAAATGCCTGGTGCCTAGAAAGCACTAAATCCACATCCCTCATACTATTACATAAGGCTGCCTCACTGGTCAAGATGATTTAATACCTAAGCCGACACATGGCCGAGGAAGGCCATTCAGCAGGCATGATTGTGAACCTGCTACATGGTTCACAATCATTACGAACCACTGCAAAACCGGTCCCTGGGGTAATCTGCACAAAGAGTTTACAGAATTACAAACACAGATGGTAGGAGCTGCCAGACTCCAGCCTGGAGGCTATTCAGTTCAGTTCAGTCACTCAGTCGTGTCCGACTCTTTGCAACCCCATGAATTGCAGCACGCCAGGCCTCCCTATCCATCAGCAACTTCCAGAGTCTGCCCAAACCCATGTCCATCAAGTTGGTGATGCCATCCAACCATCTCATCCTCTGTTGTCCCCTTCTTCTCCTGCCCCCAATCCCTCCCGGCATCAGGGTCTTTTCAAATGAGTCAGCTCTTCACGTCAGGTGGCCAAAGTATTGGAGTTTCAGCTTTAGCATCAGTCCTTCCAATGAGCACCCAGGACTGATCTCCTTTAGGATGGACTAGTTGGATCTCCTTGCAGTCCAAGGAACTCTCAAGAGTC
Source organism: Cervus elaphus (assembly GCF_910594005.1). Taxonomy (NCBI): domain Eukaryota; kingdom Metazoa; phylum Chordata; class Mammalia; order Artiodactyla; family Cervidae; genus Cervus; species Cervus elaphus. The sequence continues at coordinate 42,133,931 of NC_057822.1, forward strand.
TTCTCCAACACCACAGTTCAAAAGCATCAACTCTTCGGCACTCAGCTTTCTTTATAGTCCAACTCTCACATCCATACACGACCACTGGAAAAAACCATGGCCTTGACTAGATGGACATTTGTTGGCAAAGTAATGTCTCTGCTTTTTAATATGCTGTCTAGGTTGATCATAACTTTCCTTCCAAGGAGCAAGCATCTTTTAATTTCATGGCTGCAATCACCATCTGCAGTGATTTTGGAGTCCAAGGGTATAAAGTCAGCCATTGTTTCCACTGTTTCCCCATCTATTTGCCATGAAGTGATGGGACCGGATGTCATGATCTTAGTTTTCTGAATGTTGAGCTTTAAGCCAACTTTTTCACTCTCCTCTTTCACTTTCATCAAGAGGCTCTTTAGTTCTTCTTCGCTTTCTGCCATAAGTGTGGTGTCATCTGCATATCTGAGGTTATTGATATTTCTCCTGGCAATCTTGATTCCAGCTTGTGCTTCTGCCAGCCCAGCATTTCTCATGATGTACTCTGCATATAAGTTAAATAAGCAGGGTGACGATATACAGCCTTGACGTACTCCTTTTCCTATTTGGAACCAGTCTGTTGTTTCATGTCCAGTTCTAACTGTTGCTTCATGACCTGCATGTAGGTTTCTCAAGAGGTAGGTCAGGTGGTCTGGTATTCCCATCTCTTTCAGAATTTTCCACAGTTTATTGTGATCCACATAGTCAAAGGCTTTGGCATAGTCAATAAAGCAGAAATAGATGTTTTTCTGGAATTCTTTTGCTTTTTCGATGATCCAGCAGATATCGGCAATTTGATCTCTGGTTCCTCCGCCTTTCCTAAAACCGGCTTGAACATCTGGAAGTTTTCACATATTGCTGTAGGCTATGCTTGTGTATAAAACATGTGGTCCCCTCCTCCTGCTGATGTAATCCTTAAACTCACTGCAGTCTGTCTTCTCACCTTGGTCCTTCCTTGCTCTTGCTAGGGTCACAGGATTACCAAATTCAGAGGGCACATGTCTACTCTTACCTTTGTTGACATTTATCTCTCTTTAAATAATCCTTGAAACTCTCTCCTCCCTTGGAGTTGCTCAACTTTCCATAACAAAATACCATAGGCTGGGTGGCTCAAACAACAGACATTTGCTTTCTCATAGTTCTGGAGGCTAAATCACCAAGATCAAGGTTCTGACAGGGCTGGTTCCCAGTTTGGCCTCTCTTCCTGACTTAGGGATGACACTGTCTCTCTGAGTCTTCACGCATGTGTGCTAAATCGCTTCAGTCATGTCCGTCTCTTTGCGACTCCATGGACTGTAGCTCGCCAGGCTCCTCTGTCCATGGGATTCTCCAGACAAGAGTACCGGGGGATCTTCCCAACCCAAGTAATCAAACCCATGTCTCATATCTCCAGCACTGGCAGGCAGGTTCTTTACCGCTAGCGCCACTGGGAAGCCCCTCTGAGTTCTCACATAGCCTCTCCTCTATGCATGTGGAGTGTGACAGAGCAATCTCTGGTGTCTTTTCTTCCTCTTATAGAGACACTAGTCCTATTGGGCTAGGGTCCCATCATTATGACTTAATATAACCTTTGCTGTGTTTAGTCGCTCAGTCGTGTCTGACTCTTTGTGACCCCATGGACTGTAGCCAGGCTCCTATGTCCATGGGGATTCTCCAGGTAAGAATACTAGAGTGGGTTGCCATGCCCTCCTCCAGGGGATCTTCCCAACCCAAGGATCAAACCCAGGTCTCCCACATCGCAGGTGGATTCTTTACCATCTGAGCCACCAGGAAAGCCCAATGTATCTGCCCACAATGCGAGAGACCTGGGTTTGATTCCTTGGGTGGGAAGATCCCCTGGAGAAGAAAATGGCAACCCACTCCAGTACCCTTGCCTGGAAAATCCCATGGACAGAGGAGCCCAGTAGGCTACAGCCCATGGGGTCGCAAAGAGTCAGACACGACTGAGTGACTTATCTCCTTAAAGTCTACCTCTAAACACAGTCCATTGGGAATTAGGGCCTCAGCAAATGAATTTTGGTGTGGGGGAGGGGGAGAGGGGCACAATTCAGTTCATAACAACTTTGCTTCCACAGCATGACTCTCTCACTGTTCCCTCCTACCTCCCTGACCACCGGTTTGCAATTTCTCTGTAGTCCTTTCCATTCCTCTTCCTGTAAATGCTAGAGTTCCTCAGAATTCCATTGTCTGACTCCTTCCCTTCCCCACCAACCCCATACACATTCCTTGGGCAATCACACTTACATGCATGGTCTCTACTACCATATCCATGCAAGATGGTGCCCAAATCTATAGCTCAAGCTCAAGGTCTCCTAGCTCCACATCTGAATGCCCAACTACCTACTGGCTGTTTTTTATGAAACAAAGAAATGTCAAACTCCCCAAAACTAAGCATCTTCCCACATCAACCTAGTGCTGCTTCTGGGTTTCCTGACCCATCATCCAAACTACAAATCTTAGGATATCTTTGATCCTTTCTTTTCCATACACTGTACAATCCATGAGAACAGGGATGACATCTCTCCTATTATAGCCTATATTTCCAAAATTTACTACCGTACTTGGTATAAAGCAGGTGCCCACTAACACTATGAATAAAATAATAATTTAACCCAGACACAGGCACATATAAATATAGTCAACTAATCTTTGACAAAGGATCAAAAGCAATATAGTGGAGCAAAGACACTATTTTCAACAAATGGTGCTGGAAAAACTGGACATCCATATGCAAAAAAAAAAAAAAGAAAGAAAGACTCTAGACACAAACTTTACACTATTTACAAAAAATAAATCAAAATGGATCATAGACCCAAATTTAAAACTTCAAACTATAAAGCCCCTATAAAATAACATAGGAGACAATCTAGGATATGGCTCCTTGGGTATGGTAATGACTTTTCAGAAACAACACCAAAGGCATAATACATGAAAGAAATAATTGATAAACTAGAGCTCATTAAAATTTAAAACTTCTGCTCTGTGAAATACAATGTCAAAATAATGAGAAGACGAGCCACAGACTGGGAGGAAATATTTGCAAAAGACACATCTGATAAAATACTGTTCTCCAAAATACACAAAGAACCTTTAAAAGTCAACAATAAGAAAAGAAACAGTCCAGTCTGAAAATGCACCAAAGCCCTTCAAAGATACCTCATCAGAGAAAATATACCGATGGCAAATAAGCATATGAAAAGATGTTCCACATCATATGTTATCAGGGAAAATGTCAATTAAAGCAATAAGATACCACTACACAATTTGAATGGCCAAAATGCAGAACTCTAACAACACCAGAAGTTGGTGAGGAGCAACAGGAACCCTCATTCACTGCTGGTGGGAATGCAAAATGGTACGGCCACTTTAGGAGATAGTTTTGTGATTTCTTAACAAACTAAACATACTCTGACCATATGATCCAGCAATCATACGTCTTCTTCTTTACCCAAAGTAGATGAAAACTCTATGTTCACACAAGAATCTGCTCACTGATACTTATAGCAACTTTATTCATAACTGCTAAAACTTGGAATCTGGTAGACTGAGTGTATTAAGAACTATGTTCATAACATTGTACAGGAGGCAGTGACCGAAACTATCCCCAATAAAAAGAAATGCAACAAGGCAAAGTGGTTGTCTGAGGAGGCTTTACAAAGAGCTGAGGAAACAAGAAAAGTAAAAGGCAAGGCAGAAAAGGAAACATACCCAACTGAATGCAGAGTTCCAGAGAAGAGAACGGACAGGTAAGAAGGCCCTGTTCAATGAACAATGCAAAGAAGTAGAGGAAAACAATAGAGTGGGGAAGACTACAGATCTCTTCAAAGAAATTGGAGCTATCAAAGGAACATTTCGAGCAAGGATGGGCACAATATAGGACAGAAATAGTAAGGACCTGACAGAAACAAGAGATTAAGACGAGTGGCAAGAATACACAGAAGAACTATACAAGGAAAGTCTTAATGACCCGAATAACCACGATGGCATGGTCGCTCACTTAGAGCCAGATATCCTGGGGTGTGAAGTCAAGAGAGCCTTAGGAAGCATTACCATAAACAAAGCTAGTGGAGGTGATGGAATTTCAGCTGAGCTATCTAAAATCCTAAAAGGTGATGCTGTTAAAGTGCTGCACTCAATATGTCAGTTTTGAGTCACCTTTGGAAAATTCAGCAGTGGCCAAAGGACAGGAAAAGTTCAGTTTTTATTCCAACCCCAAAGAATGGCAATGCCAAAAAATGTTCAAACTACTGTACAATTGCACTCATTTCACGTGCAAGGAAGGTAATGCTCAAAACCCTTCAAGCTAGGCTTCAGCACTATGTGAACCAAGAACTTCCAAGCTGGTTTTGAAGAGGCAGAGGAACTAGGGATCAAATTGCCAATATTCATTGGATCCTGGAGAAAGCAAGGGAATTCCAGAAAAGCATCTACTTCTGCTTCATTGTTTATGCTAAAGCTTTTGTGTGGATCACAACAAACTGCAGAAAATTCCTAAAGAGATAGGAGTACCAGACCACCTTACCTGTCTCCTGAGAAACCTGTGTGTGGGTCAAGAAACAATAGTTAGAACCAGACATAGAACAACTGATTGGTTCAAAGTTGAAAAAGGAGTACAATAAAGCTGTATATTGTCACCCTGCTTATTTAACTTATATGCAGTGTGTGTGTGTTTGTGTGTGTATGTGTGTTCGTCACTAAGTCATGTCTGACCCTAGAGTACACATGTGAAATGCTGGGCTGGATGAATCACAGGCTGGAATAAAGATTGCAGGAGAAATATCAACAACCTTAGATACACAAATGATACCACTCTAATGGCAGAAAGTGGAGAGGAGCTAAAGAAACTCTTGATGAGGATGAAAGAGGAGAGTGAAAAAGCTGGCTTAAAACTCAACATTCAAAAAACTAAGATCATGGCATCCGGTCCCATCACTTTATGGCAAATAGAAGCAGGGAAAGTGGAAACAGTGACAGATTTTATTTTCTTGGGCTCCAAAATCACTGCAGATGGTGACTATAGCCATGGTATCTATGAAACTAAAAGATACTTGCTTCTTGGAAGAAAAGCTTTGACAAGCCTAGACAGAATATTCAAAAGCAGAGACCTCACTTTGCTGACAAAAGTCTGTATAGTCAAAGCTATGTTTTTCCAGTGGTAAAGTACAGATGTGAGAGTTGGACCATAAAGAAGACTTTGGTGCTGGAGAAGGCTCTTGAGAGTGCCTTGGACTGAAAGATCAAACCAGTCAATCCTATAGGAAATCAATCCTGAATTCATTGGAAGGACTGATGCTTGAGCTGAAGCTTCAATACTTTGTCCACCTGATGCGAAGAGTTGACTCATTGGAAAAGACCCTGATGCTGGGAAAAACTGAAGGCAATAGGAGAAGGACACGCCAGAAGATGAGATGGTTAGATAGCATCACCGATTCAAAGAACATGACTTTGAGCAAAATCCAGGAGATAGTGAAGAAAAAAGGAGCTTGGGATGCTGCAGTCCATGGGGTCACAGAGAGTCAAACAAACTTAGCAACTGAACAACAACAATGAAAGCAACTAAGATATCCTCTAGTAAATAAGTGGATAAATAAACTGTGGTGGGTCCAGACAATGGATATTGTTGTCAGGGGGTATTAAGGAAGGAAGGATAAACAGATGGAGCACAGATAATTTGAAGGGCAATGAATTAAACAAAGATATATATAAGTATATGGTACTATAATAAAGGGTACACGCCATTACGCATTTGTCCAAACACATACAGTGTACACCAAGAGTGAATCCTAATGTAAACTACAGGTTTTGAATAGTAATGTGTCAACATAGGTTCATCTGTATAATAAATGTGCCACTCTAGTTGGGGGATGTTTGTAATGGGAAGACTATGTACATGGTGGGGGTGGGTATATGGGAAATCTTTGTTTCCTCTTAGTTTTCCTGTAAACCTAATACTACTCTAAAAGATACTCCTTTTAAAAATTTATGGATCCCACATTCCTCATATATAATCAGTCACCAAGTTCTGCTGAATCTACTCCCCAAGTGGTTCTCAAATCTGTACCCTTTCTTCACCTACACTTCTGCATATCTTTCTAGCCGTGTTTCAGATTCTCCTCTGTGTGTGTCTCCTTTTATGCACACGAGCCATGAAACAGGTGTGTGCCAGTTCCACGTCACACTTGTATGCTTGTACATATCTTTTCCCTGTGAAACATCTTGGTCATCCTTCATCGCTTAGCTCATTTTACCTCCTTCAAAAAAAACCTCCGTGGGGACTTCCCTGGTGGTCCAGTGGTGAAGAGGTCAAGCTTCCAATGTAGGGGGCACAGATTCAATCCCTGGTCAGGGAACTAAGATCCCACATGCCACAGTGTGCAGCCTAAATAAACAAATTAATTAATTTAATTAAAAAGACATCAAACTCATTACCAAATTTTATCACTAAAAAAAAAAAAAGAAGAACCTTAAAAAACATAAAAACCTTCAAAAACATAAAAACCTTCATGAACTACGTCCTATCCAAACCTTGCCTGGCTTAGATATCTCTTCTCTGGGCTCCTGATACAACAGTATTGGGCTTCCCAGATGGCTCAGTGGTAAAAAATTTGCCTGCCGATGCAGTGAGCTGCAGAGAATGCAGAGATGCAGGTTCGATCCCTGGGTCAAGAAGATCCCTGGAGTAGGAAATGGCAACCCACTCCAGTATTCTTGCTCGATAATCCCATGGACAGAGAAGCCTGGTGGGTTACAGTCCAAGGGGTTGCAAAGAGTCAGACACGACTGAGCAAGCACAAACCTCAAAATCCGCACAGTAGAGTTATAGAATAAATCACACCGTATGGTGATGTCTCTTTTCTTTTCTGGTGTCCAACCACCACGGAGGGTAGATACTGTCTACTGGTCACCTAAGTATTCAGAGGTGGTATTCAGATCACAAGAAACAGTGACCACAATCACAGACTTTGGAGACAAGTGATGTGGATTCAGGTTCTTCTGCCTCTTGAGCTCTCTGAACCTCGGTCTTATCTTTCAAATAGGGGAAGGAATTAGATCTACAGAGGATGGGGTTGTTAGAGGGATTATTAGATGAGGTAGCAACTGTAAAACACTGTGATGCTTGGTACATAATAGGGTCTTAGTAATCCTAGGGACGGGGGAGCCTGGTGGGCTGCCGTCTATGGGGTCGCACAGAGTCGGACACGACTGAAGCGACTTAGCAGCAGCAGCAAATAGTTACAAGGTGAATTAATTCACTAATTAATTAAACAATGATGTATATAAGTATTATATATGTGTGTATATATTAATATCTACTCCCTATGTTCCCTTGGATCAAGACTTGCTATTGTCAATGAGGAGGTGAAGATCATTTCAGACAACCCCAATTCATCTGTAGCAATGTTTTGGACTCTGTTGGACTGTCTGAAATAACTGGTCCAACATCAGCAGGGTTTAGGCTGGGAGGCCGCTCTCTGGGGGGTAACCTTGTCCAGCACATTTCAGGAACCTCCATTCCTGACTTCTCACCCTTTCCACCGTATCACTCCTTTTCTCATCACTACACGCCATGCCCACTGAGTCTGCACCTCTGTGTACGAGTGAAATTATATGACCTGGAAACCTTTGGTGACAAAGTGACATAGTACAAACCTAATGAAATAGGACACTTTTTTTCCCATCTAAATTGAAATGGCCTATTAGGCTCTAATTCTGACTTCTTGTTCAATCCAAGGAGATATTAACTAAATGAGTTAAGAAAAACCTGATTATCCCCACAGAGATTTTAAGGATTGAAGTTCTTCCATTTGGAAGTCTCTAGAAGCATAATCCCTATATATAATTTATCTACCTCCATGAATGAAAAGTAACCCACACCAACCTGATAACATAGCCCACCAATAATATAGATTTCTAAAGGGGAGAAAGAAAAATCAAAACCCTTAAGTAAAATATTTAGACAAAATTAAAATCTCCTCATATAGTCAATTATAAACAGCTACATTTGAAATGGTTCTCATTATAAGCAGGATTTTCAAAGGCAAGAAATAAAGTATCTCCTTGCTATCATGGTTACTACTGGTAGTTTTTGTTTTGGCTTGGTTTTTAAGAGTCTACGTACAGTAAAGTTTTTAATCCTCTTTCTTAGAGGAGGTGACTTTGGTATGAGTGCTCAGTCGTCTCAGCCATGTCTGACTCTTTGGACTCCATGGACTGTAGCCCCTCAGGCTCCTTTCACGGGACTTCACAGGCAAGAATACTGGAGAAGGTTGCCATTCCTACTCCAGAGGATCTTCCCAACCCAGTGATCAAACCCACATCTGCAGCTCCTGCTCTGCAGGCAGATTCTTTACCCACTGAGCCACCTCGGAAGCCCGTTGTTGGTATAGTTTAGTTCATATCATGGACAGTTGTCATTTCTTTTAGTTGCCTACGATTTATTTGAGGAGTTGCCTTTCTGATGAGTCTTCAAGAAAGGCAGAGCCCACTCGCCATTATAAAAACTGAAATGCCAGACATTACCTTTCCAGGAACCCCCTGCAATAGCTATGGGTCTAGGATCCAGGACCCACCAATCAGAAGCACCACTCTGGACTGTGAATCCAGTGCTAGTGATGCAAAGAAGAGGTGACTCTGAGGCCCTCCCTCTCCAGAGGTGGTGGCAAGATCACATTTCCAAGGCAGAAGCGGTTATACGCTGTCCCCATCCTCTACCTGGCGCAGAAGTGCTGTCACGTCAGCAAGAGAGAACAGCATCTGGCAGGGGCAGGGGTGCCCTCCCCCGACCTCGGAGAGGCACGACTGTGGGTATGGGGCCTTGCTCCTCTACCTCCAAGCCTGGATCCCCTATTCTGCCAGCAACCCTACAAGCAGCCCAATGCCATTTTAATCAGTGAGGCTAAATCAGCTGATGTCTGTTTGCATTGCCTACAACCAAGAATTCTGACAGATTTTGAGAGCCTCAGGGGAGAACAGAAATTCGGAAAGCTGAAGCTGGGCTGTCCTCACCTCCAGAGTGAGTGACTCAGTGAGTGTCTCAGGGAGTAATAGCTCCTTCTTTTCAGATCTACCACCAGACAGCTGGCCCCTATGGATGGCTTTTAACACCTGGCCTGCAACTACATGCTCAGTGAAGCATAAAAGAAAATAGATCAAAGCAAGGAACTGCACTGTACTGAATGTGGAAGTGTCAAAAGACAGCAAGCAATAGGCACCCATGAACTGTGAATATCGGAAACCACAAGTTGAAAATCTGTGCTCCCTTGGGTCTTTCTCTTAGTCTGTTTTGAATAAGGCTCCCATTTCTGTTAAGGTAACTCCAGAGGTATGCAAATAAGTGGTTCAGACTATTTACTTTTAAAAAAAACTAATTCAACAAAGCTTTAGCAAGGCTGTATCATGCATCGAGTAGTGAGTGAGGTTTGTGAAGGATTCAGAAGTGAATTAGATGCAGGCGTCAACATCTGTACATGTATAAAAATGTCATGCTGTGTGCTTACACAGTACTCCAACTAATTCCAAGTGTTATAGTTTTTAATGCATGTGTGCTAAGTCGCTTCAGTCATGTCCGACTCTGCGACCCTATGGACTGTAGCCCACCAGGTTCATCTGTCCATGTGATTCTCCAGGCAAGAATACTGGAGTGGGTTGCCATTTTCTACTCCAGGGGCTCTTCCCCACCTAGACATTGACCCCTCTTCTCTTATATCTCCTGCATTGGCAGGCAAGTTCTTTACCGCTAGCACCACTTGGAAAGTCGCTATAGTTTTTAATTCTTCTTATAATAAATATTTTCATTAGCAAGGTAATCTTGTTTTTTTAAATGCCTCTGACATGGGTGAAAAGAGTTTATTCTCCTATGGAGATAAAATATATGTATGCAATCTTGTATGCACTAACCAATAAAATCTCAGACATCCTGGAAAATCAAAAATTCTAAATATAGAAAAATCTATCTGGCCCATAAATTACACATTTTAGATGTTCGTACTTTTTAAGATATCTGTTTCTAGGTGACGTCCTGGTGATCCAGTCAGTAATTAAGGTTTCACCTTCCAATGCAGGGGGTAGGGGGTTGATCCCTGGTCAAGAAGCTAAGATCCCGCATGCCTTGGGGCCAAAGACCAAGACATAAAACAGAAGCAAAATTGTAACAAATTCAGTGAAAGACTTTAAAAAATGGTCCACGTCAAAAACAAAAACTCTTAAAAAAATTAAAAACTTCTGTAAAATGAAATAATTTTTTCTATGAGAATTTGGAAAAATCCTTCATCTTCAAGATTCCTTGGCAAGTGCCTTTGGCGTGACATTCGGAACTCTGATTTTGTTGGGTGAATGCCAGATAAAAGAGAAGGAAATACTTTTGCTTAACACACAGTTTTGAGAGTACAATGCGGAGTCAGATGACAGTGTGATCTCTTTCCAAATTAGACATACTTGCAAAAACAGGAACGAGAATAAAGAAGGTTTCACTGCAGGCCTCGGAAGATCGGCCTGCAGAGCCTGGGGCTTTCCTGGTACCCATGTATCGGGCTCACAGCAGGAACCAGACACAGTGTGTTCACAGGAGCATGCAACTGGCCGTTGGCCCTGCCTTCTCCATCCCACTGAGTAATGTCAACATCTTATTGCACCAAGAAAGCCCAGGCAAGACCTGCTGTTGCCCCACAGACACCCAAGGCCCAGATCAAGTCCATGGACACATGGTTACTATCACTTGGAGTCATCAGCTCCCTGGGACTCCCCACAGGGACCCTGAGGCTCGACCCAGGGATTGAACCCAAGTCTCTTGCGTCTCCTGCATTGACAGGTAGATTCTTTGCCACTGTACCACCTACAAAGCCCTAATAAACCAGTAAGCATAAAGTTTCCCTGGGTTCTATGAGCCATTCTAGCAAATTGTCAGACCTGAGGAGAGGATCATCGGAATCCCCAATTTATAGCTAGTTGATCAGAGGACAGGTGGCTCAGAACTTGCAACTGACATCTGAAAAGGGGGTAGTCCTTTAACTTGTGGGATCTGATGCTAACTCCAGGTAGATGGGGTAAATTGTTGGAGACCCAGTTGGCATCAGGGAACTGGTTGGAGTCAGGGAAAACATCTCAGGCAAATCACTAGGGCTTTAGGAGACACAGACTATAACTGTCACAGCTGAGGAGTATCTTCTATCCCAGAGTCGAGTTTATTTTGCTCTTTGGAGTTAGGGCTTCAACATATGAATTTTAAGGGGACACAGTCCATCATAGCAATATATTTGTTTTCTAGAACCTGTATTTGTTTTCTAGAACCAAGATGAGCTTCATCACTATCTCTAGTGACTGTACCACATTTAGAGTTATAAGATGTGAGAGATGGAAGCTATAGGGAGGAAACTGGGTTCCAGGTGGGTGAAGTGACTTGTTCATGGACGTAGTTTCAGAGTAGTGAGGCTGGGAGTAGAAACCAGACTCTCCCCTGCCAGGTCAGTGCTCTTTCCAAGGGGTAGCTCCTAAGAAGAAACTTTGAAGAACTTGACTAGCAAGGAATGGCTTTAGAACATGACCTGCTACCTGACAATGAAACATTTCCCTTAGGAGAGCCAACCATATGGCCAATAAAAAAAACCCAGTACATGTTCCTATATCCAGCATTTGGGGTTTTCCCTTGTCAAAATAAGCAATGTGGTGTTAGCCAGGCTGGATTCAAAGATCATAGTCAACTCCATGGCTACATCCTAAGCAACTCCCTCTGAGCCTCTGAGGGTTTTCATAAAACTTAAAAGAGAGTCAGGGAGCTTCCTTGTGCCTTGACTTCATTACCCACAGAACATACTCTTATCATAGTATAGCCCTCAAGACCTAGCGTCCTACCCTCCTCTTGGTCAATCTCACATCTCTTTGGCCAATCAAACGACCAGGATGGCATGCTAACACCAGTTCCTACTTTTGTCCCAGCTTTGCCAAGCCAGGTGCTTCCTGCTGGCAGCCCAAAGCAGTTCTCTCATGAGCCTCAAATAATCCTGGCAGGACACTCACAGGACTATCCTGACACTAAGTACTAAGCCAGATGCCCCACTGGGACCCTTAGCACCCCAGAGACCCTGAGTCCTAGGTCTTCCTTCAAACACTGCTTCGTGGAGTCCATTCCAGCCCTAACACGCACCCCTCTGTCCCGGACCAGTCTTATCTAATACACCCTAAATACCGCAGCCAAATTAACCTCACAGGATACCTTTTCTCTTTCTCATCTCCAAAATAGTATATACATTATCAAGACCTCAAGATTTATTATATGCGAGATAAGACAAAAGATGAGGCTTAGAACTGGGTCACTTAGCCTTTCCCACCCTATCTCCTCTCAGCTCATAATGCTTGGAACCACAGTTGGAGTCAACCCATTTAAGCCTCTGCACAGTCGTCTTTGTGGTTTATGTATAGCTTATTATATAATATTGTGTATATTTTATTTTTTTTTCTTTTTTTATTTTAAAAATATGGAACGCTTCACGAATTTGCGTGTCATCCTTGCGCAGGGGCCATGCTAATCTTCTCTGCATCATTCCAATTTTAGTATATGTGCTGCTGAAGCGAGCACTGTGTATATTTTAAAGATTGCACTACAGACATAATCCATCTTTCCAGTTCTCCTCTGCACTCTGGGAAATGGCTTTTCCCTATTAATTGAAGGGGGACAGTCCACTTTCCCTTTTTCTGAGCTGAGGGTCTTATCATGTTCCAACCAGCACTTGCCCCCCGCCGCCCACCCCCACCCTGCGCAGTCACCATCCTACTCCATCCCCAGGGGCAGAAGTTCCACCCTAGAGCACTGCGCCTCCTCTGCCCAGAGTGCCACCAGAGCACCTGCCCCATTTCTGGACTGAGAAAACGGTACCCACAACATTCTCCCACACCAATACTACCATGCATTGGTGACTGGGCAGTGTTAGCTTGGCCTCTAAAATAAACCGTCAAAGAAAACTTTATAATGAAAGATGCACCATTTTTCTGCGATTTTTTTCCTTCCTGACCCTTGCATGGGCCTCTTCCTGGCCCATGGGGATACAGACAGCCCCATACTTGCAGTATAGAGAAGACAGAGGTTAGACCTGTAACCTGGCAAGTGTGACGGGAGTTCCCAAGGAGAGCGAAGAAAGCAAAGCATCGCGTGTACAAGGAGATTCCATCTAGTCTAGGGGATCAGGCGGGGCCTCCTTCTGGAAGTGACTTTTCAGCTGAGATCTATAGGATGAAGAAGAGTTACCACGACAAGCACGGTTCCAGACAGAGGGTAGGGGGTGGGCAGCTGATGCAAAAGCCTCTGTTGATGGAGAGCATGGTGCTTTCCAGAAACTAAAGGAAACTAGCATGGTTTGGACCAGGAAGAGGGTAAGAGAACTTAGAATGGAAACAGGAAAGAGACAAAGACATGAAGACCCAAAGGAAAAAGCTTGATATGAGGCAGACTTAGGAGAAACTCGTTTCTTCTGTTTACATTATGAGGCCTTCTTGATCTGTAAATACAGAGTACAGTAAAGAGGGCAAGAGGCCATCATTGCCACCAGCCATCCCCTTTCCTGCCACCCACATTCTGCTAAAATCCAGAGCCACCTCACCCCCTCCAGACAGTCCTCCCTGATTTCCCCTGCCTGCATTGCCCCTTACAGCACTTAGGGTTCCCTGCATCCCGATCAGTGGCCTTCCCTATGCCAGCCGGTGCTAAGAATAAAACACCAGGACAACAGAAAGCAGAAATTGCTCCAATTCCTGGTTCATCCCCCTTACTGTGGGAAAATGCAAGCCTCACCGGATTTTTTAAATGACGTCTTGGTCATTTAACACAGAAGGAAGGATTTCCTGGTTATGAGGAACATGTGAGCAAATGGAATCCGGGCATGCAATGCCCTCCTCACTCACAGCTGCATCTCAAGGCGAAATTTCTCCCCCTGTTCCATAGAGAGGATTATTGATAGTCACGAAAAGCACTGCATCTACCAAAAACAAAAGCAAAGAACAAACCAAAGAAATGAGAAAGGCTTTCCTGAGCATGTGGAAGGTGTGAGTAGTTTTTAAAAATCAAGTCGATCATTTTGTGTCTGCTCGTCAGATATTGTAATAAACCATACTGACCTATAGATGGCGCAAGGTGACTGATGAATAAATATCTTGTTACAGATACAGATCATAGAATCAGGCCGGTCCAACAAATCTCAGAGGCCAAGTGTTTGCGTTTTCTAGGCTTGTGACATCAGGCCAAAGACAGTTAAAGTCTAATGGCTTTTTCAAATCATCTGACTGTGTCTCCATGCTTCGTCCATCTGAGTCCTCCTAATTTTGTTCTTTTTTTTTTTTTAAATTACCAGAGCTACAGTGGTAATCTAGACTCAGTTTTCTATTTACTGTGACGGTTTAGAGAATTTACATTCCTGGGCATAATCATAAGGCCAGTACTAACACGACCCCCACTTGCAGAGCCCTTCCAGAGCGTAGGCACCTTTCTAAAGTACTCGCTTAACCACATCAACTCAGGTGACCCTCATGACAATCATGTGAGATAAGTAAATTAATCCCCTATTGATAGGTGAGGAAGCTGAAGCACAGAGAAGTTTGAAATAATTTTAATGAAGATCACACAACAAATAGTAGAGCTGGGATCCAAACACAAGCCATCTGGCTCCGGTGACCACGTTCTTGTCCACTAGACGAATGCACGCCTAGAACTATTCCTGGAGCATGAAATGAACTAAGGCCATCTTCCTCCTCCTTGATAAATCTGTGACAGGTTGGTTTGAGGTTGAACATAGGAGTGAAAACAGCTCCCTCCTGGAACTTCATGGTTCCAAGTCTCCACTGGTCAAGGGAATCCAGTATAGACCCAATAAGGCTGCAAAGGGCAGAGTCAGGGGAAGTTAGCGGAGCTCTCGTGACCAGGAGAAGGGTGGGGAATACTGCTGGTTCAGCCTCTTACATTTGTTTCCCATTTCTAAAATCAAAATTCCATCTAGCTCACTGAGGCATATAATTCACAGGAGTCCCCCAGTGAAGGCAATGGGCAGTATCAGCCTGCCGGGGATAACCTGGATCCAGAATAGGTGGCCCTTCTCCATCAGAATTTTAGTGTGTGATTTCAACAATGGCCAGTTTGTGAAGAATGAATAAAATGTAAAGTGCATTTGGTAGCATCTCAAAAAGTTAACCAGAGAATTACCACATGGGTGGAATCGGAGAAGAACTGAAAGCAGGAACTTGAACAGATATTCATACAGATGTAGATACACCAATGTTCATGGCAGAATTATTCACAGTAGTGAAACGCTGGTAACAACCTCTATGGTCTGAATGTTTCTGTCTCCCCAAAATTCCTACCTTGAAATCCTCATGCACAATGTGATGGTACTGAGACAGGGTCTTTAGGAGGTGAACATGTCATGAGGGTGGAGCTGCCATGAAAGGGACTAGTGTTGCCACGAAAGAGGCCCCACAGAGATCCTCCACCCCTTCCACCAGGATGAGAAGTCAGCCTCTGCAATGCAGAAGAGGACCTTCACCGGAACCAGACCCTGCTGACCCTCTGATCTTGGACTCTGAACCTCTAGAACTGTGAGAAATAAACTTCTATTCTTTATAAGCATCCCAGTCTGTGGTAATTCATTACAGCAGCCTAAATGGACTAAGACAACCCAAGTGTCCATTGACATGTAATTGAATAAACAAAATGTGGCATATCCATACAATGGAATGTTATTCAGTCATAGAAAGGAGTGAAGTACTGGTGCTTGCTGCAATGTGGATGAACTTTGAAACTATTATGCGAAGTGGAGTCAGTCACAAATAAATGTTGTATGACCACTAATACATAGTACCTAAAATATGCATAATCAAAGATGTAGAAAGTAGAAGAGAGGTTATCAGTGGCTAAGGGGAGATGGGGATGGTGATGAAGTCATTGTTTAATGGATACGGAGTTTCTGATGCAGCTGATGAAGTTCTGGAAATGGATGGTGGTCATAGTTATACAACACTTGTGAGGTACTTAATGTCACTGAATTGTACACTTAAAAAATAGCTAAAACAGTGGGACTGACCTGGTGGTCCAGTGGCCAAGACTCTGTGCTTCCGGATGCAGGGGGCGGGGTTCGATCCCTTGTCAGGGAACTAGATCCCACACGCCACAGCTAAGACCTAACACAGCCAAATAAATAATATTTTTTAAAAAAAATAGCTAAAATAGTAACTTTCAGGTTATGCAGACTTTACTACTATTAAAAAAAAAAAAAACTTTTTTAAAATGTAAAGTGTCTAGGAAATTTGGGAGATATTGCCAGTTACCTAACCAATACCTAGTCTCCTCTTTTTCTTTATTAACAGAATCCAATCTGTTGGGGGCTGCGGGGAGTCCTGCTAAATTCTACGTTTCCCAGGCTCCCTGCCGATAGGGATGACCATGTGACTGTAAGCTGTGCAGTGAGAGGAAAATCTCTCTTTACTGAGTGAAACTTCTGGAAAAGTTCATTAAAAGGTGGGGGTGGGAGATGCTAATTCATCTCGCATGATCCCTTTTATCTCTGACCTTTTCCTCCTTCTGGCATGAAACCATGGGTATGATGGCTGGAACTTCAGCAGCCATCCAGAAACCATGAGGATGGAAGTCAGCACCAGGGAGGCAGAGCAGAAGGAGAGAAGGAACCTGAGACATCAAGGGCGTCGTGGAGCTGCTCCGCCTTTTGTGGAAGGCTTATCCCTGAACTTTACACATTACTTGAGAGAAAAGAGAACTCCTCTCTAGTTTAAACCCATGATTTTAAGGTCTCTGCTGCCTACCGAACACAATTATTAACTGATGCAGCACCTTAATCCCTATGGTTATTATTATTGCTAGTGATTTTATTACCAAGAAAGTATCTCCCCAGGCCAGCATTCATTTGACAATGTCATAAACACCTGTAAGTTTGGATTTGTCCTAAAATGAGCTATCCACAGGCCTAATGGGTACTCACTAGAAGCCAAAGGATCTGGTAAAACAGACCCACCTGCTTCCACAGCCACACAGGCCTTAATATAAGCTGGAGCCATCACTGCCTGTCCCTGGAAGCAGCCACGTTGCTTTGACGCGTTTCCTCCTCAGCAAGCTCCAGTGGTGAAGAGTTTTCTGCTCCACAGAGTGGAAAGAGGATCAGAATGCATAGGCATCTTTTCCTTGCCAGAGTTAAAGGGAAGCTGAAGGCTTCTCCAACCGCCTTTCACAAGATCATGAGGAACTAACCAGTATGAGCTGACTGGCTCACCATCTGAGTGAGTCACTCGGACACCTCACAGCTCCTTGACTTCCTCTACTTCCCCGACATTGCCTACGCCCCAGCCCACGCCAACAACTTCCGGCTGCGGCCCCACCCTGGATTTTGCCAGCGGCAGGAACTGCTCCACCAGAATCTCCACTTCCGACATTTACTGTTATCCAGCCGCTCCCTCCTCTTCAACTCCCTCGCCTCTGTACTTCCGTTCTTTGACCTCTTGATGGCCAGTCCCATGAGTATGTACATTGGTTCAAAGACGTTCAGCACTATCAAATTCAAATGCACAAGTCTTTTGACTCGGCAACCCTCTTCCTGGGCATTTATCTTACAGATCATTGGCATCTGGTCAGTAACACACATACAAGATAACATACCCAGAAGAAAGTTTGTTGTTTGGGGTTTTTTTTGTAACTTGTTGGGAAGATCCCTTGGAGTAGGACATAACAACCTATGCCACTATCTTACCTGTGAAATCTCACGGACAGAGGAGCCTGGCAGGGTACAGTCCATGGGTCCACAAACAGTTGGACACGGCTGAGCGACTGAGAGGGAACACACATGCCCATCAGACTGAATGCTAGGCACCTATTTTAAAATTGAGGCAAATCCATATGTAGTGCTATGAAAAGTTCCCCAAGATACACTTGTAAAAGACAGAGTATTTTATTTGTACCACCTATGTGGGTATAATTAACATGTATATTACCTGTATGTTTAACATATATACACATATATAAAACCCATATCTATAATATGAGTATATACATATATCTATGCCTACAATACATTTACACATACATAATCCCTACTATACTATCTCTGAAAGGATATATAAGACACTAACAATAGTAGAAAATGGAGGTGGATGGTGAGAAAGGAAGACTTATTTTTCACTCTATATTCTTTCATGCTTCAATTTTGTTCCATGTGCTAATATTACCTATTCAAAACTATTTTCAAAAAAAAGTGTTCATCACAGAACTTTTCCTTTGCTCTCCTAGTCTCCTCATAGGCTTGCTGCATCCCTCACCTATGGCTCAGAGGGTTAAAAAAAGCATCTGCCTGCAATGCGGGAGACCTGAGTTCGATCCCTGGGTTGGGAAGATCCCCTGGAGAAGGAAATGGCAGCCCACTCCAGTATTCCTGCCTGGAGAATTCCATGGGGGAGGGCCTGGTGGGCTACAGTCCACGGGTTCGCAAAGAGTTGGACACGACTGAGCGACTTCACTTTCACTTTCACTTCTTTCACCTGACACAAATTCATGGTCCATCTGTAGCAGACACTTTAAACAAAAAAAAAAAAAGTTAAACTTTTTATTTTGTATTGGGCTATAACCGATTAACAATGTTGTGGTAGTTGCAGATGAATAGTGAAGGGATTCAGACATACATATACAGGTATCCATTCTCCCCCAAGCCCTCCTCTCATCCAAGCTGGCACATAGTAATAACATTGAGCAGAGTTCCATGTGTGTAGCAGACACTCTTGACGCCCAGCCTTTATCCTCCCAGGCCTTCTCTTTCATAGGCATTTCTAGACCAGACTTCCAACAGTCTCTTTGCCTGCGGCCATCTTCAGGCCACCAGAATTCTCTGTATTCACGTGTGTGGCAGCCCTCAACCCATGCGTGATTGCCCCGGAGCAGTCCTAACCAATGGCAAATGGGAAGCGATGTGCAAGGACGCTGGGGACATAACTCTAAGACGAGTTTTCACACTGGCTCCCAGAGTCCCCCTGCAGGAGTAAGCTCCCCTCACGTGTCTGCCGGGTCCTCCCTTTTCTGACTTGTCTCACTCCCCTTCTCACCTACAAGCATTTTTCCTGGACTCACCTCCCAGTAAACTTCTTGCTCTCGAATCCCTATCCCAACATCTGCCTTGAGAGATGGCAAAGAAAGATGCAGCCATTTCAACTATACCATCAATTTCTCTTGACTGTCTGTGTTCCTCCTGTGGCTAATCTACAACTGCTCTTACCCCAAACAACAAGCAGTCCAGTGCCCTTCAGAAAATCACTTAACCATGCCAACCAACTCTCTGCAAACTCAGTACTTACAAACTCAAGCTGGCTCTTCAATGCTGCTGAAAATTCCTAGTCAGCTTCTTTCTCCTTTACTGGAAGCAGTATTTTCAAACTATTATTAAACTTGAGTCTAGAGTCCTGCTTACTCTTGTCGTCTTCCTTCAGAGTCACCGTCTACTTCCCCAAGAAAAGAAAAGCATCAGCCGTTAACGCCTGGTGATTTCCATATCTAAGTATCCCACACGTGTTTATTTATTTTTCCTGGTAAATTTCTTCTTTGGGATTTTCTTTGCATATGTACATAAGGTACAGATGAGGTAGGGTCACATCCTGACTGGCAGTTTACCAGTCTTGCAACTTCAGGCAATTGACTCAATCTCTCTCCTTTATAGTACAGAGATAGTAACAGGATGGTTCACACCGTTCAATCATACTTCATATGACTATTTGAGAAGTAAATGAGTTAATATATGCAAAGCACGTAGACCGGAGCCTGAAATATTGTAAGAGCTCAGTAAATCTCATGGTTTTTGTCTTTTCCAAATATTCTGCAATGAACACTTAATACTTTTGAAATAAGAACAAATGAATATTATTATACATATATAAATGGATGTTCACATATCCAAAGGTCTCTATTTCCCTATGCTAGCGCCCCCATCTGTATGTACTAACTCAGCCTCTAACTCAGTATCCTAAACCTCTGACCCACTAGTTGTCCCCCTTCTCACTTCTGTCTTCATTCTCCCTTTCTCCATTGGCTCAGCCTCAAATATACTCAATTTTTCTCATTCAAAACAATAAATTTCCTTCCACCCTGCCTTCATATAAAGTTAACTCTTTCCTGTCCCTTGCTGCCTACCTTTCTCACCTCATATTACTCACCAAAATCAGACTTTCACCCCTGCCATTCTAATAAGCTCCTCCAGCAGCAGCTTCTGATCTTACTTATCAAATTCCTTTTTTTTTTTTTAGTTCTTTTCTACCAAACCTTTTCCTAAAGCACTTGAAAATATCAATTATCACCTCCTTCTGTTAACTGATTCATCATGACTTATGGAGCATTAAATGTATTATGAACTGTTTTAAGCACCAGAAATATAGTGATAAAAGACCCTCTAAGGTTGTGTTTCCCCAGGAAGCAGACCCAGAGATAGGAACTCAGTATAAGTAGCTTTTTGGGAAAGAGATCCCTGGAAACACTGATTAGTAGTGAAAAAGTGAACAGAGGAAGTGAAAAAGCCAAGCAGTATGAGTAATTCAACTCAGCCCTGCTTTGGACCTCTCCAAGACAGCAGAAAGAAAACTTCAGCACTGTCCCCCCGAGAAGGTGAGAATACAGCTATTCTGCCACCAACCCTCACTCACAAGTAACTTCCCAGCACGTGCAGCACACCTCATGTGCTAGAGGAAGCCTCAGAAAGTTACAGGTGCTGCAGGAAGAAGATGCTGGTGTCCATGGTAACGGGTGCATCAGGGGCACCAGCAGAGTCTGCTCCAAAGACTGGCAAGGTTCCTGTTCTGTGGAAAGTCCAGAGACAAAGAAAATAAATGAAAGCAAAAAATGAACAATGTGACTGCAGATAAGGCCAAATGCTATGAAGAAAATGAAACCATGTGATGAACTGGCGATTGAATGTGGATGTTACGGGTTGAATAGTGTCCCCATATCTGTTGGAGTCCTAACCTCCAGTCCCACCCTCAAGTCAGAGGGTGAACTTTTTCTTCTGGAGACAGGAGTTAATCAAGTTAAAGTGAGATCATTAGTGTGGACCTCCATCCAATATGACTGGTGTCTTCATGAAAAGGGGAAATATGGATGTACATACCCACCTAGAAGGAAGACAACGTGATGAGACACAGGGAAAAGACATCTATCTGCAAGCCGAGGAGAGAAGCCAGGAGCAGGTCCCCCCTCCCAGCTCTCAGGAAGAAACCAACCATGCCAACACCTAGATTTGGGGCATCTAACTTCCAGAAATAAGACAACAAATTTCTGTTGTTTAAGTCACCTAGTTGGTGGTACTTTATTATGGCAGGCCAAGCAAACTAATGCAGTGGGTGTTTGCTATGGAGATGGGATGCTCAGAGAAGACCTCTCTGTGGAGGTAATATTTAAGCTGAGGCCTGACCAAAGACAGAGCCAGAGTACATTGGTCTGGGGCAGAGCTCTTCAGACAAGGGGGGCAGCAAAGGCATGCTCCTGTGGAAGGGGGTGGACTTGGTACATTTAAAAGCTAGGAGGAGGGCTGTTGTGACTGGATTTGGTGAACAAGGGGAAAATGTACAGGATGAGGTCGGAGAGCTGCGTAGGGCCAGATATGGGTCCATTTAAGTCATAATAAAAGTCTTGGGATTTTAGTGGAAGTGCAATGGGAAATCACCGAAGGATTTTCATCGGAAATGATATGATCTTCTTTGTGCCTTTGAAGAGTGTTCTGTCTTCCGAGTGGAGAACGGTCTTGGTTGAGGGGGGGACGAGATAGAAGCGGAGGGACCGCTGAGGGGGCTGTTGCAGTCACCCAGCAGAGAGGTAGGGGGGTCTTGGATCATGAGGTGGGGGAATTCTAGAGAAACAGGGAAGAAGTGAACAAATTCAGATATAAATAGGAGTTGATAAAATTTGCTGCTGAGAGGAGAGGGGCATAATCAGAAAGACACCTGTTTGCTTACTTAGGCAACTGGGCGGTGTGTGTAGTTGCTCCATCATATCCGACTGTTTGCAACCCCATGGACTGTAGCCCCCCAGGCTTCTCTGTCCATGGGATTCTCCAGGCAAGAATACTGGAGTGGGTAGCCATTCCCTCCTCCAACTGGGTGGAAGGTGAGCCATTTACTGAGATGGGGAAACCTGGAGATGACAAGTTTAAAATAAGAAGGGAGGCAAACCCTCCCCTTCCCTTGCCTTTCGGGGCACTGCTCTCCCCAGCTTTTCTCCTTCCTTCTCTGTATTCTTTCTCCATTTCTTCCTGGCTCCTCTTTCTCTATTCATCCTTGCTCCCACACTCTCTCTGGATGATTTCAGCCATTCCCAAGACTCTGATAGCACCTATCTGCCAATCATTTCTGACTGTGCATGTCCAATCCAAACTCCCTTCAACATTCTTGCCCAATTTAAAAATGCACAAGATGAAAACTGTGAATTAAGTTTTGCAACAAAAATGAGGACTCTAGACTGCGAAACATCATCTAAGATAGCTCGGAGGAGCTGCTCTGAAGAGGTGGGGAGGGGCAGATGAGGCTGTAGGTATCCATGTAATTTTGGTGAAGAGGGACATGTGCCATCAAGCACATGTTTTGGCAGGAAGTTGTTGCTAGTCATGAGGAGCAAATGCCTCCATTAATGATTTTAGTGCTTTTCTAGATGTGAGACGATATGAGGATTTGGGCTCATAATATCCTCTCCTGAAAATATCTATCTGAAGGATTATTCTGCTAGTTTTTCCCTGAGCACAGAATGCCTCATTCCTGAACGCCTTTCAGGGTATGTTGAAGGTAAGGTCAGTGACTGTAGTGACTAGCGATTTAATCCTTGTAGAAGCAAGTGACAACTAAATGGCAAGTGACAATTTTTAGTTGATATTCCAGAACTGTATTTTCAACTGCCTTGTAGATTTCACACCTGGAAATTCAGCTAATGTGCCCATGTCTCTGTAAGTCCACTCATGCAGGCTCACCCTCAAATCTACTCATCCTGGTGGGTTCTGCAGCTCATCTCATGACTCAACCATCCGTCTGACCTCTCTTGTTCTCATCTCCTCCCACTTCCACCCCACATTTTTCCCCAAGCTCCATAATGGTTAAATGTGGTTATGACAACTGTCACTATGGAGACTTAAGAAACAGGAGAGCATTAGGCATTAGGATTTTAAACAGCATTAATGATTTAGTGGAATTGAAAATCTTGTTCTTAAGACATTACTCTAAAGTAATGTGAAATATTGTGAGGTTATCTGAAATATTTAGTGATTGGAATATGTTTTGATGAGAACATAAATCTCCTAGAGAAGAGAAAACAATCCCTCGACTAGAAATTAGGAGCCAAAATTTAAGTATAAGCTTTGTCACCTATTTGCCATTTGTTCTCAGCTAATAAGTCATTTGCCACCTCTGTGTCTGTTTTCTAATCTGTCAAATGGCTATGAAAATTAATACAATTCCTACTCAACTCATAGGAAGTTCACTGTAAAGGAAAAAAGATTATTATCATGAAAAGTGTCATGGAGGAAATAAATGGAATCAAATAGAATATTAAAAGAATAATCCATCATGACCAAGTAAGGTTTATAATAGGAGTAAAAACATAGTTTAACATTTGGACATCTATTACTATTACTTACTACATTAACAAATCAAAGTGAAGAAATCATATAATCATTGAGAAAGATGCCCAAAAACCATTTAAAATAATTCAATGTTAATTTGTGATTTTAAAAACTCTTATCAAGTTAAGCAACTTTTATTTCAATTCTTGGCTTGCTCAGTTAATTTGTTATGTGTTTCTCATAAGGGTAGGTTTAGGGTGAAATCTTCAAAAGCCAATGCTTTCAAAAATTCTTTTCAGTTAAAGAAAAGCTGCCAAAAAATGTTTTTCAGCGACAAGCATGAAGGAATAGAATTTGAAATAGAATTTTGTTATTTGAAATCATCTTAAAGGCTTATACTTATTGCATTATTTTCTTTGTGTGAATATTACTGGCATAGTCTTAATTCATGGGTGCAAAGTCTTTAATCAGAGTTGCAATCTCCAATAACATCTGTAAAAGAGCACCTACTCAGGGAGCAAAGATAAGCTCAAGAGTGTAGAAGCACAAAAAAAATTTGATATTTCTTGTCCTTTTTTTTTTTCAAAAGAATTTACTGGCATTCCTATCTCTTTCTAGCAACTCATGCTGACTGTATCTAATTGGACCACAAAAACCAGTCATTCATCTCTCCCACCCCTGGCCCTTCCCTCTGCTTCCACACCATGAGTGAATGTGAGCAGCCCTGAATCATTTCCAAGTCACTGGCAATGCAAGCAAGTTAGAAGAGCTTTTATTTGTCTATTTTCTTCAGAGTAAAGTGATCAGCCTAGATTTCAAGCCATGGAATCATGGGGCGTGATTATTGAAAGGGGTCTGAACAACCCAGTCTAGACCAGTGGGTTTCAACCCCAACTGCACATTAGAAACAGTTAACAATCCTCAGTCTTCATCCTCAAAGCACTGGGTTTAGTTGGTCTGGTAAGCGATTCTGACTTTGGTATTTTTGCAAAGCTCCCCCAGATGATTCTAACATGTAACCACAATTTGAAACCACTGCTCTACTTTAATCTTTTCATTAAAACAGTGGAATGTAGACCCAGAGTGAACAGCTGATAACAGCAAATCTCATTGACTTATATGTAATACTTATGTTAAGAAGATCTCCAAAACTTAGAAATTAGTCCAAAATATATGTCCATTTAATCGCTTCTCGGCCTTTTGGCTAAGATCAAGTGTAGTATCAAAATATATGTCCATTTAATGCTTTCTTAAAACACTGATTCTCCAGGGGAAAGTAACTTTTATTTACTATTACTATTAACTAAGGTCCTGACATTTTTAAGTCTATGAAGGTTGGATGTTAGCTTGTAAAAATGAATACTGTACAAATGAATTTTCATATAATAGAAACAAAAATCATGTCTGTTCAACTGGGAAGATAAACTCAAAGGTTATGATTTTACTGGGCTGTGGGACATTAACCAGCTTTATGTCTAATTTACTTAGCTTATTCCAATACATTTTTCCGTTTATATTCTCACTCCGCTTCCTTCTCTCCCTCCTTCCCTCTTAATAGATCATTTACTTTCTCTGTGTTTCGGGTATCATCTTCCTGGTTACCTCATGAATGAGAAATAAAACTTTGACACTTGTATTTACATAAAAATTATGAGCATAAAATCAAGAGAATTGTGTTTCGGCAGTTGGAAAGGATGTAAATTTTATTAGAATATCCTAAACCATTATGAGACTTTAACTGATCATTCGGGATGTAATGTACTCTGCACTCCAAATAAATTACTCATCAACCACGTTCAGAAGCCATGAAGTTGGAACTTTAGCTTCAGACAAAGTGGAGTAACAAGAACCTAACAAACTCTTTCTCTAAAACACACACACACAACCTAAAAAAATTATTGGGAAAACTATGTGAAATTACAATTTTTAGATATTAAACACCAGGCAGCAGAGGACAATGATTTCTGAGAGAGCAGAAACAAATGAGGAGAGCGCTCTGATTGTCTGAGCTTACTGCCTAGAAAGAGTTTTCAAGACACAGTTCAGGAGGAGATGAACCTTGGAGTCCAGGAGCCAAGGTACCCAGAGTTTCAGGAGCAGAGTATCAGAGAAGTATCACAGAGAGAGCTCTAGGGATCTGAGAGTGTCCTCAGTAAGTCCTCAGCTAGGAACTGGTCAGTGTACACATATTAGGAAACTACCTGAGGCCAGGGAAAGGATTAGAGGAAATAATACTTGTTGATCGAGCCAGGCTGGAGCTAGTTCCTGTTCCTGCCAGCCAGAATGGAAAAACTAATGTTTCATGATGTACTGGTTAGAAGAATCAGTAGTGAGGAAAAATTGTCCCTAGATTAGAGGCTGCTCTGGTCCCACCTACAAAGCTTAAAAGCAAGCCTGAAAAGAATCAAACTTTTTTCTGAGTAATTTAGCTGCATCCCAGGATAAGTATCAAGGATATTTACAGGAATATAAAAATAACCATCACCCACAGATAAAATTCACAGTGTGTGGCATCCAATCCAAAATTACCAGGCATGCAAAGAAGCAGGAAGTACAAGCCATAATAAAGAGGAAATAAAAAGAAAAAAATCAATCAATATAAACAGATCAGGAAATGGCAAAAGATATTTTTTTTCATTTATTTTTATTAGTTGGAGGCTAATTACTTTACAATATTGAAGTGGGTTTTGTCATACACTGACATGAATCAGCCATGGAGTTACATGTATTCCCCATCCCGATCACCCCTCCCACCTCCCTCTCCACCCGATCCCTCTGGGTCTTCCCAGTGCACCAGGCCCAAGCACTTGTCTCATGCATCCAACCTGGGCTGGTGGTCTGTTTCACTATAGATAATATACATGTTTTGATGCTGTTCTCTCGAAACATCCTACCCTCTCCTTCTCCCACAGAGTCCAAAAGTCTGTTCTGTACATCTGTGTCTCTTTTTCTGTTTTGCATATAGGGTTATCGTTACCATCTTTCTAAATTCCATATATATGTGTTAGTATGCTGTAATGTTCTTTATCTTTCTGGCTTACTTCACTCTGTATAATGGGCTCCAGTTTCATCCATCTCATTAGAACTGATTCAAATGAATTCTTTTTAATGGCTGAGTAATATTCCATGGTGTATATGTACCACAGCTTCCTTATCCATTGGTCTGCTGATGGGCATCTAGGTTGCTTCCATGTCCTGGCTATTATAAACAGTGCTGCGATGAACACTGGGGTGCACATGTCTCTTTCAGATCTGGTTTCCTCAGTGTGTAAATGGCAATGGCAAAAGATATTTTAGAATTAGTAGACAAATGCATGAAAGCAGTTATGATAACTCTGTTCCATATGTCCAAAAAGGAAGAATTAAGTATGTTTTTTAAAAAGACATGAATGTATTCAAAGCTATGGTTTTTCCAGTAGTCGTGTACGGACGTGAGAATTATAGTCATGTGTGGATGTGAGAGCTAAAGAAAGCTTAGCACCAAAGAATTGATGCTTTTGCACGTGGTGTTGGAGAAAACTCTTGAGAGTCCCTTGTATAGCAAGGAGATCAAAGCAGTCAATCCAAAGGGAAATCAGTCCTGAGTATTCACTGGGAGGACTGATGCTGAAGCAGAAGCTTTAATACTTTGGTCACCTGATGCGAAGAGCTGACTCATTAGAAAAGACCCTGATGCTGGGAAAGATTGAAGGCAGGAGGAGAAGTGGACGATAGAGGGTGAAATGGTTGGACGGCATCACTGACTTGATGGACATGAGTTTGAGCAAGCTCCAAAAGATCATGAAGGATAGGGCAGCCTGGTGTGCTGTAGTCCACGGGGTCGCAAAGAGTTGGACACAACTGAGGAACTGAACAGCAATATAAAAATG
This sequence comes from Cervus elaphus, assembly GCF_910594005.1. NCBI lineage: Eukaryota > Metazoa > Chordata > Mammalia > Artiodactyla > Cervidae > Cervus > Cervus elaphus. Next base: position 42,161,367 of record NC_057822.1, read on the forward strand.
ACCCAAATAGAACTTCTGAATATTAAAACTATAATGCCTGAAATGAAAAATACATTAGGTAGAATTAACAGTGGATTAGGCATTGTAAAAAATAGAATTAGTGAGCTTGAAGACATAGCAATAGAAAAACTCCGAGAGAAAAGAGACTGGAAAACAAATGAGCATCAGAAATCTTCTAGCAGCCTAATACACATATAATTGGAGTACTAGAGTCCCTAATAGAAAGTGGGGAGAGCAGAAAAATATTTAAAGGAACAATGACAAATTTTTTTTAAATTTGATGAAAACTATAAGCCCACAATCCAAGAAGCTTCAGCTAACCTGGCATAAAGAAAAATAAAAACAAGAAGAAACCTCCATTAAGGCACAACATAATCAAATTGGTTAGAATTGGAAGGAAATCTTCAATGCGGTGAGAAGAAAAACACCTTAAAATGCAGTATCTCCTCTAGATTGTTTAATGTTCAATTCTACATATCCTGACCTTGTAAACCATAGGTGATGGAGCCCAGGACCTCTGCATCTAGGCAACATAAGCTTTCCTTTTCAAGCACAGCTCGGAATGCAGACAGTTTCTGAGGTGCACTATGAATTTTTCTCTTTGTTGTTTCTCCCTAGCAAGGCAGGAACTAGGGTGAGGCACTCCCTTAAGGGACAAATTTTATTGGGATACCAAAACCTCAATAATTCAGACAATGTTTTAATGTAATGTTTTTAAATCAGAATGAATAGAAGCAAATCCATGATAAAATATCAAAAGTTTGAATGAAGATGGGACCTCACCCAGTACTTGCATGCCTCAGTCTCCAGTGCCAGCACTTCTCTTTAGAAAGAGTCCTGAAATCCTCAGAGAATTTCCATCTCATCGCCCCTCTGCATTACCCATGTTAACTCAGCCCTCTACCCACCCTCCACTCTGATTTCATTCTGGTGCCTAGACAAGAAACCTCTAAAGCCGTCCCCAACTTTCTCATTAGTTTGATTTTCTTTGTTTCTTTGCTGCTACAGACATAATAGAATTATCTTCTGCAAGTATAGATTATATTTCTAAAACTTTTGCCTCTGTGTTAGGAAGTATTATCAAGAAATTTTCTAACAATGCACTCTTATTAATCAACTAGATAAAAAGGAAATAAAAACAGACAAAAAAAACTTTACTTACTAGTAAAAAGTGAACAATGGGAAGGTATTTTGGGGGTGACTTGTTTTTTGTTTTTTTGTGTTTCTTTGATCAATTAAATGCAATTCACAGAGGATTTTTTTTTTTTTTTTTTTTGCTTTCTCTTTTGATTTAATAGGGCTTTAATAGGGCTATTGTGTTGCTATGGTTGCAAGTTTGCATTGGCATTTTCACTAGGAAACGATGTGCTCTGAACATTCCTCCCCACTTCTCACATCTGCCCACGTGCTCCAGACAAGGATTTAGTAACTTGATTTCCAGCGCCAACCTCCTCTGCCACCCCAGTGAGGGCACATTTCTCAGCCCCTTTTCAGAAAATCTTAACTCCTCTGAGATGTGAAGTTAGGCTCTGCCTCCTACTCAAAAGGCACGTTGCAATCCCCAGGACATTGATCTGCTTCCTTTGTGCAGCTTAATAATCTTTACCCTTCAGTGTAATACATATACATGAGATCACTATGACATGTTTTAATTATGAGCGCTTTTAAAAAGCACTTAGGAATTAATTTATTTTAGGACCTACTATAGCACAGGGAACTATATTCAGTATCTTGAATATCTTGTAATAATCTATAATGGAAATATATATATATATTATATACTTTATATATATATAGCTGAATCATTATGCCTGAAACTAACACAACATAAATCAACTATGCTTCAATAAAACTTTAAAAAAGAAAAAAAAGTATATCAACATTAAAAAAAAAAACATTATTTAACACTAGAAAAAGATATCCATCTTGAAATTCGAGTATTTTTTTTAAAAGCAACACTTAAAAGATACTTTTGCAGCCGAAGAATGACCTCTTGATGATTCTTCTTCCAAGTTTCACACATTCACATAACTTTTCTTTTTTTCTCCTTGCCTTTTCACATCTTCTCCATTTCTCTCTTTGCTTGTTTCTTTTGCAATATTTATACCCATCATTCAGGTTTGTACGCCTGAAAGCTGATTCTTGAATCTGCTCCTTGGAATGTCTTCTAAGAGGCAATAGGCACTCTTAGGATCAGGACTCCTGAGTACAGGCCAATGGCAGCAACTGAAAGTGATGGTCCTCAAGCACTGGAGAACAGCATTCCACTTCCTAGTTCAGGCTCTTTCATTTCTAACTGGTCTTCATTTCTGGACCCCCCTCCTTTCTTACCCTTTCTAGCTTCTCTCCATATTCTAACCTCTGTGATCTTTCTAGACTGCAATTCTATCATTTGAAATTCTCCTATGGTTCCCCATTGTCATCAAGATGATATCCATGCCTTTGTACATGAGGGTTTCTCAGCCTGGTATGGCCTTTCTTCCTCTAGCCCAGCCCAATGGCATCAAGCTATAATAATATATTCTCAAGGCTAATCTTTTATCCCAGAAGAGTATACTCTGTCTCAGACCCATCATTGTCTCTGATCTTTGTAGCCAAGTTTATTTATAACTATGAATTGGAATTCTCTACAGTTGTGGTTTCATGATGTCAGATGCCAGCAGAAAACTGAACCCTTAAATCAGTGATCCACATGTTTGAAAATATGTGAATGCTTAGCACTGTGTAGCTCTGGTCCAAGAGGAAATGAATAATTAGCCAGTCTTTGGGTTACCACTCTCTGAACTCTTTGAGTACTTCTAAACACACCATCTCATTTGCTGACTCTCTCACAGTAGCCTCAGCAGCATCACTCACCTTCTGGTGCTTTGCGCAAGATTCTTCTCATGGGCTGTGGCAGCACAAACCCTGATTGCCTGAGCCATGGATGGGGGTAATGGCTTTAATGCTCTCTGACACATGATCCACTGCCTACCTGGCACACCTAGCCAGTGAGCACAGGGCTGTTGTTTAGTCGCTAAGCCGTGTCTGACTCTTTGTGACCCCACGGTCTGCAGTACACGAGGTTTCCTCATCTTTCACTGTCTCCCAGAGTTTGCTCAAACTCATGTCCATCGAGTCGGTGATTCCATCCAAACTTCTCATCCTCTGTTGCCTCCTTCTCCTCTTGCCTTCAATCTTTCCCAGTATCAGGGTCTTTTCCAAGGAGTCAGCTCTTCATATCAGGTGGCCAAAATATTGGAGCTCCAGCATCAATCCTTCTGGTGAATATTCAGTGTTTATTTCCTTTAGGATTAGCTGTTTCCAGTCTCCTTGCTGTCCAAGGGACTCTCAGGAGTCTTCTCCGGCACCACAGTTCAAAAGCATCAGTTCTTCAGTGCTCAGCCTTCTTTATGGGCCAACTCTCATATCCATACATGACTACTCGAAAAACCATAGCTTTGACTATACAGACCTTTGTCGGCAAAGTGAAGTCTCTTCTTTTTAATATGCTGTCTAGGTTTGTCATAGCTTTTCTTCCAAGGAGCAAGCAAGGAGCACAGGGCTATTTTAACCCAAATATGTAAGAAGAACTGTGATGTCGTGGAAAAAGCACAAGACTACGGGTGACAAGGCCTGAATTTAGACTCTGATTCTTTATCTTTGTCTCTATCATGAAACCTTCAACAAGTCATTTTCCCCTTCTCTGTCTCACTTATCTCATCTTTAAAATTAGTGAGTTGGACGAAAATCAGTGTTTCTCCATCTGGGATCCACAGACTGCCTACATCAGAATCACCAGGGATGCCTTTTGGCAATGCAGACAGCTTGGGTCCCTCCCCATCCTACCGAATCACACTCAGCGAGGGTGAGGAGGTAAAGGGACTTTAGAGCAGAAGAGAAATCAAAAATCAACATTGTAATAGCTTTCCAAGTGACTCTTTTTTTTTTTTAAGTGACTCTTATACTTAGTAAAATTAGGGATTCACTGAGATACATGACCAGGTAAGTCATGGTTCCCTACTAGGGTCTCACCATACAGTGACAGGTTACTATCTGTTGTGAGATGTGTTATAAAGAAAAAAGTTTTATTAATGATTTTTTTAACTATTAATGTTTAGAATATTAGAATGTAAAAGTTAGAATGGCATTTGAAATTTAATTATTGGGAATTCAGGGTGATCCCTATCAATTGCCCCACTTCCATTCATTTTCTCTTTCATTAAGTTGATTAGCAAAGCAGAGCACAAATTTACTCTTAAAACCCCAGAGATAACACATAACCAGCTTCTTAGTTTATATATTCACGAGCTACTGTAATAGACTTCTTTGGCGCTGGATATCTGCGCAGTCTGTGTAGTAAGTACTATATCTGGGCTTCCTCAGGGGCATTTATTGGCGGCTGTTTTCCTGTGTTAAGGCTTATGCTTCCTCGGTTTCTCGTTTTGCACATCTCATAATCTTTTGCTGAAAACTGTACATACATTTTAAATATATAATGTGTCAACTCTGAACGTCAGATTCCTCTATTTTCCCAGGATTTGCTGCTCTTTGTTTGGTGACTTTCCTGGATTATTCTCTGAGGTCTATAGTCTTTTTCCTGTGCAGGCCCTGGCGTCTGTGCTCTACTAGCCTAGTGGCCACTTAATAACTGGACAGAGATTTCCTTAAATGTCTTGAACCAGTAAGTCCCCAGTCCTTGCCTATGGATTGTGTTTGTTTGGGAGGACAGCTTTGACACTCCAGCAGGCCATTTCCAACGCTGCCTTTGCCTTCATTTTCTGACTGCATGGAGCTTTGAGCTGACCCCTAGGTGAGAGCTTAGGGCCTCGCAGGACTTCCTTGAGCAGGTACACTGACCTAGGTACGCCTGTGGCCTTCTGGATTTGTCAAATATGTCAGAACGTTTCAAAACCCTTTCTGGACATTTAGTTCACCAGTTTCTCCTCTCCAGTTTTGTGGTCAGTCTCAGAATGCCAGAATCTTGCTGTTCTTACTAAGATTTGGCTATTTTACTTTAATAAATAGTCCTTAGATTATTGCAAGCCTTGAATTTTCAGAATTCTAAAATAGTAGATTTTGACAGTCATTCTTACTTATATGGAAAAGCAGATTTTTGAAGAACTTCACTCCGTCATTCACTCAGTACCCCCTCACCCCTGGTTTGTTTTGTGGTTTATTTACCCCCCAAATCCCACCTCAACTGTGTGTAAAATAAGCCCAGGATTTCAGGGCAGTTAAGCTCCCAGAAAACCCCCAACAATGGATGACTGGTGCCAGCCCTTCAGATGAGTGAACTCTGAGGCATTCTGTCTGTTTCTCCCAGGTTCCCAGTCGACCATTGCTTAATGCACCCTGTTGTTAGTTCTTCCTCCATTCCCACCTCATCCTCTCCACTACGTTGTTGCTACTCCAAAGGATCATCGCCCAAATAAACTACCTGTGAGGCAAGCAGAAGTAACGCCATGGCAGGCAGCTTAGATTAGGAGTAGGCCTTCCTACTTCTGGGTGGTAAGATTATCAGGCCACCTGGATACAACCAATTAGCTTTCGCTTAACACTGACCGCTGTTTGCCAATTAGGAAATTAGGAAAGGGGCAGAAACCCCAGGAAAGTCCCGCGCACGCGAAAGTTTTGACCAATGAAATTGCTTTGCAAACTTGTAACCAATCCGCTTAAACCAACTACCAACGGCGTGTGCTCACCCTATAAATTTGTGTAACAGCTTGGGCTCAGGGCTCTCTGACCTTGCACCACTGCGTTGGATGCGGCAGGAGCCCTGACTCGAGTCAGCAATAAACTTCCCTTTTTGCGAGTTGCATTGTCTTGGAGGCCTTCTCTCTTCCCGCGCGGGGATTCGGACATCGGGCATAACACTAGCTCCACCCCAGTTCTCGTCCCAGGCTCTGGTTCAGAGAGGACCAAACTAAAATACCCATCAGTTCCGGTGAACTATATATCCACGTGTGTGTTGGTTACTCAGCCACGTCCAGCTCTTTGCGACCCCACGGACGGTAGTCCACCAGGCTCCTCTGTCCATGGGCTTCTCCAGGCAGGAACACTGGGGCGGGTTGCCGTTTCCGTCTCCAACATATCCATGTGGCACGCACGAATTACTGTGTGCTTTGCTTCACTGCAGTTTGCTGTGTTTTATCAAATTTGGGTACGTTCAGTGGAAGTAGCCCTCATGTGTATCCCAGCATAAAAGAGGGGTAAGCATTAAGAAGAGCTGTTCTAAAACACAGTGATTTCTAGGACAGAAAAAGAGCTGCCAGCACATGGAGTTAGAGGAACCACAGCAGGATGCCTCCATATGTCACAGTCCCTTTGCTCCCTAAGCTCGATTCTATCTAAGCTAGAAAAGCAGCCTTCCTTGCTCTAAATTCATCCTGCAATTAACTTGAATGAGGTCTGGGCAAGTTCTTTCTTGGCTGAACCCTGAAATAATAACCACAGGACTATGGTAATAATGATCACAATGCCGACAACAGAAATAATGGTTACCATTATTGACAGCTGGCCACACCAGGAACTCACCGTAACCACTTAAAGCTTAGACTACTCCAGCTGATAAGAGTTACCACCTGATGGGAACATGTGTCTGAGTTGCCTTCCTTTACGGGGTGCCAGAAGGTCATGGTGTTTGTCCAAATTGAATTTGGACTTACATAAAGTACCGGTATCCTCTGACTTTCAAATGTTCTTTTAACTATATAAAATCTCATTTGCAGCATCCTTCCATCTGGAGATTCTTGATGCTATTCCAAGTGGCCATGGGATGTGTTAGCCACTGACATACATGGTTACTGTTACCAGGTACATACATAAAAACTTGCACTAGCAGTTTCTATTCAGAAGCCTAGCAACAGACTTTGGAAAGATCTGAGAGGTCCGTGTCATCACTTGGCTTGTGAGTAATCATCACCTGGATGATTCTCACACCGGCATGAAGCCTTTCAGCTACCACTAGGCAAGGGGTCTGGCCTGTCTCAGTGGCAGGGTTACTGAAAATACAGGCTGTACTGATTCAGAAACCAAAGGCATCTTTCAATTAAGGATTTGACACAGACAAAAAAATACTAGTTTAAGGGTCACTTGTAGAGATGTGGCTGGACCTAGAATCTGTCATACAGAGTGAAGTAAATCAGAAGGAGGAAAATAAATATCTCATATGAATGCATATATATGGAATCTATAAAAATGGTACAAATGAACCTATTAGCAGGGCAGATAGAGAGAGTGGACATGTAGACACAGGGAGGAAGGGGAAGGTGGAATGAATTGGGAGATTAGGATTGACATACAGTACCCGTGTAAAACAGCTAGCTAGAGGGAACCTGCTATATAGCACAGGGAGCTTAGGTCAGTGTGCTATGATGACCTAGAGGGGTGGGGTGGGGGTGATGGGGAGAAGGAGGTCCAGGAGGGAGGGAATATATGTATACATACAGACAAGTCACTTCATTTTACAACAGAAACTAACACAGCCTTGCAAAACAATTATACTACAATTTAAAAATAAACAATTAGAAAATAAAAAGGCAAAAAAAAGTAGTAGAAAAATACTAAATCTACTTTGTGGGATAAAACATATACGGTTTTATACACTACTCATTAAAAGTGGCATTTAACCCTCTGTGATACCAATTCCTCCTCAATAGAGGGGGCAAGAGTAATAATAATAACCACAATAACAGCAACAATAAGTTCTATTTTTTGAGTACCTATTATGTGCCAGAAACTTCACATTCATCATCCCTAAACTTCAGAAGTACTCTGTAAGACAGTAAGAAGGAACTCCATAGGAACACGATTTTTACATATAAGGAAACTGCCATTCACAGAGATTACCTTGCCTAACTTAGCACATGATATTTGAATGAATGAATGAAATTAATTATTTTCATGAAAAGGAAGATGGGACTATTCTAAAGCTGATCTGGCAAACTTCTACTTCTCTCATAGGGGCTTCCCAGGTGGCGCTAGTGGTAAAGAACCTGCCTGCCAATGCAGGAGACATATGACAAGCGGGTTCAATCCCTAGGTTGGGAAGGTCCCCTGGAGTAGGAAATGGCAACCCTCTCCAGTATCCTTGCCTGGAGAATCCCATGGACAGAGGAGCCTGGCAGGCTACAGTCCACAGGGTCGCAAAGAGTCGGGCATGACGGAAGCAACTTAGCGCGCATGCACTACTTTCTTTCATATTAGTTCAGAAATTCCATCTCTTTTTTTTTGCCTCTCTTCAATACCTCATGTGAAGTTGAGATTTTCATGCTAATGGATCCAAAATGCTAATTTCAGAGCATTCTCATATTTTTCTGTTTGCAATCTCTTATAGTTGTTTTTTGAATACAGAGATTTTTGACCCAACTAAGGACAACTTACTGACAACATGGGTATTTCTGCCCTTAATTAATAGTCCACAAATCTATATTATGCCAGAAATGGTGGAAGAATGACTCTAATAATAACCTACAAAATACTTATAAAAGCTTTGTGTCAAAAGTAGCTATTGCATTTGAATTAGAAAAGTATTTTCTAAGGTTTTTAGATTTTTTATTATTACAATGTTGCAAACTAATTATAAGATTGATAAAACAGAAAATAGTAGGAAGTACTGTTTATAAATATATGTGACATCACTTTTGAAAGACAGCCTTTGTTAGCATTCTGTTGCACTATATTTCCTTCCTGTCTCCTCTCTGTGCGTAAGTCTTTTGATTTTTTTTTTAGGGAAGGGTATTTCCAGGCTATCATTCTTTGTTTATCTTAACATTTAATCTTGAAAAAGTTTTTGGTCATCTTTTTAAACATCATTTTTAAAGACAGCACATAAAAGATACCCACTGCAGTATTACTTGGGACATAATCTGTATGTCCAACAATTGGAGAATTTAAAGATATCTACTTGAAAGCATTTCGTCCAAATACATTTTAAATGTATTTCTTTAGATGCAGAAATTATACACATAAGATATTATGTATACATATAAGATATTAAATATATATATAAATAATACATATAAGATAGATGGATAGATATCTTGGCTTTCACAGGTTTGGTAAAAAAAAAATCCATTTTTTCCTCACTAATATGTTGCTATTCAACTACTTCATATCCACAACTGTTCAAGCGTGCTTCCTTGACCATGAGAAAAGATGGTAAATATTTCTAAGGTGTCTTCCAAACCTAAGACCAACCAAAGGCCCAAACTGCTAGTTTTTCCATGCTTACTGCATAAGTGAAACAATACACTTTCAAAGCAATATGAAAGCAAGGCTAATTATATCCCTGTGCCCCAACTTCTCCACTTCCACCTCCTGAAGTGACTGATAAGACAGCCTGGTGTCCACCTTTTCCCATTTTTCTGGTTCATAATACCAGTACAAGCAAACATAAACATATATGTTTGAAATTCACACTGAAATATTTCTGGATATAGTCATATGGCATTTGGAATTTGCTTAAAATTATTTGCTTCATTTAATCTGCTTAAAAATTTAATTATATATATATATAAACACATACACACATCCTTTAACATACATAGAATTCTATTTTACCTGTTGAACCATTATAGGAAAATTGTCTTTGTTGTGGCTTTGTTTTTTTTATTTTAACTTCTGTCTACCACCTCCATCCCCTCTCCACCCACCCTTATGCCTCATGTTAGCTACCAAGGTGTATCTCTCTGCAATTTGTATATACTTATAGCTACATATGGGGCTCCCCTGGTAGCCCAGCTGGTAAAGAATCCACCTGCAACACAGGAGACCCCAATTTGATTCCTGGATCGGGAGGATCCCCCAGAGGAGGGCATGGCAAGCCACTCCAGTATTCTTCGTCTTCCCTGGTGGCTCAGACGGTAAAGAATCTGCCTGCAGTGCAGGAGACCTGGGTTCGATCCCTGGGTTGGGAAGATCCCCTGGAGGAGGGCATGGTAACCCACTCCAGTATTCTTGCCTGGAGAATCCCGTGGACAGAGGAGCCTGGTGGGCTACAGTCCATGGGGTCGCAGAGTTGGACATGACTGAGCAACGAAGCACAGCCCGTAGCTATATATAAACTTATTTGTTCTCAAACATATGTGTAAATATTCATAAACTACCAGATACGTAGTAGGGTTTTGGCATTGTTTGCTTTACAAAAATACAGTCATAGCATGTTATGTAGCTCTGTATCTTATTGTCTTTGACAACACTCTGGCAATCCTTAGGAGTCTGCAAATCACTTGAATGAAATCATATTCTTTCTCTTTTTTTTAAACTTTTTATTTTATACTGGAGTATAGTTGATTAACAATGTTGTTATAGTTTCAAGTGTACAACAAAATGCATCTGAAAGGAAATCACATTCTTCTTAAAGCCTGTGTAACAATCCATGATTCAAATGTATTCTAACTTATTCTTTTTCTCCTACCCATATGGCATTCACTTTGTTTCTAGTTTTTTGTCACTATAGCAATGTTTCACTAAGCATCTTGCTTTTATCTGTATGAGATAGGTTCCCCACAAGAGGGTTGCTGGGTCAAAGGGCATGTGAATTTTTAAATTATTGCTTGTAATTAGCATTGCTATTAGCTTTTTAAAAACAGACTTTATATATTTGAGTAATCACATTTTATTGCTGTTTTGCTTATAATTTTTATTAGAAATGATTAATCAATGTTATCAAGTGTCTTTTTAGCATCTATTGATATGATCATATGTTTCTCTCTCAATTTGTTAATGAAGTAAGTGATGCTGATAGAGTCTTATTTTAAATCATTCTTGTATAATCATGGAAGAAATTCTATGCAGTTATGGTGTATTACTAATATGATACATTGCTGGATACTAGTGCTATTTTATTTTATTTATTTAATCTATATCTGCTAGTTTGGTCTATAATTTCTTTTTGTTTTGCACTACATCAAGTTTTGGTATTAACATTATCCTGATACCATAAGAATTACTCTATTATTTTCTGTGGTCTAGAATAGCTACATAAAATTGAAAATATCTGTTACTTAAAGGCTACATAGTCAGTCAGTCAGTTCAGTCACTCAGTCGTGTCCGACTCTTTGCGACCCCATGAATCCCAGCATGCCAGGCCTCCCTGTCCATCACCAATTTCCGGAGTTTACCCAAACTCATGTCCATCGAGTCGGTGATGCCATCCAGCCATCTCATCCTCTGTTGTCCCCTTCTCCTCCTGCCTTCAATCTTTCCCAGCATCAGGGTCTTTTCCAATGAATCAGCTCTTCACATCAGGTGGCCAAAATACTAGAGTTTCAGTTTCAGCATCAGTCCTTCCGATGAACACCCAGGACTGATCTCCTTTAGGATGGACTGGTTGGATCTCCTTGCAGTCCAAGGGACTCTCAAGAGTCTTCTCCAACACCACACTTCAAAAGCATCAATTCTTCAGTGCTCAGCTTTCTTTTTTTTTTCAATTATTTTTATTAGTTGGAGGCTAATTACTTCACAACATTGCAATGGGTTTTGTCATACATTGACATGAATCAGCCATGGAGTTACATGTATTCCCCATCCCGATCCCCCCTCCCCCCACCCCACCCCCACCCGATTCCCCTGGGAGTGCTCAGCTTTCTTCACAGTCCAACTCTCACATCCATACATGACCACTGGAAAAACCATAGCCTTGACCAGAGGACCTTTGTTGGCAAAGTAATGTCTCTGCTTTTTAATATGCTGTCTAGGTTGGTCATAATTTTCCTTCCAAGGAGTAAGTGTCTTTTAATTTCATGGCTGCAATCACCATCTTCAGTGATTTTGGAGCCCAAAAAAGTAAAGTCTGACACTGCTTCCATTGTTTCCCCATCTATTTCCCAGGAAGTGATCAGACCAGATGCCATGATCTTAGTTTTCTGAATGTTGAGCTTTAAGCCAAATTTTTCACTCTCCTCTTTCACTTTCATCAAGAGGCTTTTTAGTTCCTCTTCACTTTCTGCCATAAGGGTGGTGTCATCTGCATATCTGAGGTTATTGATATTTCTCCCGGCAATCTTGATTCCAGCTTGTGCTTCTTCCAGCCCAGCATTTCTCATGATGTACTCTGCATATAAGTTAAATAAGCAGGGTGACAATATACAGCCTTCACATACTCCTTTTCCTATTTGGAATCAGTCTGTTGGTCCATGTCCAGTTCTAACCGTTGCTTCCTGACCTGCATATAGGTTTCTCAAGAGGTGGGTCAGGTGGTCTGGTATTCCCATCTCTTTCAGAATTTTCCACAGTTTATTGTGATCCACACAGTCAAAGGCTTTGGCATAGTCAATAAAGCTGGAACTCTCTTGCTTTTTAGATGATCCAGCAGATGTTGGCAATTTGAACTCTGATTCCTCTGACTTTTCTAAAACCAGCTTGAATATCTGGAAGCTCATAGTTCACGTATTGCTGAAGCCTGGCTTGGAGAATTTTGAGCATTACTTTACTAGCAGGTGAGATGAGTGCAATTGTCTGGTAGTTTGAGAATTCTTTGGGATTGCCTTTCTTTGGGATTGGAATGAAAACTGATCTTTTCCAGTCCTGTAGCCACTGCTGAATTTTCCAAAGTTGCTGGCATATTGAGTGCAGCACTTTCACAGCATCATCTTTCAGGATTTGAAATAGCTCAACTGGAATTCCATCACCTCTACTAGCTTTGTTCATAGTGATGCTTTCTAAGGCCCACTTGACTTCATATTCCAGGATATCTGGCTCTAGGTGAGTGATCACACCATCGTGATTATCTGGGTCGTGAAGATCTTTTTTGTACAGTCCTTCTGTGTGTTCTTGCCACCTCTTCTTAATATCTTCTGCTTCTGTTAGGTCCATACCATTTCTGTTCTTTATCGAACCCATCTTTGCATGAAATGTTCCCTTGGTATCTCTAATTTTCTTGAAGAAATCTCTAGTTTTTCCCATTCTGTTGTTTTCCTCTATTTCTTTGCATTGATCGCTGAGAACTCAGCTATAAAACATCAGGTTCTAAAGCCTTTTTCTTAAATAGTAGATCTGCAATTATCCAGCCTCAATCTTCTATGGCAACACTCCCTAATTTTATTGATGATAGGAATCAACTGATGTTCTTAATAATTGAAGAAATGACTAGATCTGAACACTGGAGATTCTGATTCATTGGACTTGGGATATAGTCAGTTATAGTTTTAGCAAGAATAGGCAATTCTTATCATAACTCTATAGTAATAGTCTATTCAAGTTTTCCAATTAATTTTGGAATTACTTAGGTAATTTCATTTTGTTGGGAAATTACCCATTTCTTCTAAATTTCCAAATTTATTGAGTTATATATGGCATTATCTTACATTTCTTTTAATCTTGTACATTGCTGTGGTTACGTTTCCTCTCTCATTACTAATTTGATGTATTTTTGCTCTCTTTTTTTTCCATAATGAAGTCCTCAAAGAACTTATCTATTCTATTGAATTTTATAAAGAACCAGCTTTCAGATGTAGTTAGCCTTTGTATCATTTTAAATTTCATTAATTTCAACCTCCTTCCATATTAGTTCTCTCTTAGCTTTTACACATTCAAATAGACTATAGTTATCCAGTTTGATTTAACTCTATATATATATAAAATAAGATCTTTTCCTAACCATTTGTTTCCTCCCCTAAATATTTTCCCCTGTCTTGAGGTCTTTGGACTTTTATTTATTATTTGCTTAAAGTCTTGCCTCAAGCAAATTCCTCAGACTTTGTTGGGATCTGTTCTGATTATTTATTCTGGAGTGTAGAGCTATTTCCCTTTGTCTAGTCTTGGAGGTACTTCAGGACAGAATCTTGAGAGTACGGGAAGCACAGCAGTCTCTGGCCATGTGGCCCATTGCATTGATGAAAATGTTTTCAGTTCCCTGCGAGGAATTGGCAGGATGCCTCTTTTCTCTGGGGGCTTCTCATGCTCTCTCAACCTCAGAAGTGGAGAGGATTCGGCCTCTTCTTTGGCTTTCTGAGGGCCAAAATGAAAGGCACACTCCTGGTAGCCAATGTCAACCTTCTCCCTGGGTGTTCAGGAATGTCCGGGGCCAACCTCTCCCCAGAAATTGCAGCTTTCAACTCTTTCCCCAGGTTATATCTGAGCTTCATCTGGCTTTAGGGTGGTGGAGGAAGGGAGGCGCGGCCCTCCGTGTTCTACTTGCCTTCCAGCCCTAGCTCCCCATTAGCCCAGAAGAGGCTTTAGGTTGGAGTTCTTAGCAATAAAAGGTAAGAGAAGGTGGGACTTGTTGAGCCATCATCTTCCCATCATGCCCTGTGCCATGTTTAATATAAACCTTTATTTTTTCAGTTCTACAAAAATTTGAAGTTATCATTCACAGATATAACATGTGCCCTTCCTTTGAGCAGCTCCCTCACATTACCCAACCCCACCTGGCCCAACTCCACCTCCTTGAAGAGCAGTACTGCTCCGTTAAGGAACCACTAAATCCAACTCCAGGGTACCTGGTCCAGAAATATGGTGGACAATTTTCTCTGGGGGATAATGCTCCACTGTCTATATCTTGAAGTAAAAGCTAAAAGTCCTGAGAGATAAAGTAAAGGATGTAGATTCCACTGATCAGATGCTATCATCAGGGACTTTGACTCTCAAGGCAGTGACACGAGGATCCAGAGAGGACTGAGAATTGTACCTGGGGACAGAACTAGTGCCGTAAATCCAGTGAGGCTGACATCGGAGGCAGTGAAACCCTGGCCACGTTTTCAGCAGTCAACCCTCTCTTGGCTCTTGTTTCTTTTCCAAGCCTAATTCTTTAGACCTCCCACTGATTCTGTGAATTGCCCAAAAATCTTTTATCGTATGTTATCTGGGGTTGATTTCTGATGCTTACCCCAATGAATACAGAAAGCCAGAAAACTCCTCTATATTCAAGAACTGATTAGATGGCCCTGCCTCAGACAAGATCAACTTGCTTGCCAAATCCAGGAGAGCATACTACACTTGTGGTTATGACTTTTGCCAGTTCTAAGCAACACCAGTTTTTCATCACCGTCCCTTTAAATCCATACCTCCCCGCACCACAAACTCCTATCTTCCAGTAACTAAAACTCTTAAAATGACCAACATTCCTCTCCTGAAATGCAGCCAGATTAGGTCATAGAAAAAAACCCAACATTTCAGATTACTTTTTTTTTTTTGCTTATATTTTTATTTTAAGATGAGAGTCTTATGATTTTGTAATAACATCCTTTGGGATATCTTTGGCTTTAGTGCTAGAACATACAAAATATTAAGATAATAAAATATCAGGTTGAAACTGGGTAAGGAGGTTATTAGAGGTTATTTGGTAAAATTTTTATTTGACTCACACAGTTTTTTCCAGATTCACCCAGTTTTATTATGACCATAATTCATTTACTCCTAACTTACTTCTGTTTTTTTCTCCTATATACCTAAGCTAAGAAAACAGCAAATGCCTAGCAAATATTTCAATACCAACAGTGTTGGAAAGTGAGGATATTCAATTTGTTAAGTTCTTCCATGAAGTTTCTTACCCTATCTCACCATCTCAATATAAACTAGAAACTAAAATTGATGAATTTTATTATTACAGACAGAGTGTATTTGATTTTCTAATTAGTTATGTTCATGTAAGAGACATGGACGAGAGAGCATTCAGTTTTCCATACACAATGATTTTAACCTTTAATCTCTTCTGGTTTTCAGGGAAATAAATATATAGTTAGGGT
Organism: Cervus elaphus; assembly: GCF_910594005.1. Lineage (NCBI taxonomy): Eukaryota > Metazoa > Chordata > Mammalia > Artiodactyla > Cervidae > Cervus > Cervus elaphus. Next base: position 42,177,035 of record NC_057822.1, read on the forward strand.
AAATTTGACCAACTTTTATCTTTGTCAACCTAATGAGACTGTTTTTAAGGTTTCTGGCTCATATGATAGAAATCTCTGGTTCTGATTCAACTTACTGGAAAAGTAGATATAATATTTCTTAACACTTATATGACTGATGTTGAAGCTGAAACTCCAATACTTTGGCCACCTCATGCGAAGAGCTGACTCATTGGAAAAGACCCTGATGCTGGGAAAGATTGAGGGCAGGAGGAGGAGACAACAGAGGATGAGATGGTTGGATGGCATCACCGACTCAATGGACATGGGTCTGGGTAGACTCCAGGAGTTGGTGATGGACAGGGAGGCCAGGCGTGCTGAGGTTCATGGGGTTGCAAAGAGTCGGACACGATTGAGTGACTGAACTGAACTGAACTGAACACTTACATGATCCCTCTAGTCATATGTTGACTATTCAGACATATGCTAATTATTTGATAATCTCCTAACTTTTATAAAATCTACTTCTGCCTCTACAGAGAAGTATCCCAAAGCCTTTACAAGATCAATGCATTCCCCTTGGTGGCTGAGTCTGTGTCATTTGGGGAATTTTGTTGTTGCTGTTCATCTTTTTCATTTTTATCCTTTGGTTCTAAAACTAGATGGTGACTTGTCTTTCTGTTACTCTTATCCCAGCACTGCACCAAGTACTTAATGAAAATTATCTCATATGAACCTACAACTCTATAAATAGGTATTATTGCTAGCTTCATTTTATAGATAATGAACTGAAGGTGGTCATTAGGTAGATTGCCCAAGATCACACAGTGTGTTAGTTGAGCTAGAACTGGAATCTTTGTCTAATTTCATCTGTGCTATAACCATGATGAATTTTGCCTCTTTTAGTTGAGCTGTATACATCCCGTTCCCAGCGAAGAGTACGGAAAGCTAAGCTTTCCCCTCTAGTTAACTACTTGGTTGGAAATCAGTCCTGAATATTCATTGAAAGAATTGATGCTGAAGCTGAAACTCCAATACTTTGGCCACCTGATGTGAAGAGCTGACTCATTTCAAAAGACCCTGATGCTGGGAAAGATCGAGGGCAGGAGGAGAAGAGGATGACAGAGGATGAGATGGTTGGATGGCATCACTGACTCAATGGACATGGGTTTGGGTGAACTCCGGGAGTTGGTGATGGACAGGGAGGCCTGGCATGCTGAGGTTCATGAGGTCGCAAAGAGTTGGACATGACTGAGCGACTGAACTGAACTGAACTGAACTGTCATTATCTAGGAAAGCTTTCAATCCATCATTGGCCCACCTTCTAATTACTCTTCCAAAGTAAAGCTCAACTTTATCAAAAAAACATTGTATTTAGTAGACAACCAAATGTTCTTCTCCAGTATTTAATTGACTTATGGCTAGCAACTTTATAGAGCAAATCAAGTCAAGGCACCTAAGCACATATTTTGTAATCCATTTATGTTGGAGGTTTCTCTAGAAGGTTTAAATTCTCAAAGAGAGATATTCTTTGGATATGTTATTGAGCATTAAATGTTTCAAAAACTAAAATCATTATGGCTATAATCTAAGGTCATGGTTATTTAAATCTAAATTAAATTGCATCAGTTAAAAGTTCAATTTCTCAGTTACACTAGCCATATTTCAAGGGCTCAATAGCCACATATAGCTACTGGCTACAATATCAGGTGACACAGATATGGCATATTTTCATGATTGCAGAAAGTTGGATTGGACAGCTCTGGGTCTAAGGCATACAACTTTGGGATCTTAATAATTGTCTAAGAAAACTGATTGTCTTTCTACAATTTCTTGTTCAATTTTTAAAATGATCTTTTTACAGTTCAGTCACGTGGCTCTCCCTCACTGCCTCTATTCCAGGTATTCCTATACACAGCTAAAAAGTCTGTTCCTATGAAAGGAAGGGTGGGTAAACAACCATACAACAAAAGTCTCTTTACAGTTCACAAGTAAAATTTTCTATGAAACAGAGAGTTTTCTACTTTAACAGTTTTTTCTATCAAAAATTCCATGAAGATAATCTTTTATTTTGAGCATTCAAACTCCCAGAATAATAAGTCAGCAGTCTTTGAAACTATTAAACTATTAAAATTTCAATATTTTAAAAATCGTTTTTGCTTTTTTGATTACAGAACAATAGACAGAAACTTAAGGATTAAGTTTTAAATTAATTAAAGGATTTTAATTAATCCTTTTTTAAGACTAAGGATTAAATTAATGCAACTTTCATGGTGACTGGTATGCAAATATTTCCTAATAAACTTTCTTATTTTTCAAAACAAGATGTTAAGAAACCAGCTCAGTGTTTTCTAGTCCCAAAGCCCACGTATCAACAGCTCTTCATTATTTCAAGTGTTCTGTTACTAAATATTTTCAATTTATGATTTCAGCTTGATTTTAATCCAGACTGAATTACTAAACTTGGGGTTTGTGTTTTTCTTTTAGTTCTACAATCATCTATTCTTCTAGAAGAAGAATTTGTGTGCTGGAATCAAGCCCACATTTTTTTTAATGAGAACACCCAGAAGCTCTCTCTGCGGACCTGTATTCTCCCCTTGCACACAATCTATTTAAATACAGACCTTCAGTGAGTTTCTCCAGTTCCTCACTGCCTTAAAGGCAATAGCCAGTGTGAATTGCTTTCCTTATCCTAGGCTGTAACCTAAAATTCACTGCTGTTCAAGAGGTAATATTTGGAAGGACTTCCTCATTGCACTGGATACACTAAACATTTATCCTTAGATTAAATCAAAACTTCAGAAATGTGCAAACTGTGTTTTACCCTTTACTGAATTAAAATTATTGATGTGAGTTTTGGCCTCATTGAGCCATAATTGTCTTATTCCCTCATACAGAGCAGTAGGTGAAATCCAGGGTAGGTTGACAGCTGCTCTTACACATGGGCCACAGGACAACTGTCAGAATGAGTTTTAACAATGCCTATAGAACATATCTTTCCTTTTCTCCTTTGCCTTTCACTTCTCTTCTTTTCATAGCTATGTGTAAGGCCTCCTCAAACAACCATTTACCTTTTTGCATTTCTTTTTCTTGGGGATGGTCTTGATCACTGCCTCCTGTACAATGTCATGAACCTCCATCCATAGTACTTTAGGCACTTGGTCTATCAGATCCAATCCCTTGAATGTCTTTGTCACTTCCAATGTATAATCATAAGGGATTTGATTTAGGTCATACCTGAATGGTCTAGTGGTTTTCCCTACTTTCTTCAATTTAAGTCTGAATTTGGCAATGAGGAGTTCATGATCTGAACCACAGTCAGCTCCTGGTCTTGTTTTTGCTGAATGTAGAGAGCTTCTCCATCTTGAGCTGCAAAGAATATAATCAATCTGATTTCAGTATTGACCATCTGGTGATGTCCATGCATAGAGTCTTCTCTTGTGTTGTTGGAGGAGGGTGTTTGCTATGATCAGTGCATTCTCTTGGCAAAACTTTATTAGCTTTTTCCATGCTTCATTCTGTACTCCAAGATGAAATTTGCCTATTACTCCAGGTATTTCTTGACTTTCTACTTTTGCATTCCAGTCCCCTATAATGAAAAGGACATCTTTTTTTGGATGTTAGTTCTAGAAGATCTTGTAGGTCTTCATAGAACCATTCAACTTCAGCTTCTTCAGCATTACTGGACGGGGCATAGACTTGGATTACCGTGATATTAAATGGTTTGCCTTGGAAACAAACAGAGATCATTCTGTCATTTTTGAGATTGCATCCAAGTACTGCATTGTGGACTCTTTTGTTGACTATGATGGCTACTCCATTTCTTCTAAGGGATTCTTGCCCACAGTAGTAGATATGATGGGCATCTGAGTTAAAGTCACTCATTCCAGTCCATTTTAGTTCGCTAATTCCTAAAATGTCGATGTTCACTCTTGCCATCTCCTGTTTGACCACTTTTAATTTGCCTTGATTCATGGATCTAACATTCCAGGTTCTTATGCAATATTGCCCTTTATAGCTTTAGACTTTACTTCCATCACCAGTCACATCCATAGCTGGGTGTTGTTTTTGCTTTGATTCTGTCTCTTCATTCTTTCTGGAGTTATTTCTCCACTGATCTCCAGTAGCATATTGGGCACCTACTGACCTAGGGAGTTCATCTTTCAGTGTCCTATCTTTTTGCCTTTTCGTACTGTTCATGGGGTTCTCAAGGCAAGAATACTGAAGTTATTTGTGATTCCCTTCTCCAGCAAAAGGCAAAGGAGAAAAAGAAAGATACACCCATTTGAATGCAGAGTTCCAAAGAAGAGCAAGGAGAGATAAGAAACCCTTCCTCAGTGATCAATGCAAAGAAATAGAGGAGAACAATAGAATGGGAAAGTCTGAAATCTCGTCAAGAAAATTAGAGATACCAAGGGAACATTTCATGCAAAGATGGGCTCAATAAAGGACGGAAATGGTATGGACCTAACAGAAGCAGAAGATATTAAGAAGAGGTGGCAAGAATACACAGAAGAACTGTACAAAAAAGATCTTCACAACCCAGATAATCACGATGGTGTGATTACCCACCCAGAGCCAGACGTCCTGGAATGCGAAGTTAAGTGGGCCTTAGGAAGCATCACTATGAACAAAACTAGTGGAGGTGATAGAATTCCAGTTGAGCTATTTCAAATCTTGAAAGATGATGCTGTGAAAGTGCTGCACTCAATTTGCCAGCAAATTGGGAAAACTCAGCAGCGGCCACAGGACTGGAAAAAGTTAGTTTTCATTCCGATCCCAAAGAAAGGCAATGCCAAAGAATGCTCAAACTACTGCACAATTGCACTCCTCTTGCATGCTAGCAAAGTAATGCTCAAAAGTCTCTAAGCCAGGCTTCAACAGTACATGAACCATGAACTTCCAGATGTTCAAGCTGTACTTAGAAAAGGCAGAGGAACCAGAGATCAAATTGCTAACATCTGTTGGATCATTGAAAAAGCAAGAGAGTTCCAGAAAAACATATATTTCTGCTTTATTAACTATGCCAAAATCTTTGTGTGGATCACAAAAACTGTGGAAAATTCTGAATATCAGACCACCTGACCTACCTCCTGAGAAATCTGTATGCAGTTGAAGAAGCAACCATTACAAATGGACATGGAACAACAGACTAGTTCCAAATCGGGAAAGGAGTATGTCAAGGCTGTATATTGTCACCCTGCTTATTTAACTTATAGGCAGGGTACATCATGAGAAATGCTGGACTGGATGAAGCACAAGCTGGAATCAAGATTGCCAGGATAAATATCAGTAACCTCAGATATGCAGATGACACCACCCTTATGGCAGAAAGCGAAGAAGAATTAAAGAGCCTCTTGATGAAAGTGAAAGAGGAGAGTGAAAAATTTGACTTAAAACTCAACATTCAGAAAACTAAGATCATGACATCCAGTCCCATCACTTCATGGCAAATAGATGGGGAAACAGTGGAAACAGTGACAGACTTTATTTATTTATTTATTTATTTTGAGCTCCAAAATCACTGCAGATGGTGACTGCAGCCATGAAATTATAAGATGCTTGCTCCTTGGAAGAAAAGTTATGATGAACCTAAAGAGCATATTAAAAAGAAGAGACATTACTTTGCCAACAAACATCTGTCTAGTCAAAACTATGGTTTTCCCAGTAGCCATGTATGGATGTGAGAGTTGGACTGTAAAGAAAGCTGAGAGCCGACGAATTGAACTGTGGTGTTGGAGAAGACTCTTGAGAGTCCCTTGGGCAGCAAGGAGATCCAACCAGTCAATCCTAAAGGAAATCAGTCCTGAATATTCTTGGAAGGATTGATGCTGAAGCTGAAACTCCAATACTTTGGCCACCTGATGTGAAGAACTGACTCATTTGCAAAGTCCCTAATGCTGGGAAACATTGAAGGCAGGAGGAGAAGGCCAACAGAGGATGAGATGTTTGGATGGCATCACTAACTCAATGGACATGAGTTTGAGTAAATTCTGGAAGTTGGTGATGGACAGGGTGGCCTGGCGTGCTACAGTCCATTGTGTTGCAAAGAGTTGGACATGACTGAGGGACTGCACTGATGCTAATGTTGACAGAACATATGTTTGGACATCATAGCATTTACTCCTACAATAAAACCCAGAACATGACTCCCTAAGTAAACTTTAGAAATTACATTTGTGGAAAGAGCTCCAAGTATGTTTTGTGGACAGAAGAAAGAAGCAGATCAAGACCCAAAGTAAACATATACTCACAACAGTTGAAACACTTGGAGCAGAAATAGGAGCTCGATTGATTTTTGCTTTTAACAAAAGCTAAATCTGCAACCCGGATAATGAAAATAAGAGAATCTTGATTTGGACTACATATAAAAGGAGAAAGGGATACTAATGATTATTATAATAGTAACAGTAATTACCTCCTAGAGGTGTAAAAGTTAAACGAGGTAATACATGTAAAGCCTTTGCCTAACACATAGGAAAACTTGTGTAAATATTATTATTATTATTATTGCTTGTGAGGTTTAAGTCTGCCTTTAGCATCAGCCAAAATGAATTAGACTTAATATATTATTCAAAGGATCAAAGCATTCAGTTTAGAAAATAAAAGGAAAGAAGAGAAGAAAGGAGGAGAGAGGGATGAAGAAAGAAAATGAAAAAAGAAATAAGGAAACAAAATTCATAGCCTTAATTTAGAGTCTAAAGGTTATCTTTTGAGGTCTGGCATTTGTTATGAGTTAATCTAAAACTGTGCTATACAAGTCCACTAAATTCAGTCAAAACATTTTTTTTTTTAAACCAATGTTTCCCAATCAGAGGGCAAAAACTCCTAAATATCTTGGGGAATTATGTCCATGGGTGCATAAATCTATAGATACAGGTATTATCACCTTTCTCTTTATGTAGCATCAATAAAAAATGCTGCTGATAATTATATTCATATAAATTCAAGTAAATTTCATTCAACAGCTTCTTAAAACAAGCTTTCTTTGATGTGTTACCACATTCTTAGAGGCTTCTTGTTATTATCTCCTTAAGTGGAAGTTACTGTTCTGTGGGAACAGTGATAAGGGGTACATGATATACATATATATATATATATATATGTTACTGCACTGGTGATATGGACACACTGGGTCTCCATTGACACACACGGTCTTCTGTAGTTGGGGTGCACAGGCTTAGTTGCCCCGCCGTATGTGGGGTATTAGCTCCCGACCAGGGATCAAACCCACATCCCCTGCATTGGAAGGCAGATTCTTAACCACTGAACCATCAGGAAAGACCCCAGGTACATGATATTTTTCAAAGAGATTCATATGTCCAGTTCCAATAAAGTCAGGCTAGATTTTTAGATCAAGCCTTTTACTCAAAATAAATAAAGATATGTAGCTATCATTTTTATAGACTTTCTTAATGGACTCTTTCTTTTGGCATCTGGGCACAAAAATGAATAGATTACGGTCCCCATATTCAAAGAATTCATAAAGAATGTACAAAACGGGGACAATCAGTTGAAGAGGCAACACAGAAAAAAATCAAAGTGGAGTAAGTTTCATCTGTAAAGGCTTTCTGAATTTTGGGCTATTCCTGGAGGGTGTGAGTTGCCAGAATGATGTGGGGAAAGCATTCCAAGCGGAAAGCACAAGCAATTTTTGGAAGAAGGAATCTAAGTCCTGCGTGCGGACAGCAAGTTAATGGACTTGGCTAAAGGACCCTCATGATCTACAATGGAAAGATCAAGTTCCTATTAAAAAGGATATAGTGTGATCTAGCACATAGGATCTAGCACAGGCCGTTTTCACAGTAAGTGAAGTCGCTTAGTCGTGTCCAACTCTTTGCGACCCCGTGGACTATAACCTGACCATGGGATTTTCCAGGCAAGAATACTGGAGTGGGTTGCCATTTCCTTCTACAGGGGATCTTCCCAACCCAGGGATCGAACTCAGGTCTCCTGCATTGCAGGCAGACGCTTTACCATCTGAGCCACCAGGGCAGTAAGTAATGAATAAATGCTTGTTGATTGATTGATTTAACCTGACTCCAATGCAACATATTTTTATCCAGAACTTAGGCAGGAGGAGAAGGGGCAACAGAGGATCAGATGGTTGGAGGGCATCACCAACTTGATGGACATGAGTTTGAGAAAGCTCCAGGAGTTGTGATGGACAGGGAAGCCTGTTTGTGCTGCAGTCCACGGGGTCACAAAGAGTCGGACACAACTGAGTGGCTGAGCTGAACTGAGCTACTCTAATAAGAAATAAAGCCAAAGAGAAATGAGGAGGTTGAAGGGATGAATCATCATGTGGGGAGAAAATCACTGGCCACCAATTCTGAGAAACTAGGAAACCGAAACTAAACTATTTGAACAAACTCTTCCTGGTATTCCTGTTTACTCAGGCCTGTCAAGTAAAGGCCAGGAGATATACAGAGAAATTCCCCCAAGATTCTGAAGCAGAAAGATATGAGTGACTCCAGTCAAGATAACCTTCTGCTATTTCACGTTTTCAGTTCTTTGGTCTGCTTAAATGACTTGCATGCCTCTCCTTTCAACAGGGTTCTTTCCTAAATGATAGCGAAGGGTGATGGGGCACATTCACTATCTGAACAGGTTCCTGGAGAACCCACCTCTTTTCCTTTATTCAGTCAAAGCATTATTTCTTGACCAATTGATTCAGGGTCATAAGATAAACCAACAATGTATTCACCATTAATCTTTAGATTCACCATGAAAATATTTAGATTTTTCTCATCAGTCTCCATGGCTCTGCATCAAGTAGGATTTTTGAAGGAGATTTCAAACTGATAAGCTAATAACCCAACTAGTGACAACAATGGTTTTAATTTTAGCAACCCATCTCAATCCTTGCTTTCCTACAAAAATTCACAGTTCCTAAGGATATCAGCTCCAATACTCACACTATAGTGTGTAATACACATTTTAAATCACACAGCATGACTAGTGTCATGGCTATAGAGATCATTTTTCTTCCCTTGGTCATAAAGACAGAACTTCTGTGTTGTAATAGAAAATGGAAATGTCTCAGAAAGAACAGCCTGTGGAGGTTATCAAAATTGCTAGTTTAGCTTTAAGATTCAACTCTTTTCCCTCAAATATACACCAGGGTCCCATGAATGGTTATGGGGTTTTCCATACTAAGGAAAATTTCCAAGTTTGCAGATTGAAAACCCCCATTGAAACAAATGCATTATGTCACTTGAAGTAAGAGCATCTGTAAATACTTTACAAAGTAATGTCTTTTGTTCAGCAGAGGAAAGCCAGATGATGCAATAGCTAGCTTCCAGCTGCACTTCCCTCCTCTGGAAACTCAGCTTCTTTTAGTGCCATTTGAAAGACTCCTGACCATTTATTGAGCCATTCCGATGATGTGCTTAAACTCCATTCTTCATCTGATCACTTCTGAGGAAGAGGGAATAGGCACTGCCTGAGAATGCATGTGTGCAAAGCATCAGCGTGATGGTTCTCTTTCTCTTGGGCATTACTTTTTAAACACAAACAGTGCTGAAGGAAGAGGGAAATCAGTCAGAGACCTTGGGGGATTCGTAGTGAAGGAAATCCTTCCACAGGATGCAGGTATACATCCCATAGAAAGTACATAAACAGCATTATAAGCTGGATATGGTTGTGATTTGTCTGAAGTTTATTTTCCAAGCTTTAAAAACAATTCAATGCTTTAGTGTGCCAAAATAGATGAACTAATAGGTTGGCTGCCCGCTTTTAGGAGGTCAAAAGACAAGCAGGGAAAAATCCCCCAATAGAACGTGACGGAAATATTTTAGTGGATTTAAACATATTCTTAGCTCTTAGAATCGATAATATCAACAGGGCCAGATGTTAAGCTGTAAATAATGAAAATCAGAGTGTTGAACTGAACCAGCTGGTTAATCAGCCATGTAACAGAGGAGGGGGCAGAAGTGGCCCATTTAATTGTTTTCGGTTGTGAAGAATAAAACAAATGCAATGACAGTGATAAGATTTTTTAACTTTCCAACTTGGTATGTGGTCTGAATCCAAAGGACTAGATTTTTCCTTATTTTCTATAACTTTGCCCCAAAATCAATGTCTTGTGCTCTGGTATAATGAAAAAGATTTTTTAAAGATTTATGACTTGAAATGTTGGATGGCACGATCGACTCAACAGACATGAGTTTGGGCAAACTCCAGGAGATAATGAAGGATGGAGAAGCCTGGCAGGCTGCAGTCCATGGGGTCACAAAGAGTTGGACATGACTGAGTGACTGACTGGACAACAGCAACAACGACAAAATGACTTGGAAATCTCTTATGTGGACCTAAATTTACCTTCAAAGCTGTCATGTTCTAACACCTTGTTGCTGGGCTGTGGATTAGACTCTCCCAAGCAGTCAAGAGTCTTTTCCTCTCCCATGCATGTTCTCTGACCTGCACACCATCTTGTGAACCAACGCCAAATCTCCCAAAATTAGCCATTCTTTGACCCAAAGAGCCAAGTCAGGTTTTGTTTGTTTTGTTTCTGCTTTTAAAACCTGGACCAGCCTGTGTCGGCAGCCGTGGGGGAAGTTGAAGGAACTCTCTGATCTTGCCCCTAACTTCCCGCTCATCACCATCACCCATGTGTCCTCCAGGTCATGATGACCACTGGCATATTGTGACTTCTCAGATGGAGAAAGAACTGCAAAGCATGAATTCTTTCCATGGGGATGCAGCCTATAAATGTCTTTGTTTCATAATTGAGCAACAGAAAACCTGCAACCGTTTGAGGATACATATAACATTCCTGGGACCCTGGACATAACACCAACCTCACTTAATTCTGAAAGTGAAATGATATGGTAGACTCTTTGCTTTGAGCAATTCATGGCAGATACTCTAAGGAGACATCTAATATAATATGCCATGAAATATTATATGCCATGAAATACTTCCTGTGGCTGCTTGATTCTGTAAATGGGTTAGTACATGTAGTGCATTTTGCCTGGCCCACATCAGACCTTGGAACTTTCTCCTTGCAGCTGAACTTCAACTCCACAGAGGCTGTGAAACGCCTCCAGTTAATTTTTCACTCACTGAAAACAGATCTTGATCCAGCACCTGCCCCCAATCCACTTATGTCATCCCATCTGTGTTTCTCAAAATCACATCCACAACCTCCATCTCAAAAACTTGGTGGAGTGAGGGTTAAAAGGGCAGATTTCTGGGTCCTGTCCCAGACTAACTGAATCCACAGCTCTGGGAAAAAGGCCTAAGAATCCACCTTTTTATCAGGCACCCAAGGTGACTCAGTAAAGTTTGAGAATTCCTGATATAGAGCTTCATAAGCCATCTGAGGGTTTGTTTCAATATCCTCTATACTGCTGAAATTAAGATTCTGTTCACTCTGTAAATCTTTGTATTCTCTACGAGGACTCCAGGCCATTCATTCATGGTTTCCTTTGGTTTTGTGGCTGGTGGGGGCGGGGGAATGGGGGGAAGGGGGCGGGGGTTGCAGTGGGAATCTATCTGCTGATGGATTTGCTTCCTGTTGTCAGAAAATGAAAAATATACAACACTGTGTTTCTCTTGTAGCTTTAGTAACTGGAAATCTTACAGCAATCTTCTTGCCCAGGTGTGGCAATCTATTCAACACTGTGGTTTATATATATTTACCCTTTCTCCTCCTTGCAGGTGAGTTCTGTTTTATTTTACATTTAAATGACAGATTGTACTGTTGTGGTCTGTCATGACCTCTGAACCACTGGACAAAGAATATACATTTTTTAAACTAGACAGTGTACATTTTTCTCCCAGGTTCAATTCTTGGCATGAAGCAATTTCTGAATGGCCACTTGGATCAAGATTAAAAACTTGCTTGTTCTAACATGCAAGATTAGTAATACTGCATTCTGAACAGTTGAGTCTCTTAATTAGATTGCATACTGGGTCCAGTGTTTTACATATCTACTTTTACAAATACAAGCCAGAGACAGGAAGTTATAATGCATTTCTAATGTGTATAGAATATATTCTTTCTCTGCAGGCTATGAATTTCTGAAGCAACAAAGTGTCTCCATGGCTACCTGACAAAATTACTAAGGCTGCCAGAGCCTGCTGCTATTTGGCTGTGAACTAAATTAATCACTCGAGTCAGCACAGGATAGATAATTCGCATCTCCAAACCCTGCAGGGGGAGATGTTGAGCATCCAGTGAATGCCCAGCAACACTTCTGACCGTGGCTCTATCAAGATTAGCTTTGGCCATGGAGCACACCGTACTAATTATTGCTCCTCTGAATCCGCCACCACATTCCTGTCCAGGCCACACTTCCCATATGCTGCACTGAGCCAGTGACTGCTCACTGGCTTGTGGATGCAGACCCATTCCTGCAGACATGAAACTCTTTTTTTGGTCATTTTTTTTTTTAATGTTGAATTGGAGGATAATTGCTTTACAATGTTGTATTGATTTCTGCCATAGAACAACATCAATCAGCTATAAATATATATACATATGCATACATATACATATATATGAAAGTGTTAGTCTGTCAGTTGTGTCTGACCCCATGGATTGTAGCCTACCAGGCTCCTCTGTCTATGGAATTTCCCAGGTGAGAATACTGGAATGAGTTGCCATTCCCCTTTCCAGGGGATCTTCCCGACCCAGGGATGGAACCCAGGTATGCTACATTGCAGGCAGATTCTTTACTGTCTGAACCATCAGGGAAGCCCAAAAAGAAGGCAGACAGACGCCGAGTGTAATACTAATGCTGTGACTAATCCCCTCCCTCTTGAGCCTCTCTCCTACCTCCCCCATCCGGCCCCTCTGGGTCATCACAGAGCTCCAGGCTGGCTCCCTGTGCTACAAAGCAGCTTCCCACCAGCTAGCTATCTCACACCTGGGAGTGTATACATGTTAAGGCCACTTTCTCAATTTGTCTCACCCTCTCCTTCCCCTGCTGTGTCCACAAGTCCATTCTTAACATCTGTGTCTTCATTCCTTCCCTGCAAATAGGTTCATCAGCACTGTTTTTCTAGGTTCCATATACATCCTTTAATATATACTGTATTTGTTGTTCTCTCTCTGACTTACTTCACTCCAAATAACAGGTTCTAGGTTCATCCACCTCACTACAACTGACTCAAATTCATTCCTTTTTATGGCTAATATACCATTGCATACACACACACACACACACACACACACCACAATTTCCCCTTCATGGATCCCAGCCTTGTCGTGATGAGGGGGCTTACATAACTCTAAAAGCCCTGCTTATTTAACTTACATGCAGAGTGTGTCATGCTAAATGCTGGGCTGGATGAATAAAAAGCTGGAATCGAGATTGCTGGGTAAAATATCAACAAACTCAGATATGCAGATGATACCAGTCTAATGGCAGAAAGTGAAGAGGAACTGAAGAGCCTCCTGATGAGGGTGAAGGAGGAGAGTGAAAAAAGCTGGCTTAAAACTCAACATTCAAAAAACTAAGATCATGGCATCTGGTCCCATCACTTCATGGCAAATAGATGGGGGAAAAGTGGAAACAGTGACAGATTTTATTTTCTTGGGCTCCAAAATCACTGGGGACAGTGACTACAGCCATGAAATTAAAAGATGCTTGCTCTTTGGAAGAAAAGCTATGACAAACCTAGACAGCATATTAAAAAGCAGAGACATTACTTTGCCAACAAAGGTCCTTCTAGTTAAAGCTATGGTTTTTCCAGTGGTCATGTATGGATGTGAGAATTGGACCATAAAGAAGACTGAGCGCCAAAGAACTGATGCTCTCGAATTGTGGTGCTGGAGAAGATTCTTGAGAGCCCCTTGGACAGCAAGGAGATCCAACCAGTCAATCCTAAAGGAAATCAACCCTGAATATTCACTGGAAGGACTAATGCTGAAGCTCCAATATTTTGGCCACCTGATGCAAAGAGCTGACTCATTGGAAAAGACCCTGATGCTGGGAAAGATTGAAGGAAGAGAAGAAGGCAGCAGAGAATGAGGTGGTTAGATAGCTTTACCGACTCCATGGACATAAATTTGAGCAAACCCCAAGACACAGTATAGGACAGGGGAGCCTGGCGTGCTGCAGTCCATGGGGTCACAAAGAGTTGGGCATGACTTAACAACTGAACAACAACCACAATTTCTTTAGCCATTCCTCTGTCTCATCTAGGTTGAGAAACAGAACTTTTTAAAGTGAAGTACTTTGGTTCAAGTTCTCATCGGTTGGGACAAACTTCTCTGGAATTGAACTGTGGTCTGCCACACTTGAAGCATGTCGCTGCTTCCTTCTCTCTCTCTCAGAGAAGTGGGAGCTTTATTTCCCCACTGCCTCTGCATGTCCTTTCCTTTTTTTTTCCTTCACAGGTATTTCCCCAATCAATCTAGTGCATGTTAGAAAAAAGAGAAGATTCACTTTGATACTGGCTAAATCCTATCATATGGGAATTGGCAACCACATCCTTAAGGCAAAGTCTGAGGTGGACCAGCGGTAGATTTTAACTCTACTTCCCTGTATGATTCCTCAGTTTCTGCAGCACCCTCCAACGCAAAAGCATAGTTACTAACAGAGCTCCTCAATGTTCCCAGAAGCTTTTCATACATTCCTATCATGAATGCCTCCCATGTCTATCCATTTTAAACTCAACAAAGAAATCCTCTTTAAAGGATCCCCGCTGACTGCTATCCACAGTACCTGATACAAAGGTGCTAGGTCCCTAACAGTGGTATGACATCGGGTTTAAGTACACAGGCTTTGGGTCAGAAAGACAGGATTCAAATCTTGACTCTGCTCCTTACCATCTGTGTGTCACTTGGGCAAGTTACTTAACTGCTCTGTGACCTGGTTCCCCATCTGAAAAGTAAGGATATTTATAATAGTGCTACCTCAAGAGGTGTTGAGATTGAGGTTGATATGATTAAATGATTAAGAATTCAGTACAGGGCGATGCTGGGGCTTCTTCCCAGGTGGCACTAGTGGCAAAGAACTCAGCTGCCAATGCAGGAGACGTAACAGACGCCGGTTCGACCCCTGGGTCTGGAAGATCCCCTGAAGGAGGGCACAGCAACCTACTGCACTAGTCTTGCCTGGAGACTCCTATGGATAGAGGAGCCTGGTGGGCTACAGTCGATAGGGTCGCAAAGAGCCAGACACAACGGAAGCGACTTAGCACACTTGCGCACAGGAAGATGTTAATCAAAAAGTACAAACTTCTGGTTATAAGATAAATAAATTCTGGGTGTCTAATATACCCTAGGGTGATTATAGCTAGTAACACTGTATTATAATACTTAAAAGATGGTAAGAGAACAGATCTTAAACAGTCTCACAACAAAAAAATAAATAAAGTGATTATATGACATGATGGTGGTGGTAGCTAACAGTATGGTGTAAAGGGTAAAAGTCATGCACACCTTTGATGACATTTATTCCTATGTATTTAATGTATTTTGATGCTTTTGTAAATGGTATCTTTTTTACTTTATTCTGTTTATTGCTGGTATATAAAAATACAATAGATTTATATATATAAATGTATATATATATATATATCCCTTGTATATAAACATCTTGCTAAATTCATATATTAATATAGTTTGTAGATTCTTTTGGACTTTCTGAATATGCAACCATGTCTTCTGTGAATAATGACAATTTTTTTCTTTCTTTGCAGTGCTTATGCCTATCTCTATTGCATTTTATCTTTTAGTTTTAAATCCAAAATTCCAGTGGGTTGAGGTAATTTCAAATCATGATTTTATAATCCAAAACGTTAGCTGCTTCCCCAACAATTTCTCAGATTTGGAAATGATAGCATGCATTTTATGTATTCATTCAAATCAGTGTCCAAAAATAATTTTTTAAACAAGAAAAAACAGACAAAGGCATGGAGGATGCCCCCAGAAGACTTGTTTTTAAGTTGAAACTAATCATTAATTAGTATTCTTTGGAGGCAAGTGTTCACCTATGATTTGATTCATGTATACATTTCTCAGCTCTCATCCATTTCTTCGCTAGAATATCCCAAGATATTTTGTCAAATTTTACTTGAAATCCACATACACCTTAGGCCAACAATTCTCTTTATCTTCAGACTGAAGGTCCTATGTAAAATGTATAGAGTTTATTTATTTCTTTCTCTTAATGAACCTATGCTGGCTTTTTAGCAAAATGGCTACTTTTCTTTTTAAGTAATCATAAAATATCTGCTTAACAATCCATTCTGTCATTTTGGGGAGAGGCTATGGATATGAATTTCCTGGAAGTCGCTTCTCTGTCCTTTTGGGGGACAGCTGTTCATCTCTAGCTTCCTGTCATGCCTCCTAACCACCACAATTTTTAAGAATTATTAACAGTAATTCCTAGAGTGCTAATGCAAGTGATTTCAGTTCCACGGGTCACAATCTGTATGTGTCTGAGAATGTAAATGTCCTGAAAGCAGAAAGGAGACGTCTTACTATAGCCTCACTTATTGCAGCTGAGTCATGGCGGAACACAGAAGCCCCTCCTCACTCCCAGAGGAAGAAACTTCAATAGAAAGACTACTTACAGGGGAGTAAGCAGGGTTAAGGAAACAAGCAGGGATGGTAAAGCACCAGAAATGATGGGAAGCTGGTAAGACCTTGAATCAATCAAGGTACCAGCAAGAAATCAATGACTAGAACTGCGGCCCAGTGACATCTGGCCACTTTCTCATCCTCCATCCTTTGGATGTGGACTTTTAAACTCCAAGCTCACCAGCAGGCCCTCCTGCAACTTCACTGGTGCTGTTAGTTGCTTCTATGTTTTCCTTACTGTAATCATTTTATATCACTTTGTCAACATTTCCTTTTAAGGGATGGCCATCTACTTTGAATCCTCTCTCCCCCTTTGGAATCGCTGACCGTGAGAAAAACCTCTGAAATATTTGAAATCAGTTTATGTAACACAGACTAAGCCCGATATTGTCTTCATTGACTATTTTATGAGCTCTAAAATGGATATAGTCATTTTTTCCCCAATGTTGGCTTAACTTTCATGGTAACTATTTTTTCATCACTATTTAATTACTCCAGAGTTATTGTTCTTCTTATTGTGTACTTTTTATCCTGAAGGATTGGGTCACCAGGAATTTATGTTTAAAAAAAGAATATATCAATTGTTTCTTTTAGGAGATTGAGACTAATATCAGTGTCTCTCAATTTTATGCTATTTTGTGCATAAAATAAACCAACTTAATATATGCTGTGCTGTGCTTGATTGCTCAGTCATATCCGACTCTGTGACCCCACGGACTATAGCCCGCCAGGCTTTTCTGTCCATGGGATTCTCCAGGCAAGAATACGGGAGTGGGTTGCCATGCCCTCCTCCAGGGTATCCTCCCAACTTAATATATACCTGATAATAAACATCAACATAATAAACATACCGATGTAGAGTCCTCAAGCCACAGTGGTTCATCAGGGAGTCCCACATTTTGTAAAATAGCCTGTATTGCTATTCTCACCCTGTTGAGTCATCTGCAGGGAGCAGCTCATTGGAAATTTGGGCCGTGATGTGAACACCGTTGATCCAATAAGAGGACAGCTGAGCGCATAGCCAAGCATGCTCCCTGAAGCAGGATTCCAGCTGAGTGACACGTCTTCATGGGCATCACAACCACCTTAAGAGACTAAGACTAGAAAAGCTATAGCATTAGCTTTAAATGATAAGCAGGGGGGAGCTTATTTTAGTTCAATGTCTATTTGTGATTTTAAAAGAATCCTTAGCAAATAAGATTAGAAGTGAACACATTTAACTGGTAAAGAGCAGCAAAACAAAACAAAACTAGAGCAAATTTCAAGCTTAATGGTAATGAAATCATTCCCTTTTAAATAAAAACCAACATAGGAATATCTACTCTCACCGCTTCTATTCAGCATTGTATTGAAGCTCTTAGTTATTACAGTGAAAGCAGGGAAAAGAAATAAAAGGCATTAGTGCTGGAAAGGAAGCCATCATTGTTCACGTGTGACTATATAACATATAACACAAAATAATAGCCAGAAAATTATAAGAATTACAAAGAGGGCTGGGCAAGTTGTTTGGATATAAGATCAGTGAATAAAAGTTGATTACATTACTGTATATCAGTAATAAAACATCAGAAAAATGTATCTAGAATAAGGGTTTATTTCTCCTTTAAGTTATTGTATTGACTATTTTCTCCAGATTTATTCCTGAATACATTTTGTTTTTTAAAATGGTATATTTTGGGAAACTTACTATTATAAATAATTCTCCCCAAACTGACCTTTAATTCTCCCCAAACTGACCTTTAAATTCAATGAAACTGCAATCCAATTCCCAGCAAGATTTCTCGTAAACTTGACAAACTAAAATTAATATAGAGGACCAAATAGCTGAGGTACCCCTGATGAAGAAGGTCAGAAAGCAAGATTATAGAGCCATTATAATTAGGGGAGGGTAGTTTTAGCTCATCAAAATAGACAACTGGACAATTGGAGTAAAGTAGAGAGCCCATAAATAGATCCATGTCCATATGGAAGCCTGATGAAAAGGCAGCACTGAATATCAGTGTAATCGTGGGACAAATGGGATCTATTCAGAAGAAAATAAAATTGTATCCCAGCCTCATGCTATTTTCAAAAATCAATTTCAAATCAATTGTGAACTTAAATGTAAAAAGCAAAACTTAAGAACTTTTAGAAGAAAATATAGTTGTGATCTCAGGTGAGAGAAAATTTTTTTAAATGAGACAAAGAACACATAAAACTGAAGGGAAAGACTTATAAACATAAGTTATCAATTTTATCTTAGCCAAATTTATAAGGAGACACCATAAAAATCAGGTAGAAGTAAGCTACAAGATGGAAGAATATATTTATAACACACATAAATAACAGAGAACTGGGATTCAGAAAATATAAAGAAATTTTTTTAGATAAATGAGAAAACAGCCCTCCAAATTTTTTTTAATGGAGCTATTTCACAGAAGGAAAAACAGAAATGGTCCCCCAAATTGAAGAAAATGTGCTCAGTTGTAATCTAAAAATACAAGTAAAACACATTAAAATACTATTTTATACCCATCAGACTAGCAAAAAGTAAATGACAATGTTGTTGCCCATGGTATGGAGAAACAGAAATCTTAAACATTCCTGATGGGAATGAAAATTGGCACAATAACTGGAAACATTTACCACTATCTGAAGAAAATTAGTATAACCAATAACACAACAATTCCACTCCTAGGTGTATATGTTTTTGGAAGAAAATCTTACAGGCACACACAAAAAGATAATAACCTTATCCTTAAAATAGGGTTGGGGGGGGGACTCAGAAAACAACTTAAATGAGAGACTGGACTGATAAATCGTCAAGACAATAGAAAAACTGTAATTTAGTGAAAATGAATAGCATAAAAATGGAGAAATATCTCAAGTCTAATAGTGAGCAAATTGCACTGTGAAACATAAAACATGACTCTACATAAAGGCCAAAAACATACAAAGTTTAAAAGTATATTGCTTAAAGAGGCATACATACATGATAAAATTAAAACAAAACAAGAAGATGACAAAACACAAGCCAATATTTTTCTCTGGCGAGGAGAGACGCCAAGTAGAAGAGGAGGGATACAGGAAGCTTCCAGAAGACTGGTCGTGTTCTAGTTCTTATTCTAGGACAGCTATGCACAGCTCTGCATTGTATGTTTTAGTTTGAACCACACGTGTGTGTGTACTATGACCCAGAAGCATGTGCCTGCAGCCAGGCTGGAATTAAATGCCAGGTGGATCGCATGCCCCTTCCCTGTGGCTGCTCCTGGGATGGCTGTGGCAACGTGGCTGGGCGCATGGACTTCAATCCAAACCGGACCCGGACTCACTACCTCCACACCATCACGAAGCTGGAGCTGGCGAGCAAGCGGCAGGGGAGCCGCCCGCCAGCCCCAGGCGAGGAGCCCTCTCGCACCACCAGCTGCAGCCTGGCAGCAGCACAGGCTGCGGAAACACGGGACTTCCAGGAGTTCATCGCTGAGAACGAGACGGCGGCGATGCGCCTGCAGAGCGCCGAGGAACTGGAGCAGCTCGAGGCGGAGGCGGACTCCAGCGGCCCCGGTGCCAGCCTGGGCTCGGGCATCGAGAGCCTGGCGTGTGCAGCCCACGTGTCTGTATATACGCAGACACAGACACACTGCATTTACATTATTTGTACACTTTTGTAAGTATGATGTATTTCACAATAAATGCAACACTTAAAATAAGACAGGGACTTCCCTGGAAGTTCAGTGGTTAAGACTTCCCCTCCAATACAGGAGGTATGGGTTCAATCCTTGGTCAGGGAGCCAAGATCCCACATGCCTCCTGGCCAAAAAAAAAAAAAAAAAAAACCAGAAGCAATATTGTAACAAATTCAATGAAGACTTTTAAAATGGAAAAAAGAAACACTTGAAAGAAAAGCTCATGGGGGCTTTTGCCCCTTCGATCTTCTCTCAGAATATTACACAGGCATGATTCAAGAAATGAAGCAAATAACATCCAAACTTGGAGACAACAGCTAAAGATGGTGGCACAGGAGGATAGAAGAAGCCTGGTTTTGAACATGTGTCTGGGCTCCTGTACCATCCCTGGGCAGCCTAGGAAACTTCTGGTGATGTGAGCAATTTGTTATTGAAGCAGGACTGTCTTTCACTCACAGCTGAATGAAATCTTAGGAGATAGAGTATTAATGAAACTCTGAGAATTCTAGTCTCTACTAGAGTCTTCTGTCTAGATGCTCTGATCACATTCGTGTCAATGTGATATGATTCATACCCGATTCTTGTGGGCTTCCCAGGCTCAGTGATAAAGAATCCACCTGCCATTGTAGGATACATGGGTTCCGTCCCCAGGTTGGGAAGATCTGCTGGAGAAAGAAGTGGCAACCCACTTCAGTATTCTTGCCTGGGAAATTCCACAGACAGAAGAACCTAGTGGGCTACAGTCCATGGGATCGCAAAAGAGCCGGACACAGCTTAGCAACTAAACAACAACAACCACCACATTCTTGTATCAAATCCGACAGCAAAACACAAATTACAACACATCCCCAGTTTCTCTTCCCCAAGTTCCATTTTAACCCAAACTTTCTAATTCAACCACTTGTCTCATTAACTGTGTCTCTATTGGTTGAGTTCATTATACTCCTGAATGTTATTACATATATTCTGTGCAAATGCTGAAAATTCAGGAAAACTCAGCAAAGCTTGTATAGAATACATTCTAGAATATCACCTTAAAACTATCCCCTAGGAAAGACCTCCATAAAATGTTTTTTATACCTATAAAGATGATATTTTTAAAGATCTCCTTACCTGAGGCAGGAAAACGTGTGGCTTCTGGGCTTAGTGTGACCTGAATTTCTCTCCTCCATTATTCATGAGTCTTTTCCTTTTTATGGTTGTTTTTTGATTCATACTATGAAAATTCCTCCCACCCTTGAATTCAATAGGTTGACCTAAAAAAGTATGTTTCTTGACTAATGAAGATCTCATACTCTAACTATACTGTGCCTAACACAGCTATAGAAAGACATACTTTTGCACACACAGAGGCACATGCTTATGTATTAAAGATTAAACTTTTGATTCTTGAGAACAGTATTATGCAATTTTAAATTTCACATGCCAGTAAGAATTCTTGTTAAAAATGTTTGGCTCTGACTATTCAGAAATCCTACTGGGAACTAACCAACATTACTGTCCTTGTTTTAGCCATCATCTAATTATGGTACAGTGGTAGAGAACCCTCTTGCCAATGCAGGAGATATAAGAGAGGCAGGTTGGATCCCTGTGTTGGGAAGATCCCCTGGAGAAGGGACTAGCAACCCATTCCAGTATTCTTTTTTTTTTTTTTTTCACTCCAGTGTTCTTGCCTGGAGAATCCCATGGAGAGAGGAGCCTGGTGGGCTACAGTCCATGGGATCGCAAAGACTTGAACACAACTGAACCAACTTAGCACATACAATTACCGAATACAGGAATAAGGCAGTCTACAATTCAGTAGCAGTACTTGGTGTGTTCTTTCTTCCCAATGACTAAACTGTTTAGATTTTAAAATTTAAGACTGATTAATTCAAATCATAATAAGCATGGAGTCATAATGGAATCCATGTTAATGTGCGTGAGTCACTACCCCCACAGATTGTAGCCCACCAGGCTCCTCTGTCCATAGAATTATCCAGTCAGGAATACTGGAGTGGGTTGCCATTTCCTTCTCCAGGGGATCTTCCCAACCCAGAGATCGAACCCACATCTCCCACACTACAAGAGAATTCTTTACCACCTGAGCCACTAGGGAAGTCCCCATGGTAATAAAGAAAATTTTGTTTTCTTTTGCGTCTAAATGACAAGCCCCTATTGACCATGCTATTTAAAATGTTTTTTGTGAATCTACTAACCTGATTAAACATATGTAACTAATTTGGATGGAGATTGTTGAGAGATAGAAGAGAGAAGTGTGTAACTACATATCTATCAGTGAAGAGCCCAGTCTCTCTTTGGATGATCAACACTCCCTGCTCGAGATTTCTTGTCCTCTTCAGGTCAGTATCCAACTTCAGGGAAATGCCTTGAAGAAGACCAAAGTGTTTAAGGAGAGAAGAATAGGCTGGGCTGCTCTGGAAGGGCCAACCAAAGGATGCGGAGTCTACCCATCTTTAATATCTCTTCTCTCCTTAAACTATTAAACACTTTGGTCTTAACAATTAATAACAATTAATTCTCAGCTTCAAGTAGAATAAGAGTGGCAGCCTTCTAAAGAGGTTAAGAACCTCCTAAAGAGGTCAAGGGCAGAACCAAGGAGGGTCCCAGACCAAAATCCCCAAATATGGTACAGAACACTAGTTCCATGAGTTATTAATGGATATTGTGTATGTGTGTGTGTTTTAAGTAAAAGAATCAAAATTAGTTAGGAAACACTTGTTTAAAAGATAAATCAGGGTTGTTTTTTTTAAATTACTGGACTTCTCAGAACCTTTAATATGCGATGTACTCAGTGACACTCTGAAAGAAATATCATCTGTAGTGTTTACTCCAAATATTTGCACCCTCCCCATTTTCTTTTTGCAAAATGCAAAACTTTAGCAAGTACAATTTTATCTTTTGCCCACTCTCTTCCATTTCTGCAGTCCTATTTTCTGTTTCCTAACTATTAGAGCACTTTCTCTAATTTCTGTTTTGTTGGATTTCTGTTAACAGGTAGAGAATAACAGATTTTTCCAAAACAGTGTTTTATTGGAGCAAAAACCGCATGGCTAAGCCCACTCTATATAATACAGTTACAGGAACTCAAGGGAACAAAATATTAACAGGAAACCAAAGCCATCAAAAACATGAATTGTACTGTAGCAATACTCTACCCCTCTCTGACCTACAAAGCAGGTTTTTATAAAGGTAATTAATCAACCATCACTATTTATACTTCATTATTCTTTCTTATGAAGCAATACTATGATATGAAATCTTAATCATATGTCTCTTTATGCTAGATTTTTAAGACCTACCATCTCAGCTACATGTTTTCAAGTTCCATGGTAATTTTAGGAGCTTGTACTCTTTGACATGGAGCTCTACAGGCACTGGTTTTATACTAATATAAAAACACAGTGCAGAGTAAGTTTTTTCACTTGGCACATTTTAGGCCTTAGCATAGCCTAAGTGACACTCACCTCCTTATTTGGGGCATGAAAAGGTTCTAGCACACTGTCAAAGTCATCAACTTGCAGTACTCTCTGCATGCACTCATATCTGTCTGAAGCACACACCTTCCTCTTCTCTCAAATGTTTTCACATCTATGAGTCAGATCTCAAGTTTCTTGGGCCAAACTCAACTCCCCTACCCTTCTTTTTTTCCTTTTGTATCATATTTAGTATTACTTATAATCCTTCCCAAACACCCAGAGGCCACCCAGGTGTGGAGTACCTCTGATCGTGGCAGTTGTCTTTCTAAACTTCACCTACACCTCCCCCAGTGCGACCCCCACACTCCCACAGACCCTCATGGCTCATTTTCTCCACTCCCTTTAGGGCAGTCAGACACAAGCTCCACCTAATTTATAAATGACTACATCTGCAAAAGTCTGTCTCGAGTCAGAAAACAACTTGGGTTTGATTTGAGTGTGAAAACCAATGTACTCACTTGTTTGTTAAAAGACTTATGAAGATGTGTTAATCATCTCAATTTCTGGACCCCCCTACATCCCCTAAAAATGAAGGAAAAAACAAGTGGGAAGGAAGCCTACAGTATTGTTTCCTCTCCTTTTGCCACTATGCCTTGACACAAAAGTTCACAGACTTGTAGAATCTCTGAATGAGAAGGTTTCTTAAGGTCAAGATGGTTTAAGCACCTAACCCATGATGAGATCAACATGTGTACTAGTGAACAGAGAGTAGGCTTTAAAGCCACACAAAATGGGTTGACTTTGCTGCTTCCTAGTCAAATGACCTTAGATAAGTTATTTAACTTCCCTGAGTCTCAACTTCCTCAAATGAAAAATGAAGAAAGTAATGTGCAAAGGTTATAATGAAGATATGAGGTTATGTACTTGAGATGCTTAAAGCTGTGCCTTTAAAGCAGCAAATGGTAGCTATGATTTCATTTATTTAGCTATTTAATTTCTACATATTTGATAAATGATCATCCTGCTTTCTTAACTTCAGGGATGAGGAACTCTGTGCTTCCTTAGTCAGCCCATTCCATTTTTGGAAAGTCCTCCAAGAATTACAAAGTAGCTCCTTATTGTTGGGATCACCAAATTCCCAAGGAAGAAGAGATTGGGGTAAATGATAACAAGGGCTACATTAAAGAATAGCAGAGGAGGCTGTGGATTCAGATCAATCAGAAGAGAAAAAAAATCAGGCTCAGTCAGGTCAGCATGTTCATTAACTCTCCTATGTGTGTGCATGCTAAGACACTTCAGTCATATCCAACTTTGTGTGACCCTATGGACCCGAAGAATTGATGCTTTTGAACTGTGGTGTTGGAGAAGACTCCTGAGAGTCCCTTGGACTGCAAGGAGATCCAACTAGTCCATCCTAAAGGAGATCAGTCCTGGGTGTTCATTGGAAGGCCTGATGCTGAAGCTGAAACTCCAATACTTTGGCCACCTCATGCGAAGAGTTGATTCATTGGAAAAGACCCTGATGCTGGGAGGGATTGAGGGCAGGAGGAAAAGGGGACGACAGAGGATGAGATGGCTGGATGGCATCACTGCCTCGATGGGCATGAGTCTGAGTGAACTCCGGGAGCTGGTGATGGACAGGGAGGCCTGGCGTGCTGTGGTTCATGGGGTCGCAAAGAGTCAGACACGACTGAGCGACTGAACTGAAATGATGGACCGCCAGGCTTCTCTGTCCCTGGGATTCTCCTGACAAGAATACCTGACAAGAATACATGGGAGTGGGTTGCCATGCCCCTTTCCAGCTCTCCTACACATGTATGCATACCTGTCTCTCAAGCCCCATAGACTTGTTCAGAGAAAGTCCCCCTCCACCGTCTCCATGTGGGTAGATTGGGGGAAAGGCAGCTTGAATTGAAGCTGCTGCTGCTTAGCCGCTCAGTTGTGTTCGACTCCCTGTGGCCCCGTGGACGGTAGCCCACCAGGCTCCTCTGTCCATGGGATTTTCCAGGCGATAATACTGAAGTGGGTTGTCATTCCCTCCTCCAGGGCATCTTCCCAACCCAGGGATCAAACCTACCTCTTTCATGGCTCCTGCATTGGCAGGCGGATTCTTCCCCACTAGCCCCACCTGAGAAGCCTCAGCAAGGAATCATTATTTCCCATGCTGCCATCTGAGGAAGTTTGAAGGCATTTAGGAGATACTAGCTATTTGTCTCTCTTATAAGGCATGAGTTGTTAGCCAAAGCTCTGATGTCAGATAGGTGAATACTCATTCGAAGTCATTAATAAGATCAGGTGACTTCCCCTAACACTTTGGCTTGGGGTAAGGAATTTGAGGACCTTGCATCCTGGTCCCACATATTAAACAGATTACCTCTCCCGAGCCCAACCCAACCACCACATTCTTGCTTTAAACAGCATATATCTTTTGCCATTTTGGAATGAAAGAGACAGAGGCTTCAATAATCTTACTAAATTTAAATTGATTCCTCTAGGATTTCAACTCATTGGTCCTCATTCTATTTAGTCCCTGGGTCACACACACACAAAAAAATCAAAACTCCTTGGCAGAGCTCATTCTCTAGGTAAGTGGAGGAAATTTTCATATTCTTGCCTAAGAACAATTACAAATTACTACAAGACATGGGCCTTGATGGTTCTCAACAAGTTGAAAGAAAAAGACCATATAAAGCAAAATGATTAAAAATGTGGCTCTGGAAAGAAATTCCCTGAGTTTGAATCCTTGACAAGTCATTTAGATTCTCTAAGTCTTAGTTTCATTGACTCTAAAATAAACAAAATACTCTAATAATAAAGCTAAGTGCATAGAAGACTTGCGAAGATTGGATAAAACCCTGTGTGTAATGCACGTGTTGTGGCACTTCTCTAAACATGGACCATAATATTATGATGGAAGCTTCAAATGTTTGCTTCTTGAATGCCAGAATATGAAAGCTATACTTATACACATGGCATTTGAAAGGAATTTAGAATTTATAGGAGCTGCTGGATGCCAGTGAAGGGTTTCCAGCCAACACTGACTTTTATATTGTCTTTTGACATCTCTCCCTCCAAGGTTTAAGGCTGTGGAGAGTGTTAAAATGATCTTACACAGCAAATTAGGATCACCAAGTTAAGTCCCTCGACTCCAAATTCTATGACCTATCCACTTTGCTTTATTTCATGGCACTGTTGTTGATTTGGGCTATAACTATTTAAAAATTCTATGCCCCTCCTTCCATCTTGAGCTAGGGTGTAATTCTCCTCCCTTTGAATATGAGTTGGTCTTAGTGACTCACTTCTAACTTCTAAGGCAAACTACTTCTGTCTGGATCTCTCAATGGATCCTTGCCCTTGAATCCCAGCTGCCATACTATTAGGAAGCCCAGGGCTGCTGGAGAGGCTCTACATAGTCCAACAGCCTCCAGCCAACAGCTCTGAAATCCCAGCTAGAAGCCAACATCAGCTGCCAGATTCTACGAAGAAGCTTTCAAGATGGCCCAAGACCCAAGAGGCGACTAGTAAATCTAACCCAGTCAAGACCCAAGAGAGGATTATTAAACTGAACCTCAAACCGTAAGACATAGTAATAATATATTGTTGTTGTTGTGGGCCACTAAATTTGGGATGGTTTGTTACACATCAACAGTTATGCAGGTAACAGAATGGAAACAGTGGTGCAGAGGGAGGAGACGGCACTCACACCTTCGGGTGCTATTTGTAGATGTCGGCAACAGCCCTCACAAAGCCAGTTGATCCCACGAAGGGAAGGCTCCACTGCTCTTCCCACACATAAAAGGAATATAATGCAAACTCTGATGATTTGTCTTTGCCTCTGTAATATCAAATCACCCTGTGCACTTTGCACCAAGAGAAGAATAGAAGAGCTTGCTTTGCAGGAAGCAAATCCCCCCACAGTCCATTCATTGCCTAGGGCAGCAAAAAAGTTGAGAGCAAATGAATGCAATGGCCTTTACCCACACGCTAAAAATAATGATGCTCACTGCACCCTGCACATATGGGTATGGGTGAGAAGGAGACCAGCAACCCTCTCCAGGCCAAGATTCTTGTTCCTCCCTCCCCACTGTCTCACCTTCTCTAACTCTACCACCCCACCTCAGTGCTCAAGAATATTTTTCCATCTGTTATTTTCTCTTATTCTTTCAGCTTTCATTTCTCTGTTTCTACTAGACGCCCCCTGTCCTTAGACAGCTTAAATCTTTGCCTTCTAACAGCAGCAAAACTTTCCTTCACCTTATCATTTTCCTCTTGCTCTCCAATAAACAAATACTTGTGAGCCTACCATGGCCCCAGTTATTGCATTGTGTGCTAGACTTTGGAAATACCACCAAGGAGTTCCCAGACCAATAAAGGTGCCAAGAAGCTTTTTTTCACAAAGAAATGTCTTTCCATGAGTCTGCTCTTTTGACCTCCTGTTCTTCACTGTCTGATCACAATTTTCCCTGTTAGGATCTCACTTCTAGACCCACTATCCCACTGAAACCAGTCTTGCCAAGGTCTTAGGTGCTAATTCCAAGAGCTGACTCATCACTCATCTCACTTACCTAAAGTGTTGAGCATACTCTCAGACTTAGGAGTTTCTTCTTCTTTTTCTTCTTTACATTGAACTATATGAAGTAACAGTTTCAGTAAATCAAAAACAGTCAAATAGTCAGGATTTGGGGGAAAGAAAGGATGAGTAGGTGGACCTTGGGAATTTTTAGGGCAGTGAAACTATCCATATATTATAATGATGCATGTGCTCAGTCATGTCTGACTGTTTGCAGCCTCATGGACTATAGCCCACCAGGCTCTTCTGTCCATGGAATTTTCCAGGCAAGAATACTGGAGTAGTTGCCATTTCCTGCTCCAGGGGATCTTCCCAACCCCAGGATCAAACCTTTGTCTCTTGCATCTCCTGCATTGGCAGGTGAATTCTTTACCACTGGCGCCACCTGGGAAGCCCAATGTTGCTTACACATCACTATTCATTTGTCAAAAATCTGTGGAAAGTATAAAAGCAAGAGTGAACTCTAATATGAGCTATGGATCTGGCTGGTAATGATGTGTCAATGATGGTTCATTGATTGCAATAAACGTACCACTCTGGTGGGAGAAGCTGATGATACAATACGCTGTATGGAGTGAGGTAAAGCAGGGGTGGGGAGAATTTATGAGAACTTCCTGTACTTTTACTCAATTTTGCACTAAATTTAACAGTGCTTTTCAAAATGAGTCTATTAATTTTTTTTTTAATAAAAGGTCAAATGTCAGCAGTTTTACGTGATTCAACCTAACAGTGCTACTTGCTTCCTCTGGCTCCTCCTGCTAGGTCTTTTCAGGTTCACCTCCCTCAGTTCCTGTCTTAGCTGTTGGTGTTCTCCAGGGCTCTGTATTTTCATCTCACTATGAAAACCCTCACAGGAAAAAAGACTTCTGCCTTGAGAATTCTGCATATCAGGCTCCAGAAAATGCTCTTCCACATCTCTTGACCTATGACCTCAAAATACTGGGCAACTGCCCTCCAAATGCCACAAATTCTGCAGTTTGCACCTCTGCCAATCTCAGACACTGCATCCAAGTTTGGGGAGGACTGAGTGCTGGAAACTTTTCATCAAAGGAAAGGAAAAAGTAGCCTTTTAAATTCTTCCTCTCAGATGGCATGAGTGCAATAGATTCTTTTAAAGAAGACATCACTTCCCACTACTGCTAAACATCCTTTTTCTTGTTTCTCTTTGGACTCCAATTTGTGGTTCCAGAGGTTCTCACGAAGTAGCACAGTGTTTGCAACAATTCCATATGATATTTTGGACCATTTTGCAATATAAAGCCATTTAAATGATCTAAAATATGTAAATCTGTAAACCTAGAGAGCATACACGAAAACTGATGCTGGTTTTTTTACTGTCATAGGTTTGGTTTCCTGGGACCAAACTCTGAGAGCCTGAAATTTATTCAAGTTTTTACAAGGGAAAAATGCTCAGTGGAAAGGAGCAGTGAAGGAAGCAGGATGCCCAGGGAGAATTTGAACTGTGGTGCAGTCGCTGTTAAAACAGAGCCTTGGTCAATACTACCGCAAGTTTCGGAACATCGATGGCTGGTCCTTTAGAATTATCCCAATGGTGGTACCGCCAAACTGACCTAGCACTGAATGAAGTCTGCTCCCGGGTAGAAGGCATAACCCAGGGCGAGTCAGGTCCCTGCAGGAGAGAGCAGTTCCTGGAGAGGGGACCATCAGGAGCAAACACAGCAGCCGCAGAAATGAGGCCTCAGTCCTGTGTGGAGTCTGGGTGGCACATCTTTGTGTCCATCATGTTGACATGGCAACTAAATGGAAGTTAGGTGGTAGAATTGCAAATTCTGCAGTATCTATTTAAATATTTAAATTTAAAGTTTTGGTGATAAAAGTCACATAATATAAAACATACTATTTTAGGCATATTTAGCTGTACAGTTCAATGGCACTAAGTATATTCATATTACTGTGCCAATCCCACTATTGTCCATTTCCTGAATTTTTCACCTTCCTAAACTGAAACTCTGTCCCCATTAAACACCAAGTCCCAGTCCCTGTTCTCATCCATTCCCCTGACCCCTGAGAGCTACCAGTGTACTTTCTGATGCTACCAATTTGACAATTCTAGGTATCTCATATAAGTGGAATCAAATGGTATTGTCTGCACCTAATGTATATTGGAATGCATTTTTAAGGTTAACTTAATATATGTCCTGGAGGAGTATTCTTGCCTGAAAAACCCCATGGACAGAGGAGCCTGGCCAGCTACAGTTTATGGGGTCACAAAGAGTCAGACGTGACTGAGCGGCTAAGCAAGCATAGCACAGTATGTGTCCTACAAACAGATTTTTTTCCCTGTGCTGTATAGTAGGTTCTCATTAGTTATCTATTTTACACAAAGTATATGTGTGTGTGTGTGTGTGTATTATACATGTATGTTTATTTACATCTTCAAAAAATTAAACAATTTTAGCTTTATTTTGTTCTTTTTTTTTACTTGTAAAAGGAAAGCCTATGAAAGTGACACTAACATGGTTGAAAATAAAAATGTATACAAGCCAGAATTTTGGCCAAAAACACAAAAGTCACATATGTCTCACTGTTTATATTTGGCACTGTGAGTTGTGAGTTCAAATGTGCTGAAAATAATGACATTCTTTGGAAAAATTCAAAGATTATGCACAATGTTTTATGGATCTTCTAAAAGAGAGAAAGTGAAAGTCGCTCAGTCGTGTCCAACTCTTCGTGACTCCAGGCTAGAATACTGGAGTGGGTAGCTGGACCCTTCTCCAGGGGATCTTCCCAACCCAGGTCTCCTGCTTGGCAGGCAGATTCTTTACCACTGAGCCACCTGGGAAGCCCTCCTGGAAAGAAGAAGGGGACGACTGAGGATGAGATGGTTGGATGGCATCACCAATTTGATGGATGTGAGTTTGAACAAGCTCTGGGACCTGGTGATGGACAGGGAAGCCTGACGTTCTGCAGTCCATGGGTTCGAAAAGAGTCAAACATGACTGAGCAACTAAACTGAACTTATAAGAGAGAAATCTTGATGAAATACATAGCAAATTCGACCTCATAACTGCTTGGAGTATATGATGAGCATAGCGACTAAATACTATTAATATTGCACTGAAGCAAATAGATTTAGGTAAGTCTCAAATAGATAACACATTAGAAGAATTATGTGAAACAATAGAAGATCCTCAAATAAAGAGCAATTGTAGTCTTTGTTAGAAAATGAAATTAATTCTGTCTTGCTCTGGTTATTTGGTGTGAAATATTAGTTATCATTTATTACAAAAATAAAGAGATCTAAATGTGGATATTTTATTTTTAAAACAAATTTAAAGTATTTTCATTTTAGAGTAAATTATTTTTCTAGATGAAAAGAATGCAAATGAAAATAGAGGCATTTTAACAAAATAAAAAGAAACTGGAACAAAAAGCAAAACTGCTTGCATGGATATGAGGGAAAAGATTCACATATAAATAATCCTGAAGCTAAATTCTCTAGGGACTATTTTCTGGGCATCTGAGATAAAGACACAATCTCAGTTGAGACTAAGAATGACAATGAATACAGATAAGTTGTTTCATTTAATCAGAACCCCAAGGAAAATGAGTTTTGCCTGGGGAGCCACTACAAGTAGCTAAGAGAGACTGAAAAGATGAGGGGGCCAGGCCTCTTACACTGACTGTGACTTTCTGGTAAGATTACATTAGGAGAAAAATGGAGAAAGATTCTGCCACTTGGAAAAAATAATAATAATTGGGGGTCTTCCCTGGTGGCCCAGTGATTAAGAATCCACCTACTGGGGCAGGGGACATGGGTTTGGTTCCTGGTGAGGGAGCTAAGATTCCACAGGCCTTGGGGCAGCTAAGCCTGTGAACCACAGCTACAGAAGCCCACGGGCCCTAGAGCCAATGCCCTGAAAGCAGAGAAACCACCGCCATGAGAAGCCTGCGCACAGCAATTAAAGAGTAGCCCCCATGAGCCTCGCAACTAGAGAAAACCCATTCACGGCAGCAAAGAGCCTGTGAGCACAGTGAAGACTCAGTGGAGCCACTAAAAAGAGGAAAAGGAAAGAAAAGTTTAAGCCACTGGTCTAAATTAACAATGTGATTTTTTATTTTATATTTTAATACATTTTTAATTTTAAAATCTAATATATTTTTACTAAGACCTGTCTTTCCTATTTATTTGATAAGTTATTAAATTTAAGAGTTATAGGAAATTTTAGCTTTACTCCAATAATCCTGAGTGACAAATATCAAACATAAAATATTTATATCTGTAAAACTTGGGAACATGATGATGGGAGAAAAGCCAAAACAATGGCATTTATTTTGGGGGAATTATCCTGGAAGAATTATAATAAAAAACTTGAAAACTCATAAGAATTAAACTTGAGGTTATTTAGTCTAGCCCCTTCACCTACTGATAACTATGAAATAAGAGAAGACCCTACCATTAAGTGAAAAATTTCAGGGACATCCTAAGAGTAAACCCCCAACCTGATACTCTCCAGGTCATAAAAACTTGTTTTCCCCTGAGATCTGAACCAGGAAATTTCTTCTCACATTACTCCTAAAAGACAACCCGACCAGATGTATGTCAAGAAAAACCAACCAATTGAATTAAACTCTGTAGAAATGCAGGAAAGAGAAGACTAGAGAAGGGCCCCCAGAGAGAAATTGTAATGGTATGCCATGTTTTTTGTTTTAACTATTGTTCATCCTGGATCATTCCTGTTTTGAGATGGGGATCTAACCTATTCTATAAAGAACTCAGTAATCAAGCTTCAGAAAGTCAAGCATTCTATTAGGACCTCAATAGCCCTTAGATGTCGGAGAAGGCAATGGCACCCCACTCCAGTACTCTTGCCTGGAAAATCCCATGGACGGAGGAGCCTGGTAGGCTGCAGTCCATGGGGTCGAGAAGAGTCAGACATGACTGAGTGACTTCACTTTCACTTTTCACTTTTATGCATTGGAGAAGGAAATGGCAACCCACTCCGTGTTCTTGCCTGGAGAATCCCAGGGATGGGGTCGCACAGAGTCAGACATGACTGAAGGGACTTAGCAGCAGTAGCAGCCCTGAAATGTGGGCATTATGGAGAGGTGCCCTTTGCAGGTGGGCAAGCTCTTCTAGGGGAGTAGCTTAATTTGTTGTCGTTCAGTTGCTAAGTAGTGTCCAACTCTTCGCAACCCCATGGACTGCAGCATGCCAGGCTTCCCCATCCTTCACTATCTCCCAGGGTTTGCTCAAACCCAGGTCCAGAGTCAGTGATACCACCCAACCATCTCATCTTCTGTTGTCCCCTTCTCCTCCTGACTTCAATCTTTCCCAGCATCAGAGTCTTTTCCAATGAGTCTGCTCTTCACATCAGGTAGCCAAAGGATTGGCGCTTCAGTTTTAGCATCAGTCCTTCCGATGAATATTCAGGGTTGATTTCCTTTAGGACTGACTGCTTTGATCAGATCCTGACTGTGTCTCAGCCTCCTCATCCCTTTGGCTACAGTCCTCGCACAGGGCACACAACACATAAGAGTTCATAGTGGCCCTGCGTGCTGGAGAAGAAAACTCTTGGAATTCCTGCAGCTATTCACCCCGACCCAGAACTTGAATGCCATGTACAAAGTGAGGATAAATCCATTCTACCAGAATCTTTTTTCATTACTGGCATCCTTGACTGTTGGCACAATCATCTTAATCATCTGACCTTTTAGAGGCAATTTCCTCATCTTGGCTGGATAGATCAGGCTAAATGCTACATTTGGCCCTACTTTTAAATTGCCCAGATGGTGTGAATGGGTGTGTGGCTCAGGGTCCACACACAGGCTGGGCTACTTCCAAGGACTATTTGTACCTTGGGTGTAACCAGCAGCTGTAGACAGGAGAAGGGAATGGAGGTGAGGAAATGGTAAGGGTCAGGTCAAGGCTTTTCTTATCTGAGTACAAGGGACTTCCCCAGTTACCTGGGAAATGCTGAGCCTGTTTGAATTTCAGAGGGGTCACTCTTGGTCACCCATTAAATGGCAGCCAAGTGCAGACTGAAAGAATGTGATGGACAGAAGACAGGAGGCCAGTGTTGTACCAGTTGCTTCTGATCTCTGTCATTCCCACCCCAAGTTGGATTTGAGGGGGCTGGGTGTGGATGAATTAACAGGAAAATGGTCCTTCCCGTTCAT
Source organism: Cervus elaphus (assembly GCF_910594005.1). Taxonomy (NCBI): domain Eukaryota; kingdom Metazoa; phylum Chordata; class Mammalia; order Artiodactyla; family Cervidae; genus Cervus; species Cervus elaphus. Next base: position 42,211,328 of record NC_057822.1, read on the forward strand.
TACATAGGACACAGGTCACTTTTTGCCCCTTCGTGCTGTGATTCAAAATGTACTTTGTTTCCCTGGAGATTAAAATGATGTGATGCTGAGAAAAGAAGAGATAGAGCAAACAGGACTTGAGAGAAGAGGAACCACAGTTCCTAAGATTTGAAAGCTTTTAGCCATAAGGTACAGGGGACGCTGTCATCCCGAACTGGCTTCTCTCCCTATTTATTTATAATCTCCCATCTCTATCAAAAGTGATTTTCCCTCAGAGGAAGTTTCCTCTTCTTCTTCCACTGATCCAGGTCCTTGTTTCAAAACAGATACTTACCTTTCACCACTCCCAAGTTCACACACATCCAATCTAGCTCCTTCCAGCTCTAAAAGTGTAGAGAGTGACTGGAACTCAAAGACAAGCTTGTAGCTAAAACTGTGGCTTGGATCCGAGTCCAGAGTCAGCAAAGCCCCAATCCAGCCCACCATCTGCCTCTGAGCAGCCCATGAGCTAAGAGTTGGTTTTACATTATGAGTGGCTGGGGGCGGGGCGGGGGGCGGAATCCAAAGAATATTAATATTGTGTGACGTGCAAACTAGTACAGCCACTATGGAAAACAGTGTGGAGATTCCTTAAAAAACTGGAAATAGAACTGCCATATGACCCAGCAATCCCACTTTTGGGCATACACACTGAGGAAACCAGATCTGAAAGAGACACGTGCACCCCAATGTTCATTGCAGCACTGTTTATAATAGCCAGGACATGGAAGCAACCTAGATGCCCATCAGCAGATGAATGGATAAGGAAGCTGTGGTACATATACACCATGGAATATTACTCAGCTGTCAAAAAGAATTCATTTGAATCAGTCCTAATGAGATGGATGAAACTGGAGCCCATTATACAGAGTGAAGTAAGCCAGAAAGATAAAGAACATTACAGCATACTAACACATATATATGGAATTTAGAAAGATGGTAATGATAACCCTATATGCAAAACAGAAAAAGAGACACAGAAATACAGAACAGACTTTTGAACTCTGTGGGAGAATGTGAGGGTGGGATGTTTCAAAACAACAGCATGTATACTATCTATGGTGAAACAGATCACCAGCCCAGGTGGGATGCATGAGACAAGTGCTCGGGCCTGGTGCACTGGGAAGACCCAGAGGAGTCGGGTGAAGAGGGAGGTGAGAGGGGGGATCGGGATGGGGAATAAGTGTAAATCTATGGCTGATTCATATCAATGTATGACAAAACCCACTGAAATGTTGTGAAGTAATTAGCCTCCAACTAATAAAAAAATTAAAAAAAAAAAAAAAAAAGTTACATGAAATTTAAATATCCACAAATAAAGGTTGATGAGAACACAGACATGTTCCCTAGTTTCCATATTGTCTGTGGCTGCCTTTGGACTCCAGTGGCAGAGCTAACTGCAAGAGACAGTATGATCACAAAGCCTAAAATATTTGCTATCAGGCCATTTCCAGGAAAAAAAATTGTCAATCCTGAGCTAAGATGTGAAACATGTTAGAGATGGGAAATAAGAACATCTCAAAAAAAATGTTTCATACAAACCTGAAATCAAATAGCCACATTCAGGTCTGAACACATAATTAAGAATAAGTGATTACCCTGATTAGGGTATTTTAAAAAAGAAGAGATATACAACATCTACACTCTGCACTTGGTGAGCATTGAGATAGTAACACTGTGCTGCTTGCTGCCACATCCCCATCCTAGCCTACTTCTTAGAGCTGGGCAAGTGCTCATTAAATAGTTACAAAGTGGATGGGAAAGAAGAGAAGAGGAAGAGATACAGAACAAGTGAAACAAGAGTTGCATAGGGTTGGGAATGCAAAGGGGACCCCAAGAAAACCTCAGATTTGTCTACCCTCATGGAATATGTCACAGGTTCTTGAAAGTTGGCAAGAATGTACATTTTGGAAGCTAACTTATCAAATGCTAAGTGTGTGCCCAGGAGACCAAGATATGACTAAGTAACCATGGTAATTGCCATGACGCCTACTCAAGCCCACCTTGTCCCACCCCCTTCCTCAGTCACCAGACAGTCATCTATTTAGTCCAGAGACTAAATTCAGACTTGGAGATTAGCAAGGGGAAGGAAGTCAAATCTGACGCTCACGAAATAAACAGCCCCACTTGTCACTGTTGATCTCTGATTAACTGGCTCTTCTTTCCGAACCAGGGCCTTTCTTTTTCTCTCTCTCTCTGTGCTTGCAGGTGACACCCACACATATCCTTCGGTGTTGGCAGAGATGCTCACTCAGATAACGACTGGAGTTCATGCTGCACATTTTCATCGGCGTGTGTCATCATCACCAAGCAAAACCACAACTATAGGAAAACAAAGCTGTTTGCTGCTCTTCTGTCTCAACTGACATTTCCACCTCGCTCTCACAATTTGTTCTTTGGAGCCAGAGGAGTGTTTCAATCTGTCATTGAGATAGCTCTGCCTGTTGAAGTGTAGGTAGAATCCAATCCACCCTTACCCAAAGATAAATTCACCTTTCTATGACTTTTTGTTCCCTCAAATTCCCAGCATTCCAAAACTTTTCACCGAGTTTACCCAGGCAAATAAGATAAGGAAACGGGCTTAGGAAGCACACATTCTGGCCTTTAGAGTGGCCTCAATAATGAGATCAGCTCGAAACAGATGACATATTCTTGGATCACCCATATTTCATCCTTAGTGTTTTTCAAGCGTGGAGCCCAGTGTCCATACTCTGAACGGAACAAAAGTCACCCTGAGGAAGTGAGCTCCACTTTGACCTCGACAGTGGCCTGGATCTCTAAGTGCTGAGAGCCTGGGAATCTTCAAAGAGAAAGCCACACATCCCTTTAGGATGCCAAATCAGAGAAAGTCGAGAGATCCACCCACTCAGATTCATTCCAGAAGAGCTAAACTTCTGAGCACCGCTGTTAAAAAGCTAAGAGTTGGTGCCTCAGCTAAAGAGACACAGATAAGATGACCAACTAGTTTCCGGTAACTCCCAGACCATCCCATTGACTACTGCTTAGGTTGGTGGTCAAGCCACCAGAGAAGCCCAGGGCAGGGGTTAGGGCCCCTGTTATGATTGATCCAGAAGTTTCTTTGATTTTTTTCTCACTCATCCATTTTCTCTGTTCCAGACAAGGAGAGGAAAAAGTGTTCTGCTTTAAAAGGAATCAATCTCTCTTACCTGACTGGATTTTAAAAAGTGAATTCAAGGCTGTGGCATACCGGTCTCTTAGTTATATAGTTAGAACAAGGTGGGAGGTCTGTGAGGTGAAGTCATGAAAGGTTTGCATTTTTTTTTTCCATTTTGCACTTGAGTTTCAAAGGGCTGAAACCTTTTCACAGAACCAGGTTACACTATTTTTATTAGCCCAGTAAAGGAATATTTATTGAGGCTATTCATTGAATGCCTGGGTTTTTTGGTTTTTTTTTTACCAACTTATCCTTTTCTGGTTGATTTGGTTTATCCAATCAAATTCATGAGTTACTAGCTAAGTTGAGTTTTTCTTGGAGTAGGAGATTTGGGTTATCTTTAAGTTTAATGAGCTCCATTTCCACAAAGGAAATAGTCCATTTGGAGATGAAGTCATAGCACACCTAGGTGACTTCAGGCCACACTCAAAGTACAATTTACAATCAAGTAATGGTAGCTATTACACGATGTAATAGCTTGTATCTCTTGTGCAAGGGCCTTTTCCTACTCCCAAGAGGATAGCACTGTGTATAGTAATTAATATACCTATTTGAATTTTTCAACATGCTCCAAATGCCACAATTTTGTTTATTATTCTTCTTTTAAACTATTGCATGCAATTAGCCTGTTCAGTTATGACAAGAGTATGACAGGAGAAGAAGCTTAAACTGTCTGTCCTCAGCATTCCCATCCTTGAGTTCTTTTAGAATCATAGCCAGGCAAGGCATTTATAGAATTTAGTGGGTCAAGAAAAAAGGAAAAGAAAGAGCAGCGATTTTGTAGTAGGATGGGATGTTAACAGCAAAATCAACATTTTCAGATGACTTATACTAAACGCATGTTTGAAACATAGTCAATACTCCATTAAAAGGCGATTTGGAGACTTCAATGAGAAATCAACCTAATCTCGACTTAGCGTGACTTTTTTTTTTTTATCGTGACTTTTTAAGATGACTCTAACAGTATTGGTTTTTCTCACTGCACAAATATTTCTAAAATGTAAATGAACTTATAGATATCAGGTTTTTTTTCACCAGGTTTGGCTGTGTATATGTTTTACTTCCTGTCTCATGAATAAAGTGGATTTTTGAGCTTACTAATGGGAAAGTGGAAAACAGAACTGGCTCCCTTCTTCTCAGAGTCAGATTACTTTCTTTAGACTGGCCATTAATTCATAAAGGCTGGTGAAATTCATTCATTCAGTCAATCAATATTTGTTAAACACCAGGCTCTGTTCTGGGCACTGGAGATAAGACAACAAACAAAGCAGACAAAGCACCATCCCTCTTAGGTCTAGTTTGGGGAAATAGGCAGTAAACAAGTAAGTTTAAAAATCATGTGTAAGAAATTGTGAAATGCTATGGAAAAAAAAAAGCAAGAAAAACAGATGTTTCTTGGAGGGATTTTACAATGGTAGAAAGTGACTCTTGAGCAGGGACCTGAAGAAAAGGAAGGAGGAAGCCAGGTAGATATCTAGGGAAGACGTTTCAGAGGAAACAGTATGTGTAAAGGCCCTGAGGCTGGAACATATCTGTGATATTTGAGGGGGAGTGCATCAGAAAGTATCTATATACTTATAAGAGAGAGATTTCCTGAGCCTCAAGTGCCCTTGCAGATACCAAGACCTGCATAGTAACAAGTCTACAGCAGTGATGCCTTGGTCCCAGGTTCATCATTGCCACCATCTCAACCTCCAGCATGTAGTTAAATTTAGCACTGTGGACTCAGTCCCCAGGCCTGCTATGGTTCTGTACAGTAGTACAGAAGGCTGAGATGAAGGATCTGATATCCATTTAACCACCAACATCCCCATTAAATTAGCCATGAGAACTAGTGGCTCAGTTAGTTAACCCGAGGAACAGATGGAATCAAGGATGAAGTTTGATCTCTCTGATTCAGCATTTACATCACATAGAATGCACAGGTAAGCCCAGCCTGACATCTCAGAGACATAAACCATTGCTCTGATGAGAAGCTGACTTAAGCCATGCTAACAATCCAAAAGTATACTTCCCTTTGAAGTAAAACTAATATTTCAAAGTCTGGATTTTTTTTTTAAAGGCTAAACTGGAGATTTATTAGAAGGGTTTATCCCATGCTTTTTTTAAATAACAGATTTTCTCCAGATTCATCACCAAAAGTAAAACATACCTGCTCTACACAGTTAAAGCACAAATTTAAAAACAGGCATGTGGTAGTTCAGTAATTTTATCACTGAATGCAGAACATCATGTACACTTAGTCTCTTTAAATTGGCATGCTCATCCCCAAATAAGTGAGCTCACAATCAAAAATTATAGAAACACTGTTAATTATAAGACTCTTACAAAAATAGCTGCAAAAGGCATTGTTTTCTTCATAACTGCCATATCTGAAACTGTAAAAGCCTTGCTCCAACCACTGTTTTTAAACCATTTCTTGGTTCATAGTAATAGTGAAAACGGACTTCCCTGTTAACATTTCTACTTTGGTTCTGTTCAGAGTGAGTAAGAAAAATCTAAAGTATGATTCATCTTCAGTAGACCTATTTTTCCCATCAGAAAATAAAACCATTTATTACCAAAGAGCAAATCTTTCCATTTTTTAATTTATTTTTTGTCATTCCCCTTTCAAAAAATTCTCTAGCTCTGTCCTTTTCTAATTCAATCTGATAACTTGGATTAAGGAACTCTGTTTGCCAAGAGCCTGACAATGTGTAACATGTGTCACATAAATTCAACAGTTCTTCATCACCCAAGTACCACTAGGTTTGACCTTCTTTGAAATAATTAAATTCATGGAATGGAAACCCATCTTAAAATCAACAAAAGTACAATATCTTCTGTCTGGAATTATAAGATTTCTATTCTTCCACATGTTACCAAAAAAAGTTAGAGAAGACCTCTTTATATACATAAAAGTGGGAGGCAGAATGCTGTACATTTTTATTACAAGCTAAAGTATTTTGAAACAGGGAATGCAAGGGAGTTTAGAGGCTCTCAAATTTTGTAGCACCTCATCCCTGGGTAGTGGGTTTAAATTTGTGTTATAACAGTCTCTTCTTTCTCAGGTCATTGCCCAGCTTAATTTTTATACATAGGTTATCTACACGAGAATAATAATAGCTAACATATGTTAGGCATGGTACTACGTGCCAGGGACAAGCAGAAAAAAAAAAAAAAGACAAACTTGGGACATGCCCTCATGGAAATGATAGTATAGAAACAGACTTTTGTGCTCATTATCTTCATTTTATAGTTGGAGAATCAGAGTTTTAGAAAGGCAGTGACTCTCCTGAGGCCAACTAGCAATAGAACTTGAACCAGGTCTACCTGCCTCTAAAACCTAGACTTCTCCAACATCTGAATGAATCAAAGCACTGAACAGATTATTATGGCAACAGTAAAGCTGTTCTTCAAGGTCCCCAGACATACTCCAGATGACCCAAACTGGAACCAGAAAAATATCCATAGTGTGTCCAGGGTCTGGCCTTGCAGTGTCTTCAGAACTTTGATGCTATCTCAAAAGCATCAAATATCTTTCCATGTCGAAGGACCTCCAGGGTAAACAGACGGCTGAACCACAGATTTCTGGAGCTCTGAGTCTTAAAGCCCAAAAATCCCAGAAAGGAGTTCTCATCATGACTCCTTCTGCCTGCTGTTTCTGGAAAACTCCCACCAAATGCTGGCCATCCCCTCAGCACGGCAAGAATTGTGTCATTCCCTTCTGTTCTCCCTCCTTCAGAAGCTTCTCAGGACTCATCTCTCCTGTTCTAATGGATGCTAACATCTTTCTTTCACAGTATCTTTACTTCTCTCTCTGGATGTTCCCTCTGCATCCCACTTTAGACTTCCTCGCAGACAATAAAGAAACCAACTGTGTAGACCTAAAATACAGGAACAGAAGAGGGCCCTGTATGATTGGACTGAAATGAGCTGCTGAACAAATAGCCCTTCATAGTATTCAAATAATTTTTGACCTAAAGTGACCTTATTTCCTGACACATTCTTCCTTGGTGTGGGAGGACTACTTTATTCTTTCAAAATCATATTGTGAAGACTACATTGAGTTCCCATCATAGGGAGCAAGGAAAGCAAGTTGGTTTGCCTTCCATGACTCTGAAGAGAATCTCTTGGTCAAAATGACCAAATAGGGCCAGAATTCAAAAAGAGTATCTACATCTTTACAAACTAAAACAGCATTAAATAGGAACTAAGTGGCTCATTACATGAGTGAGAGACAGTGTTTTAATGGTTTTAAAAATGTTTATGTCTCACCACTCCCTCCCCCTTTCTAACCTATCCCCACCTTAAATCCCCATTTCATCAAAGGGAGTGATTTCCTAACTTCTTCTCCATCGAAAAAGTCTTTCGAGATCACACTTCGCTTGACCACAACGTGCGGGTGAGTTAGAAAGGAGAGGAACTGGAGGCAGATTTCAAGGCTTAACAGAATCCACTCACTTTTGGTTTTCGACCCTAACCTCTCAATCCAGTCAATAAATACACGATGAGTTTGAATTTGGACTGTGGCACTATGAGATAGAGTCTGCCACAGTAATATTCCTTCACTTCATCTCAGATCTCAAAATGACGTTCTTCGGTCTAGTCATTCAAGAAAATTTGGCGTCAGCGGCCTAACAGGAGGCCAAGGTGGCTGGCTGAAGACAAGGCAGGCCTTTCCTATCCAGAGCAGTGGTGTTGAGCAGGTGAAGAGAGGCCAGCCGGCTTGCATCTGGATAGGCGTCCGTGTCAGGAGCGGTAGGCCGCGAAGTCCCGTGCTGGGGCATAGGGCTGGTAGTGCCTTCGGGTGGGCCCTGGCCTGCGGGGGGTCATGTTCATGTAGTCGCTCTGAAGCATCCTGTTTCTCTTAGTCTTCATCTGTGAAAAGAAGAAGTGTCATTGTGAAGGGTTCAGGACACAGACAGACGTGTCTGGGGAGGAGTTCTAAGATCTGGCGACAACCACTCAGAGCACAGCCAGTCAAATGAAGCCATGAATTCACTGAGCACCTTGGACTTGGATGGTTAATCCAACCCAACTACTTTGGACTCTTCCAAATTAACTTGAAAATTTTGAATCAAAGAAAGTATTTTAAAGAAAGGCACCCCTGTTACCCTCAATGCAGCCATTTGAACTGAATTCCAAAAGCATGTCTAATTAACATATCAACCTTTGATATGTGAGTATTCTTAAAGGTCCTTCCTCCTTTGAAAAGGTTAAGCATCCCTATGGCAATCTTCTTACATTAACCATTTGCTTAAAGAAGCCATTTTTCCCCATAATTAACCAGAGGACCTTCAGCCCTCCAGAGTCTGGAATGGTCACAAATACATAACAGTGGAGTCCAAATTAATTGAGTGTTACATTCTGGGCAACTAGTTACATTCCTGTTCCTTTATGTGTATATACATTTCCATTAGGGCTTCCCTGGTGGCCAGATGGTAAAGAATCCACCTGCAATGTGGGAGACCTGGGTTCAGTTCCTAGGTTTGCAAGATCCCCTGGAGGAGGGCATGGCAACCCACTCCATTAAAGACAATAGTATCATTCATCTCCATTCTTCAGACTCAGCTCCTCTGGATGAAGCTCTGCCAGGGCTGGGGGGAATAGAGGTGACACTAACCCTGGAACAAGAGTTATATACACCATGAACCTTAGCAAAGTTTTGTCTGAGGGTTAAGAACATCTTTTCTGGATAAATGTGCTGGTAAAATTTACTTGTTTAATAAAAGACCCATAAAAATTCTAAAAATAGAAAGCCATCCAGATTTCTGGATTCAGAGTTCTCTAAAATGAAAAAAAAAAAAAAAGTCTATTTCTCGGCATGTAGGCCTGATGCAAAAGTAAATATGTTGGACAGGAATGTCATGAATAAGTAAGCGAAAGACTGGCCTTATTTCCATGCACTCCTACCTGAGCCCTTCCCATCTTCTTTGTCAAAGGGTCATGAGTTAAGTGCTGAAGGTTGGCAAAACACTTGTTTTCAGGCCTCATCTTTTGAACTCTCTCAGTTGCATTCTAGATTATCCATCACTCTCTGCTTTCTGAAATGCTTCTGTTTTGCCTTCTGTGAGATGGTACCATCCAGGTTTCATCCTGCCTCTCTGGCCACTGCCTCCTTGCCGCCTCTGCAAACTCATTCTTCCCTAATTAGACATTAAGTGTTAGAGCTCCTGACAGTCCTAGGCATTCTCCTCTACTCAGCCTCTCTCCTAGGCAACTCCATCCACATTCACAGCTTCAGTTGTCACCTATACACCCGAATTTATATCTCTGGACTAGACCTCAAATGTGCTTTAAACTCAACATGTTCAACGGCATGAAGGCTGGTCTCTTCTAGCGTTTCTCATCGCAATGAGTAACACTATCCTACATATAGTTGCCCAAACCAGACCTCCTAAGACTCATCCTTGACACCTCCAGTTGCCTTATCCTCTGTCCCAGGGGACATCTGACAACACCTGAAGACATTCTGGGTTGTCACAACTAGGATGAGTGCTACTGGCCTCTAGTGGGTAGAGGCCAAGGATGCTGCTCAACATCCTACATTGTACAAGGCAGCTTCTGACAACAAAGTCTCATCCAGCTCAAAATGTCAGTAATGCCAAGACCAAGAAATCCTGATCTGAAGAGTCTGATCATGAAAAAGAAAGGAATGAAAAGGAAGCAATGGATATGAAATACATCATCAAGTTAGAATGAGTATTGTTAGAGTCTTTGGGTCCTCCTTCTTGCTCATACTCAAAGATGACTGATGACCGGAGCCTGGGTGACCAGGAGGACAGTGTTCCATCTATAGGTATAAGGCAAGCAGATAGGTAAAGTAGATTTGAGAGTGGCTCTCAATTCAGTTTTGGTTATTTGGGATTTGAGATGATGGATGGATTATCTAGCTGGAAGTAAGAAGAGGACAGCATTAAACAGACATAATTGGGGGATTCATTCAGAGAGAGATAGCTATGGAAACCAAGTGTGTGAGGGAAGTTGCCCTTGAAACATCTTGGTTCTACATCCTTTCGATAAATAAAAGACTAGAGTCCTCTTGAGCACAGGGTTATGGCAGGGAAGGAGTGAGGCAAGGAACTGCCCTGAAATAAATGTGAAAGACTGCTGCTGATATCCTGGGAGGCAGGATAGTACTTACTCTAACTCTGAGGACTCCTTTTGCCAGACTTCTAAGGACAGTTTTTGCCTCTGGACACTCAAATTAAACTATAACCAATTAGAAGGACCCCCATAATGAAGATGTCTTGATTCTGAAGTTCTCTGGATTGCACCAAAATTATGAAAAACCTGCTGCAGTCCGCTCCCATGCTTACCCTCTTGCTGTTATCAGATAGCAGATTTACTCATTTTCACCCTAACTGTAAATACAACAGTGGGATAGAAATGACACATGCATGGCTGGGAACAGTAAACAGAACCCACAGTGTCCATGAGCATGTAGCATATGTGTATATGTGTGCAGGGCACTCACTTTACATGTCTGGGTGACTAAGTCATTCAACACTTCACTATTCACTGTCTGCCACAGACGTGTGATTTCGATTTCAGGACCACTCCTCCCTTTCTCTTCCTCCTAACCCAGCCTTACCCATTCATTTCTTGGAAGCAGCAGAAAGACACAGGCAAGCATAAGACAATCTATTTAAAAGACATGGTCTTCAAGAACCCATGGAGGGACTTCCCTGGTGGCCCAGTGGTTAAGAATCCACCTTGCAATTCAGGGGATACAGGTCTGATCCCTGGTCAGAGACTGAAGATCCCACATACTGCTGAGCAAGTAAGCCCAGGTGCAGCAAGTACTGAAGCCCAAACTACAGATCCACGTGCCGCAATGTAAGATCCCACAGGATGCAACCAAGACCCGTTGCAACCAAATTAATTCATTATTAATAATTGATTTTTAAAAGCACACCCACTGGATTTAAAGACAGATACTACCCGTACACATATTCCCCACATTCCCCACAGTGTGATTTATAGAGGAGAAAACTGTTTTTTAAATGTTCCTTTAGACTAAGGAGGAGAACGGGCTCACCAGCCCCACGGAGCAGATGGAGGTTGAGTGAGGGTAACAGGTGCTGGTCTGTGGCCGCTGGCAGAGGGGAGCTCCTTGTTTACTCAGATGTCAGCCACAGGTCAAGGACTGAGATAGCATCTACAGCTGCTCCCAAAAACCCACTCAGCCTAGAACTGCTTAAGGCAGTACATCACATGTCCTCAGGAAGTTCCGGAAAGCAGCAGCTTACACCAAGGCCCAGTGCAGGCCAGCCAAAAATAGGATCCTAGAAAAGTACCCCCGAAATGGCTAAACTCTAGGGATCCCTAATGACCTGCCTGCCTAGCTCAGTGAGGTGCTGTTTGCTTGAACAGCAAAGGGAAAAGATGAGCCCAGGTAAAAATCCTGTGTTATTCAATGAAATATACATATATGTTTATTTCATCCCCTTTTGGTCGGAGAGTACAAACAGCTATGGTTGAGATGCAAATAAAGGGCACTTCTTATTGAGTAACCTCATTAACCACAAGAGGCCACAGAAGAAGATAAGGTATACCAAGCACTGAGACTTCCCAATTTTCAGGGAGCTCATGAGACAGAAAGAGACCAGAATAAGTTTTCTCAAGACAAAGCAAGATGAACCTCACTAGGAGTTAGTGTTAGTCACTCAGTCCTGTCCGACTCTATGTAACCCCATGGACTGTAGCCCATCAGGTTCCTCTGTCCATGGAATTCTCCAGGCAAGGATACTGGACTGGGTAGCCATTCCCTTTTCCAGGGGATCCTCCTGACTCAAAGATCAAACCCGGGTCTCCCACATTGCAGGCAGATTCTTTATCATCTGAGCCACCAGGGAAGCCCTAGGGATTAGTAGTGCTGCCAAAGAAAAATGTATTGCATTATGATGTTTCCAAGTTGAAAATCTACTTTTTAAACTCATTAAAAATGAGAAGCTACTTTTGTCCCTTTGGGTAATTTGAGCTACTTAGTATATTAGTTATATAATATATAACTGTTATATATTATATTATAGTTATATAATATATAATTAATATATAATTAGTTATATACTTTATAACCTGGTTATAGTAACTGATACTCTAGTGCATGTTGACAATACATTTTAAATGGTGAGCAATACCCTTCTGGCCTCAAAAAGTTAAAACAGTTTCCAAAACTACTTTTCACAAAGGTAGGAAAGCACATTGACCTAGGTCAGCATGGTACAGGGGAGTACCTGTCCTGGAAATGTACCCCCAAAAGACACTGCACCTGGATTTTAATTAAGAAGTTGATATTCTAAGGGGATCAAATAAAAACAGGAACTGAGTTTCTAAATTATATTATTGACAAACTCTACAGAGGTTCAAAGATGTAAGATATCTTGGATGAAGATAGCGAGATCCACAAAGATGAAGGGACTCAACTAACATCAGAGGAAGAACTTGGGCAATATTTGACTACATAAAAGGCCCCCCTCAGGGCTGGGCAACTTGCAGAAGGCAAGGCAGGCAAATTCTCAAGATAATATCTGGTATAAAGGATTTCCAGGAACAAGCAGCCACTTTGCTGCTTACAAATCTTGTTGGAGGTACAGATCAGGCAACAGGCTGCCTGACAAATGTCCATCTGCCCCTTAGTCTCCCAAAATGGTAGAAGCATGCGGGAAACAAGGGAGAGACAAACTTTGGCCATAGACCAACAACAGTTTAAAAGGACTGCAGGCTGGATTTATCCTGGGCGTGACTGTGAACCCAACTGCCCTCCCCCTCCACTCATGCCCTGCCCAGCACCAAGGCTATAGTAAATAGGATGGCTTCAACATGACATGTCTCCCAGAAATCACTGATTCATGTACAAATCAGATGTATGGACTGTGCCTTCAAGAAGAGTATGGTGCTCCAGGCATACTCATTTAAATCCTTAGTTTGGCCTCTCTAGAGGTTATCAATTCATAAGTATTCTATAAACACTAAACTAAATGTACTTAATACCAGATGGATGGTGAATATCAAGAGAAATAGTCTTTATCCTTGAGGAACACACATCTCTTGTTGAGGAAATGATTCATGCATGCATCTAACTTCTAGAAAAAGAAATTCAAAGACAATATGGAATGAGTGCCATCCTGTGTACATAAGAACAGCAAGTGTCTGAGTAAGAAAAAGAAAAGAAAAGAAGGAGGTCCCCGATTCACAGTATATATGGTTATCAATATGTGTTCAAACCTAGGCCAAAACTTCAATATTGAAGAAGGTAGAGAAAAGCAGTGTAAGTTAATTGCATGAACAATTGCAAAAGTTCGTAAACTCCAATTCAGCAGTGAGAGCTTAGAAAAGTCTAACTCCCATTACAGTTTCATAATGACAGCACCATAGTTGGTCTCACAAAATTTAACTGCTTCAGAAGAGATAAAATATGACTCAGATAAACAGACCTAGTTTCTTTGCTAGGTTTGAATGCGTAATTTCAGTAGTCAAATTTCTCATGATTTTTGACCCTGAACAAAAATTGTTCATTGGCTTCAGTTGCTTAGATTCCCAAGTCACTTATGTTTTTATACATATTTTATATGTCATAATGACATTGCAAAATGGCAAGAAGAAAACTAACTTTCTACCTTAATTTGTCCCCCACCCTAATTTGCCTGTTTAGCTTCTTACTTGCCTGGACACCTAATCAATGGCTTCTGGAACATAAAATTCACATCAGATTTTTATTTCAGATAAAACTGAATAGTCTAGAAGAGAATCTAGCAGGGAAACCTACTCAAACCTAGCAGAGAAAGAGAAAATAATCGCATGTTAAACGGAAAATAAGCCACATAGGCAAAATTCTTGAATATGTCCAATTGCTTATGCAATAGAAAAGTTACATGAAAGCAACGCTGCTTCTCTTACCCAGCAGTTAGAGAGAGCCACTGTTACTAGCAAGCTATAGAAAACTAGCACTCCGTTTACCACCACCAGGGCCCAAAATGGCTTAGAAGACTCAGGAGACCGGGGAGATGGACAAAGATGTTTCTCTGAAAAATAGAATAGAGTAGATTAAATGATATGGGAATGGCATTTGAGTACATTTCCTTACTTCTTCCCAGGGCAGAATGTGACAGGAAACAAAATACGCAAAATATCACTAGCTTAACATGTGTAGACCTCCTCTCTGGTGTTCCTCTTTGGGAGTTAGCCAACCCCCACCACTGATCATGACCTAGTTTTCAAGACTGGAGTTGAAAACCGTTACTCGAGAGCGGACATTGGCCGAGTGGTACGTTACCTTTCACATGGATAATGGTGCCATTACTCTTTTCATTGTCTATGTAAGGAGGAGGATACAGAACCTCAAGTTTGCAGAAATAAATATCCGTTTGGTTGACATACAGGTCCTGGAGGTAGAAGGTCACTGTTTCATTGCCTACTTTCACGGTGCAGTTGAATTCCTTATTTGTTGACTGAAGTGGATGGGAGTGGTTTCCATTCACAGCACAGACCTCCACGGCGCTATCCGCTCCCTTATAAAGGGATGCCCGGAACTCCTTTGAGAAGAGGTTGTACGTGTACTTGCAGCTGAGGTTGACCTCATTGTCATTTACCACAAGCATGGGCGACTGCTTCACCAAAATCTTGTTTTCTGAAGGGGGAGAAAATCATTTGCTTAAAAAAAAAGAGTATAAAGACTTAAAAAAGATAAGAGAGGGAGAGAGAGATGGGGGTGGGAGGAGAGACAGAAGGGCAGAAGAAAGCACTGATAGTTTGGACTTCATCCTAAATTCTTTTTGTTTGTCACTAGCTTGCTTCATGGGCTTCTCCGGTGGCTGAGTGGTAAAGAATGCACTTACCAACACAGGAGATGCAGGTTTGATCCCTGGGTCGGGAAGATCCCCTGGAGAAAGAAATGTCAACCCACTCCACTATTCTTGCCTGGGAAATCCCATAGACAGAGCACCCTGGCAGGCTACAGTCCATGGGGTTGAAAAAGAGTCAGACATGACTTAGTGAAGAAACAACAGCTTGCTTCATAAGTTGCTTCCTCTCTTTAGTCTCAAATTTTTTAATCCATTGTGACTGCTGAGCAAAATAAATATTCTAGGTTTATTAACTTTCTGTAAGTGAAAAATGGGTGAGAAATGGGATGTTAAGGTTATTCAAAAGTTAATATAGGTAACATATATAGCTAGTATTAATAATTAATAATAGTATCTTTGTGTGATTTCTTAGATTTCGAAGTGCTTTTCAATATAACATCTCACTTTTCTCTTCCTCCAGTTCCGTAAGGAAGGAGGGCATGTATCATAAGATGAAACTAAGAACCAGGGCTACTTTGTAGTAGAATTGGGACTTAAAGACTAGATCTGACTCTAACAAACCATGCTAACCCTCTAATTTGTAAGTAATTAAAATAATGGAACACACACAGAAAAAAGAATATAAGGACTTCCTTTTTGTCTGAAATCAAGATATGTTAATTAACAAACAGATCTCCAGCAAAGACTTTCTCTTGGCAGACAAAGACACAGGAGCTCTTTAGGAGGTAATTACACTGAATGTGTACATTTTGATATTATTTTCATTCTCCTTTGAATGGAACAGTGGAGTAAGTTGGAAGGCACTTGGAAGGCAGAAAGTGGCCTTCTGTTGGTATTGAACACCACAGCTATGCATTTGGAATTTTTGAATCTATGCTGAGATTTCTAACATGTTAATCATGATTAATTGTATTAATTTCCTAATCAAGTGGTTTACTTGAAAGTGGCTTTCAACACCTGACATAGATAAACAAGTAGATTTGTATTGATATTTTAAGCTATGATTCATCCTTTGATGAAGGAATTTAAGTGTTTTGAAACATTTTTATTTTATTGTCCATTCCAAGAATAGGATAAAGAGGTAAAAAAATGTTACCCAACAAATTTATCCTCCATAGCAAATTCTGAAGGCAACCTTCCAAGACACTTGCATATTTATTTCTTTAAATCACAGAAGATGGAAGAAGCCCAAGAGGCCCACAGGGGTTATTTCTCTAGTCTGTCTTCTACCTTTATATTATCCTCGGTAAATGATCAGAAAATTTGGAGACACCTAGTTAAGTCTCTTTACTTTTAAGCAAAGAACATGAAATCTGCATAAGGGAAGAAAGCATATCTATTCTATCTTATTTTTTCCCCACTATATCCCCATTCTCTAGCACATGACATTATATTTCCTTTTTCGGTAGTGACTATATGAGGCCTAGAAACTTTGGATGATCTACCTAATATCACTGAGCAGATGGTGAGCAAAATGAAGACTAAATCTCAAGTAAATTACAGTCGCTTGAAAAATAGGCCACTGGAGCACTGAGAGTCAACTTTGCAACCATGATTTTCCAAAATTATCTGAAACAATAAATCACTTGGTGTCTTTGATTCAAAATTCAATACAAAAAAAACTTTTTTTTTCTATTGCTTTGAGGTATACTAACAATTGTCTACCTATTTGCATTTTTTGAAAAGGGTTATTTGAAGCAATATACCCACATATCCATACTGAAGGGTCAATAAAATAATCTCTTAAAAATGAAATTTACAGTTGAAACTGGATTTGAATCCATGTACTCAAGTATTTTGTTTCTGCTTTGGGGAAAACAAAGCTGCATAGGTCACTAATAGATTTTCATCTCCTGCATGTGCCTGCATGCTCAGTCATGGCTGACTTTTTGCGACCCCCATGAACTATACAGCCAACCAGGCTCCTCTGTCCATGAAATTTTCCAGGCAGTAATAATGGAGTAGGCTGCCATTTCCTACTCCCAGAGGTCTTCCCAACCCAGGGATTGAACCTGCATCTCCTGCATTGGCAGATGGATTCTTTACCACTGTGCCACTACATAGTTCTCAACCCTAGTTGTACATCAAGAACCTGTCCCTGGGGACGTCCCAGGGAGAAGTGGTTGAGGATCTGCCCTGCAATGCAGGGGACTCTGGTTCGATCCCTGGTTGGGGAACTAAGATCCCACATGCTGAGGAACAACTGAACCCAAGTGCCCCGAAGCCTACACGCCACCACCAAAGAGTCCATGAGCAGCAAGGAAAGATCTTCCATGATGCATGGAAGATCTCGCCTGCCCAACTAAGACCCAACACAGCCAAATAGACAAATAAGTAAAATTTGTCACAAAAGAAGAAGAACATGTGCCTGGCTCCCATTCAGAAATTCTAATTCAATTGGTTAATGCTGGTGGGGGAAGGATTGATTCTTTTCATTTTTTATTTTTTATAACTTATTAAGATATAATTCAGCTCCCCTGATAGTTCAGTTGGTAAAGAATCCACCTGCAATGCAGGAGACCCTGATTCAATTCCTGGATCAGGAAGATCCACTGGAGAAGGAATAGGCTACCCACTCCAGTATTCTTGGACTCCCTTGTGGCTCAGCTGGTAAAGAATCTGTTTGCAATGCAGGAGACATGGGTTTGATCCCTGGGTTGGGAAGATCCCCTAGAGAAGGGAAAGACTATCCACTCCAGTATTCTGGCCTTGAGAATTCCATGGACTACAGTCTATGGGGTTGAAAAGAGTCAGACATGACTGAGTGAATTTCACATTCAAGATACAGTTCATATACCATAAAACTCACCTTTTTTAAAAGTTCACCCTTTTAAGTATACAATTCAATGACTTTTTATTACAGTCACAAAGTTGTGAATGGATCACCACTATCTGATTCCAAAATACTTCATTATTCCCAAAAAATTCTCATACCCATTAGCCTCCCCTCCACATTCCTTTTTTCCAGTCCTTGGCAATCGCTAATTTATTTTCTATCTCTATGGTTTACCTACTCTGGAATCTCATATAAATGGGATCATACAGTATGTGTTCTTTTGTGCCTAGCTTCTTTCACTTAGCATGTTTTCACGGTTGATCTACATTGTACCATGTATTAGAACTTCATTCCTTTTCATGGCCAAATGATATCCCACTATATGGATATACCACATTTTGTTTTTTCATTGATCAATTGTTTCCACTAGTTAGCTATCTTTTATAAGGCTGCTATGAACATGTACAAGTTTTTGTGTGGATGAACCATTTACCATTCTCTTGGGTGTATGCCAGGAGTGGAACTGATGGTCATTATGGAAACTCTATATTTAACTTGTTGAGGAACTGCCAAAATGTTTTCTAAAGCAACTGCACCATTTTACATCCCCACCAGCAGCGTATAAGGGTTCCAATTTCTCCGCATGCTTGCCAACACTTGTTGCTGTCCATCTTTTTTTTTTTACTATAGCCATCTTAGAGTTGTGAAGTGGTATTTCTTTATGGTTTGATTTGCATTTCCCTGATGACTAATGATGCTGAGCATTTTTTCATGTACTTGTTAGCCAGCTGTATATCCTTTTTAGAGAAATGTCTATTCAGATCATTTGCCCATTTACCTGAATTATCTTGTTAGTATCAAGTTGTTGGAGTTTCTTACACATTTTTGATGCATGTTCCTATATCAAGATATGTGATTTGCAAATATTTTCTCCTGATTCTGTGTGTCTTTGGTATTAGTTTAATAATTCCCCCAGGTGATTCTAATATTCAGTCAGGATTGAAAACCGCTATAGCCTAACAGAGTTCTCAAGCGGACAGCACATTAGTCACCTGGGAGCTTAAGAAACTCTTGATTCTTGGACCAATTAAATCAGAATCTTTGGGTATAGGACCCAGACCTCAGTATATTTTAAATTTCTCAGGAGATTCTAATGTGCAATCAAGTTGAAGAACCAGTGGCTTAAAGGTTGAAACTCATGTCTTACCCTCAATTCATAGGCTTCCACAAGCTTTTCCAACCTCAACTCCTCAAACCAAAACCCTCCAGTTAACCAGATCACTTAAGATGCCTTCCCAGGACACGATGTGAGTACCTCTCTGTGTACTTTGCTCAGTGACTCCTTGGCCTCCAGCGTCTCTCCTTTCTTAGGTCTCAAAACTATTACTCTCTGTTCTACATTTTGAATACCTCTTGTTTCAGAGGCTTCCAGTTGTTTAGCTTTTGATCTGCATGTATTTTCTCTACACCCCTAGTTTGCAAGTCTCCTTTGAGCAAAGACAAGAGGTTACACTTTTTGTATAACACTGTCTGAATAAGGGAGTCTCATTAAATAACTGACAAGTGAAAGATGGTGATAAGACTGTACCGTTCTTAGCAGCTAACTCTGCCTAGCATCTCTAAGTCCTTATTCAAAATCTGTGTCTCAATAGCAACTTTAACTTCATTTATTATTCACCATAACAAATACTCTCTAAAAGCACTGAGAAGTTAACATGTAAAGACTCCAAAAGTTCAGCTTGTCTTGATAGGAAAATCCAACTCATCTTTTGTTTTATCTTCCATGGCCTTTTTCTTTGCTTACTTAGAAAGAATCACTGGGTTGGTTCTGACTGGAAGAATCAACCCAGCAAGAAATGCTAGATGCCACTCCTTTTCAGATTAGGTATCTGTATTTCTGCCTATTGAGGACCCCAGGAAGTGTGTTTCCGTGACTAATTACTTGAATGTTGTTCTAATGAGCATTCAAATTCTTTCTGATATCCCTTTGAAAGCTGATGTAAGAAAAAAAGAAAAACATGAGAATAGAATTTCTTTGCAGAGATTTTTAAAAAGAAGGGTGCAGAGGCGGGTACATGGGCAAGAAAACTGAGTAAGGCTAAAGAGAAATCCTGGATCATCTCTCAGTTTGGCTTCCTCCTCCCAGCACCCACAGTGGCCTGGAAAGCAAAGGAGGAAGAGGAGCTCAAGCATCTACACTCCAGGAGGTCGCTTGGTGCATCTTGAGAACTCAGGCATGACACCCTTCCACGATGCACTAGGAGAGAGAAACCAATTTCCCAAAGGGAAGCAGGGCTCAGCTTCTGTCCTTGGGCAGCTCAGAATCTGGTGGGGAAGAAAGATACATAAACCGACTGCTCCTTTTTCTTTTTTTAATTGGAGGATAATTGCTTTACAATGTTGTGTTGGTTTCCACCATACAACAATGTGAATCAGTGCTAAGGACACATATATCTCCCTCCTCTTGAGTCTCCTTCTCACTCCACCTCCACCCCACTCCTCTAGGTCATCACCGAGCACAAAGCTGAGCTCTCTGTGCTGCACATGGTAGAGTGTATATGTCAATACTACTCTCAGTTGGGCCCACCCTCTCTTTCCCCCACTGTGTCCACAAGTCCCTTCTCTATGAACCGACAGCTACTCTAAAAACAGCGGCACAGTGATCTGCATTAGTGGGGGCAGCTAAAGATTAGAAGGAACCAGCTAAAGATTTCCGGAGGAGGTGACTGCTGACCTGAGTCTTCTAAGGATTATGCATATGTTGATTCAGCACATTTTTATTAAGTAAAAGTTTCCTAGCAGAGCCTTTGTTTTAGGGGGTGTGGGTGAGGTAGGGGACTGTGGGAAAGATAAAGACAAAGAGAAAAATACCGAGTACGGCAGGTGTTGGGAATTGCAACTACCTCCATTTGCTGGACCTGAGTTGCTACAGACAAGATTGGCAAAGTGAGCGCAGTTCACAGCTTGGGCTCTCTCCTGCAGATGATAAGGGCCTGCTGAAGGAGTTTAAGCAGAAGAGTCATACATACGAGTTTTCATTTTATATAGATCCCCATAGCATAAATGTGGAAGGTAAATTTAAAGAGAACAAGAGTGAAAATATGGAGACCAGTTAGGATGCAATTGCAGTAGTCTAGGCAAGAGATGATAAGGGCCTGAACTATGGTTACGAAGAAGTGGATGAACTCAAGAAATACTTACAGGCTAAAATTGGCAGAACTCAGCATGGGCTTAGATGTGGTAAGTGAGGGAGTTATAAATACTGTCCTCAGACCACACAGACCAACCAGTAAGTAACCCCGTTTTCCTTTTGCCTATGTCTTCATTCATTAAATGACCAGAATAGACAGCTCAGAAACTGAGGTGGCCTTTGGACGTCTGGGCTGTGAGGAGGACATTCTTCCAGCCTAGGGGATCATGGCAAAGAAAAAGCAAATGACCTCAAAGCTTCCCAGGCCCACAGTCAACTCCGTGGGGCTTAGTCAGCATTTGCTCTTTTTCAGAAGGGAGAAGCAGTGGTCGTCCTCTGCTTTCCTTCACAAAGCATAATACAATGAGAGAACTGAAAGATAGATTTTCTTTCCGTCAATCATGAAACCTCTAATTCAGACCTCAGCAGTGTTACTACTGATCAATCAGATTTCTCCTGAGCCCACTCTCCTCCAGTACTACTTAGGGAAGAGCAATCCAAGATCCTAGTATTTAGGCTGGCTGTTACTGTCAGTATTCTCCTGGCTGATGGCTTATCCAGCAATTGAGCAAGGGAAGGAAAAGTGCCTTCTTGCATGACCCTTTGTACCAATATTTTGTTGAGAAAAAGCTCAAAAAATATTGGTTAAATGGCCATTTGAGGGAAAAGAGATGTCCAATTTATCTATCAAGCTTTACTTTCCTCTCTCTTCCATATCAGCACAGATCTTTTTAAAATTAGCAGCTATGCTTGAAGTAGTTCATTTAATATGTGCTAGTGTGGACAACAGCCTCCCAGTTTAAGATTCAGGTTGAATTCATTCTGGCCAACAGAACCTCTTGTTTTTCAACATGTGTAGCCTTATAGTACTTGGTCCCACCTTGGTTCATTCATGTCCATCATTCAGAGAAACCTAAGCGACAAACCAGTTCATAAGGACTTCAAAATCTACATCTGCTTTAGAGAAACACTAAAGGAAGGAGATTACTTTTGGTGGCAGAAAAAGATAATCAGTTGTTCTAAGTGATATTGAATACATGTCATCACTATGACTTCCCGTAGACACAATAATTCTGATTCCTCTTACTTTTTTCTTAAAATGAGGCATGTGTAAAAAATGCACACCACTTACTCTGTGATACTAAAGTAATAACATGGATCCATCGAAGCAACCAAAAAACAGAACCCCAAATGACATTTGGATTTGATACACATTTTGATTCCCTGAGTTTTAGGGATTCCACAGTACTTCAATTAATTTAGGACATATCGTAAAATTCAAGGACCTATCTAGACTCAGAAGAAGAAACCAGAGAAATATTTAGCTTCCCCATACTACATTCTGTTTGATTCCTTTTTGCTTTCCAGTTAGTGCTAGAAGTGGAAAGCATCCTTCTCAGGTTAATTTTTTCTTAGCAGACCCACCCCTTTCCCTAGAAATAGTTGGTTTTCCATCTTGTGAGTATTTAGTCTACCTAGGTCAAACCTACTAGATTAAAAGAGAGACATTGTCAATCCATCAGTTGTATTGGCTTCTGATCTCAAAAGATTGGCTTGACTGACACGTCTCTAATTGAACTGGCAAGTTGTTTTGATGATGAATTTAGTGCTTTGCTTTTCAAAGCCTTTCCTAGCAGCTAACCCAGCTAAAGGTGTGGAGACAGGAAGCAGTAACCTCAAACCTCTTTCCCTCACAACTCCTCCTTGACAACAGGCAACATGAAGAGTAAGCCGGGAGGTGAGAAGGTACTTATCTGCTGCTTGTGAGCAAGGCAGTGAGAACTGAAAGATTTCCCACAGATAATCTGTGAATTTGTGATACAGTTGACTTCTGGAAAATTGAAAGTTGCTTGTGCTTCCATGAGAAAGAGGGGAAGGGAGCTTGGTTACCAAAAACAAACAAAACAAAACTTTCCCTTTTGGCCTATTGTAAATGGGCCAATTACTATAAAAATAAACAATGCTCTGAACAGGTGGAGTGGATAACCATCTCTAAGGTGTGGTTCCAAACACCAGGGAAGGAACCCTGACCCTAAAAGGACACTCCCCACCTGTTCAGTTAATGCTTTGATTGCAAAATAAAGTGAAGCCTAAAATGCAGTGTGGGAAACACATTGACAAATGAGCACCTAGGGTCTATATTGATAGAGCTACAAAGTGCTTTCTCCTATTTTATCTCAAATGAGCTCCACATTAACCTGTGAAATAAATAAATAGGACAGTCACCTTTACACCCATTTCACAGATGAGGAAACAGGTGCAGAAGGTCTAATTCTTCCCCAAGGTTCCCAGACAAGTATGTGACCCTTAGGACTTGGCTCATGCCTCATGACTTCTAGTGGGTTTTTTTGTTTGTTTGTTTGTTTAATTGAAGGATAATTGCTCTACAGAATTTTCTGGTTTTCTGTCATACATCAACAAGAATCAGCTATAGGATTCTTGTCAGCTATAGAAGCCGTGTCCCCTCCCTCCCAAACCTCCCTCCCATATCCCTCCCCATCCCCCCTTCAGCCTGTCACAGAGCCACTGTTTGAGTTCCCTGAGTCCTACAGTGAATTCCCATTGGCAATCTACTTTACATATGGTATTGTGAATTTCCACGTTCTTTTCCCTCTGCCAGTTTGCATCAAAATTTCAACATAATTTCAGAGATTGTTTGTGCTGCTGCTGCTGCTAAGTCGCTTCAGTCATGTCCGACTCTGTGCGACCCCATAGACGGCAGCCCACCAGGCTCCCCCGTCCCTGGGATTCTCCAAGCAAGAACTCTGGAGTGGGTTGCCATTTCCTTCCCTGTGATTGTTTCTAGACCTTCTCTCAACTTCTTTAAAGTTGGACCTGATAGTTGGATGGCACATAAGTGAGCATTAGGGAGGAGAATACTGTTGAATAGAGGAGTCGGTGGAGTGGGAAGAGGACAGGACCAAGATAAATTTCATTTTCTACCCCATTTTCCTGGAGCACCATCCTACAAAAACTGCTCCGCTGGAAGGAAAGATGGAGGTGATCTCAGTCAATCCTTTATTTTATAGAAGAGGCAACTGAAAACCAAAGAAGGAAATGGCTTTCTAAACAAGGCCACACAAATTCTAGAAGAGCTAAGATATAATTTACATGTTCATGATTCTAGGAGTAATGTATTAAATCATGAATGAATAGAAAACCAATTTCGTACATTTAGCAAGATGGACTTGATTTCATGGTCATATTTAGAAAAATCTGTCACTAAACTCACTTTGTCTCTACACAAAAGATCTTGCTTACAATGTCAGAGACTTCCTAAAGGTCATAGATAGAGCCCAGATAAGGCCTACAGACAGGATTGTCACTGAAATGTCTCTTATCATTATTTCAGATCCACAAGCGATAATTATACCATTGAAACAATTCCATTTCAGCTTGCCCAAATGTCCAAGAGAGTTTGAACACGAACGTTAGTCAATACACAAAGTCACTTTCAGTCTGTACTTCACTGGGCAAATCCTAACTTCAGGGCCTTTGTGAATTCCACTTATTTGTCATGTTTAATTTACAATATTCCATCTTTCCTTTTCTTTACCGTAGCACCAAAGAGAAATCCAATGGCATGCAGAAGCTGGTGAACCAAAATGGAATAGACAGAACTTAGGACTGAAGGCTGTATTCCTTAGCTGAAGTTAAAGAAGCACTGAAGAAGATAGAATACATGTTGGGTTTTTTCTTTTTTGGTCATTTGTAAAGAGTGCATTCTTCTCACTGTTTTTGTTCTTGTTGCTGTATAAATGCTTCACAATGTTGTGTTAATTTCTGCTGCACAACAAACCACATCAGCTACATGTGTACATATATTCCCTCCCTCTGAGCCTCCCTATCGCCCAGCCTCCCCTCCTCACCCCCACCCCCGCAATCCCACCCCTATAGGTCATCAAAGAGCACAGAGCTGAGGTCCCTGTGCTATCCGACATGCATGTTTCTTTACCAACATCGTTTTTCTTCAGAACTTCTTAAGAACTTCATTGGGGTCCGTCACTGTCAGGAAGATCCGCTGAAGAAGGAAATGGCAACCTACTTCAATATTCTTGCCTGGAAAATCCCATGGACAGAGGAACCTGGTGGGCTATAGTCCATGGGGTCACAAAGAGTCAGACATGACTGAGCAACTAATACTTTTTTCCTGAACATCACAATCAGAGCTTCTTCTGCTCTACAGAATTTTCTGGTTTTCTGTCATACATCAACAAGAATCAGCTATAGGATTCTTGTCAGCTATAGGAGCCGTGTCCCCTCCCTCCCAAACCTCCCTCCCATATCCCTCCCCATCCCCCCTTCAGCCTGTCACAGAGCCACTGTTTGAGTTCCCTGAGTCCTACAGTGAATTCCCATTTAACAATCAGGTTGTTAAGATCCTAATCACCTTGTTTCCTTTTTAAAAATTCTAACTGAACAGAATTTAGCTTGTTAGGAGGGAACCAAAAAAAAAAAAAAAATGAAATCCTTCTCTTCTGAACCATCTTGCCCTGCGATGTTTGTGAACATAGTGTGAAGGTGACGCTGGTTCCCCTGGCACAGAACACCTCCCCCTGACCACAGAGCTGGTGAAGTTACCGTAACTTTCCTCTGAGCACATTTCCTGTTCACGCCTGGGATACCCTTCCACACGTGGCATCTGACCACTGACTCCTTTTTCAGGCTCCACAAGGGGCAGGTGGCCCACAGGCCAGCCCAGGGTTTGCTCAGGAACTTAGAGGGCAGACTGTGCTGCCTTGGAGGTTCAGGGACACCCAGACATCGGAGGCTCTGGTAACTCTAGTTGGTGGCTTGGCTTCACACAGATGTGAGAAAGAACACGCAACATTCAGACTAGAGCATCTCTCACCATCCTTTTCAGTGAAAACAAAGAGGAAAACAAAGCTATCAAACTCTGAAAGGCTCCAGACTCTCTGAAATCCATGTTAAAACAGGGAAATTAAAAAAAAGGGTAATTCACATGATGTTTTCAAAATAACTTTGGTGTCATTTCATCTAGTTTTCTATTGATTGTCATCTTGAAACTCTTCTCATTTTCATAAGGAATAAATATTGATGGGAAGCCCCTCCCAAAAAGGGCTTTGAAAAAGCATAGTCCATGTATGTATACTTTGTCTCATTCAGAAAACAGCACACTCAAAACTGGGCAATAGGAGGTGAGTTATTTATAATAATAATAGAAGAAAACTGTTGGCAAAGGTTTGGAAGCACAAGATATAGTATCACTTTGGCCAAAACGTTCATTAGGGTTTTTCTGTAACAGCTTACGGGAAAACCCAAATGAACTTTTTGGCCAACCCAATCCTAGAATCCGTAGCTAAAAGCAGCAGAGTTATAACCACCCCCAGATCTAAAGGTACAAGGGAAGGGCAAGGTTCCCAGAATCAGAAGGAAAAGAGAGTCATGTAAAGGAGACCACCGTGACAGAAGCAATGAATTCTGTAGGGAAAAACAGTCAAGCCAAGCAACCAGCCCTCCCCAGGACGTGTAAGCACAACTGTAAGTTATATATGTGCATTAAGTCTTACCAAGAGCAAACGTGACTTTCAAACAAAACCTAAAGGGACTGTAGTTCAAACAAGTACATACAATGACAGATGATAATAGAAACAGAAATAGAAGCTTCTATTGGCCCTCACCAGTCTAAGCACCACCTTCAGCCTTGATCTGTGTTTTCACACAGCCAGACACTGTACTGCAGAGGACAATCGACCTTGGCCTTTTAAAAACTTGCTGTGCTCCAGGCAATTGTCAGAAAGTAACTCAGAGGTCAGATAGGGACAAAAAGTCCCATCCAAGCACCTAGATCTAAGGCACTAATTCTTGAGAGAGAAAAGTTATCAATACGATCAACAAATACTTTCTGAAAAGAAATTTTGATGTGTCAGAAAATTACTCTTTGGTATTCCAACTTCTACCTTGACAATGTCAAGCTTTCACTCAGCGAATAAGTAATGGGGCCTACTGTACTAGGTTTCAGGGAGATGGGAAGATGTAAAAGATGCAGTCTCTTCCCTCTAGGAGAGATCCTAAGGCAGGTTGACAATTAGCTATGCTCCAAGGCCAGATACGGTGTGTGAGGCCTGTAGAGGGTCACTGACAGTTGTGCGGGAAGAGTCTGCTTTTGTGAAGACAGGGCTTTAACTGGGCCATGAACTTCTGGGCAAATTTAGACAGGCTAAAGATGAAGGAAATGCCTTTTAGTGTAAGGATTTATTGGGGATCAGCTGAACATTGTATCTACATAGAAGGAAAGTAAGTGAAGATGCCTGATGCCTCATGGTGAGCTTTTGATGCCAAGAAAAAGGCACATGGATTTTACTAGAAAGCAAAGGGAGACATTGAAAACACCTGAACTGAGACTAAGGTAGTAAGTGCTGCTTTAGCAGGGAGCGCTTTAGCTAGGAATGAGGGTGGGGCTGAGGCAGAGACAGGTAAGAGCTGAGCCAACAGGATCACTGTGAGCTCCTGGGGTCTGAGACTCAGAGGTAGCAGCTGAGATAGAAGGGGTGGGTGAGGTGTTGGTGCTGGGTCATGCTTGGTGATGGTGAGCAGGAATCAAAATGACGTGTAGCTCATGGACTAGAGGAGAGACCACTGACAAAATTAGCTAAATGAAGAGAGGAAATTTGTTTGGAAAAAAGTTGTTGGGTTTTACGTATGTTGTGTTTGAAGGGCAGGTAAGGCACCCTAGAGGAAAAGTCCAGGAGTTCGACGAGTTGGACTAGAGCTCAAGAAAATCAGAGATAGGCACATACATTGAAATGTCATCTATATTAGGGTAATAGTTATTATTAAACCTGCTAAAAAAACACTGCCTGTACCATAATCCATCCCTACCATTCAGAGACACTACTCAGCCATATACATACAAAGCAACAGAAACTTGAGTGGTGAGACTTTTCTGGCAGTCCAATGGTTAAGACTTCACCTTCCAATGCAAGGGGGTGTGGGTTCAATCCCTGGTTGGAATGCTAAAATCCCACATGCCTCTCCGCCAAAAATCCAAAATGCAAAAAAAAAGCAATATTGTAACAAATTCAATGAAGACCCTTAAAAATGGTCAACATCAAAAAATCTTCAAAAAGAAAAAACTTGAGTATGATGGGACTTAGGCTCCACCATCAAGGCTTTGCATTATCCTCTCAGCTCCTAATGCTAGAAAGATCATCTAAGAGGACAAAATGACAGAGCATCTTCTTTGATATAAAAGAGTTACCTACAACAAAAGCTGGAGCTTCCCAGTGGCTCAGTGGTGAAGAACCCAACTGCCAATACAGGAGACACAGTTTCAATCCCTGGGTCAGGAAGCTTCCCTGGAGTAGGAAATGGCTACCACTCCAGTATTCTTGCCTGGAAAATTCCATGGAGAGAGTAGCTTGGTGGGCTGCAGCCCATGAAGCTACACAACTGAGTGACTGAGCATGCATGATACCAAAAGCCACCAGACCAGTCTAAGAATCAAATTTTGTTACCCTAAAAGGTTGCTTACAGTTCAAGTGGTAGGTAACCAGGATTTTATAACTTTCTACATAAATATTGTGGCAGTAATTCAGTTAACAGATGCCCATAGGTGTCAATGAACTGGCTGTATTAATATATTATATTCTAAATACACATTTTAATCCAGTAACCAAATCTTGGGAACCTTGTTTTCCTTCTGAGCCACCATCATTCTTAGCCCTCATTCAAAACAACTCTGTAAAGAAGACAACAGTACATTTTTCCTGTTTCTTTCTCCCTAAATCTTGGGGGGTGTGTGCTCAGTTGTGTCCAACTCTTTGTGACCCCATGGACTGGAGCTCACCAGGCTCTTCTGTCCATGGGAATTTTCCAGGCAAGGATACTGGAGTGGGTTGCCATTTCCTACTCCAGGGGGTCTTCCCGACCTAGGAATCAAACCCTCATCTCTAGTGTCTCCGGCACTGACAGGTGGGTTCTTTACCACTGCACCACCTGGGAAGTCTACACCTTTGAGAAGTCTGCTTAGGATCGCCTTGGCACATTCAGAATCTTCTAGGTAAGTCATCACCTGGAAGTTCGAAAAATAGTGTTAAACCTTAACATTATGTAGGAAGAAGGGGAGAACAAAGGCAATATTGTTCCCCCAAACCCTGCAGTCATTTCTAAGCATATTAGTATCTAAGACCCTGGTTCACAATCTCTCCAATTTCCAAGGTGACTTGTTGCAATTCTTGTGTTTTCTCTATCATAGAGCATCCAGAAAGGGGTGGGGTGATCTGGTTGCCTTGTTAGAGCTGATAAAAGCTAAACCTTTTATCCCATTTAAGAGGTATTTTTAAGCCAGAAACAGACCTGAAATGTCTTCTTGTCCCAATCCCATTGTATATCAGATGAGGAAATGAAGGCCTAGAAAAGTTAAGTCATAGTGTAACAAACTAAAACTCTTCATCATATTCCCCTCTCTTGATAAATCAGGGGTTTTAGCTTTTGAGTTTGGAAAAAGAATAACAGTCACAGTCTCCCTAAAGCCAAGGGGAAGTCACCATGTCCTTCCTCTGAAAAAAACAAACAAACAAACAAGACACAGATGCCAAGATTAATGTCCCTGACTGGAAACTGGAGCCCTGCCCATGATGCTGGGCAGGCTTGGTCTGAACCTTGTGATACTGTTATCAAAGCTGTGAGCTGAGGCCAAGTGTAGCCACATGTAGAGGTTGGAAGACTCAGGCAAATTTATGGTACAAACCGACTAACTCTTCAAAGTTAAGGTATGTACTGTCCCAGTCACCATTGTTGAGATAGGTTTAACACAATGACCTATCTTGAGAGAAATCATATATATATATATATATTTTTTTATATGTTTATATTTATACACACATACACACACACATATATACCCATTTCACAAATGTTTTCAATGTCAGGTTTGCCAGTGTGGAATCACTCATCTACCCTGGCTTCATCCCAACACATCTCTACCTCTTCCCTTCCTCCCACTCTTCCCAGACATTTCCCCTCCTCTCTCTGATACTCCCTTTCTCCAAATCTCCATCGCCATCTCCTCAAAGAAAATTGCCTCCATTCTCTTGTTTTTCTCTCTCTCTTCCTCTTTTCTTTCTTAATAGCCCTCTCTCCCCACTACCCATGCAACACACACACACACTCAAGACCAACAAGTGGCTCCTTCCATATGTCAAATGTAATGAAGTCACTTGGCTTGCAAACGTTACATGTGGACTATGTACAAATTACTATGATAAATTCTATGGGAGATATAAGCTCCTGGTGGTCTTCACTTTATCTAGAAATTTCCTCTCCTTTTCACTATCTCATTTTTATCCCCCTCCATCTTTTCTCAACCCTTTGAAGAGTTATCTTCTTTCGCCATCTCTGCCTAAACTCAAAAAACCCCAAATGGCCTCCTCTCAGCCAAAATCAATAATCTTTCCAGGGCTTCCCTGGTGGCTCAGTGGGAAAGAATCCACCTGCCAATTCAGGAGACATAGGTTCAATCCCAGGCTCAGGAGGATCCCCTGGAGAAGAAAATGGCAACCCACTCCAGTGTTCTTGCCTGGGAAATCCCATGGACAGAGGAGCCTAACAGGCTACAGTCCATGGAGTCACAAAAGAGTTGAACATGACTTAGCAATTTAAACAACAACGACTTTGTGCATGTGTGTGTGTGTGTGTGTGTGTGTATAATCAATGCTATTAACCATTACCTCTTTTTGAAACTCTTTCTTCTCTGGCTCTGGTGACATTCTATGAGCCTCATTCCCCTCTTCTTTCTCCAACACACTCTCTGTCTCCTTCACTAGCTCAGCCTGCTCTTCAGCTAAGTCCTAACTAGGCCTATTTTCCAGACTTCATTCAACTCTCTGCTTTTCTATAGTTGTTCCCTCTCCTTTCTACTAGCCATTAATTTCTGTCACTTCAATTTTATTCCAAAGTTGAGGATTCCTAAGTGTTTTCTTCTTAACTGGTTCCCATATCTTCAGCTTTGTACTGGACATTTTTCTGACATCTCAAGTCTTTACTTCAAACTCAGTGCACCTATACTTAAACACTATTTTCCTCCAAAACTCAGTTGAACAACAAAATCTTGGTTCCAGGTGGTGACACCACCATTCCTTTTAAGCCAAAATCTTGACATCATTCTTTATCCCTCCTTCCCTTTCACAAGCCAGGTACTAAGCCCTGAAATATCTACTTTCAAAATATCTCTCAGAATAGTCCCTTCTTTCTCTTTCCACCTTTGCCCAAACCCTATGACCCTCTTCCCGACAAAGTGACAGAGTGACATGATCTCCTGGTCACCAGTCTCCATGCATTCTAGATCATCCTGCTTCTGCAAACTTCCAGCTGCTTCCCAGTGTCTTGAAAATGAAGTTTGAATTTCCGTTATGAGCATTCAATCCTTTTGACCTGACTCAACCCCACCACTCCAAGCCTCTATACCTTCAGACTGGCCATCTGTTCCAAGAACATGGAATTATAACCCTGGTATAATGTCTTCATTTGTATTTCTTCTCCTTCCTGAGGCAATATAGCATTGGTAAGAACATGAACCCTGGAGCAAGGGCGCCTGGACTGACTCGCTGACTAGCTGTGCGACCCCAGATAAGTTGTTCTATCCGCTCCATGCCTCAGTTTTCCCATCTTACACACAAGATAATCACTGTAACTACTTCAAAGGATTTAGGGAAAGAATAAATGATTTAATACAGGGAAGGCCAGATAAAAGAATGTATGGAACATTATAAGTGTAAAATAAATATTAGCTAGCAATTATTATTAATAACATCATGCACTCACTTCTTATCTAGCTTTAAAGTCCAACTTAACTCCCAGATTTCCATAAAAGCTTCTATATTAACCTTATTAATCATTTTACACTTCCTGTTTTAGTTCATTCATTTCCTTATTCAACAAATAATTGCCCAACACCCACAACACATCCTGCACTATACATAGTTTCGAGGTTATAAGGATGGGTATGATACAATCCTGTCTGCAAGGAGCTCACAGTCTAGAGGAAAAAAACAGACGTACCAACACAGCACACAATAATAATTTTAGGAATCCTGACGAAGAAAGAAGTCCCTCGCTTTGCCATGTAGGGTCTCAGAGAAGAACTTCTTAGGTAAGAGGAGTAGGGAACATAATGGATTACAAAAATAATATATGCCAATACATTACAGCATCAAATAACATGATGAAGTAGGAAACTGCCAAGTTTTATTTATCTGTTTCCAGCTGTTATATCCCGTTATATATAGTCTTCACAACTAGAGCTGAAGTCTCTAAAAGCACAGAGAACTACTTAATTGCAGAAGCAATTCTTGTGTGCCAATTAAGTCTATGTCTCTTTTCCTCTTTTTATATTCCTTCAGATCCCAATAGAAACTGAAATATAAGAGAGGTTTATTAAATATGTTAGATTGAGTTACACTCCCATTGGGATTCCTCTTACAAGACCATAGGAAAGACTGAATACCAAGGGAATGCTTCCTCAGGGAGATGGATCTTGCACTAAAGACTTAAAGTGAAAGTCGATTAGGGTTTGGATGCATGGAAAGGAGGCATGCACGCTCAGTCGCTAAGTCACTTCTGACTGTCTGCAGTCTCACTGACCATAGCCCGACAGGCTCCTCTGTCGGGATTTCCCAGGCAAGAATACTGGAGTGGGTTGCCATTTCCACCTTAGACACCCATGAAAAGGAAGAGGGAATCCAAAATGGAAACAGCATCAGAAAGATCATAAACATGGATTACAGGTGTGTGAGACAGTGAAGAAAGCCACAATATAAGAAAGGGTTAAGGATCTTACATTACAGTATGAAAGGAGATAGATTAGGTAAGTAAAATGGGTCCAGCCTAAAAGCATCCCAAAACCCCAGGAAGCATTGCAATGTCATCTTCTAGTAGCATCTTCTAGGAACCAGCAACACAACTTCCTTTTCTAAAAATTGAGAGACGTCTAAGTTTCCTCCCATCTTTAAAAAATGTCAATGGTTGAATTCAGCAATTCTGTGGATGCTTCAGCTTATAATTGTTTTCCTTAAAATCAATTAGTATTGATGGAAATCATTCACAGGGTTCCTAAATTGAAAGAGAAAAAAAAATCTGGAAAGCTTTCACAATTCTCATTTTTAACTTCACCGAAGCTCAAACTGGGTTTTGTATCAGTCACGGAACCTGAAACAGCGTGTTGTTATTGTTTAGTCCCTAAGTTGTTTCCGACTCTTGCTACCCCATGGACAGTAGCCTACCAGGCTTCTCTGTACCTGGGTTCCCCAGGGAAGAATACAGGAGTGGCCTGCCATTTCCCTCTCCAGAGCATCAATCCAACCCAGGAATCAAACCCACGTCTCCTGCATTGGCAGGCGAATTCTTTACCCCTGAGTCACCAGGGAAGCCATAGAAGATGTTAATAAATACCTGTTGAATGATGACATGAAGATCTGTCTTCCCAAGGCACAAGAAGGAGCAGGCACTTCAGAGAAGAGTAACTTACTGACACTCTTTTTAGTCTCCCCAAGAGCCTCCTGGTGGGAGGAAACATTCTTCTCCTAAGATTCCATCCTGACCCACTTTCTATGGGATAGAGTCTGTGAATCAGAAATGGAATCCTCCTGGACTCAACATTCCTGAAGCTGGTATAAATTATGTACCCTTTCAATTCCAAAGCAAGTCATCGAGGTTACACAAAGCTGCCAATACAGCCACAGTGATGTTCTGACACTTCATCACACATCAAATATCCCTAAGCAATGAAAAGCACAACTCTCTATATTTTCAAGTTAAAAAAAAAAAAATCACCCACCTAAGTTCTTAGCAGGGGAACCAAAGTCATTGTTAAAAATGTAAGATATGTCCATAATTAATATTCTTGTTTGAGTGAGTAGGTAATGACTAGGGGTTACTCTTATAATCAATACATTAGGCAGTGGATTGTGAACCAACAAGGTGACTCAGATATGCAGAAAGGGGCTCACGATTAGATTAGAGATCAGAGTGAACTGTGAGTGGGTGACTCTTATGACACCATCAGGAACTATAAACCTGGTTACCTTGGCAACCAGAGTCCCCAAGATAATGAAGATGATGACAAATGAAAAAGATGACGGTAATGGTGATGCAGAGATAAAGTCTCAGCTAAGTAAGAAATTCACCACCACCACTCACTTCTCTTCCAACAATGAAAATAAAAGCTAAAATAATCTGAATGGTCACACATAGACTGAATTAAGATGCCTAGGAAATTAGTATTGAAATCCTAACATCCAAGAAGTCTAAACTCTTTCTCATATCCTCTAACAAGCGGCTGAGTAGCCCTTGAACATATCCAGCCCACCTCTCTTCTAGTGCTGAGAGTCATCAAAATGAGAATTTAACAAACAAGCAATTAGATACCTACTTTCCATGGGGCCTGGGTTACCTTCCCTCCAGCTTCAGGGACCAGTTCTCATGCGGTGATTCTGACTGAAGTCTCTGGGTACATTTTTTTTTTTTTTATGACAACACAATGTCATTGACCAAAAAAGAGTCAAAGAAATTACCATAAGAGACACAGATTCCTTAACACGTCTTAGGAAACCGGAGACCCCTTCAATCTGTCACATAGCCACCTAGCTGTCAATTTTTTTTCTCAAGTTCAGCATAACTGTCTACTAAGAAGTCCCAGCCTCTGTGAACTTTCATAAACAAGAAATTTCTTCTAGAAAAAGGCAAACAAAAATTGAACCAAGATGAAAAGGAAAAAGGATAAATAACTGTGCTTTCAGAGGGCCTGCCCTCTGATTTTTAGACAAGAAAGTCTACAGTGAAAATTGTGTATCATTATCAAAGCCAATATGTGTGAATAAAGAGCTATTGTTTTAAAGATGATAAACCACAAACGGCATTTTCTTCTGGGATGTTGGTGGCATAATAATTTTCATTTTGTAAATGTCAGCACATTGCAAGCAGGAAATACTTGGAGGAAGATAGTCACACATGATAAAAGCTGAATGGTAGCCATGTGGCATTTTGACACGAGAATAGAATAAGGATATTAAAAAAGAGGATGGTGTATGTTTAAAGGAGAGACAGTGAGGTCCTCCCCCTCCCCATAGTAAAGGTTTGAATGTGACAGCTTCAGAACAACCATTACAGATTCATTTCTTTTTCTAATCTACCTGTGAAAATGACTCATCCTATTTCCTAGTATTGTTACATTGGCATTAATTTTACAATCCTTGCTGTAAAAGTTCTTTCTGGATGGTTGCCTTTGAAAAAAAAAAAAAAAAAGGAGTATCTTTGGGTATAAGAACAGAGTAAAACAAATTCTTGTTTTTTTTTTTAATTTTTAATTGGAAGCTACTTGCTTTACAATTGTGTGTTGGTTTCTGCTGCACACCAGCGTGAATCCGCTATAAGTATACATGTGTCCCCCTCCTCCTGAGCCTGCTTCTCCCCCCACCTCACATCCTTCTCCTCTAGGAGGTCACAGGGCCCCGGCCTGAGCTCCCTGGGTTATACCGCAGCTTCCTACTAGCTAGCTATTTTACACACGGTAATGTGTATATTTCAGTGCTACTCTCTCAGTTTAAAGCAAATTCTTAATTGCACTTTGGCAATGTCCATTAATTTTACTTGAAATGACAAAACACCCAGTCAATTTTGAACAGTCAGAATAACTGGCTACTGTGTATTGGTTGTCATGTAGACACAGCAATCAACTAGTTACCTTGCATTTCCTATGTCCATCTTTCTACCTAACTTCCCCAAGCCCAGCCTCCGAGCAATACTTTCCTGAGAGAGGTCAATGACTTTTGTGTACAACTACCTCAGCGGGGTCATTTGCTGAACTAAAAGTAAAGTCTTTAATTACCTTGCTTTGCTGATGGTTTTTCATTAAATACCAATCATTTTCCTGCCTTCTGTGCCTCTCTCAGAAAAAGAAATGCTGTGGGGAATAGGGCAGCAACAGAGAAATCAATCGTGTTCAAATTGGCCATTTTGGACAGTTTCCTTCCTAAGGTTTGGGAAGAAATGAAAAGAAATGCTCTCGTTTAAAAAAAAAAAAATGTGTTGTCCTGATTTTTGCCTTCATATTGGATGATTAGCTTGCTGAAAAAAAATCAGTATGGACTGAAAAATCAATGCACAATACTATGTATTACAGGTACCCTCCTTCTATCGTCAACCACAAATTGTTTCCCTATCAAGGGCCTCCAGTTCTAAGCTGGATTCATATTCCGAAATCAGCAAAATCCTCTTCTGTGGATCTCAACTGCGCAATTATCCAATAAAAAAGACATATCATGTTAGTAAAGGAATTGTGTCAGTTAAGGTTTTCTTATGCTTCCTGAGTCATTCTTCTTTAATTTTACTCTAAAGATCTTTTATAGTGTCATTAAAATCATGAAGAATCAGGTTCAGGTCTGACCTTCATAGGATAAATATTTAAAGCTATGCTGTGAGACAAAGAGTTAGAATTGTTAAACTGGTCAAAAAAACTGTCCTTCACACACAGACACATGCACACATCTCAACACAGAGAAAGCATTAGTCTTTCACAGTCCTCAAGAGGATGGCTACACTTTGACCAGAGAATTTCCTTAACTGTAACTTTTTCATGGAGGGTAAAGCAGAGAGAAACAAAAAGCACATGGAAGATTTTGCACCACTGATTAGAAGGGACCAGACATTTTTGTATGTTGTAATTATTTTTTCTCATAAGTTTTCTTACTGAAAGAGGCATTTTGAAAGTGCCTTCTCAAAAAAAAAAAAAGAGAAAAAAAGAAACTGCCTTCTCTGCCCCTTTCCTACTTCATTAGATGGCCACTCAGCACCAAATCTTAAAAGTGATTATGGGGGGTGAACCAGCATTTGAAACATAGATGTACCTCAAGTCAAAGACAGTTTCCATGTGTATGATCTTTTCACTGCTTCTCTAGTTATCCCCCTTTTAATAAATGTGCTAAAGGAAACATATAAAGCCTTGAGTCTTATAAAACATGTCTCCCAAGGAGAGTGAATGAATTGATGATGATGGCTGTGCACAAAGAAAAGTATTTTGTATACAGTTACCAATTTTAAATAGCTTTCCATCGGAGTGGGGCTTCTCTCTCTTTTCTGCCCATTCTTTATGGCCTAATTAATTATGAAATTTTAAATAATCTTTAAAAATAAATTTTAGAGATCCCTTAAAAGATAGATATTGAAGATTCTTTTAAAGAAAGTTTGTTAGCTCTCAGTGCTGGGTATTAACCTATCTCATCACCAGCTCATGTCTTTTATTATATCAACACCTTTTACAAATACACAGAAGTTTTAAGGTGCTCACTGGCACCTCAACAACGAAACAGATGGGTGTATTATACAAGTTGGGTGATTACACTCTTTGGAACTCACGCACATGATATTTAAGGACAGCAAGAAATCATGCAATCCCCACACTACCAGCATAAGTGAGAAAGAAAATGGAAGATGCTGGCCTTTCACTGTATCTTCAAGGGAAAAATAACTATCCTTATTTCAATATGCCAATTAACCCCTATCTGCCCAATTTTTGAGCCAAGTAGGACCATTTTCTAACTCTGAGAACAAGTTGAACGAACACCTGACTCCAGCCCACCTAAGTAAGCAACAAACTCTTTCTGTTGGGAACTGTGATTTACCAAAGATGATCTAACCCTGGACATATCTGTAGCTAAGAAATTATAAAGCACAGCCTATTAGGCGGGGTAGCATAAGAGCAGAGACAAAGTGCTGGTCAGACAAAGGTGGTTCAGACCCTGGTTCCAACAACCCCTACATGTGGATCTTTAGCCAAATTAACATTCCTCCCCCCAACTCTTTATCTGAAATGGGGTTAACTGTGATCACATCAAGTTCTTCATCCTCATCCCCATCATCATTGAAAACTTAAAGAATTTCAACCACTTGAAACAGATATCAACCAGCTGTTTAGAAAAACTAATTTATTAGCATCTGTATGGCACCAGCGTCTGTGACAACTCCAGAATTCATTTTGGCACTCTTTCAATTCAAGTAGACATGGCAAGAGTCAGACAGGACTTAGTGACTAAACAAGACATGGTAATTATAGCCAACCTTTATCTTGCCGGCCAAGCATTGACCGTGCTGAACATTTCTCATGGTTTGTTTCATTTTATCCCCACAATGACCTTGAGATGAATTTATTATCACAAATAAGGAAACTGAGGCTTAGAGAGTTTAAATACTAGCCTAAGCTCAGTTATCAAGAAATAGATCTGTGATATGAACCCAGGCAGTCTAAGTCCAGAGCTCTCAGAACCAACCTGCTTCCAGCAATTTTCTTCCATTTAAAAATATATATGTATACACAAATGCTAAAAATTCTTGGGATGTTACCAACTAATAGTTAGATAAATCTGATTTAATTCCAAAGAATGCTTATTTAAGTATTTTGCTGGCTATAGTCTGAGAATCAATGAGTTTCTTCAATAACAGGTTGCCATTTCATAGCAAAAACTACACTTCAAATGCCCGAATGTACTGAGTGCTTCGAAATTTAAAATGAACCATTCAGTGATAAATGAAGAAAAGCATTGCCCCTTTTGAAATATACCAAATAGAGAGTGCACGATTTAAAGACATTTTTTCCTGAAAAATAAATGAAATGAAATGAACCAAAATCCTCAAAAGAAAACGCCGGAGGAGGAAAGAAATCAAAAGTGTTTACCTGCTACTTGAATTGAGGGGAAGAAGTTGAGAGCCAGGAGCAGCCTGAGGATCATGGTGCTGAGGTGGGCAGCAGCTCCAGCCCCTCCTCCCCGAGAAGCCCAAGTGTGAGGTGAGCTGAAGACAGACTTGAGTGACTCGACTCGTCATCCGCGGCCACCACCGCCGACTTACTTCTCGCGGGGCACATGATCAAGGGACTCAAACCTCAAACATTTCACACAGGATATTACATTGTTTTGATGACTTCTGACTTTTCCTCTTCTTTTAAAGGCAAACCTTTTCTTGTCACTGAAACAGAGTATCAGTCACTCTCTGATGGTCTCATGGAAATCATGCTCCGTAGAGGGGTGTCGGGGCTGTGAAAAACGGGTGCTTGAAATCTGAAATGTAAGGGTAGACAGATGAGACGATTCTAAAAGAGGAGGGCTTTTCATAAGACGGGGATAGACTGTGTCCAAAAGACACCAATAAGAATTATACTGAGGGACTTCCCCACTGGTCCAGAGGTTAAGAAGCTGCCTGCCACAGCAGGGGACATGGTTTTGATCCCTGGTCCAGAAAGATCTCACACGCCGGGCAGCAAGTTAGCCTGTGTGCCACAACTACTGAGCCCACACACCAACTGCGGAAACTCACACCACGCTGAGGAGTAGCCCCCGCTCACTGCAACTAGAGAAAGCCCAGTCACTGCAGTGAAGACACAGCATGGCCAAAAATAACAAGTAAATAATTTTTTTTTAAAAAAGGATTATATTGAAGATTTGGGAAATAATAGTTATCAGCATTGACATTTATAAATATGAGGAACTGAACGTTTGTGTTGGACGTAGGCAGCCCACTAAACACAAACTGTTTAGTTTAGGCCAAACCTTTCCCAACTCACTTCAAGGAACTTTGAGAGAGACACCCCACTTGCAAGCACCCCACCTACAGAATATCTGGATGAGGTTCCCTAAGCAAAGGGAGAGTCGAAAGTATCCTGTGTCTTTAGGGGGCAGCGAGGTGACAAAAGCCTCTTGGTGTCTAGTGGTCTGTATGTTCCTCAAGGAAATTAGAGGTTAAATGGCAGGCATGAAAGGAGGCTCCAAGCAGCCTCCCTGAGGCTGGTGACCACGCCTCTGAAGGCCTTACCTTCTGAGAAAGTCTTCTGTGTTTAGGGGCCTTCCCCTGTCGCGGCCAGCCCCGCTATCCTCTTTAGGAGACTGGGTCAGGATCTTGTACTCCACAGCTTGTTCAAAAACCTTCCAGTAACTTTTTTCTGCTTTCCTAAAAAATCTAAGCTTTATGTGATTAACTTAGTTTGAAGTTTGTGTATATGTCTTAAAAAATAATAATAATATTTTGAATATAGATTTTTATTCTGACTATAAATGATCAAACCAATTGATCCTAAAGGAAATTAATCCTGAATATTCATTGGAAGGACTGATGCTGAAGCTGAAGCTCCAGTACTTTGGCCACCTGATGTGAAGAGCCAACTCATTGGAAAAGACGCTGATGCAGGAAAAGATTGAAGGCAGGAGAAGGGGATGACAGAGGATGAGATGGTTGGATGGCATCACTGACTCAATGGACATGAGTTTGAGTGAGCTCCAGGAGATGGTGAGGGACAGGGAGGCCTGGCGTGCTGCAGTCCATGGGGTCACAAAGAGTCAGACACGGCTGAGTGACTGAACAACAGCAATAAAAGGAGGGCATATGTCATATAGAAAATTTAGAAAAAGATACTTTTACTTTTGTAAATGTCAAAAGAATCACTAAAACAAAATTCACCTATGATCTTACCACTCTGATATAAACACTGTTAACTTTCTGGTCCTTTTCTATTAAGATTTTTACATATTTAATATCAGGTTTTATTTATAGTTTTCAACAGGTTTATACTATTATCTGTTATATCCTGAGCATTTTTCCCATGACCTGCAAGCATTCTTTATAAACATTATTTGAAACTGATACATAATATTTCATCCTATAATCACCTCATAAGTTGTCTATGTGTGTTAGTTGCTCAGTCATATCCAACTCTTTGCAACCCCTGGACTGTAGCCTGCCAGACTCCTCTGTCCACGGAATTCTCCAGGCGGAATACTGGAGTGGGTTGCCCCCCTTCTCCAGGGGATCTTCCCAACCCAGGGATTGAACCCAGGTCTCCCACACTGCAGGCAGAATCTTTACCATCTGAGCTACCTGGGAAGCCCATAAGCTGTCTAACAATCCCCTGATGGAATTAACAAATTTTTGCTATTTTCAAGTACTACATTGAACACCTTTCATGATTTAGCTATAAGTGAAAGAAGACTTCATGTCCTTCCCTCTTTTTGTCTGGCAAATGACAGATCAAAAGTATTTCCCATTCTAGTAGACCTTCTTTGTCCATATTTTAATTTTCTCACAGTTTTTGTGACCTTCCCTCTCCCATACCAATATATCCTCTTGCCATTTGGAGTAATCTGTCCTTGGAAATGATTCACTTACACCTGTGAACTAAAGGTAAGTGATGAAGTCATGTCCCCAGTCATGAGGGGGACATCTTCAAGAGAAGATTCATTTCTCAAATTTGACCCAGTATTCCTAGTTCCTCGAAGATATAGAGGAACTTCTATCTTACCCTAATGTCTTACTAGCAACAATTTGTAAAAGGCAGGATAGGACTTCCCTGGTGGTCCAGTGTCCAATACTGTGCCTTCCCAATAAAGGGGGCCTGGTTTCAATCCCTGGTCAGGGAACTAGATCCCATATGCCAACTGAGAGTGTGCATGCTGCAAAAAAAGACTGAAGATCCCAGTGCCACAACTAGGATCTAGCACAGTCAAATAAATAAGTCAAAATACCCTTCTCTGAAAGTTTACCCTATTCTGGAGTCCCCGCACCACCCAGATCTAGAACAGGAGACTCTAAAATTCAGCACAGAGATTAAGAATATGTAGAGTAGGCGCGCTAGCCTAGGCGGCGGCAGCAGCGGCAGCAAAACGGCGGAACGGGAGGCCAGCGCCTTCTTTCCAACCTCCGAGGCGTCTGCCGGGGCTGCACAGGAATAATAATGTATTTGTGGCCTTGGACATGAAGCAGTCAGTCTTCTGTTGCTATTAAATAGCGTCAGGGACTGATGTTGTGGGAAGCATGGACCTAATGAACGGGCAGGCAAGCAATGTTAATATTGCTGCTACTGCTTCTGAGAAAAGTAGCAGTTCTGAATCATTAAGTGACAAAGGTTCTGAATTGAAGAAAAGTTTTGATGCTGTGGTATTTGATGTCCTTAAGGTTACACCAGAAGAATATGCGGGTCAGATAACACTAATGGATGTTCCAGTATTTAAAGCCATTCAACCAGATGAGCTTTCAAGTTGTGGATGGAATAAAAAAGAAAAATACAGTTCTGCACCAAATGCAGTTGCCTTCACAAGAAGATTTAATCACGTAAGCTTTTGGGTTGTTAGAGAGATTCTTCATGCTCAAACGTTAAAAATTAGAGCAGAAGTTTTGAGCCACTATATTAAAACTGCTAAGAAGTTGTATGAGCTGAATAACCTTCATGCACTTATGGCAGTGGTTTCCGGCTTACAGAGTGCCCCAATTTTCAGATTGACTAAAACATGGGCGTTATTAAGTCAAAAAGACAAAACCACCTTTGAAAAACTAGAATATGTAATGAGTAAAGAAGATAATTACAAAAGACTCAGAGACTATATAAGTAGCTTAAAGATGACACCCTGCATTCCCTATTTAGGTATCTATCTGTCTGATTTAACATACATTGATTCAGCATATCCATCAACTGGCAGCATTCTAGAAAATGAACAAAGATCAAACTTGATGAATAACATCCTTAGAATAATTTCTGATTTACAGCAGTCCTGTGAATATGATATCCCCA
Organism: Cervus elaphus; assembly: GCF_910594005.1. Lineage (NCBI taxonomy): Eukaryota > Metazoa > Chordata > Mammalia > Artiodactyla > Cervidae > Cervus > Cervus elaphus. Next base: position 42,253,841 of record NC_057822.1, read on the forward strand.
TGTTGCCTCATGTCCAAAAATACCTGAACTCTGTTCAGTATATAGAAGAACTGCAAAAGTTTGTGGAAGATGATAATTACAAGCTTTCATTAAAGATAGAACCAGGGACAAGCACACCACGTTCTGCTGCTTCCAGGGAGGATTTAGTAGGTCCTGAAGTAGGAGCATCTCCACAAAGCGGAAGAAAAAGCATGGCCGCTGAAGGAGCCTTGCTGCCGCAGACACCGCCATCCCCTCGGAACCTGATTCAGCACGGACATAGAAAGTGCCACAGCCTGGATTACAATTTCATTCATAAAATGAACACAGCAGAGTTTAAGAGTGCAACGTTCCCAAATGCAGGGCCAAGACATCTATTAGATGATAGCGTCATGGAGCCCCATGCACCATCTCGAGGCCAAGCTGAAAGCTCTACTCTTTCTAGTGGAATATCAATAGGTAGCAGTGATGGCTCTGAACTAAGTGAAGAGACTTCATGGCCTGCTTTTGAAAGGAACAGATTATACCATTCTCTCGGCCCGGTGACAAGAGTGGCACGAACTGGCTGTCGAAGCCACATGAAGGCCAGCAGTTCTGCGGAATCAGAGGATTTGGCAGTACATCTATATCCAGGGGCTGTTACTATTCAAGGTGTTCTCAGGAGAAAAACTTTGTTAAAAGAAGGCAAGAAGCCTACAGTAGCACCTTGGACAAAATACTGGGCGGCTTTGTGTGGGACGCAGCTTTTCTACTATGCTGCCAAATCTCTAAAGGCTACAGAAAGAAAACATTTTAAATCAACATCAAATAAGAATGTGTCTGTAGTAGGATGGATGGTGATGATGGCTGATGACCCAGAACATCCAGATCTCTTCTTGCTGACTGACTCTGAGAAAGGAAATTCGTACAAGTTTCAAGCAGGCAGTAGGATGAATGCAATGCTGTGGTTTAAGCATTTGAGTGCAGCCTGCCAAAGCAACAAACAACAGGTTCCTACAAACTTGATGACTTTTGAGTAAAAACGTGATAAAGAACAAGGTGAACTGTTACCCTAAGTGAAAGCGAGGACCTGATGAGAGTGCCAGCTACAAACCAATCCTGTGCCAGGCAGAGCCCAGAGGCTCCGTCTCAGCCTCTGGAGTCCTGAACCAAAAAAGCACTAATTTCAGGGAACGAAGTGAGATACTCCCAGAGAACACATCAGAGCTGTAAAACAAACTGCCATGGACCGTGCTTCTTATCTCTGAACTGACCTGTGGAAACCACTGCCTTAATAGAATGAAAGGAAAACCACCATGAAACACCAAATAGTGCGTGCGAATCTCCTGGCGGTGCTGTGCTTGGAATAGATCGTAGCTAATTTGCATTTCTTTTAACTTTGTACTAATTTTGGAGGGGGGAATCGCCTTTTTTTAGATACACTTTAAAAAGAAAAACATATTTCTTATGGGTGACATCAGGAGCTGGTTTTGAACTGAAGTGTGAAGATGTTTCAGCTTAGTAGGGTTCTACCAGCCACCTCGCCAAAAGGTTTGCTTAAGCCTTCGTGAGTCAGCAGCCTCAACGTACTTTCTCACAGCAAGAGTGTAGGAATTAGAAATGTTAATAATGTGAGTTGTTGGGGTTTGTTTGGGACTGGGGTGGGGGGGTTGTTTTGTTTTGGATAGGGGAGTTTTTTTTTTTTTTTTAAACACTAAACTTCTGAAATTTAGTACTGTATGGGGTACATTATTTCCTGCTGGAGGTATAAAGGCTGAGTGTTCACATGCCAGACACTTTTTTCAAGTGGGCTTCAGAAAACATGGTTGTTTTTAACTGGGTTTAAACTTTGGCCTTGTATATGAATTCATTGTTGGACCACAGATCTGCTTAGTAGAGAACTGTAATCCCAACCTAAACTTTTCTAAGAAGATTTTACAATAACTACAGTTTTCAAGTTTAAGTGGATTAGCCCTTCTGTCACTCACAGGTGATTTTTATCATCAAGGGTGATGTATCAATATTTTATTAGGATATTTTCTTTTACAGTGTTTAATGTGCACAATGCCAGTTTTTTTTTATTATTTTCATTATTTTTGTTCAATATGAGATTCAGGATCACATTTGTTTAAAAGAGAATCTACATGTGTTTGTATGCATGTATGTATTTTATTATAAGGGATACAGAATAATTTTCAAAGGGAAAAAGGTGAAAGATTGAGAGGCTGGAAATTCTGAGTATCAAAACTTTCCTTCCTACTTAACTTTCCTTTATCACAAACATTTTTCTCAAAATTTACTATAGGTCCTTACCGTGAAACCATATTTTGTTAATAGTTGATCAAGAGAGTTTTGTGAGAGCTCTTTTATGCAATAATGCATTTAACTTCCAAAATAAATGTTGAGTTTTAAAAAAGGAAAAAAAAAAAAAAGAATATGTAGAGTAGAAACAAAGACTCCCCCATATTTCCTGTGCTTGATAACAAAAGACTAAGGAGCAAATTAATAGCTGCATAGAAAAGAAATATGCTTCAAGCATAGAGCATCTAGTTGATATTATGTATGTGGTAGTGCTTAACTGAATCAACCTTAGTTGGAAAGGAGTGCAGTGATATGGACTAGCTCCTTTATTCTGCAAAAGAGGATGTTGATGCCCAAAGAGGTTAGCTGATTTATACAGACCCACAAAACAATAATTAAGTATACTTGATTTTATTACTTGACTAAGGGTATTTGATGTTCACTCTTTAGAATATAAAGAAACACAAACTTTGGCATTTGCCTTCCTTTTTTAACACACTAAAGAAACAAATCATTTCATTACAGACCTTTCACATTTGCTCTTGAAATGCAATGGCATTCACATACACTAAGAAGGAGAAATGATAGGGATGAAATAAGAGACCTTCAATCCATCAATGCTTGGAGTACTGAGACCATCCTTCTTGCTGTTGTTGTTCAGTCACTAAGTTGTGTCCAAATCTTTGTGACCCCATGGAGTACAGCACACCAGGTTTCCCTGTCCTTCACTGTCTCCTGGAGTTTGCTCAAACTCATGTCCGTTGAGTTGGTGATGCCATCCAACCATCTCACCCTCTGTTACTCCCTTCTCCTCCTGCCCTCAATCTTTCCCAGCATCAGGGTCTTTTCCAGTGAGCTGGCTCTTCCCCTCAGATGGCCAAAGGATTGAACAACATTTCCCATAATAATAATAGCACTTATGAACCAAGCACTTTACACATCTGATCTCAAAGTATACTCACACAATCTATATAAGGACATGCTCTTCTATCCCCATTGTACAGATAAGAAGACTGACTCTGAGAGCAGGCTAGGAAGTCTCAGGAAGCAGTGGGGCCAGGATTAAGACCTAGATCTTTCTAACTGGAACTACCATGCCATAATCCCAGCCCTGTGCTGCCTCCCTACTGCCAGCCCCCTCCAGGACTGCAGACTCCTTCAGGACGAAAGGATAGCGACCCCATGGACTATAGACTGCCAGGCTCCTCTGTCCATGGGATTCTCCAGGCAAGAATAGTGGACTGGGTTGCCATTTCCTCCTCCAGGGGATCTTCCCAAACCAAGGATTGAACCCGATTCTCCTCCATCTCCTGCATTGCAGGCAGATTCTTTACCCACTGAGCCACCTAGGAAGACTTAAAGAAGATGTGGTATATAAATACAATGGAATATTACTCAGCCATAAAAAGGAACAAGTTTGAGTCCATTGTAGTGAGGTGAGCGAACCTAGAGCCTATTATACAGAGTGAAGTCAGAAAAACAAATATCATACATTAATACATATATATGGAATCTAGCAAAATAGTAACAAGATGTCTTATTAGACGTGTGTGACCAGAGGGTCACACAGAGGGAGAAGAAAGAGAATAGTGACCCAAGATGGCACTGAGACGACTTAATTAAACAGTGTTTCATAAAAATGCACCTATTTTTCTGAAGAAATTACAGATTCCTTAAACCCACATACACTCTTGCAATTCAAGGACATATGCTCTATGATGGAACAGATGACCTTAATAAATCAACAGGGATACTGAAGTCCACACTACATGGCTCATCAGAGAAAAATACAAGTGACCAAATTCTATAGGCTGTTTGAAACATAATAGGAACTAACCCTAGGGGTAAGATCCTTTAAAAAAAAAAGTCTCAGGGTATGTAATATTGTGATATAATAAGAAATATGTATTTTGGTCTTCATCCCTGGCTCCTACCGAGAGCTCCTAAAACTTTTTCAATTCCCTAATCAATAACCTCAGATATGCAGATGATACCACCCTTATGGCAGAAAGTGAAGAGGAACAAAAAGCCTCTTGATGAAAGTGAAAGAGGAGAGTGAAAAATTTGCCTTAAAGCTCAACATTCAGAAAACTAAGATCACGGCATCTGGTCCCATCACTTCATGGCAAATAGATGGGGAAACAGTGGAAACAGTGTCAGACTATTTTCTGGGCTCCAAAATCACTGCAGATGGTGATTGTAGCCATGAAATTAAAAGACACTTCTTGGAAGGAAAGTTATGACCAACCTAGATAGTATATTAAAAAGCAGAGACAAAAGTCCGTCTAGTCAAGGCTATGGTTTTTCCAGTAGTCATGTATGGATGTGAGAGTTGGACTGTAAAGAAAGCTGAGTGCCAAAGAATTGATGCTTTTGAACTGTGGTGTTGGTGAAGACTCTTGAGAGTCCCTTGGACTGCAAGGAGATCCAACCAGTCCATCCTAAAGGAGATCAGTCCTGGGTGTTCATTGGAAGGACTGATGTTGAAGCTGAAACTCCAATACTTTGGCTACCTCATGTAAAGAGTTGACTCATTGGAAAAGACCCTGATGCTGGGAGGGATTGGGGGCAGGAGGAGAAGAGGACAACAGAGGATGAGATGGCTGGATGGCATCACCAACTCGATGGGCATGAGTTTGAGTAAACTCCAGGAGTTTGTGATGGACAGGGAGGCCTGGCGTGCTGCGATTCATGGGGTCGCAAAGAGTCGGACATGATTGAGCGACTGAACTGAATCAATAAAGATGCTAGGAGGATCTTTTGTTTTGATATTTGGTCTTTGGCCCCAGTTCCTGACACAGGGCTCCTAAATCCCTTGGAATTTCCTGGATAATAGGAACATTTTTTTTTTTTTTTTCTAATGAGGTAACTCTTGCTGGGCCCCTGGAGAGCTTTCAGAAGCGAGCTGGTGACCAAAAAGTTCAAGCTATGATCAGAAGCTTGGAACTTTTAGTCTCATCCCCTATTCTCTGGGGAGGAGAGAAGAACTGGAGATTGAGTTACAAGTTAATCATGCCTAAGTGATAAAAAAAAAAAAAACTTCATAAAATCCCTGAACTACAGGTTTTAGGGAGTTTCTGGGTTGGTGAACACATCACAAGCAGGGAGGGTAGGGACTCCAATTTCATGGGACAGAAGTTCCAGCACTTGGAACCCAGAACTCACTCCACATCTATCTCCTCCCGTGGCTGTTCAGTTATCATGTCCTTTATTGTGTAATAAACACTCAGGAAGATGAGTGTTTTTCTGAGATCTGTGAGCCGCCCTAACACATTGTTGAATCCGAGGTGGGGTCGTGGGAACCAAATTTGTAGGCCGTTGGTCAGAAGTACAAGTGACAACCAGGGACTTGCAGTTGGCTTCTGAAATGGAGGTGGTCTTACTGGGCTGAGCCCTTAACCTATCGATCTGACACTAACTCCAGGTAAATAGTGTCAGAACTGAGTTGAATTGTAGGGGGTGGGAGCAGGGGGGCAAGAATCATGTATTTGGGAACTCCAATGGCAAAAAGCAAAGGACTTGAAGTCCCACAGTCGTAGGAGTCAAAGCCCAGTTGGGTCACCTTATAGTCATATAATCTTAGAATACCTCCCTCAATAGGGTGCATATGTCACACAATGAGTGAGTCTCTCCACTCTTAAGCCCACCAGGCTCCTCTCTGTCCATGGAATTCTCCAGGCAAGAATACTGGAGTGGGTAACCATTCCCTTCTATAGGGAACCTTCCCGGCCCAGGGATCGAACCCAGGTCTCCCACATTGCAGGAAGATTCTTTACCATCTGAGCCACCTGGAAAGCCCACTCTAAAGATAGAAATAATATTTAATGAATCTCCATGTCATGTTTATTACAGGGATGAATAAATGTTTATTGGATCAACCAAAGAATCGTTGAATGTTTGTTCAATCTATTTCTGTGGACTCACTTTACTTCATAGCAACAATGCTACCAGAATCATTTCAGAAATTAGCATAGTATTCCTCTTTGCCAGGCAATTCTTTAACAATAACATAAACCAGTATAAACTATACAAATTATCATTGAAGAGTCTTCAAGAATCAGAGTTGCCAAGTCAGTCAGTGGGAAACCCTTGGCAATCTCTAACTCATATAGAGCAAGCCTACCAGGACAATCTCTTCTTTGATCTGAATTCCTGCTAGAAACTTGTCTTTCATGTTAGTTTATAATTTTTCCCAAACCTCTGCCTCACAGAGGTTCAAATGCTCACGTGGTGGTTGTAGGGAAGTAATGAGGCCTGAGATTCTCCCTTTGAGCTATGGGGTATCACTCCAGCTGTTTGTCTGAAAATCTTATTCAAAAAAGCAGATAAAAATGAGGTTTAAAAACCTGTATATTACCACAAACCAGCAGAACCAAAGCCTGAAAAAAATTAGGCTCCCACTAGAAGAAACAGAAAAACACTAAAAGAAGCAAAAACCAAGAAATACTTGCCGTATTGGTGGACTAATCCCAAGTAAAGAAATATTAAAAATAATATATTTGCAGAAAGAACCTGGGAGGTTTTTCAAGGATTTCATGAAAAATACGGTGAAAAGTAACTTAAAACAATTATCTAGGGACTTCCCTGGCAGTCTAGTGGTTAAGTTTTCACCTTCCAATGCAGGAGGTGCAGGTTCAATCCTTGATCAGCAAACTAAGATTCTACACGCCTCCCAGTCAAAAACCAAAACATAAAACAGAAACAATCGAGTAACGAATTCAATAAACACTTTAAGAATGGTCTACATCAAAAAACTCTTAAAGAGAAAAAGAAAAACAATCACCTAAAAATCTTTTAGGGGCTTCCCTGGTGACTCAGTGGTAAAGAACTTGCCTGCCAATGCAGGGGATGCAAGTTCAACCCCTGGGTCGAGAAGATTCCCTGGAGGAGGAAACAGCAACCCACTCCAGTATTCTTGCCTCATGGACAGAGGAGTCCACGGGGTCACCAAAGAATCAGAAATGACTTAACGACTAAACAACAACAACAAGAATCTTTTGACTGCTCGGCCTGGGTGGGAGGAGGGGTTTGGAGGAGAATGGATACATATATATGTATGGCTAAGTCCCGTCACTCTTCACCTGAAACTATTACAGCGTTGTTAATCGTCTTTACGCCAAGAAAAATAAAGAGTTTTAAAAAATCTTTTGACCAGTAACAGAGGCAGGCCTGTCTCTCCACGTGTAAATGCAGTGGCTAGAATGACATTTCCTGGGAGCTGCCTGCTCGCCGGTCCATGCTCAGCATCATGCACACATTATCTCCTTCAATCTCCACAACAGCCCGAGGTGGTTGGTACTATTAATATCTCCATTTTATAGGTGAGGAAACAGAAGCTTAGAGAGGTTAAGTAATCTACCCACAATCACACAGTAAGTAGCAAAGCCGGGATTTGAACTAGATTCGAACATCATGGGAGAAGAAGACAGCATCCCAGATAGAAAAACCAACAGCCTGAATCTGTTACTGACAGGGCAGTGGTTAAGAGAAAGGTTTGTAAAGAGGCGTGCATCTTCCTGATGGACACATCTATGCTTCAGCACCAACTTCATAGAAATTCAGCAAGAGTTCTGTAGGATGTGAAGAGCCTTCCTTCAGTCAGCAGTACGGGGTTCTCATATTTCTCTGTGCTTAGTTGCTTGGTCATATCTGACTCTTTGCGACCCCATGGACTGCAGCCCACCAGGCTCCTCTGTCCGTGGGGATTCTCCAGGCAAGAATACTGGAGTGGGTTTCCACGCCCTCCTCCAGGGGATCTTCCAAACCCAGGGAGCAAACCCAGGTCTCCCACATTGCAGACGGATTCTATACCATCTGACCCACCAGGGAAGTCCATATTTCTCTGCTGATCCTATATTCAAGCAGAGCCGGTCAAGAGGAAAAAACAGATTTTGTGTAGTTGTGACATCATCCTAGAGGATTTAATCCTGTTGAGACCTGGAATTTGTGTGCTGTCAATAAGGATACATCACAAGCCCAGGCAATGCTGATCTGAGCTTTAGGACGGTTCTTTTTTTTTTTTTTTTAAACAGCCCACATGTCCATCAATATGGAAATGGAGAAGCAATTTATGGCTTTTACATATAATGAAATAAGGTCATAAATAAAAACTAATAAAGACATAACCCTCTGGGATGACCATAGAGCTAAAGTGCCTTTTTTTCATATCATATCAAGGGTACATGCTTTCAACCCTTATCACTGCTTATGGTGGCCTTTGTCACCTGAATGAGATAGTGCTTGACAGGGTTCTCCACTGTAATATTACTCTCTTTTTCTGTTTTTCAAACATTCTCTGGAAAGAAGTTGGTATGCACAGGCCATATTTATGGAGGGACAATTAAGCTTCACCTCCTCTAGGGCAAGTGTCAACATAAGTTCTTTGGTGAGTCTACACAAGTTCTTGTGGTCCATAGGGTCACAAAGAGTCAGATGTGACTGAAGTGACTTGCTTAACAACAAGCTCATCCACTTGGTCATCTGAAAAAAAAAGCAGAAGGGGAGGGGTAGCTGCTGAAGGCAGCATCACTGTCACTAGAGATGGAGAGACTATCACCAATCAGACCCAGGCTAAACTATTGTGACAGTGTGAGGAGTGACAGTCTTAGATCCAAAGATACTGTTATCAGGGGAGTCTACTGTGCCGTTCTCCAATCCTCTCATTCTGGAAATCTAGTGGTCTCATGGGGCCATGTTCCTTCGGCCTCAGAAGAACTGCGCCTGCCTTATGGCAGTCGTTATACAAAGTTACCTAGGGCCCTGAGTCGGCTGAATTTTTAATTTTTTTGGAAGCCACTGGAACATTTTGGATATTTTCCAGAAAGAGGAATGTTAATTAAACATGACTGGGGTTGGGAGGGCAAGGTGAGGAATGCATTTCACTTCACATCTTGTTTTGAACCTGATCTGACCCTCTTCTATTCCCTGCTGTGCAATCAGGGGGATGGTAAGGAGATGACCTCTGACCTCTCCAGGAAGTGCGATCTTGTCGGGGCCTTGGGAAAACTGTCATGCCTGGTTTTCCTTCTTTCGGAAAAAATGTAAGGACCTTCCTCCCCCTCACATGTGTTTTAGCATAGACCCTCCAGGAAATAGAGCTGTTAACTTCAACATTGCTTTCAATGCTCTCTCGTATTACTGGGCCCCCATGGGAACCTTCCCACCCTCCCCCTTGTTTTATCTCCCTCCCCCCCTACCCTTCCCAACCATTCCCACACTCAGTGAATAAGGAAGGTCAATCTGAATACATCTGTCCCCATTTCTGGAAGCCACAGAGGAGAAACAGCTGTTGACCTCTGTTCAGAACACATGATCTGTTTGTCCCAAAAGTAGCTTGGGTGAACTCCAGCTAATATATACAATCTCCACTTCCTATGGAGAAGGTAGGTCCAGGGCAGTATATTCCCCACACTTGTTTTGTTATAAAGACAACCTGCTTCCAAATCCTGGGTCCTATTACTGCTAAGAATAATACTGATAATTATAAAGAGAACTGCAGCTAAAATTTATTAAGCATCTGCTATACTAAAGATAAAGAACAAAGTTAGAGGCAACCCAAGGTTTAGGCCTTAATTTTTCTTGTAACTTTTGGGAAAAGTAGTATTTTTCTTTCTATACTTGTACATCTTAATACACACAAGAGAGAGAGACTAAAAACCTTTACTAACCTTCTGTGTGTACAGGCAATGAAATTGAGGATTTTGTGTTTTCTTCTAGAAATATCGGAGGGGGAAAAAAGAAAGTTGAGGGAAGGGGAAAAACTATAACTGGGATGTCACAAGAAGCCCAGTAGTAAGAGTACAGAGCAAGAGTACAGAGGCTATGGCCCAACATCCAGACAAATCTAGGATTTGTCTTATATTCACGGTCTTAAGGAAAATTCTAGACTGAACTTGTCCTCAGATCATTTAGCTTCTGTTATAATACAGGCTTGAGCAAACTCCAGGAGATAGTGGAGGACAGAGGAGACTGGTGTGCTACAGTCCATGGGGTCAAAAAGAGTCGGACACAACTTAGTAACTCAACCACAACAGCATAATATAGGCTGCTCAGGATCAGGGCAACTAAAATCCATTCTTCACTGAGGGGCCAGAATCAACATTGGAAACACAGGGAAAACTCATCCACATCAGAAATCTAATCTATTCTGGTTTCACTGTATGAACTTTGCCCAGTTTTGCTATGCCAAATTATTATAAAGGACCTTCTAGAAAATTGAAATTGTTTAGCGGGCTTTAAAGCAGAACTAACAAGAGGAGGAAAATCTACAGCACCCCTGAAAAAGCACTCATTCATCCAAGACACCTGGGTTCAGGGCGCATGATAGGGAAGGCCTTATTCTGCACCCTGAGGAGCCAGGGGAGATAAAAGCAACGTCCTTGTCCCCAGGGAGCCCAAGTTTGGATGAGCACTGAGGAAGAAGCCCCTACCTTACCAGGAGCAGCTTTCAGGGCAGGAGTGCTATGATGTGCAGGGTGAGCAAAACTGGCCAGACCAGCAGTGGGCAGGGAAATGGGATTTTCCTTCCAGGCTAAGCATACACTATTTGCAAAAGCCTATATGCATGGTTTGCATTGGTGATGTCATCCAGCCATCTCATCCTCTGTTACCCTCTTTTCCTTCTGCCTTCAATCTTTCCCAGCATCAGGGTCTTTTCCAATGAGTCATCTGTTCACACGAGGTGACCAAAGTATTGGAGCTTCAGCATCAGCATCAGTCCTTCCAATGAGTATTCAAGGTTGATTTCCTTTAAGATCTATGGGTTTGATCTCCCTGCTGTTCAAGGGAGTCTCAAGATGCAATGGACATGAATTTGGGCAAACTCTGGGAAATGGTGAGGGACAGGGAAGCCTGGCATGCTGCAGTCCGTGGGGTCACAAAGAGTCGGATGTAACTGGGCAA